>NW_027518697.1:28225000-29655000 GCF_043159265.1 Tasmannia lanceolata | reverse complement strand
TATATATATATATATATATATATATATATATATATATGGGATATTCTAGGCAATTTTGCTGAAAGCCATTTCGCAGATCACTTTTGCAGGATATGTGTGTGTCTTGTATGTATGTATATCTTTGTATGTATATATACTAATTAGTTAGTTGTGCATCTTATTTATACAAACACATACTTATTAATGTAAAAATAAGAGTCACAACTTTGCTACGAACTATCAAAAGATCAAAAGAAAAGAGAAGGCATAGCTGCAACCTTGTCCTTAATCAATGTCCAGAGTTTGGCATTTTCATTTCATCAATGTGGTCGTTCAAAGAAGGAATCTTGTCCTATTGAAATTAAAGAGTCAATAGAATAGATTATGTATGGATTATGAACACAAACTCTCGATATTAGTATCATGGGTGTGTAGCATGGTGGAATAATATTATAAGTAATCACACGTCCTTAAGTCAATAATATCCTTTAAGTCCTTAACATGTATTTCATACGTAGCCAAAACCTAGCTCAGAATAGATACTATCCTATATATTTCTCGAAATTAATATAAACCAAGTGGCATCAATGACATGCATGTCTACACTTTGAGCGCCACCAAGATTGCTGTTTATTAACAGATCAGATTATTTTAATACAATCTTACTCCAAAATGGGACATTGTAGCCTCTTTAAACGCCATTAATTATATTATTTCCAAAATAATTATATCAATTCTTTGCAAATAACTTTTAGAGGTATCTAGGGTTCATAATTCATATACATGGAAAATAGTCCTATGAGTATGTACATATAATAATAATTGTCTTCATTGTTAAAAAGATTAGTGACGATGATATAAAAGCTTCTGCTCAATACTCACCAGCCCAACAGTTTAAAAAAAAAAAAACTAAAACCTCACCAGCCCAACATAATATTTCTCATTTTGTCAGAAAGGTACTGAAGCACAAGAAAGTTGCTTCCATTCATACCCTATATACCTTTTATATTAGGACCAATTACCAATGGGGGACAAACATTAGGCAGAATTATCAACTGGACCCAAGCTTTTCAGAAATTACCAATGGGGGACAAAATCTGTCTTGTCAGTAAAAGCTGGACGAAAATACCCTTTGGCATATAAAACATGTTTTGACTTTGAAATGGGGTTTTCAAGTCTCTACGATTGGGGTTATTAGGTATCAAAATGGGGTTACCAATTTCAGAATGGGCTTATCAAGTCCCTTGAAAACCCCTTTCCAAAACTCTAGTGCCCTCTGCCAATTGTTAGGGACTTGATATGCCCATTCGAAAATTGGTAACCCCATTTTGATACTTGATAACCCCAATCCTAGAGATTTGAAAACCCCATTCCAAAACTCCAGTACCCCCGGCCAATTTTCAAGGACTTGATAAGCCCATTCAGAAATTGGTAACCCCATTTTTATACTAGATAACTCCAATCCCAGAGACTTGAAAACCCCCTTCCAAAACTCTAGTATCCTTGGCCAATTTTCAAGGACTTGATCACCCCATTCGGAAATTAGTAACCCCATTTTTTATACTAGATAACCCCATTCCTAAAGACTTGAAAACCCTCTTCCAAAACTCCAGAACTCTCGGCCAATTTTTAGGGACTTGATAAGCCCATTCTGAAATTGGTAACCCCATTTTGATACCTAATAACCCCAATCGTAGAGACTTGAAAACCCCCTTTCAAAGTCAAAACATGTTTTATATGCCAAAGGGTATTTTCGTCCAGCTTTTACTGACAAGACAGATTTTGTCCCTCATTGGTAATTTCTGAAAAGCCTGGGTCCAGTTGATAATTCTGCCTAATGTTTGTCCCCTATTGGTAATTGGTCCTTTATATTATACAAAACGTCAGAGCTGTGTCAGAAATAAAATAAATGAGATAGTCAGAAAACCTTGCATGAAAGTCATTGCAGGGATCACCTAAAAGGCTAAAACCCACAACCCAATTAAAAACAGGACTTATGAAAATACACATTGCCCAACCAATCAGGAAACCAATCTCGCCCATTTCAAAGAGGCCAGGTACGGGTAAAACGAGAAAAAGCGTGCTGCAAAAACTATTAAATAATAATAGACAATGAAATTAGAAGCCAAACGAAATGACATTGCATCCAATGCATTTGATTCATGAAACGAATTTTCAAGTGGTGCTGCAAAAACTAATAAATAATAGGGTTTTGTTAACGAGTACTCTAAGGCACTTACGGCACTCGTTAAGGTGCATTGGGAAAATAATTTTACACATGTTTTCATTAAAAATGACTCAAAACATTTGTAAAATTCTCAAACAATGTGAAAAATGATTGGAAAATTCCTTTCCCAGTGCATTTTAACGAGCGTCAATGAAATTAGTAGCCAAACGAAATGACATTGCATTCAATGCATTTGATTCATGAAACGAATTTTCAAATGATTCAGATATCGTCACTCATTTAAATTATACATCTCGAATGTTCTCCTAGGTCCATTTCATGGAACTAAACAAATGCAGACTGTTAGAGAGACAAGGAAAGAGAGGGAGAGGGTGAAAATCGGCCATATATTTGGTAACATGGAGCCGAAAAGCAAGGTTAATATGAATATTAAGAAACCCGTTTATCTAAAAGGCCTGGGCTGTGGGAAGAATTGCGTACCCGCCACGAAAGCGCTAAGGGGAGTTGGGTAGAGAGAAGAAGGATCTAGAAATGAAGCCGTTGTTGGAGTAATAGACGCAGTTGTAACAGGAGCCGTGAGGAGAGTTCTTGTAACGGATGTTTCGCCGGAGATAGATTGGTAGTTATCAGGGCCTTGGTCATAGAGAATGCCCCTAAACACATGGCCGCCAATGTTAACGGCCGTCTGGTATGCATGCTGGTCTTCTGAATTGTCAACACCACTCACACGAACGCACCGGAATACAGCCGGAGAATTCACCTCCGCGGGAAAGTTACCCACTTCCAACCCTAAAAAGCAATCAAAAGCATCAATACATAGAATTAGAATGAGCCCATTTTTTTTTACGCCAGATCGGACCTCAAAATATTGTAGACAGAACAAAGGAACCAAGAGGAAGAGTACCCTAGCCTTGCCTCAAGAAACGTAGAAAGGACAAATACAAAGTCCTAAGAAGAAAATTGGGGTAAGCCCAATTTCTTTCTCATTCTCACTAGACGAATGAGGGTTTGGTTTTTGGGGTTTTGAATCAACTATTTGCTTTTGGGTTACTGTACCTGGCATAGTGGTGAGTAAACCGGTGCAGCGTAGAGAGGAAGTTGTGGGATTTTCTCTCTGCCTCTTGGGATTTTCTCGTTGCCGTTGCTGAATACAAGAGTGCTGTTGCTGACGTTCTCGTCTTCTCGCAGCAGGAACCCAGGTGCTCTTAACATGGGTAGGGCATGGGAACCCTCGGCTCTTGCAACATGTTCTACACCTCATATGAGCACAATCCTTCTTGACTTGATTTCCACAGTCTTGGCAGCTTATGCTCCCACTTGCACCTCCTCTCATCATCATCATAAATTTCGAGGCCGTGGTAGTTTCATTAGAAACCCTGCTGACCCCAAATCCCATGGAGTAAAAAACATCTCGATGGTGGTGTATGTGCTGTTGTTGCCATGGCTCGAAACCCTTTCGATAAGAAATGTTAAATAAGCTTTTAAGAGGGATATCTTGGTTTGGGTTTTGGGTTTGCTTCTCTCTTAGTGACAACCCAGCCATTGTCTTGACATCACAGCGAATTTGACAAGAAAATCCATAGCAGAGACAGAGAACCAGGGGGGGGGGGGGGGGGGGCGTGGTGGGAGATATGCGATATGGATCTTACTCTTGTGGTGAGAGAAAAAAAAAGAATAAAGGAGAAAACCCACCAAAATCTCACTCTTGGTTCTCTATCTGTAAGTCCTCTTTGAAAGTCCTAGTGTTGTTGTGGGGGGGGGGGCATTTTTTTTGTTTTTACTTGCGTTTAGATAGGCATTGCCTGTGATTTTACTCAATTCTCCCTAAATTTCCTCACAAACGAATTGGATTTTTTTGGGCAGCAGTTCTACTGCGATCACTTTCTCTGTTAAGCATTAAAGGCACGGAATTACAACCCTGCCACGCCGCCATGGCAGTGTCTAACTCTCTGCTGGAACATCTCAATTTAAGACGCAGGGAAGACGGTCAATAATCTCTCTCCTTCTCTCTCTCTCTCTCTCATTCATTACTCTTCTTCCGCAATCTGGCGTTCCTCTTCATCAGTCGCCTAGGCATGTTCATCCAACAGTCAAGCGGAATCCACGTGTCAGAGCACCAGCTTTTGCTTATTCGTCCTTCCACCCGAAAACCCGCTACTTTTACGACCTCTACTTTAATTTAATTATTATTTCAAATAGGCACCTTGTAGGATTATTCGCACTCTTGTAACTTGATTTGACGTCACAAAAGTGTTAGAAGTAGCTTCACGTTACGCTGCTTTTCAACGCCAAAACACGGTATAAGGGTGCGGATTATCCTATAGGGGGTGCGAATTTATCACGAATTTATCATCTCCCTCTCGAATATCATACAAGGAACCCAAAAGTGAATGGAACTATTTATCCCATACGTGTTGTCCGATCATAGAAGAGAATGGCACTATTTATCTATACGTAAATGCAACCAAGAAAAAGGCTTCGAAGTGGTAGGATGATTTAAAGAGACACACCTATTAAAAAACTATTAGTTTTTTTAACAATGTGCTAGACGCATGGTTTTAAATTTCGACCGAAATCCGATTTCGGTGAGGAACAAAACGAAATGGTTCTAAAACCGAAATTCCCGAAATTTACTAAATTTCGATCGAAATTTCGTCCTAAAAAACCAGGATTTCGATTGACAATACCAAATTTCGCCCGAAATTTTAGGATTTCGACTGAAATTACGTTTTCGGATAAGTCCGAAATTTTAGCCGAAACCGAAATTTAAAACCATTGCCAGACGAGGAAGAAGAGAAGACAGATTTTAGGAGGCGAATTTTCTTGACAATATCCGGAAAACAAAAAGGTAGGGAATCCGTGTACTCCTGTACGTATTTGTGAAAAGCCAAAAATAAGACATCCCTTCTCTCCCTTATTATAGAGAAAAGTACGGAATGCGGTGATAGTTTCAATCAATTATGGATTTCAGGAACTTTTTAAAACAAGCATCAAACACGGGTGATTCTTCAAAAATAGGTGGAAAAAAGACCCCAATACCCTCTGACATGATCTGAATCCTCATATGTTGCCCTTCCTGATGGATGTGTACGGCAATCATTATCTTTCAAAATTTTAAAGGATGAGAACGTCAATGCAGGGGGAGTGAAAATATCATAAAAAATCGTTAAAGTTGCCCACTTGTCACCTCAAATCAAATCACGTCGTAAGGGGAGCGCATGCGTATCTTTTGGATAATAACGACACACATCTCTTTTGGCTTAGAAGGACGACGTTATTGAATATTTTATTATTTCCCACATCTCTTTTGGCTTAGAATGCTGCCGGATTTTAGAGTACGCCGTCGAAAATATTGAGTACGCTGCCGGATTTTCTGGGTTCAAACATGTGTTCCAAACGTATCGATTACGCCGCAGGAATATCGAATACGCCACCGGATTCTAGAGTAGGCCGCCGGAATATCAAGGGGTACGTCAGCGGAAACATGGTTTAGACGGAAATAGAGTGTACGCCAGCGGAAATAATGGGTACGCCGGCAAAAATAATGGGTACGCTGGCGGAATCTCATACAGAGAGGCAGTATTATTAGAAGACACCACCGTTCCATATTGATGTCCACGTGTCGTGGATCCGACCGTCTATATATATTGATGACGACCAAGATTTAAACGAACCCAAGGGACACTAGGTTCAAAGAAAGATTTCAAATCCAAACCAAACTAGATGTGTATAGAGGCGCCAGCGTTCTAAAAAAATTTTCAACACGTGTCAGGCATCCATCCGTCTCTAGTTATTTTCGACGGCCAAGATAGAAATGAACCCAAGGTTCTGTTGGTTCAAATACACATTCAGACGAACCAAAAGAAGCCTTGTGAAGCGCGCCAATTTAATGGGCAGTAATGGAAAAGGAAGCTGAAGGAGATTTCTGTTAATGTCAAAATGGTATTGGGGTCTTTTCCCCATCCCTTTTTGAAGAATCACCTCAGTTTGATGCTTGTTTTAAAAAGTACACAAAATCCGTAATTTCTCGAAACTATTACTCGCATTCGATACTTTTCTCCTTATTATATAGATGGGATTTTCTAGTGTCCATCGCAAAAGGTATTTCATGGATGGTCAGTTGCATGTGAGAGCAGCCACCTCGTGAATGAAAATGAAATTTGTTGAAAAGTGAGCCTGCGTGGCTGCTCTCACATGTAACAGACAGTACGTTAAATGCCTTCTGTAATGGACGGTAGTATAGATATGTTACTACCCTCCGGCCTCAAATCCCGTGGCCTATACGGTACCTATTGCTGGCAACACGTGCCATAGGCTAAGAACACTATAATATGCTATCTTTCTCGAATTCAAAAAATAGGCTAAGAAGAGTATAATATACTATCTTTCTAAAATTCAAAAATAAAGAGAAAACATTCAAAAGGAGAGAGAGAGAGAGAGAGAGAGAGAGAGAGAGAGAGAGACTTCAATCGTATTTGTAATTAGCGATTTGCTAATGTAACACCCGGCCCCAATTTAGGTCGGTTGTTCAAGTGCATCTCAATGGATCGAGGGTTGGATGATTCATCATAGTAATTGATTTGATCGGATTATCGGATTGTTTAGAACTAGGCAGAAGGATAGTGGATCGAGGGTTGGATGATTCATCGTAGTAATTGAATTGATCGGATTATCGGATTGCTTAGAACTAGGCCGAAGGATAAAGACCTGTGATCCAACTGTTCCAAATCCTCGAATTGATGATCGGACGTTCTAAATTGATGATCGGGTTGGGGCTATAATCGGAAAGTATTACCCGAAGGCCAATTGTCCAAAGATTGGCAGAAGTTCAAGATGCCTACAGGATCGACGACCCACACTGATTCCATTACTATAGACACCCAATTTTGTCAAGGTGGTACTAATGATAGGTGTCGCGAGGAAGAACCTTATGACGAGTCCCAGAGCACCAGTTCAGTTTCTCTCAATCTCTCTTTAGGGTATTTTCAAGAAGAAAATGATTTTTGAAAACCGTTTTATCCCGGAGATACAACCAGAAAGTCTATTTTTACACAGCACCCTCTTTTTCGGCAACCGAAAAAGCATGTTTTACGCAGCACCCGTGTAAGCCCAATGGTTCCCACCTTGGCATTACCTTCTTGTTTTGATGATTCCAAACACAAGTTGATTTGTGTTGTTTATCTAATGTGTTTGATGTTTCAAAGTGCATTTATTGGAAATCAAGAAATCAAACACCAAAGTCAAGGAAGCATGGATCGTGGCATGAACCAATTGAAGACATCTCATTGGAAGCTAAAGGAATTCGAAGGCTTGGAGAAATCAAGAAGACATCTTGAAGAGCCAAAGAATCAAGAGAAGATCCATGGAAGTGACAAAGACATGAAGAGCTTCAAAGTTGAAGAATTTTGTAATTGTCTTGTGTTAGAATTTAGGTCTAATCCCACTTAGACATCCCTTTTAGAGGCACAAGTAATTGAGTTTCAAAGGCCTTAAAAATTATTTGAAATGAACTTGAAAATGTATTTGAAATGAACTTGAAAATGTATTTGTGTAGACACCCCATTTTGTTCCGCTTTATCCAACAAATGCATTTGTTAGTTCTCCTCATTTTAGTGTCCATTCCTAATGTTTTTTCGTGTATTCCATTTTCTGACAACTATTGAGAGGAGAATGTCCATAAAAATCAAAATGAGAAAGAGTTTGGGGGGGATGATTTGGTGGGCCCATGTTATCATTTCTGCTAGTTTGGGTCAAGTAAGTGGGCCCACACATTGTTTTAATGAGTTTTTACCTTGCTTGGGCATACCAAATAAAATCGATTATTATGAGTCCCATATGTGTTTCGGTTGTATATTGGGGCCCCACCATTTACTTAATATGTAGTAGGCCCACCCAAGGCTTTAAATATAATTATACAACCATTGAGTTAAATAAAAAGGGGTGATCCAATTGCTTTGGAAGAGTGATTTGTATTAGGAATTGCAATATCTTTGTCAAATGGGAAAGCAGCTCAGATTGGGCTCTCTTTCTTTATTAGTAACAAATGCTTTTGCTCTTGGAGGAAAATTTCGGCAATTTGTTTTTAAAAAAAGAAAACTTCTCTTTCAAGGTAAAAAAAAAAAAAAAAAAAAAAAACAGCAACTTTCTGTTTCTCTTATTATGAAGAAGACTAGCAGTCCTCTATTAAAAAAGGAAAAAAAAGCAACAAAAAGCTCGGGCTCTCTCACTCGATCACCCTCTCTCAAAAACTCCCCTCTCTCAGCCTCTCTTGGGATTCTCTTTCAGTCATCCCTCCCCCAACCATCTCTCCCACTTACAGCAACTTCTCAAATCCTCAGGATCTCCCTCAACAGAAGCAGGAAAAAGGAAAAAAGAAAAAAGAGAAGCAACAGAGGATCGTCGGTTTTCCCTCTCTCCATTGCTCCATCTGTTTTTCCCTCTCCTCATTGCTCCCTCTGTTTTTCTCTCCTTCACCCTATCACTCTGTTTTTTTCCCTTAAGCTCTCTCTTTCTCACGTTCAATCTCTCTCACTCTTTATCTATCCCTTTATTCCACCCATTATCTAGCCGTATATCTCACTCTCTCACATAAAAAAAAAAAAAACAGAGCATCATCCCTCTCTATCACTCTATATATATATCTCGATTTTTCTATCTCTCTATCACCCAATATATATCTCGATCTCTACATCTCTCTGTCTCTCTGTACACAGCCGTCCTTCTCTCAAGCTCTCCATACTCCCATCTCACCTTCTCATCTCTCATCTCTCTCCATTCCTCATCTCTCAGTAAAACAGAGTGCCGTATATTATCGGTTTCACTCTCACTCTTTGTCTCGGTTCCACCCTCGATCTCTGTTTTTCTCATCCTCAATCTCACTCTCTCAATCTCAATCTCTATATTTCTATCATTCTCTATCACCATCTCACTCACTTTCCATCTTTCTATCGTTCTCTGTCTCTCTTACTCCCTTACTCTCACTCACTCTCACACTCTATCTGTCTCCCTATCTCTCACACTCTCTATCTCCACAGAGGTTAAAAACAAAAAAAACAAAGAAAGAAAAAGAGAAGGAAATCAGATCGGATTGCACGTCGGCGGGATTTTTCGGATTCTTCGGCTCTCGGATTCGGCAAAGATCTTTATCAAAGGTAGGTGCACTATTCTCAGATTTTTCCAGGATTATTTGGTATTTTTCATATATTTTTGCATGGTTCTAGCATTTAATCGAATTTAATTCAATATTATATGTGTATGCTCAAAATCATGATCTACCTAAGTGTTTCAAGTCCGATTCGTCTCAAAATTTAATACACTGATCTATTTAAATAAACTAAAAGAATCATCGGATCGGATCGGACATTGGATCAAATGATTTCAAAAATTTGAGTGAAGAATGGAATTTCATTTAAAATAATGACTGAGAAATTAAGAAATTGGAAAAAATAGCTATCTCAGGATGATCTATTTTTTGGAATTTTAAAATATTTTTGTATTCATCACATCAGAACAAGGTTAAAGGACATTTTCCGAAGTAGAAATTTCTCAAAAATCATGTTTTAAAAATAGAAAACTCTTCAAAAATATTTTTTTGACGAAGAAAAATGGAAAATATATACTAAATAGGTTCCAAAATTAATGAAATTTCGTGGAAAAATAATATGGTGCTGATACATTCTACCATGAAGTTTTAAGGATTTTTGGATTTTATTTGGTATATTATTTGATGTTTTCTTTGAAAATTGTCAGATTTTGTGAGATTTTTTACTGAGATCAGATCACAATTAAAATTCTCAAAATTTTTACAGTAGTCTTATATTTCATATTTCTTGCTGCTGTAAACTTTTCAATTGATTTGGATCTTGTTTCCTAAGGGATGTAGGGTAAATTCATAATCAGATCTTAAAATTGAAAAATCTGAAATTGATAGTAACTAGTCTCTGAAATTCATGAAAATCTCACAGCATGCTATGTTTATTCATATCTTATTACTGTAGAAATTTCAATGAATTTAGATTTCTATTTCTACTAGTTCTGTGTTATTTTTACAATCTGGTCGCATTATTATTAAATCAAAATTAAATAGGAGCTTAGTGCAAAAATCTGGAAAACTCTACTAATAAGCTACATACATTCCCATCTTGTTGCTGTAGAAGTTTCGGTTTGTTTTAAATTCGTTTGCAATAATTTCACTTGTAAAATCACTCATATGTTTGAAATTGATAAATTCCATTGAAAATTCGAAATTAATTAAAAATCATTGTGAAAATTTCCAAAGAACCTTAAATATCTGTCACATGTTCACTCCTTACTCCATTGGAACAGAAATCTTAGGATCTTTAGATTTTCCTGGAAAAGTGGCTAGTGCATCCATAATCGTATCCAAATTGCAATCGATCTTAGACAATTTGAATGTTTAAGCTATAGCATGTTATTGGCTCCGAGCTTACTGTCCACGGAAATTCTGAAATATGCCAGGTAATAAGGTGCTATAACTTAAGTATTAAATTGCACAAGGAAAGAGCGCACGATTCCCTTCCGTAGATGCTATTCTAGGCCGAAATTGGTGAACCATAGAACCTTTGGTATTCCTTAAATGTCCAGAAACCGAAAATCCTTGAAATCTGAAATTAATTAACTTCAAGAACTTGAATCGATTTGTCTCGAGTCTTTCGAAACCATTGGATTATGGTTTCCGATATAAGAACCATTAGAGCCCAACTTAGGAACACTTATGTCAGGTCGTGTCCTAGGTCTTAGGGAGTCTTAGGTTTTAGGGAGTCCTAGAGTTAGGAGTCCAGCCTCATCACAGACGTTTGCTATGGATAGCAACCGTGCCATAGGTCTAGTTACACTAGTCACCCAATCTTTCCCTAGGACAAGCCTAGTTACCTAGGATGTAAGTTAACCTGCATTAGTCTAAGGAACAACTTGCACTTAGATAGGATCATATAGCATCTTAGATGAAATCCTAGGATAATAAAATCTTCAACTTGAATTAAATAACTTCTCTTAAAACTGTTGAAACAGTCAATCTAGTCTAGATCAATGTCTTAGTTGAGTTAGGCATTAGTAGCTTAGCTTAGGTGTACCGAACTACGTCGACTCTGATCCCAGTGAGGCTTGGGTACGTAGGCAGCTTGGATGTCTGATGGCATACCAACCGCGAGTTGGCTCCGCAACAAATTGTGGGGTTTTGTATATTAATCTTCTTGTAAATTATTAATTAAATCACTTAGGATTTTCCATGAAATTAGAATTTTAGGAAAACTTTCACTTAGATTGAATCCAGACAAATTAAGAAATCAAGATATACATTTAGGATTCATATTGAAATTAGATTTTAGGATGCATGTCACTTAGTTCGCACATTAACAGAGAGTTGAATGAGCCATTTAAAATAAATTTAAAAGAGTTAACTTTTAGAATTGAAGACCGATTATCGGGCAGGAATGGTGCATGTGGTGGATAATTTCCCACACCTTCCATTCTTGTAACCAGATAACGAGTCTAGATTTCTGGTTAATTATGGGTCCTAGATCCCACATCTAGGTGGCGACTCTGTCAGTCTCTTTTGTGTGGAATTCGGATTGCCTTAGTGATCCCAAGTTCACATAAAAGATGAATTAAAATCAATAATTAAAATGCACACGCCAATCGCGTGGGTACGAGAGACCAAGAGAGAGTGTGGCGGCTCGCGCCCCACCCCTCTCGCGGGATCGGGTCCCACAGTTTGGCGACTCTGCTGGCAATCACCTAACTTCATCAAAACTTCAAAGGATAACTCATTTGAGTTTAATTTAACTGGCTCATAAAAACTCTATCTCTCATATACTTGTTAGATTAGTTTGTCTTGTTTTATTTTCTCATCACATCGTACTCAAACTTAATCTAACAAAACCTGAAGGCATCATAGATTGCGCGAACTTATCACACACACTTACATCACTTGCATCTAAACCCTTGCATTTTTCATGCACACACATCCTATTTTAGGAACCCGGAGTGTTATCTAGCATGGTTGACTGGAATTTCATCACCTGGTGCCTCTGTGCTAGAGAAGCATTCCACCCTTAGCCTAGCACCTTAGGGTGCTTAAACGGATCTCTTGTTCACGTACTGATACGCTGGACACTGGTACAGTATATCGAACACGGATTCGCGCTAAGGGAACTCTTGGCTTTACCCCTAGATTAACCCACACATGCATGTAGTATACGAACACATGTGCATCACGTGTGTGCTAGCTTAGGATATCCTACCCATTTGTGTCTAGATTAGGCCGTAGTCCATCTTCTAATGGCTACGATCGGTCCTTAAGTGCACAAACAAAGTCATGAGTCGAGATCCTCTCTCTACTCCGCTAGATTAGGATTAGGGTTTAATGCCTTCAGGTAATACTGTTAAAATGTACGAAGATTAAAAACTTTCCCTTTGGGGTTAGGATATAAATCCCATTCATTTCCAAAGATCTCATAGGATTAGTCATTCATGATCTATCCGTTAAAAGCAATCTTATGCTATCTCATCTCATCTCTGGATCGTACGTCTGTCAATCTTCTATCATGTGATTCGATCATGTATTCATACTTTCTTTATACTGGCAGGAACTTATCCCAATCTCGTGTTCATATAACCCTGATCATTCTTCTATCCCTTCTCTTGGCTTACAGGCAGCATGTCTACTCGTACAATTCTTGATTGGATCCGTGGTACATTAAGAGAATCTCACATCTATGCCATAAGTGAGCAAGAGAAAAATCTCTTCGGCTATGTGGCAACCATTAAGCTCGATTGGGGATTACTTTATGCCGCATAAGAGTGTTGGGATCCCGATCATCATGTCTTCCGTTTTGGCAACTAGGAAATGTGTCCCACCTTTGAAGAATGGTGTGCCTTATTAGAATATCCCGTGGATGGCCCTCTGGTGAAACCATCTTGTGTGTCAGATTATCGTCCTTTGTTCCTTCGCTTGATGAATAATCCAGATGAATCCATGAACTCTTTCATGAAAGGCCAAGAAGTGTCCATGCAACAACTGATTGACATTTACCCTCCTGTGGGACACATTGGTGCTGTTGATATTCAGAAAGCCCGACGTCGCGCTCTGAGATTCTGCTCCTTTGCTAGGTTCCTCACTGTTCAGCCTTCTCACTTTGCGTCAGCTGTTCTTTTGGACCTCGTTGATCAAATGGATCATGGTGCCAATCCAGTTTCTACCATACTTGCAGAAACCTTCAATGGTTTAGATGATATGGCTCGTCTTCGTGCCAGCTCAGGTCCAGGCTCTTATGTTCGCTCTTTTGTTGGGTCCTTTTCAGGATGTCCTGCTTTACTTCAGGTGTGGTTATGCCACAAGCTAAAAATCACAGCTCCTGTGCATTTCGATCATACGTTATACACCTTCAGTGAATGGCGTCATGATGTTTCCTTTGATCACAAAAGCGATTGGGTTGAATGGTTAAATTCTCGCCAGCAAGATCAGATTTATTGGCAAATTCCTGGGATCCAAGAAGCTGTCTTCCACACCGGAGAAGCTAACTACGTTCGCCTTCTTGGCCTCAAAAAGACTTCCTTCTATGTTCCTGCCAGGATTCAGCGTCAGTATGGAAGAGAGCAATCCATTGTGCCTCCCCTTCGTCATTTCTATCCGCCTGAGGATCTCAAGCCCAAGATTGTCAAAGCCGTTTCATCTGCTTGGGATGTCAAAATCATCAAGCCTTTAAAAGAGTCAGCTGAGCAAGATTGTCGTCCGAAGAAGAAGTCTAAAAAGAATGCTTAGTTCCATGTTTAATCTTATCCGTTTATCTTTGAAAGAATGAATCATGTACTCAAACTTTAATGATTGATCAATAAAGTTCATCTTTCTTTCTCATTATCTTGGTCTATGCGTACATCATCGTCTACTTCTTTCTGATTTTAAAATATGTCTTTTGAATATTTCAGGGCAGTAAACATCATAGCTAACCCTACTACTCCTTGGGTTCGGGTCTCTTCGCGATTGGAGAGGAAATCTGTATCCCCGCCACCTTCTCTGAGAACCCCAGCATCTCCTTCTTTCCCGTCCTCATCTTCACCAATGGCAGACAACCAAGACGGTCTTCCACCCGCTGCTATTACCGATACTCTTACCTTAATTCTCCAGCAGCTTCAAGAACTCAAAGAAGAGAACCAAGTTATCAAGGCTCGGCTTTCTGAAAAGTTGGGACCGTCGTTGTCCAAAGATAAAGGGCCCATGCACCATACAGCTACTTCAGCCGCACCTGCCCAGCCAGTGTTCATCCCTATCCCTGACAAAACTGAAGAAGATTTGGAAAAAGAGCAGTACAGCGAGGATCGCAGTAGGCCTTCTCAGTCCATAGTTGATAAAACTGTTATGGAGAAATTAGAAACTCTTACCAGGAAGGTACAAGACATCCAGTTTCAAGACCAGGGTGGTTTCAATCCAAGTGACCTTACACTGTTTCCCGAAATCCGCCTTCCTGCTAATTTTCAAATGCCAGATTTCGACAAATATGGTGGTGTGGGTTGTCCAATCACACATTTGCAAATGTTCACCATCATGTGTCAGCCTCAAGGCTTATCTCCTGAGCAAATGGCTCAATTGTTCCCAGTTTCCCTAACCAAGGTTGCTAGGAGATGGTTCATGGTCCTAGACAAGACTCGTTATAGGACATGGAAGGATATCGGTGAGCAATTCATCAGGCAATTCAAATATGATGATGGGACAGAAATTACTAGAAAAGATTTAGAGAGAACCAAGCAAGACTCGAGGGAATCCTTCCTGATTTTTGTGAAAAGATGGAGGAGACTAGCAGCTCAGATGATGGAGCGCCCGTCTGAGGAAGAGCAGGTTCAAATAATCATGAAAAATATTTCCCCCCAACTCCAGTATCACATGTCATTGCAATATTATCCAGACTTCAAGCAATTCATTGTGGAAGGCACCCAGATAGAGGAGGCTATGGCTCAAGGTGTATTCAACCGTAGCAACCCAAACCCCAGATATTTCAAAAAATCCCCGCCAGCCCAAGTCAGTAGTATCTCTCGTTCCAATGCTCAGCCCTCTAAATCCCAAGAACCTTTAGTGATGGACTATGCTCAACCCGCAACCACACCTCGGTAACAAACCTGTAGACACCCCATTTTGACCGGACCCTAATTCGCCTTCTTAGAGCAACCCCATCAAATCATTGAATTGGAACCCCAAATTCTACCTTAGAGCAGGTTAGGGTCCCACCGAGTTCTCTCCAAAATTTCGTTGAAATCCGAGTAGTTTTGCCTAATGAGCTAACCAAGACAGTGTGCATAGTGCAAAGGCAGAAAGGGAGTGGATTGTCCATTCAGGAAGGTGCCCATATCAATCCAGAAAAGAGTAGAAAATGTGCCCTGTTTTCTACTTGGACCCCCCCCTGTAGAATTGAAAAGAGCATTCATAATACACTAGAAAGGGGGTTGTCCAGTTACGAAGAGGGAGTGCGGGTATATCATTTCTTATCAAAAGGAGGGGTGTATTATTGAAGTGAGGGAGTGCCCTTATCGAAATTTTTCATGTATATTTAACTAAGAAAGAATGGAGTGTGAATTATCAAGAGAAAGGGTTGCCTTGGAGATTGCCATGGAAAAAGATACCATTGATGTATATGGTGTAAAAGAGGGGCGCTATAGCTAGACAGGGGCTGTCCATGGAAGATGGAGTGCAAGTATATCATTTCCCATATAAAATCCCCACCGAATTAGGGCTAAGGGGTAGGTCCCCATTTTTTGAGAAAAAAAGAAGATCCCTAGCCGCAAGCTACGCGCACAGCGAGAGAGAGAGAGTTGCAAGGAGAGGCCACCTCCGACCACATCTCCGGCCGGCCATCTTCTCCATTTCTTCTTCTTCTTATTCTTCTTTTTCCATTTTATTTCTTCTCCACCTCCACCGATCCGACCACCATCCCCTTTACCCTATACCATTTTCTCCGGGGAACCCACCGGAATCCGGCAAAGCTCCATTGAATCCAATTACCCCCATCTCCTTCCTTAACCCCATCTGCCACTCTCCAAAACCCATTCCCCATCTCCATTTTGCCATTGGATTAAACCCATTTCCCTTTTATCCCCATTGAAACCCTCTTGCCACCATTGCAGCCGCCATCACCATCTCTTTCTCAGCCCAAACCCATTTTCATTTTCATCTTCCCCAATCACCACCACCATGCTCCGGCCGATACCGCATTAACTCCGGCCGGCCACCTCCATTAAAATCGCCACCTCCATCTCCACCTTGCCGCCGATCATCTTCAACCCCACCAGCCACCATCTCAACCCCATCAGCCACCTTAAAACCCACCTCTACCCAATACCCAAACCCATTTCATTTCTTTTCCCAATCGCCATTTAACCCCCATCGGCCACCTCCTCTGCAAATCACCATCACAGCCCATCTCCACCCAAACCCACTTCACCTTCTCCGTTTACTTCCGCTGGAATCCGTCAAACCCCAACTCCCTTTTACCAGCAAAATCCATAAATTCCGGCCCGGAATCCGATCATCTCCTTCCCATCTCAGCCACACTCCCAACCCCATTCCATCTTCTTCCCCTAAACCCATTTTTTCCACCCTCTTGATTCCATGTTGCAGCCGCCTTTACTACCACCAAAACCCACTTTAAAAACCATATGAATCCACCTAGAACCTATCCCCTATTTTATCTAACCCATCCCCATTCGTTCCTATCAGCAATTCAAAAACCCATTTGATTCTCTTCCATACAACTTCATCTTTCTACTCTACTCCCATTCAACTTCACCACCATCACTTGACCTATGTCTAGCAAGCTCTCCAACCTGTTGGATTCAGCTCCAACTTTGAATTCCGACGTCCGCATCCTAACTCCGGTAACACATTCATCATCATGGCTCTGATTTATGATCTGTAGGAGCGAAAAGGGTTTGCAACAGTCTAGGAAGAAGGGGCAAGTGAGGAAGAGAAGTAGAGGAGAGAAAGGGGGTTTTAATTTCCCAAAAATCGGAGAGAGGCTTCGGCCTTTTCTCTTCCTCGATTTTGGTAGAGATCCAATTCCAGTCATTTTTCTTGGCCAAATGTCCCTGCTCTGGTAAATCGGAGCTCAGATCGTCGTCCATAGCATTAAAATCTACTTTGTTGGCTTCGTCGGCATTTATGAGCATGGCTGTCATCTTCGTTGAAGGCTTCTAGCAATTTTGGTAATTCGCAGTGCTATTTTGAACCCAGCACAAGGTAACTCTTCTAAACCTTTGTATGGCTGAAATTTTGCATAGATATCTACCTTGTTTTTCTGGTATTGTAGCAGCAATTCATGAATTGAGTGCTAATTTGGCTCTTGAATGTGAGATGGCAATTTTTTATTTTTGGTGATGAATGAATGGTAGAGGGATGTGGGCTTAATTGATGTAGGAAATCAGATTATTACTTTACTCCATGTCATGAGTATGAGTATCATCTGATTTCACAGGAGACCACCCCATGTCGAGGGTTTGGTTGTATGAACTATTTGATCTCATTTCCCTACCCCATGTCGTGGGTATTATTTGCTTGTTCTCTTGGATTCTGAAGCAGTTGCAGGTTTCTTAAACTTAATACTCCTCGGTATATGTTGGCTTTTTCTCTGTTGAATTAAGTTCTTGTTCTCTTATTTTCATCTTTATTTTGTTATTAGAAAATAATGCATGTCGATTGGATATTAGTGATTAAATGATTTCTTCGCCCCTGGTGTTTTAGGTTACTCATCAGTCTTCGTTGTCTCTTCTGAAAAATATGAGTTCATTGTTTCGATGATAGTGATACTTTGAGCCCTCCTTTGTATATAGGAGACTTGCCCAGTCTCATCAGAACCCTTGTTTACGTCATTTGTGTTTCGGAGACAAGCCTTGTCTCATATAGAGAGTTTCCCCTTTAGGAGGCTTACCTAGCCTCATGTTAGATTGGCCTCCTCTTTTAGAGCGAGTCTTTGACTTGGTAGTGTTATTAGAGAGTCCCTGACTCATTTGTACCCCTCTTTAGTGCTATTAGTTAGGATTTTCTCCTTTAGAATTGTCATTCTTCTTGATTCGAGACTAACTCAGTCTTATTAGAGCTTTCCCTGCTTGGGATCTTAGATTGTTTTCTCTGTTCTTGGGACACTAACTTTCTTGTTGTGGTTCGTCTCTTTGAGGCGTTAGTTACTTGTTCGGAGTTTCCCCTTTGGATTTAGGGCTTTGCCCTAGTTTGTGGTTGTACTTGCGTGTTCCCTTTAAGAGTGAAAACATTTTAAAGTCCAAAAGTATTGGAATATTTGAAAACTCAAAAACATTAGAAATTTAAAATGTCAAAAACATTTGAAAGCATAAAAAACCTTAAAAAAATCTAAAGTGTTGAGTGTTTTTAGTAGCATAGTTGGAAAGTTCGTTTCGAACTACGTTGGCTTGATCCTCTTTCACGAGGTACGTAGTGTAGCTTGGGATCTTTATCCCAAGTCTAGCCAAACTTTGTAAATAAATCTTTTAACCATTTTAAAAAAATATAAAAATCTTTCAAAATATTGTATTTCGAAAAGATCTTCCTCTAGAGTTAGGACTTTGTCCTAGATAGAGAGTTTTAGAATTAGGAGTTTGTCTTTTGTTGTGTGCTTGTTGTGTGTTTGTATTAGAGTTAAGAGTTTGTCCTAGCTAGGAGCGCCTCCGTCCGGTCAGTTGGCGATTCACATCGCCGACCGATGACTAGGTCTTGGATACGTTAGCGATCCTATTGTTTTCCTTAGGACGCACAGCCTAGTTACACGTAGGTTATATGAACCTCTTGCATTTAGTTAGGGCATATAGGGTGTTCTAAAATCCACCATTCACTGGAATTTAAATAATCATACAAGAAACTTTAATAACTAGTCCGGTCTTTTAGATCAAGTCTAGGATAGAGGTCTAGGTGTCTTAGGCATCCTAGCTTAGAATAGGCGCGAAGAACTACGTTGCCTTGATTTTCGTGGAGGCGGGGATACGTAGGCTTCTTTGGATGAATATCAGACCATCCGAGGACTCGTGCTAAATCATTTAGAGTCTTAGGATTTGTTGTGTTGTTATCGTATGTTTTGATGTGTTTTCTTACTTTCTTGTACTGATCCTATACCTTTAGCTGTAGCATGCATGTGTTTGTCTATCAGAACTTAGACACCAGTTAGGTATGTCACTCATCACCTAGCAATATTTAGGTGGCACCTCTTTCATTTATTTTTTTATGTGCTTATTATTTCTATTCTCAGGAAACGCATGCTTAGATAGACGACTCCTGAGGATTGTTCCCATTTCACATGATTTTTGCCCAAAACTCTTCGAGGTTAATAATAAATGGCATAAGAGACCAAGTGTTCGCACTCCGGCGAATTGAGGGCGCTCTTCGGACCTTCTCCATTCGTCATCTGGCATGGACCTTTTGTATCTCTGGTTATCCATTGCAAACAGAGCATTTGTTTTGGTTCCATGGCGCATCCATGGATGGCGACTCTGAGTTATTTTAAGATATAACTTGGTTTCGAGCCCTGGCTCCGGATCAGGATGTATCTCTTTCTTTTTATATCGCCACTCGTGCTATGCTATGAGGGTGGCAACCGTTTCGAGAGTTCCTTGGTAGAGCTGTCCTTCACGTTGTGGAGATCTTAGAGGATTGCAGGAGGGATCTCGCGTCCCTCGGCACCGTCCTCGGATCGGGGTCCACAGGCTGGCGACTCTGCTGGGGAGTTCTTGAAATATTGCCTAACTCTTTAAAAAATGCCATTTTTATTAACTTTGGAGAAATTTGAGCTAAAATCATTTTAAATGGGAACCTTTTCGCTTATAATCCAGGGGCACCAGATAGGTGCGTAATTAAAACAAAGGATTCACACACTACACATCATGCATTATCATAATTTTTTATTTTTTTATTTCTTTCATTGTTTTTCATTATTGGCTCCACGGGATAAATTCAATGCGTGCCCGACTGGGATGTTATTACACCCTGATGGTGCTGTTGAATCTATTTCCAAGCTATGCGCCGGTGCTGCAGCCGTAGACATTGGGCGTACTTTTGTCTACAGCAGTCGATGAGCAATGAAGCATACTATGTATAACATGGGGCGTACTTGTGTTATACATATTAAGTATGGTTCATACGCATAGTACCCGATAGATTGAGTCCGGAGCCCTACTTTGTTTTATATATATTATGTATATACTTACTGACCTAGTGAAATCCAACTAGGAAGTACCCGTGTTTATATATAAGTATATTGCATTCATATGGGGTTCAACATGTGTTGCTCACACATGTGGAGCCTAGAGTTAGGAGCTTTGTCCCATTTGTAGACTAGGGTAGCTCATTTTATATGGGTACAGCGCGGTCCTAGCACACTCACTGGTCTGTCGCGAGTCGAGACTTTCTCGACTCCGTTAGATAGATTAGGGCTGGTTCCCCTGGTTAGGATATATGTATATGTGTGTGTATATATATATATACTGATTATATATATTAGGATTTTCCTCTTAGTTAGAGTTTCTTATTCATTTCAATTGGTTATATCCATTCTCTGTTCAGATCTAGATCTAGTCAGTGGCTTTTGCTTGCCATTACCTTAGCCATGATCTGTCCTTCGATCTGTTGTTTATAGGATTTGACCCGTTGTCATATGTTCTCACCTTTGGTCGGTCCTTCATTTGGTCACCTTTCTATGGTAACCATATTCTGAGCTTATCTTACCACCGTTATTCATATAACTTTGGTTGAGTTGTGGTTATCCTTTCTAGCGTCGTCATGCTGCCGGATTTTGTCCAGAATATTTTGAGCATGACCACTATCTTTTAGAGTTAGTTAAACCATGAGTTTTCCTTATCTTGACTTTCTTGTCTAGTCGTTATGCTGCCGTATTTTATCCAGAGCATTTTTTTGGGCATGACCGCTATTTCTTAGAGTTAGGAGAACCATGAGTTTACCTTATCTTGACTTTCTTGTCTAGCGCCGTTATACTGCCGGATTTTATCCAGAATATTTTTGAGCATGACCGCTATCTTTAGAGTTAGTTAAACTATGAGTTTGCCTTACCTCGATCTTCTTGTATAGCCGTTATGCTACCGGATTTTACCTGGAACATTTCGAGCATAACTGCTATTCTTCAAAGTCAGGGATATACCATGAGTTTGTTGTATCATGATCTTTTTGTTTATTCCTATTTATCCATTTGTGGATTATCATCAGATTCTTGACTATGGTCATAATCTATTTTTTCATCTTTTGTACATATAATTAATTCATATTTTCCATCATGGATTTACCTTTCTTATATCATGATCATTGATGGATTAGCTAAATCTTGCCTATCTGTCACGAGTGCATAATTGTTGTTGAGGTCCAAACTCATTTAGATTAGGGGTGTTTATCATTCTTAACTTTTTCATACCTCAAAAGAGAGCAGCCATATCTCAAAAAGACTTAAAGGGATAAATTGAAGATTCCTTGAGATCCTGTTGGTGTAGGTCATGTTATCAATGCCTACCTTTCTTAGACCATCATAGATTGACCTCCCTGTTTTGTAATTCAAACATGTTCAGGACTGTTTTTGTCTCTATTTGTACAAGATATTTTATCTCCGTTATCATCCATTTAACCTAGTGTTTTAACCTCCATTTCAGGATTCTAAAGAGTGCAAATCACTGTTCCTAAAAAAACAATCCTAGCCAAACCTGCTTGGTCTAGACTATCTTCGGTATCTAGACTCATTTGATTCTCCCACTTCATCAAGAATACCTTTACTTTCTTTGTCTTAACTGTCTGAATTACCAGAGGTTCACCCAATGGCTGACCCAGTTGATCCTATGATAGCCATTCAAGAGATGTTGAAAAATCTTACTCGCGACATGGCGAGCATGATGGAGGAGATTACCCATATGAAAATTCAGAATAATGAAAAGGTCTCCGATTCTAGAGGGCCAATACCCCAATTTCATCGAGTTGCGTCTCCAGATTCAAACAGACCAATTGTTTCACCATTCGAAATCAATTTAGATGATGAACAATATGCTGAGGAATATTGTGTACCTATGGTCAATAAAGAAAAAGAGATGTATGACAAGTTAGAGAAGGAGATCTACGACAAGTTCAAAAAGTTGGCTCAAGATGTAGAGAATATGAAATTTCAGGGACCAAAGAAGTTCAATATTTCTGAGTTTATGATACTTCCTGAGGCTATTCTGCCATCCAAATTCAAAACCCCTGACTATGATAAATATAATGGGACTGGGTGTCCTCGGAGTCATGTAGGATGGTTCATAAAGCTTTCCCAACAACATGGACTCAACCCCGAGCAGATGGCACAACTATTCCCTGTGTCCCTTGTGGGAATCGCAAAACAGTGGTTCTTGCGCTTGAAGCCCGAAGAAGTCAGGACTGTGGAGGCCATAGCAAACAAACTTGTCGAACAATTTTCGATGGAGGACGGAATAGAGGTTACGAAGAGGGATTTGAAGCAGTTGAAACAAGGTCCGCAGGAGACCTTTACCTCTTTCATCCGGGGATGGAAAAGAAAGTTAGCGCAATTGAGTCAAGCACTCTAAGAGGCAGATCAAATCAAACTGGTAGTAAAGAACCTATCCTCCGAATATTTTCATTTCATGGCACCTCAGCACTACCCAAGTTTTGACCATCTGATAAAGACGGGAACTCAAATTGAAGATGCTTTGGTAAAAGGCCTGAGGTCCAAGACTTTATCTGATATCAAAGAAGGGAAAAGACCTATGGTCGAGCCAAAGGAGGCACATAATGTCAGTTCTGTTAGGACTCCAGTCAAAACAGTATTGGAAGGGGAAGAATCAGCAGAAAAGAAAACCAGAAAATTTACTCCGCTTCCTTGCTCGTTATCCTACCTTCTCAGGAGATTGATCAAGGGCAACAAGATTGAATTGCCTGAACAAAGAGTCCTACCTAATCCTCTGCCTAAGAATTGGAGAAAGGATTTATTTTGTGCATATCATCGTGGTTCGGGTCATACGACCGATAAATGTTATACTCTGAAGCATAAAGTGCAAGATATGATTGATGAAGACGAGCTCACTATTGAAGAGCCTTTCGATGCTCATGCTGTCCCGCCGCTAGCTTCGATAAATGTCATTTTTACTGAAGGACCAATCTTGGATCCTGCATCTCTCATTCACCCTATTTCTGAGACCCAACTTGTCCCATCAAACACCCGATCTGTAGAAGAATCTGTTGAGAAGACTACACTTGTCAGAATGGAAAGCTAGATGGTCAAGCTCTTTGGTCAGATGGCTATGCTAACTGAGGAAGTGAGAGAGATGAAAATTCAGATGCAGCACTTGTCCATTAAATGTGACTCTGCTCCAAAGCAACTTGTTGATATGGGTACTATTACTGAAGAGGCCTCGGTTCAGAGTTTAATCCTTGATAGATATGTTGATTTGCATAATGGGAAAAAGCCTTACATTGCTCCAAAGGAAGTTAAAAGTGTTGGACCTTCTCGCCAACCTCTTAAGAAACCTCTCATTGCTCCGAGAGAGGTTAAGAATGTTGAACCTTCTCGCCAACCTTTAAAGAAACCAGTGGTAGAGGAAGAAAAGATGGGTCAGAAATGGGAAAGAGAATTCACTCAAATGCCTTGTTCTCTTATAGCCATCATGAAGAAATGGGTCAGTGAAGGTTGTTTGAGACTTCCAGATATTAAACCTGTGCCCGAACCATTCCCCAACAATTGGAGGATGGATCAATACTGTGAGTATCATAGAGGCCCGGGTCACCTGACAGAGAATTGTTTGGCTTTGAAGCATGCAATCCAGAACCGGATAGAGAAAGACTTTTCTGCTCTTACTGAAATCTATGCTTTTGCGAACCAGACACTTGAAAGAACCATTCAACCTCGCAGAGATCCCGTCACTTATGTCACTCCAGAGCCGGGGAATAAGTTGAAGGGAAAAGAAAAAATAACAGAGTTTGAATCTCCTAAGAATGTTGAGGCAGAGAGGGTGATGATACCAGCAGGTTTTCAAAGGTAATTTGGGTCAAGTCAACAGGACTTCAGAGGACCACCCTTTCCAAGGTTTCTGAACCAGGGTCGAACTTCTTAACCAGCATTATCATGGAAGAAGGCGTGCCACTTGTGAACTTCAGTGCCAATTCCTTGCCTCTGTTCAAGTGTTATGTTTCAAGAGTCATATGTCAAGTATCTTGTTTCAAGATTCGTCCTTTGTGAAGTTTATACCAACTCCTAGATTGAAAGTTGGTGAGTCTTGTAGTGTCAATGTCAAAAAAAAAGAAAAAAAAATGTGTGTCGTGTTTGTTAAGTCTTTAGTATTCAGAGTCAGTGTTTTATTTTCTGTCAAATCAAATGTAAAGCTCATAGAGGCATGTCTGTGAGTCATCTATGTACTTCAAAGTTTTCAATTCAATATGGCATTTGGTTCTGTATCTTCAAATTTTCATGATTCACTCTTGGATTTAATGTTTAAAACAACTACAGACCCCCTTCTCGGATGAGAATACAGACGAAATTCACCTCGAGATTTGAAAGATGGTCAAACGAGAGGAAAAGCGTCGAGCATAGCCACTTGAAGAAGAAATCGAAGCCATTGATAGTGGTATCGAAATTCGAAACTCGAGAAAGATGGAGTGGCAAAACTTCATCTCCCGAGGAGCGCAAAGAATTGATAAACCTGTTTAGAGGGGTTTGAGGTAGTCTTGCTTGATCCTGTAAGGATAAACCGGGGGAATACCCTGTCGTTGAGCAAAGCAAGACTACATTGGCTTTAAACATCTAGTTGAAAGTGAAGATTTTAAAGAGTGAAACATCAGACATCCTGTGGAGCTGATGAAATATTGAGAGAAGACTTTATGGCAAGGAAGTTGTATGATAAAATTTGAGCCCTAAGAAAAAGAAAAGAAAAGAAAGAGACAAGGAGTTGTGGAACCTTAAGCATAAATTCAAGATCTTCAAGATGGGAGTGGAGCATAGCGGTTGAAGTTTTGCCTAACATGCCGTCACGCTCCTCCAAAAAAAATAAAATTCTAAGCCTTTGAATCTTAAGCAAAAGAGCTTGTACATCAAATACACCAGGAGGCCATCCTTGGACGTCTGAACTTTTATGGCCAAAATTCCAACGTTTAAAAAATCCTTCTATAAACCCTTTGGGCCAAAACCAAAATTAAACAATTTCTTTTCAAACAGATTATAAACCCGGGGCATTTATGCACCCGAACTACGTCGGACCTGATCCCCATTTCTTCAGGGGTACGTAGGCAAATTGATTAATTCAAGTTCGGTCAAACCTTGGGATAAAATCCCTTTCAAAATTTTGAAGCTAAATGCTAAACCATTCTTTGAAAAATCCGAAAGCGAACTACGCGGATCTGATCCTCCATTTTTGGGGTATGTAGGTAGTCTGGCTAAACCAGATTCAGTCCAAATCGTTTGAACTTTAAATATCCCACCCTTTTGATCCCAAGCCTTCCTAGAAAGTCCTTCTAGTGCAAGCGAAAGTTGAGACAAGTGGTCTTTTAGATCGAATACTGGAAGGTAATAGTTGTGACTTCCTGTGAAGAGAGAAATCAAGGAGATGGAGAAGTAGTCTTCAAACAGGGCAGGACCCTGGAATCCGAGTAGTGTCGACAAGACTTACTTTGATATCCTTTTAAACTAGGGGCATTAAGACTGAGCAATCCGAAGGGGGTAATAACCATGACGGAAGTCCCGATGAAGGAAATTAGAGCCTCTTGACATTGTTTTTGAGAGTACTCTAAGAGTGGCTAGCCTTACCATAATAAAATAACACATTTTATCTAAGGGTGAATCAAAAGTGAGTCAAGTCCCTTGAGTAATTTGAGTCTTCTTTGATTAAGTCATTGGAAGTATTTTTCTTATTTTTATCATTTTTTCTCTCTCAATGTCCGAAGTGTTTGGCACTGGAAGAGCGAGAGTACATCTTTTGAAATGTGAAGAGAATTCAAAGTGGATTCTGGTTAGGAATCAAGGAAGGGCAAAATACATTTTGTTCAAACTTGCCAGAGACATCAAAGCCTCAAGTAGTGAGCAATGAAAGAAAAAATTCTCAGACTCATCCATTGTGGATATCCTTTTACCCATATACCAGAGAAAGAACCCATACAAGCTTAAACTTTTCTTACCTATCCTGGTTTTGCTCTCCAATGAATCCTGTCATGGAAGTAATCATACGCGTCATAAAAGATATCAAACAAACAAGATATTTGAGATATATATTCTCAGCAGATAGAGACAAGAGAAGCTTGAGCACATCTCATGAGCTAAACTTTCAAAATTTTAAATTGAACTCATTCTTTGAAAGGGTCAATGTTTCAGAAAATCTAGTACCCAAAGGAGTCTAGAATTCACTTTTGCAATCTTCAAATCTTAGCAGAATGCTTTTCCTCTCTTTAAAAGAGTCAATATCCAAAAATTCCATCAAGTTTTTTGAGTCTGGTCTTCAGCAATGATCATGCACTCCCATTTATTCTTGGCAGGAGATAGCTATGCTATCAATGAACTCGATATAAGATCGATAAACCCATCAATCATGTCTGCAAGCCCTTTGGGCCTAAAAAATTCTTTTTCTTTGTTAAACCCAAACAAGGGGCATTTTTTTTAAGAAGAAAAAATCTTTTGATTGTTAATCAATGCGGTCCCAAGTAGTGGCCTGTTTATTTGTTGCTTGGTGAAAAGTAGTTTCGCCTTGGTATTGAATGTTTGGGAGAGAAGTAGTTTCCTCAAATATTTGAATATCGAGATGATTAGCAGTGAAATGTCAAGTAGTGACTTGCTTAATCATCGCTTCACAATGTACCGCTACCTAACGGGTTAGGAGTCAGGTATATCTGCGTGGATTTATATGGAACTGTTTAGCAGGACCATATAAATCTTGGGTGATTCGCTACCTTGAAAGAGAGGAGTCAGAGTTACCCAGATAGCTAAACAGATAGATTTCCAGCAATGGTCTGTATAGCTATCGCCTGGTGAAAAGTAGTTTCACCGTGATCTCAGATTGGGGGAAAAGTAGTTTCCCCTTTGGTTGGCGGATTGGGCGAGAAGTAGTTTCCCCATGATTTGAAATTTTGGGCGAAAAGTAGTTTCCCCGTTGATTGGAAGATTGGGCAAGAAGTAGTTTCCCCATGATTTGGAAGATTGGGTGAGAAGTAGTTTCCCCGGTCATATTTTGGTTTTCTCTATATATGTGTTCTCTATGCCTTTGAACATATCTCTCTCATTCCTAAACATGTTCTAAACCTATTAGAGAGTGGTAATCACCCTTGTGCCTCATTTTTTGGATATCTAAAGGGATTAGACCTAGGCTTGAATTTGTACATCATTTCAAGAGTGGAATTTGTGTGAGCTTGAGAGCTATCTACCCTTGAAGAGGGAAGTTGTAATTTTCTATTTTCTTTCATTGTATTTGGGCAAGTGTTCGGAGAAGCGTAGCCCGCTCTCGGTGGTGAGGATTGCTACCAAGGTTAAAGCGATTGTAATTGGCACCGGTCTTCGCCAAGGTTAAGAAGATCAACATAGTGAAGCCATCAACGGGTTTGGTTGGTGCAGTGGAGTAGGCCTTGTGTGTTTGAGGACCGAACCACTTTAAAAATCAGGTGCACTCTTTCTTGTCTCTTGCTCCTTTCTTGCATTGCACTTTAGATTTAACTTACTTAAATTGTTTTATTTTTTTATCTCTTAATCGTTCATTAGAGAGTTTAAATAATTGGGTTAAAAATTTCAAAAGGTATATTTTATTTTTATAAACCTAATCTCCTTTTAGGTTGCCACTTGGGCCTATCATTGGAATTTCACTTGGTATCAGTGCTAGGGCTCTTGTTTCAAAAGCCTTAACTGGTAAGAGTTAAAGATCATTTTTGGCAAAACTCATGGATTTTAAAATTGGTCATGACATCTCTATCCCTCCATCCTATGATGGAACCAACTATAGGAAATGAAAAATCTGTATGAGGTTCTTTTTAGGATCTTTGGATTTAGAGATCTTAAATCTTGTAGAAAATGGTATTTCTAAAAGGGGGAAAATAGGGTCCAAATTGCATGCATTAAATATTAGAGCTTTGATTGCAATTTGTTGCTCGTTGTCTCCCCATGTTTTTGAGAAAATTTCAACATGCAAAGATGTACATGAGATTTGGATCAAACTTGAAGAAATCTCTAAAAATCATACTTGTCATCTTTCATTAGAAGATTCTAAGGTTTCTCATTTACATGGTAGTGTTGTGAATCCTTGGTTAAACACTTTTGATATTAAAAAGGATTTCAACTCCTCAATTTCCAAACTACAAAATGAGATTGATTCCTTGCACTTGGAAATTGATAATTTCTCGCTCAAGAATGAAGCTTTGAATCAAATAAACAATGATTTGATTAATGTAAACAAAGACTTGATTCAAAGATGTAAGTCATTTGCAAAAGAAAATGAAAAAAATTGGTTTTTGAAAACCAAAATTTGCAAGAAGAGAAGAAAAATGTTGAAAATCTTAAATCATCTTGTATTGTTACATGTCCATCTACTTGTTGCATAAAATGTCATTTTTGTGGTAGATTAGGACATTTTAAGAATGAATGTGTGCTTAAAACTTTACCTAAGACTAAGATGATTTGGGTTGAAAAGAACACTTTAGGTAAATCTAAACCATTTGGAACCAAATGGATGTGGGTTCTAAAGGCCCCAACCTAGTTTTCTATGCTTTTGCATTAGATTAGGGGCATATGCTTAATTTGAATATCTCTATGAATTTTGGTTCTTTGTACCCAAGACTTTTACTTAGATTGGTGTATCTTTATCTTGGAAATTTGATTAGGATAATCCCCATTTATTGATGATTGTATTTTATTTAAGGGGGACATTTGATTTAGGGGGGGCTAGAAAATGAGTTATCTTTCAAAACCCCATATGAGTTTTCAAATCCCTCATTGTTTTGAATTTTGCTTTTATTAAGGGGGAGTTTTGATTTGATTTATTCATTGACAAAGGGGGAGCTATACAATGCATAATTTTTCCTTTTGCTTAAAACTTTCATCCCTTCTTTTTGTGATGACAAAGGGGGAGAAGTTTTATGTTTAGTGTGCTTAAATGTGGCAATCACCTTGTGTGTTGTCATCATAAAAAAGGAGGAGATTGTAAGCCCAATGGTTTTCATCTTGACAATCTTCTATGTTTTGATGATTCCAAACACAAGTTGAAATGTGTTGTATTTCTAACGTGTTTGATGTTTAAGTGTATGTATTGAAGATTCAAGCATTTCAAACACTTAGATCAAGAAAAATGACATGGATCGAGGCTTGTACATCCTTGAACACCATTTGAAGCCAAAGGATGATGAAGGTGATCTTAAAGAGCCAAAGAAATGGAGGTGATCCATGCAAGAGTTCAAGACTTGAAGATGTGCTTCAAAAGTAGAAGATTTGAAGGCTTAAGTCTTGTGTTAGATTGTACATCTAATCCCTATTAGACACCCCACCTTGAGGCGTAATGGAGTCACCAAACAACTGACCCTAATTGGAATAGCAATCCCATCTATGTGTAATTTGGAAGCCCTTTAAGCCCAAAAATTATCAGCATAAAAAATCTGGAAAATCTGCTGATTTAGGCTTCTCGAAACTCCGAGAATATTCTCGGAGCTTCGAGAAATGGTCCAGTAACATTTTTCCAACTTCTGTTTGTATTCCCGGAACTCCGAGAGAAATTCTCGGAACTCCGAGAAAATATCTCGGAACTCCGAGAACACTATGTCGGGAACAAAATTATGACCGTTGGGAAAATTCACAGAATTACGACTATGCCCCTGTAACAGTCATATTTGGGTTTTCTCTATATATATGTGTTCTCTATCCCTTTGAACATATCTCTCTCATTCCTAAACATGTTCTAAACCTATTAGAGAGTGGTAATCACCCTTGTGACTCAATTTGGGATATCTAAAGGGATTAGACCTAGGCTTGAATTTGTACATCATTTCAAGAGTGGAATTTGTGTGAGCTTGAGAGCTATCTACCCTTAAAGAGGGAATTTGTAATTTTCTATTTTCTTTCATTGTAGTTGGGCAAGTGTTCGGAGAAGCATAGCCCCCTCTCCGTGGTGAGGATTGCCACCAAGGTTAAAGCGATTGTAATTGGCACCGGTCTTCGCCAAGATTAAGAAGATCAACATAGTGAAGCCATCAATGGGTTTGGTTGGTGGAGTGGAGTGGGCCTTGTGTGTTTGAGGACCGAACCACTTTAAATCTCGGGTGCACTCTTTCTTGTCTCTTGCTCCTTTCTTGCATTGCACTTTAGATTTAACTTACTTGCTTAAATTGTTTTCTTTTTTTATCTCTTAATCCTTCATTAGAGAGTTTAAATAATTAGGTTAAGAATTTCAAAAGGTAAATTTTATTTTTATAAACCTAATCTCCTTTTAGGTTGTCACTTGGGCCTATCATTAGAATTTCAGCACTAGTGCTAGCATGCATGTGAGAAGAATACTTTATAAGCTTGTTCTTGGATGAGGCTTCTCCTTTAGAAAATGGTTGGTATCCAAGATCAACTTTCTCTAGAAAGACAAGCTTGTTCTCAAGAATATCATCTAATTTATTCTTTCTACATGAAAATTTTCTAAAAGATAAATCAAGTTCTTTGCATTTCAAAACAAGTTTTTCATTTTCCTCTTTCAAGCTTTTGTTTTCAAAAATTAATTTATCAACTTCTTCATTCAAAGCCTTGTTTTTCAAAATCAGTTTTTCACTTGTATTGGTTTGCAAATCAAGTTCCTTTTTCAAGAAACCGAAATCCCTAATTATATCTTGCAAGGTATTTTTCATGGTTTTGTTTTTTACAAGTTGCAAATACAAATTTCCATTAAGTTTTTTGCAAGCAATCAATAATTCATCATTAGAGAATTCATGAGAAATATCATCAAGATCATTTACCTCGGAAATGGAGATGCCATGTGTCACTTCGGCTAGTCCCATGAAGCAAAGGTCATCTTCATCCTTTCCGTTGGATTCATTTTCGGATGAGGCACTCCCTTCATCCCAAGCCGCACATAAAGCCTTCTTGCCAACTCTTTTCTTATTCTTGTTCTTGTCATCATTTTAGTTGAGTGGAGAATTTGGCCTAATATGCCAAATCTTCCTACAATTGTAGCAACGCATCTCTTCTTTGGTTGTAGGCTTATTTCTACCTTGGCTTGTGCTTCATCCTCTCTTGAACTTGAGAAATTTTTGAACCACTTAGTGAAGAGAGCAAGATCATCATCTTGTATGTCTTCTTCACTCTCATTTTTTTCACTCTCAACTCTTGCTTTGAAGGCTATTCGTTTCTTTTTAATGCCTTTCTTTTGTTTGTTTAAGGTTTCTCTTCCTTTTAAAACCATTTCAAAAGTTATCAAAGGACCTATTAAGTCCTCTAAGCCCATTTTTGATACATATTTTGCCTCTTCACTGGCGGTGACCTTAGGATCCCAATCTTTAGGTAGTGACCTAAGTATTTTAGTAACTAATTCCTTGTTGGACAATTGTTTACCTAAAGATTTCAAACAATTGGTTATGTTTGTGAACCTAGTGTCCATTTCGACAATGGTTTCATTTGGGTCCATAATGAATAGTTCATACTCTCTAAAGAGAAGATTCATTTTGGACTCTTTGATTTGATTTGTCCCTTCATGAGCTACCTCTAGCATGTCCCAAATCTCCTCAGCGGTTTCAAGAGTAGAAACTTGGTTGAACTCTTCGGGAGATAAGGCACAAATCAAGGCATTCATGGCTTTAGCATTAATGGTGGATTCTTTCCTTTCATTGTCATTCCATAGTTCCATGTCAATGCTAGGTTCTTTATATTCATTTTGAATGCTTCTCCAAACTTTAAAATCCAAGGATTTTAAAAAGACTATCATTCTAGCTTTCCAATAGGGATAATTCAAGCCATTGAAGAATGGAGGTCTAGTAGTGGATTGCCCCTCACTACTTTGAGAATAGGTTGCCATTTGGATCTTTCCCTTGTAGGTTTTCAAGAGAAATCTTATATAAGAGCCTAAGCTCTGATACCAAGTGAAATTCTACTTAGCAACCCAAGAGGGGGGGTGAATTGGGTTTCTTTTCAAATTTGAGGAATTTTGAAAACTTTGTTCACACTAGTTTTAGATTGATTAGAAATTTAAAATTAAGATTCAAGGCAAGAGTAAAGAGCTTACCACAAGAGAAGAGGTGAAGAGACAAAGAACGACACAATAATTTTTATAGTGGTTCGGTCTTAACCCAAGACCTACTCCACTCTTCTCAAGTTACTCTCTTTGAGGATTCCACTATCTTCTCCAAGGAACTTAAATATGGCGTTCTTTTCGCCTTGTACAAACCGAGCTTCACGCTCCAAGGGTCTTCTACGGCACCTTTTGTTGCCAAATACAAAGAATGTTGAAGTTGTAGCTTGCTTGCCTCTAGATAGGCTGAACATGTAAAGCACACTCACTCTCACAAGAAAAAGATGAACAAATGAAAAGCCTAAGGTCTCTCAAGGATAATTTAAGATAAAGGCACAAGAGAGAGAGGGAGAGTGAAAATCTTAAGGAGAATGAGAATAAATGCCTTTTTATGCTCTTAGAATGTTAGGTAAATTCCTTAAGTGTTTTTCCAAAGATCCCAGGGTTCAAAATATATAGAGGAGCTCAAGAAATGACTTTTCTAAACTCTCCAACGGTCTTCTCAGAGTCCGGGCTCGGAGCTCCGAGCGGACTGTAGTCCCTTTATTTTTTGAACCTGGAAGCTTTCTAGGAGTTCCGAGCTCGGAGCTCCGAGAATAATTCTCGGAGTTCCGAGAAGCCTTCAAACAGCATGATTTCCAGTTTTTTGTTGCTGATTTTCTTTGGGCTTTTGAAACTTACTTTAATCATGATAAATGGAATGTCATGAGGGTCCAAACAAGTGAGGACACCACTATGAACATTCACTAACCTTTTAAGCTTGATTTAGGTTGATTTTAACTCCCTTTTGTGCCTTTGACCTAGACTATACATGATAGACCATATACATTCTAAAATAGCTTGGTCTTCACTCTTGTTGGCACTTTGTAGAGGCTTTGACTTGACTTCAATCAATTCATTTGATGCTTGAGCCTAGCTTGAGCCTTTGAGTCGATTTCCATCCTTGTTGGGCTTGAATTCAATCTTGTTCTTGAATGACCTTGTCTTGCCTTTGTGTTGATCTCATCTTGCTTTGATTTTCCATTGTGATGATGATACCTTCTCCATGTCTTTGATCTCACTTTAAGCTTGAATGATTTTGCCATTTGTTGTGCTATCTTGAAGGTACTAATGCTATGAACACAATCACTTAGCCAATAGAAATCATTAGTACATAAAACCGTTTTTATATCAAATTGAGTTTGTTAATCATCAAAATATGTCAATGGGAGTACTTGTTGAACCCTTGGGCTAACAAACTAGTAAGCCCGTTTTCACATGACATTTCAATCGATAAGTTAACTTTGTATCAAAAACTTCCGTTTTTACCCAAATGACACATTGTTTCCCAAAAGCAAGCGATATTAGATTCATTGGAAAGTCCCCAGAACGAGGAATCCAATGGATCTAACTGCGTGTGATTTATAATTCAATCAGAGAAGTTACAGACGTTCGAAACTCACCGATAAAGGATGAAAATCATATTTTTCGAGAAACCACAAAGAACGAAGCTTCGCGCCCTTCGAAATATGATTTCATCCGGATGACATCATTCGGATGACACCCAATTTCGCAGGGTGAGGAATTGGATTTTGCCCCCTACGAAAATTGGGGTGAAATTACCAACCTTTACCCCACCCCTAAAACTATAAATAGGGTGTAAGGGTTGAAGGGTGGATGGTTGTGGTGAGTTTTGCCCTTCTCTCTCCTCTCTTGAGTGTGAGTTGAACTCCCAGTTCCAATCCCTCTGACCATTTTTGAAAATACAAGTGTGACAATCCAAGAGGGGGGAGTGAATTGGTCAATTAAAAATTTTGGGCTTAATTAAATGGATTATTAAAATTAATTTACTAATTAAGCACTTATTACTCTAACCTTTGTTCAAATATTAAAGAAAATGAAATTTAGGGTTTATATTGCTTTAAGCCTATTTGTCCTAACCCTTGTTTTAATAAAATTTAAATACAAGAAGGGGTAGAATTTACCAATCACCACAAAGTGCGAAGAAGAGGATGAGAGAAAGCATCCACAAGGTACAAGATTTATAGTGGTTCGGTCTATCACAAGACCTACTCCACTCTTCCAAGTTTACCTCCTTGGGGCGCTCCACTAAAACAATGAGATTCTTCAAAGGGCGAATCTTGAAGCCGTACACCGGATTCCTCCAACTCCAAAGGGAACATACCCTTTTTCACACGAAGCCTTGATGAGGGATCACAGCCTCTTACAATGTCTTCTCCTTTCTTAACGGGCCGAAGAGTAGACCCTCACAACGTCTTCACCTTTGTTACCGGGCCAAAGAGAAGACCCTCACAATGTCTTCACCTTTGTTACCGGGCCGAAGAGAAGACCCTCAAATACAATAAAGAAAATAAATGAAAAACTCTCAATGCGTCTTTAGACAGGCGGATTACAAACTTGATAGCTCACAAACACTCCAAGGAAGATAAAATGTAAAGCCTATGGAGTTCCTCTTGATAGAATGTAAACTTCAAGTTCAAAGAGGTTTAGCTTTTGATAGAAGGTTTTGGCTCAAGGAAAATGGGATTTGATCTTTCTAAAATATTCAAAAACTTGTAGAGATAGGTTTTAATCATGTATATATAGTGTATTTGAAAACATGACCGTTTGAGGTAAAACTGTAAATAATTGGTTTGAAAAAGTCAAGCAGAAAACGCCATAACGGCTAGTTTGCTCGACCGAGGCGGTCGACCGATCCATCATGGTCACCCGCCCCTATCGGGCGCCCTTTTATATTTTTAAATTTCTTACCGTCTCGGTCGACCGACCCCATGGCAGTTGTCCGGCGAGAGCAACCTATTTGCTCAAAAATTCGGCTCATAAAACCTATCCCAGTCGACCCGCCCAAACCCATGACGAATTGTTCTGTTTGAAACAGACAAATATCCGCGGTCGACCGGCCCGATAAATTTTGAGATGTCCTGGAATTCCAGGTACCATCCCGCGGTCGCCCTGAAGACCGGCCCTAGTTAAAGTTCTATTTTTACTTTAAAGCGTAGGGGCTTTTGGGCCATGGTCTTTGGGCTTAAGTCCTAAGTTTTCAAACACATTTTTGGTGTGTTGATGGTTTTCAAAGATGTAAAATGTTAAGTATAAAAATCATTTGAAAACCTTTTGAAAGTGCATTTAAATATAAAATCAAGAGGACTTCACATACATTCTAAAAATAAGAACCTTGAGTCTTCTTTGAATGTCTTGGCTCCTTTGCACTTTCTTGGACTTCTTTGGCTTGTGAGTAAACTTCTTGACCTTGTTTGGCTCTTGTGACTTGTCATCCAATCTGCAATGCATGTTGCATGGTACATGAGGTATCACCAATGGCATGTTCAACTCTAAGCTCTTTCTTGAGACTTGCTTAGGAAATTTGTGGGATCTTCATGATGAGCTTCTTTACTTGAACATCTTCAAATGAAGATGCTTTCACTTTAGGTACAAGCTCTTGGTTCCTTTGATCCTTGATCCAGAAGCCACGTGTTGAGATGAGTTGTGTAATGACGATTATGACATGAAAATCCTATATACAACACAACACCTCAAAGCAACACAATAGTTCATAAATACTAATCAATTTGGTTTGCTTGCATCAAAACAAGAGGTAAGGTGAATGATTAACCCATGGGAACCCTTGGGCTTACAATTTTCAGTCCAAACCCTCCGAATTTCTAGAAAAACCTTAGTTTCCTTGCTTTTAGAAGAGAGAAAGTAGAGAAACTCTAGGTAGCTTACACTGGGCGTCGGCATTTTACTGAAATTCAGAAGGTTCAAAGTGACATCCTCTAAATAGCACCATTTTTCTGTCGAATTTCGCAGAACCAGAAGCTATTCTTTCATAATAGAGCTGTTGTTCTACCGAAATCTCGGCAACTCCGGAGCTCCTTTCTAAAACAGCACCGTTACGCTGCCGATTTCTTTGCAACTTCGGAGCTCCCTTTGTCAAGATAGCAACGTTATGCCGCCGATTTCTTGACAACATCGGAGCCCTCTTTTCCGAATAGAGACATTATGCCACCAATTTCTCTGCAATTTCGGAACACCTCCTTCTGAATAATGTCAATATGCCACCGATTTCTCAACAACTTCGAGCCCTCTTTTGTCAGAATAGCGCAGTTACGCTGCCCAATTCCTTACAGATTTTAGTAAATTACATTTATTTACCAGCTTTCTATAATTTTCTTTACAATGTAAGGTACGAGGTGGTGACTGTTAGAGTTGATGCCTTAAAACCCAATATATTTCGCATGTTAATCAACAAAAGTTTCTTTTCATGACAATTAATGGGTAACTAAAAGTTAAATATGTGTGACATGCTACTTGTTATTGACACGTATTTGTCCTTAGGTAGCAAAGTAGGAAACCCATGCTCATGGATTCACATATCCTAGGGAGCAAGGAGATATGGGATTCCGGTTTGTAAGTCCAAGGGTTTCCATGGGTTCAATCATTCACCTTACCTTCTTATTTTGATGCTACCAAATCCAAATTGACTAGCATTGATGGACTAATGTGTTGCTTTGAGATGTTGTGTCATTTACAGGAAATTGATATGTCATATTGCCATTACACAACTCATCTCAATACATAGCTTGCGGATCCGCCGAAACCATGATCAAAGAGCTTGCACTCATAGTGAAGACATCAACCTTTGGAGGATGTTCAAGTCAAGAAGCTCGAGACGAAGATTCCACAAGTTACCTAGCAAGTGTTAAGTAGAATCTTGGAGATGAACCAACATGGTGACACCTCATGCACCTTCCAACATGCATTGAAGATTGGAGGGAGTCACAAGAGCCAAGACAAGTTTTGAGACCCGATCCCGTGAGAGGGTCACGAGCGCACGAGCCGCCACCCTCTCTCTTGGTCTCTCGTACCCACGCAAATGGCGTGTGCTTTTTATTATTGATTTTAATTACCCAACCAAGCAGGCAGCAACCAAGCCATAGGGTGCAAAAAAATGTGCAACCCAGTACCCATAAGGGCAGGGGTAAGCCGCCGAGCCTAGCAAGGTATGATTTAATTCATATTTTCTGTGAACTTGTGATCACTAAGGCAATCTGAATTCCACACAAAAGAGAGTGACAGAGTCGCCATTTAGATGAGGGATCTAGGACCCCATAATTGACCAGAAATCTAGACTCGTTACCTGGTTACGAGAATGGAAGGTATGGAGAGTTACCACCACATGCACTATTCCTGCCCATCGGTCTTCAATTCTAAAGTTAACTCTTTTGAATTTCTTTTAAATGACTCATTTAACTCTACATTAATGTGCAAATTACGTGACATGCATCCTAAGATCTAATTTCAATGTATTCCCTAATGTGTATCTTGGTTTTCTTAATTTGTTTGAATTCAAACTAAGTGAATATTCTCCTAAAATGCTAATTTGAGGGTAATCCTACATATTTTAATTAAGAATTTATAAAAAAAACTAATATATAAAATCCCACCATTTGTGTGTGGGGTCGACTCGGGCTTGGTATGTCACTCAAGTATCCAAGTTGCCTACGTATCCCAGCCTCACTGGAATCAGAGTCGATCGTAGTTCGGTGCACCTAAACTAAGCTACTTATGCCTAACTCATCTAGGACACCGATCTAGACTGGATTGGCTGTTTTAACAGTTTAAGAGAAATTATTTAGTTCAAGTTGAAGATTCTATTATCCTAGGACTTCATCTACAATGCTATATGGTCCTAGCTAAGTGCAAGACGCCCCTTAGACTAATGCAGGTTAACCTACATCCTAGGTAACTAGGTTTGTCCTAGGAAAAAATTGGATGACTAGCGTAACTAGATCAATGGCACGGTTGCTATCAAGAGCAAACGGCCGTGATGAGGCTGGACTCCTAACTCTAGGACTCCCTAAAATGTAGGACACAACGTGACGTAAGTGTTCCTAAGGGGCCCTAAAGGTTCCTACGATAGAAGACCGTAATCCAATGGCTCCTAAGATGCAAATCGAGTTAATTCGATTTGTTGAACTTAATGATTTTCGATTTTTGAGAATTTTTTATTCCTAAACATCTAAGGAATACCAAAGGCTCTATGGTTCGCAAGTTTCGGCCTCGAAGCACAACCATGGAAGGGAATCGTGCTCTCAACCCTTGTATAATTTAGCACGTAAGTTATAGTATCTTATTGCCTGGCATGTTTCTCAGGATTTTTGTGGACAGTGGACCTCGGAGCCAATAACATACTATCATTTACGCACTCCAATTATGCTGGATCGATCGCAATTAGTATACGATTATGGTTACGATCTCGGCAGCTAAACTATCATAGAATGGCCATTTTATAAAGAAAATCTATGACCCCTAAGATTTCTGTTTCAAACGGCTTAATTATGGAACACATGATGGAAAGTTAGAGTTCTCTAAAAATTATCAAGGTGCTTTGAATTAATTTGGATTTTTAAATGAATTTATCACAATTGGATCAGATTAATGATTTTACATATCATCCTATAGCTAATTAAGTTATCTGTTCCAGAAACTCTAGGATATGATGTGCTCTTTCAAAAATATATTCTACTTGAATTTTTCATGATTTTAAAGATTGAAATTCTATTTTTAATTGATTTTACACTTTCAAGTTAGATTGATGACATTACACTAAAAGATATAGCAAACAAATTCCAAATCCAACCAAACTTTTACTATAACATTATCAGATGAATAGAAAATCATGAGAAAACTTTCAGACATTATTTCGATAATTTTCTATTTTTAACAGATATATTTATGTTCTGGTCAGAGCAATTAAAAATCAATAAAAAATATTAACATATTCCCATAATTTTTGAGAAAATCACAATATGATTCTGACTGGTCCGTTCATCTTTCTATTAACGTTCAGGTTTTAAGGAGTTTGTTTAATGATATATCCTTCACATACATGAAAATTAGTGAGATTATCAAAACAATTTCAGTAAAAATAATAAATAAACTTCAAGTCTTTTGAAAATTTTGTATGATATTCAAACATTAAAAATCTTTTGAGGACCAAATTTCAATCAGTTTTGAATTGTTTTGTTATATGAACGATTTTTAGAACCATCAAAATCCTATTTCCGGGTATTTTTTCAACAAATTTTTTAGCCATCAAAACAAATGAAATCTACCGGAATTTTTAGATTTTTGGTGTTCATTTAACCTCATTAAGACTGAGAAAATATCGCTTCATGAAAAACCCTTAGTTTTAAAACACTCACTTTGTAAAAACGATTCAAAAGCCACTAGATATCCCAATCGGTTAAACACCCAATTTTCTCATATAACGATTCATTTTTTACCAAAATCGATAATCAAATAAACTGACCCACCAAAATCATATTAGATCATGCATGGTAGCTTTTATGAAAATCATGAAGAAAAGAAAGAAGAAACGGCCCTAAACATGCTTTTCTACCTTTGATATTATAAAAATGGAAGAACCTACTGTTGATCGTGCTCCTTGTCTCTAGGGTGCGTAAATCCGAGGTATACGCTTTGTCGCACCCTTTTATATGCTTTAGAAAACCCCTTTGATGAAGTTGCGAACCAAAGCTATGCGCGAAGACCCGTAGAAAAATGGATTAGGGAGTCAGAGAGATATATGAGAGATAGAAAGAGATGAGGTGGCTGCTATGGATTTATCCCAAGAATGAGAGAGATGAGAGAGGGTGAGTTATGTGAGAGAGCGAGAGAGAGAACTCCAAATACGTGAGATGTGGAAGAAGGCTGTAAGCCAAAAAACGTAAAAAAATTTGGCCGAGAGAAAGGGAGCAAGAGTATTTTTCAATTCCTTGACCGAATCCCTTATGTAAGCTCTTTTTCCTTTTTCTTCTTTGGAATAGCCCCTGCCTTCTTCTTTTATATTGAATATCATTCATCTATCAATATCGGTTCTCCTTGTAGTCATTAACTTGGGAAGCTACCTATTGTAATTTTTCCCACAATGGAACACAACCATAAAAGAAACTTCCCTTTATATCCATTCCTTTCTAAGCAACCGAGTAGGTGCTCTTAGAAACATATGTTTCTATCTATAATTACAAAGATAAAAGTGCCCCATGTTGGCTGCCTTCTAAATATAAAAAAGAAAGTCTTAGATGAATTACCATGGGTGGGTCCTACCAATAATGACTGAATTTAGTATCGAATCTAATTTTGAGCTTTCATTAGATAAGAAAAGCAAGTTACAAAGCTTTTGTTTAATAAAAAATTAACATTAAAGTGGGCCCCACCTCTAGGTATGAACAAGCTATGGCTGAGATCTAAAAAAAAACGTCCAATTATATCCATGCCAAAAATGCACACGTTGCCATCTTTGCATGGAATCCTCATTTTATAATCAACAGAAGCTTTAAAAAAAAGAAATGGGATTGCATGATGTCTGTGGACCCCGATCCGAGAGAGGCAGGGGACGGGCCCCCACGCGAGTCTCTGGATCATCCACGTGAATGGAGAGCTCTACCAAGGAACTCTCGAAAGAAGAAATGCCTCTCACAGCATGAGTGGCGATACAAAGGTGAGATACCTCTCGATTCGGGGACTAGCCCAGATTCGAGGCGTACCTTAAACAAAGAAGAGTCGCCATCCAAGGAAGTGGGCCAAGGATCCCATACTATGCTCTGTTGCAACGGATAACCAGAGATATAAAAGAAGGTTCGTGCCTGGTTACGAATTCGGAAGGTCTAAAGAGCACCTCATCCGCCCAAGTGCAAACATCTGGTCTATTATGCCATTTATTTATTAATTTTGAAGAGTTTTGGGCAAAAGCCAAATGAAATGGGAACGAATATCTCCGAGACGACGTCTATCTAATCATGCATGTCTCGGAGATGATTAATGAATACACTTAAAAAGAAATAAAATAAGTGTCACCTAGGGGTAGCTAGATTCTGAGTGACAAGCCTAAAAAGCTAAGTTATGAGTGTCATACCTAATTGGTGCCTGAGTTCTGGTGTGCAAACACATGGATGCTACAGCTAAAGGTATAGGATCTGTACATGAAAGTAAGAAAACACAGCAAAACATATAACACAAAGCAATCCTATATATTATAGGACGAGACAAATCCTAACTCTAATGCGACTTGACTCGGACTAAGATGGCCGTCCATCCCAGCTGCTCTACGTATCCCGGCCTCGGAAAGAATCGAAGTCAACATAGTTCGATGACCTATTCTAACTACGATGCTTAACCATCTAGAACCGCTATCCTAGACTCGACTGATTTTTAAAGTTTTTTTGCACAATTTACTTAAGTTCAAGTGAATTGTTATTTTTAGGACTCTCTATATGCCCTAACTAATGCAAGTTGATTAGCCTTAAACTAATGCAGGTGGGCCCTACATCGTATGTGTAACTAGGCTGTGCAACCTAATGAAAACCATGGGTGTTCCTTTCTTATCTTGCACTTTCATTTTTGTTTGGTTTGGCATTTTCTTTTGATTTGATATTATTTGAACTAACCAAAATCTAATCAAGAGAAGAAAATATCAAATTAGGTTTAATACTTGAATTTAAAAATGGTATAAATTTTGATAAAACCAATTCACCCCCCTCTTGGTTCTATAGACCCTTATTTCAATTGGTATCAAAGCCTCGTCTCTACTTTGTTTAAAATCCTAACCGGTCTAGAGAAAAGATTCTAAAAATGGCAAACTACGCTCAACACCATGAAGGATACTCAAACACTACGCCACCTTATTTTGATGGAACAAATTATGGATTTTGGAAAACCAAAATGAAAATCTTTTTAACCCAAGATTATCAAATGTGGAGAGCCATTCATAATGGATATACCTTGCCCACTAGAAATCTAAATGAATGGACCGAAGCCGAACAACAAGCCTCAAACTACAATGCCAAAGCCATGAATTCTTTAATTTGTGCTTTGTCACCCGAAGAATTCAATAGAGTTTCAAACTTGAATTCGGCTAAGAAAATTTGGAACACCTTAGAAGTTACACATGAGGGAACTAACCAAGTTAAGGAATCTAAAATGAATCATCTATTTAGGCAATATGAACTTTTTCAAATGACATCCGATGAAACCATTGCCGACATGTACACTAGATTCACTAACCTAGTAAATGGACTAATGGGACTTGGAAAACAATTTTCAAATAGAGATTTAGTGACCAAAATCCTTAGATGCCTACCTTTATCATGGGAATCCAAAACCTCCGCAATCACTGAATCCAAGGACATGAACACATTAAACCTAGATGAACTAATAGGGTCCTTGATAATCCATGAGATGATTTTCAAAACAAAAGCACCCAAAATTGAAAAAGAAAAATGTGTTGCTTTTGCTTGCAATATAGGTGATGATGAAGAGGCAAAGGGAGACATGGAAGATGAGGTAGCCCTCATAACAAGAAGGATCAAGTTCTTGCAAAGGAATATGGAAGGCATGAGAAATAGAAGGGCCAATCCTCCATTCAAGAAGAAAGAAGAGCTCGGTGATGGATCATCTCAACCTCGATGCTACGGATGCAAGAAACTTGGACACATTCGCCCGAATTGTCCACTCAACAATGAGCCTATTCCAAACAATTGTTTCAAGAGAAGAGAAGGCAAGAAAGGAATGACCTCCACATAGGATGAGGACAATGAAAGTGAAGGTGAACCGAATGATGGAGAAGATTGCTTAATAGCAAAAAAATGTATGCTTCATGGCTTCAACAAATGACAATCAAGAGGTAAGTACCTTAAATGATGTCATTATTTTAAAAGAAGTTCTTGATTCCTTGCAAAGTGCACATGATGAACTTGAAATTGAACTTGATAAAAATGTATCTCTTGAAAATTCTCTTTCTAGCATAACAAAAGAATTTGGTTGGTTATAGAAAGATCATGAGTTTTTAGATGATGAAAATAAAAAATGTAAAGTTGAAATTCATGATTTAAATGCTACCATCAAGATTTTAAATGAAAATCGACAAGAACTATCTATTGAAAATAACAAACTAAAGTATGAAAATAGTAAACTATCTCATGAATATGATGAGTTAAAGAAACTTTTTGAAAAATTTGAAAATAGTTCACTAAAATTGGATAGGCTTGTTAATATTGTAGACACCCCCATTTTGCTAGACTTTAAAAAAGCAAAAGATTTGGTAGTTTGTCAAGTTTCGAGTCCGCGTTCCACCTAGGATTAGGCATCCATGCATTTAGGGTAGATTTCATTTCATTATGGGAGTTTTGAAGTTGATTCGCGATCCTGAAGGTCTCTATGGGGTTCCTTTGGCCTCTGAAAGATGAAACTTCAAGTTTCCAAGCAAATGAAAAAACCTGCTATTTTTAGAATTTTCAGGGTTTCCCTCGTTTTTGCCTATTTTGCACTGCAAGAGTATTTTGGTCATTCCCGATGTGTCTCGTTTGAGCCCCGAGTTATATTGGAGAAATCTTGAGTGATTTTACAAATTTTGAAAAAGCAGCTATTTTTATAAACTCATGGGGCTTCCACATTTTCATCATCTTATGGATATTTCAATCATTTCTCATATATCCAAAACCATCTTGAGGGTACGGCTAATGGATTAAGAGTAATTTCGTACGATTTGGGAAACCTGCTAAATTTAGATCTCTCAAGATTTTTTCTTAGTCTTGCAATTTGGGGGTATTTTAGACATTTTCAAACATATCATATTTGGTCCCTAAGTTGTGTCTAAGAAATCTTGAGTCCGTTCATAATTTTTTTTAAATCTGCTATTTTTAAAATTTCTCAGGGTTTTCCCTAGTCTCGCCAAATTCTAGCACCTCGGGGTAATTTGGTCTTTTCCTGTGTAATTCTTTTGATCCCCGAAATATGTCTGAGAGATTATGAATGATTTCCTGATTTTTGGAAAACCTGCTAAATTTAGAATTTCTCAGGAGTTTCACTTAATTTGGAAATTCTAAGTATTGAGGGCATTTTGGGTATTTTCAGGGGATACCAAATGATCCTGTTTAATATTGCTCACCGAAAGGACCCAATTTTAAAAGTTTCTATTTTTGAAGTTTGACCACAAAGACTTTTCATTTTTAATTTTTCCCTTTGGGGTGAATCAATCTGAGGGTATTTTGGTCGCGTTTGGATGTCTAACGGTCAAATAGGGGCATTTTGGTCCAAAAAGTTATTTTTCAAAAAAGATGGTTCGATCATGTGTGAGGAATGCACCATAAATGTCAAATGGGTTGGGTCCATATATAGAATGTTGAATTTAGAAAGATTTTATTAATTTTTTACGGAAAAACCTGAAACCCATGTGAAATGGCCCATTGGGGTAAAGCCCGCAAAGATGGAGCTCATGTGGGTTCACCCATATGAGTCAACCACCATGGTGGGCGGCCCCCATGTTGACCCACATGAGTTGAGCACCCAACGTTGATGATGTCACAATGGTGACATCATATTTGTTAAAATAAAAATAAAAAGAATAAATAAAAAAAGAAGGAGAGTAGGAAATGAGGAATGATTGCTTAAAAAAGGTTTTCTTCTAAAGAAGCAATGTGGAATAAAGAATAGCATGTCTTGATTGACAATAAATTAAGATTGGAATCAAATCCAATTTGGAAACAAGAAAGAAAGCAAGCTAGAGGGGAAAATTGGAAACAAGCCAAAAATGAGAGCTCTCACATTGGGAACTACTATTTCTCTCTTAACCCTAGCTTTTTTGTATAAAAATCAAAGCAAACAGTCCTAAAAAAGATTAAAAAAAATCCAAATTCGTCCTTTTTCTCTCTTCTCCCAAGAAAAAAAAAACTTCTTCTATCTTGAAGTGTGTTCATATCTCTCAAGGGTTCTTCACAAAAGGGATTCTTGAAATCCCTTTTCTTCTTCAACAAATCACACATCAAGGATCTTTGGGGTGTTTTTTGGGTCTTCTTCATCATATAAAAGGGTGCGACAAAGCGTATACCTCAGATCTACGCACCCTAGAGACAAGGAGCGCGATCAACGGTAGGATCTTTATCTTTGTAATATCAAAAGTAGAAAAGCATGCTAGGATTTTACTTTTGATAGATCAAATCAATGAATTTTTTCCTGAAATTCCAGTATGTTATAATATAGATTATAAGTTTTCAAAATTCAAAATTTCACCAAAAAATTAAATTTTCTCCATTTAATAATGATTTTCTCTCGTTTTTTATTCAATATGGATTTAAATCGGATTATCAAAGCAAGTGTTAGAAAACGTGGGTTTCTTTAAAAACTGATATTTTTTGGGATTTATATAAATAAAATACTACTGAAAACTTAATTTCCAATCACGGTTTGGCCGTTTTAATTTTCATTCTATTTTTCAACAATACTCCCGAAAGGGGTTATTTCTTGATGAACGAATCCAAAAGTATATCAAACCATGTCCAAAATTTATGAAATCTTATTTCCAAACTAATGTTTTGATTTTCAGAATACCGAAAAATTTTCAGATTTTTTTAAATTTGTTTAATCCGGTTTTAAATTATTTTAAATTTTGACCATTTTTAATAAATATCAAAATATTTTAAAAATTGATGAAATTCTCCAGAATTAATTTTAAATAATAAATTGAATTTTTCACGAAATTGTTTTTTCGAAAAAAGGTTTTTTTATTTTTTTTCTAATCGCTTTTTCGTTTTACTTGCCGTAATTCTTTTTCGTATTAAATTAGTAAATTTTTGAAAATTTTCTTTGTAAACCAGTAACTTAGGTTACTGGAATATTACATAAAAATTTTAAATTGGTTTTGCAAAGTTTTAATATGGTTTTGTAATTTATTTTAATAAATGGGTTTCAATTTCTAGGAAACAAATTCCCCTTTTCTATTTAAAAATCGATTTTATGGAGGAGATTTAATTTTTATGTTTTGAAATTTTGATAGAAAATTTTATAATCTATTATGTATCTACTGGAATTTTTTATTTGATTTTAGGATACTATTAGGTTTGCTTTTTAAGTAATTCTTTGGTTTCATCCGATTTTTGTGTGAATTTCAATTGGCATCAACTCGTAATAAAAGTTCATGAAAGTCATACAGCAGTCTAATATCATGATTATCTTTATTCTGTGAAATTTTGGATTAATTTGAAATTGATATGCTACAAGTTGCTGTGTTAATCTATAATCTGATTTAAATTTTGGAAAATCAGAAATTGATATCAAATCCTAATGATAATTCATGAAATTTTTTCAGTAAGCCACAATCATCCATATCTTGTTACTGGAAAAGTTTTACTTGATTTGGGGTTTGATTGCTTAGGGTTTCGGTGTAATCCTAGAAATCTGGTCTTAATGTTAATAAATCATAATTTAATAGCAAATCAACACAAAAGTCAGTAAAAACTTCCAACAAATCTTAACTTTACATCATGAATTTAATCCCTAACTTGTTTGAAACAGAAACCTTAGGGTTTAAAGATCTCCATTGTAAATTCGCTATACCGCGATAGTCCAACTGCCGAGATCGCAACCGTAATCGTATACTAATTGAGATTAATCCTGCGTAATTGGAGTGCGTAAATTATAGTATGATATTGGCTCTGAGGTCCACTGTCCACGGAAATCCTGAGAAATATGCCAGGCAATAAGATACTATAATTTACGTGCTAAATTATACAAGGTTGAGAGCACGATTCCCTTCCATGGTTGCGATTCGAGGCCGAAACTTGTGAACCATAGAGCCTTTGATATTCCTTAGATGTTTAGGAATAAAAAATCCTCAAAAATCGAAAATCATTAAGTTTAACAAATCAAATTAACTCGATCCTCATCTTAGGAGCCGTTGGATTACGGTCTCCTATCGTAGGAACCTTTAGGACCCCTTAGGAACACTTACGTCTCGTTGTGTCCTAGGTTTTAGGGAGTCCTAGAGTTAGGAGTCCAGCCTCATCACGGTCGTTTGCTATGGACAGCAACCGTGCCAATAGATCTAGTTACACTAGTCACCTCACTTTTTCCCTAGGACAAACCTAGTTACCTAGGATGTAGGTTAACCTGCATTAGTCTAAGGGACGTCTTGCACTTAGATAGGACCATATAATATCTTAGATGAAGTCCTAGGATAATAAAAGCTTCAACTTGAATTAAATAACTTCTCTTAAAACTGTTGAAACAGTCAATCCAGTATAGATCGGTGTCTTAGATGAGTTAGGCATAAGTAGCTTAGCTTAGGTGCACCGAACTACGTCGACTCCGATCCCAGTGAGGCTTGGGTACGTAGGCAGCTTGGATGCTTGATGGCATACCAATCACGAGTCGGCCCCACACACAAATGGTGGGGTTTTGTATATTAGTTTTCTTATAAATTCTTAATTAAAATATGTAGAATTTTCCTCAAATTAGCATTTTAGGAGAACTTTCATTTAGATTGAATTCAAACAAATTAAGAAAATCAAAATACACATTTAGGAATTACATTGAAATTATATCTTAGGATGCATGTCACATAGTTCGCACATTTAAAAGAAATTCAAAAGAGTTAACTTTTGGAATTGAAGACCGATTATCGGGCAGGAATGGTGCATGTGGTGGTAACTCCCCATACCTTCCATTCTCGTAACCACGTAACGAGTCTAGATTTCTGGTCAATTATGGGTCTTAGATCCCTCATCTAGGTGGCGACTCTGTCACTCTCTTTTGTGTGGAATTTGGATTGCCTTAGTGATCCCAAGTTCACGGAAAAGATGAATTAAATCACACCTTGATAGGCACGACGACTTACCCCTGCCCTTATGGGTATTGGGTTGCACTTTTGTTTACACCCTATGGCTTGGTTGCTGCCTGCTTGGTTGGGTAATTAAAATAATAAAAAACACACGCCATTCGCGTGGGTACGAGAGACCAAGAGAGAGCGTGGCGGCTCGTGCCCCACCCCTCTCGCGGGATCAGGTCCCACAAATATTCAATGATTGTCACATGATAAAGAGTAGACTTAGACATAAATGGGATACTACAATGTCAAACTATAAGAACAAATTTGTGAAGGCTTCTTCTAGTGGTACTAAAACTTGTTTTATTGTGGTCTAGAAGGACATTATAAGGTTGCTTGCATGTATGCTAAACAAGATAAAATCAAATTGAACGCTAAAGTAAAAATAAATAAACTTAGCAAGATTAGGAAGATTTGGGTACTTAAGAGATCTCACTTGCCTATTCATATATAGGTATGCCTTAAAAGCCATGACAAGAAGAACACATGGTACCTTGATAGTGGATGCTCTAGACACATGACCGGAGACCTCACTGAATTTGCATCCCTATCACTCAAGGATAGTGGAGATGTTACCTTTGGATATGACAAGAAAGGAAAAATTAAAGGAGAAAGCACCATAGGTAACTCTACGTCTCCCATACATGATGTACTTTATGTTGATGGCTTATCTCATAATCTTATTAGCATTAGTCAATTGTGTGACAATGGTTTTGAAGTAGTCTTCAACCCCGACAAATGCATTGTTAAAAATAAGATAGATGGAAAAGTGCAATTCATAGGTTCTAGAGACAATAACATTTACACTATTGGGCTAGATGATCTTAGACTCCAAAATGTAACTTGTCTTAATGCCATTAGGAAGATTCTTGGTTATGGCATAGGAGGTTGGGTCATGCCAGAATGGATCTCATTCCAACCCTCTCCTCAAAAGACATTTTTAGAGGGTTGCCTAAGTTCAAGTACACCAAAGATCACATTTGTAGAACTTGTTAATTAGGCAAACAATTGAAGAGCTCATTTGCTCCTAAAAATATGATCTCAACCACTTACCCCTTGCAACTACTTCATATGGATCTTTTTGGACCAATGAAGACAAGTAGCCTAGGTAGAAAGAGGTACGTGTTTGTTGTTGTAGATGACTACTCACAATTTACATGGGTCATATTTTTAGCACATAAAGATGAAACCTATGAAAATTTTCTTAAGTTGTGTAATCAAATCCAAAATGAGAAAGGTATTGCCATATCTTACATTAGGAGTGACCATGGAACGGAATTTGAAAATATACACTTTGACACTTATTGTAATGAACATGGCATCAAACACAACTTTTTTGCACCTAGGACACCTCAACAAAATGGGGTTGTAGAAAGAAAGAACCAAACCCTCCAAGAAATGGCTAGAACCATGTTAAATGAGAATGATCTCTCTAGATATTTTTGAGCAAAGGCGGTTAGCACCGCTTGGTATATCATAAATAGGGTGTATATGAGGCCAATTTCTAAGAAAACACCTTATGAGCTTTGGAAAAACTTGAAACCAAATATAAGTTACTTTAGAGTGTTTGGTTGTAGATGCTACATCTTGAATATCAAAGATATCTTACATAAATTTGATAAGAAGTCGGATGATGGCATATTCTTAGGGTATTCTACACATAGCAAGGCATATAGAGTATTTAATAGAAGAACCCTAGTTGTAGAAGAATCCATGCATGTTACATTTGATGAGAGAGAGCCAACACCTCAAGAAATGCCACATGATGAGGATGAACCTATTGAACACCTCTTACCTAAGACAAATGCTCCTCCCCATGCATCGACAAATAATACATTACCTAGTGAGGAAGTTGAGAGTGTAGATGATGACTCATTACCTAGGGATAGGAGAATATTGGTAGATCAGCCTGAATCCCAAATCTTAGTTGATGCCACATCACCGGTAAGAACTAGATCATACAATCGAAGTGTGAGTAACAACTTGGCGTTCTTATCCGAATTAGAACCTAAGTCCATCAAGGAAGCCGAAAAGGATGAATATTGGTTGATGGCTATGCAAGAAGAGTTGAGTCAATTCGAAAAGAGCAAGGTGTGGAGGCTAGTGCCTAGGCCTAGTGATCATCCAGTCATTAGCACAAGATGGGTGTATAGAAACAAAATGGATGAAAATGAAATTATCACTAGAAATAAAGCTAGGCTTGTAGCCCAAGGGTACAATCAGGAGGAAGGAATAGACTATGATGAGATATTTGCTCATGTTGCCCGTATGGAAGCTATTAGGATACTCTTGGCATATGCATCTCATAAAGGATTTAAATTATATCAAATGGATGTCAAAAGTGCCTTCCTAAATGGATATATCCAAGAGGAAGTGTATGTTGAGTAACCTCCAGGTTTTGAAGACTACAAACATCCAAATCATGTCTTCAAGCTTGATAAGGCTTTATATGGGTTGAAGCAAGCTCCTAGAGCTTGGTATGAGAGGCTTTGCACCTTCCTAGTAGAAAAAGGTTTTGAGATGGGAAAGGTTGATAAAACATTATTTATCAAAAGAGAAAATCAAGATATCCTCCTTGTCCAGATTTATGTGGATGACACCATCTGTGGCTCGACTAATCAAAAAATGTGTGATGAATTTGCAACTCTAATGAAAAATGAATTTGAAATGAGCATGATGGGTGAGTTAACCTACTTCTTAGGACTCCAAATCAAACAATACCAAAATGGGATATTTATAAATCAAGAAAAATATACAAAGGAGTTATTAAAGAAGTACGGTATGGATAGCAGCAAGACATCAAGAATTCCCATGAGTACAACTACTAAGTTAGAAAAGGATAAATTTGGCAAATCTGTGAACCAAAAGATGTATAGGGGTATGATAGGTAGCCTACTCTATTTGACAGTCAGCAGACCAGACATTATGTTTACTGTCTGTCTCTGTGCTCGATTTCAATCAGATCCAAAGGAGTCTCACCTATCTACTGTCAAGAAGATCTTCAAGTACTTAAGAGGAACCCAAAGTCTGGGACTATGGTATGAAAGATCTACTGCCTTCATTCTCATTGGATATTCAGATGCAGACTTTGCTGGATGTAGAGTGGATAGGAAAAGCACTAGTGGGACTCTTGGGCAAATCACTTGTTTCATGGTTTAGCAAGAAACAAAATTCAGTAGCTCTATCTACAACAGAAGCAGAATATGTGGCAGCTGGAGCTTGCTGTGCACAAGTCCTATGGATGAAAAGCACATTGATGGACTATGAAATTAAATTAAAAAATATTCCCATCCAATGTGACAATACTAGTGCTATAAACTTGACAAAGAACCCCATACAACACTCTAGAACCAAACATATTGAGATTAGGCACCACTTCATTAGAGATCACTCACAAAAAGGGGACATTTGCTTAAAATATATCAAAACTGAGGAACAATTGGCTGATATATTTACAAAACCCCTTAGTGATGATAGAATATGTTATATCTGAAGTGCTTTGAACATTTGGAGTGCGGATCAAGTCAAAAAAATTGCCAGATAAATACTTTATGCCCTTCACCAGCTTATCTATATAGTATATATATATATCATCCCTGTTTGGTAGTATCTGCATGAATAAGATGTCAAACATTAAATTTAAAAAATACTCAACTGGTACTCTTAGCCTTCTTAGTTCTTTAAGATGGAGAGGTACCTTCACCTTAATTAAAATACCTAACAATTTGACAGTAATGTCAACATCTCGATCATGAACAGGTATATGTGCATTACTTGGCTACATATTTTATACCATAAGCATTGATTTAGGGGGAGTACCTAAATCAATCTTCATTCACTCCTATTTGTTATACATCTTAGTTTGCATCATTTGAAAGTTTAAGGGGGAGTTTTATAACTAATCAACATGAACTACTTCTCGAATATCATTTTGTTCATGTATGCGCTTAAACCTTGATTAAGTTCGCCCTTTCTGTCGATGACAAAAGGGGGAGAAGTTTGGAAATTGATTATTTATTCACTTGCCTATATGCACTATATGCTTTTACTTGTTATCATTTATCATTGTGCATATATTGAGGGGGAGTTCCTGCATTCACTTGCCTATTATGTCACTCCACACACACCTCATAATCAATTTTATTTGTCATCATAAAATATGAAGAGTTTATTATGTCACTCTACACACACCTCATTATGTCTTTTAAAAATGATTTCATATGAATCAACCAAGATTTATAATCAAATCCATTCAAAGAGGATAGTCTAGATTCCATCTTGCAAGGTTGCCTAAAATATGATCTTTTAACTCTAAACCAGTTAAGGTTGCAAACTAGAGCCCAAGCTCTGATACCAAATAAAATCCTTAGTTTGGCAACTGTAAGCCCAGGGGTCTACTCTCCTATCTTGTTTTGATGATTCTAAACATAAATTGATTATGTTCTTGAATATTAATCAATTTGCCTTGAAGTGTTGTGATAAGGTAGGGTGATCATAGAATGAACCATCACATCACTTGGTCATGCTTGAAGATGTACCACACAAGAGTCAAAGGAGCTAGAGACCACATGAGACAACTCACCTTGGAAGAACAATCAATGTGGAGCTCACCTCAACACACTCAAGCAATGGAAGCACACCATAGAAGATCTATGAAGACCAAGATCAAAGAGGAGCGTAACCTTATTTAGATTTGTTGTACATCCTCTCTCTCTTTGATTTCTAAGTCAAGGCTAAATCTTTCAAATGTATTTTTCAAAACTAACCACACTCCCCGTATTAAAATTAATTGGTTAAGTGAATGGTTATGTGGTGGACCAACATGTTGGGACCCTCATAACATTCCAAATTATCATAAGAATTGAGTTAAAAAGGCCCAAAGTCAAATAGCAACAAAAACAGAAAAGTCTGCTGATTTTGGGCTTCTCGGAGCTCCGAGATCTTTCTCGGAACTCAGAGCTCGGAACTCCGAGAAATGGTCCAGTAGTATTTTCCAACTTCTGGCCGTTCTTTCGGAACTCCGAGAAATGGTCTAGTAGTATTTTCCATCTTCTAGCCATTCTCTTGGAACTCCGAGAATGGTTCTCGGAACTCCGAGAACGTCGCGACAGCACAGAAAAGAGCCGTTGGGTTTAAAATTAAAAATTAGTTTTTGGTGTCTTTTAATACTCACACCCCCAAACGGTCATATCTTTTCTAAAGGCTATAAATACACATTCAAGAGGATTATCTTCCTCTCTTGAACCACTTTTGAAAAACATGAACTTGCAAATCCCTTTAGCTTGAGACTTTGTTTTTCTTCTCCACCAAACTTGCCTTACACTTGCAAATCATTTGAGTTTGGATTTAGGGCTTTCATTTGCAACCTATTGTGGAGAGCACTCAAGGGGACTTCATTGTACATCAAGCTTTCAAGAGAAGCCAAGCAATCTTCATCTTCTATTCATTGTAAAGGTGGCTAGGGCATCCTATTTTTAATACCCTAAGGAGTAACGCTTAGAACTCGGCGTAGAAGGAGAGTCGGTGTAAAGGTGTCAAGGGCATCCTCATTTAATACCCCTTGGGAGTGTAATCGCCTCGGAGCCGGGCATCGTGGAGGTCTCACATAGTGAAAATCCTTGAGGACGATCTCAAGAAGAGTGGAGTAGGGCTTTGCCCGAACCACTATACATCGGTGTGTTCCTTTCTTGTCTTGCACTTTCATTTTTGTTTGGTTTGGCATTTCCTTTTGATTTGATATTATTTGAACTAACCAAAATCTAATCAAAAGAAGAAAAAATCAAATTAGGTTTAATACTTGAATTTTAAAATGGTATAAATTTTGATAAAACCAATTCACCCCCCTCAAGTGTATGTGCGTTCTTCAAAGCCTAATACACTTAAGTTTTAGTACAAAGATTCTTCTTTACAAAGAGATATGCAAATAAGCTCGTGAATGCTTCTTGAAGATGATTGCACGATGAGGCTTGAAGAAGCTTTGCTTGTTGTTGATGATTTGTAAGTTGAGCTTCAAGCTTGACCTTGTTGATGATAATGGCAAGTTGAGCTTGAGTGATTCTTCTTCAAATAGATTGCAAGTAGGCTTAAGAAGATCTTCTTCAAAGTAGATTGCAAGATTTAGAGCAAAGAAGAAGAGCTTTTGTAAAAATGCTTGAAAAACTTAAATCACAAGTAGTGTTCTTTTTTTAAGCTTGCAAAAGTGTTAAAATGATGAAAATAAACTCATATATATATATATATAGAGAGAGAGAGAGAGAGGAAAGTGTTGGTGAGCTTAAGCTCACCAAACTTATGGTGCGCTTAAGCTCCCCAATCACATGGGTCCCACATTTTCTGTGGTGATCCAAACCATTCATTTGCAAGGCCTTATCATAGATAGGATGTGTACCAAAAATCAGCTCCATAGGATCATCCTAACCCCTCCATTTGTGGAGGACAAAAATGGCAGATTTGTGGACAAACAATGTCTGTCCATTTTGACCTCCACAAATGGATGGATTAGGATGATCCTATGTAGCTGATTTTTGGTACACACCCCATCTATGCAAGGGCCTTTCAAATGAATGCTTTGGATCACCCTAACAAAGTAGGCCCCCATGTGATTGGGCGCTTAAGCTCACCAACACTTTCCTCATATATATATATATATATATATATATATATATATATATATAGCCCCTTAGAAGATATAACCGTTGGAGGACATATTGGGCATTTTTGAGTTTTTTTTTTTTTTTTAAAAAAAGAACCAGCTGCAACTCCGAACGGTCATATTTTTCCCACGCCAGACGTCTGGTTGCCTCCAGGGATCAACCAGATGATCGGGCAGACCTCTACCGCAAGGTCGGGTTTGCAAGTTCACTTATTAAATGAATGAGTTTTTCTCTGGTTTTTTGTACACATATGTATTGATATTAGGGAAGATTATGGATCAAAACTTAGCTCATTTTGAAAATGTTTGGGTCCCTTTTTGATCAACCAGATGATCGGACCAGACTTCTACCACAAGGTCTGGTCTGCAAGTTTAGCTAGCAAACGAATGAGTTTTCTTCCAATTTTTTGTACATATTAAAGTAGATATGAGAGAAAGGTGTAGACAAAATTTTGGCTCAATCAGAAAACGTTTGGGTCTATTTGTGATAGAAAAGCACATGGTCTTAGTTATGGTTTTCAAAGTATACTTGGATTTTGCTTTAAAATATTTTGAAAACTCTTTGAAAAGTACTTGCAAACTTGTTTTAAAGATGATCTCCATTCAACCTACTCTTGAATAATCCTCTTGAGTCCGGTGGTTGAATGAGCATGCTTATCCTTGTACATGCTTGTTCTTTGGTCTTCGATTTGACTTAGCTCTTATTGACTTCATCCTGATGTTTATTACTCTTCTTTAAGGTTCAACTTGATTTGTCTTTGTCCTTCTTGGTTGATGGATCTTCACTTTGCCTTTAATCACCATGTTCTACCTTATTGTCGATCGTGGTTCTCTAAATTTCCTGTATAAGCTTATCATGGAAAAATCATTAGCACCAACCTACTTCGATCAATGTGGGTTTGTTGTCATCAAAACAACGATGGTATGGTTTGGTTTACGATGTTTGTTTTTTCTTTTATGCAATGGATGCCTAATAAAAAATACACAATGATGATTATAACTCTCACATTAAATAACCCTCTTAAAAATATTAAGTTGATAAACGGGGTTAAGTCGAAAGGACAAGACCTCGTGGCCTTCCATAGCCATCTAACCGTTGGCTAGTCTAGGAAATAGGATGGTCACATGCCAAAGCAGAAGCCGATCTTGTTTCTTGACTAGAGTAAACCGTTAGATTCCTACTAGAATAAGGAGAATCTGCATGATATATTGGTCACTTGCCAAAGCAAAAGCCATTGTAGATTGCATAGTTTTTCCAGGCGCTGGGTATCACTTAACTAAGCAAAGCGTATTGACGCCCAAATGATATACATACTGCAATGCTTGGAGGCTGAACATAAATCAGATTTCATAGGATTAGATGAATCCAGTTATTCAAAGTTGTTGAATAAGTTTCTGATGCCCATTGGAGAAATTATACATTTCTTTTGATTCACGAGGTTGAGGTGCCCGTGAATGAGACGTGCAATGGGCGGTTCCATCGTAGATCAAAATTCCAAATCTGATGGGCATGTCATGAAATTAACTAAAACGTTAGTTTTGCTAATTATGCCTCTTTCCTTTGCGTGTAGATACCACGGCTTCATTCAACCCATTAGCTACGATCCTAGACGAAAATAAGTTAACTGGTCAAAATTACCTCGATTGGAAAAGGAACCTAATGCTAGTGCTCACATCTGCTCTAGTGGATTGGGTTCTTACCACTGAGGAGCCAGAACTACCTGGCCTGATGCGCCACAAGCAGACCATGATAGAGTGTCTAAGTGGCTTGAGAACAATGAGATGGCAAAGTGTGACATCCTTGGCTCTATGTCCAATGTGCTGCAGCAACAACATATTGGAATGGTAGCGGCCTCGGATATAAGGCTTCCTAGCAGAGGGTAATGTACCCTCAGCACCTAAGCCGAAAGGTAAAGGAAAAGGAAGACTAAAAAGCCAAAGCTCTAAGAAGAACATGCAAGTGGTAAATAACAAAAAGAACTTTAAAAAGAAGAAGTCAACCAAGGGCAACGATGGTTGATTCCATTGTGGAAAGACTAGACATTAGAAGCAGAAGTGCAGGAGCTATCAAGCTACCTAGCAGGGCAACAAGCCTACCTCAGGCATGTTACAAGTTTTTATTGATGAAACCAATATGATTGGTCCTGTATTTTCCTAATGTGTTGACACAGGTGCGACCTCACACATCTGCAATATTTTTCAGGGGTTAAAGAAAATCAAAAGGCTGACTGAGGGTGAGCTCACCCTACAGGTTGGAACTGAAGCAATAATTGCTGTTCAAGCTGTAGAAGATTACGTTTTGACGTTCTCAGGTGGTTATCTAATATTAAAGGATTGTTTCTATGTACCTTCAATAAGAAGGAATTTAATTTTAATTTCAAAATTCTTTAATGATGGATATTCTACTAGTTTTAATAAAAGTTCTGTTTTTATTATATAAAAAAATTCCTTAATTGTGAAAGGTACAATGAGTCAGAGCCTATACTTAATTAACGCCTTAGAGAATGTGAGTAATGTTGAGAATATTCCGAGTGTTCATGTTCCAAACCTCAAAAAGGCAAGGTACACGGTAATTCCAACACATCTTTGGCATATTCAATTAGGTCATATTGGCCTAGAGCGGATCACAAGATTAGTGAAAGATGGTCCATTGGATTTATCCAAGTGGAACCCTTTCCAACTTGTGAGCCATGTCTCCAAGGCAAAATGACTAAAATTCTCTTTAAGGGCAAGAGTGGAAGAAACAAAAGTAGATTGGAATTGATACATACAAATGTATGTGGTCCTCTTTCTCATCCTGCGAGAGGAGGGTTTGTCTATTTTATGACTTTAACGGATGACCATTTAAGGCATGACTACCTGTACCTAATGCGACGTAACTCTGAGACCTTTGAAAAGTTCAAAGAGTTCAAGAATGAAGTAGAAAACCAACTAAACAAAAAGATTAAGACACTTTACTCCGATAGGGGAGGAGAATACCTCTCGGATGAGTTTAAAGACGCGTCCTATGGCCATTCAAAGTTTCACCAGTCTTAGACACTTGATCAATACTGGAAAGAAAATTGATAACTCTCTAGCTCGTGGTTGGCTCAGCAAAACTTCCACTGAGCCTATAACCACTCAACCTAAGAAGCCTCCTGTGTCTAAAGAAATCAATGAGGCCAAACCAGCCCAAGAAATCTCTGAAACTCCATTTCTCTTGCAGTAAAGTAATGCTCCTTCAGGACCTCCTATTGTCAATAGGACACTTCAAAAATTCACTCCCCTACCAGCTACCCCCACCACCATTATGAAATTGCTTCTTCAAGCCAAGAAAATATTTCTACTTGCACCCCGTCCACCTCGCAATCCTCGACCCAGAACTTGGAACAACAAAGAATATTGTGAATACCACCAAGGTAAAAGACACCAAACTGATAGATGTCTAACGCTAAAACGTGCTATCAAAGACCTTTTAGAAAAAATAGTTCATCCTCCCGTCTGGGCCAAACGTCAACACCAATCCTCTCCCGAATCATAATCCTTCATCTCCTACTACCAGTGCCATCTTCACCGAATATCCACAAATTGACTTATCATCCCTAATTTGCACTATAGAACCCTATCCATGGGGAACCGATAATAATAATTACATACGAGAAATTGGGGAAGAGGAACCATACCCTCTTCCCATTTGTGCAAACTTCGATGAAGATCCTTATATTTTGGACCTAAATGAAGATGGGATAGATGAAACTCCTTTCGTTTTGTCATTAGAAGATCTCAAAAGTAGTAACCGTGGGACCTCAGAAGTAGGACATCTCACCAGGGGTGGTAGGAATTACAAACCCCTAAAACTCAGGACAGACGACCAGATCGACGCTGTCAAACGGAAGGTCATTAGCACAGAAGTTGATCAGGAAGATCTGAACATCATTAGACAGCTCAGCAAGACTCAAGCCGATATCTCGTTATAGGGACTGTTGATGGTTTCCCTTAAGCACAGAGAGGTCCTCCTCAAAAGTTTGCAAACTTCTCAAGTGTCAAAGGACACTACACCCGAGCAGCTCAGTAATTTGGTTACAGCAGCCAGAGCCTCTACGGCTCTCTCATTTTTAGACCAAGATCTGACCCTTGAAGGAAATAACCATTCCAAGCCTCTCTTCATTACTGTGTTATGTAATCTGAAGAAGGTACCCGCCGTACTCGTGGACAACGATTCTGCCTTGAACATCTGTCCACTGAGCACGACCACATCTATTAGTTTCGGTCCCAGTGACTTCACCCCATCTGATCAAGGCATCATAGCCTATGATAACTCCCTATGAGATGTAATTGGAACTCTGTCTACTGCCATCTTTATGGCCGGTGAAACCTTTGATGTCGAATTTTAAGTGCTTGAGATCAAGTCATCTTTCAATTTGCTGTTAGGATGACCCTGGCTTCACACTGGAGGGGTTGTCCTCTCTTCTCTGCATCAGAAGCTCAAATTCATGAAAGGTAGCAGAGTTATCACAGTTCGAGGTGACAAAGACCTAGAAGTTGGTGCCATCTTATCTGATCGCCATGGCAAGTCAGCCGAAGGCACTGTTTACCTCAATGGTTTCCACCTCGATGTCACCCATTTCAGTTGGGAATAATCCAAATTAGTTTTGAAATACTCAAGAGGGGGGGTGAATTGAATTTAACTCAATATTAGGCCTTTTGAAAATTACCTATGAACCCTAATTGGAATTTTTCTTCACTTAATTAAATATTTGGTTAGTGCAAATATAATTGAAAGAACAAAGTGAAATGCCAAGCCAAACAATAATGGAGATGCAAGAGTGAGAAATGACACACCGATATATAGTGGTTCGGCCAACGGCCTACTCCACTCTACTCAAGGTCGCACTTGAGGGATTCCACTATTGGAGACCTCCACGATGCCCGGCTCCGAGGCGGTTACAATTCCAAGGGATATTAAACAAGGATGCCCTTACACCTTTACAAAGACTCTCCTTCTCCGCCGAGTTCTAAGCGGTTGCTCTCTAGGGAATTAAAAACGGAATGCCCTAGCCACCTATACAAGATATGAAGATTGAATAGCTTGGCTTCTTCTTGAAAGCTTGATGCTCTTTGTAGATCCTTGATTGCTCTTCAATGATGGTTGCAAGTGAAAGCTCTAAAATCCCAACTCAAATAGATTTGCAAGTTGCAAGGCAAGTTTGGGGAAAAACAAAATCTCAAGCAATAATAGGTTGCAAGTTTTCTTTGATGCTCAAAGATGTTTTCCAATGATCAAGAGAGTGAGAAAAACTTCTTTACATATTGTATTTATAGCCTCTCCAAAGAATATGACCGTTTGGGGGTGGAAATATCAAAATACAAGAATTAATTCAAATCCCAACGGCTATATTCTGAGCTGTCGCAGGGTTCTCGGAGTTCCGAGAAATATTCTCGGAGTTCCGAGACAACGGCCAGAAGAAATAAAATTTCTACTGGACCATTTCTCGGAGTTCCGAGAAAATGTCCAGACGCTACTGGACCTTTTCTCGGAGTTCCGAGGAAACTCTCGGAGTTCCGAGCTCGGAGCTCCGAGAAAAATCTCGGAGTTCCGAGAAGCCTAAAAATCCGCAGTTTTTGATTTTTATTGCTTGTTTGATTTTTAGCTTTTGGAACTCAACTCCTATGGTTATTTTGGAATGTTTATGAGGGTCCCAACATGTTGGTCCACCACATAACCATTCACTAATCCATTTTAAGTTCTTAAGTTTTCTTTGAAAAACAAATTGAAAACACTTTGAAAACGTTTTGCCTTGACTTGAAAATCTAAAGAGAAAGGATGTACAATGATACCTATGCAATCTTCGATCCCTCTTTAGCTTTGGTCTTCAAATGATCTTCCATCTTTGGATGCTTGCTTGAGTGATGATGTGAGCTACACTTAGCTCCTTTGGCTCTTGTTTGGTACACCTTTAAGCATGACCAAGTTGAGTGTTGGTTTCTTCAACGATCAATCATATCTTAAACACAACACTTCAAAGCAAATTGATTAGTATTCAAAAACACAATCAATTATGTTTAGAATCATCAAAACAAGATAGGAGAGTAGACCCTTGGGCTTACAATCTCCCCCTTTTTGATGATGACAAACAAAATTGATTATGAGGTGTGTGTGGAGTGACATAGTAGGCAAGTGAATACTGGAACTCCCCCTCAATATATGCACACATATAAATGATACAAGTTATAAGCAAGTGGTGCATATAGTCAATTGAATAGATAATCAATTTCAAACTTCTCCCCCTTTTGTCATCGACAGAAAGGGTGTAAAAAAAATTTAGGAGTGGATAACTCCCCCTAAATCAATGCTTATGGTATAAAAATATATAACCAAGTAATGCACATATACCTGTTCATGATCGAGATGTTGACATATGTCAAGATGTTAGGTATTTTAATTAAAGTGAAGATACCTCTCCAACTTAGAAAAACTAAGAAGGCTAAGAATATCAATTGAGTGATTTTTAAGATTAAAAATTTGACATCTCATTCATGCAGATACTACCAAACAAAGATTATATATATAAATACTATATAGATAAGCTGGTTAAAGGCACAAAGTATTTATTTGGCAATTTCTTTGATTTGATCCGCACTCCATATGTTTAAGGCACTTCGGATATAGCAAATTCTATCATCACTAAGGGGTTTTGTAAAGATATCCGCTAATTGTTCTTCAGTGTTGATATATTTTAAGCAAATATCCCCTTTTTGTGAGTGATCTCTAATGAAGTGGTGCCTGATCTCAATATGTTTTGTTCTTGAGTGTTGTATGGGGTTCTTTGTTAAGCTTATAGCACTAGTGTTGTCACATTGGATGAGAATATTGTCCATTTTAATTGCATAGTCCATCAATGTGCTTTTCATCCATAGGACTTGAGCACAGCAAGCTCCAGCTGCCACATATTCTGCTTCTGTTGTAAACAGAGCTACTGAATTTTGCTTCTTGCTAAACCATGAAACAAGTGATTTACCTAAGAATTGGCAAGTCCCACTAGTGCTTTTCCTATCTACTCTACATCCAGCAAAGTCTGCATCTGAATATCCGATGAGAGTGAAGGAAGATGATCTTTCATACCACAGTCCTAGACTTTGGGTTCCTCTTAAGTACTTGAAGATCTTCTTAACTGCTGATAGGTGAGATTCTTTAGGATCCGATTGAAATCGAGCACAGAGACAGACAGTAAACATAATGTCTGGTCTGCTGGCTGTCAAATAGAGCAAACTACCTATCATACCCCTATACAATTTCTGATCCACAGATTTGCCAAATTCATCTTTTTCTAGCTTAGCAGAAGTACTCATGGGAATTTTTGATGTCTTACTGCTATCCATGCCATACTTCTTTAATAACTCCTTTGTATATTTTTCTTGATTTAAGAATATTCCATTTTTGTATTGTTTAATTTGAAGTCCTAAGAAGTAGGTTAACTCTCCCATCATGCTCATTTCAAATTCATTTTTCATTAAGGTTGCAAATTCATCACACAATTTTTGATTAGTTGAGCCACAGATGGTATCATCCACATAGATTTGGACAAGGAGGATATCATGATTTTCTCTTTTGATAAATAAGGTTTTATCCACCTTTCCCATCTCGAATCCCTTTTCAACTAAGAAAGTGCAAAGCCTCTCATACCAAGCTCTAGGAGCTTGCTTTAATCCATATAAAGCTTTATCAAGCCTGAAGACATGATTTGGATGTTTGAAGTCTTCAAAACCTGGAGGTTGCTCAACATACACTTCCTCTTGGATATAGCCATTTAGGAAGGTACTTTTGACATCCATTTGATATAGTTTAAATCCTTTATGAGATGCATATGCCAAAAGTATCCTAATAGCCTCCATACGGGCAACAGGAGCAAATGTCTCATCATAATCTATCCCTTCCTCCTGATTGTACCCTTGGGCTACAAGCCTAGCTTTATTCCTAGTGATAATTCCATCTTCATCCAATTTATTTCTATACACCCATCTCGTGCCAATGACTGGATGATCACTAGGTCTAGGCACTAGCCTTCACACTTTGTTCCTTTTGAATTGACTTAGCTCTTCTTGCATAGCCATCAACCAATATTCATCCTTTTCAGCTTCCTTGATGGATTTTGGTTCTAATTCGGATAGGAACGCCAAATTGTTACTCACACTACGATAGTATGATCTAGTTCTTACTGGCAATGTGGCATCACCTAAAATTTGGGATTCAAGATGATCTACCAATGTTCTCCTATCCCTAGGCAATGAGTCATCATCTTCATTTTCTACTTCCTCACTAGGTAATGTATGACTTGTTGATGCATGAGGAGGAGCACTCAATTTTGGAAAAAGATGTTCAATGGGTTCATCCTCATCATGTGGCATTTCTTGTGGTGTTGGCTCTCTTTCATCAAATGTCACATGCATGGATTCTTCTACTACTAGGGTTCTCCTATTAAATACTCTATATGCCTTGCTATGAGAAGAATACCCTAAGAATATTCCATCATCCGATTTCCTATCAAATTTGTGTAGATTATCTTTGGTGTTTAAAATAAAGCATTTACATCCAAACACTCTAAAATAGCTTATATTTGGTTTCAAGTTTTTCCAAAGCTCATAAGGTGTTCTCTTAGAAATTGGCCTTAGATATACCCTGTTTATGATATAGCAAGCGGTGCTAACCGCTTCCGCCCAAAAATATCTAGGGAGATCATTTTCATGCAACATAGTTCTAGCCATTTCTTGGAGAGTTCGATTCTTTCTTTCTACTACTCCATTTTGTTGAGGTGTTCTAGGTGCGGAAAAATTATGTTTTATGCCATGTTCATTACAATAAGTGTCAAAATGTACATTTTCAAATTCCGTTCCATGATCACTTCTAATGTGGGAGATGGCAATACCTTTTTCATTTTGAATTTGATTGCACAATGTAAGAAAGTTTTCATAAGTTTCATCTTTATGTCCTAGAAATATGACCCATGTGAATCGTGAGTAGTCATCCACAACTACAAACACGTACCTCTTTCCACCTAGGCTACTAGTCTTCATTGGTCCAAAAAGATCCATATGAAGTAGCTCCAAGGGGTAGGAAGTTGAAATCATATTTTTAGGTGCAAATGAGCTTTTCAATTGTTTTCCTAATTGACAAGTTCTACAAATGTGATCCTTGATGAATTTGAACTTAGGCAATCCTCTAACACTTTCTTTTGAGGAGAGGGTCGAAATGAGATCCATTCCGACGTGACGCAACCTCCTATGCCATAGCCAAGAATCCTCACTAATGGCATTTAGACAAGTCACATTTTGGAGTCTAAGATCATCTAGTCCAATTGTATAAATGTTATTGTCTCTGGACCCTATGAATTTTACTTCTCCATTTATCTTATTTTTAACAATGCATTTATCGGGATTGAAGACAACTTCAAAACCATTATCACATAATTGACTAATGCTAATAAGATTATGGGACAAGCCATCAACAAATAGTACATCATGTATGGGAGAGGTAGAGTTACCTATGGTGCCTTCACCTTTGACTTTTCCTTTCTTATCATCTCCAAAGGTAACGTCTCCACCATCCTTGAGCGATAGGGATGCGAATTGAGTAAGGTTTCCGGTCATATGTCTAGAGCATCCACTATCAAGGTACCATGTGTTCTTCTTGTTATGGCTTTTAAGGCATACCTACATATGAATAGGCAAGTGAGATCCCTTAGGTACCCAAATCTTCCTAATCTTGCTATGTTCATTTGTTTTTACATTAGAGTTCAACTTAATCTTATCTTGTTTAGCATGTAAGCAAGCAACCTTGTAATGACCTTCTAGACCACAATAAAAGCAAATTTTGGTACCGCTAGAAGAAACCTTTTCAAGTTTAGTTTTATAGTTGGATATTGTGGTGTTCCATTTATGTCCAAGTCCACTTTTGTCACTTGACATTCTTTGAAGATTTACAAGCCTATCCAATTTTAATGAACTATTTTCAAATTTTTCAAAAAGTTTCTTTAGTTCATCATACTCAAAAGATAATCTACAATTTTCATGCTTTAGATTGTTGTTTTCATTTGAGAGTTCTTGTCGGTTTTTATTTAAGATTTTGATAGAAGCATTTAACTCATGAATTTCTACTTTGTATTTTTCATTCTTATCATCTAAAAATTCATGATCCTTTTTTAACCAACCAAATTCTTTTGTCATGTTAGCAAGAGAATTTTCAAGTGATGCAATTTTATCAAATTGAATTTCAAGTTCATCATTTGCATTTTGTAGGGAATCAAGAACTTCTTTTAAAACAATAACATCATTTAAAGTGTTTACCTCATTGTTGTCGTTTGTTGAGGCCATGAAGCATACGTTCCTTGCTATCAAGCAATCTTCGCCATCATTTTGTTCGCCTTCGCTTTCAATTTCCTCATCCCATGTGGCGGTCATTCCTTTCTTGCCTTCTCTTCTCTTGAAGCGGTTGTTTGAAGTGGGTTCATTGTTGAGTGGACAATCTGGGCGAATGTGTCCAAGCTTCTTGCAACCATAGCATCGGGGTTGAGAAGACCCATCACCAAGTTCTTCTTTCTTCTTGAATGGGAGATTTGTCCTTCTATTTCTCATGCCTCCCATGTTCCTTTGCAAGAATTTGATCCTTCTTGTTAGGAGGGCAACTTCATCTTCCATGTCTTCCTTTGCATCTTCATTTTCACCTACATTACAAGCAAAAGCAATTCCTTTTCCTTTTTCAATTTTAGTTTCGATTTCGGGTGCTTTTGTTTTGAAAATCATTTCATGGGTGATCAAGGACCCTATTAGTTCATCTAGGTTCAATGTGTTCATGTCCTTGGCTTCGGTGATTGCGGAGGTTTTGGATTCCCAAGACAAAGGTAGGGACCTAAGGATTTTAGTCACTAAATCTCTATTGGAAAATTGTTTTCCAAGACCCCTTAATCCATTTACAAGATTGGTGAATCTAGTGTACATGTCGGCAATTGTTTCATCGGGTGTCATTTGAAAGAGTTCGTATTGCCGAAAAAGATGGTTCATTTTAGATTCTTTTACTTGATTGGTTCCCTCATGGGTGACTTCTAGAGTGTCCCAAATTTCCTTAGCCGAATTCAAATTTGATACTCTATTGAATTCTCCGGGAGATAGAGCACAAATAAGAGAATTCATGGCTTTGGCATTATAATTCGAAGCTTGTTGTTCGGCTTCGGTCCAATCATTTAAATTTCTTGTGGGTAAGATGTATTCATTATTAATTGCTCTCCACATTTGATAGTCTTGGGTTAAAAAGATTTTCATTTTGGTTTTCCAAAAACCATAGTTTGTTCCATCAAAATAGGGTGGCCTAGTGTTTGAATAACCTTCATGGTGTTGAGGGTAGTTTGCCATTTTAGAATCTTTACTCTAGACCGGTTAGGGTTTTCTAAAAATTAGAGATGAGGCTCTGATACCAATTGAAATACTCAAGAGGGGGGGTGAATTGAATTTAACTCAATATTAGGCCTTTTGAAAATTACCTATGAACCCTAATTGGAATTTTTCTTCACTTAATTAAATATTTGGTTAGTGCAAATATAATTGAAAGAACAAAGTGAAATGCCAAGCCAAACAATAATGGAGATGCAAGAGTGAGAAATGACACACCGATATATAGTGGTTCGGCCAACGGCCTACTCCACTCTATTCAAGGTCGCACTTGAGGGATTCCACTATTGGAGACCTCCACGATGCCCGGCTCCGAGGCGGTTACAATTCCAAGGGATATTAAACAAGGATGCCCTTACACCTTTACAAAGACTCTCCTTCTCCGCCGAGTTCTAAGCGGTTGCTCTCTAGGGAATTAAAAACGGAATGCCCTAGCCACCTATACAAGATATGAAGATTGAATAGCTTGGATTCTTCTTGAAAGCTTGATGCTCTTTGTAGATCCTTGATTGCTCTTCAATGATGGTTGCAAGTGAAAGCTCTAAAATCCCAACTCAAATAGATTTGCAAGTTGCAAGGCAAGTTTGGGGAAAAACAAAATCTCAAGCAATAATAGGTTACAAGTTTTCTTTGATGCTCAAAGATGTTTTCCAATGATCAAGAGAGTGAGAAAAACTTCTTTACATATTGTATTTATAGCCTCTCCAAAGAATATGACCGTTTGGGGGTGGAAATATCAAAATACAAGAATTAATTCAAATCCCAACGGCTATATTCTGAGCTGTCGCAGGGTTCTCGGAGTTCCGAGAATTCTCGGAGTTCCGAGAAATATTCTCGGAGTTCCGAGACAACGGCCAGAAGAAATAAAATTTCTACTGGACCATTTCTCGGAGTTCCGAGAAATTTTCTCGGAGTTCCGAGGGAACTCTCGGAGTTCCGAGCTCGGAGCTCCGAGAAAAATCTCGGAGTTCCGAGAAGCCTAAAAATCCACAGTTTTTTATTTTTATTGCTTGTTTGATTTTTAGCTTTTGGAACTCAACTCCTATGGTTATTTTGGAATGTTTATGAGGGTCCCAACATGTTGGTCCACCACATAACCATTCACTAATACATTTTAAGTTCTTAAGTGTTCTTTGAAAAACAAATTGAAAACACTTTGAAAACGTTTTGCCTTGACTTGAAAATCTAAAGAGAAAGGATGTACAATGATACCTATGCAATCTTCGATCCCTCTTTAGCTTTGGTCTTCAAATGATCTTCCATCTTTGGATGCTTGCTTGAGTGATGATGTGAGCTACACTTAGCTCCTTTGGCTCTTGTTTGGTACACCTTTAAGCATGACCAAGTTGAGTGTTGGTTTCTTCAACGATCAATCCTATCTTAAACACAACACTTCAAAGCAAATTGATTAGTATTCAAAAACACAATCAATTATGTTTAGAATCATCAAAACAAGATAGGAGAGTAGACCCTTGGGCTTACAAGTTCCACTCCCTTATGATATCAATCATGTTGTATCAACTACGCTCAAAATTAACGGATACATCCCCGGAATGGGATTAAGACGATATCAAAAAGGGGTAGTCCAATTTGATGATCTTCAGTTTCCTTCCAACTTTGGCACGACTGGTTTGTGTTATCGCAACACATATCAGGAGGAAGAATATATGTATTGCAGTCCTGCCTGAAGAAGGTCGTACAGAAAAGTTGGTGAGGTCATGCCTATGGTAGATATCAGGTTAACCCTGAATGGTCAATTTTGTCGAGAAGGAGAAGATTTCCCTTACTATGGTTTTCCAGAATGGTCTGCACACCCCATCACAGGCGAAAGAGTTCATGGTTTCAGATCTTCTTTGCTACAGGTTGGCCAGGTGAAGAAGATGACATTTGGTGGCGAAAGCAGTACAGGCATGCAATGACTTTAAAGTTTGATTGGGCAGATTACCTTGAACTGGTACTGATGCGATCTATGTTCCAAGAAGTCCCTCTGACAGTCCGCATGATCAGGGAATTTGTTCTACTGTTCTCCCCTCAGAGTATGATAACCAATGCTGGCAATTCAGAACTCTCCAATTGGAGAAACACCTTTGTCCAACTCCTCACTACAGCTATCCTTTCGGATACAGGTTTCTCATCCTCCGAGTCAGACTCTTCTTATTATTCTGGCTCATCTTCTAAAAATGTTTCAAATGTAAATGAGCCTGAAGAAGGCGCGTCAGTTAGTTCTTCCAATGTATCTTTTGAATCAATCAAAGAACTTTCTCTGTACTCGTCTTTGTCTCTTGATGATATTAAAACTAATGCTTTAAATAACATCGAACAAACCTCCTCAGACGAGGAAGCTGACAAAACCCCCCTCGAGATTAAGAAATTAATCGAATGAAGGGAGCATCGTCGAGCAAAACCGATAGAAGATGAGTTTGAAACTATTAACATAAGCATTGAATCCCTCCCTCAGGAGATTAAGATTGGCAAAACCTTATCCCCTGAAGAGCGTGCAGAATTAATCAAATTGTTAAAAGAATTCAAAGAAGTCTTTGCCTGGTCATACAAGGATATGCCAGGATTAAGTGAGGACATTGTCCAGCATCATATCTCCCTTTTCCCAGAAGCTAAGCCAAAAAAGCAGAAGCTCAGAAAGATGAGGCCTGAATGGCTCCTTAAGATCAAAGACGAAGTTACAAACCAGTTAAAAGCAGGATTTCTAGAGGTCGTCGCATACCCCGAGTGGTTAGCAAACATCGTTCCTGTGCCTAAGAAGGATGGAAGAATACATTGCTGCGTCGATTTTAGAGATTTGAATAAAGCCAGTCCTAAGGATGGCTTTCCTTTGCCTCATATCGACATTCTCGTCGATAACACGGCAGGTTATGCTTTGCTCTCTTTTATGAATGGTTTCTCCGGATACAATCAGATCAAGATGGCTCCAGAAGACAAGACTGTGACAGCTTTCACTACACAGTGGGGGACCTATTGCTACAAAGTGATGCCATTCGGTCTAAAAAATGCTGGTGTAACTTATCAAAGGGCTGCAACTACCCTCTTACATGACCTGATTCATTAAGAAGTAGAGGTATACGTTGATGACATGATCATCAAAGCTAAAGAGCGAATAGATCATGTCCGCATCCTGAGTCTTCAAAGGAATTGCAAAATATAAGCTCCGGCTTAACCTAAACAAGTGTGTTTTTGGAGTCACTTCTGGAGAATTACTAGGTTTCCTTATCAGCCACAGAGGAATCGAGGTTGACCCTGCCAATGTCAGAGCAATCCAGGAAATGCCATCTCCAAAAACAGAAAAAGAAGTCAGAGGATTTTTGGGAAAATTTCAGTACTTAAGCCGTTTTATCACTCAACTTACCAGTACGAGTGAGCCAATCTTCAAGCTTCTGAAGAAAAATGTGTCCAAACAATGGAATCCTGAATGCAAGCAAGCCTTTGAAAAGATCAAAGAGTGTCTGTTGTCACCTCCAGTATTATCACCAGCAGTCCCCGGACGACCATTTCTTTTGTATCTTTCAAACACAGATACATCCCTCGGATGTATGTTGGCGCAAGAAGATCCAGAGACAAGAAAAGAGATGCCAATTTATTATCTCAGCAAGAAGATGTTAGATTATGAACTAAATTACACTCAGCGGGAGAAAACTTGTCTAGCATTAGTATGGGCCACTCAAAGGCTTAGACACTACTTGCTATCACAAAGGATCTACCTCATCTCTCGTATGGATCCGCTGAAGTATCTCTTCGAGAAACCAGCCCTAATTGGCAGAACTTCTCGTTAGTTGCTGTTGTTGTCAAAATTTGACCTCACATAAGTCACCAGAAGTCTGTTTGTTAGCCCAAGGTTCCCATGGGTTCAACTATTCCCCTTTACCTTGTTGTTTTTATGTTAGCAAACCTCAATTGATTAGTTATTATGGACTAACGTATTGCCTTAGAGTATTGTGCCTTAAACAAGAACTTCACATGTCATATCGCCATTACACAATACAACACAACACATGGCTTGAGGATCAACATGCGCAAAGGAACTAAGAGAGCTTGCACACATTGGAGGTATCATTCTTAGAAGATTTCCATGCATAGAGTTCAACTTAAAGATCCCACAAGCATGCCTTGCACAATGCCAAGAGGAGCTTGAAGATGAACAAGTGTTGGTGACTATCTCAAGCATTGAAACTGAAGATGATTGAAGAAGAGGAAGTCGCATGTACCAAAGCATTCTCGAGTGTTCACTTACAAGCCAAAAGCCCAAGGAAGACCTTTGAAGCCAATACGATCAAGGTGCTAAGTAGTTTTACATTTCTAGATTGTATTGGAAATCTTTTTTCATGTGGTTTTGCATTCCAAAGAGTTTTTCATACCTTTTTCAAAACCACCATTGAGACCAAATTATATTTCATGAAAAACTATTTTCAAAGGTCCTAAACATTCTTAAAATCAAAGGTCATATCCCAAGGATTTAAATCTCAAGTGCTAAGTTAAGTTGAAAAGTGAATGACATCAAAATTGGCACTTGAATAGTGGACAACAACTTAATTCCACTTTAACTTGTCCAAAACATTTTCAAATATTTTAAAAATTATTTTTAACAAATAGATCTCATCGTTTCCATTCAAATCAAGTATAAGAGCATCAAAATTCGATAAGAAACGAGTGAGATATGAATTTTATAAGATCGCGGAAAAAAACTATTTTTTGCATCCGTGGTCGACCTCGGAACCTTGGTCGACCGGGGCACTAAAAATGCCATTTTTTACATTCCAGCAGCCCTCCCGCGAGCGACAGTCCTACCCCGGTCGACCGGCACTACACGAGAAAATAGCCGTTGGGACTTAACTGCTAGTTGCTTTTTTGTCCTGTTTTTGTTCTTTTCTTGCCCAAACAACCCCCAAATGGTCATGAATCATTGTGGGCTATAAATACATTGTTTTCTCGTGGATTATGTGACTTTTGTACCCATTGAAAATCTAATTTAAGCTTAAACCTTCAAATCCATTAGTTTTCTTCAAGAGCTTTGAATTTTCATTTTCCATACTTGAAGAAGATCTCCATAGGGCTTTATTGATGTAATACTTTGGAGAGATTGTGAGCTATTGATTGTATGTATTAGCCTATCAAGAGGCATTGAGTGCGCTTCATTTTCTTCCATTTCTCATTGTAATCGGGGTCTACAATTCGGCTCGACAACGAAGGTGAATCCGGAGCAAAGAGGAGTGATACCCTTGGAGGCAGTTTGCAAAGAGGGTTAATCTCCTTGGAAGCGGTTCGCGAAGAGAAGTTGTTTCCCTTTGAGGCAGTAGGCGAAAATGGTTGGCTTCTTGGAGGCGGTTGTGAGAAGAGGGTTTGTTCCCTTGGAGCCAGTGTTCATTGTAAAGCTTGAGGATTCGGCATTTGAAGAATCCCATCATAATGAAGAAAAATCCCAAGGAAAGACCAAGTACTTGGGTAGTGGAGTAGGTTCGTTTGTGACGGAACCACTATAAATCTTTGTGTGGTCTCCTTGCTCTCCTTCTTGCATCCTTAGGGTGTTTTGGTAATATCTAACATTTCTTTATGTTTATAATTATTTGAACAAGGGTTAGATTTAGACTTGTGTTGATTTCAAAATTTTAATTGAACTAATAATTGCTAATTGTTAAAATTGGTTTTAACACTACACTTAATTAGGGCAAAAATTTTAATAACCCAATTCACCCTCCCTCTTGTGTTGCTTATTGGGATTTCAATTGGTATCAGAGCTTAAGGCTCTTACATCGGTTTTCATTTGAAAATCTCATAGAGAAAAGATCCAAGGCAACCTATGGACTCTAGACTTCCTTCATTTGATGGTTCCAATTACGGCTCTTGGTCAATCCGTATGAAGATCTACCTTAAAAGTCTAGAGTTTTGGGTTTTGCAAGCTATTGAAAAAGGTTTTTGCATTACAAATCCTAGAAAATTGAAAGAAAAAGATATAGGATTATCTCTCTTAAACACTAAAGCCATCACTGCATTACATAGTGCCTTGTCCCCTTGCATGTTTGATAAAGTTTCATCTTGTAAAAATGCTAAGGAAATTTGGACTACACATGAAAAGAACTTTAATGAAAATATGTGTCTAATGGCTTTAGATAAACTTCATGAAGAGGATGATGAAAATGAGATAATGTCATATGAAGAATTATGGGATATTGTGAAAATTTTCATAATAAATTAATAGAAGAAGTATCTAAAAATATTACTTTAACAAATGCTATGGACAAATTGAAAAATGAATTTGATACATTATTAGCAAAGGAAGAAAAATTAAGTAAAATAAACAAATATGTATGAACTTCAAATTAGAGAGGAAACATCAAGTTTAATATTCATTAATTCTCTTCAGTTAAAGGCATATGATTAGAATTGATATATATTTTGTCTTTTATATGTGATCTTGTATATCTTAGTAAAGACTCCAGAGTTAGATCACTATAAGTCAAAAGTGTCGTCAAAATTGAGAATGTATATTGGCTTTAAAAGAGGAAAATTGAAACAAATTATGTTTTGACAATCTTTCTTAATCATTCAATTAATTTTAAATCTATCAAAACACATTCAAATGGGCTTTATGAGGAATAAATGAAATGGAACTCAAACCTTGAAACTCTCATATAGCTAGATATTCCCTCTACTTAGATGCAAACTAGTCTACCTCTACAGGATAACTTACTAGATCTAGTTGCATTTATTTTGTGATAGAGTTGCTTGTCCTAGGATTGCATGCTTAGATGGTCAAATTTACTCTCCTAGGTGTGTGGTTCATTTGATGAGAGTATAGCACTCTATATACGTATATCACCACCTGTATGGTATTAGCTGCAAGGTAAAGATGTTAAACCTTAAAGTTAAAAGCTATTCAATAGGTGCTCATGCCTTCTTTTGAAGCAATGGTACCATCACTTTAATTAATACATCTAACTTCTCTTGCTTCTTGCCAGCATCTTAACCATGATAAGCCATGTGTCATGATTTGCTAAGTGTATATGAATATACTCATATATATGCAATTATTCAGGGGGAGCATGTGTTGCCAGGATGTCTCACCACACTTGATATCATTTGAGCATCCTTAGCAAACATGTAATTGTAGCCCAAGGGTTATTTCTCAACTAATCACCTCTCAAACCCTTGGTGACTCTGTGTTGGACAGCCCTTTGGATTCATCCACTGTATGAGTCACTAACAAAGGGGGAGTTATATATGTGATATCTGTCCTTTTCTGTCTTATCATATGTGTTTGATATGGTTATTACATTCCACATGATAAGTACACTCATTTGGAGATCCTATGAGTGTTATAATTGGGACTTGTCTTATGCTTTCATTTTGAGATCATCTTTCATTTATGACAAAAGCCCATAGCCTGAGCCTCAATGTCACATCCTCTTAGGCTTTAGACTTATCTTGGATAGATTCATATATTATTATCTTTGCCAATGATAAGCATCTTGTTCTAGAGCATTACTTGAAAATTTTCTAGAATTCTCTTTCATAGGATCCTGTGATGCAAGAATTAGCTCATCTCCTATGAATTATACACTCTTATCATGTTCTTTTGAAGCTGAGTACATCATTCTCCATGATAAGATCCATTGGCTATGCACTAACTGTCACATCTATAGCCATTGTGTATTGTCATGCCTTGCCTTATAGGTTTTACCCAAGGCCAATGACAAATATGTTGGGGGAAAGTCGAAGTGTTACATCTTTATTTTTATATGGACTATAATGATATGCTTACATCGTCCATTCCAACATTTCCCCATTAGTTATGCGTAAAATTGCAAATCTTACCAAAAAAAAAATTTGTTGCTTATCATGCACTGTACTTGCTAAAACTCTATGATAAGCATTGGGAGTGCTTAAGTGTCAAATATTTTTTGTTCATATGCTTTATAGGGTTGTGTTTGAAGTGTCTATAGTGATAAACAGCCTTAAGTCATGTATAAACTGTATATCTTTCCCTTGACAAAAAAAAAAAAAAAAAAACAGGGGGATTACTAGTTTTCGATGTTAGTTCACTCCTAAATATAGGTCTAGGGAACCAAGAGGGGGGTGAATTGGTTTTCTCAAAAATTTATCCCTTTTTCGAAATCAAATTTTAACCTACTTCAATTTCTCTTCTCTTGCTTAGTATTTGGTTAGTTCAAATAATGTCAAAATAAAAGGAAATGCCAAACCAACAAATAAAAATGAGAGTGCAAGATTAAGAGAAGAACACATCGATGTATAGTGGTTCGGGCAAAGCCCTACTCGACTCTTCTTGAGATCGTCCTCAAGGATTTTCACTATTTGAGACCTCCACGATGCCCGGCTCTGAGGCGATTACAATCCCAAGGGTATTAAATGAGGATTCCCTTGCCACCTTTACATAGACTCTCCTTCTTCGCCGAGTTCTAAGCGCTTCTCCCTAGGGTATTAAGAATAGGATACCCTAGCCACCTTTACAAAGAAGAAGAAGAATGCTATGCCTTCCTTTAAGGCTTGATGCACAATGAAGTCCCCTTGAATGCTCTCCAAGATAATAAAAATTGAATCCTAAACCCAAACTCAAAATATTGCAAGTGCACGGCAAGGTTGGTGGAGAAAACAAAAGCTTAAACAAAAATCGGTTGTAAGTATTTGTAAACGCTTAAGATTATTTTTCAATAATTCAAGAGTGTTAAATGAACCTCTTGAATGTGTATTTACAAGCCCACATCAATATATGACCGTTTGGGAGTGGAGGGAACAAAAACACCCAAAAAATCAACTAGCCGTTTGAAACACAACGGCTATATTTTTTGTTGTTGCGACGTTCTCGGAGTTCCGAGAACAATTCTCGGAACTCCGAGAAAACACAATGAATACTTTTTGGAATGATTCTCGGAGTCCCGAGAAATCAAACAGAGCATGGATTCATGGATTTATTCCCTGGAATGTTTCTCGGAGCTCCGTGAGATTTCTCAAAGTTCTGAGCTTGGAGCTCCGAGAAAAATTCTAGGAGTTCCAAGAAGCCTACAATCAGTAGTTTTTCAAGTTGTTTGAGCTGATTTTATTTGGGCTTTTGGAACTCATATTTATATGATAAATTGGAATGTTATGAGGGTCGCAACGTGTTGGTCCACCACACACACATTCACTCGACCAATTAAGTTTAATACGGGGAGTGTTAGTCTTTTTGAAAATATATTTTAAAAAGCTTGCCTTGAATTAGAAATCCAAAGAGAAAGGATGTACTACAAGTCTAAGTATAGCTATACTTCTCTTTGGTCTTGGTCTTCACAGATCTTTCATTGTGTGCCTGCTTTGCTTGAGTGTATTGAGGTGAGCTCGACATTGATGGTTCTTCCAAGGTAAGTTAGCCCATGTGATCTCGAGCTCCTTTGACTCCTGTGTGGTACATCTTCAAGCACGACCAAGTGGTGTGTTATTTCCTTCCATGATTGTCCTGTCTTAAAACAACACTTCAAGGCAAATTGATTAGTATTAAAAAATATAATCAATTTAGTTTGAGAATCATCAAAATAAGGTAAGAGGATGAGCCCTTGGGCTTATAATCTCCCCCTTTTTTATGATGACAAAAAGAATTGATTATGAGGTGTGTGTGGAGTGACATAATAAGCAAGTGAATACACATACTCCCCCTCAACATATGCATAAATGAAAAATAACAAGTAAAAGCAGATAGTGCATATGGAACATGAATAGATAATCAATTTTCAAAATTCTCCTCCTTTTGTCATCGACAAAAAGAAGAATGTATCAAGTTTAAGCGCATACATGAACAAGGATATATCCAATAAGTGATTCATGATGATTAGCTATAAAAAAACTCCCCTTTAATATTTTGAATGAGGCAAACGAAAAATGTATAAAACAAGTGTTAGTAAACTAAGCCTCTAACCAAATTTTTTTTTTTTAAACTATCATGAGAAGCAAGGGTAAAGTATACTCAAGTGAGGGATTCCCCCTGAATCAATGCATGTGGTACAAAGTAAATATATGTTCAAGTAATGCACATATACATGTTCATGATTGAGATGCTGGCACAATGCGAAATTGTTAGGTATTTTAATTAAGGTGAAAGTACCTCTCCCTCTTAGAGAACTAAGAAGGCTAAGAGTACCAATTGAGTGAATTTTAAGATTAAGGTGTGACATCTCATTCATACAGATACTACCAAACAAGGATGATACATATATACTATGTAGATAAGCAGGTGAAAGGCACGAAGTATTTATCTGGCAATTTCTTTGACTTGATCTGCACTCCAAATGTTTAAGGCACTTCTGATATAACATATTCTATCATCACTAAGGGGTTTTGTAAAGATGTCAGTCAATTGTTCCTCAGTATTAATTTACTTTAGGCAAATGTCCCCTTTTTGTGAGTGATCTCTAATAAAGTGGTGCCTAATCTCAATATGTTTGGTTCTAGAGTGTTGTATGGGTTCTTTGTCAAGTTTATAGCACTAGTGTTGTCACATTGGATGGGAATATTTTTCAATTTAACTCCATAATCTATCAATGTGCTTTTCATCCATAAGACTTGTGCACAACAAGCCCCAGCTGCCACATATTCTGCTTCTGCTGTCGACAGGGCTACTAAATTTTATTTCTTACTGAACCATGAGACAAGTGATTTGCCCAAGAATTGACAAGTCCCACTTGCGCTTTTCCTATCCACTCTACATCTAGCAAAGTCTGTCTCTGAATATCCTGTGAGAGTGAAGTTATTAGATCTTTCATACCATAGCCCCAGACTCTGGGTTCCTCTTAAGTACTTAAAGATCTTCTTGACTGCAGATAGATGAGACTCCTTTGGATCCGATTGAAAACGAGCACAGAGACAGACGGTAAACATAATGTCTGGTCTGCTGGCTGTCAAATAGAGGGGACTACCTATCATACCCCTATACATTTTTTGGTCTACTGATTTGCCAAATTCATCTTTCATATCATTAGATTTTTCATACCATAGTCCCAGACTTTGGGTCCTCTTAAGTACTTAAAGATCTTCTTGACTGCAGATAGATGAGACTCCTTTGGATCCGATTGAAAATGAGCACAGAGACAGATAGTAAACATAATGTCTGGTCTGCTGGCTGTCAAATAGAGGAAACTACCTATCATACCCCTACACATCTTTTGGTCTACTGATTTGCCAAATTCATCTTTTTCTAACTTAGCAGATGTACTCATTGGAATTCTTGATGTCTTGCTACTATCCATTCCATACTTCTTCATTAACTCCTTTGTATACTTTTCTTGATTTATAAATATCCTATTTTGGTATTGTTTGATTTGGAGTCCTAAGAAGTAAGTTAACTCACCCATCACAAACATTTCAAAATCATTTTTCATTAGGATTCCAAATTCATCACACACCCTTTGATTAGTCGAGCCACAGATGGATCTGAACAAGGAGGATATCTTGATTTTCTCTTTTGATAAACAATGTTTTATCCACTTTGCCCATCTCAAAACCTTTCTATACTAAGAAGGTACAAAGCCTCTCATACCAAGCTCTGGGAGCTTGCTTCAATCCATATAAAGCTTTATCAAGCTTGAAGACATGATTTGGATGTTTGTAGTCTTCAAAACCTAGAGGTTGCTCAACATACACTTCCTCTTGGACATAACCATTTAGGAAGGCACTTTTGACATCCATTTGATATAATTTAAATCCTTTATGAGATGAATATGCTAAAAGTATCCTAATAGCTTCCATACGGGCAACATGAGCAAATGTCTCATCATAGTCTATCCCTTCCTCCTGATTGTACCCTTGGGCTACAAGCCTAGCTTTATTTCTAGTGATTATTCCATTTTCATCCATTTTGTTTCTATACACCCATCTTGTGCCAATAACTGGATCATCACTAGGCCTAGGCACTAACCTCCACACCTTGTTCCTTTCAAATTGATTCAATTTTTCTTGCATAGCCATCAACCAATATTCATCCTTTTCGGCTTCCTTGATGGACTTAGGTTCCAATTCGGATAGGAATGCCAAATTGTTACTTACACTTCTATAGTATGATTAGTTCTTTCCGGTGATGTGGCATCACCTAAGATTTGGAATTCCGGATGATCTACTAATATTCTCTTATCCCTAGGTAATGAGTCATTTTCTTCATCCTCAACTTCCACAATAGGCAATGTATCACTTGTAGCTTCTTGGAGAGGAACATTTGTCTTAGGTAAAAGGTGTTCAATGTGTTCATCCTCATCCTGTGGCATTTCTTGAGGTGTTCGCTCTCTCTCATCAAATGTAACATGCATGGATTCTTCTACAATTAGGGTTCTTCTACTAAACACTCTATATGCTTTGCTATGTGTAGAATAACCTACGAATATGCCATCATCCGACTTCTTATCAAATTTATGCAAGTTGTCTTTGATATTCAAGATGTAACATCTACAACCAAACACCCTAAAGTAGATTATATTGGGTTTCAGGTTTTTCCAAAGCTCATAAGGTGTTTTCTTATAAATTGGCCTCATATACACCCTATTTATGATATAACAAGCGGTGATAACCGCTTCCGCCCAAAAGTATCTAGGGAGATCATTCTCATGTAACATTGATCTAACCATTTTTTGAAGGGTTCGGTTCTTTATTTCTACAACCTCATTTTGTTGAGGTGTTGTTGGTGCCGAAAAGTTGTGTTTTATGTCATGATCATTACAATAAGTGTCAAAGTGTATGTTTTTAAATTCCGTTCCATGATCACTTCTAATGTAAGATATGGCTATACCCTTTTCATTTTGGACTTGATACACAACTTAGAGAAATTTTCATAGGTTTCATCTTTATGTTCTAGAAATATGACCCATGTAAATCGTGAATAGTCATCCACACTAATAAGTACATACCTCTTTCCACCTAAACTACTTGTCTTCATTGGTCCAAAGAGATCCATATGAAGTAGTTGCAAGGGGTAAGTGGCAGAGATCATATTTTTAGGGGCAAATGAACTCTTTAATTATTTGCCCAATTGACAAGTTTTACAAATGTGATCTTTGGTGTACTTAAGCTTAGGCAAATATCTAACTATGTCTTTTGAGGAGAGGGTTGAAATGAGATCCATTCCGGCATGACCCAATCTCCTATGCCATAGTCAAGAATCTTCACTAATGGCATTGAGACATGTTACATTTTGTAATCTAAGATCATCTAGCCCAATGATGTAAATGTTATTGTCTCTAGAACTTATGAATTGCACATTTTCATCTATCTTATTTTTAACAATGCATTTGTCAGGGTTGAAGACTACTTCAAACCCATTATCACATAGTTGACTAATGCTAAGAAGATTATGAGATAAGCCATCAACATAAAGTACATCATGAATGGGTGAGGTAGAGTTACATATGGTACCTTCTCCTTTAACCTTTCCTTTCTTGTCATCTCCAAAGGTAACTTCTCTACCATCCTTGAGTGAAAGGGATGCAAATTGAGTGAGGTCTCTGGTCATGTGCCTAGAGCATCCACTATCAAGGTACCATGTGTTCTTCTTGTTGTGGTTTCTAAGACATGCCTATATATGAATAGGCAAGTGAGATCCCTTAGGTACCCAAATCTTCCTAATCTTGCTAAGTCCATTTGTTTTCACCTTTGCATTTAATTTGATTTTGTCATGTTTAGCATACATGCAAGCAACCTTATAATGTCCTTCTAGTCCAAAATAAAAACAAGTTTTAGTACCACTAGAGGAAGCTTCCACAAATTTGTTCTTATAATTTGACATTGTTGTATCACATTTATATCCAAATCCACTTTTATCATGCGACATTCTTTGAATGTTAACAAGTTTATCCAATTTCAGTGAATCATTCTCAAACCTTTCAAATAGTTTCTTCAAATCATCATATTTGTGTGATAGTTCACTATTATCATGCTTTAGTTTGTTGTTTTCAATGGATAGTTCTTGTCTACTTTTATTCAAATTCTTGATGGTAGCATTCAAATAATGAATTTCAAGTTTAAATTTCTCATTTTCTTCTTCTAGAAAATCATTATCCTTTTTTAACCAACCAAATTCTTTTGTCAAACTAGAAAGAGAGTTTTCAAGAGATGCATTCTTATGAAGTTCAATTTCTAGTTGATCATGTGCATTTTGTAAAGAATCAAGAACTTCTTTTAAAGTAATAACATCATTTAACGTACTTACTTCTTGATTGTTATTTGTTGAAGCCATGAAGCACACGTTTCTTGCGATCATGCAATCTTCTCCATCATCCGGCTTACATTCGCTTTCATTGTCTTCATCCCATGTGGCAGTCATTCCTTTCTTGTCTTCTCTCCTCTTGAATCGATTGTTTGAAGTAGGTTCATTGTTGAATGGACAATCCGGACGGATGTGTCCAAGTTTCTTGCATCCGTAGTATCGGGGTTGAGATGATCCGTCACCGAGCTCTTCGTTCTTCTTGAATGAAGGATTGGCCTTTCTATTCTTCATGTTTTTCATATTCCTTTGCAAGAACTTGATTCTTCTTGTTAGGAAGGCTACCTCATCTTCCATATCTCCTTTCACTTCTTCATCATCACCTACATTACATGTAAAAGCAACACATTTTCCTTATTTTATTTTATTTTCAATTTCGGGTGCTTTTGTTTTGAAAATCATTTCATGAGTTATCAAGGACCCTATTAGTTCATCTAGATTCAATGTGTTCATGTCCTAGGCTTCGGTGATTGCGGAGGTTTTGAATTTTTTGGTTACTAAATCTCTATTTGAAAATTATTTCCCATGTCCCCTTAGCCCATTGACTAAGTTAGTGAATCTAGTGTCCATATTGGCAATGGTCACATCAGGTGTCATTTGAAAAAGTTCAAACTGCCTAAATAGATGATTCATTTTGGATTTCTTAACTTGGTTAGTTCCTTCATGGGTAACTTCTAAGGTGTCCCAAATTTCTTTAGTCGAATTCAAGTTTGAGACTCTATTGAATTCTCCGGGTGACAAAGCACAAATTAAAGAATTCATGGCTTTGGCATTATAGTTTGAGGCTTGTTGTTCAGCTTCGGTCCATTCATTTAGATTTCTAGTGGGCAGGGTATATCCATTTTGAACGGCTCTCCAAATTTGGTAGTCTTGGGTTAAAAAGATTTTCATTTTGGTTTTTCAATATCCAAAATTTGTTCCATCAAAATAAGGTGGCATAGTGTTTGAGTAAGCTTCATGGTGATGAGGGTAGTTTGCCATTTTAGGATCTTTTCTCTAAACCGGTTAGGGTTTTGAAAAATAGAGACGAGGCTTTGATACCAATTGAAATATAGGTCTAGGGAACCAAGAAGGGGGTGAATTGGTTTTCTAAAAAAATTATCCCTTTTTTGAAATCAAATTTTAACCTACTTCAATTTCTCTTCTCTTGCTTAGTATTTGATAAGTTCAAATAATGTCAAAATAAAAGGAAATGCCAAACCAAAAATAAAAATGAGAGTGTAAGAATAAGAGAAGAACACACCAATGTATAGTGGTTCGGGCAAAGCCCTACTCCACTCTTCTTGAGATCGTCCTCAAGGATTTCCACTAATTGAGACCTCCACGATGTCCGGCTCCGAGGCGATTACAATCCCAAGGGTATTGAATGAGGATGCCCTTGCCACCTTTACACCGACTCTCCTTCTTCGCCGAGTTCTAAGCGCTTCTTCCTAGGGTATTAAGAATATGATGCTCTAGCCACCTTTACAAAGAAGAAGAAGAATGCTATGCCTTCCTTTAATGCTTGATACACAATGAAGTCCCCTTGAATGCTCTCCAAGATAATACAAATTAAATCCTAAACCTAAACTCAAAAGATTGCAAGTGCAAGGCAAGTGAAATTCCAAGGGTAGGCCCGAATACTATTCTAATTGACAACAAATGAGGAGGTAAAATTAGGTTCCTAACAATTTTTAGTCTTTTGAAAACTTCTAACCCAATTTTGAAGATTAAGAGATCAAGGATGAAAATTAAGCTCACAAGTTAAATCCTTAGAGCAATGCAAATTTAAAGCACGAGATAAGAGAGAGTGCACCCAAGATTTAAAGTGGTTCGGTCCTCCAACGTGAGGCCTACTCCACTCCACCAACCAAATTCGTTGATGACTTCACTACGGATCCCTTTAATGGCGAGGAATCAACCCAATTACAATTTGGTTCGGCTCCGCCTCACAAGACTTGCCACGAACCGGAGAAAGCTCCGCGTCTCCTTGCACTCGCTCTTGGGATGGCTCCGCGTCCCTTCGCACTCGCCGAAATACAATCTTCTTGATAAAGAAAGAAAGAAACAAAAAATCCCTCACAAGGGTTTACAAGGTTTGTAGAAGATGTACAAATTTAAGCCTAATGATCCAAATTCTAAATCTAGAGGATGAGAAGCATAAACAAGCTTGATTCACTCTTATGATATTCCAATAGGTTTTTAGAGTGTTAGGATTGATGGTTGGGAAGTTTAGAATACCCATATATATATAGAAAAACCAAATATGACCGTTTGAGGGGCATAGTCGTAATTCTGGCAAAGTCCCAATGGCTATATTTTTCTTCCCGAAATAGTTGTCTCGGAGTTCCGAGAGATTTTCTCGGAGTTCCAAGAAATTCTCGGAGTTCCGAGAATTTCTCTCGGAATTCCGAGAATACAAACAGAAGTCGGAAAAATCTACTGGACCAAATCTCGGAGCTCCAACAATTTTCTCAGAGCTCCGAGAAGCCTATATGCAGCAGATTTTCAATTCATGTTTATTTATTTATTTGGGCTTCCAACTCTACACCAAGTTGGGATTGTTATGAGGGTTCCAAAGTGTTGGAACACCACAAGGACAATCTCTTAAATATTTTAGGGTGTGTGAGATTAACTTTATTTATACCTCTAAACACCTAAACTAGGATTGGATCTTTACATTCTAAAACGACTTCGATCTTCAATTGCGATTCTTCAAGTCTTCATTCGTCTTGGATCTCCGATGTCTTTGGCCTTCATAATTTGGTCCAATGAGAGCTTCTTGGCCTCAATCCAAGCAATCTTATATTAGGACAATTATGATCTACAACTTAGACATACAAACACATTAGTGATATAAAATCACTTGTGTATTGGAATCATCAATAGAAGATGGGAATGCCAAGGTGGGAACCATTGGGCTTACAACATGTTTAATGGAGAAAATAAAAGCTTAAGCAAAAATAAGTTGCAAGTATTTATAAATGCTTAAGATTGTTTTTCAATCATTCAAGAGTGTCAAATGAACCTCTTGAATGTATATTTATAAGCCCACATCAAAATATGACCGTTTAGGACTGGAGGGAACAAAAAACCCAAAAAAATCAATTAGCCGTTTGAAACACAACGGCTATATTTTTTGCTGTTGCAACGTTCTCGGAGTTCAGAGAACAATTCTCGGAGTTCCGAGAACAATTCTCGGAGTTCCGAGAACAATTCTCGGAGTTCCGAGAAAAGCTCTCGGAGTTCCGAGAAAACACACAGAATACTTTCTGGAATGTTTCTCGGAGTTCAGAGAAATTTCTCAGAGTTCCGAGAAATCAAACAGAGCATGGATTTATTCCCTGGAATGTTTCTGGGAGCTCCGTGAGATTTCTCAGAGTTCAGAGCTCAGAGCTCCGAGAAAAATCTCGAAGTTCTGAGAAGCCTACAATCAGCAGTTTTTCATGTTGTTTGAGCTGATTTTATTTGGGCTTTTGGAACTCATATTTATATGATAAATTGGAATGTTTTGAGGGTCCCAACATGTTGGTCCACCACACAAACATTCACTTGACCAATTTATTTTAATACGGGGAGTGTTAGTTTTTTTGAAAACTTATTTTGAAAAGCTTGCCTTGACTTAGAAATCCAAAGAGAAAGGATGTACAACAAGTCTAAGTATAGCTACACTTCTCTTTGGTCTGGTCTTCATAGATCTTCCATTGTGTGCTTGCTTTGCTTGAGTGTATTGAGGTGAGCTCGACATTGATGGTTCTTCCAAGGTAAGTTGGCCCATGTGATCTCGAGCTCTTTTGACTCCTGTGTGGTACATCTTCAAGCACGACCAAGTGGTGTGTTGGTTCCTTCCATGATTGTCCTATCTTAAAAGAACACTTCAAGGCAAATTGATTAGTATTAAAAAACATAATCAATTTAGTTTGAGAATCATCAAAACAACATAAGAGGAGGAGCCCTTGGGCTTACAATTCCTATAATGAATTTTTCACTTTGAGCATCTTATAAACATGATAAGTAGGTGGGGGGAGTGATTATTGCATTGCTTGGCATACAGTTGGATTTTTCACTGTTAAAAATTTCATTTTTACTGCTGCAAAAAAGGGGGAGAATTTTGGACTTGATTAGGTAGTCTATATTCTATATGCATCTTTTGCTTTATATTGTCGTAATATACTTGTTCATATAGTGAGGGGGAGTAATATTTCATTGTTTATATCATTTGAAGCTTATTTATCTATTCTTTTGATATCTCTTGCCTCCTAATCAATTTGGTTTGCCATCATAAAAAAGGGGGAGAATGTGAGCCCAAGGGTTCCCATGAGTTCAACTATTCACCTTTACCTTGTTGTTTTGATGTTAGAAAATCCCAATTGATTAGTTATTATGGACTAATGTGTTGCCTTGGAGTATTGTGCCTTAAACAGAAACTCCACATGTCATATCTTCATTACACAATACAACACAACCCATGGCTTGAGAATCAGCATACGCAAAGGAACTAAGAGAGCTTGCACACATTGGAGGTAACATTCTTAGAAGATTTTCATGCATAGAGTTCAACTTAAAGATTCCACAAGCATGCCTTGCACAATGCCAAGAGGAGCTTGAAGATGAACAAGTGTTGGTGACTATCTCAAGCATTCAAAGTGAAGATGATTGAAGAAGAGGAAGTCACATGTATCAAAGCATTCTCAAGTGTTCACTTCCAAGCTAAAAGCCCAAGGAAGACCTTTGAAGTCAATACGATCAAGGTGCTAAGTAGTTTTACATTTCTAGATTTTATTGGAGATCTTTTTTATGTGGTTTTGTATTTCAAAGAGTTTTTCATACCTTTTTCAAAACCACCATTGAGACCAAATTATATTTCATGAAAAACCATTTTCAAAGGTCCTAAACATTCTTAAAACCAAAGGTCATAGCCCAAGGATTTAGATCTCAAGCGCTAAGTTAAGTTGGAAAGTGAATGACATCAAAATTGGCACTTGAATAGTGGACAACAACATAATTCCACTATACTTTGTCCAAAAAAATTTCTTTAACGGATAGATCTCACCATTTCCATTCAAATCAAGTATAAAAGCGTCAAAATTCGATAAGAAACGAGTGAGATATGAATTTTGTAAGATAGCGGAAAAAAACTGTTTTTTGCATCCGTGGTCGACCGAGGCACCCAGTCGACCGGGGCACTAAAAACGCCTTTTTTAACATTCCAGCAACCCTCCCACGGGCGACCGTCCTACCCCGGTCGACCGGCACTGCGCGAGAAAGTAGCCGTTGGGGCTTGATGGCTAGTTGCTTTTTTGACCCATTTTTGTTGTTTTCTTACCCAAACTGCCCCCAAACGGTCATGAATCATTGTGGGCTATAAATACATTGTTTTCTCGTGGATTATGTGACTTTGCACCCATTGAAAATATTATTTGAGCTTAAATCTTCAAATCAAGTGGTTTTCTTCAAGAGCTTTGAACTTGCATTTTCCATACTTGAAGAAGATCTCCATAGGGCTTTATTGGTGTAATATTTTGGAGAGATTGCGAGCTATTGATTGTATGTATTAGCCTATCAAGAGGCATTGAGTGAGCTTCATTTTCTTCCATTTTTCATTGTAATCGGGTCTACGATTCGGCCCGACAACAAAGGTGAATCCGGAGCAAAGATGAGTAATATCCTTGGAGGCAGTTTGCAAAGAGGGTTAATTTCCTTGGAGGCGGTTCGCGAAAAGAAGTTGTTTCCCTTTGAGGCGGTAGGCGAAAAGGGTTGGCTTCTTGAAGGCGATTGTGCGAAGAGGGTTTGTTCCCTTGGAGGCGGTGTTCATTGTAAAGCTTGGGGATTCAGCATTTGAAGAATCCCATCATAGTGAAGGAAAATCCCAAGGAAATACCAAGTACTTGGGTAGTGGAGTAGGTCCATTTGTGACGGAACCACTATAAATCTCTGTGTGGTCTTCTTGCTCTCCTTCTTGCCTCCTTTGGGTGTTTTGATAATATCTAACCTTTCTTTATGTTTATAATTATTTGAACAAGGGTTAGATTTAGACTTGTGTTGATTTCAAAATCATTATTGAAGTAATAATTGCTAATTGTTAAAATTAGTTTTAACACTACACTTAATTAGGGCAAAATTTTTAAAAGCCCAATTCACGCCCCACTTGTGTTGCCTGTTGGGATTTCACTGTCAAAGGCAGAATTATTGCAAAGCAGTTAGCTGATGCACCCACTGAAGATACAAAACTGAACAGTGAATTTTCAGACGAAGGAATCTTAATGATCAGAGATGCGCCTAGTCTTACTACATGGACCATGACGGAGCATTCAAGAGGTCGATATTGTCCTCGTCTCACCTCGAGAAGAACACATACCAATCTCTATCAAATTGGATTTTGATTGTACCAACAACGTGGCTGAGTATGAAGATTGCATAGCCGGTCTAGAAGCAGCTCTATCCATGGAAGTACAGGACCTCAATGTATACAGAGATTCTCTGTTAATCATCTGTCAAACAAATGGAAAATGGCTCACCAAAGAAGATAAGTTGATCCCATATCACACTTACCTTACGAGCCTGATGAAGAGTTTCCACAACATCAGCTTCACCTACATCTCCAAACTGAGAAACAGATTCGCTGATGCGCTGGCCACCCTTGCATCCATGATTGATATCCCGGTTGGGATAAAGGTCCGCCCTTTGGCTATAAAATGACACGTCATCCCAGCACACGTACACGTGGTTCAGATAGTACCCAGATGTCTAGAATGGAAACCTTGGTATTTCGATATCAAAAATCTTATCTCTGGCAGGGGAAACCCCTAGAGGCCTCGTTATAGGAGAGAAGAGCATTATAAAAACTGGCATCTAGAGCCATTTCAAAAAAAAAAAAAACTGGCATCTTGGTATGTCATTTGTGGATGAGACCTCTACCGCAGATCATTTGATGAAGTCCAGCTCCTTTGTGTTTTGATAATATCTAAACATGTCACTTGTGTCAGATCCATGCTAACTTGGTACATGTGCCGCCGTCAGAGCTTCACTCACTCACATCTCCGTGGTCATTCTCAGTCTGGGGTATTGACATCATTGGCAAAGTCTCTCCCAAGTCATCCAGTGGGCACGAATACATACTAGTTGCAATCGATTATTTTACCAAGTGGATCGAAGCACAATCGTACACCTGGATATCATTGGCATCAGTCGTGAAGTTCATCAGGGCTAACATTATCTGTAGATATGGAGTCCCTCACGAATTGACATCAGACAATGGTTCGCATTTCACAAAAGAAGTAGCATCGTTATGTGAAGAATTTAAAATCAAGCACCATAAGTCGTCTCCATACAGACCTCGGACTAATGGTGCTGTCGAAACAGCTAATAAGAATATCAAGACTATTCTTTGAAAAATGACCCATTCTTACAAAGATTGGTTGAGTAAACTCCCATTCGCACTTTGGGCATACAGAACGTCTGTCTACACATCCACCGAAGCCACCCCGTATCCACTCACGTATGACATGGAAGTTGTCCTACCTATTGTGGACCCTGATCCGAGGACGGTGAGGGAACAAGTCCCTACATCCTCTGGATCTCCACAAAGTGAAGGAGAGCTCTACCAAGGAACTCTCGAAACTGTTACCACCCTCACAGCATAGCATGAGTGGCGATATAAAAAGAAAGAGATACATCCTGATCCGGAGCCATGGCTCGAAACCAAGATATATCTAAAAATAACTCAGAGTCGCCATCCATGGATGCGTCATGGAACCAAAACAAATGCTCTGTTTGCAATAGATAACCAGAAATACAAAGGATCCGTGCCTGATGACGAATGGAGAAGGTCTGAAGAGCACCCCCAATTCGCCCGAGTGCGAACACTTGGTCTCTTATGCCATTTTCATTAAATCCAAAGAATTTTGGGCAAAATCATGTGAAATGGGAACAAAATATCTCCGGGAAGACGTCTACCTAATCATGCATGACCAGGGGATAAAATAATAAGCACACACAAAATAAAATAAAAGATGTGTGTCACCTAAACATTGCTAGGTTATGAGTGACATACCTAACTGGTGTCTAAGTTCTGATGGACAAACACATTCAAGCTACAGTAAAAGGTATAGGATCAGTACAAGAAAGTAAGAAAACACATCAAAACACAACAAATCCTAAGACTCTAAATCATTTAGCCCGAGTCCTTGGATGGTCTGATGTTCATCCAAAGAAGCCTACGTATCCCCACCTCCACGAGAATCAAGGCAACGTAGTTCTTCGCACCTATTCTAAGCTATGATGCCTAAGACACCTAGACTTCTATCCTAGACTCGATCTAAAAGACCGGACTAGTTATTAAAGTTTCTTGAGCGATCACTTAGATTTCAGTGAATTGTGGATTTTAGGACACCCTATATGCCCTAACTAAATCCAGGTTAGCCCTAAGCTAATGCAGGTGGTTCCTACAACCTATGTGTAACTAGGCTGTGCCTCCTAAGAAAAATAATAGGATCGCTAACGTATCCAAGACCTAGTCATCAGTCGGCGATGTGGATCGCCAACTGACCGGACGGAGGCGCTCCTAGCTAGGACAAACTCCTAACTCTAACACAAACACACAACAAGCACACAACAAAAGACAAACTCCTAACTCTAGAGGAAGAGCTTTTTGAAAAACAGGTATAAAAGATTTTTGGTATGTTTTTTTTTAAGGGTTAAATGATTTATTTACAAAGGTTTGGCTGGACCTGGGATAAGAATCCCAAGCTGCACTACGTACCTGGTAGAAGAGGATCAAGCCAACGTAGTTCGAAACGAACTCTCCTAACTACCACTAAGACCTAACACTCCAAATGATTTAAGGCATTTGATGTTTTCAAATGTTTTTTATGTTTTAAATTTTTGGTGATTAAAAGTGTGTTAACACCCTTCAGCTAAAGGGGATCCGATAGAAGAGCCTCCTTACCCACCATATCGCAGTAGAGCAATTTAGAGGGAACGGGATCCCTAAAGCCTAAGGGGAAAGAAATCAAAATAGGGGGGACTAAAATCTCAAAGAAAAGAACAATCTCGAAGAGACGAGAACAAAACTAACGAGCCATAATTAATCTCTAAAGGAGACGATATCTAATCTGCGAGGGAAAATCCTAAACAAACGAGAGATGAAAAGCTTCTAACCCTAAGGGTAGACTTCTAAACAAAAGGGACAAAAAAAAATCCTATAAGAAGAATTACTAAACAATCAGTCACTGAGGAAGGGTCCTAACTAGTTAAACACTCTAAGAGGAGGGAATCCCTTATCCTGCGAAAACTCTAAGGCAGGAAGGGAAGAGGCTCAAGAAATGTTCCGTCATAGCCGAACCCGACAATATGCGTTCCCAAAATCGATGGGATCTTGAAATACAAAGAGATTCCCGAGGAACGAGCAAAGAATAGTCCCGGAAAGAAAGGAAACCCCTCAAACCCTGTGAAGACCCTAAGATGGGAAAAAATGATAAGAAGGGCAAGGGGGTGGCTCAAGAAATATTCCGTCATCGCATAGGCCAGACAGAAAACCTCTGAAATCGATGGACAATATAGGAACCCTGAGATCTAAGGAAAATCCTAAAACTGAGAGAAGCCTCAAAAGGGAAGGAAAGAGAAAGCTAAAGGGGGGCTCCAAGTAACCTCATCATAGCCCTCCGAGATGAAGGCCCAAAACACATTCAGTTAGGAATACAGGTGAATGTCTCAAGGAAATGACATCCTCACAGCAATGAGAAAAATTAGATTCCTCACACTCTTCAAGCTAGTAGCATACTATTATCCATTTAACAAGATTTTTGCAACCTAATTACAAGGGATATATATAGATAAGTCATGCACCTATACCCTCGACATGGGATAATGAAGAACCATCTAATTTGCCTCGCTTAGCATACATCATTTTCCAATCAATAGGTGAAGACAACCAATTAATTCAATAGATAAACAACCATCTATCATATGATAGAATACCAACCTGAAATCAAATAAATCGTCTGTTTATACCCTCGACATGGGGCAACGAAACGAGATCAAATAATGCATACAATCAAACCCTCGACACGGGGTCTCCTGTGAAATCAAATGGTACTCATACCCAAGACATGGAGTTGAGTAACCATCTGATTCCCTATATCAAATAAGCATCCATAACTCCACCATCCATTTTCAACAGAAATTAAACCCCAGGTTAGATTCAAGAACCAAGTTAAAACCAAATCCCTGGGTCACACACCATCCAATCAAGAAGACATTCAAAGCAAAAGTAAATTAGTTATGGAAAGTAAAAGAATGTAAGAGATATTACCTGTAATATCATCCAAAGAGGGTTCAAAGTAGAAAAATCACCTCTCGCTCTGAGCAAAAAGAGCAATTTGAAAGCGATCAACAGGAATTGGTAACTCCCTCCCACAGATCTTACTGAAAAGGATGGCTGACGCCTAATCTCTCTCCCTTCATCTCTCACTAAAGATGTGATCTGGATAACGAGCCAAAATCATTTGAATCCAACTCTTAAATCACCTTCCCTGCTCTTCAAAGCGGGTAAGATATGATCTGACACTCAAATACCCAGATGAATTGTCTCACTGCATCTGTTGTGCTCTGGAACCAATTCATTCTAGCTTCACCAGGTGTCTGAGTGGCTGCCAAGGCATCTACAAATCCATCCCCCAAAGTTGACATCGTTCCCAAAATCATATGCCCGAGCAAGGTGGCGATTGAGGGAAGCTGAGTTGAACTGGGTCATGATAAATATCTTGTTTATGCCGTTGTTGATGCAATTGCTCATTGGAATATCGATAAGCCTATAACATCCATCGATGGGAATAACAGGCTTGGCCCTTCTACTGGTGAGAGGAAAGAGACGAGTCCCAGCGCCTCCATCCAATATGATCGAAGCCACGCTCTTTTTTGTTTTTTTGGGTCTACTGGACATGAGGTGAGGTGAGGATGTGGGTGGGTTTGTGAGAGGGGGTAGTGTTGGGCGGAAGTGGAGGAAAATTGAAGTGGGTTTGGGTGAAAACGGCGGTGGTGAAGAGGGATATGATCGGAGCAGAAATAGGGTTTGATGGATGGGATGAAGAAGAAGATAGCAGAGGGGGCTAGGGATGATGGGGAGATGATTGGCCGGAGTTGGTCGGGATCCGTCAATGCCCTGCCGGAGAAGATGATCGGGAAAAAGGGGTGAGATAGAGGTCGCTGTGAAGTGGAGGGTAGAGATGGTGGTGGTTGTTTATGTGGGTTTTGAAGAAGATAATGGACGTTGGAAATGGGTTAGGGTTGAGGAAATGGGAGGATGGTAGCTGACAATGGAGGAGGGCTCGGTGAAAGGGATCTAATTAAATGGGTTTGAGGGAACTGGTAAGGGTTGTGGTGGAGAGGATACCTGGTGGTGGTGGTGGGGGAAGAGGGTTTGGTGGATAATGGGTGAGGGCTTGCCGGATTTCGGCCGAAAATGAGGCTGGAGAAGAAGATGGTGGTGATAATGGTGGGTGTGGGTTTTGAGAAAAAAATAAAAGAAGAAGAAAAAAAGAGATGGTGGTCAGCCGGAGAGATGAGGGAGATGGCCGGAACTCCAGTGGGAAAACGAGCCGAAGGAGTGGGTTTTTCTTCTTCCTCTTCCTCAACTTGCCCTCTCTCTCTCTCTCTCTCTCTCTCTCTCTCTCTCTCTCTGTAAAATGAGGGTTTGATGGTATTGGGGTTTTGGGTTCTAATAGGATGAGGTTTGAGGAGGTAAACAATGGTGGGTGCCATGGTGGTCAGATTGGGGATGGAAGATGGGGTAAAATGAAATGGGTTTTCTGGTGGAAGGGAGTGGCCAGAGATGGGGTTCGATGTAAATGACGAGGGTCGGCCGGATTCCGGCCGTAAATGGGGGTAGAGGAAGATAGCGATGGTTGGGGGTTGAAGGTGGTGGTGGTTCGGAGATGGCCGGCCGGAGTTGCAGAGGAGACGATGATGGGCGGCTGGAGGTAATGGAAGAAGAATAGATTATGGTATGGGTCGATGGGGAAGGAGAGATGGAGGTTGTGGTGGTGGGGGAAGAGGGTTTGGTGGATAATGGAGGAGGATTGGTGGAGAGGTGAAGAAGATGGAGGCGGGGATCGGGTGAGATGGAGCTCGGCTCTCCCTTTGCAGCTCTCTCTTGCGGCTGCCAAGATGAGGTCCCTCTGTTGGGGAGAGGAAAACCCTCCCATAGAACCCTAATTCTCGTTGCCTTTTAAAGGAAAATGATAAATTAACACCCCCTTTAATTTCCTATAGACAGCCCTCCTCAAGTATAGTTATAACTACTCTTTTAATCTCAGAGAGGGGTACCTGGGTAGAACAGACCCCTAAGAGAAATGATTATTTGACCCCATTTATTCCTTGGACAACCCTCTCTAATGTATCTTCTCTTCTTTAATTCACTTACAGGGCACTCATATGCATCTGATTCACCCCACTCTGCATTTCTTTTATATTAAGCTCGGATTAAACCCAAGACCATGGGTTGGGGTGCGACTTGGGCCAATTTGCCGAGCTCAGGGTGGCACTCACACTTTAGAAAGGCTTTTAGCAATAACTTGTAAATGGGCATTTTTCAACTTCGGGAATTTATTCATTCATGGGAAAAAAAGGGGGTCGGTCAAAATGGGGTGTCTACACCTATCGAGTTAAAACCCGTCACTCAGAATCCTGATGGAAAGCGATCTACCAGAATCTGAATGGGCCTATATTCGTCATCAAGAGTTGTGTATGATGGATAAAAAACGGTTGAAAGTAGCGTACCATGTACAAGGCTATCAGCGCAGTTTAGAAGGAGCTTTCAACAAGAAGGTTCAAATCTGTGAACTCAGAGAAGGGGATATGTTGCTTAAGGAATGTCTAACTTATATCTTCGATCCACAGGGAAAGTTTACACCTAACTGGTCTGGCCCTTATGTCGTTGAAGAAATCTTGCCAGCAAAAGTCGTCAGACTTCTTGACCATAATGGGGAGAGAATTCCTGAACCCACAAACCTCGATCAGGTAAAAAGATACTACTCTTAATGAGTAATCAAAGTTTCAAACTACGCGGACCTGATCCCATCCTCTTTGGGGTACGTAGGCAGCCTGACAAACCCAGGTTCGATCAAACCTTTGGCAAAGCCCAAACAGAACCCTTCTTGTTACCCCCTTTGATCCTTTTCCTCGCAGAAAAGCCTCAAACTACGCTGACCATATCCCAACCATTTATCGGGGTACGTAGGCAACCTGATCATCTCGGGTTCGATCATCACTGGTAAAACCAGCAAACCTTTTTTAGGATCCCCACAAGTCTTCCAAATGTCCAGAACAAGAAGATCTGAAGATCCGCTAAATCAAAAACTTGAAAAGGCAGCTTAGGCAAAAATTAGGATCATCATACCTGTAGAAACACAACCTGAAGTATGTTTCTAGCAAAAGTTAATGTATAAACGGTCCGTCAAAGTTGAAAATCTGCAAAGGACGACTTGATTGTTGGTAGGACATATCTTCGAAATGACCAGTCAGAGAATTCTTTGATCCCAAACAAGATGAGTTAATACTTCAAACAATCTAAAGGGTCTCTGGACCACGATTAAAAACTAGGGGCAAGCAACATTGCCTATGCGTAAGAACATTTAAACTCATCTGTCTAGGGTTGCGACTTACCTAAATAAATCAAAAGCATTTGTTTCAGTAAATTCAAGTTTCCCTTCTTTCCTCCCTACATGGGAATTAAGAAAAATAAAAGAAATTCCATTTTCTCCCCCTAGCTAGATCCTTGCCCAGTTAAGGTAATCATACGTTAAAGGAAGGCACAATGAATTCCTTTATCTCAGAAGGTCATGATCCAACTCAGTACCCTGTGTACAGGTCTCAAAAGATCAACTCAGTACCCCGTGTACAGGTCTCAAAAGATAAGCTCAGTACCCTGTGTACAGGTCTCAAAAAGGTCAGCTCAGTACCCTGTGTACAGATCTCAAAAGATTATCTCACCATCCCGTGTATAGATATCAGAAGATCATCTCAGCATCCCCTGTACAGATCTAAAAAGATCAACTCAGTATTCCGTATGCAGTTCTTAGCAGATCAAGATCCGGTTTGATGCTCCGCATACAGAAAAGAAATGTTCGAGGGAATGTAACCTTACAGTCTGTGGCTATCAGCATGTATCTCCCTTATGTTTGTAATAAAATTGCTTCCGTGGTTTTACCTTGTATTTAACTTTCTCTTGTTTATGGGACTAAGTACACTCGGGGCAATTTGTAAAATTAATCATAGAAATATTATTAATAACACAAAATGCATAATCAAATCATCAAGAAACCATGCAAGGGGCATTTTGCATTATTAGCCTTCACTAATAATGCAAAATGCTCACAACTAAGATCAGCCTTTGTTAAAATAAATCCAAATTATTTTTAGAACTATACTAGGGGCATTTTTGTATAAACACCCATCTAAAATAGATGTTTATTTATACGAAAATTCACTTTCTTCTCAAAAGCAACAACCCAAACAATTACAGATAAAAGCAAACAAGTCAAAACTGATCCATATTTATGTTTGATCAATACAAAATACATCTCTTCCCCAACTGGGGCAACCAAAAAAGAAAAAAACATAAACAAACAAATCAATCACTGCCCTGGCGGTGGTGGATCTCTCGGATCCTGCTATGGACGATCCGAAACAAAGAAAGGGGAGGACATGTTCGTCCTAGTTTGGGAAGCTGAAGACCCCCCAGGACTCCGCCCCCTGAAACCTGGACATCACCCAGTAAACTACCTAGTGAGCTGGACCCCATCCCGGTATCAAGCCTGTTGCGTGTCGAACCGGGCTCTTCCCCAGTAGCTGCAGCTGCCTGTCGCTAAGGCCAACATCTGGCTCTGGAGGAGGAGGCGCATACATGCCTCTAGGACCAACTCCAATCCTCACCCTCGTCGCCTGGGCGCTGCTCTATCTCAGCGTCCTCTGGGACATAGTCCTCGTCTCTATCGTCAGTACTGTCCCGACCCTCTGCTACAGGCATCTTTGGCCTGTACACCTCCTCTGGCTCAGGGTCTCCCCGCCTCTGCCTCCTCCCCTGTACCCACAAGATGTATCAGAACATCAAAATATATCAAATCATAGGTACAAGAATTCAAAATTAGAAATGAGAAAAGCAGATACTTGTCTAACCTATGGACCCTCGTACACAGCCAGCCTCTGCCTCAAAGTCTCTATCTCGTGCTGGAGTCAAGTAATAAGATGAGCGTCCTCCTGCCGAGCTGCCGCCATCCTCTCATTCTTTCATATCTCCTCACTAGCAAGTGTCCGTAGAGCACCCACCATCAGCAACAGCTGGTTCTCCTGATTGCGAGGGATCTACAATTGCCATGCAAAATCAAATATAAAAAATACGAGCAAAAATTTAAATTCTGAAATAAATGTATAATCAAAATGACGTACCCCGGCGTAGGTCTCCGGAATGGGATATCCAATCGCCCCTGATGGCCGAGCAAACTCAAACTTCCCTCTCGTGTTGCAGGAAGGTATCGTCCAACGACCAGCTCATGAAGAATCAGGGTGAGTAGCTCGTCTGCAAGGTACTCGGTCTCGATCTCTCGGTACAACTGGCGGGTGAAGAGCTGTCCTCGAAGGAGGAGTAGACGTCGAAGAAGACACCACTGCAGGCTGTTTCCCCCTGCTGCGAGTAACAGCCCCTCTCTTTCTAGCCCTGGTACAGTCGAAGCAGGCTCTCTAATCACAGGTCCACCTCTAGTTGCAACGGCTGTGGCCCTGATGGCATCATATAAATCCCTGTCCTCGTCGTAAGGCTCCCCTGGGGGCGAAGGAACTTCAGGGACATCATCTGTCTCCGGATCGTCCTGTAGAAAGCAAAGGGTTCGCATCAGATATTGCATTTTCAAAACCAAGCAATCCGAATTGAAAGGAAAAATACAGGTAAGTATAAAAGAATACCTCTCCTGAGGTCAAAGGACCCATCAGCTCAACAGAGGCCCAAGCTCTGAAGACTCCTGACCGAAACTGGTCATCTGGGACGATAAATCCCTCTATCTGTAGGACCCCTCACCGAGCCTCAGGTACCTAGTCTATGGTCCTCAAACTGCCAGGCGATCCTGTCAGGAAGATAAATGGCTAGTCCCATGTGGCAAACAAACGCCACCGTCCTCTGCTTAACACTCCTGGCATGAGCGTACGCATCTCCCATGATCTCTGGGCAATCTTCCAAGGGCCTCCACTGGACCTGCCAAATCACAGACCATGTATCACTGGCATGAATATAATTCAAAGTAAAAAACTGCAGTACTAAAAATGAAAGTAATTTAAAGTACTCATAGTATCCAGCTAAATCCGGTCTATCGCTCGACGAACCCAGTCCGCCGAGTACAGGGGACGTGATCCTGTCTCACCGACTGTCCAGCATCTCTGCGCTGGAAAAAGAACCCTCATTGGCTACCTCAGTACAGGAGCCAGAAGGCCGAAGCACTCATAGGCCCAAGCCTGTTCAAGTCATCAGAAAATAGTTCAGTTGCTTAAACAATTCATACCATAAACAATGAATTAAAGGAAGCAGTTAGAATATTTTCAAAATTAAAGAGAAAAGGGATAGAAGCGTACCGCCCAAATGTACCAGAGACCACACAGAGTGTGACCCGTCTCGTGACAAAGCATTCATCTCATGGATCAGATAAGCGTAAGCCGCTCCTCCCCAGTCATACTCTGCGAGCCTGTCAATATCGTGGATGATGCTAAAAAACTATCTCCGAACAGTGTTCCATGTGTTGCTTAATAGGGTGCGGCCCAGAAGTCCCATAACAAAGCTCCTCGCCAGTTGACGATAGTAGTTGTCTCTTAGAGCTGTTGGTCTGGCTGGCCAGTGATCTACTCGGCTCATCTGGGGCCTCGGCAAGGAAGCATGTGGAGGTCTACCATCCTGGTCCTGAGGATATTGCACTAGAACTCCTAAAAGCTCTCTGACGTCTGCCTCCGTAACGTCGGTAAGCTTAATCGAGATCCCTCCCATCCGGAGTCCCGTTAGTGCAGAAAAGGCTGTAGTAGTCATCATGACTTCCCCGATCGGGAAGTGAAAAGTGTGGGTCGTCTCCCACCATCTTGTTCAGGAGATAGATCTTGAGGCTGACACATGATGGTGAACATTTGCAAATGTGTGATCGAACAACCAACGCAATCATATTTGTCAAAGTCCGGCATTTGAAAATTGCCTGGGAGACAGATTTCAGGAAACAACATGAGGTCACTCGGATTGAAGCCTCCCTGTTCTTGGAGCTGGATATCTTGAACCTTCTTAGTAAGACTGTCTAGTTTTTCCATGACCGTTTTATCAACCATTATCTGAGACAGTTTGTTGTTATCCTCGCTATATTGTTCTTTCTCAAAATCTTCTGTCTTATCAAGAATAGAAACAAACACAGGTTAGGGGGCGCATCTCAAGTACTAGCATGTGCATGGGCCCCTTGTCTTTGGAATTGGAAGGTGATGGTCCAAACTTCTCAGAAAGCTGAGCTTTGATGACCCGATTCTCCTCTTTTATTTCTTGAAGTTGCATGAGAACCAAGGCCAAAGTATCAGCAACAGTGATAGATTGATGATTATCTGAGTTTTCCGCCATTGGTGTGGACAGGAGATAAGGAGAAGATGGTGGGGTTATGTAACAACCCAAAAAAAAAAAAAAAAAAAAAAAAATCGGAATTCCGAGAATAATTCTCGGAACTCCGAGAACTACTGGAGAGGTCTCGGAACTCCGAGAAAATAACCTCGGAATTCCGAGAAATCGGACAGTAGTTTTGGAATCCGGTTCTCGGAACTCCGAGAGCATTTCTCGGAACTCCGAGAATTCTCGGAACTCCGAGAAAATGCCTCGGAACTCCGAGAACGTCGCGGATTGAGAATCCGAGAGTTTCCAAACTCTCTATGAAGTGCCGATTTCCATCCTTTTTGGTAAGTTAACACCCAAACAAACCCTAAAAGGATTCATGACCATATATATACACTATCTTAACCTAATGTTCTTCATAAATCAAAACCCTAAAACCTAAGGAGAGTAAGAAAAGGAGAATTCAAGGAAAGGGAGAAGAAGGAAGGGCTTTCAACTCCAAGATCCATCAAGCTTCATTCAATCCTCTCAATTCAAGTAATCAATCACATCAATCAAACCAATCCATTCAAAGGCAAAGGCAAGATTTCGGATTATGTTTTGTAATCTACACTATAACTAGAGTTCTTGAAAATTTAGATAAAACCTCTTATGTTTTTGTTTCTTGATTCTTGAATCCAATTCATGGCTTTCATTGAAAACCCACAACCCTATGATGGAGATGATTTAAAGGCCATAGTTTCATATACCCTTGATACCATTTCCCTCGTACCCAAAAAGGGGCGAGAAGGTCAAAAGAACTACGTGAACTCCTCGTACAAAAACAGTGCGAAAGGTATCCTCGTACAAAAACAGTTCGAAGGTTATAATTCTACATGGGTATCATTGTGTATAGAAATTAATGGGGAAGGAAAGGGAAGAGCATAGTCTCTAAACGATTTTAGAACCTTAGATTCTAATGACTAGAGCAATAGTCTCTAATGAACAATCATATTTAACAAAGAGTCCTATTTTGCAAATTCAAAGGTGCTATCAGAAAAACCTCTATATTATTGCTTATTGTTGCACCAAATACCATGTCTTTCTTGATATGCTAAATTTCTTTGATATGCCTCTAATATGAGATGATTATATCTTTACATCTTCAATTGCCTAAAGTTAAGTTTTATTACTCTGCATAACCGTTATTCTTGCATCCTGACCTTTAAAACTTTTCAACAGACTTTAATGGCGAAAATCCAGAAAACCAGCAAATCGATCAAAACGAAGGAGCATTTGCTGATGAGATGACCTAGGCAATGGGATGGGGAGAGATGGCATAGTTTAGGCAGTTATTTATTTCTTTTAGTTTTCTTTCCAAAGTCCTTTGGGGCATGGATATTTAATTTGGCAAATTTGTGGAATTATTATTGAAAGTATTGGAATAAAATTCTCTTCCCTTATTTTTGTCTCTATTTCATTAAATAAATGATTTGTTTTTAACTAAGACTTCCGCTGTATGAAAGAATGAATGTGTTTTGTGCCTCTTTTATTTTTTGAGAGGCGTAGCAATCCGGATTTTTGGGGCTCGTTTGCTCCGTTTTATAAAGAGCTAGGCTCAGAATTGCCTCAAAATTTAGCCTGAGAATCCGGGTCGTTACAGAGGTGGTATCAGAGCTTATCTAGGTTAGTCAGTGAGGAACCTAGTGCGAGTCTGGGTATATGTCTAAGGTTGGGTAGTTGAACCTAATTAGCTAAAGTACAACCTAACCACAATTTACATGATCATAATTAAATTAAGTAAATTAGAATTTTTTAGAACTAACAATTGTGTGTTCTTTTGACAGATGGATCAAAGAGAGTTGCGAGGTAATGCTAGGAGAGGTCGTGGTGGTGCCCATGTTGGTGAAGGAGCAGATCCTTTACTCATGATTGCTGATCTCCTTAGAGGTCAAGCTCAGGCACAGGCTGCTAACCAAGCAGCTAATCAGGCCGCTTTGCAGAACATTGCAACCACTCTAGCAGCTCGACATGCGCCTGCAGCAGATCCGACTAAGCTGCACAGGCCATTCAGGGACTACAGGCCATCGGAGTTTACAGGAGTGGGAGACCCTTTGGTTGCAGACCACTGGATTTTGGAAGTGGAAGGAATTTTTGAAGTGATGGAGTGCAGTGATATTCAGAAAATCCGTTTGGCTACCTTTTTACTAAAGGACCAAGCAGGAGTGTGGTGGAGATCCTTACTGCAAAATTATCCTTATGCTAAGAATGAGACGTGGACCGAATTCAAAGTACGGTTCAACAACCAATTCTTTCCTAACCATGTTAAGAGGGAATTGGCATCTCAGTTTGCGTCTCTGAAGCAGGGATCTTTGACTGTGGCTCAGTATGGAGCCAAGTTTAGGCAGTTGTCGAGGTATGCACCTGGCTATGCCTCTACAGAGGAGGATAAAGTTTCGAAGTTTGTTGACAACCTTCGCCCATCTCTTATGGCGAAAGTTGTTCTTCATGAACCTCAGACTTTGGTATAAGCTTGCGCGAAAGCCGAGATGGCTGAGCGTAGTGAGAAAGTGATTATGGCCGCCAGAATGCCGCCATCAGGGAGCAGGAATCAAGTGCCGCCGCCTAAGAGACAGAGAATGGAAGATGGAGTTCCTGCAAGGGTTCCTTGTGCTATTTGCGGAAAATTTCATGCTGGAAGGTGTTGGAAGACGATGAATGTCTGCCACAACTGTGGAGACCCGAGTCACAAGATTTTGGAGTGTCCTAAGCCTACATTTAGGGACATGAGACCTCAAAGGCAGCAGCAGAATTTTTAGCCAGCAATGAATCAGGGGAACCGAATTAATAATAATCAGCAGCAGCAGAAACCCCCAGCGCAGCAGCAGCAGCAGAATCAGTGGAAAGGGTATCAGAATCGCCAGCAGAATCCGGAGAAGAGTGCATCTCAAGCACCTGTCAACCGAGTCTATGCGCTTAATCAACAAGACGCTGATGCCTCCGACGCAGTCATTGAAGGTCAGCTTTTTGTTAATAATACATCTGTGCATATTCTTGTAGATTCTGGCTCTACCTTGTCATTCATATCGCCAATTTTTGCGAAGGAACTGAATTTGACCCCTATTACTCTAAATTTCCCTTTGAGAATTATTACTCCTTTAGGAGATGATGTAATTACAAATTTAGTGTGTAAGGGATGTATTATAAAGATAGGTGGTAGAGAGCTTTTGGCTGATTTAGTGCTATTGGAGATGAACGATTTTAAAGTTATCCTTGGTATGGATTGGCTAGCAGCTTATCATGCCAATGTGGATTGCTTTCATAAAATCGTGAAATTTGCAATTCCTGGAGAAGAAGAAATCATTTTTGAGGGAGTGAAGCGCCCTATGAAGAAGATTAAAGTAATTGCAGCTGTGAAAGCTCAGAAGTTGATCAATAAAGGATGTGAATGCTTTCTGGCTTTCATGGAGAATGAAGAAGTCAGTATTGAGTTGTCTGTTTCAGACATCCCTGTGGTGAGGGAGTTTCTGGATGTCTTTCCAGAAGACTTTGAATTACCTCCCCACCGAGAGATCGACTTTACTATCGATCTTGTGCCAGGGACCGAGCCTATTTCTAAAACACCTTACAGAATGGCCCCGGCTGAATTGAAAGAATTGAAGGAGCAGTTATCAGAATTGTTGGAGAAGGGATTTGTTAGACCCAGTTCATCCCCATGGGGAGCTCCTGTGCTATTTGTGAAGAAGAAGGATGGTAGTCTTCGCTTGTGCATTGACTACAGGCAGTTGAATAAGGTGACTATCAAGAATCGTTATCCCCTCCCTCGGATAGACGATCTCTTTGACCATTTGCAAGGAGCTACTCATTTCTCTAAGATTGATTTGAGATCTGGATATCATCAGTTGCGTATCAGAGACGAAGACATTTCAAAGTCAGCTTTTCGTACTCGATACGGTCACTATGAATTTGTCGTAATGCCGTTTGGATTGACAAATGCACCAGCCATATTTATGGACTTGATGAATAGAGTATTCAAGCCATTTTTGGATCAGTTCGTGGTGGTATTCATAGATGACATCCTTATTTACTCAAAATCTGAAGAGGAGCATGCTAAGCATTTGGGACTTGCATTGGAGACTTTGAGAAAGAATCAGTTGTATGCAAAATTCTCTAAATGTGAGTTTTGGCTCGAGCGTGTTACATTTTTGGGTCATGTGATATCAAAAGAAGGAATTGAAGTGGATCCTACTAAGATTCAAGCAGTTACTTCCTGGAAGCAACCTACCAATGTTACTGAAATCAGAAGTTTCTTGGGTCTGGCCGGGTATTACAGGAAGTTTGTTGAAGGCTTTTCAATCTTAGCTGGACCTTTGACTAAATTGACCAGGAAGAATGTTAAATATGTTTGGAATGAAGAATGTGAAAGCAGTTTTCAAGAATTGAAGAAAATATTGACATCAGCTCCAGTTTTGATACTTCCTACCGCAGAAGGAGATTTTGTGGTGTATAGTGATGCATCATTTCGAGGTTTGGGTTGCGTGCTCATGCAATCAGGCAAGGTCATTGCCTATGGTTCGAGGCAGTTGAAGAAGCACGAAGTGAATTACCCAACTCATGATCTGGAATTAGCAGCAGTGGTTTTCGCTTTGAGGATATGGCGACACTACTTGTATGGTGTCAAGTTTGAGGTTTTTACAGATCATAAGAGCCTCAAGTATCTTTTTGATCAGAAAGAGCTGAATATGAGACAGAGAAGATGGGTTGAATTTTTGAAGGATTATGACTTCACCTTGAGTTATCATCCAGGCAAGGCTAATGTAGTGGCTGACGCTCTTAGCCGACAAGAACACCCTATGATGGCCTGTTTGATGATGGAAGAATGGGAATTGCTTGAGCGGTTCAGAGATTTAGATTTGGGAACTTGCGAAATTGGCGATAAATCCTTTATTGCTAATATTCGAGTTCGGTCGAATATCATAGAAACTGTTAAAGCAGCTCAGATAGATGATAAAGGAATTTTGAAATTAAAGGCTGAAGTTGATTCTAAACCAAAGTTTTCAGTAGGAGAGGATGGATGTTTGTTCTTTAAAGACAGAATTTGTGTGCCAGCTAAGGAAGAAATCAGAAGGGACATTTTGGATGAGGCACATAAGTCTCGTTACACCATTCATCCAGGTAACACAAAGATGTACCAAGACTTGAAGAGGAATCTTTGGTGGAGTGGAATGAAAAGGGGACATTGCTGAGTATGTTTCTAAATGCCTAACTTGTCAGAAAGTAAAGGCAGAGCATCAGAAACCTGGAGGTACATTGGACCCTTTGGAGATTCCCATGTGGAAATGGGATAGCTTGTCCATGGATTTTATCATGGGTTTACCCAAATCGAAGAGCAATTGTGATGGTATCTGGGTGATTGTGGACCGTCTTTCTAAATCGGCTCATTTCATTCCGATTAAGAAAGATTGGAAGTTGGAAAAGCTTGCTGAAACATATGTGGCTCAGATCGTTAGGTATCATGGTGTGCCCTCGACCATAATCTCTGACCGAGACTCTCGTTTCACTTCGGGATTCTGGAAGAGCTTACATTCTGCTTTGGGTTCGAAGTTGAGTTTCAGTACAGCATATCATCCTCAGACTGATGGTCAGACTGAAAGGGTAAATCAGATCCTTGAAGATTTGTTGAGAGCTTGTGTTCTAGATTTTGGTGGAGATTGGGAGAAGCATTTGCCTCTATGTGAATTTGCTTACAACAACAGCTACCAGCAGAGTATTCAGATGGCTCCATTCGAAGCTCTATATGGCCGTGCCTGCAGATCACCTTTGTGCTGGGCTGAAGTCGGTGAGAAGCAATTGCTTGGACCAAAGTTGGTTCGAGAGTCGACTGAAAAAGTTGCATTGATTAAGGATCGTTTGAAGATCGCGCAGAGTCGACAGAAGAGTTATGCCGATCAGCGGAGGAGAGATTTAGAATTCGCTGAAGGCGATATGGTTTTTGTGAAGATTTCGCCGTTCAGGGCAGTAATGCGTTTTGGAAAGAAAGGGAAGTTGACTCCTCGTTTTATTGGACCCTACCGAATTGTGAAAAGGATTGGGGCAAGAGCTTATAAATTGAAGTTGCCTTCTAATTTGGAGCGGATGCATGATGTTTTTCATGTATCGATGCTTCGATTGTATCATCCCGACCCTTCACATGTTTTGGCCGAGGATGATGTCGAGCTTCAAGAAGATTGGTCTTTTTCTGAAGGACCTGTGAAGATTTTAGATCGAGAAGAGCGAGCTTTGCGAAATAAGACGATTTCGTTGGTCAAGGTTCTTTGGCGACATCATGGCGTTGAAGAAGCAACTTGGGAGCGCGAATCGGAAATCTTGAAGAAATATCCGCATTTGCTCGGAGGTATATTCCTTACTTCTCATTTATAATCTGTTGTATAATAATCGGTTGTTTTCGGTTTACCCTATGAGAGAGATCAAATTTCGAGGACGAAATTCCTCTAAGGGGGGTAGAGTGTAACAACCCAAAAAAAAAAAAACTCGGAATTCCGAGAATAATTCTCGGAACTCCGAGAACTACTGGAGAGGTCTCGGAACTCCGAGAAAATAACCTCGGAATTCCGAGAAATCGGACAGTAGTTTTGGAATCCGGTTCTCGGAACTCCGAGAGCATTTCTCGGAACTCCGAGAATTCTCGGAACTCCGAGAAAATGCCTCGGAACTCCGAGAACGTCGCGGATTGAGAATCCGAGAGTTTCCAAACTCTCTATGAAGTACCGATTTCCATCCTTTTTGGTAAGTTAACACCCAAACAAACCCTAAAAGGATTCATGACCATATATATACACTATCTTAACCTAATGTTCTTCATAAATCAAAACCCTAAAACCTAAGGAGAGTAAGAAAAGGAGAATTCAAGGAAAGGGAGAAGAAGGAAGGGCTTTCAACTCCAAGATCCATCAAGCTTCATTCAATCCTCTCAATTCAAGTAATCAATCACATCAATCAAACCAATCCATTCAAAGGCAAAGGCAAGATTTCGGATTATGTTTTGTAATCTACACTATAACTAGAGTTCTTGAAAATTTAGATAAAACCTCTTATGTTTTTGTTTCTTGATTCTTGAATCCAATTCATGGCTTTCATTGAAAACCCACAACCCTATGATGGAGATGATTTAAAGGCCATAGTTTCATATACCCTTGATACCATTTCCCTCGTACCCAAAAAGGGGCGAGAAGGTCAAAAGAACTACGTGAACTCCTCGTACAAAAACAGTGCGAAAGGTATCCTCGTACAAAAACAGTTCGAAGGTTATAATTCTACATGGGTATCATTGTGTATAGAAATTAATGGGGAAGGAAAGGGAAGAGCATAGTCTCTAAACGATTTTAGAACCTTAGATTCTAATGACTAGAGCAATAGTCTCTAATGAACAATCATATTTAACAAAGAGTCCTATTTTGCAAATTCAAATGTGCTATCAGAAAAACCTCTATATTATTGCTTATTGTTGCACCAAATACCATGTCTTTCTTGATATGCTAAATTTCTTTGATATGCCTCTAATATGAGATGATTATATCTTTACATCTTCAATTGCCTAAAGTTAAGTTTTATTACTCTGCATAACCGTTATTCTTGCATCCTGACCTTTAAAACTTTTCAACAGACTTTAATGGCGAAAATCCAGAAAACCAGCAAATCGATCAAAACGAAGGAGCATTTGCTGATGAGATGACCTAGGCAATGGGATGGGGAGAGATGGCATAGTTTAGGCAGTTATTTATTTCTTTTAGTTTTCTTTCCAAAGTCCTTTGGGGCATGGATATTTAATTTGGCAAATTTGTGGAATTATTATTGAAAGTATTGGAATAAAATTCTCTTCCCTTATTTTTGTCTCTATTTCATTAAATAAATGATTTGTTTTTAACTAAGACTTCCGCTGTATGAAAGAATGAATGTGTTTTGTGCCTCTTTTATTTTTTGAGAGGCGTAGCAATCCGGATTTTTGGGGCTCGTTTGCTCCGTTTTATAAAGAGCTAGGCTCAGAATTGCCTCAAAATTTAGCCTGAGAATCCGGGTCGTTACAGGTTATCACAGAGGGTGTCGGAGAAACAGTTCTCCTCTCCAACCGCGAAGAAATCTGAACCCAAGGAATAGTGAGCTTATCTATGGTGTCAACTTCCTGAAATATTTGAAAGACATTTAAAATCACGAAAGAATATGAACAGTGCACACAAATACGCATAGATAGGGATAATGAAAGAGAAGAATGGACTTTATTGATTAAAAATTTGAGTACATGGTTCACTCTTATTAAATCAAAGACAAGATAATAAGACTAAACATTCTTTCTAGACTTTTTCTTCGGACGGGGATCTTCTTCAAATGATTCTTCTAAAGGTTTGATGGTTTTGCCATCCCAAGCAGATGAAACGGCTTTGACAATCTTGGGCTTGAGATCCTCAGGCGGATAGAAATGACGAAGAGAAGGTGCAATGGACTGCTCCCTTCCATCCTGACGCAAAATCCTGGCAGGAATGTAAAAGGAAGTCCTTTTGAGGCTGAGAAGGCGGATGTAGTTGGCCTCTCCAGTATTGAAGACGGCTCTTTGAATCCTAGGCATTTGCCAACGAATTTGATCTTGTTGGTGAGAATTTAACCAGTCGACCCAATCAGTTTTGTGATCTAAGGAAATATTGTGACGCCGCTTGCGAAAGGTACAATCATTGTTGACAGGAGTTGCAATCTTCAGCTTGTGACATAACCACACTTGGTGTAATGCAGGACAACCTAAGAACGACCCAATGCAAGAGAGGACATAACTTCCAGGAAATGAGCCATCACGAAAGTGAGCCATGTCATCCAACCCATTGAAGGTTTATGCTAGTATAGTAGGAACTGGGTTGGCTCCACGATCAATATGATCCACAAGATCGAGGAGAACAGCCGACGTAAGGCGAGAAGGCTGGATGGTGATGAACCTAGCATAAACACAGAATCTCAAAGCGCGGCGTCAAGTCTTCTGGAGTTCAAAATCAGCACGGTGTCTAAGGGGAGAGAAAGTGTCGATCAACTGCTGCATGGACACTCCTTGATCATTTATGAAGGAGTCAATAGATCCATCTGGAATCTTCATCAAGCGACAGAACAAAGGACGATAATCTTGTTGACAAGATGGCTTCACAAGAGGCCATCCATTGGATATTCAAACAAGGCACACCACTCTGCGAAGGTGGGACACACCTCTTGGGTCCGGAAGCGAAAGACATGATGATCGAGATCTCAACACTCCGATGCGGCATAAAGTAATCCCCAATCAGGTTCAATGGTTGCCAAGTAGCCAATGAGCCTTTTCTCTTCCTTGCACACGGCCAAGAAGTCTGATTCATCCAGAGTCCCACGGATCCAATCTAGAATTTTGCAGGTGGACATAATGCCTGCGAACCAAGAGAAGGGATACAAGTATGATTAGATCATCAGGATTATATAATCATAGGATTGCGACACGGTACCTGCCAATTGAGAAAGGGAATGAAAGTATGGTTGAATCACATAAGAGAAAGACGATAGACACATGATAAAAAGATTATGTGAGATCGTACAAGATTGCTTTCAAGGATAGATCAAGAAGAGACTAGTCCTATGAGATCTTGGGAAATATGAGATTTATATCCTAATCTCAAAGGAAAAGCTTTTAATCTTCTTACATCTTATCTGGTGTTACCTGAAGGCATCACATTCTAATCCTAATCTAGCGGAGTTGAGAGAGGATCTCGACTCATGACTTAATTGTGTACCTAAAACCGATCGTAGCCATTGGAAGATGGACTACGGTCTAATCTAGACACAAATGGGTACGATATCATAATCTAGGCTCACACACGTGACGCACGCATGTTCATAATATATGCAAGTGTGGAGTAATCTAGGGGTAAGGCCAAGAGTTCCCTTAGCACGAATCTGTGTTCGATATACTCTACCAGTGTCCAGAGTAGTAGTACATGAACCAACAGATCTATTTACGCATCATAAAGGTATTAGGCTAAGAATGGAATTCTTCTCTAACACAAAGGCACCGGGTCATGACCTCCCAGTCAACCATGCTAGATAACACTCCGGGTTCCTAAATAGGATGTGTGTGTATGTGAGATGTAGGGGTTTGGATACAAGTGATGTAAGTGTGTGCAATAAATTTTCACAATCTACGATGCCTTCAGGTTTTGTTAGATTTAGTCAGTAGTGTAATGTGATAAGAAAATAAAGCATGGCAGCAACACAAGCATATAAGATAGAGTTCTCATGAGTAAATTAAAATAAATCCAAATGAGTTATCCTTTGAAATTCTAATGACGTTAGGTGGTCCCCAGTAGAGTCACCAATCTGTGGGACCCGATACTGCGAAAGGAGCGCGACCCGCCTCTCTCTTGGTCTCTCGTACCCACGCGAGTGGCGTGTGCTTTGGGTTATTGATATGAATCATCTTTTCCGTGAACTTTGGATTGCTAAAGAAATCTTAATTTCATGCAAAAGGGAATGACCAGAGTCGCCACCTAGGTAAAGGACCTAGGACCCATAAGTGACATTGCAATGATCTGTGATCCCAGAAGTTTAGGTTCGTTACCTGATTACATGAATGGAGGTATGATGGATTACCACCATATGTACCATTCTTGCCCGGGAATTCAGTCTTCAATTTCAAAGATTAACTCATTTAAATTTCTTTTAAAAGGCTCATTTAAACTCTCTTGAAGTGCTAACTACAGGACATGTAAACTAGATGATATAATCTCAATGTGATTCCTAAGTGTATCTTTTGATTCTCTTGATTCAGTTTGGTTCAATCTATGTGAGAGTTCTCCTAAATCTAATTTTGGTGAAATCCTAAGTGTTTTAATCAATTTAATTAATTTAGGGTTTGAAAATGATCAGGAAATAAATAAAATAAAATCTTAAAACCCTACGGGAATGTGTGTAGGGTCGACTTGAGCTTGGAATACCATCCAAGTTGCTACGTACCCAAGCCTCACTGGGATCAAAGTCGACGTAGTTCGGTGGCCTAAACTAAGCTACATGCCTAACTCATCTAGGACACCGATCTAGACTAGACAGACTGCTTCAACAGTTTTAAGAGAAATTAATTAATTCAAGTTAATTACATTTTATTATCTTAGGATTTCATCTAAGATGTTATATGATCCTATCTAAATGCAAGACACTCCCTACACTAATGCAGGTGGGCCCTACATCTTAGGTTAATTAGGCATGTCCTATGAGAAAAGGGGGTTAACTGGTGAATCCAAATCTACGACTCGGTTACTAATAATAGCAATCGGTCATGATGAGGCTAACTGGACTCCTAACTCTAGGACTCCCCGTGACCGAGAACTCGATGTGACGTAAGTGTTCCTAAAGGGGGCTCTGAACTCTCCTACGAGTTGGTACCGTGATCCAACGGTTCCAAAATTGATTTGAGTTTGGGTTTGCCCAACCCAAGTTATTAAGTTATTGATTTTCAACTTTTAAAGGGTTTCTATTACCTAGAAATCAGGGTATTCTAAGGCTCTAAGGGTTAATTGACCTAGACTAGGGTTTTGACCAATTTAACAAGTTGTGAAGATTTTTAGTGAGTTTTAACAATTTTCATTTAAGCAACATAAGGATTATTATGTTTCTTGAAATTTGTAATGGTCTGGAATGTTTCATGATTTTACTAATTTTAAGTGATTTTTAATTATTTTTACAATTTTAAGTAATTTATTGGTGTTCTAAAGCAAGTGATAGCACAAATCATCCAATTCAACCCAAATTAACACTGGAACATGCTCATAGTAATAGCAAATCACAGTAGAAATTTAACACATTATTTCTAAAATTTATTATTTTAAATATATTTATTTATGTTCTATTCAATTCAAAGAAAAATCATACAAAATACCAAACATGTACAAAATATTTGAAAAATTCATAATATGATACTACTAGGCCAGTTCATATTATTATAAAATTTTGGCTTCCGAGGAGTTCATTTGGTAGCATCTCCTTCATACATGTGAAAATAAGTGATTTTCATAAAGAAATCCAGTAAAAATAATAAATAAAGTCAAAATCCTTTGGAAATTTTTATATGATCTTGAAATATTAAAGGACTACTGAGAATAAATTTTCGTCTAATTGTGAATTATTTTGACACATAAACAAATTTTTATTCGTTAAATATTCTTTTTCTATGTATTTTTTGAACGAATTTTAAAGTTATCAAGATAATTGAACTCTACTGAAATTTTTAAATTTCTAGTGTTCTTTTAATCCAACTGAAATCAGAAAATATAACCTTAGAAAAATACCTCCGTTTTGAAATAGTTGCTTTGAAAATCGACTCAAAGACCACTTGAAACCCTAATTCGTTGAACATCCTATTTTCCTTATGTAAAAAGATTTTTCTTCCACCAAGTTTTGATTTCCAATGTTCTTTTGTTTTAATTAAAACTCAGAAAATATATCCTTACGACCTTTGATTTTAAACTAGTCGCTTTGAAAATTGACTCAAAATCCAATTAAAACCATAATTCATTGAACATGTTATTTTCTTAGTGTAAAATGATTTTTGTTCCACTAAAATCAATAATAACATGAATTGGCCCATCATGAATCATATGACAATCATGGAAAACAAAATCTCATGAATTTTCTACAAGAAACATGAAAGAACAAGAAAGGAATACTCCTAAACATGTTACTAGTTTTTAACCAAAAAGAGTTTAGAGCACTAACCTTTGATCGCAAATCCAAAGTCTCTAGGGCTTCTAATCTGAGATATACGCTTTGTCAACCCCTTTGATACGCAAAAAGAAAACCCAAAGTTGCCGAAGGGAAGAGCCACTTCGAATACAATTGAAAGAAGATGAAGGAGAGTTGTGCTTTCTCCACTTGAATTCAAAGGAATATGGTGAATTTCTCCACACAAACAAAAACGACATTTTTTTAGGGGAAGATGGGCTGGACGAATTTTGAAGAGAGCTTCAAAGGTTGATTTGATCTCTTTTTGTAGAGAAAGCTAGGACAAAAACAAGTATAGCAACTTCGCATGTGAGAGTTGTCATTCTTGTTTTCTTCCTAATTCTCTTCACTAGCTTGATTTTCCCTCTTGTTTCTTAATTGTTTGTGTTTCTAAATTCATCATAAGAAGCTATCTTAATTTCCAAGACATTCTATTTTGTAGAAAAGAAAGCTTGTCATGACTTTTCTAGAAACTTCTTCATAAGAAAGCAACTTTTCCAAAGATTCTTTTGGAGATTCCCGTCCAAAAAATATTGTCCAACTTTAAAGCCCATTTTTTTACCTATTTAGCGTAAGAATCACGAAATTGTAAACTACAAAGTTGTAGCCCTTCGAAAAATCTTTCCAACGCATATTTACACTTTAAATTTGGCAAATCGGTTAAGGAGTTAAGACAATCTTAGTGCGTTGGAATTCTCATCTAAATGGCACTGCCTGATTTTAAAGCTCGTTTTTTACTTGTTTCGTGGCAAACTCGCGAAAAGTTGTAAACTAGAAAATTATAGCCCTTCTCGAGATATTTTCAACAAGTATAAGTACGGATTTTTTGGACAAGTAGTTAAAACGTTATGGCCGTTTTATTGATCTGGTCATATTAGCCATTTTCTCTTTCTTATCTTTTATTTTTATCAACCAAATATATTCAATATAGGGGAAGCACATCATGTGGGTCGACCACATGTGGGTCGACCGACACATGTGACTGAACAACACATGTGGTTCCCACATGGGTTTAGCACATGGGTTTTTGCATTGCGGGCCTTTTTAAGTTTATTATGTATCAGACCCACTCTTTTGAATTTTATAATGATGGGCCCACACTATGTAATGCAGATGGTGTGTCCCACACACATGGCCAAACCTCTCTCATCCCTTGAGAAAAAATCATTTTTGCCCATGTAGGCCAAATTCACCCATCTCACATCAAAATTGACCAAAATACCGTTTAACCGTTATATCCTTTAAGGATAAAGTTAAAAATGGCAAGTAGGTAAGGAAGATTTCAAAAATAGAAAGTATTGAAGTTCACTTGAAACGAAGGACAACATCAACTACGATCATTCGGGCTACCATGGAAATACCCAAAATACCCCCAGGACACAAAATTTCCAAAAGAGATGAAACCCTGAGAAATTCTAAAATTAGCAGGTTTCCCAAAACACTCGAAATCATTCATGATTTCTCAGACAAACTTTCAGGATAATCTCGAACACATTGGAAATGACGAAAATACCCCTAAGATGCGAAAAATGATAAAAATGGGGAAAACCTTGAGAAATTCTAAAAATAGTAGATTTTCACACTCGATTGGAAACACAGGATATCATCATCTGGAGACTAATGGAACCCCCTAGAGACCTTCGAGATTTGCGAATCAACATTAAAACACTTAAAATGAGACAAAATTCACCCTAAAATGCAAGAATGCCTAATCTAATGCAGATGATTGACTTGAGATTTAACAGACCAATCAAACCTTTTGCTTTTTAAAGCGTAACAAAATGGGGGTGTCTACATTATTAGGGTTGTCCTTAACCCGATGTAGCCTTTAGGGGTATTCGCAAGTTGTGGATGCTCCTAACGTGCAAAATAAAACAACTGTTAGATTTACTTTCCAGTACCATATGCTTGTTCTGCAGGGATTGCAAGAACCAATGCTCTAAATTGCAGCCAAATTGAGAGAAAATGCCCCAGGAGGCACCTAGGCTTACCCATTTTATTTTATGCAAACACTGCACACACCATATTTTGCATACCTATTACCCTCGGGAGTGACTAGAACTCAGGATTGATGGGTGGCGTTTGGGATGTCATCACCCGAATTGTTGTTTGTCACGCGCTCGTTTGATGTGAAAGCACCACCTCTTTGTATGTCGCCCTTGTGGTGGCGTTAAAACGATGATGTATTGAACTTCCCGCCGCGCTGGGAACCACCTGGTAAGGGTTGTTTGACACTTTGGCAAGAGGGACCTTCAAGCCATCATCACAGTGCATAAGCCTGGCATACAAACGTAGATGTTACCATGCCGGCATTGGGCATGCTGAGCTTAGAGTTAGGCAAAGCCAAAACCTGTTTACTCTCGAGAGATGTGAGCGTATTCCCAAAATAGGAATACACTAAACCTCTGGCCCACCTCAAGCATGTTGAGCGAGTCTAGAAAGTGTGGACCCCGATCCCGAGATCGGTGAGGGACGACCCCCTAGCAGCCTCTGAGATCTCAACAAGTGAATGAGAGCTCCACGAAGGAACTCTGGAAAGAGTGCCCCTCACAGCATGAGTGGCGATGTATATGAGATATCTCTTGATTCGATGACTAGCCTGGAACCAAGACGTATCTAAAACAACTAAGAGTCGCCATCCATGGACAGGCCATGGAACCAAAATAAATGCTCTATGCAATGGATAAAATCCAGAGATATAATTTGGGTCCGTGCCTGATTACGAATGAGGAAAGTTCGAAGAGCACCCCATCTGTCTTAATGCAAGCATTCGGTCTCTTATGCAATTTTCATTAACTTCGAAGAATTTTGGGCGAAAATCATATGAAATGAAACAGATATCCCTGAGAATACGTCTACCTAAATATGCATGTCCTAGGGATGAGCAAAAGAAAAATAAGCATCCCAAGTCCTAAGAAGAGTTGATATCAGTGTCATCTGTCATTGAAATGAACACTAGAATCAAACACTTTTTAGAGAGGCGTAAAAGACTATGTTTATCTAATATAAGATAACCCTGTTACCTATCTTCATGCATCATATCTAACATACATGCTTAGAGAGAATTAGTACCAATATAATCTGTCATTAGAATGAACACTAGAATCCGCTGTCTCTCAGAGAAGCGTAGAAGACTAATGTTGATCCAATAATAGATAACCCTGTTACCATTCTGAAATACTCAAGAGGGGGGGTGAATTGAATTTAACTCAATATTAGGCCTTTTGAAAATTATCTATAAACCCTAATTGGAATTTTTCTTCACTTAATTAAATATTTGGTTAGTGCAAATATAATTGAAAGAACAAAGTGAAATGCCAAACCAAAACAATAATGGAAATGCAAGAGTGAGAAATGACACACCGATATATAGTGGTTCGGCCAACGGCCTACTCCACTCTACTCAAGGTCGCACTTGAGGGATTCCACTATTGGAGACCTCCACGATGCCCGGCTCCGAGGCGGTTACAATTCCAAGGGATATTAAACAAGGATGCCCTTACACCTTTACAAAGACTCTCCTTCTCCGCCGAGTTCTAAGCGGTTGCTCTCTAGGGAATTAAAAAAGGAATGCCCTAGCCACCTATACAAGATATGGAAGATTTGATAGCTTGGCTTCTTCTTGAAAGCTTGATGCCCTTTGTAGTTCCTTGATTGCTCTTCAACAAAGATTGCAAGTGATAGCTCTAAATGCAAACTCAATAGGTTCACAAGTGAAAGGCAAGTTTGGGAAAAACCAAAAATCTTAAGCTTGAAAGGGTTGCAAGTTTGCTTGAGTGCTTAAGAGGGTTTTTGAAAAATCAAGAGAGAGGAAATAATCCTCTAGAAGTTGTATAAATAGTATCTCCTCAAAATATGACCGTTTGGGCTTAAGAGAATAAGAAAACAATTTTTTAATCAAAACCCAACGGCTCTTTTTTTGAGCTGTCGCAAGGTTCTCGGAGTTCCGAGAATTCTCGGAGTTCCGAGAAATATTCTCGGAGTTCCGAGACAACGGTCAGAAGAAATAAAATTTCTACTGGACCATTTCTCGGAGTTCCGAGAAATTTTCTCGGAGTTCCGAGCTCGGAGCTCCAAGACAAATCTCGGAGTTCCGAGAAGCCTAAAAATCCTCATATTTTGAGATTTTATTTCTTGTTTGATTTTTGGCTTTTGGAACTCATCTCCTATGATTATTTTGGAATGTTTATGAGGGTCCCAACATGTTGGTCCACCACATAAGCATTCACTAATCCATTTTAAGTTCTTAAGTGTTCTTTGAAAAACATTTTGAAAACACTTTGAAAACGTTTTGCCTTGACTTGAAAATCTAAAGAGAAAGGATGTACAATGATACCTATGCAGCTTTCAACTTCTCTTTAGTCTTGGTCTTCAATTGATCTTCCATCTTGTGTATGCTTGCTTGAGAGATGAGGTGAGCTTCACTTAGCTCCTTTGACTCTTGTATGGGATATCTCCAAGCATGACCATGTTGTGTGTTGGTTTCTTCAATGATCAATCCTATCTCAAACACAACACTTCAAAGCAAATTGATTAGTATTCAAAAACACAATCAATTATGTTTAGAATCATCAAAACAAGATAGGAGAGTAGACCCTTGGGCTTACAATCTCCCCCTTTTTGATGATGACAAACAAAATTGATTATGAGGTGTGTGTGGAGTGACATAGTAGGCAATTGAATACTAGAACTCCCCCTCAATATATGCACACATATAAATGATACAAGTTATAAGCATGAGGTGCATATAGTAAATTTGAATAGATAATCAATTTCAAACCTTCTCCCCCTTTTGTCATCGACAGAAAGGGTGTAAAAAAAATTTTAGGAGTAGATAACTCCCCCTAAATCAATGCTTATGGTATAAAAATATTTAACCAAGTAATGCACATATACCTGTTCATGATCGAGATGTTGACATATGTCAAGATGTTAGGTATTTTAATTAAAGTGAAGATACCTCTCCAACTTAGAAAAACTAAGAAGGCTAAGAATATCAATTGAGTGATTTTTAAGATTAAAAATTTGACATCTCATTCATGCAGATACTACCAAACAAAGATTATATATATAAATACTATATAGATAAGCTGGTTAAAGGCACAAAGTATTTATTTGGCAATTTCTTTGATTTGATCCGCACTCCATATGTTTAAGGCACTTCGGATATAGCAAATTCTATCATCACTAAGGGGTTTTGTAAAGATATCCGCTAATTGTTCTTCAGTGTTGATATATTTTAAGCAAATATCCCCTTTTTGTGAGTGATCTCTAATGAAGTGGTGCCTGATCTCAATATGTTTTGTTCTTGAGTGTTGTATGGGGTTCTTTGTTAAGCTTATAGCACTAGTGTTGTCACATTGGATGATAATATTGTCCATTTTAATTGCATAGTCCATCAATGTGCTTTTCATCCATAGGACTTGAGCACAGCAAGCTCCAGCTGCCACATATTCTGCTTCTGTTGTGGACAGAGCTACTGAATTTTGCTTCTTGCTAAACCATGAAACAAGTGATTTACCCAAGAATTGGCAAGTCCCACTAGTGCTTTTCCTATCTACTCTACATCCAGCAAAGTCTGCATCTGAATATCCGATGAGAGTGAAGGAAGATGATCTTTCATACCACAGTCCTAGACTTTGGGTTCCTCTTAAGTACTTGAAGATCTTCTTAACTGCTGATAGGTGAGATTCTTTAGGATCCGATTGAAATCGAGCACAGAGACAGACAGTAAACATAATGTCTGGTCTGCTGGCTGTCAAATAGAGCAAACTACCTATCATACCCCTATACAATTTCTGATCCACAGATTTGCCAAATTCATCTTTTTCTAGCTTAGCAGAAGTACTCATGGGAATTCTTGATGTCTTACTGCTATCCATGCCATACTTCTTTAATAACTCCTTTGTATATTTTTCTTGATTTAAAAATATTCCATTTTTGTATTGTTTAATTTGGAGTCCTAAGAAGTAGGTTAACTCTCCCATCATGCTCATTTCAAATTCATTTTTCATTAAGGTTGCAAATTCATCACACAATTTTTGATTAGTTGAGCCACAGATGGTATCATCCACATAGATTTGGACAAGGAGGATATCATGATTTTCTCTTTTGATAAATAAGGTTTTATCCACCTTTCCCATCTCGAATCCCTTTTCAACTAAGAAAGTGCAAAGCCTCTCATACCAAGCTCTAGGAGCTTGCTTTAATCCATATAAAGCTTTATCAAGCCTGAAGACATGATTTGGATGTTTGAAGTCTTCAAAACCTGGAGGTTGCTCAACATACACTTCCTCTTGGATATAGCCATTTAGGAAGGCACTTTTGACATCCATTTGATATAGTTTAAATCCTTTATGAGATGCATATGCCAATAGTATTCTAATAGCCTCCATACGGGCAACAGGAGCAAATGTCTCATCATAATCTATCCCTTCCTCCTGATTGTACCCTTGGGCTACAAGCCTAGCTTTATTCCTAGTGATAATTCCATTTTCATCCAATTTATTTCTATACACCCATCTCGTGCCAATGACTGGATGATCACTAGGTCTAGGCACTAGCCTCCACACTTTGTTCCTTTCGAATTGACTTAGCTCTTCTTGCATAGCCATCAACCAATATTCATCCTTTTCAGCTTCCTTGATGGATTTTGGTTCTAATTCGGATAGGAACGCCAAATTGTTACTCACACTACGATAGTATGATCTAGTTCTTACTGGCAATGTGGCATCACCTAAAATTTGGGATTCAGGATGATCTACCAATGTTCTCCTATCCCTAGGTAATGAGTCATCATTTTCATTTTCTACTTCCTCACTAGGTAATGTATGACTTGTTGATGCATGAGGAGGAGCACTCAATTTTGGAAAAAGATGTTCAATGGGTTCATCCTCATCATGTGGCATTTCTTGTGGTGTTGGCTCTCTTTCATCAAATGTCACATGCATGGATTCTTCTACTACTAGGGTTCTCCTATTAAATACTCTATATGCCTTACTATGAGAAGAATACCCTAAGAATATTCCATCATCCGATTTCCTATCAAATTTGTGTAAATTATCTTTAATGTTCAAAATGAAGCATTTACATCCAAACACTCTAAAATAGCTTATATTTGGTTTCAAGTTTTTCCAAAGCTCATAAGGTGTTTTCTTACAAATTGGCCTTAGATATACCCTGTTTATGATATAGCAAGCGGTGCTAACCGCTTCGGCCCAAAAATATCTAGGGAGATCATTTTCATGCAACATAGTTCTAGCCATTTCTTGGAGAGTTCGATTCTTTCTTTCTACTACTCCATTTTGTTGAGGTGTTCTAGGTGCGGAAAAATTATGTTTTATGCCATGTTCATTACAATAAGTGTCAAAATGTACATTTTCAAATTCAGTTCCATGATCACTTCTAATGTGGGAGATGGCAATACCTTTTTCATTTTGAATTTGATTGCACAATGTAAGAAAGTTTTCATAAGTTTCATCTTTATGTCCTAGAAATATGACCCATGTGAATCGTGAGTAGTCATCAACAACTACAAACACGTACCTCTTTCCACCTAGGCTACTAGTCTTCATTGGTCCAAAAAGATCCATATGAAGTAGCTCCAAGGGGTAGGAAGTTGAAATCATATTTTTAGGTGCAAAAGAGCTTTTCAATTGTTTTCCTAATTGACAAGTTCTACAAATGTGATCCTTGATGAATTTGAACTTAGGCAATCCTCTAACACTTTCTTTTGAGGAGAGGGTCGAAATGAGATCCATTCCGGCATGACCCAACCTCCTATGCCATAGCCAAGAATCCTCACTAATGGCATTTAGACAAGTCACATTTTGGAGTCTAAGATCATCTAGTCCAATTGTATAAATGTTATTGTCTCTAGACCCTATGAATTTTACTTCTCCATTTATCTTATTTTTAACAATGCATTTATCGGGATTGAAGACAACTTCAAAACCATTATCACATAATTGACTAATGCTAATAAGATTATGGGACAAGCCATCAACAAATAGTACATCATGTATGGGAGAGGTAGAGTTACCTATGGTGCCTTCACCTTTGACTTTTCCTTTCTTATCATCTCCAAAGGTAACGTCTCCACCATCCTTGAGCGATAGGGATGCGAATTGAGTAAGGTCTCCGGTCATATGTCTAGAGCATCCACTATCAAGGTACCATGTGTTCTTCTTGTTATGGATTTTAAGGCATACCTACATATGAATAGGCAAGTGAGATCCCTTAGGTACCCAAATCTTTCTAATCTTGCTATGTTCATTTGTTTTCACATTAGAGTTCAACTTAATCTTATCTTGTTTAGCATGTAAGCAAGCAACCTTGTAATGACCTTCTAGACCACAATAAAAGCAAATTTTGGTACCGCTAGAAGAAACCTTTTCAAGTTTAGTTTTATAGTTGGATATTGTGGTGTTCCATTTATGTCCAAGTCCACTTTTGTCACTTGACATTCTTTGAAGATTTACAAGCCTATCCAATTTTAATGAACTATTTTCAAATCTTTCAAAAAGTTTCTTTAGTTCATCATACTCAAAAGATAATCTACCATTTTCATGCTTTAGATTGTTGTTTTCATTTGAGAGTTCTTGTCGGTTTTTATTTAAGATTTTGATAGAAGCATTTAACTCATGAATTTCTACTTTGTATTTTTCATTCTTATCATCTAAAAATTCATGATCCTTTTTCAACCAACCAAATTCTTTTGTCATGTTAGCAAGAGAATTTTCAAGAGATGCAATTTTATCAAATTGAATTTCAAGTTCATCATTTGCATTTTGTAGGGAATCAAGAACTTCTTTTAAAACAATAACATCATTTAAAGTGTTTACCTCATTGTTGTCGTTTGTTGAGGCCATTAAGCATACGTTCCTTGCTATCAAGCAATCTTCGCCATCATTTTGTTCGCCTTCGCTTTCAATTTCTTCATCCCACGTGGCGGTCATTCCTTTCTTGCCTTCTCTTCTCTTGAAGCGGTTGTTTGAAGTGGGTTCATTGTTGAGTGGACAATCCGGGCGAATGTGTCCAAGCTTCTTGCAACCGTAACATCGTGGTTGAGAAGATCCATCACCGAGTTCTTCTTTCTTCTTGAATGGAGGGTTTGTCCTTCTATTTCTCATCCCTCCCATGTTCCTTTGCAAGAATTTGATCCTTCTTGTTAGGAGGGCAACTTCATCTTCCATGTCTTCTTTTGCATCCTCATTTTCACCTACATTACAAGCAAAAGCAATTCCTTTTCCTTTTTCGATTTTAGTTTCGATTTCGGGTGCTTTTGTTTTGAAAATCATTTCATGGGTGATCAAGGACCCTATTAGTTCATCTAGGTTCAATGTGTTCATGTCCTTGGCTTCGGTGATTGCGGAGGTTTTGGATTCCCAAGACAAAGGTAAGGACCTAAGGATTTTAGTCACTAAATCTCTATTGGAAAATTGTTTTCCAAGACCCCTTAATCCATTTACAAGATTGGTGAATCTAGTGTACATGTCGGCAATTGTTTCATCGGATGTCATTTGAAAGAGTTCGTATTGCCGAAAGAGATGGTTCATTTTAGATTCTTTTACTTGATTGGTTCCCTCATGGGTGACTTCTAAAGTGTCCCAAATTTCCTTAGCCGAATTCAAATTTGATACTCTATTGAATTCTCCGGGAGATAGAGCACAAATAAGAGAATTCATGGCTTTGGCATTATAATTCGAAGCTTGTTGTTCGGCTTCGGTCCAATCATTTAAATTTCTTGTGGGTAAGATGTATTCATTATTAATTGCTCTCCACATTTGATAGTCTTGGGTTAAAAAGATTTTCATTTTGGTTTTCCAAAAACCATAGTTTGTTCCATCAAAATAGGGTGGCCTAGTGTTTGAATAACCTTCATGGTGTTGAGGGTAGTTTGCCATTTTAGAATCTTTACTCTAGACCGGTTAGGGTTTTCTAAAAATTAGAGACGAGGCTTTGATACCAATTGAAATACTCAAGAGGGGGGGTGAATTGTATTTAACTCAATATTAGGCCTTTTGAAAATTATCTATAAACCCTAATTGGAATTTTTCTTCACTTAATTAAATATTTGGTTAGTGCAAATATAATTGAAAGAACAAAGTGAAATGCCAAACCAAAACAATAATGGAAATGCAAGAGTGAGAAATGACACACCGATATATAGTGGTTCGGCCAACGGCCTACTCCACTCTACTCAAGGTCGCACTTGAGGGATTCCACTATTGGAGACCTCCACGATGCCCGGCTCCGAGGCGGTTACAATTCCAAGGGATATTAAACAAGGATGCCCTTACACCTTTACAAAGACTCTCCTTCTCCGCCGAGTTCTAAGCGGTTGCTCTCTAGGGAATTAAAAAAGGAATGCCCTAGCCACCTATACAAGATATGGAAGATTTGATAGCTTGGCTTCTTCTTGAAAGCTTGATGCCCTTTGTAGTTCCTTGATTGCTCTTCAACAAAGATTGCAAGTGATAGCTCTAAATCCAAACTCAATAGGTTCACAAGTGAAAGGCAAGTTTGGGAAAAACCAAAAATCTTAAGCTTGAAAGGGTTGCAAGTTTGCTTGAGTGCTTAAGAGGGTTTTTGAAAAATCAAGAGAGAGGAAATAATCCTCTAGAAGTTGTATAAATAGTATCTCCTCAAAATATGACCGTTTGGGCTTAAGAGAATAAGAAAACAATTTTTTAATCAAAACCCAACGGCTCTTTTTTTGAGCTGTCGCAAGGTTCTCGGAGTTCCGAGAACCATTCTCGGAGTTCCGAGAATTCTCGGAGTTCCGAGAAATATTCTCGGAGTTCCGAGACAACGGTCAGAAGAAATAAAATTTCTACTGGACCATTTCTCGGAGTTCCGAGAAATTTTCTCGGAGTTCCGAGAAAATGTCCAGACGCTACTGGACCTTTTCTCGGAGTTCCGAGGGAACTCTCGGAGTTCCGAGAAGCCTAAAAATCCTCATATTTTGAGATTTTATTTCTTGTTTGATTTTTGGCTTTTGGAACTCATCTCCTATGATTATTTTGGAATGTTTATGAGGGTCCCAACATGTTGGTCCACCACATAAGCATTCACTAATCCATTTTAAGTTCTTAAGTGTTCTTTGAAAAACATTTTGAAAACACTTTGAAAACGTTTTGCCTTGACTTGAAAATCTAAAGAGAAAGGATGTACAATGATACCTATGCAGCTTTCAACTTCTCTTTAGTCTTGGTCTTCAATTGATCTTCCATCTTGTGTATGCTTGCTTGAGAGATGAGGTGAGCTTCACTTAGCTCCTTTGACTCTTGTATGGGATATCTCCAAGCATGACCATGTTGTGTGTTGGTTTCTTCAATGATCAATCCTATCTCAAACACAACACTTCAAAGCAAATTGATTAGTATTCAAAAACACAATCAATTATGTTTAGAATCATCAAAACAAGATAGGAGAGTAGACCCTTGGGCTTACACATTCTCTATCAAACATATCTAATCCTAACACAACGCATCTAAGAAAGCGGTAAACATACACATGCACATCTATAACTAAAGAGATAACATGCACAGTGAACAAATGTCAGTAGATGATATCAACAATAATAATCAGCGAAGATAAAGAACTACATCTAAGTATGTAAGAGCTATAGCTAAGCACGTAAGAGCTACAGCTATGCAAGTAAGAGCTACAACTAAGCATGTAAGAACTATAACTAAGCATGTAAGAGCCACAGCTAAACATGTGAATAATCAAATAAGGAAATAATCTCAATTTGAAAGAAAATACATATGTCATGATCCTTTACGAAAAATAGTAATAGCCACACACAAACCCTAAAAAAATACTAACAAGAAACCCTAAGACTCTAATTATTTTTTGAGCCCGAATCTTTAGATGGTCTGTTGTTCATCCAAAGCCGCCTACATATCCCCGCCTCTACGAGAATCAAGGCCACGTAGTTCTCGCACCTATTCTATACTATAATGCCTAACACATCTAGGACTGCTATCCTAGACTAGTTTTTAAAGTTTCTTGTGCGATTCATTAAGTTGCAGTTGATGGTGAGTTTTAGGACTCCCTATATGCCCTAACTAAATGTAAGTTAGCCCTGAACTAATGCAGGTAGGTCGTTCATTCTATGTGCAACTAGGCTGTGTGTCCTAAGAAAAATAATGGGTTATCTACCACATCCTAATCTAGCCATCAGCAGCGATGTGGATCGCCAACTGACCGGACAGAGGCGTAATAGACTCCTAACTGTAAAGCAAAAAATGAACACATCCAGGACAGACTCCTAACTCTAAAACACTCAACACAACTAGGACAGAATCCTAACTCTAGAGGAAGATCTTTTCAAAAATAGTTTGCAAGGTTTGTTTGTAGATTTTTTATGTTTTTGAATGATTTGAACATGTTTATTTTGAAAGGTTTGACCGGACTTGGGATAAGGATCCCGAGCTGCCTACATACCCTGTGGAAAGAGATCAAGCCAACGTAGTTCGGAAAAGATTTTTCTAACTACTCTCCTAATGACTCATGACATTTCAGATGCTTTAAGGTTTTTGAAGTTTTTCTGTTTATCAAATGTTTTTGAATTTTGAGAAGTTTCGATGTTTCTGAGTTTAGAATTTCAATGCTAAAGATAGAATCCCTAGAGCTAAAGAATATACTCCTATTTATACGATAAACTCCTAAAAAAGAAAGGACAAACTTCTATCATCTATAAGGGTAGGACTTACTCTTGTATCATGCAAAGGTTGGAAAGAATCCTATACTTTGCAGGGGTTGGACACATGACTTGATGAAAGGTTGGACAGAATCCCATGACTTGATGAAAGGTTGGACAGAATTCAAGCTCTCTATGATGATAGGACAAACTCCTGAAAGACTGACTATCTGGCTAAGGACATACTCTTATGCTACTAAACTGACTCGTAAACTGGTAACTCTAAGAGAGGGTGCTATCTAGTCAAAGCATGTCTTCTAGAGGAAAGGGAGACAAGTAAGGATGTTTGTGAGACTGGGCAAGTCTCCTAAAAGATGGGACATCTATGACCAATGAGACAAAGCCTGTCTCCTATAAGAAGAACAACTAACTCTAATGAGATACGGAATGTCTCCTATGGAGGGCTCCAAGTAACCTTATCACTGCCCCTGCAATGATAAATAAGGGTTTCAGCAACTAACAGACCAAGTTGGTCTTCTACTAATAAAGGATGTAACTTGTGAGACTTGGTAAGTCTCCTAATGGTGTGTCAACCTATTGAGACAAAGCCTGTCTTCAAAGGATTTGACTTTTCTACATGAGACATAGCTTGTCTCCTAAAAGGGGCTCTAGATGAGTCTTTCATTGCCCTTGCAATGATAAGGGTTCTAATGTCTATAGGTACTTAAAAAATTGGGCTAATCTTATAAATAAAAGAGAAGAGTGCTACTTGGACTAAGCAAGTCCCCTAAGGAAGAGGAGACAAAGGGTGCTAGTAAGATTGGGCAAGTCTCCTAGACACAGAAATGGGCTCCAAGTATCCCTATCATTACCCTTGCAATGATAAATAGGGATAAGATAACTAAGAACTAAGTTAACCTTTAACTTAGTAGGGGAAGGGTGCTCTATAAATAAGGCTAAGGTAAACTCCCTAAGGGTTGGCTTTGAACGGCAAGGCTTGTCTCCAGAAGAGAATTGCCTTGATGAGACAGAGTGTCTCCTAGTGGGGCTCTAGATGACTCGTTTAAAATAAGTCTGCCTTAAAATAATTTCATATCTGTCAAAATATTGTCAAGAATCTAAATGGAGATATATTCCAAGAAAGTGAACTGTCAAAGAGAACCCCTTCTTTCTTTCTCTTTTAAATCTATGCTATATTGAAGGCAAAGGCATAGGAGTCCAAGAATACTGATATGTATGCCATGATTCTTGATAAATGCACAATATCAACTTAACTCATGCTCCTCATGTAATCATCATTTTAAAAAAAAAAACAAGTACATATTAAAGCTCAAGTACTCATTAAACAAGAGGCACTTCCAACATGTGTAATGGTAAGAATGATGCCTTCAACTGTAGAAAACTAGATACAAAGACAGAGAAGTAGACAATATTCAGATTTCAATGTTTAAAAGAATATCATGGTAATTAGACCAAACATAGGGGCTCAAGTTAAAAAGAATTGTGAAAGGAAAACTATTAAATGGAAGTGTAGAAAGAGAGGTTTCGAAATGAACTGGTGCTCTCGTTTAGAATATGCTAGTTAGAATGCCTAATATGAATGAAGATAGAAAGTCTCAGGATGCTAGTGATTAAAATTCAATGACTGACATTGGGGTAAAAATTATAGAAACAAAATCCAAAGCAAGACAAATGGGACATGAGTACTCCAACAACGGACAAATGAACTTGGTGCATTAATGAAAGCAAGATGCATTCATAACATTTTAGGAGTATAAGACTCCTATACCCTAGGAAAAGGGTATTAACACAACCATGCATTGATACATTCCCTTTGCTGACCAAAAGGATTATCAAAACATTATTACTACTTCCGTGGAGAACACCTATAAGCAGGATGAAGAAGTAACACTGTCACGTTATAATATTCCAACTAATCCATTTTGCGTTATTACTACATAACAGATAATTACTATCAAAAGATTATTACAATTCATAAATGATTTGCGTAAGCTCACCAAATGGAAAGATAAGGTGGTTCATACACATGTTAAAACATAATCATAATGAAATCACTTTCTACGTACTAGATAATAAAATCCAAGCGTATAGTAATACATATTGGTGCCAGTACCAATTCCCTAAAGAAATAGAAAAAATTGACTTTCTTATCATAAAAACAAGATGAGACAACTGTTCATAAGATGATCAATCAAGTACAAAATTCTCAAACCCTTAAAGAAGGTAACTCTAAAGATGAAGTTCCGAAAGGGAAGCCAAACTTATTTTCCAAATACCAACAACAAAGCCCTTTTCCCTATGTCCAATATGATACATTCTATAACCTAAAAACTGAAGTCACACCACACTCCAATACTACCAGGGCATGATAATGACATTGTTCTCCACTGCCATATGCCATCTAATCAAAGTAAAGGCATGAGACTCAAAATTTATATACAAATTATCCCTTTGCAAGAAACATACGTAACTTTAACTTATTTGTTTTGAAACTCTTACACATAAAGGACAGAAAACATACTTATCAATAGTATAAACCTCTAGAGAAACTCAAAATCTAAACATAAATATGACTTTACCAAAATGTCATTTTAATGCACCTGCTGAGACATTCCCTGCCTCTATAATCTTTTATCTTACCCTCCATTATTTATATTTACAAAACTGTCTTGTTAAGTATAAACTTAAACCTCTAATTCAACAACCATGACAAAGTAAGGCCTCCATGATGCTAGAGATGGAAAGAAACTCAAAGCCTAGCGGATGTCTGACGAGTATTCCCACAGACATAGATATGATTATCATGTTTCAAAAAGAAAAAGAAAATAAGACTAACCAAATGATGTCTAAATCAAAAGATGTAGGATCACGTTGATTTTAGCCAAATCCCAATTGGAGTCCATAATCAAAATCCCCAACGAAGTTTCTGCCCAAATCCCCACCAGAGTTTTGTATCCCAAAATTTCCAATGGAATTGGTGCACCGTACCCACAAACAGAGTTTGTGATCGAATCAACCATTCAAAATCAACCAAAAGTCTCTCGGAGAGCACCTGCACCATGCAAACAACCAAAGTCCCCTAAGGTACCATCCCCAGCATGAGTCTTTTGGCATGTTCTCCGAACTAGACTAAACCTATTCTCACATGGTATCAAATTCTGAGCAAACCCGTTACAATGCGTTAACTCTCCAAGGTAAGTCTGAATGCAGTAGCCCTCCCAAACCAGACTAAACCCATTCTCACATGGTATCTAAATCTAAGCGAGCCCGTTACAACGTGCTAGCTTTCCAGGGTAAGTCCGTCTGATACACGGTAGCCCTTCCTAAACCCATTCTCACATGGTGTCTTAACCTGAGCGAACCTGTTACGACGCGTTAGCTCTCCAAGGTAAGTCCGTCTGAACACGGTAGCCCTCCCAAACTAGATTAAATCCATTCTCACATGGTATCTAATCTGAGCGAACCCGTTACGACCCGTTAGCCCTCCAAGGTAAGTCCTCTGAAACACGGTAGCCCTCTCGACTAGACTAAACCCATTCTCACATGGTATCTAAATCTGAGTGAAACCGTTACGACGCATTAGCTCTACTGGGTAAACCCTTCTGATATACGGCACCCCTTCCTAAACCCATTCTCTCATGGTATCTTAATCTGAGTGAACCCGTTACGACGCATTAGCTCTCTAGGGTAAGTTCGTCTGAAACACAGTAGCCTTCCCGACTAGACTAAACCCATTCTCACATGGTATCTAAATCTGAGTGAACCCGTTACGACGCGTTAGCTCTCCAAGGAAAACCCGTTTGATACACGGCAGCCCTTCCTAAATCCATTCTCACATGGTATCTTAATCTGAGCGAATCCGATACGACGTGTTAGCTCTCCAGGGTAAGTCCGTCTGAACACAGTAGCTCTCCCCAACCAAACTAAACCCTTGAAATTTTGATATGATGAAGTATGAACCATATTATTCTTAAATCCAGTTTTTTCCCTGAAAATTAATTTTCTGTAATTAAAAATTGATTTTCTTTAAAATCTCTTTCGATGTGGGTTTAAACTCGATTTTCAAAGCAAGTAGTTTGAATCATGGGGTTTTTCTAAATCTAATTTTTTTGATATTTAAATACACTAAAAGCCTTCTGGAAACCTAAAATTCTAGTCAAGTTTGATTCGTTTTGACATCGATTTCATTCTTCGAACGGTAACCTAGAAAACGGGTATTTTTCGAAGAATAAAATCCAATATATAGTAAACCAAGTCAAACTTGAATGAAATTTGGTTTCCAGTCATTTTTCCATATTTTCAGATCATCCAAGAAATTTCATGATTTTTTGAATTAATCTAACCCTATTTTTGATTATTTTAAAATTTATTAAACCTTTATAAATATCAAACGGGTTCGAAAAGTCACAAAACTTTCCAGATCACTAGTTTAAGCGTATCTAAAATTTTCTGGGAAATAAAATTTTAAAATATCAGTTTCCTATATAGGTTTATATTTGAAGTATCGTTTTACGTGCGGTAAAAGTTTTTTATGTTAAAACTAATATTTTTGGAATTCTTCTCTTCAAACCAGTAACATATGTTATTGGAATGATGTATAAAAAATTTTATTAATTTTTAAGAGGTTTTGATATGTATTTAGAAATTTTTATGATAAAACGGCTTTGGAATTTCAAGGAAGCCGTTGATTTTACAATAAAAATTGAGTTTCTGGAGATGTACAAATTTTCGAGTACTGAAATTGGAACTAAAATAATATGGTTCATAATTGATCTACTATGATTTGTACATAATTTTAGGATTACAGTAGATGTGCTTTATGATCTTTTCTTTCAAAATAGCTAGTTATTAATAGGTTTGGAATGCATAGCAAATCGTAATACAATTTGATGAAATTCTGATAGTAAGTTGTTTTCAAGATTAATATGTTACTCTAAAATTTTGAACCGATTTGGAATACGTTTATTATGTGTTTCTTTGTAAAGTCATCGATCTGGCCTAATTTTGATAAAATCATTTAAAATTGAATTTAATTCTAAAAATCATGCAAAATTTCAGAAGATCGTAATTTTTCAGAATACATCTAATACTAGAGTTTCTCGGACAAAAACTTTAAAAATCTATATGTTGCTTTGTAAAATTACTAATCTGGTCTAATTTTGATAAAATCATTTAAAACTTCAATTTAATTCTAAACACTATGAAAATTTCCATAATGCTCTAATTTTCTAATATGCATCTAATCCTTAAGTTACTTAAATAGAAACCCTAAAAATCTATAACTTCCTTTGTAAAGTTGCTATTCTAGGTTAGTTTGGATGAGAAGATTGAATTCATAATCGTTTCCCTTTGCGGTCAACCCTAAGCTTTTATCATCTAAACTAAATATATTGTTGGGTCCGAGGTCTTTATCTACGGAAATTCTGAGAAAAATGCCAGGAATTCAACTCAAGCATGGAATTAATCAACACTTAGAGCCTTAGAACCGTTGGATTGTGGTCCCACCTCATAGGAACCCTTAGAGCCCCTTTAGGAACACTTACATCACGTTGTGTTCTAGGTCTTAGGGTGTCCTAGAGTTAGAAGTTCAGCCTTATCCCGGTCAGTTTCTATTGATAGCAACTGAGCCTTAGATTAGATTTCATTAGTTAACCTCTTTTTTCCTATAGGACATGCCTAGTTAACCTAGGATGTAGAGCTCACTTACATTAGTCTAGGGGATGTTTTGCACTTAGATAGGGCCTATATCATCTTAGATGGAGTCTTAGGAAAAATCTACCCAACTTGAATTAAATAATTTCTCTAAAACTGTTCAAACAGTCTATCAAGTCTAGATCGGTGTCCTAGATGTCTTAGGCATGTAGCTTAGTTTAGGCCACCGAACTACGTCGACTCTGATCCTAGTGAGGCTTGGGTACGTAGGCAACTTGGATGCTTGGACGATATACCAAGCACGAGTCGACCCTACACACATTTTAGTAGGGTTTTGGGTTTTATTTTAGTTATTTCTTTATTATTTTCAAACCCTAATGTAAATCAATTAAATCACATAGAATTTCTCAAAATTAGAATTTTGAGAGAACTCTCACATAGATTGAATCCGAACAAATCAAGAAAATCAAAAGATGCATTTAGGAACCACATTGAAATTAGATTATTTAGGATGCATGTCCCGTAGTTTGCACATCAATACAGTTTAAATGAGCCTTTTAAAAGAAATTTAAATGAGTTAAAATTTGAAATTGAAGACCAGATTATCGGGCAAGAATGGTGGATATGGTGACAATCTGTGATACCTTCTATTCTCGTAATCAGGTAACGAATCTAGACTTCTGGGATCGCAGATCATTGCAGTGACACTTATGGGTCCTAGGTCCCTTACCTAGGTTGCGACTCTGGTCATTCTCTTTTGCGTGAAATTCGGATTGCTTTAGTGATCCCAAGTTCACGAAAAAGATGCTTTATATTAATAATAAAAAGCACACGCCATTCGTGTGGGTACGAGAGACCAAGAGGAAGGCGGGTCGCACCCCTCTCGCGGGATCGGGTCCACAATCATATGACTTGTTTCGCACGACTGAGCGCTTACGGCATAAACTCCTCTTCCTATCTTTTACTTTCTGTCATTTACAGCTTTCTGTACTTTACTTTCTAAAGTAAGGAACGAGATGGTGACGTCGTAAGACTTGTTTCGCACTACTGAGCGCTTAAGGCATAAGCCCCTCTTCCTTTCTTTTAATTTCTGTCATTTACGGCTTTTTGTACTTTACTTTCCAAAGTAAGGAACGAGGTGGTGACGTCATAAGCCTTGTTTCGCACGACCGAGTGCTACGGCATTAACCCTTCTTCCTTTCTTTTACTTTCTGTCATTTACAGCTTTTTGTACTTTACTTTCCAAAGTAAGGCATGAGGTGGTGACGTCATAAGACTTGTTTTGCACTACTGAGCGCTTATGGCATAAACCCCTTTGCCTTACTTTTACTTTCTGTACTGTCTTTTTCCGTTTGATTTACGGAGAGGGGGGCTACTTGGGATCAGTTATAGTATTCCTTTGGGATTTGTGACATATGGGCTCAAACAGGATCGAACCGAACTGCGCCTTTTTTTAATTTTTTTTTGTAAATTCATTTCATTTACATCACAAATTAAGCGTAACCTAACAAGGGATAAAAAGATCAATTATTTTGTTTCAAATCCTTCAAAAAATGCCAATCTAAGTTAAAAGATCGGATTAATCCGGACAAAATGGGTGCCTAACACCTTCCTCAACTATAACCACAACCCTTACCCAGATATCTGTAAAGACCATGTCTTAAAATAGAGCAAAATATATGGTTCACAGGCCTAGAGCAAAAGAACCCCTTTGGTTACTATTCTTTCAACAAAATTCGAGCCCCAATGCTCATTTCCTTGAAAGAATAGACACGGGTCCTAGGCCCTAACCTAGGTGGCGACTCTGAACTCTTTATCTCGCGAAGTTTGGACTTCGGTCCCGAGTTCGTAAGACACGCAGATCAAATAACACCCCCCACTTATAACCCAATGTGGTGATCCCTTGTCGTCCTCCGCAGCGAGGGAAAAAATCGGCTCCCACAGCCTATGGAGATCCTCTTGATAAATGTAGAATACACAAATTCAAAGCATGAAAGAGGATAAACCTTTGATATGAAAGTTTGGGTTCAAATAGATGTGAAATGATTTGTCAAAATATTGTTTAGATAGTCTAGGATAGTGTATATATATAGCCCATTTGAAAATATGACCGTTTTGGGGCAACGTGGTAAAAAAACTAGGTTGAAAAAATCAAGCTGCACAAGCCCCAACGGCCAGTTTTCCATAACGAGGCGGTCGACCGGGGTATGGCGGTCACCCGGCGAGGGCTTTCTGTTTGATTAAAAATTTTGCTCAAAACCTATCCGCGATAGACCGGCCCTATGGCGGTCGCCCGTTCTAACCATGCTAGATTTATTTCTGGATTACAGAAAGATATCCACGGTTGCCCGGGAGACCCCCGGTCGACCGGTCGGCTTTGTTTAGGTAAGTGTTGGATTTCCAACACACTTACCACGGTCGTCCGGGACACCCCGATCGACCGGCCCTGTTTAAAAATCCATTTTAACTATTAAAATTCCAGGGATTTGGGCCATGGTCTTTGGGCTTTTGTCCAAAGTTTTCAAACACATTTTTAGGTGTGTGGATGGTTTCTAAAGATGTCAAATTTGTTTTAAGAAAACCATTTGAAAACCTTTTTGTAAGTGCAACTCAATTTTACAAGAGGACTCCAATACAATCTAAAAATGGTATGACCTTAAGTCTTCTTGGATTGCGTAGCTCCTCAGCACTTTCTTGGATGTCCTTGACTTGTGAGAGAACTCTTCGACTTGATTTGGGTCTTGTGACTTCCTCCATTCTTCGAACATCTTCTATGTTGCATGAGAAGACCACCAATGTAGTTCATCTCCAAGCTTCTTCTAGGACTTGCAATGCATGCTTGAGGGATCTTTAACTTGAGCTCTTGACTTGAACATCTTCTAGGGATGATGTCTCCAATGTATGTACAAGCTCATTGGTTCATTGTGTATGTGGATCCGCAAGCCATGTGTTGAGTTGTGTTGTGTAATGGCGATATGACATGTAAAGTTCTTGTCTTAAAGCACAACACTACAAAGCAACACATTAGTCCATAAAGACTAATCAATTTGGGTTTGCTAGCATCAAAACAAGAAAGTAAAGGTGAACGATTGAACCCATGGGAACCCTTGGGCTTACAGTCCTGAGCCCCAATAGAGTCTCTCCGAGGCCCTCGAAAGGGTTCTCACCCTTAAAATTGCACGACGAACTCCAGTTTGTCCTTAACAAAGCCAACACAATTTGTGATCGCCAAACTTTCTCGAGAAGAGTCCAGGCATGCAAATGCCCCCCAAATCATTCTCAAATAAAAGCAAGCCGACCGCCCCCAAAAGGATCCTTGCCTCCACAATTACACGGATACTAAGCCTAGCGATCTTGGTTTATCCCTAGCAAAATCAACGCAGTGGGTGGCTGTCCACCACCCTTATTAAATTCAATATTTTTATGTTAGATGGATAACCATTCGTCTAAGTAAAACTTCTTTTTTGCTGGCCTGATTGCATGACTATTGCATCTTGTCCAAATTCAATCTTGTTGGCCTAGATGGGTGACTATTTCATCTCGGTAAAATCTTTTTCTGGCTTTGTTGCATGACTATTGCATCTTGCTCAGATCGAATCCTTAGATGGATGACTATTTCGTCTAAGTAAAAAAAACGTTTACTGACCTGATTGCATGACTATTGCATCTTGTCCAGATTCAATCTTGTCGTCCTAGATTGGCCCTGGCTCATTCGCTCACAGGCCAATCGAAGATCGACCTAGGCTCACTCGCTCGCATGGTCGATTCCATTGGCCCTGCCTCACTCGCTCGCCAAGCCAATCCCTGATCGACCTAGGCTCACTCGCTCGCCTGGTCGATTCCATTGTCCCTAGCTCACTCGCTCGCCTGGTCGATTCCACCATCCCTGGCACACTCGCTCACCAAGCCAATCCCTGATCGACCCAGGCTCACTTGCTCTCCTGGTCGATTCCATTTGCCCTGGCTCACTCGCTTGTTAGGCCAATCCTTGATCGACACAGGCTCACTCGCTCACCTAGTTGATTCCATTGGCTTTGGCTCACTCACTCACCAAGCCAATCCCTGATCGACCTAGGCTCACTCGCTCGCCTGGTCGATTCCATCGGCGCTGGCACACTCGCTCGCCAGGCCAATCCCTAATCGACCCAGGCTCAATCGCTCGCCTGGTCAATTCCATTGGCCCTGGCTCACTCGCTCCCCAGGCCAATCCCTGATCGACACAAGCTCACTCGCTCGCCTGGTCGATTCTATTGACCCTGGCTCACTCGCTCGCCAGACCAATCCTTGATCGACACAGGCTCACTCGCTCGCTTGGTCGATTCCATTGGCCCTTGATCATTCGCTCGCCATGTCAATCCCTGATCGACACAGGCTCACTCGCTCACCTAGTCGATTCCGTTGGCCCTCGCTCACTCACTCAGCAGGACAACTCCCAACATTTTGGTTCATTCGCAACCAATAAATGTTTAGGCGTAACCTTCGAAACTAGAGCAAGTCCATTTCTACACGGTAGCTCCCCAGTATCAAGATAACCCTCAAAAGCTATACACGTATGGTGCTGGAAGAGCATCTCGCGCTTATAAGTGTTCGTTTCCACACGAACACTAGTCTTTTGGCCAACCCTTAAGACAAACCAACCTGAAATGCCAAAGGCATCCCTCAAAATCAAAACCAACTAAAACACGTTACTACACCCAATCAAATCACCCCTTTGAATCCAAGAGCAAAATGACAATCATGCATCTGCTCTATTCAATCAAATCTCGTACTAATAACCGGATGCCACATGGGCACTCCCTTTATCAGTGTCAATGCTGGATGTCCGAATGACATCCCTCGAGGTCCCTCTCTGTAGACACCCAATTTTGTCAAGGCAGTATTAATGATAGGTGTCGCGAGGAAGAACCTTATGACGAGTCCCAGAGCACCTGTTCGGTTTCTCTTAATCTCTTCATAAGATATTTTCATAAGAAAGTGGTTTTGAAAGCCGTTTAAACAACCAGAAAGCCTATTTTAACACAGCACCCGCCTTTTTCGGCAAACCTAAAGCCTGTTTTACATGGCACCCGCCTTTTACGGCATAAACCGGTAAGCCCGTTCACACATGGCATTTCAATCTGTAAGTTAACTTTGGGTCGGAAACTTTTGTTTTCAGTCAAAGGACACCTCGTCTCCTAGAAGCATACAATATTAGATCCATTGGAAAGCCCTTGGAAGAAGGAATCCAACGGATCTAACCACGTACGAATCGGGATACAATCGGGAGAGTTACGAACATTCGAAACTTAACCGAAAAAGCCTATGGAGTTCCTCTTGATAGAATCTAAAAATCAAGTTAAAAAAGGTTTAGCTTTTGATAAGAAGGTTTTTGCTCAAGGAAAATGGGATTTGATCTTTCTAAAATGTTCAAAAGCATGTTTAGATAGGTTTTGATAGTGTATATATAGTGTATTTTCAAAAATATGACCGTTTGGGGGTAAAACTGTAAAAACTGGGTTGAAAAAGTCAACCTGCAAAAGCCCCAACGGTTAGTTTGCCCGACCGTCACGGTCAACCGAGCCACCCTGGTCGCCCGCCCCTATTTTTATTTTCAAATTTCTTATAGTCGCGGTCGACCGGCCCATGGTGATCGCCCGGCGAGGGCTACCTGTTTGCTCAAAAATTTGGCTCACAAACCCTATCTCAGTCGACCGACCCTGTGTAAAATTCCATTTTAACTTTAAAAGATCAGGGACTTTGGGCCATGGTCTTTGGGCTTAAGTCCTAGGCTTTCAAACATATTTTTGGGTGTGTTGATAGTTTCCAAAGATGTAAAAAGTTAGGTATAAAAACCATTTGAAAACCTTTTGAAAGTGCATTTAAACATAAAATCAAGAGGACGCCAAATACATTCTAAAAGAGTATTCTTGGAATGTCTTTGCTCATTTGCACTTTCTGAGACTTCTTCAACTTGTGAGTGAACTTCTTGACCTTGTTTGGCTCTTGTGACTTCCTTCAATCTTCAATGCATGTTGCAAGGTGCATGAGGTGTCACCATTGGTTAGTTCAACTCCAAGCTTCTTCTTGACACTTGATTGGGAGCTTTTGGGATCTTGAACTTGACCTTCTTAACTTTGAACATCCTCCAAATGGTGATGTCTTCACTGTGAGTGCAAGCTCTTGATCATCATGTGTGCGGATCCACAAGCAATGTGTTGAGATGAGTTGTGTAATGGCGATTATGACATGAAATTCCTATCTATAACACAACACCTCAAAGCAATACATCAGTCCATAAATGCTAGTCAATTTAGTTTGTAGCATCAAAACAATAGTGTAAGGTGAATGTTTGAACCCATGGAAACCCTTGGGCTTACATTCTCCCCCTTTTTGATGATGCCAAATGTAAGCCCAATGGTTTCCACCTTGGCATTCCCATCTTATTTTGATGATTCCAATACACAAGTGATTTAAGATCACTGATGTGTTTGATTGTTTAAGTTGTAGATCTTAATTGTGCTAAGACAAGATTGCTTGGATTAAGGCCAAAGAAGGTCTCATTGGACCGCTTATGAAGGCCAAAGACATCGGAGATCCAAGACAAATTAAGACTTGAAGAATCCATTGAAGATCAAAGTCATATTAGAATGTATAAGATCCAATCTTAGTTTTAGATTTTAAAGAGGCATAAATTAGTTTAACCCTAAATGTATAAGTGATTGTCCTTGTGGTGTTCCAACACTTTGGAACCCTCATAACAATCCCAAGTTGGTGAAATATTGGAAGCCCAGAAACAAGAGTTGAAAATCTGCTGCTGATAGGCTTCTCGGAACTCCGAGAGAATTCTCGGAGCTCCGAGCTCGTAACTCTGAGACATTCCTCGGAGCTCCGAGAAATGGTCCAGTAGAAATTTTCTAACTTCTGTTTGTATTCCCGGAACTCCGAGATTTTTCTCAGAACTCCGAGAACACTATAATGGTTTAATTTATAGCCGTTGGGAATTTTTGCAGGAATTACCACTATGCCCTTGAACGGTCATATTTTGGTTTTCCTATATATATGGGCATTCTAAACTTCAAGACCATCAATCCTAACACTCTAAAACTCTACTTGAATATCTCAAGAGTGAATCAAAGCTTGTTTATGCCTCTCATCATCTTGAATTAGGATTTGGATCATTAGGCTCAAAATTGTACATCTTCTACATTTTTGTAAACCCTTGTGAGGGATTTTTAGTTTCCTTCTTTCTTATCAAGAACTTGTATTCGGGCGAGTGTTCGGAGAAGCGTAGCCCACTCTCCGTGGTGACGATTGCCACCAAGGTTAAAGGTAATCGGACTTTGTAATCGGCACCGATTTTCGCCGAAGTTAAGAAGATCACATAGTGAAGCCGTCAACGTGTTTGGTTGGTGGAGTGGAGTAGGCCTCGCGTTTTGAGGACCGAACCACTTTAAATCTCGGGTGCACTCTCTCTTAAACTCTTGCTCTTTATTTGCATTGCACCTTTAGATTTAACTTGTGTGCTTGAATTTCATTGTTGATCTCTTAATCCTCAAAATTAGGTTTGAGTTTTCAAAAGGTTAAAACTTGCTAGCAACCTAATAATTCTCACTCCTCACAGTTGCCATTTCGGGACCACCCTTGGAATTTCACTAAACAAATTGATTAGGGAGGCAAGAGATACTAAACCAATAGATGAATAAGCATTAAATACTATAAACAATGAAGCCATGCTGCCCCTCACTATATGCACATGTGAAATTCCAAGGGTGGTCCCGAATTGGCAACTAATGAGGAGTGAAAATTATTAGGTTGCTAGCAAGTTTTAGCCTTTTGGAAACTCAAACCTAATTTAGAAGATTAAGAGATCAACAATGAAATTCAAGCACACAAGTTAAATCTAAAGGTGCAATGCAAATAAAGAGCAAGAGTTAAAGAGAGAGTGCACCCGAGATTTAAAGTGGTTCGGTCCTCAAAACGCGAGGCCTAGTCCACTCCACCAACGAAACACGTTGATGGCTTCACTATGTGATCTTCTTAACTTAGGCGAAGACTGGTGCCGATTTACAATTCTGATTACCTTTAACCTTTGTGGCAATCTTCACCACGGAGAGTGGGCTACGCCTCTCCGAACACTCGCCCGAATACAATCTTGATAAAGAAAGAAAGAACTAAAAACAATCCCTCACAAGGGTTTACAAATTGTAGAAGATGTACAAATTGAGCCTGTGATCCAAATCCTAATCTTAGAGGATGAGAGGCATAAATAAGCTTTGATTCACTTTTGGGATGTTCAAGTAGAGTTTAAGAGTGTTAGGATTCATGATTTGAAAGTTTGGAATGCCCATATTTATAGAAAAACCCAAATATGACCGTTCAGGGGCATTGTGGTAATTCTTGCAAAAATTCCCAACGGCTATAATTATGGCCGTTATAGTGTTCTCGGAGTTCCAGGAATACAAACAGAAGTTAGAAAATTTCTACTGGACCATTTCTCGGAGCTCCGAGAATTCTCTCGGAGTTCCGAGAAGCCTATCAGCAGCAGATTTTCAACTCTTGTTTCTGGGCTTCCAATATTTCACCAACTTGGGATTGTTATGAGGGTTCCTAAGTGTTGGAACACCACAAGGACAATAATTTATACATTTAGGGTTATGTGAGATTACTTAATTTATGCCTCTAAAATCTAAATTAAGATTGGATCTTTTACAATCTAAATTGACTTCGATCTTCAATGCGATTCTTCTAATCTTCATTCATCTTGGACTTCGATGACTTTGGCCTTCATGATGTGGTCCAATGAGATCTTCTTGGCCTCAATCCAAGCAATGTTGTCTTAGCACATTTAAGATCTACAACTTAAACAATCAAACACATTAGTGATCATAAATCACTTGTGTATTGGAATCATCAAAATAAGATGGGAATGTCAAGGTGGAAACCATTGGGCTTACAACATGTATAATATATGAATGTAACGCATTTGGTGCATATACAATTGGACTACCTAATCAATTTTCAAAATTCCCCCCCTTTTAGCAACAGCAAAAAGGTAGGGATATGTAAGTGAAAGTGCAAGTGGGATGTCAAGATGAATGATATCTTATGTAAGCTATATATATGGTATATGATATGACATACAAGCTCATATGATGCTTATCAAAATAGAAAACAAAGTAAGATGAATGATAAGCAGTTTTTTTTTATCTAAAGATTTACATTAAAAGCACAAGGATGGCGTAATAAACCATATGAGCACATCACAATGATCTATATAAGCATGAGTATATAACTATTTAGCTCTCCCCCTATGTGTTTGTCAATGGCCCTAGGTGAAACCTATGTGATAGGGCATGACAGGACATTATGATGGAAAAGGTGAATGATTTGAACACTTGGGCTCCATTAGCAACTTTTTAAGCACATAAATATCTACCTAAGCAAGGATATGCGCAGATCTATGACATAGGCATTTAGATTTACAAGTTGCTTCAAGAGGGGTTCTCTAGACTGTGAGCAGACAAGTCTCTTCCAGAGCAAGGATATGCTCTGAACTATTAACATAACTTTTAGAGATCACTTGTTGCTTGCCTTTAGACATTTACATATATAAAAATGTAAGCTCTCCTGACTATGTGCATCCAATCTAAATGTGAATTCCAAGTACACAGGCCCTTGATTCGAAATCACCTTAACCATTCAAAATTTTTGCTCCATTTAATTGATAATCACAGTTTGAATTGGAATTGATGATTATTAGACAAAGGGTATGACCTTGGAGAAAACAGTCTAATAAACACATGGATACAAGAATAAAACCAATAAGGTACATATCCATGGCAACTAAGGAACATGTATATATAGATAAACACTATAAAGCTCCATATACATGAACAAATGATGAAAAATTGATACCACATTTTAATTAATATCTCTTGAAATGATAAAAACTGGTATTTGAAAATCTCTCAAAAGATTCTATCCGGAACTCTTCTATTGATGAATGTTTAGAAGAGCTTAGATCAATGCTTGATCTTTTCTTCCATGTAAGGGTAGCATCCTTACAAATCTTTCCCGGATTGAGAGATTGGGTACTTGTTTTAAATTTTCTCGTTCATCAAAAGGTCATCGTCGAGAGGATTCAGTAAATGCACATGCTGTCATGATGGAAGGAGACAAGTACCTTAGACATGCTGCGAAGGACCGATTTTTTGAGATCATTTAACTGGAGTCCTCCGAAGCTAAAATCTTGGAAGAGATGATGGGACATGATAAGCTCAAAGATTCAACTCTCTCCCAAGAAATTATCATTGGCCTTTAGTAAAACATATAAGGCAATGCATGACAATACAGAGTGGCTATATATATGAACGTTAATGTATAGCGACAAGATCTTATCATGATGACAGATATCTTTATCTTCAAAAAGACATGATAAGAAATAACTTCATAGGCAATAAAATGATGTATTTAACCACTATCCTATGAAGGAGAGTTCTAGAGATGTTTCAAACTCTAGAACAAGATACTTATCATTGGAGATTATGAAACATATAAGTTCATCCAAGATAAGTATAAAGCCTACAAAAATGAGACATTAAGGCTTAGGCTAAGGGAACTTGTCATAAATGACAAGCTCTCTCAAAGTGAAAACACAAGACAAGCACAAATGAAGCAATGAGGCTCCAAATGGATGCACTTATCATATGTAATGTTGTATACACATGGTCCAGACATCTATGCCTATATCCACAAACCACCATACAAAAATAGGGCATTTAAGCACAAAGTGCAAAAGACCCATGAAAAATCAAGATGTGTGGGAAACAATTGTTCCCAACACAATGCGTTACATGATAACCATAACAATGAGAAACTGCCCAACAATGGTACTAGATACCTATGACATTTTCAATTTTACTCAATTGAGTTTCATACATTGAATCTAGACTCATTTTCAATTCTCTACACAAACAAAGATATTCATGCAGGACTGTAGAGAATAATCCAAGGACTTCTAGAGAATGTCAAGTGATGAACACCTTGGAGACATGCATTCTAAAATAAACTACTATGACTAGATAGTTTTATCTTAGTCATGAGTGGATATTCATTTTAAGCTTTTTGGAATACATCAATTTAACCCATCAAGATTTCTTATGCATTTAATGATAATCATTAAGCACATAAGAATGAGTTTAAATGACAACTAAGTGCATAGTAATAAACATACTTACTCACCTAGGGCAAATGAGATGTCTAAGAAAGGATCAGAGTGGATTTTCATAGATATGACTTTTAACACTCAATTTTGGCTAGAAATGATATTCTTCCTAAGTTGAATATACATAGATCTAGCAAATTTCAAAATTGTCCTGGATAGATATTCAAGAATGAAGGGAATGAACTTGAAAGATCAATTTGAACTCAAGGGCAAAAAGGGATGGTTAATTTTCATGGAAGCACACATGGTTCTCACATTTGAATTTTCTATTGTAGATTTGCTATGTGGATGCTAAGTGCACAAGTGATGTGATTTGCACTTAGATAGGCTTTTCTAAAAGATATTCAATAAGCACAAAACTATAATCTAGGCTAAAATATATCATTGAATAATACTTAGATTATAGAAATAAAAAGATGTGATCATTTAAGCACAATGAGCAAAGATACAAACTATTAAGAACATGAATAATGATGAGTATCTAATGCTCAAAATTAAAAACATATATCATTGAGCTCATGAAAACTAGATACAAAAAATATTCAATGAATTAAAGTATCTAGCAAGAATGTGAATGATAAAATAATTTAGCGTAGCCCCTAAACTAACTCATTCACTAATTAGTTTAGAGGGAATCTTTTGGAACCCAAATCCCTTTGGTTCCATCCAAGTTTGTTTGTGGGAGTGTACATTTTCTTATCCAAACAAACTTGTTAGATTTCACAATTCCAAGCTTACACTCAGAATTGTGATGCTCAACTCTACCACAATAATTATGATTGGTAGATGAGGAGCAATTAGAATCATAAGACTTTGAAGTATGTTTATATTTTTCTTCATGAAGTCTTTGATTCTTATTAGAGAGTTATTCATTCATTTGTTCTTCATTTTTACAAACATATTTATATTTTTCAACAAGTTCAATGTTTGTGATTTCAAGGCTTTTAATTTCTTTCTCAAAGGCAGCTTTGATATAAGTCAAAATTTTTATTTATAAAAAATATGCTCAATTGACTTAAATTTTCATTTCTTTTCAAACATTCATTTATTTCCAATTTCAAATTTTTAATTTGAATTTCGAAATCAGAAATTAAATGTTTGAAAGAAATTTCATTTGCAAAAGATTTTTCTGAAATTTCTTTTTGTCTAGAAATAGTATCATTTAAAAAGAGACAATCATTTTTCTCAAAAGTGTTTTCTAATGAAGTTCAAATATCTTTTGCATTGATGCAATATGAAATATTGTTAAAAATCTTTGGAGTTAAACCACAACACAATAAAATCATAGCCTTTGAGTTCAAGAAAAATAAATTCATATCACCTTCAGTGCATTTCTTTGAAAAAGAAATTCCCTCTTTAATGACATCTAAAATGTCATTATCTATGGATTAGAGATAGGCATGTGTAGACACCTCCATTTTGCTACACCTTAAGAAGCAAAAGATTTAGTTGGTCTGTCGAGTCTTGAGTCCAAATTCCATAATAGATTAGGCATCCATGCATTCTAGGATAGATTTCATCTCATTTTAGGTGTTTGGAATTTGATTCGCAATCTTAAATGTTTCTAGGGTGTTCCAATGGTATCTGGAAGATGAAAGTTCAAGTTTCCAAGCAAGTGGAAAAACCTGCTATTTTTAGAATTTTCAGGGTTTCCCTCATTTTTTGCCCATTTTTGCACTATGGGGGTGTTTTGGTCATTCCCAATGTGTCCCGTTTTACCCTCGAGTTGTGTCTGAGAAATCTTGAACGATTCTATGAATTTTAAAAAAGCTGCTATTTTTAAAATCTCTCAAGATTTTTCCCATTTTGTGTAACTAAGGGTTGTGTTGGTCATTTCTAGTGTGCCTGAGACTATCTCTAAGGTATAACTGAAGAATCCTCAAAAATCTCAAGTGTTTTAAGGAACCTGCAATTTTCAGAAACTCATAGGGCTTCCACATTTTCATCATCTTATGGATATTTCAATCATTTCTCATATACCAAAATCATCTTGAGGGTATGGCTGGTGAATTATGAGTAATTTTGTAAGATTTATAAAACCTACTAAATTTAGATCTCTCAAAGTTTTCTCTTAGTCTTGCACTTCAGGGGTATTTTAGTCATTTTCAATATGTCATATTTGGTCCATAAGTTATGTCTAAGAAATCCTGAGTCCATTCATAAATTTTTAGAAATCTACTATTTTTGGAATTTCTTAGGGTTTTCCCTAATCTCACCAAATTCTTGCACCTCGGGGTAATTTGGCCTTTTTCCTATGTGATTCTTTTGATCCCCGAAATGTGTCTGAGAGATTATAAATGATTTCCTGAATTTTGGAAAACCTGCTAAATTTAGAATTTTTCAGAAGTTTCGCTTAATTTGAATATTCTGAGTGTTGAGGGCGTTTCTGGCATTTTCAACGAATACCGAATGGTCCTATTTGATGTCGTCCATGGAATGAAGTGATCTTCAAAACTTTCTATTTTTGAAAGTTTCCTTCAAGATTTTCTATTTTTAACTTTACTTTTTCGAAGGGAATCCCGTTCGAAGGCATTTCTGTCGCATTTGGAGGTGTAACGGTCAAACATGGGCATTTTGGTCTCAAAAGTTATTTTTCTGAAAAAGATGGTTCGATCGCGTGTTAGGAGTGCACCATAAATGTCAAATAGGTTGGGTCCATATATAAAATGTTAAATTTAGAAAGATTTTATTGAATTTTTACGGAAAACCCGAAACCCGTGTGAAATGGCCCATTGGACTAAAGCCCGCAAAGATGGAGCCCATGTGGGCTCACCCATGTGGGTTGACCACCATGATGGGCGCCTCACATGGCTGACCCACATGGGATGGGTGCCCAACCTTGATGATGTCACAGTGGAGACATCATATTTGTTAAAATATATATATATATATATATATATATATATATATATATATATAAATAATAAAAGAAAAGAAGGAAAGAACGAAAAGGGGAACGGTTGCTTAAAAAGGTTTTTTTTAAAGAAGCAATGTGGAATGGGAATAACATTTCTTGATTGACAAGAAATTAAGATTGGAATCAAATCCAATTTGAAAACAAGAAAGAAAGAAAGCAAGAGGGGGAAATTGGAAACAAGCCAAAGATAGGAGCTCTCACATGGGAAACTACTATTTTCCTCTTAACCCTAACTTTTAAATATAAAATCAAAGCAAACAACCCTAGGGAAGAGGCTGAAATTTTCGTCCCTATCTCTCCTCCCTCTTGGAATTCCATTTTTGGTTTTTGTGCTTTGGTGTTCATCTCTTCTACTTGGTTCTTCACAAAGTGCTTCCACATATTCAATATATTCAACATATTAGAGGCTAGTTTATGATTCTTTAGGGTTTCTTTTGCGATTAAAAGGGTAAGTCAAAGCGTATATCCAAGGATTACTTACCTTAGAGACAAGGAGAGCTAGCAAGGTTGGTCTTCCAAAACTCTCTTTCATGTAGTTTAAACTAGAAGCATGCTAAGATTGAATTTGTGATTTTCTTTGAGAAGCTATGAAGATGAAATTGTTTGCATGTGAAATTTTGAGGAGATAAGATCAGGTTTAGGTTATTTCATAATCTAAAAGTTTTCTTGAAAAATCTATTTTTCAATATTAAAATCCAATTTTTGAAATTAAAGGTATTTAAATCCACTTTACAAAGCAACTTTAATAAACCATTGAAATTTCTTAAATTTTTCAATATCTGAGTCTTTTGTGTATTAAAGAGCATAGAAATTTGGAATTTTCAAAAATTTTGACTTCGTTTTTACTACGATTTGACCTTTTGAACTTTACCCTCAAAGGGATAAAATCTAAAGATTGAATTTAAAAAGATGTCAAAACTGATCAAAAATCGATAAAAATTTAAACATAACAGACTTTTAAGGTTTTCGAACAGTACGAAGTTTTTGAAGAATTTAGATTTTATTTAAGGGGTTTAAAAATTTCTTTAATCTTAGGGGCATTTTTGTATGCCATATTAAATCGGAAAAAATAGTAAATTGCATTGAAAAATTCTAGAAATATTGTATTGAGAGTTACTACTAGAATTACATGTTTTCATAAAGGTTGGATTGATTTTGATTAGATTTACTATTTGTTTCTTTGTAAATTTATAATCTGGACAAAAATTTTAAAATAAAAAATTGATAGTAAAGCATCTTTAAAATTCATGGAACTTTTCCAAGAATCTGGAGAAATTTATTGTAAATATTTCATCTTATTTCGATTAAATTTTCTATGAGTTTATGTGTAAATTTATAATCGAGACAGAAATCTTCAACATGGGAAAACTGATAGCAAAACATATTTACAATTCATAAAAATTGTACAGTAACCTTCTCTTGTCAAGAACAAGTTAATGTAAAAATGTGCACTTATTTAGATTAGATTTGCTATAAGTTGTTGTGTAAATCTATAATCCGGACATATACCTTCAAAATTGGACAATTGATAGTAAATCACCTTGACAATTCATAAACATTATACAGTCACCTTCCCTGGTCAAAAGAAAGCTACTGTAAAAAGTTGAGCTTAATTGGATTAGAATTGCTATAGGTTGCCTTGAAAATCTATAATCTGGTCTAAAATCTTTAAAATCCTTAAGAAAATTGAAATTAATTCAAATTGTCATAAAACTTTTTAGAAAGTTTTAACTCTCCATCATGTATTCAATCTTTAAATTATCGAAACAGAAGCCTTAGGAATCATCAATTTTCTTTGCAAATTATCTATACTATGATAGTTTTACCGCCAAGATTGCGTTCATAATCGTATCTTAATTGCGATCAATCCTTAATCATTCAAAATATAGTATGTTGTTGGCTCCGAGGTCCTTTGTCCACGGAAATCCTGAGAAATATGCTAGGCAATAACATACTATAACTTACGTGCCACATTATGCAAGGGTGGAAAGCACGATTCCCTTCCATGAATGCAACTTAAGGCTGAAACTTGCCAGTATTAGAGCCATTGGTATTCCTTAGATTTTAGGAGTCGAAAACTTTTAAATATCTGAAATCATTATCTTCAACAAATTGAATCAATTTTTAAAGATGAAAGAATACATATCTAATGCTTTTGGAACCGTTGGATAACGGTATCACTTCGTAGGAACCTTTAGAACCAATTAGGAACACTTACGTCACGTCCTAGGTTTTAGGGTGTCCTAGAGTTAGGGAGTTCAGCCTCTTCACGACCGATTGCTATTATTAGCAATTGAGTCATATATCTAGTTACACTAGTTATTCTTTTTCCCATAGGACAAGCCTAGTTACCTGGAATGTAAGTTCACTTACATTAGTCTAAGGGATATCTTTCACTTAGGTAGGACCATATAGCATCTTAGATGGAGGACTAGGATAATAAAATCTACTCAACTTGAACTAAATAATCTCTTTTAAACTGTTGAAACAGTCCTTTCAGTCTAGATTGGTGTCCTAGATGTCTTAGGCATGTAGCTTAGTTCAGGCACCGAACTACGATCGACTCTGATTCCAGTGAGGCTTGCATACGTAGGCAGCTTTGGATGCTTTGAATGGCATACCGAGCACGAGTCGGCCCACCACAAATGGTGGGGTTTTGTATATTAGTTTTTTCTAAATTCTTAACTAAAATAAATAAAATATATAGGATTTCCCACAAATTAGAATGTTAGGAGAACATGCACTTAGATTGAATCCAAACGAATTAAAAAAATCAAGATACACATTAGGAATCACATCGAACTTAGATTTTAGAATGCATGTCACATAGTTCGCACATTAACATAGAGTTAAATGAGTCATTTAAAAGCAATTTAAGAGAGTAAACTTTTAAAATTGAAGACCGGATTATTGGGCAAGAATGGTGCATGTGGTGGTAATTTCCCCTACCTTCCATTCTTTTAATTAGGTAGCAAATCTAGAATTCTGGTCATTTACGAGTCCTGGATCTCTCATCTAGGTGGCGACTCTGTCATTCTTTTTTGCATGAAGTTCGGATTGCTTTAGTGATCCCAAGTTCACGAAAAGGACTAATTAAATCAATAATAAAATGCATGCGCCAGTCGCGTGGGTACGAGAGACAAAGAGAGAGGGAGGCGGGTCACGCGCCCCTCTCGCGGGATCGGGTCCCACAGTTTGGTGATTCTGCTGGGGACCACCTAACTTCATTAAAATTCCAAAGCATAACTTATTTGAATTGATTTTCATTGGCTCATGAAAACTCTATCTTATATGCTTAATAGTTTAGTTTGTATGTTTTATTTTCTCATCACATTATACTGCAAACTTAATCTAACAGAACATGAAGGCATCATAGATTGCGCAAACTAATTTCACACACTTACATCACTTGCTGTTAGCCCAAGGGTTCCCCATGGGTTCATTCAATCATCTTGTTTTGATGATTAACAAACACAAATTAATTAGTCGTTTATGGACTGATCATTTGCCTTGAGTGTTGTGCTTTAGACAGGTCCTACACAAGTCAAATCATACTAGCACACACCTTGTTGGCCTATGTTTAAAGATAAACCAACCAATGGATAAAGGAGCTAGAGCATTCTTGGACAAACCACACCTTAGAGGATCTACCAAGGTGAAGCTCAACATCATCCATATCAAGCATTGAACAGACAGAGAAGATCATGAAGGCCAAAGCTAGAGGACCAAGGAGCTTGTACTACAACTTGAAGATGTCAAGCATGGAAAATCAACCATAGAAGATCACAGCTCAAGAGAAGAGTTCAAGAGAATGATAGAAAGGGTAGAATGTATTCCTATCTCTCTTGCATTTTCTCTTGTCAAGGCACATTGTTTAAACCCCTAAAAATATATTTTTCAAAGAGACTAACACACCCTTTAAGGACTTAAATGGATAAGTGAATGGCCATGGTGGTTTACCAACATGTTGGGACCCATATGACATTCAGCACAAGAATGAACAAAACAGAGTTCTGAAGCAACAACCTGGACCAGCAACTAAATCCGAACTCCGTTTTAACAGATAGCTCTCATTTTTCTCATATCCGTAGAGTATAAGAACATCGAAATCCGATGAGAAACGAAGGAGATATGAATTTTTCAAATGGGACACTGTTTGCTAGAAATCTAGTCTCGGAACTCCGAGAATTATTCTCGGAGCTCCGAGCTCGGAACTCTGAGAACATTCTCGGAGCTCTGAGAAATGATCCAGGTTCTAAAATTAAAAGCTCTGTTTGAATTCTCGGAACTCCGATAATTTGCTCAGAACTCCGAGAAATGTTTTTGTTCAAAAAAATATAGCCGTTGTGGTCCAATGACTAGTTGACTATTTGACCCAGTTTTGACTGTTTTGCCCGCCAAATGGTCACATGGAGTTGGGACTTCATATATACCCATTCAAAGGGTCCAAAACACTAGATGAACATTGTCCAACTTCAAAAACCCCTAGAAAATCATTTGTAAACTATTTTTGGGTAATTTCTCTCACCAACCTCTTGTGCCTTGATTTGAGAAAATCATTTGAGATTGGTTTAGGCTTAAACTTGTTTATTCTTGAGAGCATCCTTGGAGCTTTAACTTGCATTGTAGCCTACATAGAGGCAAAGCTTTTATCTTCTTCTTTATTCGATCGGTGGCAAGGGCATCCGTTGTTTTTAATTCCCTTGGGTGAAGCGCTTAGAACTCAGCGGAGAAGGAGAGTCACGTTGTTTTTAATTCCCTAGATTACCCCACATGCATATAGTATACGAACACACGTGCATCACGTGTGTGAGCCAAGTTGAGGATATTCTATCCATTTGTGTCTAGATTAGGCCGTAGTCCATCTTCCAATGGCTACGATCAGTCCTTATGAACACTAACAAAGTCTTGAGTCGAGATCCTATCTCTACTCCGCTAGATTAGGATTAAGGTTTGATGCCGTCAGGTAGCACTTGTTAAAATGTAAGAAGATTAAAAAACTTTTTCTTTGGGATTAGGATATAAATTCCATCTTTTCAAAGATCTCATAGGATTAGTCTCTTCTTGATCTACCCATTGAAAGCAATCTCATGCGATCTCATCTAATCTTTTGATCATGTGTCTATCATTCGCCTCTTGTGTGATTCAATTATGTCTTCATTCCCTTTCTCAATTGGCAGGAATTGTGTCTCAATCATTTGATTGTGCAATCTTGATGATCTAATCATACTTATACCCTGGTCTCTTCTTACTCTAGGGGCAACCTTTTTCGAGATTATTTTGCTAAACCCTTCAGAATTCACTCTCATGATCCTTGAATTAGGGGCATTCCCCTATACGATTCTGTCATCATTGTCATGTGTTGGTCCTTTATGATTCATTCTATTGTCCCAATTACTTGCTTAGCATGTAATCTTTTTTCAGTCATTGAGAAGGAACACTTCTTGAATGTCAAGCTCATAAACCGTTCTTATTGTTTCCATGTCAGGACTGTTCACAACTGAAAATCCAAAAAAGCTTCTTGAGTTTGAATCTATTCGCGGTCAGTGAGGAAGCTAATTCTCCATTTTCTTTGGAAGCGTCTCTAATCATCTCCTTCCATACTCATGGCAGACTCTATGGAAAATTTTCAACTCTCTTACATCATGGAAGCCTTTACCCAGCTCGTCCAACAGATGAAGGAATTGAAGGAAGAAAATCAATTCATCAAAGCTCAACTGACTGAGAAATTTGGTCCATCCACTATTATTTCTAAGGGCAAAGGTCTTATTTTCCCCATGGTTATGGGTTCAGAAGAACTACCTGTGAATCGCTCTAGACAAATGGATGCGCTAATAGAAGAAGTTCATCAGATGAAGCAACAAATGCAAACTTAGTATTGTCAGTCCCAAAGTTCTGAACATTTCGCTGACAAAAATATCAAAGTCTAGGATGTTATTACCAGGAACTCCGTCTCTCGGCACCATCAGGATTCTGTTGGGCCCTTAATTCTTGAATATAACCAAGAGCTACCATCTGAGACTCCTAAAAGAGAATTCACCGACTTGTCGATCTCGCGACCTGATGCTTTGAAATGGTTGCTCAAGGAAAGAATGATAACACTATTGGGACCAGAGCCTGTTCCTAATCCTCTTCCCGGGACCTTCCAAATGAAAGAATTTTGTGATTACCATTTACATCCTGGTCATTCTTCTGATAAATGCCTCAGTTTGAAATATGATATTCGAGACCTTATAGACATGGAGCTCCTCGCCCTCAAAATCTTTTGTCAAGCGGCGGAACTCCATCCTTTCCTGATGACCGCAAACCATGATTTGAGCAAATAAAGAGAAAACTTACGATAATCACGACCAGCAATGTACAATGATGAGTATGAATATATTGAGCCCGGTCTCCACATGTCAGGAAATCAAAGAGGCCACAACACATGGGGCTTATAACAGGGGAATTTTACTTCAAAAAATATCAAGGAGCTACAAAATCCTATGGTATTCAAATACGATCAGTCAGGGGCTACACCTAAGCAAGAGCTCAATAAGAAATTTACCCCTCTCCCGTTTCCACCGTCTATCATATTACGGTGAGAATTGGCTTCAGGCAATATTTATTTACCTCCCATTAAACCTCTTCCTAATCCACTCCCCAAGACATGGAGGGCGCAGGATTACTGTCATTTTCACCAAGGACAGGGGCATAGCACTGATCAGTGCATAACTTTGAGGCATGTAATCCACAAATTGGTTGATGAACGTAGGCTAGCATGCCAACAATCGCTGAATATTGATGATAATCCCATGCAGAACCATGCCGTGTCGCCTGCCAATCTCAATGCTTAGAAGGCCCTATACTTGAGAAGCACCGGTCCAGGTGCAGTGAAGAAGAATCAGAAATTTAGCGTACTAGACATGAACCAGCTTTCGTCGGGCCTCCAAAGCCAGACAGTTGCAGCAGTTGCAGATTTAGTCCTTCACTTTTTACTAAGTCGAGTCATTATGGTCAGTCTAGTTATTGAGTCAAGTCTTACAGTTCTACAGTTCAAGGTCAATGCCTAGTCCAAGCCAATTATCTTCTATTTTTCTTCTTAATTTTTAGTGTTATGAATCCTGAGCATGTTCATGATAGGTCATTAGATGTAATAGCCTTTCTTTAAATGAAATTTCAGTTTTAATAGCTCATTTGTGTTTATTTCTCAAGTATACTTCTGATCTTGATAAAAATAACAATAAGACTCTCTCATCAAATGAGGAAGAATATGCCAACGAAACTCCTCTTGAGTTGCAGCCTATGCTCAAACAAGAGGAGGATCGCCGAGCCCAGCCTCTAAAAGAGGAAATTGAAATGAAAAACATTGGCACTGAATCAAAACTTTGATTCAGTAAATGCCTATTGGAAGTACAATGCCCTCTGAAGAGTGTGAAGAATAGGTAAACCCATTTCGAGGATAAAGAGATGGTCCTGTAAGAGCTACCATTAATGCCAGGAGAAAGACCTAGATAGAAGGTTCAAGAAAGAATGAAGGAAGTGAATGTCACATGCTATACAAGGGGCATGAATTGGGAACAACTTCCATATCTCCATTCAATGGCCCTGGTCACTGGTTTCACCAGTGATAATGTAAATCCATCGAATTCAATATGAAAAGTACAAGAGCAATCATCTCAGAGCGATCATCAAAATATCAAGAGTCACCGATTCAAGGATGAAAGGATGTCTGAAAATCAGTATGCACTCTAAGTCAAAGTACTTATCAATATCCAGAAGGAAGAAGAATCATTATCTCTTACAGAAAAATGCCGTCAAACTCCGTGAAAAAAAAATAATGATAAGTACCAGAGGGACTCTAGTAACCTAGATCAATTCCCAATCTGAACATCGCGAGGCCTCATTGGCCGAATAAATCCCAAAATCATAACCCAGTGGCAAAAGAATACCGGTTTGCAAACCCTTTGAACCAGAATGAAATTTCCTTGAAAACCCAACAAACTAGGGGCATCCGCTCGGAACTACGCTCAGCCTGATCCCTACACTGGGGTACGTAGGCAACTTGGTAAAATCGAGTTCGGACGATTCAAAAAGAAAAAAAGAAATTCAATCGTTCCAAAAAAAGAAAAAGAAAAAGAAAAAAGAAGTCAATTGAGAAAAAAGACAAAAAGAAACAAAAAGGGAGAAATAACAAAAAGAAGAACAATTTACCTTCAAACTAAGGGCATTCGCCCTGAACTACGCACGACCTAATTCCTACCTTGTGATACGTAGGCAACCTGTTCATAGGTTCGATCAAAATCTTTGTTCAACCTTAAGCCATTCTTTGAAAAGCCATATCCTACCTATAAAGTCCTTCAGATGTTCAGAATCAAAGATCTAGGCCTAAAAAAATGAATGAACAAGAAAAAGGAACGGAGTTTGAAGATCTGCTAGACTGAAAACCTGAAAGGGTGGTCTAGGCAAAATTTAAGATCATTCCCCTGCTAAGTTGAAAACCCGAAAGGGCGGCTTAGGCAAAAGCTAAGGGGGTAGCCTGCTGGATCGAAAACCTAGAAAGACTATTCAGGCAAAAGTTAAGGCTAACACGGTCCATCAAGTTAAAAATCCTGAAGAGGTGACTTGGTCACGGTAAGATAATCATTATAAGAAGGCTACAACCGGTATCAAGACTGAAGATCAAAAAGAAGTTCAAGCGAGTTCAAGTGTCATCCTAGAAATTGGGGGCATTGAAACCAAGCAATCCTAGGAATGGTAACCAAATCCTTGAGGCATTACTGTTTTAAGGAAGAAGTCCAGTGTTTATCAATTAAGAAACTATTCTTTGAAAAGCTAAGACTTACCAAACAAAACATTAACTAAGTTAGAAGCATCACTGTGTTTGTCAGTGTAGTCAGTCAATCTTTAGTATTCTAAGTTCAGTCTTTCAGAGCTCCTCTGTTAGCCCGAGGGTTCCCCATGGGTTTATTCAATCACCTTATTTTGATGATTAACAAACGCAAATTGATTAGTCTTTTATGGACTAATTGTTTGCCTTGAGTGTTGTGCTATGGACAGAAAATTCACAGGTTAATCCATGCTAGCAGACACCATTGATGGCCTATGCTTGAAGATGAACCGAACACGTGTCAAAGGAGCTAGAGCATACAAAGGATCAATCATACCTTGGAGGATCAACCAAGGAGAAGCTCAACATTTGTCATCTCAAAGCATTGAACAAACAAAGAAAGATCGATGAAGGCCAAAGCTTGGAGATTAACAACTTGTCAAGGAGCTTGAACCAACTTGAAGGAGTGGTCCATGCAAGAGACCAAGACTTGAAGATGAGCTTTAAAGTTGAAGATATGAGTAATGAGTCTCGTGTGAGATTGTATAATTTAATCCCACTTAGGTATCCTTTGTTGAGGCATAATCAAGTCACTAAGAAGGTCCCAAACAATATTAGAATATAAGGAAAAGACCCGTGGACCAAAGCCCTAGTGCCATAAATAGCTTAGAATTGCAAAAGATTCAAATCGGCACACTTAGCACTTGAATTTTGAGATCAGGTCATAAATCCTATCATAACTGATCCTAAAGATTTTTAAATATTTTTGAAAATATTTTTAACAGAAAGAGCTCATCATTTTCGTTCAAATCGAATCTAAGAACGTCGAAATTCGACAAGAAACGAGTGAGATATGAATTTTACAAAATCGAATCTGAAATCTGGAAAATGCCAAAAATGCCCTGAAATAGATCCGTTGGGAAGTTGCCTAGAATTACAAAAATGCCCCTGTAACGGCTAGTTTTGGGTTTTCTCTATATATATGGGTTCCCTAAGCATGTGAACAAATCTCTCTCATTCCTAAACTTGTTGTAAACATATTAGAGAGTGGAAAACACCCTTGTGCCTCAATTTGGGAATATCTAAAGGGATTAGACCTAGGCTTATCTTTGTTTATCTTTGAGAGACTCTTGTGAGCTTTACATTATATCAAGCCTTCAAGAGGCTAAAGAGTGTGCTTCAATCTTCTTCTTCATTGTAAACTTGGCAACAAAGGGTGCCGTATTTAAGACCCTTGGAGCTTGGATGCTCGGATTGTACAAGGCGAAAGGAACACCGTATTTAAGTTCCTTGGAAGATAGTGGATTCCTCAAGGAGACAAAACTTGAGAAGAGTGGAGTAGGTCTTGGGGTTAAGACCGAACCACTATAAATCTTCGCATCTCTTGTGTGGTATTTATCTCTCTCACCCTCACTCTTATTTGTGCTTGCATTTATACACTTAGAATTGAGTGAGTAGTTAGCAATGGTAATTAACTTGCTTATCTAGTACCTTGCTAATTAGCCCATTTAATCTTGTTAATTAAGTTTGCATGAGCCTTCCACCAAGTGTTTGATAAAATGACTAAAAGAAACCATTCATCTAATTCATTTATCTTGTTGTGGGATTTACAATCTTTAGTCAACCACCAAGTATTTTCATAGAAAGATTAAAAAGGGAATAATCAACTAGGGTTTTCAAAAGCCATCTAACAAGTGTTTGACAAAAGGTCTAAGAGAGGATATTCATTTAAGATTTTGAAACTAATCTTACAAAAGTTTTTAAAGAGGATAAATTCTTTTAAAGACACCCAATTCACCCCCCTCTTGGGTTGCCTAGTGGGATTTCATCCTCAATCCTTTGAGCAGTGTCTTTTATCCAAATTTTCTCTTTATGAAAAGTCAATCGTCGTCCTTGTGTCCAAATGATGCAACTGTCTCGGTGAAAGAGGCCTAGTGTCGTCAGCTCCCTGCGATTGTACCTGCGCCAAGTTAATCCTGAAGGAAAGATCTCGAGAATCTAGTCAAAGAGTTTCGTTTTAAAGAATATCAGTTCAGAAGCATTCCGAAGTAGAAACATCGGAAAGTGCAGTTTTCATAAGATGATCATGCCCCAGAAAGGCACCTGAGGCTTGGAGAATTTCATATGTGATGATGGTTGGGCCAGTTTCTCAGAAAGATGAACTCTTAAAATTTTTAATTTCCTTCCTAGTAGTTGAATACTATCCTGGTCAAGAAATATTTATCTAAACACCTGTCAAAGGAAAAATCCCACTTCCCAATTTTCAGTATCCAAGACAGTCGTTGTTCTAGATTACCAATCCCAGGTATTAGATCAAGATTTCAGTTATCAAAATCCCCAGAAGAAAATACCAACAGTCTCTTTGCGAAAAATCTTGTTGAAGCTTCCTGAAAGCGTTCCTAAACCATTCTCGTTAGTCATGCTTCTTCATTCCTAAGGTTTGTCGTCTCGTCATTCGTCAAAGTCTTAGTTTCCAATAACTTCATCGGGCACGATCTCTATTATCCCTGATTTCATCCTTCATTGATTTCAAGAAACTAAAGTTCATCAAATTCACATCGAATTCAAATTCATGAAAAATCTCTAAATTCTCCATCGTCAAAGTCATCAATTAATCAACAATTGATCAATGAAGCAATCTGAATTTGATCTCACGTCCCGCTCGCAGCCAGGTCTATCCCTTAGCTTTCTGTCTCATTCGCAGACAAGCTAATCCCTTCTGACCTTCTATCTCGCTTGTAGACAGGTCAATCATCTTGATCCAGGCTCATTCGCAGCCAGGTCAATCCCTTAGCTTTTTGTCTCATTCGCAGACAAGCTAATTCATTCTGACCTCCCGTCTCATTCGCAGACAGGTCAATCATCTTGACCCAGGCTCGCTATCAGCCAGGTCATCCCCTTAGCTTTTCATCTCGTTCAACGACAAGCTAAATCCTTCTGATCTCCTGTGTCGCTCGCAGACAAGTTAAATCTCTCTGAGCCCGTACAACTACGGTGTCTCGTTCTCTTCGAGTCTATATGACTATGGTCTCTTATCTCCTTTGAGCCCGTACAACTACAGTATCTCATTTCATTCGAGCCCGTACAACTAATGTGTCCCGTTCGCTTCGAGTCCATACAACTATGGTCTCTTAATTCTCTTTAAACATCATACAAATATGATGTCTCATTTCCTTTGAATTCGTATAAATACGGTATTTCATTCTCTCTAAGTCCATTCAAAGATGGTCTCTTATTCTCTTTGAGCATCATATCAATATGATGTCTCATTTCCTTGGAATCCATATAAATACGGTGTTTCATTTTCTCTGAGTCCATTAAAAAATGATCTCTTATTCTCTTTGAGCGTCATATCAATATGATGTCTCATTTTCTTGGAATCCGTATAAATATGGTGTTTCATTCTCTTTGGGTCCATTAAAAAATGGTCTCTTATTCTCTTTGAGCATCATATGAATATGATGTCTCATTTTCTTGGGATCCGTATAAATACGGTGCTTCAATCTCTCGTTTCCTTTGAGCGTCACATAAATATGATGTCTCATTTCCCTGAAATTCGTATAAATACGGTATTTCATTATCTTTGAGTCCATTCGAAAATCGTCTCTCATTTCTTTTGAGCATCATATGAATATGATGTCTCATTTCTTTGGAATCCGTATAAATACGGTATTTCATTCTCTCTAAGTCCATTAAAAATGGTATCTTAATTCTCTTTGAACATCATACAAATATGATGTCTCATTTCTTTGAAATCCGTATAAATACGGTATTTCATTCTCTCTTAGTCCATTTAAGGTCTCTTAATTCTCTTTGAATATCATACAAATATGATGTCTCATTTCCTTGGAATCCGTAAAAATACGGTATTTCATTCTATCTGAGTCCATTTAAAAATGGTCTCTTGTTCCTCTTTGGGATCCATATAAATATAATGTCTCATTCCCTTTGCGAACTGTGCAAATACAGTATCTCATCATTTCTGAGTCCATTTAAAAATAGTCTCTTGTTCCTCTTTGGGATCCATATGATGTCTCATTTCCTTGGAATCTGTATAAATACGGCATTTCATTCTCTGTGAGTCCATTTGAAAATTATTTATCTCTTATTTTCATTTGGCCTGTACAATTATAGTGCCTCATTTCTATTGAGACTGTTTGAAAGCGGTATCCATTCGAAAATGATCTCGCATTTCCTCATTATCCGTTTGAAAACAGTGCTGCCTCATAATTATCTTTCATTCTGAGTTGCATAATTTTTGCAATCAGATTGGATCCATTTCTCCATTATTCTAAACCACTAAGTCACGGTGTTTAGAGTAAATAATTTTTTATACAACATTCTAATTCTAGGACTTCAGCTAGGGTCTTGCATTAGGTTAGGTTAGGTTGCATTGTCTAGTGAATCTTTAAAATTCATGAAACTTTTCCAAGAATCCTCTTTCGGCTAGAGAAATTATTGTAAATATTTCATCTTATTTCGATTAGATTTTCTATGAGTTTATGTGTAAATTTATAATCGGGACAGAAATCTTCAACATGGGAAAACTGATAGCAAAACATATTTACAATTCATAAAAATTGTACAGTAACCTTCTCTTGTCAAGAACAAGTTACTGTAAAAATGTGCACTTATTTAGATTAGATTTGCTATAAGTTGTTGTGTAAATCTATAATCTGGACAGATATCTTCAAAATTGGACAATTGATAGTAAATCACCTTGACAATTCATAATCATTATACAGTGACCTTCCCTGGTCAAGAGAAAGCTACTTTAAAATTTTGAGCTTAATTGGATTAGAATCGCTATAGGTTGCCTTCAAAATCTATAATCTGGTCTAAAATTTTTAAAATTCTTAAGAAAAATAAAATTAATTCAAATTGTCATAAACATTTCCAGAAAGTTTCAATTCTCCATCATGTATTCAATCTTTAAATTATTGAAACAGAAGCCTTAGGAATCATCAATTTCCTTTGCAAATTTGCTACACTATGATAGTTTTACCGCCAAGATTGCGTTCATAATCGTATCTTAATTGCGATCAATCCTTAATCATTCAAATTATAGTATGTTGTTGGCTCCAAGGTCCATTGTCCACAGAAATCCTGAGAAATATGACAGGCAATAACATACTATAACTTACTTGCCAGATTATGCAAGGCTGAAACTTGCCAGTATTAGAGCCATTGGTATTCCTTAGATTTTAGGAGTCGGAAACCTTTAAAGATCTGGAATCATTATCTACAACAAATTGAATCAATTTTTCAAGATGAAAGAATACATATCTAATGCTTTTGGAACCGTTGAATAACGGTATCACTTCATAGGAACCTTTAGAACCAATTAGGAACACTTACGTTACGTCCTAGGTTTTAGGGTGTCCTAGAGTTAGGGAGTTCAGCCTCATCACGACCGATTGCTATTATTAGCAATTGAGTCATAGATCTAGTTACACTAGTTACCATTTTTCCCATAGGACAAGCCCTAGTTACTTAGGATGTAAGTTCACTTGCATTAGTCTAAGGGATGTCTTTCACTTAGAAAGAACCATATAGCATCTTAGATGGAGTCCTAAGATAATAAAATCTACTAAACTTGAACTAAATAATCTCTTTTAAACTGTTGAAACAGTCCTTCCAGTCTAGATTGGTGTCCTAGATGTCTTAGGCATGTAGCGTAGTTCAGGCACAGAACTACGATCGACTCTGATTCCAGTGAGGCTTGGATACGTAGGCAGCTTTGGATGCTTTGAATGGCATACCGAGCACGAGTCGGCCCACCACAAATGGTGGGATTTTGTATATTAGTTTTTCTAAATTCTTAACTAAATTAATTAAAATATATAGGATTTTCCTCAAATTAGAATTTTAGGAGAACATGCACTTAGATTGAATCCAAACGAATTAAAAAAATCAAGATACACATTAGGAATCACATCGAACTTAGATTTTAGAATGTATGTCACATAGTTCGCACATTAATATAGAGTTAAATGAGCCATTTAAAAGAAATTCAATAGAATTAACTTTTGAAATTGAAGACCGGATTGTCTGGCAAGAATTGTGCATGTGGTGGTAAATCCTCATACCTTCCATTCTCGTAATCAGGTAGCGAATCTAGATTTCTGGTCATTTACGGGTCCTAGTTCTCTCATTTAGGTGGCGACTCTGTCATTCTTTTTTACGTGAAGTTCGGATTGCTTTAGTGATCCCAAGTTCACGGAAATGACGAATTAAATCAATAATAAAAGGCATGCACCGATCGCGCGGGTACGAGAGAACAAGAGAGAGGGAGGCGGGTCGCACGTCCCTTTCGCGGGATAGGGTCCCACAGCTTGCATTTGTGCTTTCCAAGCTCCATAATTCGTTTCATCAAATAATGAAGGAATTAGAGTGGATCGGCCTTTCTTAAAATCCATAGGGATTGTCACAGATCTTTTCTCTTGTAGAGTTTTAAGATTTAAAAATCTCTTTAAGAGCCTACACTCTGATACCAAATGAAATACAGGTGTGACAATCCAAGAGGGGGGTTGAATTGGTCAATTAGAAATTTTAGGCTTAATTAAGGGAGATTAAAAATTAATCTATTTAATTAAGCACTAATTAATCTAACCTTTGTTCAAATAGATTTATCAATAGAAGATAAGCTATAGACATTCTAATCATGCACATTTAGCTAACCCTTGTTCAAATGGATATCAAAATGTGATTAGGGTTTATAACATTTAACACAAGTGTATTTACTAACCCTTCTTTAATTAAAGCATAAACATAAGTAAGGTTAGAGATTACCAATCACCACACGTGCAATAGAAGGAAATGAAGAGAGAGAGAGAGAGAGAGACAATGCACACCACAATGAGGACACCAAGATTTATAGTGGTTCGGTCACAACTTGACCTACTCCACTCTTCCAAGTTTGGCTCCTTGGGTACTCCACTATGGTGAGATTTCAAGCCTAATCTCGAAGCTCTTACAATAAGCTTTTCCATTCTCAAGGGCCAAAGCGAAGCCCGTTGCACGAAGCCTTGGCAAGGGAATCAAACCCTCACACATGATTCACCTTTCTTCACTGGCCGAATCGGAGACCCTTTTCTTCACCTTTCTTTACGGGTCGAAGAGAAGACCCTCTCATGAAGAACAAATAAAATGTAAAACTCTCAATGCCTCTTAATAGGCGGATTACAAAGTTGAAAGCTCACAATCACTCCTAAAGATAGCATAGATAAAAGCCCTATGGAGTGACTCTTGAAATAATATTGAAATACAAGTTCGAAGAGGTTCTTGCTTTTGAATGAAAAGTTGAAGCTCAAAGAGAAATGGGATTTAATCTTTCTTAAATGTTCAAAAGCTTGTAGAGATAGGTTTTAATGATGTATATATATATAGTGTATTTGAAAATATGACCGTTTGGGGTAAAACTGTAAATAAATGGCTTGAAAAAGTGAAGCAAAAATGCCACAATGGCTAGTTTGCTCGACCGCGGCGGTCGACCGGGCTACGGCAGTCGACCGGCCCAATGGCGGTCGCCCGGCGAGGGCTAACTGTTTGCTCAAAAATTTGACACATAAAACCTATCTCGGTCGACCGACCCACGGCGGTCGCCCGCCCTAGACCCAATTTGGATTGGTTCTGTAGAAACAAAAGCGCATCCGCGGTCGACCGGCCCGATAAAATTTGAGATGGCCTGCATTTTCAGGTCCCATCCCGTGGTCGCCCGGTATAGCCCGGTCGACTAGCCCTGGTAAAAATTCAATTTTAACTTTAAAGATCAGGGGCTTTGGACTTTGGGCTTAAGTCCAAGGTTTTTAAACACATTTTTGGGTGTGTTGATGGTTTTCAAAGATGTAAAATGTTAAGTATAAAAACCATTTGAAAATCTTTTGAAAGTGCATTTAAACATAAAATCAAGAGAACTCCAAATACATTCTAAAAATATGAACCTTGAGTTTTCTTGGAATGTCTTGGCTCCTTTGCACTTTCTTGGACTTCTTTGGCTTGAGTGAACATCTTGAACTTTGTCTTGGCTCTTGTGACATGTCCACCAACCTTCAATTCATGTTGAGGTACATGAGGTGTCACCATGGCATGTTCAACTCCAAGCTCCTTCTTGACACTTGCTTAGGAACTTGTGAAATCTTAATGATGAGCTTCTTGATTGAACATCTTCAAATGAGGATGACTCCAATGTAGGTACAAGCTCTTGGTTCCTTTGATCCTTGATCCACAAGTCATGTGTAGTGAAGAGTTGTGTAATGGCGATTATGACATGAAAATCCTGTATACAACATAACACCTCAAGGGAAGACATCAGTCCATAAATTCTAATCAATTTAGTTTGCTAGTATCAAAACAAGAAGGTAAGGTGAATGATTAACCCATGGGAACCCTTGGGCTTACAGAGGGAGATTTCATTACCAAAACTTAACTTTTATGAATTAAGAATTGCTGACTCTCTTAACGTGAAAGAGAGAGAGAGAGACACATGTGGGCTGCTTTCTAATAGAGAGAGAGAGAGGGTAGTTCGGTGGATTCTTTAAAGAGAGTTGCCAAAATTAATTTGTTGGGGCCATCTAATGGGTGGTTTGAATTATCCCATGTTATGGTTTGTACAACTCATTTTGAAAATATGGGTGGAACCCACTTTGCAAAATAATTGGGCATGTCAATGGTTCGGATCATTCTATGGTGTCGGCTTGTATTTTTCAAAAAGTGATTTGCCCACTTCATAGGTTGATCAAAACCGTCCACTTGCCGGGATAGGTTGTGCCTAGAAAATTATTTCCATGGACGATCTAAATCGCCCAATTGATGGGTCACAATGTGAATTGGCTGCGTCCTGTAGATCATTTTCATAGGAGGATCCAAACCGTCCAGTTGATGGGCCACAACCTGAATGGCTGAATTTTGGTTTGAAACGTACAAAACAGTCCCCACTCTCTTACCAAAGTCTGACCTTTTGGAATCTTGATTTTTCACGGAAAAACCCCTTGGAAAATGATGGAGATTGGAAGAAAAATAGAAAGAAAGCAAGGGAAAGTGAGGGAAAATACTGGGAATTGACTTGGAAAATGAAAGTACTCACGAAGCCGACCCAACATGATAAAAACTAATGAAATCCTTTGTTGGATAGAGCAAAGCAAAATGGGGGTGTCTACATATGCCCCTCTTTGGCAAAGGGTACATAGTAACCAAATGCCATAGCCAAAAGGGACGACAACATTTTGCGTAGCTTTATCCAACAAAGGATCCAAGACACAAAATGCAACCTAAATACAAGTGCAGACAATGCTACCTAATGCAAGATCCAAATTGGAACCATATGATGAGAAATGATCTGAACAGACGACGTAGAATGATCTGAGTGAATTAAAATCCACTCGGAGGCGCTAGACAAACTAGTCTTGGAAGTGTAACGGATGAAAAGAGTAGATGGATTGAGCAAGTAGATCGAGAGTATGTAATGTGGATGAATTAAGTCAGTTGATAACCGACGTAATGGCCCTAGACGAATCTAGTCCTAGAATGAGAATAGATTGAGAATCAATCAAAGTGAAGAAAATAAATGGATTAAGTGAGCGGATATCCCACTTAATGGCCCTAGACGAATCTAGTCCGGAAGAGGAGCGAATGAGTTCAATGGATAGATAACAGATTAACCAAATGAATAGAGAATGAATTAAGTGAATGAGTAATCCACTTAATGGCCCTAGACAAGTCTAACCCAGAATGAGAATTGCTTGAGTAAAGGAATGGAAATAAGATGGTTTAATTGAATGAGAAATCCACTTAAAGGCCCTAGATGAATCTAGTCCTGATAAAGAATGGGTTAAATGAACGGTTAATTCATTTAAAGACCCTAAGCGAAGCTAGTCCAGATAAGAAATGATTTACTGAATGGAAAATTCACTTAAAGGCCCTAGATGAATCTAGTCCAAAATGGTCGAAGTGAATGATTAATTCACTTGGAAGCTGAGATACGGCCTTCGTGAACTGATGATTCACTCGGAAGCAAGGATATGGTTTTAGTGAACGGATGGTCCACTCGGAAGCAATGATACGGGCGTGAACAAATAGTCCACTCGGAAGCAATGATACGGTCTTTGTGAACGAATAGTCCACTCGGAAGCAATGATACAGTCTTCGTGAACGAATAGTCCACTCGGAAGCAATGATACGGTCCTCGTGAACGAATAGTCCAGTGGGAAGCAATGATACGGTCTTTGTGAACAAATAGTCCACTGTAAAGCAATGATATGGTCTTCGTGAACGAATAGTCCCCTCGGAAGCAATGATATGGTCTTCGTGAACGAATAGTCCACTCGGAAGCAATGATACGGTCTTCGTGAATGAATAATCTACTCGGAAGTAATGATACGGTCTTCGTGAACGAATAGTCCACTCAGAAACAATGATACGGTCTTTGTGAAGGAATAGTCCACTCGGAAGCAATGATACGGTCTTCGTGAACAAATAGTCCACTCGAAAGCAATGATACGGTCTTCGTGAACGAATAGTCCACTCGGAAGCAAAGATACAGTCTCCGTGAACGAATAGTCCACTCGGAAGCAATGATACGATCTTTGTGAATGAATAGTCCACTTGGAAGCAATGATACGATCTTCGTGAATGAATAGTCCACTCAAAGGCCCTAGACGGGTCAGCATCTAGTCCAAGAAAGATTTGGTCTGAATGAACGGCTAGTCCACTCAAAGGCCCTAGACGAATCTAGTCCTAATTTGGGTTTCTTGACGGAAATGAATGACCTGGGGTCGAATGAATCTGCTGGGGAGGATTGAGGTAAACAGGTATTTCTTCTGGTGAGGATTTGGATGAACATTTCCTGCCAGGAATGAACATCGATGGTGAACTTTTGTGAGATGAGGGGATACTTAGATTCCAAGGATTGAATGCCTTTCTTTCACGAGGACTGGGACAAAGGATCTCAACAAAACCACATCTGAGGTTCTTCCATTGCTTTAAGATGTTGTTCAACTGTTTTGCCTTCTGAAGATAAAAACAACATTCTCATAGGTCCCTTGCTATTTTGCAACAACCTTGGAAATGAGCTAGGCAACCTAAGAGGGGGGGTGAATTAGGTTTATTAAAATTGTAGTTTAGAAAACCCTTGTTTTAAAACACTTTTCTTCTTGATTTATAAAGCTATTATCTAAGCAAGTATTTATAATGTAGAAAGGTTAGAATGTTACCAATGTGATTGCAATAAGGTAATGATAAAGAGAGTAGAAGGCACGCCACGAGTACACGGAGATTTATAGTGGTTCAGTCCACAAAAGGCTGGGCTCGGCGCACCTCCCCTTGTTTGAGTATTCATTTTATTTCAAGGGGAGTTTCGTCAGCGTCCTCACCCGAGAAAGGATTGTTAATTTATGTCATTTTATCAGAAGCATACACAAGAATATACTGAAAACTGAAACTTTTATTAATTGATCAAAAGATTACATCGACTATAACATAGATCAAAGACTTGTCCTAAACAAGCTCAAGAACAAATGACTCGGACTGCAGAAATAAAACTAGCAACTGATACTTAGAAATTGACATTTCTTACTTGCGAAGAATTGAAAAAAGACTCGTAAGACTGACTAACTTTATTTGGACTTGACACCAACACTTGAGAAACCATAAGGGATGGGGCTTCAACTAGAGAAACCTTCTTAAACTGCAACACTCTGCCTCTGAGGATCAATGACTACTTCTTCTCTGATTGTTGTGACTTCTTGCTCAAGGTATTCTGGCAAATTCTTCTCTAGCTCTGAATCTTCTAGCAATGTTATAGAGACTTCTTCCTTTCCCCTTTCTTTGGATGAGAATAGTATGGTGGGTCAACAGTATGAATGGTGGTTATGAGGGTGGATGGATCAAACTCTGGATGAACAAAGGAAATGCTGGCGACATGGGTGGAGGCTATATCTGAATGGTTGGGTAAAGGACTTTGAATAACATCGGGTTTAGGTGGGAAAATAAGTTTCTTCTCATCAAGGAGATCTTGGATAGCATGCTTCAAGGAGAAGCATCGATTGGTGGTATGGCCACGACCATGGTGATACTGGCAAAACTCGTTCTCATTATAGGAAGTGGATTAGGAAGAGGTCTAGGAGGAAGTAAGGTAAGGTGACCAGTAGCTAGACACTTCAATACAGCTGATGGTGAAACAGGGAGATAAGTGAACTCTCGTTTAGCCTTCTCCTGAGGCTTAGCACCCTCTTGATTGTAATTGAACACCATGGCTTTCTTTAGTGGACTTGTAGTGGAAACATTATTGACTTCCTTGGCAGGAGAAGGCTTCTTGTAATCCTTTTGAAATGAAACATTCTTGGCCAGAATGCCTTTAGCTATGGCATCTTTTATCTGAATTCAAACATTAATGAAGAGATCAAAAGTTGAGCAATACTGGAGCGACATATGCTGAAGCAATGTTGGGGTCAGATTGTTTAACATGATCTTGCATTGTTCCTTCTTAGTTGGATGATCCATCATGGAAGCAGCAAGCTTCCTCCACCTTTTTACAAAAGTGGCAAATGTCTCATTGGGCTCCTGTTTAGTTGCCTCTAGATAACGGATAGTCAACTCAGATCCGTCATCATAAGTAAACTGTTTGATGAATTGCTCAATAATCTAATTTCAGGTTCTGACCTTTGTCTTAGCCAAACTTAGATACCATTTGCATGCAGTATCAGTCAAAGAAATGGGAAACAACTGAGCCAGCTGCTCCGAATTCAACCTTTGGGACTGCAGCCGTATTATGAACATTTGTAAATGAGCAGTAGGACAACCTGTACCATTGTATTTATCGAAGTCTGAAATCTGGAAGTTTGGAGGGAGACGGACATTCGGAAACAGAGTCAAGTTATCAGGATTGAAATTGCTTGACTCTCGGTTCTTGATGTCCTTTACTTCTTGAAGCAACAGTTCAAATTTCTCAGCAAGGGATTTCTCTTCTGGAGGAGGAATTGAAGTGCAATTTTCTTCACCATATTGCTATTGATCTTCAATGGTGAGAGGAGAAAATTTGGGTTGAGGGTGAACCTCAGATGTGGTTGCTAAATCAATTAGGTGCACATGTGCGGCTAGGATTACTTTTTCATATTTAGGAATGTTTGGATGGCTTAGATGGGTGACACATATAGAAGGATATCTTGAGGGAGAAGTATTGCATTAAATATGTGCCTTCTTAAAAAGAATAGCAATCAAGGTAATCTTTGAAACTTTAGAAACAAGATTTCTTCACATGTATTTATTGCTGAAAAAGTCCGACACAAGAGAGATTTGAAATTTTGATTTTTTTGGAAGATTTTAAGAGGAATAAAAAGGAGACATGTGTCCTTTTAACTTTGTGCAACTTTTGGAGATTTAGGAAATCAAGTAAGGGGTGGCCTAGGCAACAAATGGGGGCTGGAAAATTCAAATTTGCATGTTTTACCATGCATGGGAAAACGTCCAAAATTGGTGGAGTAGAGAGCAATGTTGCCAAATGTGAAGATTGAACAAGAGGGAAACTTACCGAGTGTGAGAGATAGCATCAATGATTTCTTTTCCAAGAGTAAGACCAAGAAAATGTTTGCTTTCCATCCTTGAGAGGGAGATTTCATAACCAAAACTTAACTTTTATGAATTAAGAATTGCCGACTCTCTTAACGTGAAAGAGAGAGACACATGTGGGCTGCTTTCTAATAGAGAGAGAGAGAGAGGGTAGTTTGGTGGATTCTTTAAAGAGAGTTGCCAAAATTAATTTGTTGGGGCCATCAAAAAGGTGGTTTGGATTATCCCATGTTATGGTTTGTACAACTCATTTTGAAAATATGAGTGGAACCCACTTTGCAAAATAATTGGGCATGTCAATGGTTCAGATCATTCTATGGTGTAGGCTAGTATTTTTTTTAAAGTGCTTGTATGCCCACTTCAGAGGATGATCAAACCCGTCCACTTGCCGGGATAGATTGTGCCTAGAAAATTATTTCCATGGACGATCTAAATCGCCCAATTGATGGGTCACAATGCGAATTGGCTGCGTCTTGTAGATCATTTTCATAGGAGGATCCAAACCGTCCAGTTGATGGGCCACAACCTAACTGGCTGAATTTTGGTTTGAAATATACAAAACGGTCCCCACTCTCTTACCAAATTCTGACCTTTTGGAATCTTAATTTTTCACGGAAAAAACCCCTTGGAAAATGATGGAGATTGGAAGAAAAATAAAAAGAAACCAAGGGAAAGTGAGGGAAAATGCTGGGAATTGACTTGGAAAATGAAAGTGCTCACGAAACCGACCCAACATGATGAAAACTAATTAAATCTTTTGTTGGATAGAGCAGAGCAAAATGGGGGTGTCAACATAAAGTAACAAAGTTTTAGAAAAAAAAATACATACTATAACTTAAGTAACTCGGGTTGGGTCGAGTCGGGCCCCTTCAAACCCGGCTCGACCCGAGATTCATGCGGGCTTTTGGATCGTAGACCCGACTCAACCCGAAGCCTGAGAAACATGAGCCCAAGCCGAGCTTTGTTTAGGTCGGGTTGATGCGTAATCCATTGACATTGTCTCAATAACTCCTAAACAATACTCACAGTCTAACAAATATAAAAATTACTAGAAGGTAATGGTAATCAAATATCAGGGTCACTCCTACGCCTCCTCGCCGGTTCCACGAGGATAAAACTCTGAAAATATTCATATAACCACAGTCAGCAGAAAAGCTCAGTACATAATAACGCACTACAAAAGTGGGATCATGCATGCTACAAATGAGTAGTTCACAACTAAATAAAAGGGTATAAGTTACAAGTGATTCACACAAGTTTAATAACGAGGGAGCAAAGGTTCATAAGGGCAGAAGTCTAGTATCATGTCAAATGTCACAATATATTCAAAGGGTACCTGAAGGTAACCAATATGGGTATGAAACCACCTTGAGATCATCGGCTTAGTAAAAAAGCAAGTTATTTTCACCCCGACTGCCCACGGGTTCACAAAGCGAGTTATTGGTTACACCGCCCGCTCACAATGTCAGAACTAGTTCTTAGGTTCACATACCTGTCGACAGGGGCAACGTTTATCGCCCATTGGCGGGATCACAGTTCTTATGTTCTCATATAGGCTAATGCTACTGCCCCACTTGCGGGGGTCTTTTCTGAGTTCACTTAACCTAAGCCTCTCAACGGGTGTTCAAAGTTCACACAATTCGAAAGAAGGTGTTCAAAGTTCAAAGCAAGTGTTTCAACTTGATTCCAAAATAGTTTCACAATAGAGATAAATCAATATTCCAAGGGTTCATATATTTAAGAAAACAAAAGAGGTTGAGCACGCAAGATCCAAATAAAGATCTAAAGTTTATCAATGGCTCCACAATTCATAAAGGTTGGGGTTCACATTCAATAATGACATAGTATTCAAAAGGTAAATCGCAGCACTAAGGTAGTATGGAATTACGTATCTCAATACTGAACTACTTTCTTTATTCCTTTCCTTGGAGGTCAAATTCCTAATTCAAATAGTTCATTCACATCACAAAAAGGCCTAATAGCTATGACAAAACGCACAAAATGAATTGGAAATTCCCAAAATAAAGTTACAATTTTCAGGTCGTTGGCAGTCGACTGGGATCCACCAGTCGACTGACCGAAGGTTGCTGGCCCCATATAAAAAAAATCTCTCTTATGCGCTCCAGTCGACTGCCCCTCAACTACTATATTCTGCCAAAACACAGTTTTGGGCGCGCAAGTCGACTTGTCGCACCAGTCGACTGCCCCTGAAAAAACTGTTTTCCCCGAGTTTCACATAACTTTAACGTGTCATATCTTTTTCATCCGAATTGCGCATAGTCAGATACATTAAACTCGTATCGACGAGTGGAATCTAATAAACCCAATTTCGTAATCCGAATCACTATAATTTATTTTTAATAATTCTAAATCTAACTCTGGGTTAAATCCTCCAACATCGGGGTTTCTATGGACACAAGCCACTAATCTTGAGTTCTTTGGGGATTCCATAAGAAACGGATCCCAAGGAATCCCAGATCTAATACAGGGTTCGCCATAGATTAAAATCAAAGCCCTAATCACAGATCTTTTCATACCAAACCTTAGTTTAGGGTTCTTATAATTCGTTTTATCAATAGAGATCACAAGTCTTACCTCGATTTACGTTCTCTTCTTCTGAATAATGTTCTTTCTCTCTTTCTCCTCGTAGATCATCTCTTATGGCTGCAAAGATGGTTTAGGATTTCTTAATCTCTCATAAAGATATATTTATAGGCTTTTCTAAAGAAGTCCTAATCTAACTCTAACTCTTGAAGACAAAAAAGCCTCTCACTAATAGAGGGGGATGAATTTTGAAGGGAGGGGTATTTTGGTATTTACACATGCTTTGACCATTTCGCTGCTCACATTTGCGGGAGAGAACAACCCCATCAGATGAACCAGATGAATAAGACAAAATCTTCTAAAAAGTGAGCTGGGGTGGCTGTGCTATCCTGAATAAGTGAGCCGCAATAAATTGCCTAGCAAATCCTTCCTATAAATACTTTCAAACATGAAGAGAGGAGAATGAGAAGCGAATATTTCAAGAGAAAATCCATTGTCCACAAACATGGCCTTAAATGGAAGAGCAAGATTACTCCTAATCCTAAACAGTTTTATCTGTAGTTTGTATCATTATAAATTCATTATTGCCACATTTTGGTGTACCCACGGGTTCGTAGTGAGAGGCATATTGTTTTTGAGTACTTAAAAAAGTGTCGATGCAGACATGTAGTTACGCACGCGTAAAGTGTGGTACAGAGAGTGTGTATTGTGGAGATTGTAGAGTGTGTATTGTTGAGATTGTCCCAGGGCAAGTAAATCTTTTGCATACTGACTTCACATGCCCGTTAACATCAAGCAATAAATGAAGGACAGTGACTTATCAAAAATTATCAACTCATAAACGCCATTAAGATGCAGCAGAATTCATGCATCCTCGCTCTCTCGTCTCTCATGTACCCCGTGAACCACGAACGAGTTAGTTAACATCGGGATTTGTGGCTCTCTGCCCTAATTTCCGCCTCTACTAAAGAGACACATAAGACTAAATGCCTTTTGCTATCCTGTTTCTCCCTCATCACCCAACAACAGACAAGTGTGGAGGAAATTTAGTCAACCCGGGTGCAGCACTGGGCTCGAGGATGACAGACAGGGACATAATTATTGGGAGTCGAACATTATTCACCCACCAAATAATTATTTAAAATTATTTCCAAATTATATTTACTTATGCCAACGAATATTTAATAATATTTGTGTGTCCTTCTTCTTGTAAAATGCAACGAAAGGGGAATTCCCGAAAAACCATGCTCTCTTTTCTTTATTCCCAGATCCCTTCCCAATCCCCAAAACAGAAATTTGTATATACAGCCGAGAAATTTTCATCCCCTTCCCATCATTATCTATCATTACATGAGCAATAAAATAAAAAAGGAAATTGCTAGCGTCCATCAAATAAAATAAAAAAGGAAATTGTTAGTGTCCGTTGCAAAAGGAATTTCGTAGCTTGTCTGTCGCACGTCAGACCAGCGACCTCGTGAATAGAGACAAAAGCTGTATCATCATCCACGAGGTGGCTGTTTGACATGCGACAGACCAACTGTGAAATGCCTTTAGCGATGGATCTTAGCAAATCCCAATAAAAATCTTGCATAAAAGTCTCAATAAAATGTCATCTCCTTGTCTTTACGCCTTTTTTCCATTTTTTCCATCTTTACAAAAGAAGAGGTGGTTTGGAGAGATATTATAAAAATCTCTTCTCTTTCTAAGTTAAAGGTTAGATTTAGAGTGTATAGGGATGATAGAATATCTTTCTGGCAGGATGTGTGGTGTGGGGATGTGTCCTTTAAGTGTCGATTTCCGAGATTATTCAATATGGCTTCAAATAGGGAGGCCTTTGTTAGCGATTGCTTTGAGTGGTATGAGGGTGTTCTTGTGTGGAACCCTGGGTTTAGAAGATCTTTTTTTGAGTGGGAGGTGGAATTGGTCTCTAGCCTGCGGGCCCTTCTTGAGGGTTGTTACATTAAAAGGAATGGGGAGGATATAAGGCTTTGGATTAAGGAACCTTCTGGGACTTTCTCGGTTAAATCTTTCTATAAAAGTATTATGCCCATTTCTAACCCTTCATGTTCGGCAAATGTATGGAAATTTCATTGCCCACCTAGAGTTTGTATCTTTGGTTGGGCGGTTTGTCGTGATAGAATACAAACTATTAATTTTCTGAGAAATCGTGGTATGTGGCTTATTGATCATTGCCCACTATGTCTGCATGATGGGGAATCTGTGGATCACTTGTTTATGCATTGTTCGTTCACTAGGCTCATATGGCAATTCATCTTCATGAGATTTGGGATTTGTTGGGTTTTTCCAAAATCTATTCCGTCGCTATTGCACCAATTGGGAGGGGTTCATTGGAAGGAAAAAGGCAAAACCTTGTGGAATTTTTGTTTACTTGCTACGTGGTGGTCTATATGGAAGGAGAGGAACTCTAGAGTCTTTGAGGGGAAAGCCATGAATCCTCATTGGATTTACTTGAAGATCATCACCTTGGTTATATCTTGGGTGAGATGCCTCCCATCCTTTCGGTTTGTATCGGCTTTTGATCTTTGGGAAGGTTGGCGGGAGGTGTGCTTTAGTGTTGAGCGCAGAGATCTTATTTTGCATAGGTGGAAGCCCCCTGCTCAAAACATGTATAAGGTTAATTTCGATGGTGGGAGTTCCGGCAATCCGAGTCCGGCAGGAGTGGGAGGGGTTTGTCACAATGATAAGGGGGATGTTATGTGGGCATACTACGGCTCTATTGGTGTGTCTGATTCCTCAGATGCGGAAGTGAGGGCGGCACATTTTGGCATTTTGCATATTGATAGAAGGTTGATGGATCAGACCATTGTTGAGGGAGATTCGTTAAATGTGATTCACTGGCTGAAAGGTGGGGTGGCTCCTCCGTGGAGATTTCTTTCCATTTTTTATGAGATTGAGGATTTAACTGCGGGGTCCGCTATCGGCTTTCAACATGTTAGAAGATCGGCTAATGATAAGGCGGATGCGCTAGCTAAGCGTGGTGTCTCCGGTGGTTCTATTATGTGGTTCGACCACCTTCCTCCCTGAAAAGGGGTTTTCTCTGTATTTTGTTTTTTCTTCGTTCCTGTTTCTTTCTTGCTTCCTATTGTAGATATGGGTGGTCCATCTCGGCCTCCTTAATTTGCTATATATTATTATTGCCATTTCAAAAAAAAAAAGAAGGAAAAAGAAAAAAAACAAAAGAACAAAAGGAAAGAAAATAGGAAAAAAAAAGAATCGACATAGAAAAAATTTAAAGGCGCGAAAAAACTGTAAAAGAATAGGAAGAACGAAAAAAAAAATGATCAATAACATAAAAAATAGAAAATAAGTGGAAGAAGGACAAAAGAAGAATTGACTCGGGGTCACATCTTGGTCTGTCTCAGAGTCATCTCGGTCTAACTCAGGATCATCTCAGATTCTCGGTCAAACTCGGGGTCAATTTGAGCAATAATTTCCTGATTTTGCGTCAACTTGATCATCAATTTAGATCGTCTGATCACCGATTTGAGATTTTCGAAACAGTTGGATCAAGGGTCTTTAGCCTTCTGCCTTGTTCTAAGCATTCCGATAATCCGATCAATTCAATTACCATTAAGAATCATTCGGCCCTCGATCGACTGAGATACACTTGAGCCACTTACCTAAATTGGGGCCAATTGTTACACTAGAAAATTCCTAATTACATATATCATTTAAGTTTCTCTCTCTCTCTCTGTCTCTTGTTTTGAATGTTTTCTCCTCTTCCTTGACTTCAAGAAAGATAGTATAGTATACTGTTTTTAGCCTATGGCACGGGTTGCCAGCAATAGTAACATATCTATACTAATCTATTTAACAATGGAGATGTCTTATTTTCTCGTTTTCACATAATATATGATGCACATCATTCCCTAATATAAGTCACCACTGAAATACGTATAGAAACACACAGATTTCCTACCTTGGATTTTCATTTCGGGATACTGTCAAAAAAATTAGCCTCCTAAAATCTGCGTCGTCTGGCACATAGTTCAAAAAAATAATTTTTTTTAATATTTGTCTCTTTATATCATTTTACGACTTCTCAGCCTTTTTCTTTGGTTGCGTATAGGTATATAGATAAATAGTGCCATTTACCTTTATGATCGGAGTACCGGACAACCCCGTATGGATAAATAGTGCCATTCACTTTTGGGTTTTTTATGATATTTGAAATAAAGAATCTGATTGGGGATGACATTTTAACCCCACTACAGTACGCATTCGCCCCCCTGTTAACGTGAACAGTGGGCAACTTTAACGCTTTTTGACGTCAAATCACGCTAAAGAGGGCCGAATGCGTACTGTAGGGGGTGAAAATATCATCGATTATTGAATTAAAGTAGCGGTCGTAAAAGTAGCGGGTTTTCCGGTGGAAGGACGAATAAGCAAAAGCTGGCTCTCTGACACGTGGATTGCGTTTGACTGTTGGATGAACATCCCAAGCCCACTGATGAAGAGTAACGCGAGATTGCGGAAGAAGAGTAATGAATGAGAGAGAGAGAGTTTTGTTCGGGAGGGAGGGAGAGAGAGAGAGAGAGAGAGAGAGAGAGATGAGAAGAGGGATTATTGATTGTCTTCTCTGTGTCTTAAATTGAGATGTTGCAGAGAGTAAGGCACTGCCATGGCGGCGTGGCAGGGCTGTAATTCCGTTCCTTTAATGCTCCATGGCAGAGAAAGTGATCGAAGAAGCACTGCTGCCCAAAAATCCAATTCGTTTGTGAGGAAAGTTAAAGAGAATTGAGTGAAATCGCAGACCATGCCTGCCTAAACCCAAATAAAAACCAACAAAAAAAGGCCCCCCAACAACACTAGGATTGAGAACCAAGAGTGAGATTTAGGTGGGTTTTCTCCTTTATTATTTTTGTTTTTGCTCTCTCACCACAAGAGCAAGATCCATTTCCTGTCCCCCCCTCTCTCTATGCTATGGATTTTCTTCTAAAATTCGCGGTTGTGTCAAGACAATGGCTGGGTTTTCACTAAGAGAAAAGCAAACCCAAAACTCAAACCAAGATATCCCTCGCGAAAGCCTATTTAACATTTCTTATCAAAAGGGATTCGAGCCATGGCAACAGCAGCACATACACCACCATCAAGATGTTTTTTACTCCACGGGATTTGGGGTCAGAGGGGTTTCTAATGAAACTACCTTGTTCTCGAAATTTATGATGATGATGAGAGGAGGTGCAAGTGGGAGTAGTGGGAGTATGAGCTGCCAAGACTGTGGAAACCAAGCTAAGAAGGATTGTGCTCATATGAGGTGTAGAACATGTTGCAAGAGCCGAGGGTTCCCATGCCCTACCCATGTTAAGAGCACTTGGGTTCCTGCTTCTAAAAGACGAGAGCGTCAGCAACAGCTTGCCACTGTTCAGCAACACCAACACCAACATCAGAATCTCAAGAGGCAGAGAGAAAATCCCACAACTTCCTCTCTAGCCTGCACCGGTTTACTCACCACTATCCCAGGTACAGTAGCGCAAAAGCAAACAGTTGATTCAAAACCCCAAAAACCAAAGCCTCATTCCTCTAGTGAGAATGAGAAAGAAATTGGGCTTACCCCAATTTTCTTCTTAGGACTTTGTATTTTTCCTTTCTATTATTTCTTGAGGCAAGGCTAGGATTCTCCTTCTTGGTTCTGTCTATAATATTTTGAGGTCCGCTCTGGGTAAAAACAATGGGAGCATTCTAATTCTATATATTGATGCTTTTGAGTGTTTTTTAGGGTTGGAAGTGGGTAATTTTCCGGGGGAGGTGAATTCTCCGGCTGTATTCCGTTGCGTTCGTGTGAGTGGTGTTGATGATCCAGAAGATCAGTATGCATACCAGACCGCGGTTAACATTGGCGGCCATGTGTTTAAGGGCATTCTCTACGACGAAGGCCCTGATAACTACCAATCTATCTCTGGCGAAACATCCATCTCAAGAACTCTCCTCGCAGCTCCTGTTACAACTACAACTATTACTCCAACAACGGCTTCATTGCTAGATCCTTCTTCTCTCTACCCAACTCCCCTTAGCGCTTTCATGGCGGGTACGCAATTCTTCCCACAGCCCAGGCCTTTTAGATGAATGGGTTTCATTAATTAATATTAACCTTGCTTTTCGGCTCCATGTTGCCAAAGATATGGCCGATTTTTCACCGTCTCCCTCTTTTTCCTTGTCTCCTAACAGTCTGCATTTGTTTAGTCCCATGAAATGAACTACCTAGGAGAACATTCGAGATGTTGAATTTAAATGAGTGACGATGCATGTCTGAATCAATTGAAAATTTGTTTCATGAATCAAATGCATTGGATGCAATGCCATTTCGTTTGGCTTCTTATTTCATTGTCTATTGTTATTTATTAGTTTTTCGGCTCGCTTTTTCTCGTTTTACCCGTTCTTTTGTTGGCCTGTTTGAAATGGACGAGATTGGTTTCCTGTTTGGTTGGGCAATTGGTTTCCTGTTTGGTTGGGCAATGTGTATTTTCATACCTCTTTTTTATTGGGTTGTGCGTTTTAGGGCACCCCTGCAATGACTTTCATGCATGGTTCTCTTATTCTCTCATTTATTTTATTTATTTAGTAGTAGCTCCTGCCACAACTCTGACGTTTTGTATAATATGGAAGGTAGATAGGGTATGAATGGAAGCAACTTTTTTCTGCTCCAGCACCCTTATGACAGAATGAGAAATATTATGTTGCGCTGGTGTCTGTTGAGTACTGAGCAGAAGCTTTAATATCATTGTCACTAATCTCTTTTACCACGAAGACAATTATTATATGTGCATAGAACTATTTTCCATGTATGTGAAGCCTAGATACCTCTAAAAGTTATTTGCAAATAATTGATATAATTGTTTCGGAAATAATATAATTAATAGATTGTATTAAAATAATATGATCTGTTAATAAACAGCAATGTTGGTGGCGCTCAAAGTGGCCCATAATTTTAGACATGCATGTCATCAACGCCACTTGGTTTATATTAAATTTTGAGAAATATATAGGATAGTTTCTATTCTGAGCTAGGTTTAGCCACATATCAAATACATGTTAAGGACTTACAGAGTTACAGGATCTTATTGATCACTTAAAGACGTGTGATTAGTTATAATATTATTCCACCATGCTACACACCCATTATACTTGATACGATCGGGAGTTTGTGTTCATAATCCATACATAATCTACTCGATCTAGATACTCTTTAATTTCTATATATATTAGAAAAGAGTTCCCACCCCCTAGAGTAGATAACTTATTTACTCCATAAGCTTAAAATACAGTAGGAGCAACATTGTTTGGGTGATGCAAACCATTCATTTGATGGGCCCTCACATAGATAGGGTACTCCCAAAAAATCTGGTCCATATGATCATCCCAACCCTTCGATTTATGGAAGCAAAAATGGACGGGTATAAACCTTCACAAATCGGTCTATTTTTTGCCTCCACAATTCAAAGGGCTAGGATGATCCTATGGAGCTGATTTTTTGGGAACACCCTATCTATGTGAGGGCCCATCAAATGAATGTTTTGGATCACTTAAACAATGTGCCCCCACTGTATTTTAATCCCACAGAGTAGATAAGTTATCTATTCTAAGGAGTGGGAACTCTTTTATCTCACACACTTTCTCTCTCACACACAAATATATATATATATATATATATATATATATATATATATATATAGAGAGAGAGAGAGAGAGAGAGAGAGAGAGAGAGAGAGAGAACGATTCCTACACACTTGTGTAGATAAGTTATCTACACACTAGCTTAAAATACACTGGGGGCCCACATTGTTTGGGTGATCCAAACCATTCATTTGAGAGGCCCTCACATAGATAGGGTGTCCACAAAAAATCAGATCCATAGGATCATCCCAACCCTAGGATTTGTGGAGGTAAAATGGACATGTATAAACCTTCACAAATTAGTCCATTTTTTGCCTCCGCAGTTCGAATGGTTAGGATGATCCTATGGATCTGATTTTTTGTGGATACCCTATCTATGTGAGGGTGAATGGTTTGGATCACCCAAACAATGTGGGCCCCCACTGTATTTTAAGCTAGTGTGTAGATAACTTATCTACACAAGTGTGTAGGAACCCTTTCCTAATATATATATATATATATATATATATATATATATATATATATATATATAGAGAGAGAGAGAGAGAGAGAGAGAGAGAGAGAGAGAGAGAGGAAATGGTTTGTGTGCAGCTGCACAGATAATTTATCTGTGCATAACCGCCACAAACCATGGGGGGGCCACATACTATTGATTCTAACAACTGATTGCAGAGTTGATCATTTTTGAGGGATCCAAAGCATTCATTTGGAAGGCCCTTCCATGCATAGGGTGTGTACCAAAAATCAGCCCTATAGGATCATCCTAACCCAATCAAAGTTGGAGGGGAAAATGGACAGACACTGTTTCTGCCCATTTTTTGCCTCCACAAATGACAGGGTTAGGATGATCCTATAGGGCTGATTTTTGGTACACACCCTATCCATGGAAGGGCCTTCCAAATGAATGCTTTAGATCCCTCCAAAAATGTGCCCCCCCATGGTTTGTGGTAGCCATGCACAGATAAGCTATCTGTGCAGCTGCACACAAACCATTTCCTCATACACACACACACATATATTTATATATAGAGAGAGAGGAAAGTGTTCCTAAGCTATAGCTTAGATAAGCTTATCTAAGCTATAGCTCAAAAACACATGTGGCCCCACATTTTTGGGGGATCCAAAACATTCATTTGGAAGACCCTTCCATGGATAGGGTTTGTACCAAAAATCAGTTCTATAGGATCACCCTAACCCTGCCATTTGTTGAAGGAAAAAGTGGGCAGAAAAATGGACACAGGGTGTCTGTCCATTTTCCACTCCACCTTTGATTGGGTTAGGATGATCCTATAAGGCTGATTTTTGGTACACACCCTATCAATGGAAGGGCCTTCCAAATGAATGCTTTGGACCCCTAAAAAATGTGGGGCCACATGTGTTTTTGAGATATAGCTTAGATAAGCTTAGATAAGCTATAGCTTAGGAACAACTCATATATATATATATATATATATATATATATATATATATATATATATATATGAGAATGGTTTCTACACATAAGTGTAGATAAGTTATCTACACACTAGCTTAAAATACAATGGGGACTCACATTGTTTGGGTGATCCAAACCATTCATTTGATTGGCCCTCACATAGATAGGGTGTGCCCAAAAAATCAGCTTCATAGGATCATCGTAACCCTTCGAACCGTGGAGGCAAAAAATGGACAGATTTGTGCCCTATCTATGTGAGGGCCAATCAAATGAATGGTTTGGATCACCCAAACAATATGCCCTCCACTGTATTTTAAGCTAGTGTGTAGATAACTTATCTACACTTGTGTGTAGAAACCATTCTCTCTCTCTCTCTCTATATATATATATATATAGAGAGAGAGAGAGCTATAAGATTGTGCGCTCAAGGGCACCAAAAAATGGTGCGCTTGAGGCGTTATAACGCCTCCCATTGATTCTGCTATGTGCTTTCTCCATCAAGCGCACCAACACTTTTCTCATATATATATATATATATATATATATATATATATATATATATATATATATATATATATATATATATGAGAAAACGGTTCCTACACATATGTGTAGAGAGTTCTCTACACACTAGCTTAAAATGCAGTGGGGGCCCACATTGTTTGGGTGATCCAAGCCATCCATTTTAAAGGCCCTCACATAGATAGAGTGTCTACAAAAAATCAGATCCATAGGATCATCCCAACCCTACGATTTGTGGAGGTAAAATGGATGTCTTTAAACCTTCACAAATTAGTCCATTTTTTGCCTCCACAGTTCGAATGGTTAGGATGATCCTATGGATCTGATTTTTTATGGACACCCTATCTATGTGAGGGCCTTAAAAATGAATGGTTTGGATCACCCAAATAATGTGGCCCCCACAGTATTTTAAGCTAGTGTGTAGATAACTTATCTACACATATGTGTAGGAACCGTTTTCTCATATATATATATATATATATATATAATGTATAGAAAATGTTTCCTACACGCAAGTGTAGATAAGTTATCTACACACTAGCTTAAAATACAGTGGGGGCCCCCATTGTTTGGGTGATCCAAAGCATTCATTTGATGGGCCCTCACATGCATAGGGTGTGCCCAAAAAAGCAGCTTCGTAGGATCATCCTAACCCTTCGAACCGTGGAGGCAAAAAATGGACAGATTTGTGAAGGTTTATACACGTCCATTTTACATCCACAGATCGTAGGGTTGGGGTGATCCTATGGAGCTGATTTTTTGTGGACACCCTATCTATGTGAGGGCCAATCAAATGAATGCTTTGGATCACCCAAACAATAGTCCCTCTGCTGTATTTTAAGCTAGTGTGTAGATAACTTATCTACACTTGTGTGTAGAAACCGTTTTCTCATATGCAAGGCCCTATCATAGATAGGGTGTGTATAAAAAATCAGCTCCATTGAATCATCCTAACCCCTCCAAAAGTGGAGGGCAAAAATGCGCAGATTTGTGGACAAACAGTGTCTGTCCATTTTGACCTCCACAAATGGATGGGTTAGGATGATCCTATGGAGTTGATTTTTGGTACACATCCCATCTATGTAAGGGCCTTTCAAATGAATGCTTTGGATCATCCTAACAAAGTGGCCCCACATGTGATTGGGCACTCGAGCGTACCATAAGCTTGGTACACTCGAGCATACAATCCTTTTCCTCATATATATATATATAGACACACACACACACACACACACACATATATATATATATATATATATATATATATAGAGAGAGAGAGAGAGAGAGAGAGAGAGAGAAAACGGTTTCTACACACAAGTGTGTGTGTGTATATATATGACAAGTGTTCATGCGCAGTTGCGCGGGGAGTTACCTGCGCATTAGTGGCTTACAAAGCCACTGATTGGTCGCTTTTTGTAGACCCCGCAAAGGTGGACCCGCCATAACAACCAATCGGTGGCTTTTTAAGCCAGTAATGCACAGGTAACCTCCGCAGCTGCGCAGGAATACTTGTCTCTCTCTCTCTCTATATATATATATGTGTGTGTGTGTGTGTGTCTATATATATATATATATATATATATATATATATATATATATATATATATATATATATATATATCAGGAAAAAGTTTCTGAGGTATCGCGATGACATAAGTTATCTACTCCATCGGCCAAAAATACAGTGGGGGCCCACATTGTTTGGGTGATGCAAACCATTCATTCAATGAGCCCTGACATAGATAGGTGGTGCCCAAAAAATCAGCTCCATAGGATCATCGGTTTTAACCTCCACAAATCAAAGAGTTTGGATGATTCCATGGTATTGATATTTTTGGCACACCCTATCAATGTCAGGGCCTATCAAATAAATGGTTTGGATCATCCAAAAAATGTGCGACCCCTATATTTTGGCCCGAAGGAGTAGATATGTTATCTACTCTCTAGAGTAGAAACTCGTCACTCTAAGATGCACAATATACACACACAAAAAACTGCTACATAAAGTTAACTGTGTCATTACTGAAGCATGGGTTTGCAGATATCATAATATTCACACGTAATGTGTGAGATGCCCCTTGGTTTGATAGACATACATCGCTATACTAAGTTTTTTGAACGGTTGTTTATGGCTTGCTGGGAACTGTACCATCCTTTAAACAGTTAATAAGAAAATGTACAAAGTAAAAAGTTGAGTGCATTATGGAAGCAAATGAATGCCTATATGATTTTCCTATGTACCTATAGAATCCAGAGAATTTAATATATAAGCCTTATTCATATATAAGCCTCGTGTAAAGTTCAATGCAAAATCTTTCTAGGATGTTTTTACCATGCATTACATTAACCAAAGGAAAATAGCATGGCCATGATAGAACCAGAGAATTTAATAACTTTAAATGAGCCCACAAAATATCTGTGTGTATAAATGCACCATAGTAGCTATGAAGAGACCCCAAAAAAATTACACTCGAATAAATCAATTTTATTGAGGCACGATGGCAGCTCTCTAGCTAAGGCAATGGAGAAGTTTGATGCGTTTGCCATGAACGAAACTCTGATGGGTTTTCTCTTCATGCCTCTAAATGATTGTGTGGTTGTATATGGGTTTTCTCTTCATGCCTCTACATGATTGTGTGGTTGTATATATAGTTTCTTAGGTTTACACGATTTGCAAAGATTGCACAAAGATTTTGGTTTGCCATGAAAGCAACTCAGATGGACAAAAAACAAATAACTAAAAGATTTACATAGGGTGTCCAATCTCCAATGATTTCTCATGATTGTGTATCTGATGCAGAACATGCTACAGCATTGAACAAGTCACTCCTATTTTTGTCATCTTCTATTTATTCTACTATTTAGGTATCAAATCTTGTTCCCTTGGTTTGTCATCTATTTATTCCATTGTTTAGGTATCAAATCTTGTTCCCTTGGTTTGATTTTGGTATCCTTAGAAAGGGTTTTTGATTAATTAGCTATCTAACGAGACCAAGGTCATCTGATTTGAACATGATATGACGAAGTTATGAATAATTTACAGATGTGCTACATATCTATTACGTGAGCTCTATTTTAGGATTATTTCAGCCATGTCTCTAACTGTTATTTGTGTTGCTTTAGATGGAAGATTGAGAAGAATTATTTAGGTCTTAAGTTAGAATTTAGGGTTTTTATTTTTGAATTTTGGCTATTCATATAATGTAATGACATGAGGAATGAAAAAATAGTTTTGAAAAAAGTTAATTTCAGGAATATTCTTTTTGAAGAGAGTGTGGACTCTCTTGCGTGCGTCAAGGAGAGCATGGTTTCTTCATGTGTATAATGGAATTTTTCGCCAAAACCGTAGTATGGGTTTTTCAAAACCTCACAAGTTGTTTTAGTTGCTTCTTGTGTGATCTCCATCTTGTCATGCATCTCCAAGGTCTTGCATCAGTTGGTATCAGATCATAGGATATCTCCGCTACATGCATGACTAAATGAAGAATTCATTCCGTCGAACATTGTCCTACTTGATCTAGGCTTGGAAAATGGGCAACTTCAACAACTGGAGACTTTCATACACATTTAGCACTACTCGAAGACTGCATGCATGAGCAAGATAAATATGGATTTGAAAGTGCACGCCTTCGAGACCGTTTTCATGGTTAAATGCCATATAAGGGATCACAAAAAGATGAGAAAAGGTAGGAAGAGGGGAAGGTTGATGAAACGTTGTTGTTATGGTGTCTTCATTGAGGAACAATTAGATTTAGATGATAATGGCATAAACTCCAAGTTAAGCTCTCTTCAAGTAGGGGTGAATGATGCAGAACGTTCAGAGTGCAACAAGTTACTTATTCTTCAACTTTTATTTTTTTCATCTTTTACTAAACATTCTTTTTAGGTATCACTCCTAGAACAGTACTCACGGCCCAATGCATGACAACGCCAAATACCATCAAAGTAACCTATACAAGTATCCATGGCTAACAAAATAAAATCAGATCCATTCACATCCTTATATAATATATCAAGTCTTACGTGAGTTCAAATTAAGAATCACAACTATCTCACTCTTATCTAAAAATAATCAAAATAAATGTCTCTCTCACTCTACAGCTACTAAAAAAAAATGTACTCTCTAATCTAAATAAATTAAAAAGTCTTAAATCTAAGATGATGTTCAAGCATCCACTCTCTCAACATCTTCGCGAGGATCAAAATCTGAAAATGATAAATCCACTGTCAACCAAGGCACAATACTAAATAACGGTTCATTTTAGTTGAGTCAAGCATGCCAAGAAGAGTTCAAAGAAGGAAATCATAAATGAGAAATGTAAAAAGTCAGTAATCCTAGATTTTTCATATGTTCTAATAATTTGATTGTGGACAAAAGACAAGGTGATCATATCTGAATGGGTGGGTGGTCAAAGGTGTACGTTGCAAAGTTCACAAATGTCAATGTTTCAAAGAGAGATATGTAAAGGTCTGAGGTAACAAGGTTCACATAGGACTTCTGGGTCATTGGCCTAGTCATATAATACCACTTTATAATGTGGTTCTAATGATACTTTTTTGCACCGACGGTCGGTGATGTAGGAACTAGTTCTTGTTCTTACGCACATATACCTGTCAATAGGGCCAACATATGTCCTTCATTGGTGGAATCTAAGTTCTTACATACATATATGCCAATGCATTGTGACCCCATTGGTGCGGTTATTCTAAGTTCTAAATCCAAGCCTAATAGAAGTGTTCACAATCATAGGATTGACATAGATATGAAAGGGTGTAACATGGATTTATAAATTTCCCAATTGAAAAATACATAATTAGAGGGTATTTAAATTCAAAGTTCTAAGCATATCTCAAGGAATAAAATGTAGAAATTCATTGTATCTAAACAAGATCATGCAAGATCGAAGAGTATTCATGATGGAAAGGGCCATATCCAAAAATCATAAGAAATAAGAAACATGGGATAAAGGCATGCTAGACACGAAATCAACTGAGAACAAAGGTTCACATAACTCTAAGATGTGATCACATTACACATAGATTGAATCTGAGGGTCAAATGGTTTGGAGAATCAAAGAACAAAAATAATATGTTATCACGTACCTCGAAAACACAACTCCAATTTCTTTGGTATCCGAACCCAACCACCTTGCAACGGTAAATCGCTCAAATAATCATAAGGGTATCTAAAATCAGTATACAGGGTATGGCAGAGGCACTAAACACTCATTCGTGGCCGACTAGAAAGAATACAGTATACAATCCTAGGCTTTCCGGAGGGTACCACATAGTAATATACAATTAATATAGTTTGGAAGGACCCAAATATTTTTTAAATTGTTTTTTAAGATTTCTGAAATGCCCAGGAAATATGAAATCAGACGAAAATTTAATTATATACGAAATATTGAAGTTTCAGATTCTCGGTCGTAGACAGAGAAATTCAAGGTCGACTGCTCGGTCGACCAAGCCATGCCTACATGCGTAGTGTTTATGCCCAATTTATCAATTTTTATTTATTTATTAATTATTTTATTGATATTTCCTATACATGCCACATGCATTACCTTCAAATCGATATATCTTATTCAATTCTTATCAGAATTACACGAGGTTGGGCTCCTTACATATGATCCATGATATTAGGTTGGATCCCAAAAAGACACATAATTCACTAGCGGACATGCATCTGGATAGTTGACCCAATCGACATCAGAGAAGGAACATATGATATTAGATGTTGAGCACAGAAGGAGAATTCCAGAGGTGGTTGCCCCTTTGAGATAGTGATGGATCCATTTGATGTCTATTCAATGATCAGTCGTCCGAGAGTGCATGAACTAACACATTTGATTCACGACAAATGAGATATTGGGTCTCGTGAGAAAAAATTACTGTAGGTCACCCATTGTGCTTATGTATTTAGTGAGCTTTGTAATATTAGTACCAAAGAAGGGTGATGGACGTGTTGGAGGCCAATCGATATTGCGTGACTTGGCACCTATCATGTTTGTTCGGGTCAGGTGGTCAGCAATGTACTTTCTCTATGGATGTACCTCCATGCTGAAAAAATACTGATGAACCATTGATCTTTGATTGTGAATTCACTATGGGGTCTCTAGTGGAGATGGCAAAGTGCAACTTCATTATTCTGGTCATGATGATATCGTCGACATAGACCAAGAGTAGAATTATAACACCCAGACAATGAAAATGAATCTGAGGTGTCAATGAGACCCATGAAACCAACCTGTATTACAGAAGAGAGAGAAGCCTATTACACCATGCAGGTATGCCTATTTTAAGCCTTAGATGGCTTTACGTAAGCGACACATAAAAATATTTACGGGTCGTCAAAACACAGTGGTTGGGACGTGTATCCCTCTTTGGATAACATGCCATTAAGAAAATCATTATGATTGTCTAATTGCTTCATCATTCAACTAGAGGAAAAAAGCTCAACGAAAGAACAAGCCTAACCATGGTAGGCTAGATGACATAGCTAAACAGGTCGGTGTCCTAAAACCCAGTATATTTTGCATGTTACTCAATAAAAGTTTCTTTTCATGATAATTACTGGGTAACTATAAGTTAAATATGTGTGACATGCTACTTGTTATTGATATGTATTTGTCCTTAGGTAACAAAGTAGGAAACCCATGCTCATGGATTTACAGATCCTAGGGAGCAAGGAGATATGGGATTCTGGTTATATGCAGACCTTAGTAGTTCATAGTTGGGGTTGATGTTGGACACTTCTTTCTGTATACAACTAGCATCTATCTTGCCATCATGCACGAGATGTCGAGTGACTTATCTCAATCACTCGGGTAGTGGACCCTAAGCAAGATAGAATGTGTATGACAATGAGATTGCGTACTGAACGGGATAACATTAGAATAGCTTGTGGACAAGAGATAGTTGAGCTATTCTACCAGACAGGACCCTTTACATGTCCTTTGACCTGAGGGGTCATATTGGTCTATTGGCGAGTCTCTCATTCTTGGTCTATCTAACCGTGATTCTCTTGGAGTCACTAAAGGGTAGTACTGGAGTGTTGAACAAACCTTCGAGGTCAATAGTGATACTCGACATGGAATTCTCCACCTATTTCATAGGATAACATCTACGGTTTTGGTCAGAGCAGTAGGCTTAGAAAAATACCTGGCCAGGTGGATTTGATAAAATATTTATCAAAGGATTTTACAAAATAAGTTTTAAAATATTTTTAGCAAATGCATTTGCTGGCCAACACTGCTTGACTAAAAGGTATACCGTGAGTGAGCCCAAGGGGAGTTGATGTCCACCCCCCGTAGGACTAAACTCAGTAGATGTGGACTTGGAGAAAGGACTTGCACATTTGATGTGATTAGTAAGATGATGATTTGACAGTTATCTTCAGGGTTACGTCTCGATGGAGGCCACTAACTCAATGCGATTGTAGCATTGGCTACGGAGCAATAATCGCAGTGGGGCCCATTCGTGGGTTCTGCAGGATCTACCGCTGAATCCCTGCTACGATCCCACTCACTACTCGATTGACCTATTATTATCTATTAGATAGAGGTCTCACATTCATTTGGTTGCTTATGCGAACTAGTTTCGTGGCATTGGATGCATTGAAATGATATATACAATGTATATAGTGTATATGCACTATGTGATACATTGGGAATACCAAAATGGTTAAGTATAAACCATAAGGGTATTTTGAGAATTATAGAAAAATATGGATGGAGTTTTTTATCCCATTGGATGGGAGGAAATATGTTTATTTAATTAAAAGAATTAAATAAATATTTGTAAGTTTAGCTTATAGAGTGGTTTTACTAAAACAGTCATAACTTACTCATCTCTGGTCAAAAATTAATGTGTAAGTACTCGTTTCGAAGGATGTTGAAAGATCTAGAACTTTGTAGTTTATGATATTTTCTAATTCATTCATTTACTTGTCCAAAAGGGAGGTTGAAATTTGACCAACAGGCTTATAACGAGAATGTTGAAAAAGGAAACAATGTGAGATATTTTTAGGATTGTTTTTATCCAATAAAGCAACCACGTTTTTTACTTGGAAAAAACTCAATTTATGGCCTAAAAGTCTAATAATTTCTAAAAACACTCCCACATTATTTGGTTTCTATTTTGAAAAAGCCAACTAGCTTGTTTCCAAATTGGAGCTTCTAATTGTGGCTAGTTTCTATGTTTTGTGAGATTTTTCTAGAAGCTTTGGGTTGTGTATATGAAAATTGAGAACTCTATAAATACAAGACAAAGGAATAGAGTTTGGAAGAGCGAAAAATTACGGAAATTGCGGCCAGCCTGATCTAGCCGCGAAGAACGAAAAACTCCAATAACGGGTGAAGACGTTAGCACTACTCGAAGCCCGCATCCATGAGAAGACGGCCATGCGTGGAAGCTGATTTCCACTGGTTTATCCCCCAAATTTTCATTTGAAGTGTCCTCTAAAATTTCATCATAATCAGTCTCCATGATGCAATCAGGGTCCTCATCAATGGCTTCTAAATGATATAGAGGTGTACGACAATCATGCCCCTTGTGATCCTCGTAAAGAGAAGGATCGAACCGCAATCAGATCGCCTCTAAGAAACCCTTCCGGGAGTTGATCAGATTGTTTGATTTTGCCCATTGAAACTAAGACAAAGCAGGTCCATCAAAATGAAATGAACTGATATGAATACGCTGATCCTCAGGTATACTGTAATAGGTAAAAAATTGTTCTACCTTGAAGGACCATCTGATGGCATCTGTACCGTCGAACCGCGGAACATCCAAACGAAGGAATTTGTTGTTAGATGGAGCTATCTCGGCGATTCCTTCATCGGAATTTCTGACCGAGCGATCGTCGTTTGGTGGCGGGGAAGACGATGTCGAGGGAGGACGAATCTGTAATTGTTTAATCAGGTTGACCAGTTCTTCATGTTGTTGAGTTTGGAGCAAACGAAGGTCACTGATATGTTGTTGATGATTCTTTAATTGCTCGTCAAATTTTGCTTGGGTTTGTGTATTCTCGGCCATGGCAATGAAGCTCAATGAAAGCACCAATGTTACAGATCTGATAATCTGTAATGGCAGATCTGGGATCTAGTTTAGAATTTTCAGAGAGAATAAGAAGAAGAAGAAAGGTAATGAGGGCAGAAAACAGAGTGAGAGAATGAAGAAGGAAGAGATAGAGAGTGGAAGAAGGGGATTTTTCTCATTCATATATTTTCTGCTAGTGCTTACTCTCTTAAAAAGGAATATGTCACTGTCAGGTTGTTACACTATTCCGTACAGCTGCTGACAGATTCTTACCTTTTACAACTAATTACAATTGAAATTGCATTTAACAGATAACTACCAGCTAATGACTCTATTATTACTTAAGCTGGTTCATTACATAGTCTCCCATCCACATGGCCGGTTTACGCTGGGCCCTTCTTGTATGTTATCCACTTGATCCCCATTCATTTCTTCTATTCCCTGATTTGATTATGGTTCACTTGTCAACCCTTGATCTAAAGATCTATCAGTAAGCAGTGTGGGTTCAAAGGGGTAATTTACTTTCTTAATGAAGCTCATTTATTGGAATATAAGGGGGATGGGATCGGAGAGGAAGATGCTAGCGGTGAAAGTTGAGTATCGAATATTGCCTCTCGAAATCATCATCCGAAACATGCCCATTATGTCTTTCCTTCAACTTGGGCAACATGAGCTTGTCTTACAAACTTACAGTTATAATGCCTATTTTGAGCAGAAAGGTAAGGCGAGCAGATCGATTTAGGAGAGCATACAAAACTACAAATGGGATTATAAGGATTATTTTTGTTGTTACTACAAAGGTGAAAATGCTCAAAGGATCCTCTTGAATTTGTAAAGAAAGCTTGCTGATGTAAGGAAGAAAGGAAGAGATGATGGGTTATTGCATTTTGATTTGTTACGCTGTATTTACTTACTTGTCTCGGGTATGCCCGCGCCAGCACTCGTTAATATTTTGTATCGCATGACGGGACTATGGTCCCGAATGCTTCATTAATATTAATGAAATATGTCAATTTTAAAAAAAAAACAAGAAACTTAGTTTACATTTGTTCCATGAAAAATCTCAAATGGAGACTTACCCATTGTCCTATTAGGAATAATTAGGCTTGGAGAAGTGAGTAGTTCCATTAATACATGTCTATTTTTCTTTTCTTCATTGTATATGTTCTGATGGTTTTGTTTGGGTTACTTTGAGAAAGTTCAAACTAGACACTTGTTTGTTCTGTGTTACGTGAAAGTTGGACGTAGAGCCCTTCTAAGTTTTTGTTACATTGCTCATACACACTTAGAATCAGATTCAGTGAAGCAGTATCTTGCTAATACAGGCATCCAAAATACTCTTTCTCGCTCATTGCGATTGCTTTTCAATTCTTGTCACAGTTGGGAACTCCGGCTTCCTCTGTATAAGTCTCTATGACAACTGCCATTTATCTGGCCCTTAAGATGGGCCAAGTTCGGATCCATCCAATACTATGGCAGAAACCATAGACGATTTGGGTGGCGCTAATGCCTGGCCCGTCTTACCTCCCATATTCACAACAAGCCCTTGTGCTCCTTGTATTCTCAAGTCGGCCCAAGGCTTCACTTGCTCGACCGAAGCCCGTCTTAAGGGGGCAGCTCAGCCCAACTTGGCTACCCGATTCATTATACATGAGGCAGGTTGAAGACTATGGCATGTATTGTTGGGATTGAGCCCATATCTCAGTTGAAAATCCTTTTGTATGACAACCACGAGGTTGCATGTTCAAGTCCACTTACCTCTATTAATAAAAAAAAATTCATGCAGGGTGTTGTGTTTAAGATCTGTTGGATCCGATTCATATCCATATACTAGGATCTGAAATCATATCGGATCAAACCCAAGCATAACCACAGAATCCGATTCATATCCATAATATAAAAAATATTTATGCAGGGTATTTTTTATCGGGCAGTGATAAATTCACATCCTTGAAAGAAGAGTACACCCCCTTTTTAACAGAAATCGTTAAGCGTTTAACTCCCGAAACATTAAAACTTGAACGATTTCTATTAAAGGGGGTGTATTCTTCTTTCAAGAGGATGAATTTATCACTGCCCATTTTTGTCATATAAAATCCCTAATCAAAATCATCGTCCTTCCTAGGAGTCTAAAAAAAAAGTATATTAACTACGAAAAAAAGCTTTTATCAAAGGAAAATTTTTATAGTTGCCAAATTCCCCAGCTATGTTTAAATCAATTGATAAACAATTTGTTACGATTTGATTCCTTATTTTCCGATATCGATCTAACAGTCAATAGTTCAACTCAATTTGGATAATTCTTATTTCTTCTCTTTTAACACTTTTTAACCATAAATAGCTATGTGATATTAAAATTCCTCTTAGCCAGTCAGAAAAGTGTTTAATAAAATGAGGAGAGCCATTATCAAAATAAGGAAGTTCTGGCATCATTTCCCCATAACACAAAATATAAGAACAAGCTTTGCCAAATGAACTTTATGTAAAGCATTGCAGATGAGACCATGGTAATACAGTTTCTCATAGAACTTCTCATAACATATTCAGCAACTTTCATATAATCTTCAAATTTCATAGGGCTTCATTACGTCAAATTTACATCTTTTACTCAGCCAACGGTTACCAGACTATGCAACTGAGGCCCCTTTCTGATTCTGCAGACAAAACAAATTCTCAAACAATTTTGGGGCCGGAGGAAGAACCATAGGCTCCGGCGCCATAAAATTAACAATCTTCTCGTGAACGTGATACCTAAAAAATTGCAAGAGTAACAGACTGAGAAACTGAAAACTTACATATGTTGTCACATATAGAAGGTAAATGATAGTTACCTGATCTTACGACTCTTTGATGCGCGGCGGTCAACTATCTTTGTTTCTTAGTTTGGGGCCTTTTTCGAGCATAAAATGTTGTCTCTGAGAACATCCAAGCACCATAAGTTACATTGTAGTGCCCAAATTCATGAATTTTAAGCTAATTATGGACATGCTGCCACAACTAAAACTAATTAAGGGGGAAAAAGAGAAGCACATCATAAAGACAAGGTTAATGAATTTGGAAATGGAAGCCAATGGACAAAGCAAAGAATGGCCATTATCGCTCTTATCACTCTCAAGGTGAAGAACAAACTACTAATCATGTTTTAGATGGAATGGATGCAAAAGTGCTCATGTTTAGAACTGTGGCCAAGTAGTTTTCGATGATCATGTTGATCAAGGTAGTCTAAAACACCTATAATACAGCCAAGGTTACTGCTCAGCACTAAAACAGAAAAAATAAATTGTTATACAGATGAAGGAGAGGTGGGTATATGTAGCGAAAAATTATTTTTTATCAAGAACAAAATCTACGCAACTATAACATAAAATCAATACAAAATTGCTCAAGTTTCAAAAATTCAGTATTTAAGTCAGCATCTGTCCTCTAACTCTTTTCATAAAACCAGTCCCCAAAAAGGGAAAATCACTATGATTTGTTGACACGGACACAGTAAAACCCCAAAATGTAGAAACGGGGACACGACCAAACCAGAAACAGGGACACAGAAAAGCTAATACGATACAATGAATATAATATCAGATTAAGAGTTTTTATGGTTTTAGGTTTAGAAGAGGGGATATAACAAGGACATTCTTATGGTTTTCATTGATTTGGAGAAAGCGTAAGTTAGGTTTCCTAGGAGTGTTATGTGGTGGGTCCTTGAAAGGAAAAAGATTCCAACTAAATATGTTGATATGATTAAGGATATGTACGATGGAGCAGTAACTAGTGTCAGAACTACGAACGGCCCTTGTCTTTTTAGTCTAGTTATGGATGAACTTACGAAGGGAATCCAGGACGACATGCCGTGGTGTATGTTATTTGTAGATGACATAGTATTAATTGACGAAACCAAAGCAGGAGTTAATGTTAAGTTAGAGTTATGGAGAACTACCTTAGAATCCAAAGGTTTTAGACCGAGTAGTACTAAGACAGAGTATATAGAGTGCAACTTTAGTAAGGAGCCGGGGCGAGGATGTAGTAAATATGACTGGACAGGAGGTACCTAAGAGGGATATCTTTTGCTATCTTGGTTCAATCCTACATAAGGAAGGAGAGATTGAAGAGGATGTTAATCATAGAATAATAGCATGTTGGTTGAAGTGGAAGCATGATTCAGGAATTCTGTGCTACCGTAAAATACCTACCAAGTTGAAGGGAAAGTTTTATAAGACAGCTATGAGGCCAGCCATGTTGTACAGCTCAGAATGTTGGGCTACCATTTGCATAATATGAGTGTAGTGGAGATGAGAATGCTTAGATGGATGTGTGGCCACACAAGGTTAGATCAAATTAAAAATGAAGACATCCGTAAAAAGGTGGCAGTGGCACCAATTGAGGAGAAGATGAGAGAGCACTGCTTAAGATGGTTTGGGCATATCCAACGTAGGCCTTTGGATGCTTTAGTGAGAAGAAGTGACTCTTGCCATGTTGATGGAGTAAAAAGAGGTAAGGGCAGACCAAAAACAACTCAGGTAGAAACAGTGAGGAAAGACTTGTGGGCTAGGAACATAACAGAGAACATGACCTTGGCTAGGATAGAATGGAAGAAAATGATCCATGTAGACAAACCCAACTAGTGTCAGGATTAGACTTAGTAAATTTGAGCCGAGTAGACCCTTTCATCGTCTTCAAGAAAGGATTCATTGGTCAACCCCAACTAGTTTAGTTGTAAGCCCAATGTTTCCCACCTTGGCATTCCCATCTTATTTTGATGATTCCAATACACAAGTGATTTATACCACTAATGTGTTTGTATGTCTAAGTTGTAGATTACAATTGTGCTAAGACAAGATTGCTTGGATTAAGACCAAGAAGCTCTCATTGGACCACATTAGGAAGGCCAAAGACATCGGAGATCCAAGATGCATGAAGACTTGAAGCATCGCAATTGAAGATCGAAGTCACTTTAGAATGTAATGATCCAATCCTAGTTTACGTGTTTAGAGGCATAAATTAAGTTAATCTCACACACCCCTAAATATTTAAGAGATTGTCCTTGTGGTGTTCCAACACTTTTGAACCCTCATAACAATCGCAACTTGGTGTAGAGTTGGAAGCCCAATAAACAGAATTGAAAATCTGCTGCATATAGGCTTCTCGGAACTCCGAGAAATCCTCGGAGCTCCGAGAATTGGTTGAGTAGCTTTTTTCCAACTTCTGTTTGTATTCCCGGAACTCCGAGACCACTACTTCGGAAAGAAAAAAGAGCCGTTGGTATTTTTGCCAGAATTACCACTATGCCACCAAACGATCATATTTGGGTTTTTCTATATATATGGGTATTCTAAACTTCCCAATTATCAATCCTAACACTCTAAAAACCTATTGGAATATCCTAAGAGTGCATCAAGCTTGTTTATGCCTCTCATCCTCTAGATTTAGGATTTGGATCATAGGCTCAAATTTGTACATCTTCTACAAAGTTTGTAAACCCTTGTGAGGGATTTTTTTGTTCTTTCTTTCTTTACCAAGAACATTGTATTCGGGCGAGTGTTCGGAGAAGCGGAGCCCACTCTTCGTGGTGAGGATTGCCACCAAGGTTAAAGGCAGTTGGAATTGTAATCGACACCGATCTTCGCCGAAGTTAAGAAGATCAAATAGTGAAGCAATCAACGGGTTTGGTTGGTGGAGTGGAGTAGGGCTCGCGTTTGGAGGACCGAACCACTTTAAATCTCGGGTGCACTCTCTCTTGTCTCTTGCTTTTCATTTGCACTGCACTTAGGATTTAACTTGTGTGCTTAAATTTTCATCTTTGATCTCTTAATCTTCAAAATTGGATTAGAAGTTTTTAAAAGATTAAAACTTGTTAGCAACCTAATTTTACCTCCTCATTAGTTGCCATTAGAGTAAGTACTCGGGCCTACCCTTGGAATTTCACTTGGTATCAGAGCCTTGGCTCTTAAAAGATTTTCTTTTCTTGAAATCTTTGGTAAGTTTTTTTGAAAAATTTTAACAAGGGAAAGATCATAAGATCTTTGGCAACTTTCTAATTGTGAAATGGCAAACATAAATGGAACCGGACTTCCAGAAGGCCATTCCACAACTAGACCTCCTTTCTTTGATGGGTCCAACTATGGACATTGGAAGACAAGGATGCGCATCTATCTTCTTTCGATAGATGTGGAGCTTTGGCATATTGTGAAAAATGGATACACTTTGCCTTCCAAACCATTTGAAGAATGGAATGTTGTAGAGAAAAGGCATGCAAATTTAAATTATAAAGCTATAAATTCTTTATTTTGCGCCTTATCTACGGAGGAGTTTAATAAAGTAGCTCTTTTTTATTCCGCCAAGGTTATTTGGGATACACTTGCTGTTACCCATGAGGGAACATCACAAGTTAAGGATTCCAAAATAAACTTGTTAAAGAGCAAATATGAAATGTTTAGAATAGGTCAAAATGAAAGTATTTCCGAAATGTATACCTGATTTTCTAAAATTTCAAATGAATTAGCTAATCTTGGTAAATCTTATCCTACTGATGAGCTTGTGAGTAAGTTACTTAGGTCACTTCCTCCTTATTGGGATCCAAAGGTCACTGCCATCTAAGAATCAAAAGATCTCAAGACGCTAACTATGGAGGAGCTTGTAGGATCTCTTATCACTCATGAGATGCTCCTCACTAGCTGTCAAGAAGAGAAGAAGCCGAAAGAGAAAGTCGATCTCTAGCTCTAAAGGCCTCCAAGACGGACTCATCATCCTCAAATGAAGCGGATAGTGATGAGGAAGAAGCGTTAAGAAAATTTAAAAGCTTATGGAGAAAGAAGCATAAAAAGGATAAAAAGAAGAAGAAAGAAGAAAGTGAAGTAGAAGGAGGAATAAGATGTTACAATTGTAAGAAGACGGGACATAAGAGACCGGAGTGTCCACTTCTCAAGTCATCTTCCTCAAAGTACAAGGGAAAGAAGGATTGGAAGAAGAACAAGGGTCTTGTAGTCGCTTGGAATGCTTCTAGCACCTCGGGAAAGAGCTCAAGTGAAGGGGAAGCTAATAAGGATGATCTTTGCTTCATGGCACTCACCCATGAAGATGAGGTAAATTCTAACCCCTCTTGTAATTCACCAAGTAGTGATAGTAGAAACATATCTTATGATGAATTGTGCATTACCTTGCATTCTCAAATTTGAAAAAATAAAGTTCTTAAAAAATCTATTTCAAAATTAGAAATTGAACTTGATGTTTTGAGAAATGAATCATCTTCTTCCAAATCTCAAGCTAAAGCACAAATTGAAAATTTTAAACTTAAGATTGAAACCCTTAAGGGTAGTTTGGATGAGAAAACTTGCCAAATTGTTAAACTTCAAGATGTGGCAAGCTCTTCCAAATCTTATGAAGATGACACTAATGATTTTCTAAATCAAATAACCCATCTTCATAATGAAAATGAAAGGTTAAGATTATGTCTCCATGGATTCTTAAATGGTGATAAAATTATTGACATAATCTTGAAGAAGGCTAGTCATAGACCTAATCTTGTATTTTATGATAGGACTAGTCTATCTAACCCTCATGTTAGATGCCATTATTGTGGAATCAATGGTCATTACCAATTCCAATGTGTATCTAAAATTAGGGATTGTGGTGGAACCAAGAAAGCTTGGGTTCCCAAAGCCCCCATATGATTCTCTTCATATGTGCTTAGATTAGGGGCTTGCAATTAATAATTTGTATATCTTTATCTTTGAATTTTAAAATCCCCTCTTGTATTGAATTTGTTTTCCCAATAGGGGGAGTTTTATGTTTGTCTTTTTCCTTGAAAAAGGGGGAGCTTAAAATTGTAAAATTCATCCCTTTGATTTTTTTTACCCCAATCTTTTTTATTGATGCCACAGGAGGGAGAGAAATCTAGTGTAAGGAAATATATGTGTGCTTTTATTGGAAAATCTCTTGTGCTTGTCATCATAAAAAAGGGGGAGATTGTAAGCCCAATGGTTCCCACCTTGGCATTCCCATCTTATTTTGATGATTCCAATATACAAGTGATTTATATCACTAATGTGTTTGTATGTCTAAGTTGTAGATTATAATTGTGCTAAGACAAGATTGCTTGGATTAAGGCCAAGAAGCTCTCATTGGACCACATTAGGAAGGCCAAAGACATCGGAGATCCAAGATGCATGAAGACTTGAAGCATCGCAATTGAAGATCGAAGTCACTTTAGAATGTAACGATCCAATCCTAGTTTAGGTGTTTAGAGGCATAAATTAAGTTAATCTCACACACCCCTAAATGTTTAAGAGATTGTCCTTGTGGTGTTCCAACACTTTGGAACCCTCATAACAATCCCAACTTGGTGTAGAGTTGGAAGCCCAATAAACAGAATTGAAAATCTGCTGCATATAGGCTTCTCGGAACTCCGAGAATTGGTCCAGTAGCTTTTTTCCAACTTTTGTTGAACTCCGAGAAAAATTCTCGGAACTCCGAGGAATTTCTCGGAACTCCGAGAATTCTCTCGGAACTCCGAGAATTCTCTCGGAACTCCGAGACCAGTACTTCGGGAAGAAAAAAGAGCCGTTGGTGTTTTTGCCAGAATTATCATTATGCCACCAAACGGTCATATTTGGGTTTTTCTATATATATGGGTATTCTAAACTTCCCAATTATCAATCCTAACACTCTAAAAACCTATTGGAATATCCTAAGAGTGAATCAAGCTTGTTTATGCCTCTCATCCTCTAGATTTAGGATTTGGATCATTAGGCTCAAATTTGTACATCTTCTACAAACCTTGTAAACCCTTATGAGAGATTTTTTGTTTGTTTCTTTCTTTATCAAGAAGATTATATTCGGGCGATTGTTCGGAGAAGCGGAGCCCACTCTCCGTGGTGAGGATTGCCACCAAGGTTAAAGGCAATTGGAAGTGTAATCGGCACCGATCTTCACCGAAGTTAAGAAGATCAAATAGTGAAGCCATCAACTGGTTTGGTTGGTGGAGTGGAGTAGGCCTCGCATTTTGAGGATCGAACCACTTTAAATCTCGGGTGCACTCTCTCTTATCTCTTGCTTTACATTTGCACTGCACTTAGGATTTAAACTTGTGTAATTAAACTTTCATCTTTGATCTCTTAATCTTCAAAATTGGGTTAGAAGTTTTCAAAAGATTAAAACTTGTTAGCAACCTAATTTTACCTCCTCATTAGTTGCCATTAGAGTAAGTACTCGGGCCTACCCTTGGAATTTCATTGGTAAAAAGGCTTAGTTGAGTTGAAAAAATATATCTCTGATTAGGCATATGTAAACATATTTGGAGGGCTACTTGTGATAATCCTGACAGAAGTGTGACTTCATAACATTTCCCTTTATTAAAAAGAACAAAATGGCACAAGCGCATCTTCTTATCACCAAGTATAATTTGAACTTTTCAACTCACAACAGTCCACAACAAGTATAGATAAGTAGACATAACATGCTAAAAATGATGTTCCATCCTTAGCATGAGACAAGATTGACACAAAAGCAGACACATTCAGCTGTCCAATAACCAAGATCAATATGAATGCGGACCAAAATATCCGATCAAAACACAAGTTAGTACAGAGAAACGGTAGACATTACACTACATGCACGCACGCACATACACATTATAAATATTTTTGAGAGTATAATTATAGATTACATCTTTTCCCATATAACAACGGAAAAGTGATCGTACTCGGTCAAGTAGATAAGCTTATCTACTCGGTCGAGCTAAAAACAGTGGGGGCCCACATTTTTTGGTTGATCCAAACCATTCATTTGAAAGGCCCTTACCTGCATAAGGTGTCCACAAAAAATCAAATCCATAGGATCATCCTAACCCATGCAAATGTAGTGAAAAAAATGAACAGACACAGTTTGTCCACAAATCTGCCCATTTTTCCCTCCACTGTTGGATGGGTTAGGATGATCCTATGGGGCTGATTTTTTGTGGACACCCTATCAAGGTAAAGGACCTTTCAAATGAATGGTTTGGATCACTCAAGAAATGTGGAGAAATGTGGGCCCCCGTTGTTTTTAGCCGACTGAGTAGATAAGCTTATCTACTCGACCGAGTATACTCACTTTTCCCATATAACAAAGGGGGTGATGTATCTGAGGGAGCCTCAGATAAGCTATCTGAGCTTGCCACTACAAATAGCGCATCAACCATGTTGTTTTGACTCATCCAACCCACTCCTTTCGTAAAACCTAACATAGATAGGGTGTTCCTGAGAAATCATCTCCACGGGATGATCCTAAGCATTCGATCTATGCAGGCAAAAAATGAACCCATTTTATAGCCGTCCATTTTGAACCTCCACAAATCAAAGCTTGGCATTGTGGAACCAGATCCGGGACGGGCGTGGAGGACGGGCCCCCGCGCGAGTCTCTCTAGATCGTCCACGTGAAGGAGAGCCCCACCAAGGAACTCTCGAAAGAGTGCCCCTCACAGCATGAGCGGCGATGTAAAGTGAGATACCTCTCGATTCGGGGACTAGCCCAGATTCGAGGCGTACCTTAAACAAAGAAGAGTCGCCATCCAAGGAAGTGGGCCCTGGATCCCATGCTGTGCTCTGTTGCAACGGATAACCAGAGATATAAAATAGGGTTCGTGCCTGATGACGAATGGGGAAGGGATTAGGCGCCCCCAATTCGCCCAAGTGCTAGCACCTGGTCTCTTATGCCATTTATTATTAATTTTGAAGAGTTTTGGGCGAAAATCATGCGAAATGAGAACGAATATCTCCGAGATAACGTCTAGCTAATCATGCATGTCTCGGAGATGAATAAAAAGCACACACAAAAGAAATGAAAGATATGTCGCCTAAGAATAGCTAGGTTATGAGTGCCATGCCTAATTGGTGTCTAAGTTCTGGTGGACAAGCACATGCATGTTACAGCTAAAGGTATAAGATCTGTACATAAAAATAAGAAAACACAGCAAAACACACAACACAACACGACTCGACACACGACCCGACACGACAAACCCTAGACTCTAATGCAATACTTGACTCGGACCAGAATGGCCATCCATCCTAGCTGCACTACGTATCCCGGCCTCGGGAAGAATCAGAGCCAACGTAGTTCGGTGCCCTATTCTAAACTACGATGCCTAAAACTCTAGGACCGCTATCCTAGACTCGATCCACTAGACTCGACTGATGTTTAAAGCTTTTTGTGCGATTGCTTAAATTCAAGTGGATTGTAATTTTTAGGACTCTATATGCCCTAACTAATGCAAGTTGATTAGCCTTAAGCTAATGCAGGTGGGCCCTATATCCTATGTGTATCTAGGCTGTGCATTCTAAGGAAAACCATGGGTTGACTATATGCTTCCTAGTCTAGCCATCGGTTCGACTAAATGTCTGACCGATCGACTCGAGGCCTCCTAACTCTAGGGGAAGATCTTTTTGAAAAGGTTTTGAAGTTTTTTGTATTTTTTGGAGGTTTTGAAGTTATGAAAAATGGTGAAAGTTGTGAGAAATATTTACAAAAAATGGTGACTGAAAATGGTGAAAGGGTGTAAAAATGGTGTCTAAAAATGGTGACTGAACTCAGGGTGCCAGCAGCACGCCTGAGCTGCCTACGTACCCCTCAGCTAGGGATCAAGCCATCCGTAGTTCGGACTGAATTCCTAACTACTCTGCAAATGACTCAAGATTTTTTGAGATTTTTGATTTTTAAAATGTTTTTGGATTTTGAATTGTTTTTGAGATGTTTTTGAATTTTCAAGTGTTTTTTGGAATGTTTTTGTTGTTTTCAAGTATTTTTGAAATGTTTTTATTGTTTTTTGACACCAGAGAATAAAATCCTATCATCATACGGGTAGGGAGACTTCTGGAATCCCGCAAAGGTTGGATAGCATCCTATGCTTTGCGGGGGAACGAACAGGAAAATAACTCGGCAAGGGTTGGACAGCATCCTATACCTTGCAGGAGCGGGTAAAGATCACGACTTGATGAGAGGATGGACAGAATCCTAACCCCTATGATGATAGGAAAAACTCCTGGACTGACTGAAGGACTGACTCCTGTGCTGAAGACTGTTATAATTACTATTTATAATTACTATACAAGATTACTATTCAAAAATACTATTCATAATTACTATTTATAGGTACTATTCAAAACTACTATTCATAATTACTATTCATAAGTACTATTCAAAACTACTATTCATAATTACTATTTATAAGTACTATTCAAAACTACTATTCATAGTAGGACTCGTTGATGTGGGACCCGCTGTTGTGGGACCCGCTGATGTGTGACCTGCTGTGGGACCCGCCGATGTGGGACCCATTGATGTGGGACCCGCTGTGGGACCTGATGTGGGACCCGCTGTGGGACCCGCTGTTGTGGGACCCTCTGTGGGACCCGCTGATGTGGGACCCGCTGTGGGACCCGCTGTGGGACCCGCTGTGGGACCCGTTGTGGGACCCGCTGTGGGACCCGCGGATGTGGGACCCGCGGATGTGGGACCCGCTGTGGGACCCGCTGAGACCCGCTGAGACCCGCCGCTGTGGGACCCGCTGCGGGACCCGCTGTGGGACCTACTGATGTGGGACCCACTGATGTGGGACCCGCTGTGGGACCCGTGTAGTGCGAAGAATGAATAATTATAAAATAAAATAAAAAAAATGAACTTACGCCAGCTATGGGAGGAACAAGAGATCCAGGAAGGTGTTGACAGAGTCGTGCTTGTGTGGGGCCCGCTGATGTGGGACCCTCTGATGTAGGACCCGCTGATGTGGGATCCGCTGGAGGTGGGGCCCGCTGGAGGTGGGGTGGAGGAGATGTGGATGCCGGTGGAGCTCCAGTGGTTGGTTGGGAGGATGCCGGAGAAGGTGGTGGTGATCGGTGGATGGCCGGTCGGAGATGGGTTTGGCCTCGCCGGATTCCGGCTGGATTGCCGGAGGAGAAGACTCTCTCTCTCTCTACAGATCTCTCCTCTCTCTCTCTACAGATCTCTCCTCTCTCTCTCTCTCTCTCCCCTCTGCAGATCTCCCTCTCTCTCCCTCTCCCCTCTGGTTTTTCCTTTTTTTTTTCTCTCTGGTTTTCCTTCTTTTTTTTTTCTCTGGTTTCTCCTTCTTTTTTTTTTCTCTGGTTTCTCCTTCTTTTTTCTTTCTCTGGTTTCTGCTCCTTTTTTCTGGTTTTTTTTTTTTTTCCAGTTCCCTCCTCGCGAGAGAGAAATCCCATGTGTGGGAAGACTCATCATGAGGAGAGGAACTCATGATGAGCTTGTCCCCCTCATGTCCCCCCCATTTCCCTCGTATTTTTGCAAAAATTAAAAAAATAAAATAAAAAACAATCATCACATGGCATTGGATGCCATACGAAAACCAAAACCTACTCATTATGCCATTTAAAAAAACAAAGAAAATGATGACATTCTTTATTCTCTCGTTGAATACAAGCGCATCTCACATTAGCGGGTCCCACACACAGCGGGTCCCACATCAGCGGGCCCCACACAAGCGGGTCCCACATAAGCGGGTCCCACACAAACGGGCCCCACACCAGCGGGTCCCACACCAGCGGGCCCCACACAAACGGGTTTAGGGCCCTGTCAAAATGGGGTGTCTACAGATGCCCCTCTTTGGCAGAGTGTGCTTGTCGCGCGAATGTCAAAGCTGAACAGACAACACATTTTGACTGGCCCAAAATTTATTTTACAAAGATTGAACTCGTGGAGGGAACAGATGTCTCAGGGGTCTCACTCGAATTGGAGGGAAGGGATGCCTCAGGGGTTTTGAATGAAAAGGATTTTGATTATTGGCTTGATGCTCTCAAAGATGCTCTCAGAGAGACTTTCGTTTTAAAATTTCACATTCAACATGACTTAATATTAATTTGGTGAAATGCTGGACACATAACTCAGCATTCAAAACATATTGGTGAGATAGCCTCCCACCAGAGAAATAACTCGAGTAACACATCGGTCACACTCGAGTAACACATCGGTCACACAGGTATTCCTGACTCCGCACTTGGGTGACGGCACACTGTGGAACGACGGACCATGACTTGACAACAAAATAACTAGAGAGAGTTGTTGTCCAGCTTTTCACCAAATTAGACAAGGAAGAACAACAGTTGAATGAAAATTTTGATCAGGGGTCCATGGTAATAAGCCATGAAGAGCCTTGCAGAAAACGAGGGTCCACGGTGGTGAACCGTGAAGAGCCAAGCAAACGGGAATCGAGGGTCCATGGTAGTAAGCCACGAAGAGCCTCGCGGAACGAAATTTATTTATATTTTTTTATTTTTAGGAAACTAGAAATCGAGGGTCCACGGCAACAAACCGCGAAGAGCCAAGCCATAATCCGGGGTCCGTGGTAATAAGCCACGAAGAACCTTGCAAGAAAGATATTGAGTGATTAATGGATTAGAAAAACTGAGAATCAAGGGTTCATAGCCATAAGCTATGAAGAGCCAAGAAGTAATCGAGGGTCCACGGTGACCAGCCGTGAAGAGCCACGCAATGAATCTAGGGTCCATGGCAAGAAACCATGAAGAGCCCAGCAGAAAGGAATTTAGGGTCCACGGCAATACTCCGTGAAGAGCCAAACATTGAATTTGGGGTCCATGACAATAAGCCATGAAGAGCCCAACATGCAGAAACAAATGATATGTAAAAGATATGAATGGAATGACTATGAATAGTGGGTCCATGATATTTCTGGAAGGACATATCACGAAGAGCCAATCGGGGAGCATGGGTCCATAGTATACCTGAATGGTAGACCATGAAGAGCCAAGAAGTAATCGAGGGTCCACGGCAACAAACCGTGAAGAGCCACGCAATGAATCTAAGGTCCATGGCAAGAAACCATGAAGAGCCCAGCAGAAAGGAATCAAGGGTCCACGGCAATACTCCGTGAAGAGCCAAACATTGAATTTGGGGTCCATGACAATAAGCCATGAAGAGCCCAACATGCAGAAACAAATGACATGTAAAAGATATGAATGGAATGACTATGAATAGTGGGTCCATGATATTTCTGGAAGGACATATCACGAAGAGCCAATCGGGGAGCATGGGTCCGTAGTATACCTGAATGGTAGACCATGAAGAGCCAAGAAGTAATCGAGGGTCCACGGCAACAAACCGTGAAGAGCCACGCAATGAATCTAAGGTCCATGGCAAGAAACCATGAAGAGCCCAGCAGAAAGGAATCAAGGGTCCACGGCAATACTCCGTGAAGAGCCAAACATTGAATTTGGGGTCCATGACAATAAGCCATGAAGAGCCCAACATGCAGAAACAAATGACATGTAAAAGATATGAATGGAATGACTATGAATAGTGGGTCCATGATATTTCTGGAAGGACATATCACGAAGAGCCAATCGGGGAGCATGGGTCCGTAGTATACCTGAATGGTAGACCATGAAGAGCCAAGAAGTAATCGAGGGTCCACGGCAACAAACTGTGAAGAGCCACGCAATGAATCTAAGGTCCATGGCAAGAAACCATGAAGAGCCCAGCAGAAAGGAATCAAGGGTCCACGGCAATACTCCGTGAAGAGCCAAACATTGAATTTGGGGTCCATGACAATAAGCCATGAAGAGCCCAACATGCAGAAACAAATGACATGTAAAAGATATGAATGGAATGACTATGAATAGTGGGTCCATGATATTTCTGGAAGGACATATCACGAAGAGCCAATCGGGGAGCATGGGTCCATAGTATACCTGAATGGTAGACCATGAAGAGCCAAGAAGTAATCGAGGGTCCACGGCAACAAACCGTGAAGAGCCACGCAATGAATCTAAGGTCCATGGCAAGAAACCATGAAGAGCCCAGCAGAAAGGAATCAAGGGTCCACGGCAATACTCCGTGAAGAGCCAAACATTGAATTTGGGGTCCATGACAATAAGCCATGAAGAGCCCAACATGCAGAAACAAATGACATGTAAAAGATATGAATGGAATGACTATGAATAGTGGGTCCATGATATTTCTGGAAGGACATATCACGAAGAGCCAATCGGGGAGCATGGGTCCGTAGTATACCTGAATGGTAGACCATGAAGAGCCAAGAAGTAATCGAGGGTCCACGGCAACAAACCGTGAAGAGCCACGCAATGAATCTAAGGTCCATGGCAAGAAACCATGAAGAGCCCAGCAGAAAGGAATCAAGGGTCCACGGCAATACTCCGTGAAGAGCCAAACATTGAATTTGGGGTCCATGACAATAAGCCATGAAGAGCCCAACATGCAGAAACAAATGACATGTAAAAGATATGAATGGAATGACTATGAATAGTGGGTCCATGATATTTCTGGAAGGACATATCACGAAGAGCCAATCGGGGAGCATGGGTCCGTAGTATACCTGAATGGTAGACCATGAAGAGCCAAGAAGTAATCGAGGGTCCACGGCAACAAACCGTGAAGAGCCACGCAATGAATCTAAGGTCCATGGCAATAAGCCACGAAGAGCCTAGAATGAAATTTGGGGTCCATGACAATAAGCCACGAAGAGCCCAACAAGAATAACAAGTAATGGAGATGAATGAAATGAGCATGGAGAGCGGGTCCATGATATATCCTAAAGGACAGATCACGAAGAGCCATTCAGGGAGCAAGGGTCCATGATGTGCCTGCCTGACAAACCACGAAGAGCCTTGGAAGGACAGTGATATTGCTGAGAATTGATTGATTTCGAATGATGATTTTTTTTTTTTTAGACTGATTGCCTCTTGCCGAGGAAATTGGGAGTATGAGTTCCTTGCTGAGAATTGGACTCAGATAACTTGCAGGGATTTGGATATTGACCATTTTTTCTGATTTTGCCGGGGATTGAAGGCTGCGCGAGCAAATTCTAGACTCCGCTTGGGAAACTGATTTTCTTAGAGAATTGACTCTTCTGAAGAGAGGACTCAACTGAGGAGTTTAGAGGTTAGGCTTGAGATGTGCTTGTACCCCTCTTATCCTTACTTGCTTGAGACATTGTTACTGATTGCCTTTGTGCGCTTGACATCTTTTATGACGCGAGTCATAAAAGATGCCCCTAGTATATTGTGTTTCCATGACAGGAGTTTTAAGGAGGCAGGACAATGATGGTTGAAGAAAAGATGTTTCATTTCATGAAGGCTTGAGGATGCAAAGTTCTTTTGTATGGAGAGAATAGGACAATAACCATGATGGCTGAGTCTGAAAATCTCTTCTTTCGCATGACTCACTTTTGGAGGCTTAAGGTCTCGGGTAGGTTTGAACAAGATGTCTCCCGCCTTTTCTGATACCTAAACCAGGATTTACTCTGAATTTTGTTCGCATTTTGGAGGACACGCTCCCATTCTGCACCCGACAGTTTGGACTTTGCAAGGAAAGGGAACACAAATATGAAGGAGGAACAGATTTCCAAGGACTCAATCAAAGAAGACTCTTATTGCTCGGAGGACTCGACTCGCTTTCGACTCACTCTTGGATCTGATGTGTTATTTTTCAAGGGTATGGCTTAGCCACTCTTAGAGTATTTCGAAGACCGTGTCAAGAGGCACTATTCTCCTTTTTCGGTGTTTATGTCATGATTATTATCCCTTTCGGATTGCTCGGTTTCAATGCCCCTAGTTTAGATGAATGTTAAAGTAAGCTTGCTGGCACTACTTGGACCCCGAGATTTTACGCTGGTTGAAGGCTGTTTCTCCATCTCAATGATTCGCTTTTTTGTTGGAAGTCATTGCCATTGATCAGATTGCCTTTTCAGGTTTTCAATCTGACGGACCGCTTGCCCTAACTTTTGCCTGGTTCGCCCTTTCGGGTTTTCAATCCAGCGGGCCTGCTACCCTAACTTTTGCCTATACCCCCCTCCCGGGTTTTCAACCTAGCGGGTCTTCAAACTCCATCATTTTTTCTTCTTGACTTTGAACCTCTGCTTGTTCACCAGAAGGACTTTCTAGGCGGGCTTGGGTTCAAAAGGGTTAGATATCGAAAGTTCAAACGATTTGGATCGAATCTGGTCTTGCCAGACTACCTACGTACCCCAAAAATGGAGGATCAGATCCGCGTAGTTCGCTTTGGGTTTAACAAAGAATGGTTTAGCTTTTTAGCTTCAAAAGTTTGAAAAGGGGATGATTTAGCTTTTATCCCCAAGGATTTGACCGAACCTGAATTGATCAAGTTGCCTACGTACCCCCGAAGAGTTGGGGATCAGGTCCGCGTAGTTCGGGTAGGTTTGGAACAGAATGATTTGGCTTTTAAGCTCAAAGGTTGAAAGGGAATAATTTGACTTTTATCCCAAAGGTTGAAAGGGAATAATTTGACTTTTATCCCAAAGGTTGAAAGGGAATAATTTGATTTTTATCCCAAAGGTTGACCGAACCTGAATTGATCAGGTTGCCTACGTACCCCCGAAGAGTTGGGGATCAGGTCAGACGTAGTTCGGGTTGAAATGCCCCTGGTTTGCGGGTGTTTGAAAAGAATGTTTGATTCGGTTGAGGCTCAAAGGTGTTTGTAAAAGGATTCTTCAAACTTGGGATTTGTGGCGTTTAAGGCTCTGGCGTCCAAGGATGACCTTCTGATGTTTTGGCATACAAGCTTCTTGAATGGCTAAGGTTCAATGGCTTTAAACTTTTTCTCTTGTCCCTTTTTTTTTTTTGAGGAGTCTGGCGGCATTTCCTGGCAAGACTTCATCTGTACTGCGCAAACTTGACTGATTGAATTCCCACTTTGTCTTTTGGATCTTGCACCGATGCTCAGTATTCTAAGACTCAGGGTCTTCTCTATATGCTGAAGATGCTTTAAAACCGACTCAAATTCTCGGGATTCTGATATTTCTAAGGAGTTGACGTGGGGCATGCTCCCTTCTCCTTTCGTCTCTGGATTCTATCTTTCTTTTTTTGTTCATTTGAAATGCGGGAATGCCCTTACCCTTTGATTACTTTGACTTAGAATTCCATCGTAATGTATAGCCCAAGTATTCTTTTTGGGGTTCATGTTCTATGCTCATGACTTTGTTGTCCGAAAGTCTTCTCTCAATTTTTCATTCACTGCATTTGATGTTTGGTATTCCTCATTTGAATTTTTTGCTTTTTTGACCTGTCTGAAGCCGAGGGTGACTCACATTGAACGATGCCAAGGCACGCTTCTGGTTTATCCTCATAGGACCAAGCAACACTCCTTTGAACCCTCTAAATAGGTTTATCGATTCTTTGCGCTCTTCGGGAGATTTTTCCAATCCTTACTTCCCGAGTTTCGGATTTCGATACCACTATCCACGGTATCGATTTCATCTGCAAGTGGCTTTGCTCGACGCTCTTCCTCTCGTTTGACCATGTTTCAGATCTCGAGGGGAATTTCATCGGCATCCTCGTCTGAGGAGGGTGTCTTAATTTGTTTATTAACATTAGATCCAAGAGTGAACATATACAAGAATAATGACGACACTGGAATCAAATGTTCGTTGCATTGAATGTTTGAAGTACATACATTGATTTTTGACGCGCCACGATAGGCTCTCCATCAAATTCAACAAAAGATTGGACATTGGTTCACAATGAGAGAGACCAATAAACACAACGTACGTAGAATTGATATTGACATGGTTAGGCTTACCAACTTTGACAGGAGGGTTGGTATACACTCTTCCAAACAAATTTCAAAGATGAGACACTTCATCGGAGGCAACGGATTGGCGCTGAAAGTTCAAGGGCAACGTGCCTTCATTAATGATGATAATGATTTGAGAGAGCAATCCTGGAGTTAGAATCTCAGAAGGGAGGGCCTCTCAAGTTTCTGTTGACCCAGCTCAAATTGTTCTTTAGCACCTGACAATGGCAAGGCTTTCTCTAGTATGATATTTTCAAGGAGTTCAAGCTCTGACATTTTTCTTTTTCCTTCCCAATTATTTTCCAGCCCAGAAGTGGTACAGGTAAAGGTGGTAAGATATGTGAAGGGTTGAATGGGTGAAATGGTTCCCATGGTGGGTGAAAGAAGTGCAACATGGTTATGTGCAGGGTTCTCAGAAGCATTTGAGTTCAAGAAGAATGAGGGAATCCCTGTCTACCAGGTAGCGGGCTAGACCAAGCGAGTTTAGAGATGAAAGCTTTTTTGGGGTTGATGGTAGACGAGTGACTAAGACTCCTGTCATGGACATCATAAACACTAGGCTCAATGAGAATTAATCGCATGACAATGTAATGTGCAAGTTGAAGCAAAAGGTAGCACAAACACATCCTCCCCTTGGATAAAAATCAGACAGCATAACAACTGTACATGAAGATGTGGTACGGCAAGTACATGGTTCGTCAACAAGCCTAAAAGGATGATGACCACACTTAAGGTATTTGGAAAAAATTCGGCAGCATAACGGCTATACCAGGAGATGTGGTAAGGTAAGCACATGGTTGTCAACGAACCCAAAAGGAGAATGATTACGCTCAAGGGTTCTGAAAAAAAATCGGCAGCATAACGGCTATACTAGGAGGGTCTCAGCAATTAAACATGAAGAGTATGCCGTCATGGTCAAGATAAAGCAGGGCTCTCAGCAAGAATACACTCCGATAATGATAATGGCAAGATAGACTCATAATCGACATGCGGAGTACACCTGATCAGGATCAATCAAATGATCAAGCACATGGGAGATAGATCATGGCTAAAAGAGCCAAGCATCTGATGATAATCCATAGAATGGAGAGAGAGGAATAATTGATTAGATTATGAAGGAAAACTTAACTAGGAAGTAAACCCTAATCTAATAACAAATATGTATACACATATATACATCCTAACCAGGGACACCAACCCTAGTCTAATCTAGCGGAGTCAAGGAGGTCTCGACTCGTGACAGACTGATGAGTGTACTAGGACCGCGCTGTAGCCACGCAAGGTGAGCTACCCTAGTCTACAAATTGGACAAGGCTCCTAACTCTAGGCTTCACATGTGTAAGTAACACATGTTCGTCCTCATATGAATGCAATATAGATGTATATAAACACGGGTACTTCCTAGTTGGTTTTCACTAAGCCAGTAGGTATATACATAATATATAAAACAAAGTAGGGCTCCGAACTCAATCTATCGGGTACTATGCGTATAAAACATACTTAATATGTATAACTCAAGTGCACCGAGTGTTATACATAGTATGCTTCATTGCTCATCGGCTGCTGTAAACACAAGTGCACCGAGTGTTTACGGCCGCAGCGCTGGCGCATAGCTTGGAAATAGATTCAACAGCACCATCAGGGTGTAATGACATCCCAGTCGGGCACGCATCGAATCTATCCCGTGGAGCCAATAATAAAAAACAACGAAAGAAATAAAGAATGAAGGATATGGCAACATATGATGTGCAGTGTGTGAATCCCTCGTTTTATTTACGCACCTACTTGGTGCCCCTGGATTTCTAACGATAAAGTTCCCATTTAACTTGGTTTTGACCCAAATTTCTTCAAAATTAGTAAAAATGGCATTTTTACAGAGTTAGGCAATGTTTCAAGAACTCCCCAGCAGAGTCGCCAGCCTGTGGAACCAGATCCGGGACGGGCGTGGAGGACGGGCCCCCGCGCGAGTCTCTCTAGATCGTCCACGTGAAGGAGAGCCCCACCAAGGAACTCTCGAAAGAGTGCCCCTCACAGCATGAGCGGCGATGTAAAGTGAGATACCTCTCGATTCGGGGACTAGCCCAGATTCGAGGCGTACCTTAAACAAAGAAGAGTCGCCATCCAAGGAAGTGGGCCCTGGATCCCATGCTGTGCTCTGTTGCAACGGATAACCAGAGATATAAAATAGGGTTCGTGCCTGATGACGAATGGGGAAGGGATTAGGCGCCCCCAATTCGCCCAAGTGCTAGCACCTGGTCTCTTATGCCATTTATTATTAATTTTGAAGAGTTTTGGGCGAAAATCATGCGAAATGAGAACGAATATCTCCGAGATAACGTCTAGCTAATCATGCATGTCTCGGAGATGAATAAAAAGCACACACAAAAGAAATGAAAGATATGTCGCCTAAGAATAGCTAGGTTATGAGTGCCATGCCTAATTGGTGTCTAAGTTCTGGTGGACAAGCACATGCATGTTACAGCTAAAGGTATAAGATCTGTACATAAAAATAAGAAAACACAGCAAAACACACAACACAACACGACTCGACACACGACCCGACACGACAAACCCTAGACTCTAATGCAATACTTGACTCGGACCAGAATGGCCATCCATCCTAGCTGCACTACGTATCCCGGCCTCGGGAAGAATCAGAGCCAACGTAGTTCGGTGCCCTATTCTAAACTACGATGCCTAAAACTCTAGGACCGCTATCCTAGACTCGATCCACTAGACTCGACTGATGTTTAAAGCTTTTTGTGCGATTGCTTAAATTCAAGTGGATTGTAATTTTTAGGACTCTATATGCCCTAACTAATGCAAGTTGATTAGCCTTAAGCTAATGCAGGTGGGCCCTATATCCTATGTGTATCTAGGCTGTGCATTCTAAGGAAAACCATGGGTTGACTATATGCTTCCTAGTCTAGCCATCGGTTCGACTAAATGTCTGACCGATCGACTCGAGGCCTCCTAACTCTAGGGGAAGATCTTTTTGAAAAGGTTTTGAAGTTTTTTGTATTTTTTGGAGGTTTTGAAGTTATGAAAAATGGTGAAAGTTGTGAGAAATATTTACAAAAAATGGTGACTGAAAATGGTGAAAGGGTGTAAAAATGGTGTCTAAAAATGGTGACTGAACTCAGGGTGCCAGCAGCACGCCTGAGCTGCCTACGTACCCCTCAGCTAGGGATCAAGCCATCCGTAGTTCGGACTGAATTCCTAACTACTCTGCAAATGACTCAAGATTTTTTGAGATTTTTGATTTTTAAAATGTTTTTGGATTTTGAATTGTTTTTGAGATGTTTTTGAATTTTCAAGTGTTTTTTGGAATGTTTTTGTTGTTTTCAAGTATTTTTGAAATGTTTTTATTGTTTTTTGACACCAGAGAATAAAATCCTATCATCATACGGGTAGGGAGACTTCTGGAATCCCGCAAAGGTTGGATAGCATCCTATGCTTTGCGGGGGAACGAACAGGAAAATAACTCGGCAAGGGTTGGACAGCATCCTATACCTTGCAGGAGCGGGTAAAGATCACGACTTGATGAGAGGATGGACAGAATCCTAACCCCTATGATGATAGGAAAAACTCCTGGACTGACTGAAGGACTGACTCCTGTGCTGAAGACTGTTATAATTACTATTTATAATTACTATACAAGATTACTATTCAAAAATACTATTCATAATTACTATTTATAGGTACTATTCAAAACTACTATTCAAAACTACTATTCATAAGTACTATTCAAAACTACTATTCATAATTACTATTTATAAGTACTATTCAAAACTACTATTCATAGTAGGACTCGTTGATGTGGGACCCGCTGTTGTTGGACCCGCTGATGTGTGACCTGCTGTGGGACCCGCCGATGTGGGACCCATTGATGTGGGACCCGCTGTGGGACCTGATGTGGGACCCGCTGTGGGACCCGCTGTTGTGGGACCCTCTGTGGGACCCGCTGATGTGGGACCCGCTGTGGGACCCGCTGTGGGACCCGCTGTGGGACCCGTTGTGGGACCCGCTGTGGGACCCGCGGATGTGGGACCCGCGGATGTGGGACCCGCTGTGGGACCCGCTGAGACCCGCTGAGACCCGCCGCTGTGGGACCCGCTGCGGGACCCGCTGTGGGACCTACTGATGTGGGACCCACTGATGTGGGACCCGCTGTGGGACCCGTGTAGTGCGAAGAATGAATAATTATAAAATAAAATAAAAAAAATGAACTTACGCCAGCTATGGGAGGAACAAGAGATCCAGGAAGGTGTTGACAGAGTCGTGCTTGTGTGGGGCCCGCTGATGTGGGACCCTCTGATGTAGGACCCGCTGATGTGGGATCCGCTGGAGGTGGGGCCCGCTGGAGGTGGGGTGGAGGAGATGTGGATGCCGGTGGAGCTCCAGTGGTTGGTTGGGAGGATGCCGGAGAAGGTGGTGGTGATCGGTGGATGGCCGGTCGGAGATGGGTTTGGCCTCGCCGGATTCCGGCTGGATTGCCGGAGGAGAAGACTCTCTCTCTCTCTACAGATCTCTCCTCTCTCTCTCTACAGATCTCTCCTCTCTCTCTCTCTCTCTCCCCTCTGCAGATCTCCCTCTCTCTCCCTCTCCCCTCTGGTTTTTCCTTTTTTTTTTCTCTCTGGTTTTCCTTCTTTTTTTTTTCTCTGGTTTCTCCTTCTTTTTTTTTTCTCTGGTTTCTCCTTCTTTTTTCTTTCTCTGGTTTCTGCTCCTTTTTTCTGGTTTTTTTTTTTTTTCCAGTTCCCTCCTCGCGAGAGAGAAATCCCATGTGTGGGAAGACTCATCATGAGGAGAGGAACTCATGATGAGCTTGTCCCCCTCATGTCCCCCCCATTTCCCTCGTATTTTTGCAAAAATTAAAAAAATAAAATAAAAAACAATCATCACATGGCATTGGATGCCATACGAAAACCAAAACCTACTCATTATGCCATTTAAAAAAACAAAGAAAATGATGACATTCTTTATTCTCTCGTTGAATACAAGCGCATCTCACATTAGCGGGTCCCACACACAGCGGGTCCCACATCAGCGGGCCCCACACAAGCGGGTCCCACATAAACGGGTCCCACACAAACGGGCCCCACACCAGCGGGTCCCACACCAGCGGGCCCCACACAAACGGGTTTAGGGCCCTGTCAAAATGGGGTGTCTACAGGCATGATCCCATGGAGATGACTTTTTAGTAACACCTTATCTATGTTAGGTCCTATAGAATCAATATCTAACATAACCCAAACAATGAAGGCACCTACCCTATTTATACTCGTTAGGTCAGATAAGAGCTATCTAAGGCCTCCCTCAGTCACATTTATCTATATAACAAAATATTTGCATCCATATTTGTGTGTCACAACAAGACAAATACTCAAACCCAGTAAAGAAGCTTCATGATGTACAAGTTGTATGACAAGGACAAAGTGAAGGTATATGGATCTACAAGTGGCATGGCCATAGGGACAAGTGCAAACCCAATGGAAAGAAAAATGCAGTAAATTGTACCCGAAGATGCAAGATCGCATGATTCAAAGAATTCCTTAAGTAGTTGCTGGTAAAATTCAGAATCATCTACAAGTTCAGGGTCTCCATCCACATTCACATCCTAAACAGTCATAAAACCAAAAAAATATCATGTTTCCGCCAACAAAGATGATAAGGTGGCCTTATAATTTCAATATTTTTCAGAGAATTAATAAAACATATATGTACTTGTAAAGTTCTAAATGAACATAGAATATGTCTGGAATGTTCTCTAATTAACAGTAGGCGAACTACCCTTCTGATTTATGAAAAAGGTACAAAATGTAGTGACTGATAAAATGTTCAATTTAACCAACTCAAATAGTTGCATTCATAGAAACGGGATCAATTGACAACCTCTTCCTTTACATTACCAATCTCTTCAGGAACCTGCAAAAAACAACCAACCAGGTACTCAGTACATGTGAATCTAAAATAACAATTTGCCAGAATTTAGATGTTAAAAACTTTTCCCGACTAAGTTCAGATTTCCAAAGGAAAAAAATAAACTTACTTTCCCCAAAATCCCAACAGAAGACCTCCTCAATTGCATCATCTTAGTCATTCTACTTGGATCTCTCATATATGAAGGGACTTGTTTGACTAATATTCTGCACTCACTTTTATAAGAAAGTAAAAAACCCCAACAAGAATTTCAAGCACAATAATTTTTACAGACTGTGGGACCTGATCCCGCGAGAGGGGTAGGGCGCGCGGCGCCACACTCTCTCTTGGTCTCTCGTACCCACACGAATGATGTGTGCTTTTTATTATTGATTTTAATTACCCAACCAAGCAGGCAGCAACCAAGCCATAGGGTGCAATCAAACGTGCAACCCAGTACCCATAAGGGCAGGGGTAAGCCGCCGAGCCTAGCAAGGTGTGATTTAATTCATCTTTTCCGTGAACTTGGGATCACTAAGGCAATCCGAATTCCACGCAAAAGAGAGTGACAGAGTCGCCACCTAGATGAGGGATCTAGGACCCATCATTTACCAGAAATCTAGACTCATTACCTGGTTACGAGAATGGAAGGTATGGGGAGTTAGCACCACATGCACCATTCCTGCCCGATAATCGGTCTTCAATTTCAAAAGTTAACTCTTTTGAATTTCTTTTAAATGGCTCATTTAACTCTATATTAATGTGCGGACTACATGACATGCATCCTAAGATCTAATTTCAGTGTAATTCCTAAATGTGTATCTTGATTTTCTTAATTTGTTTGAATTCAATCTAAGTGAAAGTTTTCCTAAAATTCTAATTTCATGGAAAGTCCTAAGTGATTTAATTACTTTTAATTTAAGGATTAATGTACAAAACCCCACCACTTATGTGTGGAGCCGACTCATGATTAGTATGCCATCAAGCATCCAAGCTGCCTACGTACCCAAGCCTCACTGGGATCAGAGTCGACGTAGTTCAGTGCACCTGAGCTAAGCTACTTATGCCTAACTCATCTAAGACACCGATCTAGACTGGATTGACTGTTTCAACAGTTTAAGAGAAATTATTTAGTTCAAGTTGAGTAGATTTTATTATCCTGGGACTTCATCTAATATGCTATATGGTCCTATCTAAGTGCAAGACTTCCCTTTGACTAATGCAGGTGAACCTACATCCTAGGTAACTAGGCTTGTCCTATGGAAAAAATGGGTGACTAGTGTAACTAGATCTATTGGCACGGTTGCTATCCATAGCAAACGACCGTGATGAGGCTGGACTCCTAACTCTAGGACTCCCTAAAACCTAGGACACAACGAGACGTAAGTGTTCCTAAGGGGCCCTGAAGGTTCCTACGATAGGAGACCGTAATCCAACGGCTCCTAATACGCGGATCGAGTTAATTCGATTTAAACTTAATGATTTTTGATTTTTGAGGATTTTCAATTCCTAAACATCTAAGGAATACCAAAGGCTCTATGGTTCGCAAGTTTCGGCCTTGAATCGCAACCATGGAAGGGAATCGTGCTCTCAACCTTGTATAATTTAGCACGTAAATTATAGTATCTTATTGCCTGGCATATTTCTCAAGATTTCCGTGGACAGTGGACCTCGGAGCCAATATCATACTATAATTTACGCACTCCAATTATGCAAGATTAATCGCAATTAGTATATGTAGACACCCCATTTTGACCGTACCCTAAACCCTCCAAGTTTGAGCAAAACCCCTTCAAATCAATGAGCTAGGGTCCCAAATTTCACCCCAAGCTAGCTTAGGGTCCCACCAAAGTCCCTGCAAAATTTCGTCGAAATCCGAGCGCGTTTGCCTAGCGAACGAGCTGAGAGAGGACTGCAGTGCAAATGCAAAAGGGGGTGGATTATCCTGGATGAAGCCGAACCTAGGCCCAATAGGACAAAAGTTACGGGCACGTTTCATCACTTTTCCGCGCGCCTTATCAATTTGAGGTGCGAATATCAATTTTGAATTTACCTATAAATATCTGTTTTCTCTCATTAAAAAAAGAAAGAAAAAAGAAGAAAAATTTTCGTTAGAGAGAGAAACTGAGAGAGAGAGTGCAGATATGAGATTTCAAGCCCTTCTTCGTTCATATCTTCTTATCCGATTCTTCTACGACAAGGATACCGGAGCTCCGGCCGGCCATTACCTTGTTTTCTTTCAGATTTCTGGTGATTGACGAGTTCTTTTCGAGTTTTGATTTCAAGGTATTTGACCAATTCTTCATCAATATATTCAGAGAGAGAGAAAGAGCGAGAGGAAAAGAGGATTTTAGATCTGCAAAAATTGAAACCCTTTCTGGCCTTTTCCGATCGAAATTCCCTTTTCTCCCAGCAGAATTTCCGATCAAGCTCCCTCCTTCTCCGACAGATCTCCATTTGCCGACGGATCTGAGCTCCGACAAGCTTCTTCTTCTCCGGCTACACATCCTCGATTGATTTCCATTCCATCTGCCATTAGATCTGGTGATTTATTCACAGATCTTCCTCTTCCTCCATTTTTCTCTTCTCCGGCGAGCCTCTATTATCTTCCGATCACACGCTTGCAAGAACTCTGGACAGATCTGTACTCAAAATTTTTCTTGCATGTATATTGTTGCCGAGTTCCATTTGTTGCTGAAAATAGCAGATCTGAAGGTTGTTGTCTGTGCCATTCATTTTTTCGTTCTTTAAGCTCGATCAAGAAGAAAAGCTAGTGTAGCAAGGTAAAAGAGGAGAACTCATCTGAGAAGAAAGAGTATCCGCAGATTTATCCATTTAAGGTTCAGATCGGAGCGTTCTTGCATTGGATTTTGATCATTTTCTTTTTTTGAGAGGATCATCAGGCAACATCTGGTTAGTATTTTCTTCATGTATGTCTTTGCTTATTGTTTTGCTCTATAATTATGTGAAAAGATTTGTCATTATATATATATATATATATATATTTTTTTTTTTCTCATGAAGATTAAAATGGTTTGTGTATGTTCTCTGAACATTGCTTTGATTTTCATTGATTCTTTTGAACCTTATGATCTATATTCTATGAGATTAGATAGATCTGGAGGAAAATTAGGTTTTCTCTGTTTAATGCTCTTACTTGACAAAGACGTGCTTTGAAATTTGATAAATTTGTGTGAAATTGAATCCTCTGTTTTACAGTGTGACAATTAAATATCTGTTAGATGATATAATTTTATTTCTCTGAATGTATAATAGTTCGTTGAATATGGTAATGAAATGAATTGTATGTAGGGATGAAGTGCTGTGTAATTTTATTTTGTTATTTCCTTAATTGTATATTATCTTAAACATGATTTGTTTGTGCTAATTTGATTTTTACGTGATTTCTGATTTCACAGAGTCAATTTTTAGTTCGTCACCTCTGTTATTTAATAAATTAATATACATGATGTTTGAGTTATGAATTTCCCTGTATATGATTTCTATTGTGAATCTATAATCCTTTTGTGATATATGTGATGTTTAATCTCCTCTGTAACAAAGAAAATGATTTCGATTCTTGTGGAAAATTTACTTGAAAAATCTTCACATTTCGAATAGATTCGTAACATGCAAATTTAAAGAAAAGATGAATGCAGATTTAATAAAAATTATAAATATAGATCAAATTATTGTTGTCGGTTGTAGCTTTAATTGATATATGAATTTTGATCAAAAGATCGAAACCTGCCCCAGGTTGTTGTTTCGAATGAGTTATGACTTACATGATCTGTATTTATGATTTTCCTGGGAATTTATTGTAATTTCTGTACCATTTGTAATAATCATGTTTTGATAATTTGTTTAATTAAAGAATGGTTAGAATTTTCCTATAAAAACTTCAGTAGTTCTTCCCTTCACAAGACCTTTTCTTTAGCCACAATTTCCATTAATTCAGGAAAGGATCTTGCTGGAATTTAATATTCACTGTTATCTTATATTATTTATTTTAAATTATCAAACTTTTCTAGTTTGTAGCAGTGCAATCGTTAGTAGTCCATTTTCCAAACACTGAGGAAGCATGAGATTATATTGCCTACTAATGCGAACCTGATGTAAACTGATGTAGTCATCAAAGCAAGATATAATTGATGATAATTCATTTTTTAATTCAAGGAACAATGCTATGTCCAGATAGTTATATTGACGGTGAATTATTTAGACTTGATGTGCTATTTGGACTCAAGCTGTTATATGTCTCTGTTGTGAGGAAGGGAAAACATGTGAAAATACGTGATTGCATATATATTCAAAAAAGATATATTCTTCTGTTCTTTAATTATAGGTTCTAAAGGAAAAATATTTTGAGGAACACTTTTCCTTATCCGTAGAAATTTTGAAGTTATATTTGAAATGTTTTGAGTTATATGTTTGTGAAAACATAATAGGTATTATTTAGTCTATTAGACACAGTATATCTGTAGCGTGAATAGGCCATATGGAAGTTGTAGTTGAAGCATTAATTTAGAGATTGTCTAAGTTTGATCATCATGGAATTTGGGATTTGGGTAAAATTATATTATTGTAGCTGCTGCCCTTAAAAGTTTCCACTCTACAGTTACCATTTGTGGTTGATTAAAAGTACGAAACTGTTGACCATCATTGCATAATTGCTATCTAACAGGTTGTATTTTCTATAGTTATGATTCTAGTTCAATTACAGGCACATAACTGCTGTCCTTTATTGTATATATCTGTTACCCAATGGTTCTATCCACAAACACTTAACTGTTGTCCATTCATTGCAAAACTGCTGTCCTATCAGTTTCCTGCACCTCATAGTTATGAATTGTGTTGGTTTAAAAGCCTATAGTTGCTGTCCTTTGGATTTTCACACTTCACAATTATGATTGGTAGCCATTGTCCTACATTTTTTTTACTTTGTAGCTATGATAGTAGCTGCTCTCGTAGGGTTTTATGTTCTCTAATTGTAATTCATCTTGCTCAGAAGTAGACAACTGTTTCTCTTGTTGAGTCGTAATTCAATCTAATTCGTTCAAGTGATAGCAGGTCCTGTATGGAAAATAAGTAAAAATTCTTATTAGAAATGATACGAACTTGGGAGATGCTTTTGATCATAATTGTTTAAACTATTAGGTTCAGTTATAAATTGTTTATTCTAATTGCAATAATTCATATTTATAAGTATTATAGACCTTAGTTTTTCTTAATAAATTTTATTTGTAAAGATAATTGGGATTAGGCTTTGTTGGAGTCTTGGCTTTTCTTTTAGTATCCAAAAGAGATAAAGGCGATGAAGGCGCTAGCCCAAGCCCATCATTAGAGGATTTGCTCAGTCCAAGTAGCACTCCCCTCTTTCTTTTCAAAAAGACTTGACCAGTCTTTTATGTGTGTGTTTTGCATATGGTTCAATTTTTATGTCAGTTATTGTTCAAATATATAGTTTAGTCCTATATAATTTTTTGATCATATATATTTTGGTTCTAGATTATGTACATTTCAATTTAGTAATTTATTTTTTCTTATCTGTTAATAGGATTTTGCTGTCCAATGGCTTTAAAATGAGAAAATCATTTTTCTTTATCTTGATAAATATATATAAAAAAAAACTGAATAAAGAGTACTTTGAAATAAAATTTGAGAAGATTTCGATAAGGATTTCCAAAATTAAGCCTATAGTCCAGTACTTATAAATTTAATACTTCTCTTTCATACTAAGCTTTGAGTTAGGCTTCGAAGACGGTAATAAATGGATTGTCGACATGAGTACTGTCTGATTTCAAGGTGGGATATAGAAATATTATCATGTGTATATGATATCAGATGATTACTTTAGCATCATCTGATTTCATCCCCATATTGGGGTGGTGTTTGTGGTTGGGCATAGAAGTGTTTGATATTGTTTTCTTTTACTTTATTAGGCTATCCAGCGGCTAGTCTGGACTAATTAATGTTGTTTATCATTTTATGATTGCTATAGATTTTTTTATTGAAAATTCTTCTTTGCTTAGCACTTGATTTATTTTTATAAGAATAGAATGGAATTTGCGATTATCTAGTAGCCTTTTCTTTTCTCTTTGATAGACTAACACAGTCTTATAGATTTCTGTTAATTTTCTTTAGATACTAGAATCCCCTCTCATTGCAAGGGCTATGAAGGAGTCATCCCGAGCCCATTATTTTAGAGGACTTGCATAGTCCTAGTAGTGTTTTCCCTTCTAATCTTTTCTTCATTTTATGAGACTGTTTAAGTCTTTCAGGTTTCTTTCCTTTATCATTTCAAGCCCATCTCTAGGAGAACTTGCACAGTCCAAATAGCATTCCATTTTCTCAAAAGACTTGCCTAGTCTTTTAGATCCGAATCTTTGGAGACAGGCATTGTCTCGTTAATGAATCAACCTGAGTCAACCCCTAGGAGACTACCTCTAGTCTCACAGGTCTTAAACCCTCTTCTAGTCGAAGATAAGGTTACTTGGAGCCCATCTTTGTGCTTAGGAGACTTGCCCAGTCTTGCTAGCATTTTTCTCTATCCTACATTTGTGTCTAAGAGACTTACACAGTCTCATTCTCTTGCTAAACCTCCTCTTTGTGCGTCGTTTGGTTTTGGGAGAACACCTTACTCGGCTTGGCAACATACCCCTACCCTTATGGGTATTGGGTTGCACATTTGTTGCACCCTAGGGCTAGGTAGCTGTCCGGCCCGGCTGGGTGTTTTTCCTTTGCCAAATATGCACAGGGTCTCTGTTTTCCTTATTACTTGTGAGCTTTATTTTGGTTTGATAGTCCACTAGCATAGGAATCCGTCCTTAGTCTAGAGAGTCAGTCCTCTTGTTCAGGAATCAAATTCTATCATCATAGGGGTTAGGATTTTATCCAACCTTTCATCAGATCATGTTCTTCTATCCGCTCTTGCAAGGTATAGGATGCTGTCCAACCCTTGCAGAGTCGTGTTTCTGTCTTTTTCCCCCGCAAAGCATAGGATGCTGTCCAACCTTTGCGGGATATCAGGAGTCTGTCCTCCCCTTATGATGATAGGATTCAGTCCTCTCGTGTCAAAAACATCAAAAACATCTGAAAAACCAAAAATCTCAAAAATCTTGAGTCATTAGGAGAGTAGTTAGGAATTCTGTTCCGAACTACGTTGGCTTGATCCTCTTTCACGAGGTACGTAGTGCAGCTTGGGATCTTTATCCCAGGTCCAGCCAAACCTTTAAAAATAAACATTTCAAACTTTTCCAAAAATACAAAAATTCTTCAAAACCTTTTCAAAAAGATCTTCCCCTAGAGTTAGGAGTCTGTCTTAGCTATTTGGGGTGTTTTAGAGTTAGGAGTCTGTCCTGATTTGTATTGATATGGTGTGTTAGGTCGTATGAGTGTCCCTAGAGTTAGGAGGCCTCGAGTCGATTGGTTAGACATTTAGTCGAACCGATGGCTAGACTAGGAAGCATATAGTCAGCCCATGGTTTTCATTAGGTTGCACAGCCTAGATACACATAGGATGTAGGGCCCACCTGCATTAGCTTAAGGCTAATCAACTTGCATTAGTTAGGGCATATAGAGTCCTAAAAATTACAATTCACTTGAATTTGAGCAATCGTACAAAAAGCTTTAAAAATCAGTCGAGTCTAGTGGATCGAGTCTAGGATAGCGGTTCTAGACAGTTAGGCATAGTAGTTTGGAATAGGGCATCGAACTACGTTGACTCCGATTCTTCCCGAGGCCGGGATACGTAGAGCAGCTGGGATGGACGGCCATCTTGGTCCGAGTCAGGTCGCATTAGAGTTAGGACTCATTTTGTCCAGTCATGTATAGAATTGAATTATGTTGTGTGTTTTGCTGTGTTTTCTTACTTTCATGTACAGATCCTATACCTTTAGCTGTAGCATGCATGTGTTTGCACACCAGAATTCAGACACCAATTAGGTATGCCACTCATAACTTAGCTCTTTAGGCTTGTCACTCAGAATTTAGCTATCCCTAGGTGACACTTCTTTCATTTCTTTTATGTGTGCTTATTATTCATCTCCGAGATATGCATGATTAGATAGACGTCTTCTCGGAGATATTCGTTCCCATTTCGTATGACTTTCGCCCAAAGCTCTTCAAAATTATTAAATAAATGGCATAAGAGACCAGGTGTTTACACTTGGGCGGATGAGGTGCTCTTTAGACCTTCCGAATTCGTAACCAGGCACGAACCCTCTTTTTATAATCTCTGGTTATCCGTTGCAACAGAGCATAGTATGAGATCCTTGGCCCACTTCCTTGGATGGCGACTCTTCTTTGTTTAAGGTACGCCTCGAATCTGGGCTAGTCCCCGAATCGAGAGGTATCTCACCTTTTATATCGCCACTCATGCTGTGAGAGGCACTTCTTTCGAGAGTTCCTTGGTAGAGCTCTCCATTCACGTGGATGATCCAGTGAGACTTAGCGCGTGGGGCACGCCCCCGCCGCCTCTCTCGGATCGGGGGTCCACAGTATACGATTACGGTTGCGATCTCGGCAGTTGAACTATCGCGGTATAGCGAATTTACAATGGAGATCTATGAACCCTAAGGTTTCTGTTTCAAACAAGTGAGGGATTAAATTCATGATGTAAAGTTAAGATTTGTTGGAAGTTTTTACTGACTTTTTTTGTTGTTTTGCTATTAAATTATGATTTATTAATATTAAGACCAGATTGCTAGGATTACACAGAAACCCTAAGCAATCAAACCTCAAATCAGCTGAAACTTTTCCAGTAACAAGATATGGATGATTGTGGCTTACTGGAAAAATTTCATGAATTATCATTAGGATTTGATATCAATTTCCGATTTTCCAAAATTTAAATCAGATTATAGATTAACACAGCAACTTGTAGCATATCAATTTCAAATTAATCCGAACTTTCACAAAATAAAGATAATCATTAGATTAGACTACTGTATGACTTTCATGAACTTTTATTACGATTTGATGCCAATGGAAATTCACACAAAAATCGGATGAAACCAAAGAATTACTTAAAAAGCAAATCTAATAGTATCCTAAAATCAAATAAAAAATTCCAGTAGATATATAATAAATTATAAAATTTTCTATCAAAATTTCAAAACTTAAAAATTAAATCTCGTCCATAAAATCGATTTTTAAATAGAAAAGGAGAATTTGTTCCCTAGAAATTGAAATTCATTTATTAAAATAAATTACAAAACCATATTAAAACTTTGCAAAACCAATTAATTTTTTTTATCAAACATTCCAGTAACCTAAGTTACTGGTTTGTAAAGAAAAATTTCAAAAATTTACTAATTTAATATGAAAAAGAATTACGGCACGTAAAATGAAAAAGTGATTAGAAAACAAATCAAAAAACCTTTTTTCAAAAATATAATTTCATGAGAAATTCAATTTATTATTGAAAATTAATTCTGGAGAGTTTCATCAATTTTTAAAATATTTTGATATTTATTAAAAATGGCCGAAATTTAAAATAATTTAAAACCGGATTAAACAAATTCAAAAAAATCCAAACATTTTTTGGTATTCTGAAAATCAAAAGATTAGTTTGGAAACAAGATTTCATAAATTTTGGACATGGTTTGATATACTTTTGGATTCGTTCATCAAGAAATAACCCCTTTCAGGGTTATTGTTTGAAAAATAGAATGAAAATTAAAACGGTGAAACTGCGATTGGAAATTAAGTTTCCCGTAGTATTTTATTTTATAGAAATCCCAAAAAATATCAGCTTTTAAAGAAACCCACGTTTTCTAATACTTGCTTTGATAATCCGATTTAAATCCATATTGAATAAAAACAAAAGAAAACCATTTTTAAATGGAGGAAAATTAATTTTTGGATCAAATTTTGGATTTTAAAAACTCATAATCTATATCATAACATACTGGAATTTTAAAGAAAAACTCGTTGATTTGATCCATCAAAATTAAAACCCTAGCATGCTTTTTCTACTTCATAAAGATGAGGAATCCTTACCGTTGATCGTGATCCTTGTCTCTAGGGTTGGTGATCCAAGATATACGCTTTGTCCAACTCTTTTATACGCTAAAAAAGATCCAAAGAACACTCCAATAATCCTTGATTGTGTGATGCCTTGGAGAAGAAGAAGGAATTCAAGAATTCCTTTTGTCAAGAACACTTGAGAGATATGAACACACTTCAAGAGAGAAATTTTTTTTTCTTGGGTGGAGAGAGAAAAAGGACGAATTTGGATTTTTTCCCTTTTTCTAGGATTGTTTGCTTTAATTTTTATACAAAAAAGCTAGGGTTAAGAAAGAAATAATAGTTTCCAATGTGAGAGCTCTCATTTTTGGCTTGTTTCCAATTTTCCCCTCTTGCTTTTTTTCTTTCTTGTTTCCAAATTGGATTTGATTCCAATCTTAATTTCTTGTCAATCAAGATATGCTATTATCATTCCATATTGCTTCTTTGGAAGAAAACCTTTTAAGCAACCATTCCTCTTTTCCTTCTTTCCTTCTTTTCTTTTTTTTATTCTTTTTATTTTTCTTTTAACAAATATGATGTCACCATTGTGACATCATCAAGGTTGGGTGCTCAACTCATGTGGGTCAGCCATGTGGGGCGCCCACCATGGTGGTCGACCCATATGGGTGAACCCACATGAGCTCCATCTTTGCGGGCTTTAGCCCAATGGGCCATTTCACACGGGTTTCAAGTTTTTCCGTAAAAATTCAATAAAATCTTTCTAAATTTAACATTCTATATATGGACCCAACCCATTTGACATTTATGGTGCATCCCTCACACATGATCAGACCATTTTTTTTGGAAAATAACTTTTCGGACCAAAATGCCCCTATTTGACTGTTAGACATCCAAATGCGACCAAAATACCCTCAGATTGATTCACCTCTAAAGGGAAAAATTAAAAATGGAAAGTCTTTGTGGTCAAACTTCAAAAATAGAACCTTCTAAAATTGGGTCATTTCGGTGAGTAATATTAAACAGGATCATTTGGTATCCCCTGAAAATACCCAAAATGCCCTCAACACTTAGAATTTCCAAATTAAGCGAAACCCGTGAGAAATTCTAAATATAGCAGGTTTTCCAAAATTCAGGAAATCATTCATAATCTCTCAGACATATTTCGGGGATCAAAAGAATTACACAGGAAAAGACCAAATTACCTCGATGTGCTAGAATTTGGCGAGACTAGGGAAAACCCTGAGAAATTCTAAAAATAGCAGATTTTTAAAAATTTATGAACGGACTCGAGATTTCTTAGACACAATCTTAGGGACGAAATATGATATTTTGGAAATGTCTAAAATACCAGTGCAAGACTAAGAGAAAATCTTGAGAGATCTAAATTTAGCAGGTTTTCCAAATCTTACGAAATTACTCCTAATCCATCAGCCGTACCCTCAAGATGGTTTTGGATATATGAGAAATGATTGAAATATCCATAAGATGATGAAAATGTGGAAGCCCCATGAGTTTCTAAAAATAACACCTTTTTCAAAATTTGTGAAATCACTCAAGATTTCTCAAATATAACTCGGGGGTCAAACGAGACACATCGGGAATGACCAAAATACCCCTGCAGTGCAATATAGGCAAAAATGAGGGAAACCCAGAAAATTCTAAAAATAACAGGTTTTTTCATTTGCTTGGAAACTTGAACTTTCATCTTTCAGAGGCCAAAGGAACCCTTTAGAGACCTTCAGGATCGCGAATCAACTTCAAAATTCTCATATGAAATGAAATCTACCTTAAAATGCACAGATGCCTAATCCTAGGTGGAATACGGACTCGAAACTTGACAAACTACCAAATCTTTTTTTTAAAGTCTAGCAAAATGGGGGTGTCTACACAGACCCATTGATGTTATTCCAAGCTTTGGTAGAGACCTGATTAAAGGCATGTAATTTTCCCATAAAAGCAGCTACACCCATTGTCACTTGTGTCTTTCTCTGCCATTTGTCAATTGAGCCGTCTCTGAATGGAGCTATTCTGAATATGTATGAGCAATGAGAAGATAATCAGCTCAAAATGCTCAAAATCAGGACAACTTAAATGTGTAATTCGTCTATCTTTGGTTGGTATTAATGTTTTTTGAAAGATTAATATATAAAAACAAATTAAGAGAAGGGGAAGTCAAGTAGAACATCTTGCCATGTTCCCCAATTTTGGAGAGAGAGAAAGAGTGTACATATATACAATGTGTAAATGGAGAGATCCAAAATTCCATCCTTTTTTTTAAAATTCTGCTCATCATTGTTAAGGGTTTTCCATCAGCTAATTCAAATGCGAGCAAGTCAACTTTCCAGGCCTCAATTTATTAACATTGCTTGAAAAGCGAATGTCGTGTCAGAAGAAATAGGAGAGTTTCTAGAAAAACAACTAATAGACCTACCTTGGTTACTATACCATTTTATTTTTAGGTAAAATTCTAAACATACAATCCCTCTTATAATGTCCTATTCTACCACAAAAATTGCATTTAGACCAAAATGTAGAAGGACATACAAATTTACAAGAAGATTTATGATTTTCAAGTGTTTTCTTTTCCTCTTGCAATACATGGTTTTCATATTCATTTCCTTTCTCAAATGAATTGCATCTTTGAATCAAATCAAAATTACCACTAATCAAGTTTTCGATCATATGATTCAAAGCAGCATTTTTGAGCGAAAAATTATCAATTTCCACTTTTAAAGAATCAATCTCTTTTTGCATGTTGGAAATTGAATTGTTGAAATCCTTCTCAATATCAAAAGATTTTAAATGCTCATTAGGATTCACAACACAATAGTGTATATGAGATGCATTAGAATATACAAATGCAAAATGACAATCACGAGATTTATAGATATTTTCAAGTTTATTCCAAATTTCATGAGCATTTTTACATTTTGAAATTTTTTCAAATACATGAGCAGACAAGGAGCAACAAATGTCGATTAAAGCTTTAACATTCAAATCAAGCCATTTGGAATCAATTTTCCCCCTTTTCTTTTTAGAAAAAGATAAACCATTTTCAAGCACATCCAATGATTCTAAAAAGAAACTCATACGAATTTTTCATTTATCAAAATTATTTTCATAAAAATAGGTGGATCTAAATTTGATTGGCTAAGAAGAAAATCCATAGGTTTGCAAAAGAAAATCTTTTTCTCTTTCAAATTTTTGAAAAGTCAAAAATTCCTAAATAAGAGCCTTGAGCTCTGATACCAAGTGAAATCCCAGGGGTGATGGCAACCCAAGAGGGGAGGAAATTGGGTTTTAAAAACTCTTGCCAAAAACAATGCGGAAGCTAAAAACAATGGCAAATAAAAACCTTTAAGCACACAAATGAAAATAAACCACAAATGCACAAAGAGGTAGAGAGAGATAGAAAGTGTGCACCCGAGATTTTTAGTGGTTCGGTCACTCAAGGACCTACTCCACTCCACCAAGACCTCTTGGTGATTTCTCTACAGATTCCTTTAATGGAAGGGAATCAACCTAATTACAACTTGGTTCGGATATGCCTCGCAAGACTTGCCATGAACCGAAGAAAGCTCCGCGTCTCCAACACTCGCTCTTGAGATGACTACGTGTCTCTTTGCACTCGCCAAATATACAAAGATCTTAAAGAAAAAAAAACTAAAATCCCTTCAAAAGGGTTACACAAGATGGATAAAGACATACAAATATAAGCCTAATCCACTTCCTTGCTTAGAGATGAGAGAGGCACTCAAACAAGTTGATTTTGATCTTTCGGATATTCAAGATAATGTGAAAAGATGGTTTAGAAAGGTTTAGATAGTGTATATATAGCCCATTTGAAAATATGACCGTTTGGGGGTAAAATTGTAATAATATGGGTTGAAAAAGCCAAGCCCCGCAAGCCCCAACGGCTCTTTTGCCAGACCTGCGCGGTCGACCGAGCCACTGCGGTCGCCAGCCTCTATCGGGCGCACTTTTTTATTTTCAAATTTCAAAGCGTCGCGGTCGACCGAGCCAGTTGTGGTCGCCCGACGAGGGCTACCTGTTCGCTAAAATATTTGGCTCAAAACCTTTCCGCGGTCGACCGAACCTTGGCGGTCGAAACGGAAACATATCCGCGGTCGCCCGGTTAACCCCGGTCGACCGGCCCGCCAATATTTGGCAAGTACTGGATTTTCAGCTACCTTCCCGCGGTCGCCTAGGACACCCCGGTCGACCGGCCCTGTATAAAATTCTATTTTTACTTTAAAAGATTAGGGGCTTTTGGGCCATGGTCTTTGGGCTTTAATCCTAAGTTTTCAAATACATTTTTCTAAGCTTTTAATTAGATTTTCACGTTCATTTTAAAACATGGTTAAGTTCCTTTGAGATCTCTAAAAACAAAGGAGAGGAATGCAAACTAAATTGACTTGACAAGCACTTCAATCTTCTCTTGAACTTCAAGGCTTCAAGTCAATCATAGATCATCTCTTCTATTCTTTTGGCTTCACAAGGTCTTCATGAAATGCTCCAAGCTTTCATCTTCTTTTGGCTTCAAATGATCTTCTCCATTTGATTCATGTCACGATCCATGCAATGTCCTTGACTTTTGTGTTTGATTACTTGAATCTCCAATACATGCATTTCAACATCAAACACATTAGAAATACAACACCAATCAACTTGTGTTTGGAATCATCAAAACATAGAAGATTGCCTAGGTGGGAACCATTGGGCATACAATCTCCCCCTTTTTTTATGATGATAACATACAAGGTGATTGCCACATTTCAGCACAATAAACATAAAACTTCTCCCCCTTTGTCATCATAAAAGAAGGGATGAAAGTTTAAACATAAGGGATTAAAAATATGCAATGTAGCTCCCCCTTTGTCAAGGAATGAAACAATCTAAAACTCCCAATTTTTAAATAACTAAATGCAAAACAAGGAGGGCGTAGAAATAAAAATGGGGTTTTGAAAAATAACACAATTTCAAGCTTCCCCTAAATCAAATCTCCTCCTATTTGAAATACAAATAGAATATATGTTGGGGTCGTCAAAATACATTGCCAAGGTAAAGATGTAACAATCTAAACAAGAACCTTGGGCATAAACACCAAAATCATAAAGATATTCAAGTTAAAGCACAAGCCCCTAATCTAATGTAAAAGCATAAAAAACTAGGTTGGGACCTTTGGAACCCAAACCAACTTGGTTCCAATAGGTTTAGATTTGCCTAAATTACTCTTTTCAACCCATACCATTTTATTTTTAGGTAAAATTCTAAACATACAATCACTCTTATAATGTCATATTCTACCACAAAAATTGCATTTAGAACAACACGTAGAAGGACATACAAATTCATAAGAAGATTTATGATTTTCAAGTGATTTCTTTTCTTCTTGCAAGACATGGTTTTCAAAAACCAATTTTTCATTTTCTTTCTCAAATGAATTGCATCTTTGAATCAAATTAAAATTAGCACTAATCAAGTTTTCGTTCATTTGAATCAAAGCATCATTTTTGAGCGAAAATTTATCAATTTCCACTTTTAAAGAATCAATCTCTTTTTGCATGTTGAAAATTGAAATGTTGAAATCTTTCTTAATATCAAAAGACTTTAAATGCTCATTAGGATTCACAACACAATCATGTATATGAGATCCATTAGAATCTACAAATGTAAAATGACAATCATGAGATTTAAAGATATTTTCAAGTTTAATCCAAATTTCATGAGCATTTTTACATTTTGAAATTTCTCAAATACTTGAGGAGACAACGACCAAAAAATGGCGATTAAAGCTTTAGCATTCAAATCAAGCCATTTGGAATCAATTTTTTCCTTTTTTTTTTAGAAAAAGATAAACCATTTTCAAGCACATCCAAAATATCATAATCTAATGATTCTAAAAAGAAACTCATACGAATTTTCCATTTATTAAAATTATTTTCATCATAAATAGGTGAATCTAAAATTGGGTGGCTAAGATGAAAATCCATGGGTTTGCAAAAGAAAATCTTTTTCTCTTTTAAATTTTTGAAAATTAAAAAATCCCTAAATAAGAGCCTTGAGCTCTGATACCAAGTGAAATCCCAGGCGTGATGGCAACCCAAGAGAGAGGGGTGAATTGGGTTTTAAAAACTTTTGCCAAAAAATAATGCGGAAGCTAAAAACAAAGGCAAATTAAAACCTTTAAGCACACAAATGAAAATAAACCACAAATGCACAAAGAGATAGAGAAAGATAGAAAGTGTACATCTGAGATTTATAGTGGTTCTGTCACTCAAGGACCTACTCCACTCCACCAAGACCTCTTGGTGATTTTACTACGGATTTCCTTAATGGAAGGGAATCAACCTAATTACAACTTGGTTCGGCTACGCCTCCCAAGACTCACGACGAACCGGAGAAAGCTCCGCGTCTCCAACACTCGCTCTTGAGATGGCTACGCGTCTCTTCGCACTCGCTAAATTTACAAAGATCTTGAAGAAAGAAAACTAAAATCCCTTCAAAAGGGTTACACAAGATGGATAAAGATTTACAAATATAAGCCTAATCCACTTCCTTGCTTAGAGATGAGAGAGGCACTCAAACAAGTTGATGTTGATCTTTTGAATATTTAAGATAATGTGAAAAGATGGTTTAGAAAGGTTTTTATAGTGTATATATAGCCCATTTGAAAATATGACCATTTGGGGGTAAAACTGTAATAATCTGGGTTTAAAAAGTCAAGCCCTGTAAGCCCCAATGGCTCTTTTGCCAGACCAGCGCGGTCGATCGAGCCACAGCGGTCACCCGCCCCTATCGGGCGCCCTTTTCTATTTTCAAATTTCAAATCGTCCCGATCGACCGAGCCAGTGGCGGTTGCCTGACGAGGGCTACCTGTACGCTCAAAAATTCGGCACAAAACCTTTTCGCCGTCGACCAAACCTTGGCGGTCGCCCGCCCGAACCATGCTTGATTGTTTCGATCGAAACAGAAACATATCCGCGGTCACCCGGTTAAACCCGGTCGACCGGCCCGCCAATATCCGGCAAGTGCTGGATTTCCAGCTACCTTCCCGCGGTCGCCTGGGACACCTCGGTCGACAGGCCCTCTATAAAATTTCTTTTTTACTTAGATCAGGGGCTTTTGGGCTATGGTCTGTGGGCTTTAATCCTAAGTTTTCAAATACATTTTTCTAAGCTTTTAATTAGATTTTCAGGTTCATTTTAAACCATATTTAAGTGCCTTTGACATCTCTAAAAACAAAGGAGAGGAATACAAACTAAATTGATTTGACAAGCACTTCAATCTTCTCTTGAACTTCAAGGCTTCAAGTCAATCATGGATCATCTCTTCCATTCTTTTGGCTTCACAAGGTCTTCATGAAATGCTCCAAGTCTTCATCTTCCTTTGGCTTCAAAGGATCTTCTCCATTTGATTTATGCCATGATCCATGCAATGTCCTTGACTTTTGTGTTTGATTACTTGAATCTCCAACACATGCATTTCAACATCAAACACATTAGAAATACAACACAAATCAACTTGTGTTTGGAATCATCAGAACATAGAAGATTGCCAAGGTGGGAACCATTGGGCTTACAAAAACCTATATTAATCCAAACTCCTGTTATATGAATTTATTTGATTGTACAAGTACCATAAGTAGCAAAACATGACTTTTCCACTATTCAGAGAACTAGAATATAAATTAACTTCCTTTGACAACTGCAACATTTTCCCTAAACTGAATAAACAAGTGAATTCACTAATCTTTTCCTAAAAGAAAAAAGAACTATTGAAATGTCTTTAGTACACAAAATATGTCCTAAGTTCCCAAAAGCATTCAAACAGAAATTTGATTTCTTGGGAATGAACTCGTAGCTTGAGTGATACATGAAGCACAATTGAATCAATCAACTCATCATGATTTCCTAAAATATATGAGTTACCAACACTTATTTTAACTTGCACATGTAGTTATGACCATCCTAAAATGGTAGCTAACATTTGATTTGTAAAAATAACTCAATATGTTACAGAAATTTAGTCAGGTAAAAACTAAATATTGCCATGCTAACATGATACCATCATTGTTACTTAAACTTAACCTACTCTAAGGTATATTCCCAAAGAAATATCAAATGCCACATGTTTATAAGGAACCTAGGTGATAATTTGTAGCACTGACAGTAGTGAATTATCTTATTAACCGGCTTAAACTCACTCAACATATATTTCCTAATGATAACAAGAATATAAGCTAAGACTAAAATACCCACTGAATCTGTAAAAAAAATGTATATACATATACACATATGTTCCACATTTCATTCATACAAATACTAAAGGCAATGAAAGCTCTAGTAAATAAGTAACTGATCATAAAAACCAACCAATAATAAAAAAACACTTTGCTATAGCCTAATCAAAGACATTACTATCAAGATAAAACCGTACATTTATCAATTAGTCATGCTTCCTATTTTAATCCTTAAACATGCAAAAGTGCTACAATCAATAACAGAACAAGTCATTGATATTTACAACACCATGTGTTGATAATGGAATCAACCAGAATATAAAAAGGAGGTTACGTAGTCTAAAAAGCCATAGCAAATCCTACAGTGCTTGAACAACAATTCAAACTTTCATCTTTTCTATTCCTTCTTAAAAAATTGTCATAAAGTACAATGATTTTTATCAGTTAACCAAATCAAAAAAATGAGGCAATAGCAATACAATAACTTAGAGATCATATGAAGACAATAGCAACAATCTTTCGGTATCGTCTCAAATAGATTTTTATGTTCCCAAAGAAACCAGCAGCAGAGTTTTTGGAATTAAAGCAACATGTATAAAAATGACTACCTACAAATGAAATTCACTAACATGACCAATTCCTTTGAAAGTATACTAAAAAAAACTATTCAGAATGAACCACACGATTCAATTTATCAGCATTTTATTACAACACCTGCAACACAATTTTAATACTACAAATTCCATCTTTTATGAAAATTCCTCATAACTTTTACCCTAACAACCTCTAGCACAAACACCAATTTATCCCATCTAAACTCACCATCTCCATTAGTCAATGACTACTATAACTCTCAAACAGAATTAAGCAAGGGAATCATATCAGATTAGAAGAAATAAACTAGGTATAATATATGACTGACATGGTATTGTTTATGTCATAATATCAATCTCAACACCATCGTGCTCAAACAATTTTATTTACCCTATCTTATCCGCTTTAACTAATCATGAATATTCTCAATAGAAACCAGAAAACCAACTTAAACAATAAGGACAACAATAAATGACAAAGCTAACATATACACCTACTGTCACTTTATTGTAAGCAGGGACAAAATAAAAGCAAGTGGCCCAAATCCCATCTCATATTCCCTAAACATATATATCAAGGCTTGCCAATTCGACAAAAAACAAGGCCTAGAAAGTAATCCCATCTTAAGTCTATAGTGATTTCCTTTATTTATTAATATCATGATATACTCATTGCTTACAACACAATCATTGAGTTAGCTATGTATCTCTTTAATGATACCAATGAATATTATGTTCAAAATTAACTAATTTCCTCCACTATTATGCTCGGAATTTTAGAGACGTCAGTAGACAACTACACAAGCCATAGAATACAATCTCAGAGGCATTTTCTAAAAGTGAAATTCATCTCTCTTTTTTTAAAAAATTGAGGTTTAGAGGGAAGCCTAGCTAAAATAACACCAATAATTATGTACTACTATAAAGAGCTTTAAAAAAAAAAAAAGAAGACTCCAAACATGATACTAATATGATATCTAATTCCAACACTTTTCAGGATAAACAATTCAATTCTTCATTCCATTGTCAAAGCTGTTGATGAAGCAATATGAGAATAATCATGCTTTATAATTCTTATGGTCTGGTATACTCTAAAACTAAAACAGGATTACTGATTTTTAAGATGTTATCTTCATATTTCAACTTGAATACCTTTAGGGAGCAAAATACACTTATCTGAAATCTTAGCATGCCTCAGAGCTCGAATTAAAATCGACAACATTGAATTATCCATCTTACAAAGTAATATATATATATATATATATATATATGAGAAAACATTTCCTACACACTTGTGTAGGTAAGTTACCTACACACTAGCTTAAAATACAGTGGGGGCCCACATTGTTTGGGTGATCCAAACCATTCATTTGAATGGTCCTCACAGAGATAGGGTGTCCACAACAAATCAGATCCATAGGATCATCCCAACCCTACGATTTGTGGAGGTAAAATGGACGTGTATAAAACTTCACAAATTAGTCCATTTTTTGCCTCCATAGTTTGAATGGTTGGGATGAGCTGATTTTTTGTGGACACCCTATCTATGCGAGGACCATTCAAATGAATGGTTTGGATCACCCAAACAATGTGGGCCCCCACTGTATTTTAAGCTAGTGTGTAGGTAACTTATCTACACAAGTGTGTAGGAAATGTTTTCTCTATATATATATATATAAACAAAATGATCCAAAAATCAGAGACAATACACCGACCTTCAATTTTACAAACATCAACCAGCAAATTACCTATCTTATACAAAAAGAATCCTCATTAGATCATCATAAAAAAAGATCGAACAATCAATCATACTATTTACACATGAACTATATCATACTAGTCAACTAAATCTATATTCTCACCATGACTCAACAGAAGAATTACAACAAATAGAAATACAACCACACAGAAAACATTTCAATTATCTTCACAACATTGATTCATACATCTCCATGAAAGAGAATTCTAAGATCTTCTTAGGAAGAACTATTGATATATGTAAATCTAAAAAAAAAACTCACCTGAATTCGTTAGAAAAATAAGATAGCTTCGATTCGATGTTTCTAGATGTTTAAATTCTTCACGCCTCGGTTGAAACCTCAGAAAAACTGCTCATAAAAAAAATCTGATAGATCTGAATTAGCAACTGTTTGATCCGAACAAAAGATGACCTGATCTGTGATTTTTAGAGCTTTGATACAAGGTTTAAAAGCTTGAATCTAAAGAACAGAGATATCAATTCATAGATCTAAGGTTTATACAATGAGTGTTGAAATTAGGGCTTCTAGGGTAGAAACATAGCAGATCTAGGGTTTTAGGTCATGGATGAAGCTATTCTAGGATTTCAAAAGGAGTGCTAGGGTTTATAAGATCACAGTGAAGCAAATGAACTAAATTAGAATTCTTAGCCAAAATTGCTAGAGCTTTTGATTAATATTCCCCCCTTTAAGTTACACGGGACACCCCCCTTGCCAATGCTTTGTGTTTGAAGTTGGTGGTACAAGTAGAAAAGTGGGGCAAGTTTTAGGTTCTTTCTTTTTGCTATTTGTAAAGTTGATATTGACACACTCAGCTTAGATGTTTCACCCCTCTTATGTTCTAGTTAATTGGGTAAATGGCTAATACACTCCCCTATTGCACTACTATTCTAACTCAGCTCGTCCTATTAGGAAATTTTTGACGGGTTTTCATGATATTTTACACGGACATACTTGGGATCCTAACCTACCCTAAGATGAAATTTGAGACACTAATTCACTAATTTGATGGGCTTTTATTCAAACAAGGTTATTTAGGGTTCGGTCAAAATGGAGTGTCGACAAATGGGTACGACAATGAGATTGCATACTGAACAACATCACATTAGAATAGCTTGTGGACAGGTGTAGACACCCCCATTTTGCTACACTTTAAAAGCAAAAGATTCGGTAGTTTGTCAAGTCTCGAGTCCATATTCCGCAATAGATTAGGCATCCATGCATTATAGGATATAGTTCCTCTCATTTTAGGTGTTTGAAAGTTGATTCGCAATCCTAAAGGTTTCTAGGGTGTTCCAATGATATCTGGAAGATGAAAGTTCAAGTTTCCAAGCAAGTGAAAAAACCTGCTATTTTTTAGAATTTTCATGGTTTCCCTCATTTTTGCCTATTTTTCAATTACAGGGGTATTTTGGTCATTCCCGATGTGTCCCGTTTGACCCCCGAGTTGTGGTTGAGAAATCATGAGTAATTTCATAAGTTTTGAAGACCTGCTAAATTTAGATTTCTCAGGGTTTCCCTTATTCTTGCACCATAGGGGTAATTTTCAATGTTTTTCATTTGACCCCCGGGTTGTGTCTGAAAAATCTCGAGTGATTCAATGAATTTTAAAAAATATGCTAAACTTAGACCGCTAAGGGGTTTCGCTTGATTTGAAAATTTTGAGTGTTGAGGGCATTTTGGGCATTTTTAGGGGATGCCAAATGATCCTGTTTGATATTACCCACCAAAAGAAGTAAACTTAAAAACTTTTTATTTTTGAGGTTTGACCACGAAAACTTTCCATTTTTAACTTTTTCCTTTAAAAAATGAACCAATTTGAGGGTATTTTGGTCGCATTTTAGTGGGTAATGGTAAAATATGGGTGTTTTGGTCCAGAAAATTTGTTTATTTAAAGGGGATGGTTCAACCATATATTAGGGGTGCACCATAAAGGTGACATGGGTTAGGTCAATCCATAAAATATTGAATTTAAAAAATTTATTAATTTTTTATGAAACAAACCTAAAACCCATGTAAGAAGGCAAATTGGGCTAAAGCCTACAAGGTGGGGGTCCATGTGGACCCACCCATGTGGGTCGACCACGTAAGTGGGCACCCCACATGAGGAGGCCACATGCAAAAACGTTCAACATGGGATGAGGTGGTTTGTGACATCATATTTGTTTTAGAAAAATAAGAAATAAATGAAGAGTTATAATTAGAAAGGGCTTGAATGGTCAGGTTACTAAAACTACCATAACTTTTTACCTTTTTGTCTACAAATTTTTTTTATATACTTGTTTCGAACGTCTCGAAAAGATCTACAACTTTCTAGTTTATGACTTTTCCTGAATCAGCATATAAATAGGTCAAAAATAAGCTCAAACATTGGGCAGCCCTTTTTGGCCGAAAATCATTAATAAAAGCTAGTTTTCTATGTGAGAAGACTTCTAATTTGATCTTGAAGGATCTCCATTGTGTAATTTAGCATTGATTGGCTTGCAAGAAATCAATATTAGAAGTAAATAAAATTTAGAAGGTAAGGAAAAAGCAAGCCATAGGTGAGAATTGGAAACTAACTAAAGGTATGAGTCCTCATAATGGAAACTTCCAAATCCAATCTAGCCATAACTTTTTCTATAAAAACAAAGCAAGTACAACCTTTGGCTTTTCTCTAGAAAATTGATCCATCTCTCTCTTCCTCCTTGGAATTCATTCATCTCTTTTGTTGCTTGAGTGTTCATCTCTTCCACTTGGTTCTTCACAAAGTGCTTTCACATATTCAATACATTCAACATATTGGAGGTTAGTTTATGGTTCTTTGGGGTTTCTAGAGCGTGTAAAAGGTGCGACAAAACGTATTCCTCGGATCTACGCACCCTAGAGACAAGGAGCGCGATCAACGACTATATTATTCTTCTTCGCGGTTTCCTTTGCGATTAAAAGGGTAAGTCAAAGCGTATATCCATAGATTACTTACCCTAGAGACAAGGAGAGCTAGCAAGGTTGGTCTTCCAAAATCCTCTTTCATGTTGTTTAAACTAAAAGCATGCTAGCATTGAATTTGTGATTTTCTTTGAAAAGCTATGAATATGAAATTGTTTGCATGTGAAATTTTGAGGAGATGAGATCGGGTTTAGGTTATTTCATAATCTAAACTTTTTCTTGGAAAATCTAATTTTAAATATTAAAATCCAATTTTTAAAATTAAGAGGGTTAAATTCACTTTACAAAGCAACTTTAATAAACCTTTGAAATTTCTTGAATTTTTCAATCTCTGAGTCTTTTGGGTCTTAAAAAGTATAGAAATCTGAAATTTTCAAAAACTTTGACTCCGTTTTTATTACGATTTGACCTTTTGAACTTTACCCTTAAAGGGGTAAAATTCTGAAGATCAAATTTAAAAAGATGTCAAAACAGATCCAAAGTCAATGAAAATTTAAACATAACAGAGTTTTAAGGTTTTGAAACAGTACGAATATTTTGAAGAATTTTGGATTTTATTTAAGGGATTTAATTGGAAAAAACTAATTTTCGAAAGATATATTGAGTTTCCAGAGATGAAATTTGGTTGAAAAGTAACTAAGACTTGATCAAATCTCCGGTGAATTCTTCAAGATTTTTGGTTGCTGTTAGTTACTTGTTCATGATTTTTTATACCAAATCACGCATGCCATATTAAATCGGAATAACATAGAAAATTGCAATGTGAAATTCTAAAAATATTTTATTAATATTTACTGCTGGAATTACATGTTGTCACAAAGTTTGGATTGATTTAGATTAGATTTACTATGTGTTTCTTTATAAATTCATAATCGGAACAGATACTTTTAAAATCGAAAATTGATAGTAAATCATCTTTAAAATTCATGAACCTTTTACAGTAATCCTCTCTGGTCTAGATAAATCTACTGTTAAAATTTCATCTTATTTCAATTAGATTTTCTATGCGTTTACGTGTAAATCTATAATCTGGACAGATTTCTTTAACATTTTACAATTGATAGTAAATCATTTTCAAAATCCATGAAAATTGTACAGTAACCTTCTCTGATCCAGAGGATGTTACTGTAAACATTTGAAATCATTTAGATTTTGTTTGCTATAAGTTGATGTGTAAATCTATAATCTGGACAGACATCTTCAACATTGAACAACTGATAGCAAAACACATTTAAAATCCATGAAAAGTTTACTGTAGTCTTCTCTGGTCAAGGGAAGCTACTGTAAAAATTTTAGCTTATTTAGATTAGATTTGCTATCAGTTGATGTGTAAATCTATAATTTGAACTGGAATTTGTTAAAATCTTTAAGAAAATCGAAACAAATTCCAATTGTTATAAAAAATTTCAGAGAATTCTAATGCTTCATAACGTATTCAATCCTTAAACTATCGAAACAGAAACCATAGGAGTCATTGATTTCCTTTGTTGATTTGCAATGCTTTGATAGTTTAATCACCAAGATTGCGTTCATAATCGTATCTTAATTGTGATCAATCCTCAATAATTTGAGAATTTAAATTATAGTATGTTGTTGGCTCCGAGGTCTACTATCCACAGAAATCCTGAGAAATATGCCAGGCAATAACATACTATAACTTATGTGTCAAATTATGCAAGGGTGGAAAGCACGATTCCCTTTCATGAATGCAACTCAAGGCGGAAACTTGCCAATATTAAATCTATTGGTATTCCTTAGATTTTAGGATTCGAAAACTTTAAGGAACTGAAAATCATTAACTTTAACAAATTGAATCAATTTACCCCATGTCTTTCGGAACTGCTGGATTGCGGTCTCTATCGTAAGAACCTTTAGAGCCCCCTTTAGGAACACTAATGTCATTTCCTGTTCTAGGTTTTAGGGTGTCCTAGAGTTAGGGAGTTTAGCTTCATCACGACTGATTGCTATTATTAACAATTGAATCATAGATCTAGTTACACTAGTTACCATTTTTTTTCCATATGACAAGCCTAGTTACCTAGGATGTAGGTTCACCTACATTAGTGTAAGGGATGTCTTGCACTTAGATAGGACCATATATCATCTTAGATGGAGTCCTAGGATAATAAAATCTACTCAACTTGAATTAAATAATCTCTCTTAAACTGTTGAAACAGTCATTCCAGTCTAGATTGGTGTCTTAGACGTCTTAGGCATATTGCTTAGTTTAGGCCACCGAACTACGTCGACTCTGATCCCAGTGATGCTTGGGTACGTAGGCAGCTTGGATGCTTGATGGCATACCAATCACGAGTCGGCTCCACATACAATCAGTGGGGTTCTTTAGGGTAGTTTTTTTTTTCTTTCATCATTTAAAATCTTAAATTAAAATTGATTAAATCACTTAGGACTTTTTTCCAAATTAAAATTTTAAGAGAACTTTCACATAGATTGAATCCAAACGAATTAAGAAAATCAAGATACACATTAGGAAATGCATTGAAATTAGATCTTAGGATGCATGTCATATAGTTTGCACATTAATATAGAGTTAAATGAGCCATTTAAAATAAATTCAAGACAGTTAACTTTTAGAATTGAAGACCGGATTATCGGGCAAGAATGATGCATGTGGTGGTAACTCCTCATACCTTCTATTCTCGTAATCAGGTAACGAATCTAGATTCCTGGTCAATTATGGGTCTTAGATCTTTCATCTAGGTGGTGACTCTGTCATTCTCTTTTGCGTGAAACTTTAGTTATCCCAAATTCACAGAAAAGATGAATTAAATAAATTAATAAAAAAAAGGCACGAGCCATTCTCGTGGGTACGAGAGACCAAGAGAGGCGGGTCACGCGCCACGCCCCTCTCTCGGGATCTGGTCCCACAGACTAGCGACTCTGCTGGGGACCACCTAGCTTCATTAAAATTTCAAAGGATAACTCATTTGAATTGATTTTAATTGGCTCATGAAAACTCTGTCTTATATCTTATATGCTTGATAGATTAGTTTGTATGTTTTATTTTCTCATCACATCATACTCAAACTTAATCTAACAAAATCTGAAGGCATCATAGATTTCGCAAACTTATTTCACACACTTACATCACTTGCATCTAAACTCTTGCATCTCACATGCACACACGTCCTATTTTAGGAACCCGGAGTGTTATTTAGCATGGTTGACTGGAATTTCATCACCTGGTGCCTCCGTGATAGAGAAGCATTCCACTCTTAGCCTAGTACCTTTATGGTACGTAAACGAATCTCTTATTCAAGTACTGATACGCCGGACACTGGTACAGTATATTGAGCACGGATTTGCACTAAGGAAACTCTTGGCCTTACCCCTAGATTACCCCATACATGCATATAGTATGAACACGCGTGCATCAGGTGTGTGAGCCTAGATTATGATACCCTTCCCATTTGTGTCTAGATTTGGCCGTAGTCCATCTTCCAATGGCTATGATATGTTTTAGGTACACAAACAAAGTCATGAGTCGAGATCTGCTCTCCATTCTGCTAGATTAGGATTAGGGTGGATGCCTTCAGGTAACACCAGATAAGATGTAAGAAGATTAAAAGCTTTTCCTTAGAGATTAGGATATAAATCTCATCTTTTCCCAAGATCTCATAGATTATCTTCTTAGATTATCCCTCATGTACGATCTCATCTTGATTGTATCCTTCTTCATCTATGATCCATCTATCAAGAACGGTGATTCTATCTCTATATTCCTCTGATCCCGTAGCTTTCATTGGTTTCATCTTCTAAATTTTCCTTGCTAATCTTCATCATTTTGAGGTTTAGAAAGTCCATTTTATAGGTTCATTACCTCGTCAGTCTTTGTTCGGATCATTGTTGTCATTTCCTCTCAATTGTCTGTTCATCCATCTCTCATACTTAAAGCTGTGTTTAAAGAACTCATTGGTCTCATTCTAATCAAGAAAGTCCATTCTGTGATACTCGAGTTTGAGCTCATTACATTTCTAGTCTAGGACCTTGTTCCTTTGCACTAGGGGCATTATTCAAATCTTCTCTCTTAATACCCAAGTATTCATTTTCGAAGTCCTTAGACTAGGGACATTCTCCTTTACTCATTATGTCGCCATTGTTATACCTTGTTCATTTTAGGATTCATTCTGTCATCCCATCTTGCAAAGGCCACAATCATCTCTAATCATTGAGAATAAATACATGCTGAATCTCAATCTTATACCTTGTGCTTATTGTTTCCATGTTCGGAGCATTCACCATTGATCCCGCTCAAGCAACTTGGGTTCGAATAGACTCTGTAAGCCCAATGGTTCCCACCTTGGCATTCCCATCTTCTTTTGATGATTCCAATACACAAGTGATTTTATATCACTAATGTGTTTGAATGTATAAGTTGTAGATCATGATTGTGTTAAGACAAGATTGCTTGGATTAAGGCCAAAAAGCTCTCATTGGACCACATTCGGTAGGCCAAGACATCGGAGATCCAAGGCGCATGAAGACTTGAAGCATCGCAATTGAAGATCGAAGTCATTTTAGAATGTCAAGATCCAATCATAGTTTAGATTTTAAGAGGCATAAATAAGTATCCACACACCCTAAATGCTTAAGTGGTTGTCCTTGTGGTGTTCCAACAATTTGGAACCCTCATAACAATCCCACTTGGTGAAGATTTGGAAGACCAAAACAAATAAGAAACAAGAATTGAAAATCTGCTAGAAATAGGCTTCTCGGAGCTCCGAGATTTGATCAAGTAACATTTTCTTATCTTCTGTTTCATTTCCTGGAACTCCGAGAGAAATTCTCGGAACTCCGAGAGAAATTCTCGAAACTCCGAGACCACTAGTTCGGGAACAATATTATAGCCGTTGGGGTTTTTGCCAGAATTACCACTATGCTCCTCAAACTGTCATATTTAGTTTTTCTATATATATGTGGGTTCTAAACTTCCCAACCATCAATCCTAACACTCTAAAAACCTATTGGAATATCCGAAGAGTGTATTAAGCTTGTTTATGCCTCTCATTATCTAGAATTAGGATTTGGATCATAGGCTTCAATTTGTACATCTTCTACAAACCTTTAAACCCTTGTGAGGGCGAGTGTTCGGAGAAGCGGAGCCCACTCTCCGTGGTGAGGATTGCCACCAAGGTTAAAGGCAATTGGAATTGTAATCGGCACCGATCTTCGCCGAAGTTAAGAAGATCAACATAGTGAAGCCATCAACGGGTTTGGTTGGTGGAGTGGAGTAGGCCTCGCGTTTTGAGGACCGAACCACTTTAAATCTCGGGTGCATTCTCTCTTATCTCTTGCTTTATATTTGCATTGCACTTAGGATTTAACTTGTGTGCTTAATTGCCTTTCTGATCTCTTAAATCTTCAAAATTGGGTTAGAGTTTTCAAAAGCTTAAAACTTGTTAGTAACCTAATTTTACCTCCTCATAAGTTGTCATTAGAATAGTACTCGGGCCTACCCTTGGAATTTCAGACTCTCGTCTGGTCAGGAAGTCACCTCCCCCATCTCCTTCGGGAGCTTCTCCATCATCTCCATATACACCCATGGCAGAACACTTTGAGAACCCTCAGACCAATAACCTTGAAGTTATGATGGCCGCACTCCTTGAACAAATGAAAGGAATCAAAGAAGATAATCAGTTTTTTAAAGCCCAATTCGCCGAGAAGTTTGGTCCATCATTTCCTTCACCTTCAAAGGGCAAAGAACCCATGAAACCTGTCATGTCAGAGCTTCATCCTAAGGCTATGGTGATTCCCATTCCTCAAGGCCCATTTGATGTTAGTGATGAAGAACAATATGGTGAAGAGAACTACAACCCGGTCTCATTGCTAGTTGATAAGTTGGTTATGGAGAAGTTGGAACAGCTAACTAAGAAGGTTGATAATATGCAGATTCAAGAGCAAGGGTCCTTTAACTTAAATGATCTCACACTCTTCCAGGAAATCCGGCTTCCTAAGAATTTTCAGATGCCAGACTTTGACAAGTATGATGGCACGGGGTGCCCTACTTCCCATCTTCAGATGTTCACTATCATGTGCCAACCTCAAAACTTATCTCCTGAACAAATGGCCCAGCTTTTCCTGGTTTCTTTAACTAAGGTAGCCAGGAGGTGATTTTTGGGATTGAACAAGACCAGCTATAGGACATGGAAAGACATTGCTGAACAGTTTGTGAAGCAATTCAAGTATGATGACGGGGCAGAGATCACTAAGAAAGACTTAGAAAAGACCAAACAAGATTCAAGGGAGTCTTTTTTGACATTTGTGAAAAGATGGAGGGGGTTGGCAGCATAGATGATTGACCGTCCTACTGAGAAAGAGCAAGTTCAGATGATACTTAAAAACCTCTCCCCTCGGCTCTATTATCACATGTCTCTCCAGTATTATCCTGACTTCGAGCACCTCATTAATGCTGGCACACAAATTGAAGAAGCAATGTCACAAGGGGTGTATAACCGAAGCAATCCTAATATCCGAGATTTTAAGCAGCCTGCACCCGCACAGGTAAAAGAGGTTGGCAGTGTCTCTCGTGCCAATTCTCAACTGCCGAGACCTCAGAACCCTAGAGTCATGGATTATGATCAACCCATGGTCGCACCCCACCAGCAACCAAAGAAGGATTTTGATCCTCTACCCGTTCCACCTTCTAAAATCCTACAAGATTGTTTAGCCTTAGGGCGCATCATTTTGCCTCCCATTAGACCACCTCCCAATCCTTTACCCCGAAGTTGGAGAGCACATGAGCACTGCGATTACCATTAAGGCCCGGGCCACGTCACTGATCGATGCATATCCTTGAAGTATGTGATCCAGAAGTTGATTGATGAGAAAAAATTGGCATTTCAACAGAGGCCGAACGTCATCAATAATCCTATGCCGACTCATGCAATACCACCGCCGGCAAATCTCAATACTTAAGACAACCTAGGGTTGAAAGAAGCACAGGTCCAGTTGCGGAAGGGGGTTGAAAGTACCAGTCATGACCCGCCTTTGCCGAGCCTCCAAAGCCAGACCTTTACAGCGTTTAATGTTAAAGTTTCAGTCATTTACTATTTTGTGTTGAGTCGGTCAATTTGTCAGTTCAGAAATTGAGTCTAGTCTTGCAAGGTTATAGAGTCAACGCCTAGTCTGGGTGAGTCTTTTTTTGCATTTATTTTCAAGTAAAAAAATTGTGAATCTTGAGCATGTTCAGGATAGGTCATCATTTGTAGTGTCTTTCTATCAAATGAAATTTGCTTCCCAATAATGTTTCAGTGATTGCTTCTGATCTTAATAAATAAAAATGAGACTCTCTTCTCAAATGAGAAAAAAGATGCCGACGAAACTCCCCTTGATTGGCAGCATATGTTCAAACAAGAGGAAGAGGGCCGGGCCCAACCTCTCAAAGAGAAAATTGAAATGATAAACATTGGCACGAAAATTTTAATCCAGTAAATACCAATTGGAAATCCATTACCCTCCAAAAGAGTACACAGGGGCATGGATTAGAAACAACTTTCATATCTCCAAGATAAGAGTTCAAGAGCAAGTATTGAAAAACGATCGTCAAATATCAGAAGTTACTAATTCATAAATGGAGGATGTTAAAGAACAAGTTTCCCTCCATCAAAGTCAAAAGTGCATATCAGAATCTTGAAAGAAGAAGACTCATTATCTCTTACCTGGAAATGCCGTCAAACTCTGTGAAAAAAATAATAAAGAAAATTTATCAACCTAGATCAATTCCAAACCTGAACATTGGAAGGCCTCATTTGGCCGAACAAATCCCAAGTTCATGACCCAGTGTGAAAAAAGAATACCCTTTTTGCAAACCCCTTTGGGCCTGAATAATATTTTCTTTCAAAACCCATTATACTAAGGGCATCAGCCCTGAACTACGCGAGACCTGATCCCTACACTAAGGGACGTATGCAGCTCGGTCGAACTGAGTTCGGTCGTTTCAAAAGAAAAAATTCAGTAGTTCCAAAAAGAAGAAAAAAGAGAGTCAATCAATCAAAAGAAAGAAGTCAATAAAAAATGAAAGAAAAGAAAATAGAGTCAATCAAGAAAAAAAAGAAGAGAAAAGAAAAGAAAAATCAGTTTACCTTCAAACTAGGGGTATCTGCCCCGAACTATGCGTGACCTGATTCCTACACTAGGATGCGTAGGCAACCTATTTATAGGTTCGGTCGAAATTTTGGTAAAGCCATAAGAATTTTCTTTGAAAAAGCCCATCCTACCTATAAAGCTTTCCGGGGTTCAGAATCAAGGATTTATGTCCCAATCCAAAAAAAAAACAAAGAAAAGAACAGAGTTTGAAGATCTGCTAGACTGAAAACCTAAAAGGGCGGTCTAAGCAAAATTTAGGATAATTCCCTGCTAAGTTGAAAACTTGAAAAGGCGGCTAAGGCAAAAGTTAAGGGGATGGCCTGCTAAGTTGAAAACCTGAAGGTCAGCTTAGGCAAAAGTTAAGGTCAAACGGTCCGCCAAGTTGAAAACTTGAAAAAAGCGACTTGGTCAAGGTAAGAGAAAATATCTAAGCAGGCTAAACCTAATATCAAGATCAAGGATTCAAGAAGTTCAAGCAAGCACACTCTAAATCCTCGAAACTAGGGGCATGAAACCAAGCAATCTAAGGAGTGGTAATCAAATCCTTGAAGTATTACTGTTTTAAAGAGGAAGTCCATTGTTTGTCAATTGCAATACTACTCATTAAAAGGCCAGACTTACCAAATAAAACACTAAGTCAGAAGCATCACTGTGTGTCCGTTTAGCCAGTCAATTCGTGTTGTTATTTGGTCATTCATTTAGAAATCCTCGATCATTCGAATTGTGTCTTTTACCAGATTTTTCCTTTGAATAGAGTAGGTCATTGTCTTTGAGTTCGAAGGTCACAACTGTCTTGGTGAAAGAGGTAAGGCGTCAGCTTATCTCCAACTGTACTTGTAAGCCCAAGGGTCTACTCTTCTATCTTGTTTTGATGATTCTAAACATAATTGATTATGTTATTGAATACTAATAAATTTGCCTTGAAGTGTTGTGTTTAAAATATGATTGATCATTGAAGAAACCAACACACTACATGGTCATGCTTGAAGATGTACCACACAAGAGTCAAATGAGCTAAGTGGACCTCACATCATCTCTCAAGCAAGCATACACAAGATGGAAGACCAATTGAAGACCAAGGCTAAAGAGAAGTTGAGGTTTACATAGAATTCATTGTACATCTTTTCTCTTTAGATTTCTAAGTCAAGGCAAAGTGTTTTAAAATAGTTTTTCAAAAACACTTAAGAACTTAAAAGGTTTAGTGAATGGTTATGTCGTGGACCAACATGTTGGGGACCGACATGTTGGGACCCTCATAAACGTTCCAAAATTATCATAGGGATTGAGTTCCAAAAGCCCAAAATCAAATAAGCAATAAAAACACAAAATCTGCTTATTTTAGGCTTCTCAGAACTCCGAGATTTTTCTCGGAGCTCCGAGCTCGGAAATCCGAGAGTTCCCTCGGAACTCCGAGAGTTCCATCGGAACTCCGAGAAATGGTCCAGTAGTATTTTTCACTTCTGGTCATTTTCTCGGAACTCCGAGAAATGGTCCAGTAGAATTTTTCCATCTTCTGGCCGTTCTCTCGGAACTCCGAGAATGGGTCTCGGAACTCCGAGAATTTCGCGACAGCACAGAAAAGAGCCGTTGGGATTTGAATTAAAATGTGGTTTTTGATATTAACATCCCCAAACGGTCATATTTTGTTGAGAAGCTATATATACACCTTCAAGAGGATTATTTTCCTCTCTTGAACATTTGAAAAACCTCCTTAAGCATTCAAGTAAACTTGCAACCCATTTGAGCTTAAGATTTTGTTTTTCTCCCCAAACTTGCCTTGCACTTGCAAATCTATTGAGTTTGGATTTAGAGCTTTCACTTGCAACCACTATTGGAGAGCAATCAAAGGGACAACATTGTGCATCAAGCTTTCAAGAGAAGCCAAGCAAATTTTCATCTTCTATTTTTGTAAAGGTGGCTAGGGCATTCTATCTTAATACCCTGGAGAGTATCGCTTAGAACTCGGCGAAGAAGGAGAGTCGGTGTAAAGGTGTAAGGGCATCCTCATTTAATATCCCTTGGAAGTGTAATCGCCCCGGAGCCGGGCATCGTGGAGGTCTCGATTAGTGGAAATCCTTAAGGACGATCTTAAGAAGAGTGGAGTAGGGCTTTGCCCGAACCACTATATATGGGTGTGTTCTTTCTTTGTCTTGCACTTTCATTCTTGATTTTGGTTTGACATTTATTTAGTTTTTGATTTTATTTGAACTAACCAAAATCTAATCAAGAGAAGAAAAATCAAATTCGGTTTAATACTTAAAATTAAAAAAGGTATAAATTAGTGTTAAAACCAATTCACCCCCCCTCTTGTTTATTTCAATTGGTATCAGAGCCTCGTCTCTACTTTATTTAAAAACCCTAACCGGTCTAGAGAAAAGATTCTAAAAATGGAAAACTATCCTCAACACCATGAAGGTTACTCAAACACTAGGCCACCCTATTTTGATGGAACCAATTATGGATTTTGAAAAACCAAAATGAAAATCTTTTTAACCCAAGATTACCAAATGTGGAGAGCCATTCATAATGGATATACACTACCCACTAGAAATCTAAATGATTGGACCGAAGCCGAACAACAAGCCTCCAACTACAATGCCAAAGCCATGAATTCCCTTATTTGTGCCTTGTCACCCGGAGAATTCAATAGAGTTTCAAATTTGAATTCGGCAAAGAAAATTTGGGACACCCTAGAAGTTACACATGAGGGAACAAACCAAGTTAAGGAATCTAAAATGAATCATATATTTAGGCAATATGAACTCTTTCAAATGACACACGATGAAACTATTGCCGACATGTATACTAGATTAACTAACCTAGTAAATGGACTAAGGGGACTTGGAAAATAATTTTCGAATAGAGATTTAGTGACCAAAATTCTTAGATTCCTACCTTTGTCATGGGAATCTAAAACTTCCGCAATCACCGAAGCCAAGGACATGAACACATTGAACCTAGATGAATTAATAAGGTCCTTGATAACCCATGAGATGATTTTTAAAACAAAAGCACCCGAAATTGAAAATAAAATTGAAAAAGGAAAATGTGTTGCTTTTGCTTGCAATGTAGGTGATAACGAAGAGGCAAAGGAAGACATGGAAGATGAAGTAGCCCTCCTAACAAGAAGGATCAAGTTCTTGCAAAGGAATATGGGAGGCATGAAAAATAGAAGAACCAATCCTCCATTCAAGAAGAAAGAAGAGCTCGATGACGGATCATCCCAACCCTGATGCTATGGATGCAAGAAACTTGAACACATTCGCCCGGATTGTCCACTCAACAATGAGCCTACCTCAAACAATCGGTTCAAGAGAAGAGAAAGCAAGAAAGGAATGACCGCCACATGGGATGAGGAAAATGAAAGTGAAGGCGAACCAAATGATGGAGAAGATTGCTTGATAGCAACAAATGTTTGCTTCATGGCCTCAACAAATGACAATCAAGACGTAAGTACCTTAAATGATATTATTGTTTTAAAAGAAGTCCTTGATTCCTTACAAAATGCACATGATGAACTTGAAATTGAATTTGATAAAAATGCATTATTTGAAAATTCTCTTTCTAACATGACAAAGGAATTTGGTTGGTTAAAGAAAGATCATGAATTTTTAGATGATGAAAATGAAAAATATAAAATTGAAATTCATAATCTAAATGCTACCATCAAGATTTTAAATGAAAATCGACAAGAAATATCTATTGAAAACAACAAGCTAAAGCATGAAAATAGTAAACTATCTGTGGACCCCGATCCGAGAGAGGGGCGGCGGTGAGGGACGAGCCCCACACGCGTGCAAACCAGTCTCAGTGGATCATCCACGTGAATGGAGAGCTCTACCAAGGAACTCTCGAAAGAATGTGCCTCTCACAGCATGAGTGGCGAGAAAAGGTGAGATACCTCTCGATTCGGGGACTAACCCAGATTCGAGGCGTACCTTAAACAAAGAAGAGTCGCCATCCAAGGAAAAGGGTCCAAGGATCCCATACTATGCTCTGTTGCAACGGATAACCAGAGATATAAAATAGGGTTCGTGCCTGGTTACGAATTCGGAAGGTCTAAAGAGCACCTCATCCGCCCAAGTGCAAGCACCTGGTCTCTTATGCCATTTACTTATTAATCTTGAAGAGTTTTGAGCGAAAGTCATATGAAATGGGAACGAATATCTCCGAGAAGACGTCTATCTAATCATGCATGTCTCGGAGATGTTTAATAAACACACATAAAAGAAATAAAAGTGTCGCCTAAGTAACTAGGTTATGGATGTCAAACCTAACTGGTGTCTAAGTTCTGGTGTGCAAACACATGCATGTTACAGCAAAAAGGTATAGGATCTGTACGTGAAGGTAAGAAAACACAACAAAACACACAGCACAAATAAACTATATATATAACAGGAAAAACAAATCCTAACTCTAATGCAGGACTTGACTCGGACCAAGATGGCCGTCCATCTTAGCTGCTCTACGTATCCCGGCCTCGGGAAGAATCGGAGTCAACGTAGTTCGATGCCCTATTCTAACTACGATGCCTAACCATCTAGAACCGCTATCCTAGACTCGATTCCGCTAGACTCGACTGATTTTTAAAGCTTTTTTACACAATTGCTTAAGTTCAAGTGAACTGTAAGTTTTAGGACTCTATATGCCCTAACTAATGCAGGTTGATTAGCCTTAAACTAATGCAGGTGGGCCCTACATCCTATGTGTATCTAGGCTGTGCAACCTAAAGAAAACCAATGGGCTGACTATATGTTTCCTAGTCTAGCCATTGGTTCGACTAAGTGTCTAACCGATCGACTCGAGGCCTCCTAACTCTAGGGACACTCACACGACAGGACACACCACATCAATACAAATCAAGACCGACTCCTAACTCTAAAACACCCTAAATACCTAGGACAGAGTCCTAACTCTAGGGGAAGATCTTTTTTGAAAAGGGTTTTAAAGATTTTTTGTATTTTTTGAGAACTTGAAATGTTTATTTTTAAAGGTTTGGCTGGACTTGGGATGTGGATCCAAAGCTGCACTACGTACCCTTTGGAAAGGGATCAAGCCAACGTAGTTCGGAATAGAATTTCCTAACTACTCTAAATGACTCAAGATTTTTGAGATTTTTTTGGATTTTGAAATGTTTTTGAATTTTCAAGTGTTTTTTGAGATATTTTTAAATTTTTAAGTATTTTTGAGATGTTTTGGGTTTTTAAGTGTTTTTGGGATATTTTTGGATTTTTAAGTGTTTTTGAGATGTTTTTGGATTTTTAAGTGTTTTTTGAGATGTTTTTGGATTTTTAAGTGTTTTTGAGATATTTTTGGATTTTTAAGTGTTTTTGAGATTTTTTATTTTTTTTTTGGATTTTTGGAATTTTTGACACAAGAGGAACAAAATCCTATCATCATAAGGGCAGGACTAACTCCTGAAATCCTGCAAAGGTCGGACAGCATCCTATGCTTTGCGGGGGAAAAAAAAGACAGAAACACGACTCTGCAAGGGTTGGATAGCTTCCTATACCTTGCAAGAGCGGATAGAAAGATATGATATGATGAGAGGTAGGATGGAATCCTAACCCCTATGATGATAGAATTTAATTCCTGAACAAGAGGACTGACTCTCTAGACTAAGGACAGATTCCTATGCTAGTGGTCTATCAAAACTAAGATAAAGCTCACAAGTACTAAGGAAAAGAAATCCTGTGTATATTTGACAAAGGTAAAACACCCAACCGGGCCGGATAGCTACCTAGCCCTAGGGTGCAACAAATATGCAACCCAATACCCATAAGGATAGGGGTATGCTGCCAAGCCGAGTAGAGTGTTCTCCCAAAACCAAACTACGCACAGAGAGGAGGTTTAGCAAGAGAAAGAGACTGGGTAGACTAAGGACGGATTCCGATGCTAGAGGATTGACTCAAATATGAAAGGACTGATTCCTAATACATAACCCTAAGAGGGGAGTGCCAATGAGACTAGGCTAGTCTCCTAAAAGAAAATGATATAAGAAGGGTGTTAGTGAGACTAGGCAAGTCTCCTAAACACAGAGATGGGCTCCATTACCCTTGCAATGATAATAAAGGTAAGGCAAACAAACAGACCAAGTTGGTTTTGAACTAATAAGGGCGTTCTATTTAAGACTTGGATAGTCTCCTATGTATAACTCGCTAAATGAGACAAAGCTTGTCTCTAAAGGATTTGATTATTTTTTGTGAGACATAGCTTGTCTCTCTAAAAAGATTGGCACTTTAATGAGACAAAGCCTGTCTCTAAATGGATTTGACATTAATGCTGGGACATAGCTTGTCTCCCTAAAAGAAGGCTCCAACTAGCACTAATATTAACCTTGCAATGAGAAGGATTCTAATGGCTAAAGAAATTTAACAAAATCTATAAGACTGTGTTAGTCTATCGCAGATTCTATTCTATTCTTATAAAAATAAATCAAGCAAAGAAGAATTTTTCAATAGAATAGCAATCATAAAAAAGGTAAACAATATTAATTAGTCCAGACCAACCGTTGGATAGCCTAATAAAGTAAAAGTAAACAATAGCAAACACTTCTATTCCCAATCACACACCACCCCAATATGGGGATGAAATCAGATGATGCTAAAGTAATCATCTGATATCATAATACACATGATAATATTTCCACATCCCGCCTTGAAATCAGACAGTACTCATGTCGATAATATCGAATAGAGTAGTCATCTGATCTCCTTCTTCTTATTTAAACAATTTATTTAAAAAAATCTAAAAATGGGCTTAGGCTAACGCCTTCATCGCCTCTTTTCTTTTTTCTTTTTTTTTTAAATAAAAATAAAAAAAAAATTCACCAATAGATACAGCCTTGTCTAATTCTCATTTCATTTTTTTTAAAAAAAAAAAAAAAACCATCTTCTCTTATTCTGATAGACAGCAAGTAGTGAACAACAGGGAATATTAATTATGTGCTTATGAATGTGAACCAATGGGCAGCAATTTATTCGCAATAATGGGCAGCAAACAATAAACAACAGGGAATATTAACTATGTGCTCGTGAATGTGAACCAATGGGCAGCAATTTATTCGCAATAATGGGCAGCAAACAATAAACAACAATGGATAGCAACTATATGCTTGTGAAAATGAACCAATGGACAGCAGTTTATTCACAATAATGGGCAGTAAACAATAAACAACAATAGATAGCAACTATGTTCTTATGAAAATGAACCAATGGGCAACAGTTTATTCACAATAATGGGCAGCAAACAATAAACAACAATAGATAGCAACTATGTTCTTATGAAAATGAACCAATGGGCAGCAGTTTATTCACAATAATGGGCAGCAAACAATAAACAACAATAGATAGCAACTATGTTCTTATGAAAATGAACCAATGGGTGTCAAGGCATTAAGCATGATGGATCAAATAATGAGAACACATCCCATGCTATGACACTGAATGACCAAATCGTAGATAACTACTATGTAACTGATGAAAACTTTAAACAATAATAGTCTGAAGATGGCTCTTTGTTGCTATTACCTTAAGCTTACTATACCTTGGATCTAACCTGAACTCCTATGCATGCGCCTTAATCATGTAAAGATAACTTTTTGTTGCTAAAATACAGGGCATGTATAAAATACAGCACAAATTTTCAACCAATTCACTCATTTATACAGCAATATAAAAAGAGCTTTTGCTAAGATAGGCTTTAGCATCTTTAGAAATTCTCCAAGTACCACTACAAATCCCACAAGGTCTTCTCTATCACCGAAAAATTCAAACTAAGTCATACAAAATATATAAAAAAAATGTTTCAAGATAAATACAGTCACAAAATTTGGACTACGGATATAAGCATAAAATCAAGTATCTCATCCTCACATAATATTAATTTTTATACAATCCAAGAATTAAGAAGAGAAAGAGATAAAAGAAAAAAATAAAATAATATCAAAAGCTTTGGAATGATAGCGTAAATGAGGGGGGGTTTCAATATGGCTACCACAAAACAAGGCTACAAGGGCTGCCATTATTAAAGAGAAATGGCTGTCATTATTAAGAATGAGGGGCTGCGAATATTAAAAAGTGAAATAAGGGCTGTGCATATTAAATAAGGGTACAAAGGCTTCAATTATATACATATAGACATGAAGCATTGCTCACAAAGACAATCCTCATACTATTTTCTAATCCCTATTGCATTTACCTGTAAGAAATTATCTAATGAAATTTGCAAACAGTGGAAATTCAATACATCCCTTATTAGAATGTCAAAGACCTCATGCCATCCAATCAAATAGGTTAAGTTGTTGATATCTATAAAACTTATTTCCCATTTCTAATAATATGCAATAAAAATTCATAGATACTACCTTAAACATTCAATATATTTTTTTTTTTTACCAAATCAGGGATATAATATGTGCACAGTTTAACATTTCTCAAAATAAAATGGATTACAAATATGGAAATATTTTTCTACCCATGACACTAATGTCATACACCACTAAATCAATCTTCGAGTAGAAAACCAATTTAATTTTGAAAAATACTTAGATAACTTGAACTCCTACACTTAAAATAAACATTTTAAACATATTATATACATCCCTAAATACTTTGAACTGGCATGTATTAAGAAAAATTAACATCAGAATTGCTCTCACAATCCATAAATAAATGGGCCTAATTGACGATTGAATTATGTCTATTTCCCGTACAAAAAAAAAAAAAAAAAAAAAAAAAAAAAAAAAAAAAAAAAAAAACAGGGGTTGGTTCTTATCAAAGTGAAGTGAATGAGATGATTTGGTTTCAGTGTAGGATTCAAAAATTGAAATACATGTGACCAAGAAAATATATAGGACAAAACTATGTATTTAAGCAATAACTAACACAAGAATTGAATCATATGCAAACAGGGAACCATCCAGGACTGATCGTGTCTACGAATAATGCATTACACGAAAAATAAACCATTTCAAAAAAAACATACACAGGTACTTTCACATCAACTCGTAAAAAAAAAATTATTTACCACCTGGTTCAAGTAGAACAGAACATACAGCTTATGATTTTCTAAATTTTTCAAGTACAAACACCACTATCTATACTCAGATAACCTTTATTCCATATCATTATTATTAAACTTATAAGAAGGAACAGAAAAAGATTCATGAAAAACAAAATAGTAAATGACATATTCACAGGCTAAAAATAATACTTACGATTAAAGAAATCGAAAATATCCTTAATCAACAAATCAAAACATATCATTCACTCTTCTTGAAATGAACATAATTCATAATCTAGACAAGACATCAAAAGAATTCTTACAATCTCAACAATTACACAGGTGATTTGCACACATGAAACCAAAACAATAAAATATCAGAAATCATGACCTCATTCTATCAGATCAATCACATTAGAAAACATCACATCTTAAAAAAAAAATTATATATTAAAATTTTTTAAAGAAAAACAGAGTTATACGCTATTACTTACATTCTCCATAAAAAAAAAACTTCATAGATCAAATTATATGATTCATACTTGCTAATTAAAAAAACAAGCTATTCATTCAAAAGAAAACTATATCTATGATTTTCCACAGATCGATACAAGTAATCAAAATCGATAGCTTCTCTTCTTCTTTTTTTTTTTAATATAGAATTTGATAGATCTAATAGTGGAAGATAAGGAAAATACCTGAATTATCACAGTGACTTTAATGTTCTCCTTGTTTTTTTTTCTTCCGATGTAGAAATCTTAATTCGAGAACAAATCTTGTGATCCAAATGAAGAAAATCTCTGCAATCTTGAATAGATCCGAGTTGATTCCTTTCTTTTTTAGAGAACTTTCAGCTTTGAAGCAAAAACACACTTTACATTTGCATATATCTACCGGTCTCTCCTTCTCCGAATTTTAACATGGATTTCCAAAGAAAATGATGATCAAAGATCAGTTGAGAAGAAAACAAGTTCAGATCTTAGGGTTTATGCAGAGAAAAACAAACTCTGGCTTAAACGAGAAAAACAGAGGAGAAGAATAGATTTGCAGAATCGAAAGCTAGAGGTTGCGTTCACCGGAGAAGAAGAAACGGCCGAAAATTTGGCCAAAATTATAACGTGAAACGCTTGTCGGAGAAGAAAGAGGGGAAAAACTAGGTTAGGGAGTTTAGATCTAGAATTCGTAGCTAAAAAAAAAATCAAAGCCGAAGATGATACAGAGTGAGATTGAAACCGTGAAACGCTTGCCGGAGAAGAGAATTCCACCAGAAAATCAACCGGAAAATGATCGGCGAAGGAAAAGGAATGGATTCAGGGTTTGGATCGCACGAGATCTACTCTCTCTCTCTAGCTTTGCAGACTCTCTCTCTCTAAAAGGGGAAACGAAAATTCTCTCTTTTTTTTTTTTAATAAGCTTTGATTTTTTTTGCTTTTATATAAAATTTGGGAAATGATATTGGCAACACTAATTGATAAGCGCACAAATGCGCGACCCTAAATGGCTAATGCACCCCCCACTTCCTGATAACCACACAAACTCCGCTTGTCTTTTCCAAATTTTTTCGGCGAAACTTTTCTGAAATTTTGCGAGGATTTTTCTGAGGTTATAAGGCTTCTAAAAATGTATTCATGGGCACTTAGGGGCTTGATTTGGTTTGGTTTTTTCCTAAAATACAAGGTTTTTGGGGTAAATCAAAGAAACAATGCGGGCCACTCTCTCCTTGCACTACACACACCTTCTCAATCTGTTCGCTAAGCAAACGAGCCCCGATCTCGATGAAATTTTGCAGGGGGGAAGAGAAGACCATAATCCAACCTAGGGTGAAGTTTGGGACCCTAATTCAATCATTTGATGGGATTTAGGTCAAACTTGAAAGGTTTAGGGCACAGTCAAAATGGGGTGTCTACAGATGCCCCTCTTTGGCAGAGCGTGTTTGTCACGCGAATGTCAAAGCTGAACAGACAGCACATTTTGACTGGCCTAAGATTAAAGAGTTGTAAAATTTTGGATTTTTGAAAATGATACTCACAATGCAAATGGGTGAAATAGCTTTTCACCGGACTCTGACTCTGCAAACACTGGTGAGATAGCCTCTCTCCAACTCTTAACTCAACAATTGATATATTAGTGAGATAGCCTCTCTTGCAAAACATTACATGATAGATTTGATTGCCAATGATCTTGAAATTTGAAGATAAAATGAATCTGGATGCCGTGTAGAAACGGACTTGAATGACTTGAATGCCGTGTGAAAACGGACTTGGAATACCATGTGAAAGTGGACTTGAACGCCGTGTGAAAACGGACTTAGAATGCCATGTGAAAATGGACTTGAAATGCCATGTGAAAATGGACTTGAACGCCGTGTGAAAACGGACTTAGAATGCCATGTGAAAATGGACTTGCACGCCGTGTGAAAACGGACTTAGAATGCCATGTGAAAATGGACTTGAAATGCCATGTGAAAATGGACTTGCACGCCGTGTGAAAACGGACTTAGAATGCCATGTGAAAATGGACTTGAAATGCCATGTGAAAATGGACTTGAACGCCGTGTGAAAACGGACTTAGAATGCCATGTGAAAATGGACTTGAAATGCCATGTGAAAATGGACTTGCACGCCGTGTGAAAACGGACTTAGAATGCCATGTGAAAATGGACTTGAAATGCCATGTGAAAATGGACTTGAACGCCGTGTGAAAACGGACTTAGAATGCCATGTGAAAATGGACTTGAAATGCCATGTGAAAATGGACTTGCACGCCGTGTGAAAACGGACTTAGAATGCCATGTGAAAATGGACTTGAAATGCCATGTGAAAATGGACTTGAACGCCGTGTGAAAACGGACTTAGAATGCCATGTGAAAATGGACTTGAAATGCCATGTGAAAATGGACTTGAACGCCGTGTGAAAACGGACTTAGAATGCCATGTAAAAATGGACTTGAATGCCATGTGAAAATGGACTTGAATACCTTGAATGGCGAAATGAAGACGGATGCTGTAGAAAGCAAGGGTTAAAAGAAACCGAATTGGATTCAAAATCAGAAAATGATTTTGAGTAGATTGATTTCTCATTTTTTGCCAAGAGAAATAAAGAGTTTGCGTTCTCTGTTGAGAACAAAACTTCAAGGACTTGAAAGGATTTTGAGTAAGCCCTCTTCCATTTTTCAAAAGATTATTTTGAAAACTGTTTCCAAGAAACTAATTTTCAAAAGCATTGATTTTGCTAAAAAACACTTGACTGGAGAATGCTCAAGCTCCTCCTGTCTTCAATTGTTGAGAATAATCATCTCAAAAGCCATTGTTTAATTGATATCTTTTATGACCTGATTGCTCAGGTTATAAAAGATGCCCCTAGTATATTTTTACTTCCATGACAGATTCATAAGAGAGCAAAACACAGGAAAATGGTCATAAGCTTTCATTTCATTGAATATTTGAGGTTACAAAATTTTCCTCATATACAGGACTGAATCTGATTAACATCTTTCTTTCTCTTCTACCAACTGCTGGCGCTTCGACTGAATCTGAGAATTTGCCGCTCTGCTGAACCCTTGTTCGACTCTGGTATCACCTTCGAGGGAGTATAACTGCACATTTTTCTCTTATCACCCCAGCTTTGGGAGGGATAATAAATACACAGGACTACTCATACTGGACTTTGAAGCTTGACCTTGACTTAGCACAGAAAGGACTTTGACACTGATATCAAGAACTTCAATGATGACATGACTTGAATTCTAAGAGAGACTGAATCTGCTTCTTAGTCTGATAAGTGTTTTAAACTGGTACAGTCTACCACTTTTAGATTCTTTTGAAAGACCATATTTAAAGGTGTTTCATTCCTCTTTCCGAGATTTTCTGTCATGGTTAGTATCCCTTTGGATTGCTTAGTCTTAACCTCCTAGCTTAGAGAGTGCCAGAAGAATCTCTGCTGGCACTTACTCAGACTTTGGAGTAGTACCGCCAAAGAAATGAAAGTTATTGGCTCTCAGAGGGTTTGTCCTTTATGAAGTCACTGCCATGACCAACTCGCCTTTTCAGGTTTTCGATTTAGCGGACCGTATACCTTAATTTTTGCCTGAACTGTCTGCCCTTGCAGATTTTCCATCCAGCAGGCTTAGCACCCTAATTTTTGCCTAAGCTGCCCTTTCGGGTTTTCAACTTAGCGGGCGAATGACCCTAACTTTTGCCTAGACCGCCCTTACAGGTTTTCAGTCTAACGGGTCTAAGACTCCATCATTTTTTATTTTTTTCTGTTTCTCTACAAACCTGAGCTTAAATACACCAGAAAGACTTTTAGGTAGGCTTGGGTTCAAATAGGTTTTGATTTTTGGTAAGTTTTCATGTATTTGACCGAATCTGGCCCTCCAGACTGCCTACGTATCCCCAAAGAAAATGAGAATCAGGTCCGCGTAGTTCGCCCATTTGGGTTTCAAGGATTTTTTTGTTTTGTTCTTTTCTTTTCTAAGGATTTGAAAGATTTGACCGAACCTGAATTAATCAGGCTACCTACGTACCCTGTAGAGAGGGATCAGGTCATGACGTAGTTCAGGTTAAATATCTTTTATGACGCAAGTCATAAAAGATGCCCCTGGTTTGAGTTTATCAAAGAATGAAAGTGTTTTTTTTTTTATTTAGGCCCAAAGTGTTTGCAAATGGTTTTTTGACTTTGAGGTTGTTGGCTTTTGAGCTCTGATCGATCAAAGACGGCCTCCTGGTGTATCTAAGCATAGTACTTTTTTAGTTGGTCCAGGTTTGTAGGTTCTGTTAATTTTTCTCCATTTTCATTGAGGATTCTTACGGCTTTTCCAGGCAGGACTTCATCAACAATGTAAGGACCAGACCAATTTGGCCTGAACTTCCCTCTGGGATCAAACACCGGTGCCCTGTAAGACTTCAAGACGAGATCTCCTGGTTTCAGGTCTCGGACCTTGACTTTCTTGTTAAAGGCTCTTTCAATTCTTCTCTGATACCCTTGGATGTGATACAAGGCTCTCAGCCTCTTTTCATCAATCATCTGCAATTCCTGATGTCTGGCTTTGGCCCACTCAGACTCTGGCAGATTTGCTTCCATCATAACTCTTAGAGACGGGATTCTCACTTCAACAGGGAGGACTGCTTCCATTCCATACACTAGAGAATATGGAGTTACACCTGTAGAGGATCTGATCGATGTCCTGTAAGCCCATAAAGCAAAAGGAAGCTTGTTCGACCAGTCCTTATAAGTCTCGGTCATCTTACTGATTATGACCTTGATATTCTTATTCGCTGCTTCTACAGCCCCGTTGGTCTGCGGTCTGTAAGGAGATGATTTATGATGCTTGATTTTAAACTCTTCACACAGGTGCACTACCTCTTTCTTGAAGTGAGATCCATTATCAGAAATCAATTCATGAGGTACTCCATATCTGCAAATGATATTCGCACGGATGAACTTCGCAACTGTATTGGAAGTTATGGAAGCATATGAAGCAGCTTCTATCCATTTCGTGAAATAATCAATGGCCACCAAGATGTACTCGTGCCCACTTGACGATTTGGGATAGACTTTGCCAATGATATCAATTCCCCATACTGAGAATGGCCATGGCGAGGTCATAGAATGCAGCTCTGATGGAGGCACATGAATAAGATTCGCATAGACTTGGCATTTATGACATTTCTTCACGAATGCGAAACAATCTGTTTCCATTGAGGGCCAATAGAAGCCAAGTCTAAGGATTTTCCTTGACAGCATCTTACCATTCATGTGAGGACCACAAACACCTTCATGTGTTTGCTCTATGAGCTCTGCAGCCTGATCTTCATCAACACACAGAAGCTGAATACCGTCAAATGACCTTCTGTACAACTCTCCACCACAAATGATGAAGTTGGCAGCGAACTTCTGAAGAGTTTTCCTCTCTTTGCTGGAAGCTTCAGGCGGATGCCCCTTGCCTGAAATGAAATTTCTGATATCTGTATACCATGGCTTTCCATCTGGACATCTGGCAGATATTTCAATGGCATTCACATGTGCTGGAGCCCATTGCAATCTTACAGCTAAAGGTTGAACCTCCATTGTAGCAGAAATGTCCAACATTGATGCCAGAGTAGCCAAAGCATCAGCAAAGTGATTTCTCGTCCTTGACAGATGAGTGAAGGTGACATTCCTGAACTTTTTGACCAGAGATTCGAGATAAGTATGATATGAGATCAACCTCGCCTCCTTTGTCTTCCAATCCCCATTTATTTGACAAATGATCAGGATTGAATCTCCGAATACGTCGATGTCTTGAATTCGCAAAGCCAAAGCTGCCTCAAGTCCTGCGATGCATGCTTCATATTCAGCCATGTTATTGGTGCACTCAAATTGCAACTTGATGGATAACGGAATGTACTCCTTCTTTGGAGATACCAAAACAGCCCCTATTCCTTGACCATGATTATTGACAGCTCCGTCAAAGTACATAAGCCATTTGGAACTCGGAATCTCTTCTTCAATGTCCATAATCTCTTCATCAGGAAAATCAGCCTTCAGAAAAGCATTCTCTTCAATAGGAGCATCAGCTAGCTGCTCAGCGATGACCCGCCCCTTAATTGATTTCTGAGTGACATAAGTGATGTCAAACTCAGACAGTAATAGCAACCATCTGGCTGTTCTTCCAGTAAGAGCGGGTTTTTCGAACAAATACTTCAACGGATCCATCCGTGAGAGCAAAAATATCTTGTTCGACAGAAGATAATGTCTAAGCCTTTGAGTCGCCCAGACCAATGCTAAACACGTCTTTTCCAAGACAGTGTACTTGATTTCATACTCCAACATTTTCTTACTGATGTAGTAAATGGGCTTTTCTTTCTTAGACCCTGCCTCCTGCTGAGCAAGCATACAACCCATTGCTGTATCCGTGATGGACAAATACATCAACAACGGTTGACCAGGAATGACCGGGGATAAGACAGGGGGCAAAGACAAACATTGCTTGACTTTTTCAAATGCTTCCTGACATTCTTCATTCCATTTCTTGGAAGAATTCTTTTTTAATAACTTGAAGATGGGTTCACACGTCATAGTTAAATGAGATATGAATCTCCTCAAATATTGCACTTTGCCAAGGAATCCACGAATCTGCTTTTCTGTCTTTGGTGGTTGCATTTCTTGGATAGCCTTGATCTTCTGAGGGTCTACTTCGATTCCTCTTTCACTGACCATGAATCCAAGCAACTTCCCTGACGTGACCCCAAATACACATTTATTAGGGTTCAAGCGAAGCTGAAACTTTCGGATTCGCTCAAAAAACTTTCTCAAAGCGATTGTATGCTCTGGCCGAGTCCTGCCTTTGACAATCATGTCATCTACATAGACCTCGACTTCCTTATGAATCATGTCATGAAGAAGAGTAGTCGCGGCCCTCTGATAGGTGGCACCAGCATTCTTGAGACCAAATGGCATCACTCTGTAACAATATGTCCCCCACTGAGTAATAAATGCCGTCTTCATCATGTCCTCAGGCGCCATTTTGATCTGGTTATACCCTGAGAATCCATCCATAAAGGATAAAAGTGCATGTCCAGCGGTATTGTCAACCAGGAGATCAATGTTCGGAAGCGGAAAATCATCTTTCGGACTGGCCTTGTTCAGATCTCTGAAATCGACACACATCCTGACTTTCCCGTCCTTCTTGGGCACCGGTACAATATTTGCAAGCCATTCAGGGTATTCAACTACTTCGATGAATTTCACTTCGAGTAGTTTCTTAACCTCATCATGAACTTTCAACTCCCATTCTGTTTTAAGCTTTCGGAGTTTTTGCTTCTTCGGCTTGATGCCAGGGATTAGAGGTAATTTGTGTTGGACAATGTCCTCACTCAATCCTGGCATGTCGTCGTAAGACCAAGCAAAAACCTCCTTAAACTCTTTTAGCAAGGTGATTAATTCTTCACGCTCCTCAGGAGATAAAATTTTGCCAATTCGTATTTCCCGAATTAAGGTTTCATCACCTATATTTACGGTTTCAATTTCCTCTTCAAGTGGTTTAGCGCGGCGACTCTCCTCTTGTTGAATCATATGCTTGATTTCAAGGGGAGTTTCGTCGGCTACCTCATTAGACGGGGAATCTTGATTATCATTATTAGTTACTTGATCAGGTTTAGAAGCAGGATCAGTAGAAGAGACAAGTACAGGAATGTAAGCAAAAGAATCTTTTATTTCATCAGAATGAATGATTACATCAGATGACTTGCCCACATCAGGCGTTACAGATTTTGAAACAGAATGAAAAAATAAGTCGACATCAGTATCGACACAACTAGAAACATGTACAGCCAAAGAATCAATGAATATGCCCTCAGACTCGGACTCAACGCTACCCAGGACAGACTTGTCACCTACTCCAGAGGTAGACCCGACTTCTACAGTACCTGCATCAAAAGAAAAGTTAGAAATGACAGACTCTGGGATGGACTCAGAAACTGACACATACTTTAAAATAACTGACTCTTTTGAAGGGACTGGAATGTACTGAGGGATTACTTGGGGTATAACCTGTGAGGTCCAGTTATCCAGAGGTCCCTTGGCTGGGGTGATATAGTCCTCTGGGTTCAGAAAAGGTGCATCTCTTCCAATCATAGCAATGACTGGTGCCTCAGTTTGAAACAAAGAATTCAGGAGTTCTGGCTCAAAGTTCTCAACCCAGTCTGAGTCTGGTTCCTCTGTCACTACTGCCTCTGCAATCTGCTTACTGTAAAATTCTGCTGGCAGCTCATCTGCGAAGAAGATCTCAAGACCAGGCAGCTTTAGCCCGCTCTCATCATACCATGGCTCTGAAAAACCGTAATAAGGGCAATCAGCTCCTTCTTTCCGGAATCTGCCATTCATTATCATACTGAAGGGTCCCATTGGAAATTCTAAACCCTTGCGGCGACACTCGGCCCATTTAAACATGTAGGCTCTCATTTCCTGCACCTCCTTGCGAGTCGGCTTGTATCCCAACCCAAACAACCCATCAGATGCTTTCAACTCGGGCCGCTCAATCGGGCCCTGCATATTCTTCCCCAAACCTGCCCCTGGGAGATATCCAAATCGGCGCATCATCTTGACTACCCGAGTATTGGTGCTAGAGAGAAACATAATTTCTTCACTCATAGCCTCTTTCATGGTGATAGCCGAAACCTCCACTGAAAATCCTGTCAGACTGATATCTCTTGTGTTTTCAGTAACAAGCTCTTGAGATATTTGCCCAACTTCTGGCTCGGGATCTCCTTTGACAGTGATCACCCGATTGTTTCGAATGAATTTCAGTTTTTGATGAAGTGTGGAAGGGATAACTCCAACCTTGTGCAGCCAAGGTCGACCAAGCAATAGACAAAAAGAAGTCTTGATATCCAACACCTGAAATTCAATGTCAAAGGTTTCTCCTCCAATGACAATCTCAGTAGCCAAGGTTCCAATAACGTCCCTTCGGGTTCCATCATATGCCAGTATACCCTGCTCAGACGGAATGAAGTCTTCAGGCCCAAACCCCAGAGTAGTGGCAGTACTCAAAGGACACACGTTCAAAGCTGACCCATTGTCTACCAGTACTTCTGATACTTTCTTCTGGTTGCAAAGCAAGGTAATTTTGAGAGGACGAGTATGGTCCTTCCCTTCTGACGGCAAATCTTCGTCTGAGAAAGACAAAGCTTTTGAAGCTTTGGTCATGGCTACCAGGCCGACCAACTCATCTGGAGTAATCTCAACAGATACTTGGGACGAGTTCAGCTCACGAAGTACAACCTGTCTGTGCTTCGGCGATGCCATCAATAAACCCCAAATGGACACATTAGCTTGTGTCTTCTTGAGCTGATTCAACAAATTGTCTTCTTCTTCCTCAAGCCTCTGTTTCTGTTTCTGATTGTCAACCCCTCTTGCAATCTCAGCTGGATTATCAACTCTGAGTTCAGCTGGCTTAAATACTCGTCCACCTCGTGTGACGTGGCGGAGTTCATCACATTGATCGCTCAGGAGCAACAAATCTTCATCTTCTATCCTAAGGGTGTAAGGGGTTTTTATTTCTTCTCCCTCATCATCACCCACCCTTAAGACATATAGAGATTCAGAATCTTTCTCCTCATCTTCACACTGGAAAATATATGACTGGTTTGATGGTCCAGCCACATCAGGATCGTTCCAGGATAAAACATATGGCCTTTCTGATTCTACCCACTGATCTCCTTCTTCAAATTTCCAGACATAGGGTTCTTCGGATTCCACAGCACATATGAAGGAAGCCGGATCAATGACAGACTCCTCGGCGCAAATGACATTGACCGAGGATGGAGGCGGCATTGCATGTGTAGGAAGGGGGTTTCTAGTTACATTTGGTAACTCGATTGACAGTTCCTTCCTATCGATCATGTTCTGAATTTGGTGTTTCAAAGCTAAACACCTGTCAGTGATATGGCCAGTGTTACGGTGGTAATCACAGAATTGATCTTCTCTCCAGGTTCTTGGCAACGGGTTGGGAGGAGGTTTAATGTCAGGCAACTTAATCTTCTTGTCCTTCAATAGCTTTTTCAAAGCTACGGACAAAGAATACGGAAGGGGATCGAAATGACGAAGAGGCTTCTGCTCCATTGTCGGCCTTCTTACTTCAGTAACTACTCTAGGTGGGGGCGGCCTGACATAATTGACATTATGGATCTCTTTCGGCGCCATCACAGGTCGCTTCCCTTCTCTGCCATCAGATGGTACTCTAGATCTCAAGCCTTTAGCCAATGCATCTTCTATCTGAGTCCCAGTCTTAATAAGATGGTTAAAATCAAGGAAATATTGGATAGCCATATGGTGGTAATATTGTGGTGATAGGTTTTTCACCACCATCTTGATCTGATCCTCATCTGACAACCGATGAGTCATCTGGGCAGCTTTCCTTCTCCATCTACGGATGAAGGAAGTAAAAGTTTCATTATGGCCCTGTTTCAAAGCCTTCAAATCTCTCTTAGTTACATCGATCCCCTCTTCCATAGAGAATTGTTCAACGAACCTGTTTGCAATACTCTCTAGAGTTCGGATCTCCTCTGTTTTCAAACTCAGGAACCACTTCTTAGCTGTTCCAACAAGGGATCTAGGAAATAATAGAGCAACTTGCTCCGGAGATAGACCATGCTGTTGTAAAAGCGGAAGGACTGACATTAGATGGCTTCGAGGACACCCGGTCCCATCGTATTTATCCATGTCCGGAACTTTGAATCTAGGAGGCAATGTGACTCCCGGATACAACATAAAATCGGCCATGTTCAACTTTTTCGGGCCTTGAAATTTTATGTTTTCCATCTCTTGGGCCAGCCTATCCATTCTGTCCGCCATCGCTCTGTCCTCATTGGCTCTATTCAGATTAGGATGACGATTTTCTTCTTCATACTGCTGATTATCAAGATCGTCTTCGACGTTCAAGACCGCAGGCCCGGCCATTGCAGGAGGGGGAGGAGGTATAACCGATGGGTGCTGAGCTACATGTTCTCTGGAAGTAGACTCTCTGTCATTTTTCAGACGGGCTATCTCTTCATTCATATTATTCATCTGTTGAAGCATAGCCTTCATCATCTCACTCATCTCAGCTATAGCGTTTCCAGAGTCAGCCATCGGTGCAATAGGAAATTGGACAGGCGAAGGGATTTCCTGGAGATTGGAGAAAGGTAATGCAGGGGAGGTAAAAGAAATTGGTGAGGAAGAAAAACGACTCAGCCTGGAATCAGCGGACTGACGGGACCAGGTTGATTTTGAAACGAGGATTTTCTTAGGAGCAATGGCTGCTCAATCAAGAATCCTGATATGGAAATATAAACACTAGATTAAAATTTTGATAATCGAGATAAACTATTTTGATCAAATAATGACAAAAGAGACAAAAACACACTTTCATTAATAAAATTCGAATTGTGATTACAAAGGATGAAAAAAAAAATAAAAATTAATCTCTAATCACAACTGGATAAACAGACTGACAAAAATGGGAAATGCAGAAATCAGAATAACAAAACATGATACGGATCTTCAAGGCTCCTCAATCCGAGCCCTCCGACTTGCGGGCTCTTCCGATATCTCTCCACGTCGGAATTTGCGAGATAAGCCTAACCTCCTTTCTATATTTTTGTTTCCCCAAGCAGCCACAATGGATCGGATAAGGTCAGGAGTGAGATCTTCACAAAGAGGAGGGACTATGATTCCGGGAGGACACGGAATTCCCGTAATCTGGTGGAGAATTCGCATGGGTGCATAAAAGGAAGATTTCTCGGTACCCATGAGGTAAACAAATGAATGCGGGTAAGTGCTAGTAAAAACATGGAAACATGAATGACTTACCCAGCGAAACTGATTCTCCTCTACATGTTGCAACCAATTGTGCCATTCATCGATGGACTTAGGTTGATGGGCTATTGGTTTCCAGGTATGGAAATTCTTCAGGGTATATGGATTTTGGCTTTGTCGCTGAAGAATTTGAAGTTTTTCACTAAGCCAGACATACAACAACTTGACACATCCATAGAAATTGTCCTTGATCTCTTGGGAAGCAATAAGATCTAGTCCCAAGAAGGTCTCTGCTAACATGGTAGGGATAGGATTCCTCCCTTTGTTAATTTGGTCTACCACAGTTAACAAGGTTAACGGAGCAACACGAGGGTTTTTCCGAATGACATATCGCGCAAAGACACTAAAAATCAAAGCATTGCGTCGACAACTCTGAAAACGAGAGTTGGTAGGATCGACGTTTTCAGAAAAAAGGGTGATGAGGTTTTGAACTTGTACACACGTATCCGTTAAGCATGAAAGTGCATCAACGGTTTGATTTTTGAATAGCTTGCAAAAAATGGAATGAGAGGAATCTATGTTCGAAGATTGTATCCAAAGTCCATCTGTTGGGAGCTCTAATAAAGCACACCAATCTTCGAATATAGGACAAAGCTCGAATGATCCAAATCGAAAAACATGCAGATTAGGATCCCAGGATCTAGCGGCTGCTTGGAGAAACTTCCAATTTATATCGGAAACACTCAAATGACTGAAGGCACAGATGAACCGATCAGCCATACTCCTATCCGAGGATTCTAGCGGAAGAGCCCCAATAGTCTCGCTTATCCAGCCTTTCAACAAATTATTCGCCATGATTTAACCTAAACACAAAGAATAGGATGGGATAATTAGGGAATGGAGAATAACTCGGAATAAACAAAGAATAAAGATGGACTTAACCAATAATCACAAGAAGGATATAATTGGCGACATCAAATGTTCCATTGATGATCAAAAATGATCAGAAACTCAGGGAAGAGACCACGGTCATAAAATGACAAAAGTAGATCATAGACCGGATCTAAATCTGAAAGGTGGACGACAAAAATGTACGATCAAGAAGATCAATAATGGTAGACTATGGTCATAGGGACAGCAGACAAGCTATCAACCATATCTAAGACAGGACGAACAATAATTTGAGTAATACAACAAAAGAATGGATAAATGAGGTTTGCATTTGAAGGATGAAAACAGGTAATACTTATCATCATTAGGTCAAGGAATAAACCATAGCTATGAGTGTGACAGGTAGAAGCCACTAGCTAGGTTTAGATCTGAGAGATGAATATACACGACTGATTGATTCAAGCTAGGAATCTCTACTAGAAAGTAGGTCCTAATCTTATAATCAAAAGATATATGGACAAAATCTCCATGACTAAAGCAAAAGATAGGCCACGACCATGAGAGGGCAAGTGAAAGCCACTGGTCGGGTCTAGATCCGAAGAACGGACTGATATGACTAATTTGATTAGATAAGGAAGCCTCACTAATGAGTAGGCTCTAATCTGATAATCAAAATATAGATATATACATATATATCCTAACCAGGGGCACCAGCCCTAAAAGATGATCCCATAGAGTCAAGCAGCTTGACTCAAGACAGACATGTGAGTGTATTAGGACTGCGATGTAGTCACATAAGGTGAGCTACAATAATCTAAGAAATAGGACATGGCTCTTAAATCTAAGCTCCAACATGTGTAAGCAACACATGTTCGTCCTTATATGAATGCAATATATATATAAGCACATGCAGATCCTAATTGGGTTTTACTAAATCAACATATATATCCATGTACATAATATATGTAAAATGAAAGTAGAGCTCCGGACTTAATCAGGTACTATGCATATGATCCATACTTTAAGTATATAACACAAGTACACCGAGTGTTATATACAGTATGCTTCATTGCTCACCGGCTGCTGTAAACACAAGTACACCGAGTGTTTACGACTGCAGCACTGGCGCATAGCTTGGTAATAGATACAACAGCACCATCTGGATAGTGATATCCCATGAGGCACGCATTATATCTATCCCGTGGAGCCAATAATAAGAAAATCAATAAAAGAAAATGAAGAACAAAATGATGTATGCTGTGCAATGTGTGAATCCTTTGTTTTAAACACCTATCTGGTGCCCCTGGATTCTAAGCGATTAAATTCCCATTTATAATGATTTTAGCTCAAAATTCTTCAAAATTAATAACAAATGGCATTTTAACAGAGTTAGGCAATATCTCGTAAGAGAATATCCCCAGCAGAGTCGCCAGCCTGTGGACCCCGATCCGAGAGAGGGGCGGCGGTGAGGGACGAGCCCCACACGCGTGCAAACCAGTCTCAGTGGATCATCCACGTGAATGGAGAGCTCTACCAAGGAACTCTCGAAAGAATGTGCCTCTCACAGCATGAGTGGCGAGAAAAGGTGAGATACCTCTCGATTCGGGGACTAACCCAGATTCGAGGCGTACCTTAAACAAAGAAGAGTCGCCATCCAAGGAAAAGGGTCCAAGGATCCCATACTATGCTCTGTTGCAACGGATAACCAGAGATATAAAATAGGGTTCGTGCCTGGTTACGAATTCGGAAGGTCTAAAGAGCACCTCATCCGCCCAAGTGCAAGCACCTGGTCTCTTATGCCATTTACTTATTAATCTTGAAGAGTTTTGAGCGAAAGTCATATGAAATGGGAACGAATATCTCCGAGAAGACGTCTATCTAATCATGCATGTCTCGGAGATGTTTAATAAACACACATAAAAGAAATAAAAGTGTCGCCTAAGTAACTAGGTTATGGATGTCAAACCTAACTGGTGTCTAAGTTCTGGTGTGCAAACACATGCATGTTACAGCAAAAAGGTATAGGATCTGTACGTGAAGGTAAGAAAACACAACAAAACACACAGCACAAATAAACTATATATATAACAGGAAAAACAAATCCTAACTCTAATGCAGGACTTGACTCGGACCAAGATGGCCGTCCATCTTAGCTGCTCTACGTATCCCGGCCTCGGGAAGAATCGGAGTCAACGTAGTTCGATGCCCTATTCTAACTACGATGCCTAACCATCTAGAACCGCTATCCTAGACTCGATTCCGCTAGACTCGACTGATTTTTAAAGCTTTTTTACACAATTGCTTAAGTTCAAGTGAACTGTAAGTTTTAGGACTCTATATGCCCTAACTAATGCAGGTTGATTAGCCTTAAACTAATGCAGGTGGGCCCTACATCCTATGTGTATCTAGGCTGTGCAACCTAAAGAAAACCAATGGGCTGACTATATGTTTCCTAGTCTAGCCATTGGTTCGACTAAGTGTCTAACCGATCGACTCGAGGCCTCCTAACTCTAGGGACACTCACACGACAGGACACACCACATCAATACAAATCAAGACCGACTCCTAACTCTAAAACACCCTAAATACCTAGGACAGAGTCCTAACTCTAGGGGAAGATCTTTTTTGAAAAGGGTTTTAAAGATTTTTTGTATTTTTTGAGAACTTGAAATGTTTATTTTTAAAGGTTTGGCTGGACTTGGGATGTGGATCCAAAGCTGCACTACGTACCCTTTGGAAAGGGATCAAGCCAACGTAGTTCGGAATAGAATTTCCTAACTACTCTAAATGACTCAAGATTTTTGAGATTTTTTTGGATTTTGAAATGTTTTTGAATTTTCAAGTGTTTTTTGAGATATTTTTAAATTTTTAAGTATTTTTGAGATGTTTTGGGTTTTTAAGTGTTTTTGGGATATTTTTGGATTTTTAAGTGTTTTTGAGATGTTTTTGGATTTTTAAGTGTTTTTTGAGATGTTTTTGGATTTTTAAGTGTTTTTGAGATATTTTTGGATTTTTAAGTGTTTTTGAGATTTTTTATTTTTTTTTTGGATTTTTGGAATTTTTGACACAAGAGGAACAAAATCCTATCATCATAAGGGCAGGACTAACTCCTGAAATCCTGCAAAGGTCGGACAGCATCCTATGCTTTGCGGGGGAAAAAAAAGACAGAAACACGACTCTGCAAGGGTTGGATAGCTTCCTATACCTTGCAAGAGCGGATAGAAAGATATGATATGATGAGAGGTAGGATGGAATCCTAACCCCTATGATGATAGAATTTAATTCCTGAACAAGAGGACTGACTCTCTAGACTAAGGACAGATTCCTATGCTAGTGGTCTATCAAAACTAAGATAAAGCTCACAAGTACTAAGGAAAAGAAACCCTGTGTATATTTGACAAAGGTAAAACACCCAACCGGGCCGGATAGCTACCTAGCCCTAGGGTGCAACAAATATGCAACCCAATACCCATAAGGATAGGGGTATGCTGCCAAGCCGAGTAGAGTGTTCTCCCAAAACCAAACTACGCACAGAGAGGAGGTTTAGCAAGAGAAAGAGACTGGGTAGACTAAGGACGGATTCCGATGCTAGAGGATTGACTCAAATATGAAAGGACTGATTCCTAATACAAAACCCTAAGAGGGGAGTGCCAATGAGACTAGGCTAGTCTCCTAAAAGAAAATGATATAAGAAGGGTGTTAGTGAGACTAGGCAAGTCTCCTAAACACAGAGATGGGCTCCATTACCCTTGCAATGATAATAAAGGTAAGGCAAACAAACAGACCAAGTTGGTTTTGAACTAATAAGGGCGTTCTATTTAAGACTTGGATAGTCTCCTATGTATAACTCGCTAAATGAGACAAAGCTTGTCTCTAAAGGATTTGATTATTTTTTGTGAGACATAGCTTGTCTCTCTAAAAAGATTGGCACTTTAATGAGACAAAGCCTGTCTCTAAATGGATTTGACATTAATGCTGGGACATAGCTTGTCTCCCTAAAAGAAGGCTCCAACTAGCACTAATATTAACCTTGCAATGAGAAGGATTCTAATGGCTAAAGAAATTTAACAAAATCTATAAGACTGTGTTAGTCTATCGCAGATTCTATTCTATTCTTATAAAAATAAATCAAGCAAAGAAGAATTTTTCAATAGAATAGCAATCATAAAAAAGGTAAACAATATTAATTAGTCCAGACCAACCGTTGGATAGCCTAATAAAGTAAAAGTAAACAATAGCAAACACTTCTATTCCCAATCACACACCACCCCAATATGGGGATGAAATCAGATGATGCTAAAGTAATCATCTGATATCATAATACACATGATAATATTTCCACATCCCGCCTTGAAATCAGACAGTACTCATGTCGATAATATCGAATAGAGTAGTCATCTGATCTCCTTCTTCTTATTTAAACAATTTATTTAAAAAAATCTAAAAATGGGCTTAGGCTAACGCCTTCATCGCCTCTTTTCTTTTTTCTTTTTTTTTTTAAATAAAAATAAAAAAAAAATTCACCAATAGATACAGCCTTGTCTAATTCTCATTTCATTTTTTTTTAAAAAAAAAAAAAAACCATCTTCTCTTATTCTGATAGACAGCAAGTAGTGAACAACAGGGAATATTAATTATGTGCTTATGAATGTGAACCAATGGGCAGCAATTTATTCGCAATAATGGGCAGCAAACAATAAACAACAGGGAATATTAACTATGTGCTCGTGAATGTGAACCAATGGGCAGCAATTTATTCGCAATAATGGGCAGCAAACAATAAACAACAATGGATAGCAACTATATGCTTGTGAAAATGAACCAATGGACAGCAGTTTATTCACAATAATGGGCAGTAAACAATAAACAACAATAGATAGCAACTATGTTCTTATGAAAATGAACCAATGGGCAACAGTTTATTCACAATAATGGGCAGCAAACAATAAACAACAATAGATAGCAACTATGTTCTTATGAAAATGAACCAATGGGCAGCAGTTTATTCACAATAATGGGCAGCAAACAATAAACAACAATAGATAGCAACTATGTTCTTATGAAAATGAACCAATGGGTGTCAAGGCATTAAGCATGATGGATCAAATAATGAGAACACATCCCATGCTATGACACTGAATGACCAAATCGTAGATAACTACTATGTAACTGATGAAAACTTTAAACAATAATAGTCTGAAGATGGCTCTTTGTTGCTATTACCTTAAGCTTACTATACCTTGGATCTAACCTGAACTCCTATGCATGCGCCTTAATCATGTAAAGATAACTTTTTGTTGCTAAAATACAGGGCATGTATAAAATACAGCACAAATTTTCAACCAATTCACTCATTTATACAGCAATATAAAAAGAGCTTTTGCTAAGATAGGCTTTAGCATCTTTAGAAATTCTCCAAGTACCACTACAAATCCCACAAGGTCTTCTCTATCACCGAAAAATTCAAACTAAGTCATACAAAATATATAAAAAAAATGTTTCAAGATAAATACAGTCACAAAATTTGGACTACGGATATAAGCATAAAATCAAGTATCTCATCCTCACATAATATTAATTTTTATACAATCCAAGAATTAAGAAGAGAAAGAGATAAAAGAAAAAAATAAAATAATATCAAAAGCTTTGGAATGATAGCGTAAATGAGGGGGGGTTTCAATATGGCTACCACAAAACAAGGCTACAAGGGCTGCCATTATTAAAGAGAAATGGCTGTCATTATTAAGAATGAGGGGCTGCGAATATTAAAAAGTGAAATAAGGGCTGTGCATATTAAATAAGGGTACAAAGGCTTCAATTATATACATATAGACATGAAGCATTGCTCACAAAGACAATCCTCATACTATTTTCTAATCCCTATTGCATTTACCTGTAAGAAATTATCTAATGAAATTTGCAAACAGTGGAAATTCAATACATCTCTTATTAGAATGTCAAAGACCTCATGCCATCCAATCAAATAGGTTAAGTTGTTGATATCTATAAAACTTATTTCCCATTTCTAATAATATGCAATAAAAATTCATAGATACTACCTTAAACATTCAATATATTTTTTTTTTTACCAAATCAGGGATATAATATGTGCACAGTTTAACATTTCTCAAAATAAAATGGATTACAAATATGGAAATATTTTTCTACCCATGACACTAATGTCATACACCACTAAATCAATCTTCGAGTAGAAAACCAATTTAATTTTGAAAAATACTTAGATAACTTGAACTCCTACACTTAAAATAAACATTTTAAACATATTATATACATCCCTAAATACTTTGAACTGGCATGTATTAAGAAAAATTAACATCAGAATTGCTCTCACAATCCATAAATAAATGGGCCTAATTGACGATTGAATTATGTCTATTTCCCGTACAAAAAAAAAAAAAAAAAAAAAAAAAAAAAAAAAAAAAAAAAAAACAGGGGTTGATTCTTATCAAAGTGAAGTGAATGAGATGATTTGGTTTCAGTGTAGGATTCAAAAATTGAAATACATGTGACCAAGAAAATATATAGGACAAAACTATGTATTTAAGCAATAACTAACACAAGAATTGAATCATATGCAAACAGGGAACCATCCAGGACTGATCGTGTCTACGAATAATGCATTACACGAAAAATAAACCATTTCAAAAAAAACATACACAGGTACTTTCACATCAACTCGTAAAAAAAAAATTATTTACCACCTGGTTCAAGTAGAACAGAACATACAGCTTATGATTTTCTAAATTTTTCAAGTACAAACACCACTATCTATACTCAGATAACCTTTATTCCATATCATTATTATTAAACTTATAAGAAGGAACAGAAAAAGATTCATGAAAAACAAAATAGTAAATGACATATTCACAGGCTAAAAATAATACTTACGATTAAAGAAATCGAAAATATCCTTAATCAACAAATCAAAACATATCATTCACTCTTCTTGAAATGAACATAATTCATAATCTAGACAAGACATCAAAAGAATTCTTACAATCTCAACAATTACACAGGTGATTTGCACACATGAAACCAAAACAATAAAATATCAGAAATCATGACCTCATTCTATCAGATCAATCACATTAGAAAACATCACATCTTAAAAAAAAAATTATATATTAAATTTTTTTAAAGAAAAACAGAGTTATACGCTATTACTTACATTCTCCATAAAAAAAAAACTTCATAGATCAAATTATATGATTCATACTTGCTAATTAAAAAAACAAGCTATTCATTCAAAAGAAAACTATATCTATGATTTTCCACAGATCGATACAAGTAATCAAAATCGATAGCTTCTCTTCTTCTTTTTTTTTTTAATATAGAATTTGATAGATCTAATAGTGGAAGATAAGGAAAATACCTGAATTATCACAGTGACTTTAATGTTCTCCTTGTTTTTTTTTCTTCCGATGTAGAAATCTTAATTCGAGAACAAATCTTGTGATCCAAATGAAGAAAATCTCTGCAATCTTGAATAGATCCGAGTTGATTCCTTTCTTTTTTAGAGAACTTTCAGCTTTGAAGCAAAAACACACTTTACATTTGCATATATCTACCGGTCTCTCCTTCTCCGAATTTTAACATGGATTTCCAAAGAAAATGATGATCAAAGATCAGTTGAGAAGAAAACAAGTTCAGATCTTAGGGTTTATGCAGAGAAAAACAAACTCTGGCTTAAACGAGAAAAACAGAGGAGAAGAATAGATTTGCAGAATCGAAAGCTAGAGGTTGCGTTCACCGGAGAAGAAGAAACGGCCGAAAATTTGGCCAAAATTATAACGTGAAACGCTTGTCGGAGAAGAAAGAGGGGAAAAACTAGGTTAGGGAGTTTAGATCTAGAATTCGTAGCTAAAAAAAAAATCAAAGCCGAAGATGATACAGAGTGAGATTGAAACCGTGAAACGCTTGCCGGAGAAGAGAATTCCACCAGAAAATCAACCGGAAAATGATCGGCGAAGGAAAAGGAATGGATTCAGGGTTTGGATCGCACGAGATCTACTCTCTCTCTCTAGCTTTGCAGACTCTCTCTCTCTAAAAGGGGAAACGAAAATTCTCTCTTTTTTTTTTTTAATAAGCTTTGATTTTTTTTGCTTTTATATAAAATTTGGGAAATGATATTGGCAACACTAATTGATAAGCGCACAAATGCGCGACCCTAAATGGCTAATGCACCCCCCACTTCCTGATAACCACACAAACTCCGCTTGTCTTTTCCAAATTTTTTCGGCGAAACTTTTCTGAAATTTTGCGAGGATTTTTCTGAGGTTATAAGGCTTCTAAAAATGTATTCATGGGCACTTAGGGGCTTGATTTGGTTTGGTTTTTTCCTAAAATACAAGGTTTTTGGGGTAAATCAAAGAAACAATGCGGGCCACTCTCTCCTTGCACTACACACACCTTCTCAATCTGTTCGCTAAGCAAACGAGCCCCGATCTCGATGAAATTTTGCAGGGGGGAAGAGAAGACCATAATCCAACCTAGGGTGAAGTTTGGGACCCTAATTCAATCATTTGATGGGATTTAGGTCAAACTTGAAAGGTTTAGGGCACAGTCAAAATGGGGTGTCTACACTATCTCATGAATATGATGAGTTAAAGAAACTCTTTGAAAAATTCGAACATGGTTCACTAAAATTGGATAGGCTTGTTAATATTCAAAGATTGTCACATGATAAAAGTGGACTTGAACATAAATGAAATACTAAATTGTCAAACTATAAAAATAAATTTGTAAAGGCTTCTTCTAGTAGTACTAAAACTTACTTTTATTGTGGTCTAGAAGGACATTATAAAGTTGCTTGCATGTATGCTAAACAAGATAAAATCAAATTGAACTCTAAAGTGAAAATAAATGAACTTAGCAAGATTAGGAAGATTTGAGTACCAAAGGGATCTCACTTGCCTATTCATATGTAGGTATGCCTTAAAAGCCATAACAAGAAGAACACATGGTACCTTGATAGTAGATGCTCTAGACACATGACCGGAGATCTCACTCAATTTGCATCCCTATCACTTAAGGATGGTGGATATGTTACCTTTGGAGATGATAAGAAAGGAAAAGTCAAAGGAGAAGGCACCATAGGTAACTCTACCTCTCCCATACATGATGTACTTTATGTTGATGGCTTATCTCATAATCTTATTAGCATTAGTCAATTGTGTGACAACGGTTTTGAAGTAGTCTTCAACCCTGACAAATGCATTGTTAAAAATAAGATAGATGGAAAAGTAAAATTCATAGGCTCTAGAGACAATAACATTTACACTATTGGGCTAGATGATCTTAGACTCCAAAATTTAACTTGTCTTAATGCCATTAGTGAAGATTCTTAGTTGTGGCATAGCAGGTTGGGTCATGCCGGAATGGATCTCATTTCGACCCTCTCCTCAAAAGACATTGTTAGAGGATTGCCTAAGTTCAAATACACCAAAGATCATATTTGTAGAACTTGTCAATTAGGCAAACAATTGAAGAGCTCATTTGCCCCTAAAAATATGATTTCAACCACCTACCCCTTGCAACTACTTCATATGGATCTTTTTGGACCAATGAAGACAAGTAGCCTAGGTGGAAAGAGGTACGTGTTTGTAGTTGTGGATGACTACTCATGATTTACATTGGTCATATTTTTAGCACATAAAGATGAAACCTATGAAAATTTTCTTAAGTTGTGTAATCAAATTCAAAATGAAAAAGGTATTGCCATATCTTACATTAAGAATGACCATGGAACAGAATTTGAAAATGTACACTTTGACACTTACTGTAATGAACATGGCATCAAATACAATTTTTTGGCACCTAGGACACCTCAACAAAATGGGGTTGTAGAAAGAAAGAACCGAACCCTCCAAGAAATGGCTAGAACTATGTTGCATGAAAATGATCTCCCTAGATACTTTTGGGTGGAGGCGGTTAGTACTGCTTGCTATATCATAAATAGGGTATATATAAGGCCAATTTCTAAGAAAACACCTTATGAGCTTTGGAAAAACTTGAAATCAAATATAAGCTATTTTAGAGTGTTTGGTTGTAAATGCTATATCTTGAACATTAAAGATAACTTACACAAATTTGATAAGAAGTCGGATGATGGCATATTCTTAGGATATTCTACACATAGCAAGGCATATAGAGTATTTAATAGAAGATCCCTTGTTGTAGAAGAATCCATGCATGTTACATTTGATGAAAGAGAGCCAACACCTCAAGAAATGCCACATGATGAGGATGAACCTATTGAATATCTCTTACCTAAGACAAATGCTCCTCCCCATGCATCTACAAGTAATACATTACCTAGTGAGGAAGTAAAGAATGAAGATGATGACTCATTACCTAAGGATAGGAGAATATTGGTAGATCATCATGAATCCCAAATCTTAGGTGATGCCACATCGCCAGTAAGAACTAGATCATACTATCGTAGTGTGAGTAACAACTTGGCGTTCCTATCCGAATTAGAACCTAAATCCATCAAGGAAGCCGAAAAGGATGAATATTGGTTGATGGCTATGCAAGAAGAGTTAAGTCAATTCGAAAGGAACAAGGTGTGGAGGCTAGTGCCTAGACCCAGTGATCATCTAGTCATTGGCACGAGATGGGTGTATAGAAACAAATTGGATGAAAATGGAATTATGACTAGAAATAAACCTAGGCTTGTAGCCCAAGGGTACAATCAGGAGGAAGGAATAGACTATGATGAGACATTTGCTCCTGTTGCCTGTATGGAAGCTATTAGGATACTCTTGGCATATGCATCTCATAAAGGAGTTAAACTATATCAAATGGATGTCAAAAGTGCCTTCCTAAATGGCTATATCCAAGAGGAAGTGTATGTTGAGCAACCTCCAGGTTTTGAAGACTACAAACATCCAAATCATGTCTTCAGGCTTGATAAAGCTTTATATGGATTGAAGCAAGGTCCTAGAGCTTGGTATGAGAGGCTTTGCACATTCCTAGTGAAAAAAGAATTTGAGATGGGAAAGCTGGATAAAACATTATTTATCAAAAGAGAAAATCAAGATATCCTCCTTGTCCAGATTTATGTGGATGACACCATCTGTGGCTCAACTAATCAAAAAATGTGTGATGAATTTGCAACTCTAATGAAAAATGAATTTGAAATGAGCATGATGGGTGAGTTAACCTACTTCTTAGGACTCCAAATTAAACAATACCAAAATGGAATATTTTTAAATCAAGAAAAATATACAAAGGAGTTATTAAAGAAGTATGGCATAGATAGCAGTAAGACATCAAGAATTCCAATGAGTACAACTGCTAAGCTAGAAAATGATGAATTTGGCAAATCTGTAGATAACCAGATGTATAGGGGTATGATGGGTAGCTTACTCTATTTGACAGCCAGCAGACCAGACATTATGTTTACTGTCTGTCTCTGTGCTCGATTTCAATCGGATCCAAAGGAGTCTCACCTATCGGCAGTCAAGAAGATCTTCAAGTACTTAAGAGGAACCCAAAGTCTGGGACTATGGTATAAAAGATCTACTGCCTTCACTCTCATTGGATATTCAGATGCAGACTTTGCGGGATGTAGAGTGGATAGGAAAAGCATTAGTGGGACTTGTCAATTCTTGGGCAAATCACTTGTTTCTTGGTTTAGCAAGAAACAAAATTCAGTAGCTCTGTCCACAACAGAAGCAGAATATGTGGCAGCTGGAGCTTGCTGTGCACAAGTCCTATGGATGAAAAGCACATTGATGGACTATGGAATTAAAATGGATAATATTCTCATCCAATCTGACAATACTAGTGCTATAAGCTTAACAAAGAACCCCATACAACACTCAAGAACAAAACATATTGAGATTAGGCACCACTTCATTAGAGATCACTCACAAAAAGGGGATATTTGCTTAAAATATATCAACACTGAGGAACAATTGGCTGATATCTTTACAAAACCCCTTAGTGATGATAGAATATGTTATATCCAAAGTGCCTTAAACATTTGGAGTGTGGAACAAGTCAAGGAAATTGCCAAATAAATACTTTGTGCCTCTCACCAGCTTATCTATATAGTATATATATATCATCCTTATTTGGTAGTATCTGCATGAATGAGATGTCAAACATTAATCTTAAAAATCACTCAATTGGTACTCTTAGCCTTCTTATTTCTCTAAGATGGAGAGGTACCTTCAACTTAATCAAAATACTTAACAATTTGACAATATGTCAACATCTCAATCATGAACAGGTATATGTGCATTACTTGGTTATATATATTTTTATATATTTTTATACCATAAGCATTGATTTAGGGGGAGTACCTAACTCAATCTTTATCTACTCCTAAATTGCTTTATTTTTTACACCCTTTTCTGTCGATCACAAAAGGGGGAGAAGTTTGAAATTGATTATCTATTCAATTGACTTTATGCACCATATGCTTTTAATTGTTATCATTTATCTGTGTGCATATATTGAGGGGGAGTTCCAGTATTCACTTGCCTACTATGTTACTCCACACACACCTCATAATCAATTTTGTTTGTCATCATAAAAAAGGGGGAGATTGTAAGCCCAAGGGTCTACTCTCCTATCTTGTTTTGATGATTCTAAACATAATTGATTATGTTATTGAATATTAATCAATTTGCCTTGAAGTGTTGTGTTTAAAATATGATTGATCATTGAAGAAACCAACACACTACATGGTCATGCTTGAAGATGTACCACACAAGAGTCAAAGGAGCTAAGTGGAGCTCACATCATCTCTCAAGCAAGCATACACAAGATGGAAGACCAATTGAAGACCAAGGCTAAAGAAAAGTTGAGGTTTACCTAGAATTCAATGTACATATTTTCTCTTTAGATTTCTAAGTCAAGGCAAAGTGTTTTAAAATAGTTTTTCAAAAACACTTAAGAACTTAAAAGGTTTAGTGAATGGTTATCTGGTGAACCAACATGTTGGGACCCTCATAAACGTTCCAAAATTATCATAGGGATTGAGTTCCAAAAGCCCAAAATCAAATAAGCAATAAAAACACAAAATCTGCTTATTTTAGGCTTCTCGGAACTCCGAGATTTTTCTCAGAGCTCCGAGCTCGGAACTCCGAGAAATGGTCTAGTAGTATTTTTCACTTCTGGTCATTTTCTCGGAACTCCGAGAAATGGTCCAATAGAATTTTTCCATCTTCTGGCCGTTCTCTCGGAACTCCGAGAATTTCTCGGAGCTCCGAGAACCTCGCGACAGCACAGAAAAGAGCCGTTGGGATTTAAATTAAAATGTAGTTTTTGATATTAACACCCCCAAACGGTCATATTTTGTTGAGAAGCTATATATACACCTTCTAGAGGATTATTTTCCTCTCTTGAACATTTGAAAAACCTCCTTAAGCATTCAAGTAAACTTGCAACCCATTTGAGCTTAAGATTTTGTTTTTCTCCCCAAACTTGCCTTGCACTTGCAAATCTATTGAGTTTGGATTTAGAGCTTTCACTTGCAACCACTATTGGAGAGCAATCAAAGGGACAACATTGTGCATCAAGCTTTCAAGAGAAGCCAAGCAAATTTTCATCTTCTATTTTTGTAAAGGTGGCTAGGGCATCCTATCTTAATACCCTAGAGAGTATCGCTTAGAACTCGGCGAAGAAGGAGAGTCGGTGTAAAGGTGTAAGGGCATCCTCATTTAATATCCCTTGGAAGTGTAATCGCCTCAGAGCCGGGCATCGTGGAGGTCTCGCATAGTGGAAATCCTTAAGGACGATCTTAAGAAGAGTGGAGTAGGGCTTTGCCCGAACCACTATATATCGGTGTGTTCTTTCTTTGTCTTGCACTTTCATTCTTGATTTTGGTTTGGCATTTATTTAGTTTTTGATTTTATTTGAACTAACCAAAATCTAATCAAGAGAAGAAAAATCAAATTCGGTTTAATACTAAAAATTAAAAAAGGTATAAATTAGTGTTAAAACCAATTAACCCCCCTCTTGTTTATTTCAGTACTTGAGCCATACAAATCTTGATGGAAGAACTTCAGGAGTCGTCATATGAAAGATTCGGTTTAAGCAAGCCACTTCAGAAAGAATTTAAAAGCAAAACGTCAGAAGACACAGTTTCCATAAGAAGACCATGTCCCAGAAAGGCACCATAGGCTTGGGAGAGTCTCATACTTGACGATGGTTGGACTGATTCCTCAGCAAGATGAAACATTAAAATTCAGAATTTCTTTCCAGCTTATTGCATACCATTACCGTCGAGAAATGTTTGTCAAAATACCAGCCAGAAAAAAAAATCCCACCTTCCAATTTCAGTATCCAAGAGAGCCATTGTTCTAGATTACCAGTTCAGGTATTTAGATCAGGGTTTCAATTATGAATACCAAGAATCTCCAGCAATAAAGACAAATGGTCTTTAGGCAGTAACCTCTTCTTAAAAGTTCCTGAAAGTATTCTTAGCAATTCTCATAAGTTATGTTTCATCATTTCTTCTTTAAGGATAAATGTCAATAGCCGTTTGTGGACCCCGATCCCGAGGACAACGGGCGAGGGACACGAGATCCCACGTTGGTCCTCTAAGATCTCCACAATGTGAAGGAGAACTCTACCAAGGAACTCTCGAAATGATGCCACTCACAGCATGGGTGGCGATATAAATGAGATACCTCTCGATTCAAGGACCAGCCCGGAACCAAGATGCACCTATAACAAAGAAGAGTCGCCATCCAAGGAAGTAGGCCCTGGATCCCATGAAATACTCTGTTGCAACGGATAACCAGAGATACAAAAGTCCGTGCCTGATGACGAATGGGGAAGGTATTAAGCGCCCCCAATTCGCCCAAGTGCAAGCACCTGGTCTCTTATGCCATTTTTAATTAATTTTGAAGAGTTTTGGGCTAAAATCATGTGAAATGAGAACGAGTACCCCCGAAGAAACGTCTATCTAAGCATACATGACCCGGGGATGGGCAAAAGAAAATAAACATCCAAATCCTAACTCACTGCATCTACTCCTAACCCATCACATCTAGGAAATCAATAACATCCGCATACACAGCTACTGCTAAGCAAGTAATGGCAGATATGATAAGCAGAAAAGCAGTAAATATCTACAGCTAAGCATGTGAAACTAAACGCACAAGGAATAAGCAAGCTAAAAGTAAACACACAATGAAGCAAATACAAACACACGATAAACTAAAAGATGCAAGGAAAGAAAAGAATCAGAAAATAGACGGTATTCGCAAACCCAAAATGCCAGGGAAAAGAAAATGGGACATACGATAGACTCAGGGAGCGATTCTAAAGGAATCGAGCTCAGTGATCCTGATCCGCTAAAGATCGGACAAGTCTCGCGATCGTCATAGCCTATCGTTGGGCTCAGCGAGGAAAATCCCTGTAAAGGGGCCACGCTACGTTGTCGACCGTCCCAAAACCCGATAAAACGTCGAAAAACTGATAAAACCGGCAAACCACGATCAAAATCGGAAATGAAATGAAAAGAAGGCTCCGAGTGACCTGGCAATCACCATCCTTGCCCATTTTGGTTTTTGGATTTTTGGGAAAGGCTTGAAAGATATTTTTGGATGCTGAAATGAATTTTTTTTTGAAGGGTTTAAATGATTTTATTGAAAGGTTTGACTAACTTGGGATGACGATCCCAAGCTGCCTACGTACCCTGTAGAAAGGGATCAAGCCAACCAGCTTTTTGAAAAACGCTTTGAGAGTTTTTGAATTTTTGTTGTTTTTGTTGTTTTTATCCCTTTTGATTGAAAGGGGATTTTGGCTCAAGAGGTTGCCGTCCGTCATCGCCTAAACCCGACGATTGTTCCCAAAATCGATGGGGATCCCGTAATGCAAGGAAAATCCCAAGGAACGTGTGAAAAGATGAACCCGAAGAAGGGAAGAAGTGAATCCCTAACCCTGTAGAAAATGATCATCTCAGAGAGGAAGGAATCCTTAAGCCCTGTAAGAAAGGATGGCCTCCAAGAAGGGAAAATCCCTAAGCCCATGAGAAATGAAGAGATAGGCAAAGAGACATGAAGGGCAACGGGGTGGCTCAAGAAACATTCCGTCATCGCCCTAGCCCGAGAAGGAGTTTCCAAAAAGGCGATAGAAATCCTGAAGAACCGAAGGAGACCCTGAACACAGATAATAACTTCCAATACTACTAGACATAGAACCGGAGGGCATGTACAAGATGGCAAAATTTAGCAAATTAGAGTAGGCATGAGAACACACATCCAAAAAGAGACAGGTACATGGTAGTATAGATGGTTTTCTCATCTTAACAATTTAAAGACAAAAGTATTATGACTTCAAAGAATAGAGCCTCAAATCACAATCGGCACATCTAAGATGGCCCAAGAAAACTCAAATAAATGTTCGACACTTAGAGGCTTTTAATCAAACATATTATGGACATACATAAAGCACACACCAATCATTTGTTGTTTTCCAAGACCAAAACAAAATAACGTGGAATTAAGACCATCAGAAATGAAAGAAACAGAAAGAGAAATAGAGAGTACCAAGAATGAAATGAAGGAAGAGATTGGGAGAATTACTTGAAATTGGAGCCTTGTAGGTTCAAGCTTTTGCTCCTCCTTTCTTCTTCTTCTTCTGATTTGGGCAAAGGCGGCGGATCGGGGCGAAATTGCCAAAGATGATGACAAATCGAATTTGGGGCGTAGATCAACGGAGAGTGGGATCGTGGCTGCAAATGGAAGAAAACCCAAGTGGGTTTGATGGGTAAAAGAAAATGGTGGTAGGGTCGGTGGCCGGAGCAAATGGCTGGCAAGAACGAGGCCGAAGAAGACAACCCCCAACCTCTCTCTCTCTCTCTCTCTATATATATATATATATATATATCTATCTCTCTCTCTCTCTCTCTCTCTCTCTGTTTCCCTTTTTTTCAAAAATGGGGATAGTGGTGGTGGAGGGAGGAGAAGAGATGGGGAGGGTGGCCGATGGAGTGGTAGGTGGCCGGCCGGAGCTGGGTTTCAATGGGGTTAAGAGAACAGGGGTTTGGAGGGAGGTGGTGGTGGTGATTCGGTGGAGGTGGGTTTCGATTTTTGGAGGTGCAGAAAATGGGTTTCGGTTTTGGGGTTGAGGAAGGTGAAGGTGGAGGATGGAAGAGGGTTTTTGAAGGGTGGTGTTGGGGTGGAGATGGAGGCGGAGGATGGTGGAGGTGGAAGAGGTGGGTTGCAGAGGTTGAAAATGGAGATGGGTTTTGGGTTTCAGGTTTGAGGTTGAGGATGGTGGCTGGTACGGTGGAGATGGAGGTGGTGGATGATGGCCGTGGGTTGTGGAGGAGGATGGGGCAAAGGTGGAGGTGGCGATGGAGGTCGGAAGATGGACGGAAGATGGGGATTTGGTTGGAGAAGGTAGGAGTGGTGGTTTGGTGGAGATTGGCTCCGGTAATGGAGGAGGCCTCGCTGGATTCCGGCTTGAAGTGATGGTGGCTAGAGGTGGTTGAGCGAAGGTGGTGGTGGCCGGTCCTCCTGCTCCTCTCTTCCTCTTTTTCTCTGTGTTGTTGCCCTCTTCCTCCTTCCTTTCTTTTTTTTTTAGAAAAAATCCCCCCCCCATTTCTAAACCCTAATTGGATCCCTTTTGTTAGGGAAATGATATATTCCCCCCCCTTTTGTTCCTTGGACAATCCTCTTCAAGTGTATTTATGACTACTCTTTTTAACTACGAGGGGTGGTCTGAGTAGAAAATGGGGGGTTAACATTTAGCTCTTAGTTGTTTACTGCCCATGGGGTTGGTATTAGCACACCCATATTGGATATTTCACCTCCCTCCTGCTTGATTTTGAGATTAAAAAAAAATGGATTAGAGTGCAACTTAGGTTAAATTTTCTCAAAGTCGGGTAGGGCTATTAACTTAGGATCATGTCGGGTTTGGATATTTTGGGAAACTTTAAATTTCGTTCCGGACCTTAGGTTTTGGGAACTTGAGACTTGATTCGGGGAGACAGTGAATTCGGTTTCGGGACTCGAATTTCGGGATTTATTCAATTTTTGGGAAATTTGGGTCAGGTCAAAATGGGGTGTCTACACCGTTGCATTTAGTTCCTGATATGCGTTGTCTCATCATTCGTTTGAATTTGAGTCTTCCACAATATCTATTGTCCTCGAATCCGATTTCACACATCTTTAGTTCATCAATTTTTAAATTTATCAAATTCAAGTTCATGCTCAAATCTCCAAATTCAAGTTCATTTCGAATCATCAACTCAAGTTCATGCTCAAATCTCCAAGTTCAAGTTCATTTCAGGTCATCAAATCAAGTTCAAATTAAATTTTAAAATCCATTTTTTATTTCTTTTTAGAGAAAAAGCGGAAGTGCCTCTGGATCGAAAATCCATCTTCCTTTTCTTTTCAGAGAAAAAGCGAAAGTGCCTCTGGATCAAAATTCATCCTCCTTTTCTTTTTAGAGAAAAAGCGAAAGTGCCTCTGGATCGAAAATCCATCTTCCTTTTCTTTTCAGAGAAAAAGCGAAAGTGCCTCTCGATCGAAAATCCATCTCCCTTTTCTTTTCAGAGAAAAAGCGAAAGTGCCTCTAGATCGAAATTCAACCTCCTTTTCTTTTCAGAGAAAAAGCGAAAGTACCTCTAGATCAAAAATATATCTTCTACTTTATTTTTAGAGAAAAAGCCAAAGTGCGTCTGGATCGAAAATCCTTTCTTTTCAGAGAAAAAGCGAAGGTACCTCTGGATTGAAAATTCTCTATCATTTCTTTTCAGAGAAAAAGCGAAGGTGCCTCTGGGTTTGAAAATTATCTCTCATTTCTTTCAAAAAAAAAAGCGAAGGCGCCTCTAGATTGAAAATCCTTTTCCCTTCTTTTCAGAGAAAAGCGAAGGTGTCTCTGGATTAAAATTTTCCTTTCTGAGAAAAAGTGAAAGTGCCTCTGAATCGAAATTCCATTTTCCATTTTTCCTCTTTTCAGAGAAAAAGTGAAAGTGCCTCTGAATCGAGATATTCTTCTTCCTTTTGGTTTAGAGTAAAGAGCAGAAGCCACTAAACCAAAAAGATTCTTTCTTCTGCCCTAGAGAAAAAGCTTAGTGCTTCTATGACAAATAATTTCATCCGAATAACCTAATTTCTCAAAATTCTAGGACTTCGTCTAGGATTTTGCATTAAGAAGCATTTAGGTTGCATTGTGTGTAGTAAATCTTTTGTTAATTAAAGCTACACAAAATGGCTCTGTCACTTTTACTTTGGTATTCAATGACTATGTCATCTCTACCAAAGAGGGGCATCTGTAGACACCCCATTTTGCTACACTATAAAAAGCAAAAGATTCGGTAGTTTGTCAAGTCTCGAGTCCATATTCCGCAATAGATTAGGCATTCATACATTATAGGGTAGAGTTCCTTTCATTTTAGGTGTTTGGAAGTTGATTCGCAATCCTAGGGTGTTCCAATGATATCTGAAAGATGAAAGTTTAAGTTTCCAAGCAAGTGAAAAAACTTGTAATTTTTTAGAATTTTCATGGTTTCCCTCATTTTTGCCCAGTTTTGCATTACAGGGGTATTTTGGTCATTCCCTATGTGTCCCGTTTGACCCCCGAGTTGTGGCTGAGAAATCATGAGTATTTTCATTAGTTTTGGAAGACCTGCTAAATTTAGATTTCTCAAGGTTTCCTTTATTCTTGCACCACAGGGGTAATATGGTAATTTTCAATGTGTTTCATTTGACCCCCGGATTGTGTCTGAAAATTCTTGAGTGATTCCATGAATTTTGAAAAACCAGCTAAATTTAGACCTCTCAGGGGTTTCGCTTGATTTGGAAATTTTGAGTGTTGAGGGCATTTTGGGCATTTTTAGGGAATGCCAAATGATCCTGTTTGATATTACCCACCAAAAGAAGTAAACTTAAAAACTTTCTATTTTTGAGGTTTGACCACGAAAACTTTCCATTTTTAACTTTCCCCTTAAAAAAATGAACCAATTTGAGGGTATTTTGGTCGCATTTTGGCGGGTCAGGGGTGTTTTGGTCTAGAAAATTTGTTTCTGTAAAGCGGATGGTTCAACCATATGTTAGGAGTGCACCATAAAGGTCACATGGGTTAGGTCAATCCATAAAATATTGAATTTAAAAGAATTTTATTAAATTTTTATGAAAAAAATCCAAAACTCATGTGAGAAGGCCCATTGGGCTAAAGCCCACAAGGTGGGGGTCCATGTAGACCCACCCATGTGGGTCGGCCACATAAGTGGGCGCACCACATGAGGAGGCCACACGCAAAAACGTCCAATATGGGATGAGGTGGTTGGTGACATCATATTTGTTGTAGAAAAATAATAAAGAAGGAAGAGTTATAAATATAAATGGCTTGAATGGTCAGGTTACTAAAACTACCATAACGTTTTACTGTTTTCTCTACAAATTTTTTTTATATACTTGTTTCGAACGTCTCGAAACGATCTACAACTTTCTAGTTTATGATGTTTTCTGAATTAGCCTTTAAATAGGTCAAAAATGAGTTCAAACGTCGGACAACCCTTTTTGGCCGAAAATCATTAATAAAAGCTAGTTTCCTATGTGAGAAGACTTTTATATTGATCTTGAAGGATCTTCATTGTGTAATTTAGCATTGATTGGCTTGCAAGAAATCAATATTAGAAGTTAATACAATTTAGAAGGTAAGGAAAAAGCAAGCCGTAGGTGAGAATTGAAAACTAACTAAAGGAAGGAGTCCTCACAATGGAAACTTCTAAATCCAATCTAGCCCTAACTTTTTCTATAAAAACAAAGCAAGCACAACCTTTGGCTTTTCTCTAGAAAATTGATCCATCTCTCTCTTCCTCATTGGAATTCATTCATCTCTTTTGTTGCTTTAGTGTTCATCTCTTCCACTTGGTTCTTCAAAAAGTGCTTTCACATATTCAATACATTCAACATATTAGAGGCTAGTTTATGGTTCTTTGGGGTTTCTAGAGCGTATAAAAGAGTGCGTCAAAGCGTATTCCTCAGATCTACGCACCCTAGAGACAAGGAGCGCGATCAACGACTATATTATTATTCTTCGGGGTTTCCTTTGCGATTAAAAGGGTAAGTCAAAGCGTATATCCATAGATTACTTACCCTAGAGACAAGGAGAGCTAGCAAGGTTGGTCTTCCAAAATCCTATTTCATGTAGTTTAAACTAGAAGCTTGCTAGCATTGAATTTATGATTTTCTTTGAAAAGCTATGAATATGAAATTGTTTGCATTTGAAATTTTGAGGAGATGAGATCAGGTTTATGTTATTTCATAATCTAAACTTTTTCTTGAAAAATCTATTTTTAAATATTAAAATCCAATTTTTAAAATTAAGAGGGTTAAATTCACTTTACAAAGTAACTTTAATAAACCTTTGAAATTTCTTGAATTTTTCAATCTCTGAGTCTTTTGTGTATTAAAAAGCATAGGAATCTGGAATTTTCAGAAATTTTGACTCCGTTTTTATTACGATTTGACCTTTTGAACTTTACCTTTAAAGGGGTAAAATTCTCAAGATCAAATTCAAAAAGATGTCAAAACAGATCCAAAGTCAATGAAAATTTAAACATAACAAAGTTTTAAGGTTTTGAAAATTTAAACTTAACAGAGTTTTAATTGGAAAAAACTAATTTTTGAAAGATATATTGAGTTTCCAGAGATGAAATTTGGTTGAAAAGTAACTAAGACTTGATCTAATCTCCTGTGAATTTTTTAAAATTTTTGGTTGCTGTTAGTTACTTGTTTATGATTTTTTATACCAAATCAAGCATGCCATATTAAATCGGAATAACATAGCAAAATTGTAATGTAAAATTCTAAAAATATTTTATTGATATTTACTGCTGGAATTACATGTTATCACAAAGTTTGGATTGATTTGGATTAGATTTACTATGTGTTTCTTTATAAATTCATAATCTGAACAGATGCTTTTAAAATAAAAAATTGATAGTAAATCATCTTTAAAATTCATGAACCTTTTACAGTAATCCTCTCTGGTCTAGATAAATCTATTGTTAAAATTTCATCTTATTTCGATTAGATTTTCTATGCATTTATGTGTAAATCTATAATCTAGATAGATCTCTTTAACATTTTACAATTAATAGTAAATCATTTTCAAAATCAATAAAAATTGTACAGTAACCTTCTCTGACCCAGAGGATATTACTGTAAACATTTGAAATAATTTAGATTTGGTTTCCTATAAGTTGATGTGTAAATCTATAATCTGGACAAACATCTTCAACATTGAAAAACTGATAGCAAAATACATTTAAAATCCATGAAAAGTTTACCGTAGTTTTCTCTGGTCAAGGGAAAGCAACTGTAAAAATTTCAGCTTATTTAGATTCGATTTGCTATAAGTTTATGTGTAAATCTATAATCTGAACTGGAATTTGTTAAAATCTTTAAGAAAATCGAAACAAATTCCAATTGTTATAAAAATTTCCAGAGAATTCTAATGCTTCATCACGTATTCAATCCTTAAACTATCGAAACAGAAACCCTAAGAGTCATTGATTTCCTTTGCTGATTTGCAATGCTTTGATAGTATAATCGCCAAGATTGCGTTCATAATCGTATCTTAATTGTGATCAATCCTTAATAATTTGAGCATTTAAATTATAGTATGTTGTTGGCTCGGAGGTCCACTGTCCACGAAAATCTTGAGAAATATGCCAGGCAATAACATACTATAACTTACGTGTCAAATTATGCAATACAAGGGTGGAAAGCACGATTCCCTTTCATGAATGCAACTCAAGGCGGAAACTTGCCAATATTAGATCCATTGGTATTCCTTAGATTTTAGGATTCGGAAACCTTTAAGGAACTGAAAATCATTAACTTCAACAAATTGAATCAATTTACTCAATGTCTTTCGGAACCGTTGGATTGCGATCTCAATCGTAAGAACCTGTTAACCCAAGGGTTCCCCATGGGTTCACTCAATCACCTTGTTTTGATGATTAACAAACGCAAATTGATTAGTCATTTATGGACTAATTGTTTGCCTTGAGTGTTGTGCTATAGACAGGTAATTCACAGGTCAATCCATGCTAGCACACACACACAGATGGCCTAAGCTTGAAGATGAACCAAACAAAGGACAAAGGAGCTAGAGCATACTTGGACAAACCATACCTTAGAGGATCAACCAAGGAGAAGTTCCACACAACCATCTCAAAGCATTGAACAAATGAAGGAAGATCAATGAAGGCCAAAGCTGGAGGATCAAGAACCTAATGCAAAGGACCAAGAAGCTTGTACCACAACTTGAAGATGTCAAGAATGAAATCTCAACCATAGAAGATCCCAGCTCAAGAGAAGAGTTGAAGAGAGTCATAGAAAGGGTAGAATGTATTTCTATCTCTCTTGCATTTCCTCTTGTCAAGGCACATTTTTAAACCCCTAAAACTAGTGAAAAATCATGTTTTCCAAAGAGACTACAACACACCCTTAGAGCCTAATTGGATTAGTGAATGACCATGTGGTGTTCCATCATTGTGGAACCTCATTCCATTTAACATGATAAAATTGAGTTCCAAAAGCCTAAAACAAAACAGCTCTAAAAACAGGAATATCTTGCTGTTCATAGGCTTCTCGGAACTCCGAGATTTTTCTCGGAGCTCCGAGAGTTCCCTCAGAACTCCGAGAAATAGTCCAGTAGTATTTTCCATCTTCTACCCGTTCTCTCGGAATTCTGAGAATTTGTCTCGGAACTCGGAGATTTTCTCGGAGCTCCGAGAATGGTTCTCGGAACTCCGAGAACACTACGAACTCAAAAAATAATAGCCGTTGGAGGACCAACAGCTAGTTGACTGTTTGACCTGAAAATTGCTGTTTTGCCCCTAAAACGGTAATATTGTGTTGGGAACTTATATATACCCATTGTATGGGTTCAAAAGATTTGATGAACATGTTCCAACCTTAACAAACCCTAGAAACTTAGTTGCAACCATTTTTGGGTTAATTGTTTTCACCAATCCCTTGTGCCTTTGTAAGCCCAAGGGTCTACTCTCCTATCTTGTTTTGATGATTCTAAACATAATTGATTGTGTTTTTGAATACTAATCAATTTGCTTTGAAGTGTTGTGTTTAAGATATGATTGATCATTGAAGAAACCAACACACAACATGGTCATGCTTGAAGATGTACCAACCAAGAGTCAAAGGAGCTAAGTGGAGCTCACATCATCTCTCAAGCAAGCATACAAAGATGGAAGATCAACTTGAAGACCAAAGCTAAAGAGAAATTGAAGGTTGCATAGGTATCATTGTACATCTCCTCTCTTTAGATTTTCAAGTCAAGGCAAAGTATTTTCAAAATATTTTTCAAAGAACACTTAAAGAACTTTAAAGGTTTAGTGAATGATTATGTGGTGGACCAACATGTTGGGACCCTCATAAATATTCCATAATTATCATAGGAGTTGAGTTCCAAAAGCCAAAAAAATCAAATAAGCAAAAAATACAAAAAACTGCTGATTTTTTAGGCTTCTCGGAACTCCGAGAGTTCTCTCGGAACTCCGAGAAATGGTCCAGTAGCTTCTGGCCATTTTCTCGGAACTCCGAGAAATGATCCAGTAGAATATTTTGTTCTTCTGGCCGTTCTCTCGGAACTCCGAGAATGGTTCTCGGAACTCCGAGAACCTCACGACAGGTGAGAATATAGCCGTTGGGATTTGAATAAATTTGTGATTTTTGTTATTGCTACCCCCAAATGGTCATATTCTTTGGAGAGGCTATATATACAACATCTAGAGGATTCATTTTTTCTCTCTTGATGATTTGAAAACCTCCTTGAGCATTAAAGAAAACTTGCAATCCATTTTTGCTTGCACTTGCAAATTTCTTGAGTTGGGATATTTAGAGCTTTCACTTGCAACTACCATCATTGAAGAGCAATCAAGGGTCTACAAAGAGCATCAAGCTTTCAAGAAGAAGCCAAGCTATTCAATCTTCATTTCTTGTAAAGGTGGCTAGGGCATCCTACTTTAATACCCCAGGGAGCACCGCTTAGAACTCGGCGGAGAAGGAGAGTCTTTTGTAAAGGTGTAAGGGCATCCTTATTTAATATCCCTTGGAAGTGTAGCCGCCTCGGAGCCGGGCATCGTGGAGGTCTCCAATAGTGGAAATCCTTAAGGACGATCTTAAGAAGAGTGGAGTAGGGCTTTGCCCGAACCACTATATATCGGTGTGTCATCTCTCATTTTTGTACTTTCAATTCTTGTTTTTGGTTTGGTATATCTTTTGTTTTCAGTCTTACTTGCACTAACCAAAAACCTAATTTAAAGAAGAAAAATTCTAACTAGGTTCACAAGTAATTTTCAAAAGGGATAATTTTGTGTTAAAATTCAATTCACTCCCCCTCTTGTTTATTTCAATTGGTATCAAAGCCTCGTCTCTAATTTTTTAAAACCCTAACGGGTCTAGAGTAAAGATTCTAAAATGGCAAACCATCCTCAACACCATGAAGGTTACTCAAACACTAGGCCACCCTATTTTGATGGCACAAACTATGGTTTTTGGAAAACTAAAATGAAATCTTTTTAACCCAAGATTATCAAATGTGGAGAGCAATTAATAATGAATACACATTACCCACAAGAAATCTAAATGATTGGACCGAAGCCGAATAACAAGCTTCAAATTATAATGCCAAAGCTATGAATTCCCTTATCTGTGCTCTATCTCCCGGAGAATTCAATAGAGTATCAAATTTGAATTCGGCTAAGGAAATTTGGGATACCTTAGAGGTCACCCATGAAGGAACCAATAAAGTCAAAGAATCTAAAATGAATCATCTTTTTCGGCAATATGAACTCTTTCAAATGACACCCGATGAAACAATTGCTGAAATGTACACTAGATTCACCAATCTTGTAAATGGACTAAGGGGTCTTGGAAAATAATTTTATAATAGAGATTTAGTGACCAAAATCCTTAGGTCCCTACCTTTGTCATGGGAATCCAAAACCTCTGCAATCACGGAAGCCAAGGACATGAATACATTAAACCTAGATGAACTAATAGGGTCCTTGATCACCCATGAGATGATTTTCAAAACAAAAGCACCCGAAATTGAAACTAAAATTGAAAAAGGAAAAGGAATTGCTTTTGCTTGTAATGTAGGTGAAAATGAAGATGCAAAGGAAGACATGGAAGATGAAGTTGCCCTCCTAACAAGGAGGATCAAATTCTTGCAAAGAAATACGGGAGGCATGAGAAATAGAAGGACCAATCCTCCATTCAAGAAGAAAGAAGAACTGGGTGATGGATCTTCTCAACCCCGATGCTACGGTTGCAAGAAATTTCCTAAGAAATCCAAGTCACCTAAGAGTGATATCCCGAAGTTGGAAGCCAAAAAGATTGTCTTTAAGAGAAAGAAGGGCAAGTGCTACAACTGTGGGAGATGGGGTCACTTTGCAGCAGATTGCAGGCTACCTAAGAAAGTTAAATCTGACACACCACAGAAGGAAACTACTATGATAGTAGATAAGGTCGCCCGGACTGTCCGCTCAATAATGAGCCTTCTTCAACCAACCGCTTCAAGAGAAGAGAAGGCAAGAAAGGAATGACCGCCACTTGGGATGAGGAAATTGAAAGCGAAGGCGAACAAAATGATGGCGAAGATTGCTTGATAGCAAGGAACGTGTGCTTCATGGCCTCAACAAACGACAATAATGAGGTAAACACTTTAAATGATGTCATTGTCTTAAAAGAAGTTCTAGATTCCTTACAAAATGCAAATGATGAACTTGAAATTCAATTTGATAAAATTGCATCACTTGAAAATTCTCTTGCTAACATGACAAAAGAATTTGGTTGGTTAAAGAAAGATCATGAATTTTTAGATGATAAAAATGAAAAATACAAAGTAGAAATTCATGAGTTAAATGCTTCTATCAAAATCTTAAATGAAAACCGACAAAAACTTTCTAATGAAAACAACAAGCTACATCATGAAAATGGTAAACTATCTTTTGAATATGATGAACTAAAGAAACTTTTTGAAAAATTTGAAAATAGTTCATTGAAATTGGATAAGCTTGTTAATATACAAAGAATGTCAAGTGACAAAAGTGGACTTGGACATAAATGGAATACTACAATATCTAACTATAAAAACAAACTTGAAAAGGCTTCTTCTAGTAGTACTAAGATTTGTTTTTATTGTGGTCTAGAAGGTCATTACAAGGTTTCTTGCTTGCATGCTAAACAAGATAAAATCAAATTGAACTCTAAAGTAAAAATAAATGAACATAGCAAGATTAGGAAGATTTGGGTACCTAAGGGATCTCACTTGCCTATTCATATGTAGGTATGCCTTAAAAGTCATAACAAGAAGAACACATGGTACCTTGATAGTGGATGCTCTAGACACATGACAGGAGACCTTACTCAATTCGCATCCCTATCACTCAAGGATGGTGGAGACGTTACCTATGGAGATGATAAGAAAGGAAAAGTCAAAGGTGAAGGCACCATAGGTAACTCTACCTCTCCCATACATGATGTACTATTTGTTGATGGCTTGTCCCATAATCTTATTAGCATTAGTCAATTATGTGATAATGGGTTTGAAGTAGTCTTTAGTCCCGACAAATGCATTGTTAAAAATAAGATAGATGGAAAAGTAAAATTCATAGGTTCTAGAGACAATAACATTTACACAATTGGACTAGATGATCTTAGACTCCAAAATGTGACTTGTCTTGGCTATGGCATAGGAGGTTGGGTCATGCCGGAATGGAACTCATTTCGACCCTCTCCTCAAAAGAAATTGTTAGAGGATTGCATAAGTTCAAATACACCAAAGATCATATTTGTAGAACTTGTCAATTAGGAAAACAATTGAAGAGCTCATTTGCACCTAAAAATATGATTTCAACTTCCTACCCCTTGGAACTACTTCATATGGATCTTTTTGGACCAATGAAGACAAGTAGCCTAGGTGGAAAGAGGTACGTGTTTGTAGTTGTGGATGACTACTCACGATTTACATGGGTCATATTTCTAGCACACAAAGATGAAACTTATGAAAACTTCCTTACATTGTGCAATCAAATACAAAATGAAAAAGGTGTTGCTATCTCTTACATTAGAAGTGATCATGGAACGGAATTTGAAAATGTACATTTTGACACTTACTGTAATGAACATGGCATAAAACATAATTTTTCCGCACCTAGAACACCTCAACAAAATGGAGTTGTAGAAAGAAAGAATCGTACTCTCCAAGAAATGGCTAGAACTATATTGCATGAAAATGATCTCCCTAGATATTTTTGGGCGCAAGCGGTTAGCATCGCTTGCTATATCATAAATAGGGTATATTTAAGGCCAATTTCTAAGAAAACACCTTATGAGCTTTGCAAATACTTGAAACCAAATATAAGCTATTTTAGAGTGTTTGGATGTAAATGCTTCATTTTAAACATTAAAGATAATTTACACAAATTGATAAGAAGTCGGATGATGGAATATTCTTACGGTACTCTTCACATAGCAAGGCATATAGAGTATTTAATAGAAGAACCCTAGTTGTCGAAGAATCCATGCATGTGACATTTGATGAGAGAGAGCCAACACCTCAAGAAATGCCAAATGATGAGGATGAACCTAATGAACATCTCTTACCTAAGTTAAGTGCTCCTCCTCATGTATCTACAAGTCATATATTACCTAGTGAGGAAGCAGAAAATGTAGATGATAACTCATTGCCTAGGGATAGGAGAACATTGGTAGATCATCCTGAATCCCAAATCTTAGGTGATGCCACATCGCCGGTAAGAACTAGATCATACTATCGTAGTGTGAGTAACCATTTGGCTTTCCTATCCGAATTAGAACCTAAAACCATCACGGAAGCCGAAAATGATGAATATTGGTTGATGGCTATGCAAGAAGAGTTGAGTCAATTCGAAAGGAACAAGGTGTGGAGGCTAGTGCCTAGACCTAGTGATCATCCAGTCTTTGGCACGAGATGGGTGTATAGAAACAAGTTGGATGAAAATGGAATTATCACTAGAAACAAAGCTAGGCTTGTAGCCCAAGGGTACAATCAAGAGGAGGGAATAGACTATGATAAGACATTTGCTCCTGTTGCCCGTATGGAGGCTATTAGGATACTCTTGGCATATGCATCTCATAAAGGATTTAAATTATATCAAATGGATGTCAAAAGTGCCTTCCTAAATGGCTATATCCAAGAGGAAGTGTATGTTGAGCAACCTCCAGGTTTTGAAGACTTCAAACATCCAAATCATGTCTTCAGACTTGATAAAGCTTTGTATGGGTTAAAGCAAGCTCCTAGAGCTTGGTATGAGAGGCTTTGCACTTTCTTGGTTGAAAAAAGATTTGAGATGGGAAAGGTGGACAAAACATTATTTATCAAAAGAGAAAATCAAGATATTCTCCTTATCCAGATATATGTGGATGATACCATATGTGGCTCAACTAATCAAAAATTGTGTGATGAATTTGCAACTTTAATGAAAAATGAATTTGAAATGAGCATGATGGGTGAGTTAACCTATTTCTTAGGACTCCAAATTAAACAATACAAAAATAGAATATTTTTAAATCAAGAAAAATATACAAAGGAGTTATTAAAGAAGTATGGCATGGATAGCAGTAAGACATCAAGAATTCCCATGAGTACTACTGCTAAGCTAGAAAATGATGAATTTGGCAAATCTGTGGATCAGAAGATGTATAGGGGTATGATAGGTAGCTTACTCTATTTGATAGCCAGCAGACCAGACATTATGTTTACTGTCTGTCTCTGTGTTCGATTTCAATCGGATCCAAAGGAGTCTCACCTATCGCCAGTCAAGAAGATCTTCAAGTACTTAAGAGGAACCCAAAGTCTAGGACTATGGTATGAAAGATCATCTTCATTTACTCTCATCGGATATTCAGATGCAGACTTCGCTGGATGTAGAGTAGATAGTAAAAGCACTAGTGGGACTTGCCAATTCTTAGGCAAATCACTTGTTTCATGGTTTAGCAAGAAGCAAAATTCAGTAGCTCTGTCCACAACAGAAGCAGAATATGTGGCAGCTGGAGCTTGTTGTGCTCAAGTCCTATGGATGAAAAGCACATTGAAGGACTATTGCATTAAAATGAAAAATATTCTCATCCAATGTGACAACACTAGTGCTATAAGCTTAACAAAGAACCCCATACAACACTCAAGAACAAAACACATTGAGATTAGACACCACTTCATTAGAGATCACTCACAAAAAGGGGATATTTGCTTAAAGTATATCAACACTGAAGATCAATTAGCGGATATCTTTACAAAACCCCTTAGTGATGATAGAATTTGTTATATCCGAAGTGCCTTAAACATTTGGAGTGCGGATCAAGTCAAAGAAATTGCCAAATAAATACTTTGTGCCTTTCACCAGCTTATCTATATAGTATTTATATATATCATCTTTGTTTGGTAGTATCTGCATGAATGAGATGTCAAATATTAATCTTAAAAATCACTCAATTGGTACTCTTAGCCTTCTTAGTTTTCTAAGTTGGAGAGGTACTTTCACTTTAATTAAAATACCTAACATTTTGACATATGTCAACATCTCGATCATGAAGGTATATGTGCATTACTTGGTTATATACATTTTTATATATTTTTATACCATAAGCATTGATTTAGGGGGAGTACCTAACTCAATCTTTATCTACTCCTAAATTGCTTTATTTTTTACACCCTTTTCTGTCGATCACAAAAGGGGGAGAAGTTTGAAATTGATTATCTATTCAATTGACTTTATGCACCATATGCTTTTAATTGTTATCATTTATCTGTGTGCATATATTGAGGGGGAGTTCCAGTATTCACTTGCCTACTATGTCACTCCACACACACCTCATAATCAATTTTGTTTGTCATCATCAAAAAGGGGGAGATTGTAAGCCCAAGGGTCTACTCTCCTATCTTGTTTTGATGATTCTAAACATAATTGATTGTGTTTTTGAATACTAATCAATTTGCTTTGAAGTGTTGTGTTTAAGATAGGATTGATCATTGAAGAAACCAACACACAACATGGTCATGCTTGAAGATGTACCCAACAAGAGTCAAAGGAGCTAAGTGGAGCTCACATCATCTCTCAAGCAAGCATACAAAGATGGAAGATCAACTTGAAGACCAAAGCTAAAGAGAAATTGAAGGTTGCATAGGTATCATTGTACATCTCCTCTCTTTAGATTTTCAAGTCAAGGCAAAGTATTTTCAAAATATTTTTCAAAGAACACTTAAAGAACTTTAAAGGTTTAGTAAATGATTATGTGGTGGACCAACATGTTGGGACCCTCATAAACATTCCATAATTATCATAGGAGTTGAGTTCCAAAAGCCAAAAAATCAAATAAGCAAAAAATACAAAAACTGCTGATTTTTTAGGCTTCTCGGAACTCCGAGATTTTTCTCGGAGCTTCGAGCTCGGAACTCCGAGAGTTCTCTCGGAACTCCGAGAAATGGTCCAGTAGCTTCTGGCCATTTTCTCGGAGTTCCGAGAAAATGGTCCAGTAGAATATTTTGTTCTTCTGTCTCTCGGAACTCCGAGAATATTTCTCGGAACTCAGAGAATTTCTCGGAGCTCCGAGAATGGTTCTCGGAACTCTGAGAACCTCGCGACAGGTGAGAATATAGCCGTTGGGATTTGAATAAATTTGTGATTTTTGTTATTGCCACCCCCAAACGGTCATATTCTTTGGAGAGGCTATATATACAACATCTAGAGGATTCATTTCGTCTCTCTTGATGATTTGAAAACCTCCTTGAGCATTAAAGAAAACTTGCAATCCATTTTTGCTTGCACTTGCAAATTTCTTGAGTTGGGATATTTAGAGCTTTAACTTGCAACTACCATCATTGAAGAGCAATCAAGGGTCTACAAAGAGCATCAAGCTTTCAAGAAGAAGCCAAGCTATTCAATCTTCATTTCTTGTAAAGGTGGCTAGGGCATCCTACTTTAATACCCTAGGGAGCACCGCTTAGAACTCGGCGGAGAAGGAGAGTCTTTTGTAAAGGTGTAAGGGCATTCTTATTTAATATCCCTTGGAAGTGTAACCGCATTGGAGCCGGGCATCGTGGAGGTCTCCAATAGTGGAAATTCTTAAGGACGATCTTAAGAAGAGTGGAGTAGGGCTTTGCCCGAACCACTATATATCGGTGTGTCATCTCTCATTTTTGTACTTTCAATTCTTGTTTTTGGTTTGGTATATCTTTTGTTTTCAATCTTACTTGCACTAACCAAAAACCTAATTTAAAGAAGAAAAATTCTAACTAGGTTCACAAGTAATTTTCAAAAGGGATAATTTTGTGTTAAAATTCAATTCACCCCCCCTCTTGTTTATTTCAGCCTTGATTTGAGAAAATCATTTGAGATTGGTTTAGGCTTAAATTTTTTATTCTTGAGAGCATCCTTGGAGCTTCAACTTGCATTGTAGCCTACATAGAGGCAAAGCTTTTATTTTCTTTTTTATTCGATCGGTGGCAAAGGCATCCGTTGTTTTTAATTCCCTTGGGTGAAGCGCTTAGGACTCGGCGGAGAGTCATTGTAAAGGTGGAAATGCATCCTTATTTAATTCCCTTAGATTGTAAAAGCCTTGGAGCCGGGCGTCGTGGAGGTCTCAATAGTGGAAATCCTCAAGTGCGACCTTGAGAAGAGTGGAGTAGGCCGTTTCCCGAACCACTATAAATCTCTGTGTCACTTGTGTGATTGGTATTTTCTCTCACTCCCTCTCACTCTCTTATTTGATTATTTGTGCATAGAATTGAGTGAGTAGTTAGCATTGATAATCAACCTATATATCTTAACCTTGCTAACTAGGCTATTAAAATTACCTAATTAAGTTTGCTAATCAACAAGTGTTTTGAACTTATATTAATTTGTAATATTGTTTAAATTCAACTTTTCAAACTTAATTAAACAAGGGATAAGTCTTGGGTGAAATCTTAGGAAAAAATTTTAAAAGGTAAAGGTTTTATAAACATCCTATTCACCCCCCCTCTAAGTTGCCAAACCAAGTCACTACTTGGATTTCAATTGGTATCAGAGCTTGGGCTCTTGATTAAGACCCTAACCGGTTAAGAGTTAAAAGATCAAATTTTTTTTGGCAACTTAAAAAGATGGGATCTAGACTACCTATTTTGGATGGTTCGGATTATGGATCATGGTTGATTCATATGAAGATATACTTAAAAGGTCTAGATAAAGATATGATAAAGATAATTGAAAATGATTTTGTTTTAAATGTTAAATCTAAAAGATTAAATGATTATGATAAAAAATTATCTTTACTAAATACAAAAGCCCTAATTGCAATATGTTGTGCATTACCACCTAACATGTATGAAAAAGTATCATCTTGTAAATATGCTAAAAATGTTTTGGACTCTATTGAAAATCTTCAAAGTCAAAACATGTGCTTAATGGGACTATCTAATGAAGACCCCTTGGATAATGCCGAATTCACATTTGAAGAACTTGTTGAAAATGTCCAAGAATTACATAAGAAACTTGAGGATCAACTAGCTAAGAATTCAAACTTGAAAAATAATTTAGCTAGTATTCACAAGGAGTTTAGGTCACTAGAAATAGATCATGCACATCTTAGTGAAGAAAATAAAATTTTTAAAAAAGATTTTATTGAACTAAGTGATACTGTTGCTTCACTAAGAGAGGAAAAGCAACTCCTTAAAGAAGAAGAAACATTAATGTTGAAACATTAATGTTGGAAAATCTTTATTTACAAGAAAGTGCAAAACATAGTTTTCATCATAGTCATCTTGTAAATCATCTTGTTCATCCCGTCCATCTACCTACTCATATATGTCTTGTGATTTTTATGGTAGATTTGAAAATTACAAATCTAAATGTATGTTTAGATTTGTAAAAAGTAGTAAGTTTGTTTGGGTTAGAAAAGATACATCAACTAGAACAAACTTGCTTGGAACCAACATGGTTTGGGTTCCAAAATCCCCTATTTGAATCACATCAAATGATTAGTAAATTTAGGGGTAATGAGCTTAAAATGAAATATCATTTGAAAATAAATTTTTGATACAATATCCAATGTGCTTAATTTGAAAATCTTTTCAAAATAAAAATAAAAATGAGTGTATAGATACTATATGCCTATCTCTGTGTGAATAACATGTATCTATATATCTTCTTGTAATTCAAAGTCTAGATGCTTAAATGTAGTTAATATGAGACTTTGTTATATTAAGCTTAATTGAATATCATAATTAGAAACATCTCTCTAAGTGCATACATTATGATTTAGATCTTCTTGCACTTAATGATCATTCACAAAAGAAAGCCACTCTAGAGAACATTAATGTGAAAACCATAAATTGTGCTTACAGGATATTCAACCACACCTTTGTGCCCTTATGTTCAAATTGTACTCACAAGTATATCATCATATTTGAACATTATTTTGGTAGTTGCTAGAAGCTAGGTTGTACGATCCATCACATCTCTCTAGCAAAACCAAAAAGAGAAGAAAGCCATAGGTTTAAAGACTTGAACTTAAATGAAAAATTTTGGCAATCAAATAATACTTACAAAAATTTGAGAAAATGCCAAAGTATCTTTCTTTAAACTCTATTTTGGACAAATACGGCACTTGCTAGATAATTATGTACTTAAATTGTTCTAATATATCATTTCTAGCAAAACTAAGGTATTAAATGTCATGTCTAAGAAAACAACTCAAATCCCTTCTTAGATATCTTTTTGTGCCTTAGGTGAACAAACATGTTTATTATTTTGCACCTAGTTGTCCTATCAAAATCCATTATATTACATGCTTAATGATTTTCATCAAATCTAATAAGAATCATAGATGGGTTAAAAATTAGTATATTTTCAAAGAGCTTTAATTGGATAATCTCATGACTAAGATGAACCTTAATATGTATAGATATGTTATATGTATTTTGTTCAAGTAGTCATGAAAGTTCGTAAATGGAATACATGTGTCCAAGGTAGTTTGCATCATTTGATACATATATATTATAAAATCCTTGGTTCTTTCCCTAAGTTTATAAAAGATATATATTATATAGGAAAGTTAAATCATGAATCTAGATTCAATGTATGACTTGAAATGAAAATATCATAGAAATCTAGAATCATATTTGGGCATTTACTCACTTGAGTAAAATTAAAATTCACTAAGGTGGTTGTATACATTAGATTATTATGGGAACATGTGTCTCCCACACATTTTTGGTTTTCAATGGGCTTATGCACTTTGTGCCTAATGCCTTGTCATTTTACATGTGGTTGTGGATATAGATGTAATGTTTGGACCATGCACATTATGTGTCATGTCCTTTGTGTCCAAACGTGGTAGATTATCCATGGAAACCTTGATGATCATATCTTCTCATAAGGTATACTCTCACCTTTATGAATCATAAATGTCTCTCTAAGACATGGTATTTTATTGACCATTCTCACTATTTGGTATATACATATTCTATAGTTATCACCCCTTGTTTGATAATATTTACACATATGAGATGTTAAACCTTAATCGTAAAAGTCACTCAATTGGTGCCCTTAACCTTCTTAGATTCTAAGAGGGAGATGGTACATTCACCTTAATTAAAATATCTAACAAATTGGCCTTGTGCCAACATCTCAAATATGAATAGGTATACATTTATATGTGATCTCCCTAGCAGTTATGTATGTTACATACTTAGGGAAGTAAAGCTTGAATTTTAAAAATTATTATATCACATTTAGGAGGAGCATGAGCCAAAGATTGAAAATCTTTTGTGCCATGCTTGTTTATCATGATGAGCTAGACTATGGCTATCATTTTATCATGATAAACCAACACTTGGAGAGTAAGTGTCATTGTAGCCCAAGGGTTGAGTTTAACTTGGTATCTTTTGGAAAATATATCCAAAAACTTTTGGAGTCTACTATGCAAGGACATCCCTTTGGATTCATGCATTGCATGATTCATTTTCAAAGGGGGAGCTTAAAGGTAAATTTGTCCTTAATTACTTATCATATGATATCTAATGTGGTTATCACCTCACATATGATAAGTACACTCATTTGGAGCATGATTGCTCCACATGGGTTATTCGGGCTTGTCTTGTGCTTTTATGTGTGTTTAGAGTTTAAGACAAGAAGCCCAAAGCCTAGGTCTTAGTGACATTCTTCTAGGCTTTTTGACTTATCTTGGATGATCTAATATGATGTCATCTATTTCAAGAATAAGTTTTGGTGGCCAAGTATTCCATTGTCATATCTTTGGCCTATTATGTCATGTCATGCCTTAAATCTTAAGTTCATCTAAGGCCAATGACAAATACTAAGGGGGAGAGCTAATCTTTGCTATTTTTATGGTCACATGGATCATTGTGAGATGCTCACATTGTCCATTCAAATATATCCCAACCAATAGTGCTAAAAATTACATATCCTTCTAGATACATTCATAGGAGTAAACTAAAATTGCTAATCTTAGTTTCTATGAATTTGAGTGCTTATCATGTGTATTTCTACTTGGCTATCCTTGTGTCCATGATAGAGCTAGCCGTCATGCCATATATCCTAATAGTTAACAATATTAGGATCAAATGTCCATTTATATGCATGACAATTTAAGAGGATGTTTTTAACTTAAAAAATATATATATTTTTGCTTATCATGATGAATAACTACACATCACCTCATGATAAGATTCTAATAGGAATTAAAAAAAAAAAACAAGAGGGGGCTTATCATGCTAAACTATACACTTGCTTATTTTTTTCATGATAAGTAAAATATAAGCTTTAACTTGCTAATCTATTATTATATTACAGGTCATATGGTAGATTTATACTAAGATACACCCTTAAAATTTGTGCTAAAATTGAAATGTCTCTTTGTTTTTGCCAACATAGGCTTGATTTGTTTAGTGATTATTCATTTCCTATGTTGATTGTCTCTTATCATACCATATATACTTTGGATTATACTTTGATTTTAATTGGTAACTCATGATAAGAAGTTAGGGGGAGCATCATATTCTCATTGAATATCTTTGATGCTTTATGTAATTGTGCTTATGCTTAATCCTTCCTTTTTGCTAATGCCAAAAGGGGGAGAATTTGTGTAATTGATTAGATACATAATCATATGCATTCTTGTACAATAATTTGTTAAATATAACTTATGCATATATTGAGGGGGAGTAGTCGCACACATCTTGCTTATCTAATCCTCATAAGAGGATCCTCTCACCTCTCTAATCAATTTGGTTTGTCATCATAAAAAAGGGGGACACTGTTAGCCCAAGGGTTCCCCATGGGTTCACTCAATCACCTTGTTTTGACGATTAACAAACGTAAATTGATTAGTCATTTATGGACTAATTGTTTGCCTTGAGTGTTGTGCTATAGACAGGTAATCCACAGGTCAATCCATGCTAGCACACACACAGATGGCCTAAGCTTGAAGATGAACCAAACAAAGGACAAAGGAGTTAGAGCATACTTGGACAAACCATACCTTGGAGGATCAACCAAGGAGAAGTTCCACACAACCATCTCAAAGTATTGAACAAACAAAGGAAGATCAATGAAGGCCAAAGCTGGAGGATCAAGAACCTAATGCAAAGGACCAAGGAGCTTGTACCATAACATGAAGATGTCAAGCATGGAAGCTCAACCATAGAAGATCCCAGCTCAAGAGAAGAGTTGAAGAGAGTGATAGAAAGCGTAGAATGTATTTATATCTCTCTTGCATTTCCTCTTGTCAAGGCACATTTTTAAACCCCTAAAACTAGTGAAAAATCATGTTTTCCAAAGAGACTACAACACACCCTTAGAGTCTAATTGGATTAGTGAATGACCATGTAGTGTTCCATCATTGTGGAACCTTCATGACATTCCATTTAACATGATAAAATTGAGTTCTAAAAGCCTAAAACAAAACAGCTCTAAAAACAGGAATATCTTGCTGTTCATAGGCTTCTCGGAGTTCCGAGCTCGGAACTCCGGAAAATGGTCCAGTAGTATTTTCCATCTTCTGGCCGTTCTCTCGGAACTCGGAGATTTTCTCGGAGCTCCGAGAATGGTTCTCGGAACTCCGAGAACACTACGAACTCAAAAAATAATAGCCGTTGGAGGACCAACGGCTAGTTGGCTGTTTGACCTGAAAATTGCTGTTTTGCCCCTAAAATGGTAATATTGTGTTGGGAACTTATATATACCCATTGTATGGGTTCAAAAGATTTGATGAACATGTTCGAACCTTAACAAACCCTAGAAACTTATTTGCAACCATTTTTAGGTTAATTGTTCTCACCAATCCCTTGTGCCTTGATTTGAGAAAATCATTTGAGATTGGTTTAGGCTTAAACTTGTTTATTCTTGAGAGCATCCTTGGAGCTTCAACTTACATTGTAGCCTACATAGAGGCAAAGCTTTTATCTTCTTCTTTATTCGATCGGTGGCAAGGGCATCCGTTGTTTTTAATTCCCTTGGGTGAAGCGCTTAGAACTCGGCGGAGAAGGAGAGTCATTGTAAAGGTGGAAGGGCATCCTTATTTAATTCCCTTGGATTGTAAAAGCCTTGGATCCGGTCATCGTGGAGGTCTCAATAGTGGAAATCCTCTAGTGCGACCTTGAGAAGAGTGGAGTAGGCCGTTTGCCGAACCACTATAAATCTCTGTGTCACTTGTGTGATTGGTATTTTCTCTCACTCCGTCTCACTCTCTTATTTGATTATTTGTGCATAGAATTGAGTGAGTAGTTAGCATTGAAAATCAACCTATATATCTTAACCTTGCTAACTAGGCTATTAAAATTACCTAATTAAGTTGGCTAATCAACAAGTGTTTTGAACTTATATTAATTTGTAATATTGTTTAAATTCAACTTTTCAAACTTAATTAAACAAGGGATAAGTCTAGGGTGAAATCTTAGGAAAAGTTTTTAAAAGGTAAAGGTTTTATAAACATCCTATTCACCCCCCTCTAGGTTGCCAAACCAAGTCACTACTTGGATTTCAGAACCTTTAGATCCCCATTTAGGAACACTTATGTCATGTCGTGTTCTAGGTTTTAGGGTTTCCTAGAGTTAAGGAGTTCAGCCTCATCACGACCGATTGCTATTATTAGCAATTGAGTCATAGATCTAGTTACTCTAGTTACCATTTTTTTTCATAGGACAAGCCTAGTTACCTAGGATGTAGATTCACCTGCATTAGTCTAAGGGATGTCTTGCACTTAGATAGGACCATATATCATCTTAGATGGAGTCCTAGGATAATAAAATCTACTCAACTTGAATTAAATAATCTCTCTTAAACTGTTGAAACAGTCATTCCAGTCTAGATTGGTGTCTTAGACGTCTTAGGCATATAGCTTAGTTTAGGCCACCGACCACGTCGACTCTCATCCTAGTGAGGCTTGGGTACGTAGGCAGCTTGGATGCTTGATGGCATACCAATCACGAGTCGGCCCCACATACAATCAGTGGGGTTCTTTAGGGTAGTTTTTATTTTCTTTCATCATTTAAAACCTTAAATTAAAATTGATTAAATCACTTAGGACTTTTTCCCAAATTAGAATTTTAGGAGAACTTTCACATAGATTGAATCCAAACGAATTAAGAAAATCAAGATACACACTAGGAAATGCATTGAAATTAGATCTTAGGATGCATGTCATATAGTTCGCACATTAATATAGAGTTAAATGAGCCATTTAAAAGAAATTCAAGAGAGTTAAATTTTGGAATTGAAGACCGGATTATCGAGCAAGAATGGTGCATGTGGTGGTAACTCCCCATACCTTCCATTCTCGTAATCAGGTAACGAATCTAGATTTCTGGTCAATTACGGGTCCTAGATCTCTCATCTAGGTGGCGACTCTGTCATTCTCTTTTGCGTGAAATTCGGATTGCTTTAGTGACCCCTAGTTCATGGAAAAGATGAATTAAATAAATTAATAAAAAAATGGCACAAGCCATTCGCGTGGGTATGAGAGACGAAGAGAGGCGGGTCACGCGCCACGCCCCTCTCGCGGGATCGGGTCCTACAACAGGAAAACGTTGAGTTATTCTACCAGACAGAACCCTTTACATGTTCTTTGACCTGAGGGGTCATATTGGTCTATTGACGAGTCTCTCATTTTTTGTCTATCTAACCATGATTCTCTTGGAGTAACCAGAGGGTAGTACTGGAGTGTTCGACAAACCTTCGAGGTCAATAGTGATACCCGACATGGAATTCTCTACCTATTTTATAGGATAACACCTACGGTTTTTATTAGAGCAGTAGGCCTAGAAAAATACCTGGGCAGGTGGATTTGATAAAGTGTTTATCAAAAGGATTTCACAAAAGAAGTTTTGAAATGGTTTTAGCAAATGCATCTGCAGGCCCAAACTGCTTGACTGAAAGGTATACCATGAGTATGCCCAGGGGGTAATTAATGTCCATCCCCCGTAGGACTCAACTCGGTAGATGTGGACTTGGAGAAAGGACTTGCACATTTGATGTGACAAGGGGTATGATGATTTGACGGTTATCTTTAGGGTTAAGTCTCGATGGAGGCCACTGAATCAATGCGATTGTAGCATTAGCTACAGAGCAATAATCTCAGTGGGACCCTCTTATGGGTTCTGCAGGATCTTTCGCTAAATCCCTGCTACGATCGCACTCACTACTCGATTGGCATATTATAATCTATTGGATAGAAGTCCCGCATTTATTTGGTTGCTTACACGAACTAGTTTCCTGACATTGGATGCATTGAAAGGATATACACAATGTATATAGTGTATATGCAGTAGGGATACATTGGAAATACCAAAATGGTTAAGTATTAACCATAAGGGTATTTTGGGAATATCATAAATTATATCGTAGCTTTAATCCTATTCGATAGGATTGGATTGCATTAATTTAATTGGGAATTAAATGTGAATTGCAATGGGAATTTGAATTCAATAAGTGGACCCACGTGGCACGAATTTTGGGTGGGACCCATGTCCACATGCCCCATGTGGTGTGCCATTATCAATTTGGAATTCAAATAATATTTAGAATATTATTGCTTGATTTGTTTTCTCAAATTAAAGCAACACATATAATCAAATTGGAAAGACAGAGAAAGAAAGAAAGAACAAACAAAATTGGAAACTTGTGAATCACATGGGGCAACCAAGGGTTGCTTGGGCAGCAAGCAATCCCTTGGGGGACGTACCGTGTGGGTTTCCCATTATGGGTTGCTTTCTTGCTTTGCCAATTGGAGCTTCCAATTGTGGCTAGTTTCTATAGTTTTTAGGATTTCTCTAGAAACTATGGATTGTTAATATGGAAATTAAAAATTCTATAAATACAAGACATATTGCTGGAGTTTTTTAGAGCTCTTCCATAATTTCATGTGCTGGAAATTGGTAGAGACACCGCAAAGTCTTTCTGTTCTTCTCCCTCAATTCCATCAACTAGTTTTGTCTTTTCTAGATCAAAGACAAACATCCAGCCAAGCTCCATTGATCTAAATACATATTCTCATATTATAATCTGATTTGGATTAGATTATATAGTGAACAAAGAGTTGTATACAAGATCCTTTGCGCAACAAAAAGAATCCATCGATTCAACATACGGTTTCGCGTTGATTAGATCACGGGCAAATTTTCGAGGAGTAGATCAAGCGGACGATTTCTTTTCTACATAAAGGTATTTATATTTGTGTTTATTAAATCACCACAAAATCAATTAGTTCCTAAGAATCCTGGGTTAGAGCAAAATTTTTGTTCTACATGGTTTATTCTTCTGCAACGTGCAGCGATTTTGCTCTTGGTTTTACAACCAATCATACAGTAGTCCGTCAGCCGGTCTATATGGCACACTATGACAAACGTCTCTGCTGATTGTGTTGCCTGTCCCGCTGAACAGGATTTGCTCAGTAGAGACATCGTGAAGCCCATTGCCAGTCGGCGATGGTAGGTCTCGTCCATGACTTCCGGTGTCGGCGACCAGTGCGCAAAGCTAGACATGAACACCATGGGCTTGGAGGCCTGAGGAACCTCGCCGTGACAGTCCCTCGGATCAACGTCTTGTATCCTTAGAATCTCCCAGAACTCTGCGTCTGATATGGGAGTCGAAACAACTGGAATGCCTCCCATTTGAAGCCCTGAGAGTGTTGAGAAGGACAGGGGAGTCATCCCATCCTCCCCGATCGGGAAGTGAAAGGTGTAGGTCGTGTCCCACCACCACTCTGCGAAGGCCACTACATAGTCTGACCCAACCCTCTGTATCCAGCTAGAGAAGTGTGGAGCGCAATCCTGAGAGCGGTGAGGAACGAGTCTCCAATGGTCTCTTGATCGTCCACGTGAAGGAGAGCTCTACCAAGGAACTCTAGAAATCAAAACAACCTATGGTGATATAAATGAGATACCTCTTGATCCTGAGCCAAGGCTCAAAACCAACACGTACCTTGAAATAACTCAGAGTCGCCATCCATGGACAGGCCATGGAAATAAAACAAATGCTCTGTTTACAACGGATAACCAGAGAAGAATGGGTCCGTGCCTGATTACGAATTGGGAAGGTTTTAGGCACCCAACTCGCTCGAATGCAAACACTTTATCTCTTATGCCATTTATTATTATTTTCAAAGAAGTTTTGGCAAAAATCATGTGAAATGGGAACAAATATGCCCGAGAACACATCTACCTAAGCATGCATGTCCCGGGAGGGATAAAGAAAAATAGGCATCCAAGTCCTAAGGTGGATCAATATAAGTGTCACCTGACATCAGAATAAACACTAGAATCCATCATCTCTAAAAGAGGCGGAGAAAGCTGGGGTCAATCTAATATCAGATAACCCTGCTACCATTCTCCATACATCACATCTAACATCCACACCTAAAGAGAACTAGTACCAGTATCATATGTTATTTGAACAAACACTAGAATCCACTCTCTTTCAAAGAGGCAGAGAAGAGTAGTGCTGATCTAATAACAGATAACCTTGTTTCCAATCTCTAAGCATACATCTAATCCTAACTCAACGCATTTAAGAAAGTGGCAAACATACACATGCACATCTATAACTAAAGAAACAAACATGCACAGTGAACAAACGTCAGTAGATGATAGCAAACGTAATAATCAACGAAGATAAATAGCAACAGCTACGCAATATAATCAAGAAGCAATAAACTGATAAACAGCGAAGAGCTACAGCTAAGCATGCAATCAGGAGATAATGAACAAATATACAATACAGAGTTATAGCTAAACATGTGAACAAGCAAAGCAATATCGACATAAGCACTCTATAACTAAACATACGAATCACTTAAAGAAAGTAATCAATCCATATGTCATCATATAAGAAATACGAACAAGTACCAGACTACAAACCCCTAAAACTCTAACAACAAACCCTAAGACTCTAAACGTTGTCGCCCGAATCCTCGGATGGTCTGATGTTCATCCGAAGCCGCCGACCTATCCCCGCGTCACAGGAATCAAGGAAACGTAGTTCTTACGCGCCTATTCTATGCTATGATGCCTAAGACATCTAGACCACTATCCTAGACTCAACCAAAAAGACAACACTACAACTTGTTATTAAAACTTCTTTATTGATTATTTATATTCAAGTGGATTGTATGTTTTAGGACTCCCTATATGCCCTAACTATATGTAATTTAGCCTTAAGCTAATGCAGGTGGTTTCTACAACCTATGTGTAACTAGGCTGTGTATCACAAGAAAAACAATGGTCAGACTAACGCATCCTAAATCTTGTCATCAGTCGACGAAGAGTATCACCAACTGAAATACAAGTGTGACAATCCAAGAGGGGGGTGAATTGGTCAATTAAAAATTTTAGGCTTAATTAAAGGAAGATTAAGAGTTAATCCACTAATTAAGCACTAATTAGTCTAACCCTTGTTCAAATAATCATATTAATAAAATCTAGGGTTTTGACATTCTAATCATGCACATTTGCTAACCCTTGCTCAAAAAGATATTATAATGTAATTAGGGTTTAAACATTTCAATCAGGTGCATTCACTAACCCTTGTTGAATCAAAAGCAGAAATACAAGTTAGGTTAGAGATTACCAATCACCACACGTGCAAGAGAAGGAAGGCAAGAGAGAAGGAGACAATGAACACTATTTATAGTGGTTCGGTCTATCACAAGACCTACTCCACTCTTCCCGTCCGCGCGTGAGTTCCACTATCTCGATCCTCCTTCAAGGCCGGATCAATGAGCCATTACATGACCAAGCTTTTCCATTCTCAAGGGCCAAAGCGAAGCCCATCTACATGAAGCCTTCGGTGAGGGGACACACCCTCATATGCCGTCTTCACCTTTCTTAACGGGCCGAAGAGGAGACCCTCGTCTTCACGATTCTTAACGGGCCGAAGAGAAGACCCACAATGAAGAACAAAGAAAATAAAAACTCTCATGCCTCTTGATAGGCGGATTACAACTTTGAAAGCTCACAATCACTCCAAGAAAATACAAATATAAAGCCCTATGGAGTGCCTCTTGATAAGATGTAGAAATGGAAGATCAAAGAGGTTTTTAACTTTTGAAATAAAATGTTGAAGCTCAAAGAGAAATGGGATTTTATCTTTCTCAAATGTTTAAAAGCTTGTAGAGATATGTTTTTATCATGTATATATAGTGTATTTGAAAATATGACCGTTTCGTGTGAAACTGTAAATAACTTGCTTGAAAAAGTCAAGCAGAAAATGCCCAACGGGCTAGTTTGCCCGACCGTCACGGTCGACCGAGCCACCGCGGTGTAGACACCCCATTTTGACCAACCCTAATTGGCTTTGTACGAGTAGAAAACCCCATCAAATCAGTGAGGTAGGACCCCAAATTGTACCCTAAGCTAGGTTAGGGTCTCACCAAGGTCCCTGCAAAATTGCGTTGAAATCCAAGCTGATTTGCCTAGTGAACAAGTCAAGAGGTGTAGTGCAAGCAGAAAAGGGGGGTGAATTATCCTGAGCGGTGCAGATCATGGTCCGAATGGGACACGATTTCAATGTGCAATTATCATTTTTTCCCTTCAAACCGCGCGCCTTATCAACTAGTTGTGCCGATATCACTACCCTAGCTAAGCCTATAAATACCAGCTAACCCTTTCATTTTTCATTTAATCTAGGTTTTTCCCAAATTTCTAGAGAGAGAGAGAGTGGGAAAACAAGAGAGAGAAAGTAGATCTCGTATGATCAAACCCTAATTCTGCGATCATTCTCCTCAAAATTTCAATCATTTTCCGGTAGGATTTTCCAGCCGTTTATATTCTCCGGCAAGAACAAGCTTAGAACATCATATTTTCTTCACCTTTCCACTCCAAAGCTGTCATTTTCCTTGTTCGTCTCTGTGAAACCCTTGATTTCATAATGAAATACTAGATCAATTCGGTTTTCTTCATTTTCATCTTTGAAATCTTAGATCAAGCCTTCGATTTCCCTCTGAAACCCTAACCTAGCGCTCACTGTTCCGATCAAATCCAGCTAATTCCGGTCAAGATTTGATCAAATTTCGGTCATATTTTCCCAGCCGATTCTCTTCTTTTGTGCAAATCTTTTCATACTCTGTGCAAATCAGAGCGCCTTTATAAGCTTGACTGGAAATTAGAAGAGAAAAGGAAGAAAAGCTTCTTCGATCACCATTGTTGATAGCATCAACGATACAGACAAGAAGAAGAAAAGAAGGAAAGAGGATTTGCAGCTCTGATCGCCTTCTCAGGTTAGTATCGTTGTCAAATCTTTCTGATTAGCACTAATTTGTTCATTTTCTTTTTCTTTTTTTTATTTGTGTGTGTGATACATGTCAGTTCTTATAATCATTTAGATTTTGTTCTCCAAGTGATTTTGTCCTAGGTTTTAAATTCGTAAGAAGAGTAGGACTATAGTAATCTTACTTTTTTAACCTATATTACCTTATGAAAAATGCTATCTCTTATATCCCTATTTTGTGTAAGAAAAGGTAATTTTCATGTAAGGAGTACATCTAACAGAATCTATTTCAATTGAATATGTGCTATGTGCAGCATGTATTTTCATCATGTCAATTGTCTTTTAGATTTTTAAGAAAGAAGATCTGTGTGTGTATGTGTCCTTATGCGCTCTCAAAAGAGTATGCTCAAAACTATTTTGTGTGTGTAGTCGTGTACCCCAAAAGTCAGTTTAAAAAAAATTTATTCTTTCAGTGTTTGATCTGGTTGAAGTTGTACTGCTTTTTTGCCTTTTATGAAGAGGAAGATTGTATAATGCAATTGTCGAAACAAGGCAGTGGCAATGCCATTTGACATATATACTACCATGTTTTGATGATAGCTTTGTAATGTTTTCTCTTTTGTGTGTGGTTAGTATTTTAAGAGGGTATATAAGTGATGAAGGAAAGTCATGCTTGATCTTGGGGTGTGGGGACCTCCAAATTATTTCTATCTTATATTATTCGGGTTTCCCATGCCATCCCATTATGTTTTTTTTAAATTCTGTTAGACATATAGAGGGTAGTTTACTCTTTGGTCCAAGTCCCTTGATCCCACCTGTTAACTGTTAAGAGAGTCTTCTTCTTTATATTTCTTGGGGACAATGTCAATTATAACCAAGTTTTCATAATGGCACATAAAACTAGCTTGGCATTTCTACATATTTGTTGGTGCTTTTCTTATGGAATTAATCAATTGTCACCTTCCTTTGATTGGAAAATGATGCATGAATGTCCAATAGCACACCCCCAAATGGCATATGCTCAATACATAATGATTGTCAAATGAAATGGATCCTATGTTCTTTAGCTACAGGTTTGCATTGGTATATCTTGCATAAACCATCATAGCTGGAATCATTGTGTAACATAGTGCTCTAGAATGATCAGGTTATGTGAAAGTCATCAAATGATAAAAAATGCTTAAAATGCTTTACCACTTGAATTGCCAGTTAATATCAGTTCACCATGTTGACCATTAAATAATGGAAATATATCATACATAATCTTTAAATGGTGTATGCTACTTTGTTAGCATATTCGTTGGCCTCATCAAATGATACATGTTGTTCTGTTATTACATTGGCTCTATAGAAGTTGGTTAGTCAAAGGATTACCCCTCACCAATTACCCTTCATTTTTCCTTCGGATTTTGTACCAGTGTTTGTATGCTTGCTGTTTTGATGATGATGGCTATTGTATCATATTGATTGCTCACTGTCCATCGTGACCCTAGATAACAGCACCTTGTTTGATGGCAACAATTTTTTTTTTCATAATTGATTGAAAATAAACTCTTGTTATTCACCTTGCCAGGATCTATATGCCATTTTTTGAATATTTTGGCTTTTTATAAGTCATTTTCATGTTCTGCATGTGAATGCATTTTGATTTAAAATTCAAAGCTTGACTAAATCTGTGAGATTCCTTCATTCAGATAATTTTGTTTACAAATCACCAAAATCATGCTTTACAGCCCTTGGCCCATAGAACCTGGATAATGACCTGTATTCACATATGTTCCCATTTTTAAGAGTGGTTACAATCTTTTGGATGAATTGAGAGATTCAATATCCTTTAGCCTGAATTACTTCTCTATATGATTTACGAAAGGATCTTTTAATACAGCGATAGTCTATGGTGTGCTTAGCTTTAGTTTACTTGTTAATTAACCTGTTTCTATCACAATATGATATCAATTTATGTTTCATATTGACAAAAACTAGTGATATTTATATTACCATTTGAAATCACTAATGTATGCTTTGTATTAGTCAAGTAATAGTGTAAAAATTGTTTTCATCATGTCATCAAGTTCAAATGAGCATTTATTACAAAACAAGTTCTTCAAAATATTCTAAAAATTAAGTTGTGAGAAATGTTTGTAGTGTAACTTAAATTATCCATAGACTTTTCCCGTAGGTTCAGTTGATAGAGTAAAATCTGTCTTTGTAGTATCACAAGTTCAATTGATGGCATAAAAGCTTATTTTTTATCCTGCTATCAGGTTCACTTGATAGTGTAAAATTTGTTTAAATAGTATAGTCAAGTTCAAATAAATTGCTTGAAATCTATTTACATTGTGTCAGTAGTCTATATAGTTGTATAAAAATATTTTGTATCCAAGATGGGCTTATATGAACTATTAAGGTATTTACATGAATAAGTATGGACTCTCTCTGTAGTCACACCTATTTACTATATTCTTTGATGAATGTATGCTCTATTGTTTTAGTTCTGTCAGAGAACTTACATGCTATAGTTTTTGTAATTAATAATAGTTGCTATGATGAAAACTGTAAATCCATTAGCAAAATATATTATTAATCAGAGTATTGGAATTACTTATGACTAAAATTTCATTGTGAAATTAAGATGACAGTACTAGTTTGACTTGTGTCATTTCATGGAGATACTCATAAGATTTGTTGCTGCTAGCAATATGGATTTTGTTTAGAGCTATAGTAGTTTACTTATAGATGCTCCCTATGTAACTTTGTAATGGCATTGATTTCATATATGTGGTTAAAAAGTGAACGTAACAGTTATATCCCGAAGACAAAATGTGATGCTTCTCTCATGCTTGTATGATTTTTACCTAATATTTGTTTCTATGATTTTAGTAAGCTAAAATGAAAGTCTTATATCAATATGATATTTCCTATCTTTTCTTCCGCATACTAAGTTCTGTAAATATATTTGTCTCATCCTATAGGGTAAGTCCTTTAGATACCTTGCTCTTCTTCATTGCAGACGCGATGAAGGCGTTAGCCCAAGCGCATCCTTAGAGGGACATACCGGATTATGGTAGTACCCTCTGTTCTTCTTCCCTCTTTCTTTAGATAAAGATTGTAAGCCCAATGGTTTCTACTTTGGCATTCCCATCTTCTTTTGATGATTCCAATACACAAGTGATTTTATATCACTAATGTGTTTGATTGTCTAAGTTGTAGATCATGAGTGTGTTAAGACAAGATTGCTTGGATTGAGGCCAAGAAGCTCTCATTGGACCGATTAGGAAGGCCAAAGAAATCGGAGATCCAAGACGCATGAAGACTTGAAGCATCGCAATTGAAGATCGAAGTCGTTTAGATTGTATAAGATCCAATCCTAGTTTAGATTTTAAGAGGCATAAATAAAGTAAATCACACACCCTTAAATGTTTAAGAGATTGTCCTTGTGGTGTTCCAACACTTTGGAACCCTCATAAACAATCCCAACTTGGTGTAGACTTGGAACTCTGAGAATTTCTCGGAGTTCCGAGAAAATCTCTCAGAACTTCGAGACCACTATGTCGGGAAGAAAATTATAGCCGTTGGGGTTTTTGCCAGAACTACCACTATGCCCCTCAAACGGTCATATTTGGGTTTTCTATGTATATGTGTGTTCTAAACTTCCCAACCATTAATCCTAACACTCTAAAAACCTATTGGAATATCCTAAGAGTGTATTAAGCTTGTTTATGCCTCTCATCCTCTAGAATTAGGGTTTGGATCATAAGCTTCAATTTGTACATCTTCTACAAACTTTGTAAACCCTTGTGAGGAATTTTTTGTTCTTTCTTTCTTGTTCAAACAATTTGTATTCGGGCAAGTGTTCGGAGAAGCGAAGCCCTCTCTCTGTGGTGAGGATTGCCACCAAGGTTAAAGGCAATTGGAATGTAATTGGCATCGATCTTTGCCGAAGTTAAGAAGGTCAACATACTGAAGCCATCAACGGGTTTGGTTGGTGGAGTGGAGTAGGCCTCGCGTTTTGAGGACCGAACCACTTTAAATCTCGGGTGCATTCTCTCTTAACTCTTGCTTTATATTTGCATTACACTTAGGATTTAACTTGTATAATTAATTGCCTTTTGATCTCTTAAATCTTCAAAATTCGGTTAGAGTTTACAAAAGCTTGAAACTTGTTAGTAACCTAATTTCCCTCCTCATAAGTTGTTATTAGAATAGTACTTGGGCCTACCCTTGGAATTCACTTGGTATCAAAGCCTTGGGTCTAAAAAGATTTTCTTTTCTTAAAATCTTTGTAAATGTTTTTTAAAAATTTAGCAAGGGAAAGATCATAAGATCATTGGTAAATTTCTAATTGTGAAATGGCAAACATAAATGGAACCGGACTTCCGGAAGGCCATTCCACAACTAGACCTCCTTTCTTTGATGGGTCAAACTATGGACATTGGAAGACAAGGATGCGCATCTATCTTCTTTCGATAGATGTGGAACTGTGGCACATTGTAAACAATGGTTAAACTTTGCCTTCCAAACCATTTGAAGAATGGAATGTAGTACAGAAAAGGCAAGCAAATTTAAATTACAAAGCTATAAATTCTTTGTTTTGCGACTTATCTACGGAGGAGTTTAATAGCGTAGCTCCTTTTGATTCCGCCAAGGTTATTTGGGAAACTTTTGCCGTTACCCATGAGGGAACATCACAAGTCAAGGATTCCAAAGCAAACTTGTTAAAGAGCAAATACGAAATGTTTAGAATGGGTCAAAACGAAAATATTTTTGAAATGTAAACCCGATTTTCTAAAATAACAAATGAATTAGCTAATCTTGGTAAATCTTATCCTACTGATGAGCTTGTGGGTAAGTTGCTTAGGTCACTTCCTCCACATTGGGATCCAAAAGTCACCGCCGTGCAAGAGTCAAAGGATCTCAAGACGCTAACTATGGAGGAGCTTGTAGGATCTCTTATCACTCATGAGATGCTCCTCACTAGCCGTCAAGAAGAGAAAAAGCCGAAAGAGAAAGAAAAAGAAAGTCGATCTCTAGCTCTAAAGGCCTCCAAGACGGACTCATCATCCTCAAGTGAAGCCGATAGTGATGAGGAAGAAGCGTTAAGAAAATTTAAAAGCTTGTGGAGAAAGAAGCACAAAAAGGACAAAAAGAAGAAGAAAGAAGAAAGTGAAGTAGAAGGAGGAATAAGGTGTTATAATTGTAAGAAGACAGGACATAAAAGACCGGAGTGTCCACTTCTCAAGTCATCTTCCTCGAAGTACAAGGGAAAGAAGAAAGATTGGAAGAAGAACAAGGGCCTTGTAGCCGCTTGGGATGTTTCTAGCACTTCGGGAAAAAGCTCAAGTGAAGGGGAAGTTAATAAGGATGATCTTTGCTTCATGGCACTCACCCATGAAGATGAGGTAAATTCTAACCCCTCTTGTAATTCATCAAGTAGTGATAGTGGAAACATATCTTATGATGAATTGTACTTTACCTTGCATTCTCAAATTTCAAAAAATAAAGTTCTTAAAATATCAATTTCAAAATTAGAAAATGAACTTCATGTTTTGAAAAATGAATCTTCTTCTTCCATATCTCAAGCTAAAGTAAAAATTGAAAATTTTAAACTTGAGATTGAAACCCTTAAAGGTAGTTTGGATGAGAAATCTTGCCAAATTGTTAAACTCCAAAATATGGCAAGCTCTTCCAAATCTTATGAAGATGACTCTAATGATTTTTTAAATCAAATAACACATCTTCATAATGAAAATGAAAGGTTAAGATCATGTCTCCATGGATTCCTAAATGGTGATAAAATTATTGACATAATCTTGAACAAGGCACTAGTCATAGACCTAATCATGTATTTTATGATAGGACTAGTTTATCTAACCCTCATGTTAGATGCCACTATTGTGGAATAAATGGTCACTACCAATTCCAATGTGCATATAAGATTAGAGATTGTGGTGGAACCAAGAAAGCTTGGGTTCCCAAAGCCCCCATATGATTATCTTCATATGTGTTTAGATTAGGCGCTTGCACTTAAAATTGAATATCTTTTTATGGTTATTTAAATATCCCCTCTTGTGATGAATAAAAACTCTAAATAGGGGGAGTTCTATGTTTGTCTTTTTCCTTGAAAAAGGGGGAGCTTAAAATTGTAAATTTCATCCCTCTGATTTTCTTTTACCCCATCTTTTTTATTGATGCCAAAGGGGGAGAAAATCTAGTGTAAGGAAATATATGTGTGCTTTTATTGGAAAATCTTTTGTGCTTGTCATCATAAAAAAAGGGGGAGATTGTAAACCCAATGGTTCCCACCTTGGCATTCCCATCTTCTTTTGATGATTCCAATACACAAGTGATTTTATATCACTAATGTGTTTGATTGTCTAAGTTGTACATCATGAGTGTGTTAAGACAAGATTGCTTGGATTGAGGCCAAGAAGCTCTCATTGGACCGCATTAGGAAGGCCAAAGAAATCGGAGATCCAAGATGCATGAAGACTTGAAGCATCGCAATTGAAGATCGAAGTCGTTTAGATTGTATAAGATCCAATCCTAGTTTAGATTTTAAGAGGCATAAATAAAGTGAATCACACACCCCTAAATGTTTAAGAGATTGTCCTTGTGATGTTCCAACACTTTGGAACCCTCATAAACAATCCCAACTTGGTGTAGAGTTGGAAGCCCAAATGAATAAGTGTAAGCCCAATGGTTCCCACCTTGGCATTCCCATCTTCTTTTGATGATTCCAATACAAAAGTGATTTTATATCACTAATGTGTTTGTATGTCTAAGTTGTAGATCATGATTGTATTAAGACAAGATTGCTTGGATTAAGGCTAAAAAGCTCTCATTGGACCGCATTAGGAAGGCCAAAGACATCGAAGATCCAAGACGCATGAAGACTTGAAGCATCGCAATTGAAGATTGAAGTCGTTTTAGAATATAAAGATCAAATCCAAGTTTAGATTTTAAGAGGCATAAATAAAGTAATCTCACACACCCTAAAATGTTTAAGAGATTGTCCTTGTGGTGTTCCAACACTTTGGAACCCTCATAACAATCCCAACTTGGTGTAGAGTTGGAAGCCCAAATGAGTAAAGAACAGAATTAAAAATATGCTGGAATTAGGCTTCTCGGAACTCTGACAATTATTCTCGGAGCTCCGTGAAATGGTCCAGTAACATTTTTCCAACTTCTGTTTGTATTCCCGGAACTCCGAGAGAAATTCTCGGAACTCCGAGACTACTATTTCGGGAAGAAAAAAAATAGCCGTTGGGGTTTTTGCCAAAATTACGACTATGCCCCCAAACGGTCATATTTTGGGTTTTCTATATATATGGGTATTCTAAACTTCCCAATTATCAATCCTAACACTCTAAAAACCTATTGAAATATCCTAAGAGTGTATTAAGCTTGTTTATGCCTCTCATCCTCTAGAATTAGGATTTGGATCATAAGCTCAAATTTGTAAATCTTCTTCAAACTTTGTAAACCCTTGTGAGGGATTTTTTGTTGCTTTCTTTCTTTATCAAGACGATTGTATTTGGGCGAGTGTTCGGAGAAGCGGAGCCCACTCTCTGTGGTGAGGATTGCCACCAAGGTTAAAGGCAATTGGAACTGTAATTGGCACCGATCTTCGCTGATCTTAAGAAGATCAAATAGTGAAGCCATCAGCGGATTTGGCTGGTGGAGTGGAGTAGGCCTCACGTTGGAGGACCGAACCACTTTAAATCTCGGGTGCACTCTCTCTTATCTCTTTCTTTTCTTTTATTGCACTTAGGATTTAACTTGTGTGCTTAATTTTCATTTTTGATCTCTTAATCTTCAAAATTGGGTTAGAGTTTTCAAAAGCTTAAAACTTGTTAGGAACCTAATTTTTCCTCCTCATAAGTTGCCATTAGAATAGTACTCGGGCCTCCCCATAGAATTTCACTTAGTATCAGAGCCTTGGCTCTTAAAAGATTTTCTTTTCTTAAAATCTTTTGTAAATTTTTTTTAAAATTTTAACAAGGGAAAGATCATAAGATCATTGGCAACTCTCTAATTGTGAAATGGCAAACATAAATGGAACCGGACTTCTGGAGGGCCATTCCACAACTAGACCTCCTTTCTTTGATGGGTCTAACTATGGACATTGGAAGACAAGGATGCGCATCTATCTTCTTTCGATAGATGTGGAGCTTTGGTATATTGTTGAAAATGGATACACTTTGCCTTCCAAGCCATTTGAAGAATGGAATGTTGTAGAGAAAAGGCATGCAAATTTAAATTACAAAGCTATAAACTTTTTGTTTTGCGCCTTATCTACGGAGGAGTTTAATAGAGTAGCTCTTTTTTATTCCGCCAAGGTCATTTGTGATACTCTTGCCGTTACCCATGAGGGAACATCACAAGTCAAGGATTCCAAAATAAACTTGTTAAAGAGCAAATATGAAATGTTTAGAATTGGTCAAAATGAAAGTATTTCGGAAATGTATACCCGATTTTCTAAAATATCAAATGAATTAGCTAATCTTGGTAAACCTTATCCTACTGATGAGCTTGTGGGTAAGTTGCTTAGGTCACTTCCTCCACATTGGGATCCAAAGATCACCGCCATAAAAGAATCAAAGGATCTCCAGACGTTAACTATAGAGGAGCTTGTAGGATCTCTTATCACTCATGAGATGCTCCTCACTAGCCGACAAGAGGAGAAGAAGCCAAAAGAGAAAGAAAAAGAGAGTAGATCCTTAGCACTCAAGGTGAAAGCGGACTCATCTTCCTCAAATGAGGCGGATAGTGATGAAGAAGAAGCTTTGAGAGAATTCAAAACCTTATGGAGAAAGAAGCACAAAGAGGATAAAAGGAAGAAGAAAGAAGAAAGAAGAAAGTGAAGTTGAGGGTGGTATAAGATGTTATAATTGGAAGAAGACGGGACACAAAAGACCGGAGTGCCCTCTTCTCAACTTATCTTCCTCGAAGTACAAGGGAAAGAAGAAGGATTGGAAGAAGAACAAGGGTCTCGTCGCCGCTTGGGATGCGTCAAGCACGTCGGGCAAAAGTTCAAGCGAAGGGGAAGCTAATAAGGATGATCTTTGCTTCATGGCACTCACCCATGAAGATGAGGTAAATTCTAACCCCTCTTGTAATTCATCAAGTAATGATAGTGGAAACATATCTTATGATGAATTGTGCAATACTTTGCATTCTCAAATTTCAAAAAATAAAGTTCTTAAAAAATCTATTTCAAAATTAGAAAATGAACTTCATGTTTTGAAAAATGAGTCATCTTCTTCTATATCTAAATCTCAAGCACAAATTGAAAATTTTAAACTTGAGATTAAAACCTGATGGCGTCTGGATCTGGGTCTGCGATCGTGCGGTCGGTAGAGGGCCTCCGCGGGGTCTGCAATCACAAACAAAGGGGGTCAGGGGGTCCGGAGTGGGTCTCGGACGACCACTTCGACACCCAAGTCAGATCCTTCGACCAATCAATATAAAGAACAGCGAGAGAGGGAAGGGGTTTCGATCAGGGTTACCAGGGCCAGTGCGCGGTCTCTTTTCTGGGTATGTGAATGAGTGGGTCGGAGGGGACTAGCAGGGAGAATATGATTGAGTTCCTAGCCTTTTCTGTTGTTGCCTCGCCTCTTTTTTCGGTTGTCCTGGCGGAGCTGAGAATGGGGGAAGTCCCTTTTTTAGAAAAAGTGGGATCCGTTCTTCTTCCTTTTCCTTCCTTTTAAAGGGAGGCGCGCGGCCCCTTTCATCATTATGGAGAGAAAGCCTTCCTTTGCAGGATTGGGCCGTCCCCTGCCTTGCTGGTGCGCGTGGCTTCGCCGGCCGTCTCTTTCCATATTTTGTGATGATGAGGCCTGGGTGGCGACACGTGTTATGTCTGCATGGTCTTTATCATTTTCCAACGTCTTTCTTCATGATGGCTGGGTTCTCCTCGTGCATGGGCGACACGTGGCGATTTCTGAGAATGACGCCGTATTTGTGTCCTATCATAACTCCCCCTTACTCCTTTGGTCCATTGAATGGGCCAAGGGAGTAACGTTTTGTTCGAGCGACGCCATGATGAGGGCATTTACGAGGACTTCGGGGTACGAGGAGGCGCGCCGTTTTATCCGGCGGCCGTCCCCGGGAAACGGTAGCATCGTTAGATGGGTTGCCTTGTTTCGAGGCACCAAGATTCCCTTCTTGAGTTTAAAAGGGGGATTACCCTGGCGCTTTGCAGTAGGTGTCCTTTCATGTCTTCTTCAACAACATGTCTGGTTTTCCTTCGCGAGTTAGGGCCAAGGCCCGCCTCTTCCAGGAATCGTCGAGTCACCCCGACTTGTCTTCCGATCCGAGGGAGGATCTTGTGACTCATTGGAAGAAGGCTAGGAGGAACCCGGGTTCTTTCTCCGGCTTCTCCCCCCTTCGCCTTTCCTCCTTGCCCAGGGAAGACAATTCGTCTCGTTTCCATGTCGCCAGGGAGTAGTCTTTTTTCTCCCGAGCCTATCACCAGGGAACGGAATTACATGGCCGTATTTTGAAGATGGGCAAGGAGATCGAGGTCTTGAAGCGGGAGAACGAGGCTCTACAGAAAAAGGTCGACCTTCTTAATGAGCAGCTGTTTGAATATGAGGTGGACGCCCTACTGGAGAGCTCCTGGGAAGAGGAGGGGAACCCTTCGGGAGAGGAGTCTTCCTTTGATTAGCCTCCGACTTCTCCTGTCTTTCTGCGTGTCTTTCCTTTTTCTTGTTGGGGATTTTGGGGCCTGCGTGCCTTTCCTTTTTCCTGTTGGGGATTTTGGGGCCTGCGTGTCCTGCGCTTTGTTTCTTGTTTTCCTTTCTTTTTGTGGGCCTGTGGGCCAGGATGATGTGAATGGGTAATCTTTAAGAATTCGCGCTGCGCCTCTCTGTGTTGTTTTTCCCATTTGTTTGATATGAATTATCTTGGTTGTGAGGACCTGTGACGGTCAGTCCGGGCCTGCGGGGGATTTCGAACCTGCTTCGGCGCTTCTAATTCCCTTTGCCAGCCGCGTTCGTGGGTCGCAGCCTCGTGACGGGGCCCCGGTCCTGGTCGCGCGTTTTTCTTTTGGGGGGATTGGGGTCGAGCCCCTTCTGCTTGCCCTCCTGCCTCCGGGCCCCTCTCTCTCCTCTAGTGGGGAAGAGTCAGGGGTGCTTCGAGGTGGTGAGGTTTGGCTGCATGAGTGTACGGGTGACATGCGAAGGTAACTGAAAGCGGTGCCGTTTTTATGTCTCGTCATAATGCTACCTTTGGTCCCTTGATAGGCCCGAGGGGGGGCAGGCTTGTTTACCTGTTAAGGAATATTGTGATGAAAGCATTTATGGGAATCTTGGGGTGCGGAAAGGCGTGCCGTTTCATCCGGCGGATCCTTCCCGAGGAGTCGTGGTGTCATTATGTGGTGCCGGTTGGCCGTCAAATGGGCAACCGATATGTGTAGGCGAGTTGCTTCGAATTCCTGTTCATGGGTCTTTCACAGGGTTTATATGGAGCGAGTCCTTCTGCTTTGTATGCAGATTACCCTTTCGTTTTGTTTCCCTTCTTTCGCTTTCTTTCGGTCTATTTTCGGGCTCGTCGTAGATGTCGTCGTCTTTCTAGGGTCTCTCTATTAGTGGTGGGGGGAGAGTTGCTACTGAGGGGAGTCCTCCCAGTAGTCCCGAGACTAACCCCGACGGGTTGGGGCCCCGGCAAACGATTCCTGAGAGGAACCCGCCTCCAGGGTTTTCCCCGCGCTCTCCCCTTCCTCCCCTTTACGAGAGGGAGTCCCATGAAGCTTTTATTCATCGCCACCAGTCGTTCTTCTCCCACGTCCATCGTAGGGAAATGACGGTTTGCAGCCGGATGATTGATATGGATCAGGAGATTGCGGCCTTGCGGGCGGAGAATGATTTGCTGAGGAATCGGGTACGCTGGCTAAATGACCAGGCCCGATTTGCTGAGAATCGCCGTTGGGGGAATTCTTCGGAGGGGGAGCAGAGTGATAAGGAGCTCTCTGATGCGGAGAACTCTTTTAGCGGCCAGTCGCTCTGAGCTGGTGGTGGCAAGAAGAGCAGGCTTTTGGAGGAGGCCTCATTTTGTTGGGTCCTTGGGGGCCTAGGCCTGCGTGTCTTTTTGTTTTTACTCCCCCCTTTTGTAGGCCCGTGGGCCAGAAGGAAGTAGTTTATGAATGGCTCTTTTTTGGTTTATGAATTGTATCTTGCGTTCGCTTTTCTTTCGCTGTGCTTGACATATCTTTTGTTTGGTGGTATTGCCGTATGCTGTATTTTCTATCTTGTGGATTCGTATGCCGGGCCCTTGTGAAGGGTTCCAAGGCTTTTACCATCGCACGTGGCCTTTTCCATCTTGCGGATTTGTATGCCGGACCCGTGTGAAGGGTTCTGAGCCTTTTACCAGTGGACGTGGCCTTTTCCATCTTGTGGATTTGTACGCCGGGCCCTTGTGGAGGGTTCCGAGGCTTTACCATCGTACGTGGTGAGGGTTTTTTAAGGGATGGCTTGTTGGGGAAGTCACTTAGCAGTAGAGGTAGCGACGTCTTTTCAGTATGGCGCTTCAACTTTTGGCGGTTCCCTTGGGTTTCCCAATCGGCGCAACGTGTGCGTGTCCCATCGGATTAGAAAGGAAGGGCGATCAATCGACGCGTGTCGAAACCCTAGCCCTTTTTAGAGTCTTTTGGGGATTTCTTTCTATATCTTATTTCTTCGTCTTCCTCGGGCGAAACGGGTTTTCCTCCGCGGCGATTATCGTGCGTATTGCTCTTCACCAACCTTCTTCTGGTGAGTTCTGCGTCTTTTATTTCATTCGACATTTGATAGTTTTACGATGTCTGTCGCGACTGTTCCTCAGAGTCCCTCTTCTGGGTTGGTGGAAGTAGTAGAGAGGGTTCTGCCAAGAAAAAGGAGGCGGTTGTTCGTGGAGGGAGGGGGCGGCGACTCTCGAGATGTACAGCAGCCTACGGAGTTAAGAGATAGCTCCGGGGCTTCTGGGTCATCGGTGGAGGCCGCTCCTTTGGAATCTCCTGCTCGTGAGGCAGAGATTGGGGACATCCAGTCTGGTGCCGTTATTCGTCCCGGTCGGGTGACATGCTTCAGGAACACCTTGGGAGAAGGGGCGGCGGAGAAGGTTAGGAGGGAGTTCCACATTCCTGATGAATACGAGATTAGGGTTCCCTCTTTTAGGGAAGGGGTGTGCAAGGGTGCCACAGAGGAGGAGGTAGCTTTCTACGTGGAGGCTTTCCGGGTGGGGGTTAGGTTCCCGCTTTTGGGCATTATAGTAGAGGCCCTTGAGTTTTATCGGGTGGCCCCCTCCCAGCTGGTGCCTAATAGTTGGCGCACTCTCTTGGCTTTTGTGGCCAAGGCGGGTCTTTGCAAGGTTCAGCCTACCCTTCCGCTGCTCCGGGCCTGCGCTGCCCTTAGCCCGTTGGTGAAGGGGGAGGACAACTGGTTATATTTGACCCAACATCCTCAGGTGAAAATTGCGGCGAACTTGCCTTCTTCCATCAAAAAGTGGAAGGAGGAGTATGTGTTCATCACTCCTCCATCGGACGTTGGCTGGGAGTTCCCTCGCTCTTGGAGACGCTCCGTTGAGTGGCGGAGGAAGTCGCTCCCCGACGAGTCTGATTACAGCAAGTTTGACTTGGGAAAGCTCGCCTCTGGGGAGGCTATTGACGTTTCTGAGTTTAGATTGGAGAGGGGCCTGAAGAGGCTTGGTTTGTTGAGAGCTGTGGAGAGGAGGGCCCGCTGTATGGTCGAGGGAACGGGGGAAAGTTCTGCCAGCTATCGCGGTGAGCCCCCCCTCCCCTTTGTTGTGTTTTTTTTTGTTGTTGTTGTTCCCCTTTGTTCTGAGCGGTTATTGTTCTCCCGTCTTTGGCAAGAGGCATGTCTTCTTCTGGTGATGCTGGTAAGGGAAAGGAGGTTGCGGCGGCGACGAAGAGTCTGGTGAGCCGCAAGAAGATCCCTTCTGACTTTATGGCCGCGGCTAGGCTGGGCTGGTCGCAAGCGAGGCTTCCGACATCCGTGCCTTCCAGCCCCTCTGGTCGAGTGGTCGGAGAAAAGGGGGCGGCTAGGTCTTCTCCTCCGGAGTCGGAGCCTTCTGCTAAGAGGGCTGTCCCTCGTGGCGCTCGACAGGGGGAAGCTGGTCAGGCGGCGCATCCCTATGCCTTTTTGGAGGACGCGCCAAGCCGGATGGAAGGTGCGGTCATGACCAAGCTTCTTTTGGAGCGGGTGGAGCTTCCGCCGCAGAGCTTCCAGGTGCGAGGGGAGTTGTTTAAACCCGACTGGAAGATTGGCGTTGAGGACAACGTTCTCGCGAATCCCCGGGTTGGGGTGGAGCTAGGAGTGACCACCGCTCTCCCTGGCGACGAGGCTAAGTTGGAGGGCTTCGATCGTAGGGCCCTGGGGGCTCACTATTTTCAATCAACATCTTGCGTAAGTACCGGTGGCCGGTTTTTCTGATTGTATTTTTCTCTCTTTGTTGTTTTTGAGACTCTGCTTTGAAAATTTTCTGATGGCTTGCTTTTGTAGTCCCAAAGCTATGCCAGGAGGATGGTGCAGTGCCTGCTCGAGGATGAGGCTGAGATAGGTACTTTTGAGGAGCGAGTCCGGCAGCTGAGCGAGGACTTGGACAAAGCCCGGGCAGAGAAGGCGACCCTTGAAGATACTGTCGCTCGACTTCGGGAAGACCTCCGGAAAACCATGGATGGGAGGAGCCGTACGGCGGACAAATTGGTGGTGGCTTGATGAACGCATGTCAGGGAACTGGCGAAGGCGCGGGAGGAGTGGCGTGACTCTGAGGAGTTTTTTAAGGCCGCGGCCGCGTTCAGTGTGGACGTTGAGATAGATGCGTTTGCTGAATGTCGGCGGCGTATCCGTGAGGTCGATCCCTCCTTCCCCCTTGACAAGCTGATGCATGAGGCTGAGGGAGGTGCTCCGGAGGGTCTTTCGACGGTACCGGCGGAAGTGTCGGGGTCGGCTGAGGAGGAGGTGGCTGCCTTGGCGGATCCCGTAGTTGCCGAGACTTCTGAGGGGGCTCAGTAATGTTCGGATGCCTTTTGCTCTCTCCTTTTTTTTTGGCGTTGTTGATGTGTCTGGTCTGTAATAACATTTGAACTATTTTTCTTTTCTTTATACATGTTGTGCCGTGAGCTCTTTGAGCTTTCGATATTGCTCTTTGGGCTTTTTGAGTTGTGATCTTTGCTAGTGAGGGTACTCCCAGTGCACCCCATAGGGCGTCTTTTTTATGGAAGGACTATCTTCCCCTCGAGTGATCAGTTCGGGGTTAATGGGTCCCGCTTGCCCTTAAAGGGAGGTCTTTTTTTTTCATGGGGAGCGTTTTAGGTATTCTCAGGGGGATCGGCCCCGATGCTACCTCTGTCTCACTCCCTGTTTTTCATGGGGAGCGGTTTAGGGTATCTATGGGGGCGGGGGCCCTGGTGATACCTCTGTCTCACTCCCTGTCTTCTTTCGGGTCCCTTATTTATCACGGGCCGGAAAGTGGAGATGCGTATGGCTCAGGTAGAAACGCTATTCCATTGATTTGTTAAGGAGGAAAATACATCTTTGCTTCTAAACACAAAAAGGAGACACACAAAACACTCGTCATATTTTTAAAGGAAAACATGGGACTTACCCTACCTTCTTACTGATAAAACTTTCGGAGGTTGTCCATGCTCCAACTGCGAGGGACTGGAGTCCCGTCGAGGCGTTCTAGCTGGTAGGCCCCAAGGTGGAGTGCTTGAACGACCCTGTATGGTCCTTCCCATTTGGGCATGAGCTTTCCGGCATTGCGGGGGTTGGATACCTCCGCCCGTCGTAGTACCAGGTCTCTGGGTTTTACCGAGCGTTTTTTTACTCGGGCGTTGTAGTGCCGTGCCACCCTCTGCTGGTAGGAGGCGGTTCGGAGGAGGGCCTGTTCTCTTTTTTCGAGTATGTTGTCGAGGGTATTCCGTAAGAGTTCAGAGTTTCCCTTTTCGTCATAATTCTCCGTGCGGAAGCTGGAGAGGCCGATTTCTAGCGGAATGACCGCTTCGGTTCCAAAGGTCAAGCTAAAAGGGGATTCTCCAGTTGCGGTCCGCGGCGTCGTCCGATACGCCCAGAGGACGCTAGGGAGTGCCTCTACCCAGTTTTTCCCGGCTTCTCCCAATCGCTTCTTGAGGCTCTGAAGCAAGATTCTGTTATTTACCTCCACCTGCCCGTTGGCCTGCGGGTGTGCCACAGAGGCGAAACGGTGCTCGATGTTTAGGCTATCGCAGAATCTGCCGAATTCAGCACTTACGAACTGGGGACCGTTGTCTGTTATGAGTGTCTTTCGGATGCCGAAACGGCAGACCACGTCGTGGTAAAAGAAGTTCTTCGTCGCCTTTGAATTGGGCTTTGCTACGGTTTTAAGCTCGACCCATTTGGTGAAGTAGTCGATGGCGACATACAACATTGTACGCCCCCCGGAGGCTTTTGGGAAAGGCCCGAGTAGATCCATGCCCCACATGGCGAAAAGCAGGGGCCCTGCCATCGCGGTGTATGGCGTGGTCGGTTGACGGGGGGTGGTCACGTACCTTTGGCAAGGGCTGCATTTTTTGACGAACTCCTTGGCGTCCCTGAGGATCGTAGGCCAGAAGTAACCGTGCCTCACGATTTTCTGAGCCAGAGTCCTGCCGCCTCCGTGATCTCCGCAGATCCCTTCATGTACTTCTCGTAGCGCGTACTCCGACTCGGAGGGTACCAGGCATCGGAGGTACGGCCAGGTGTATGACCGTTTGTAGAGCCTGGGCCAGTGGACCACGTAGTGGGCGGCTCTTGCAGTTAGGCGCCGGGCTTCTAGCTTGTCCGCGGGCAGTACCCCGTCTTTCAGGTATCGCATGATGGGGTCCATCCAGTTTGGTCCAGGTGGAATCTCCAAAACTTGCACTTCGTCGATGCCGGGGTAGGGCAGTATTTCTGTGAGCACGGTGCCGAAGTCATGGGTCTCTTCGGCGGCCATTTTTGACAATGCATCCGCTCGATTGTTCATGTCTTGCGGTACCTGGAGGATTTCTTCCTCTCCCATTCTTTGCAGTTTTTCTTTTACCTTCTGGAGGTATCTCTTCATTCTGAAGCCTTTGGCTTCGTATGTTCTGTTCACCTGGTTGACGACGAGCTGGGAGTCGCTGTGAACTTTTAGCTTTTCCGCACCGAGCTCTGCGGCTAGGCTTAGTCCTGCTAGCAAGGCTTCGTATTCGGCCTCGTTGTTGGAGGCTTTGAAGTCTAGCCTGAGGGCGTATTCCAGTGTGAATCCTTCGGGACCGCGGAGGACCACTCCCGCCCCGTGCCCTGTTTTGCCTGCTGAGCCGTCAACGTGCAGGGTCCAATGGGTCTCGTCGCTCGGTTCTGCTGAGCTGGGCGAAACGTCTTTGCGAGCCGTCTGCTTGGTGGGGCCCTTGCCACTCTCCGGCGAGGGCTTGGGATTTGATAGCTGGCCTCGGGCGGACTTGTATGTTGAATTCTCCCAACTCGATGGCCCAACTTACCATCCTGCCTGAGGTCTCTGGCTTTTGGAGAATTTTCCTCAGGGGTTGGTCGGTTAGCAGTACAATGGGGTGGGCCTGGAAGTAGGGGCGGAGCTTCCGAGCTGTGCAGACGACTGCGAGGGCGAGTTCTCTATGTTTAGGTCCCGGACCTCTGCACCATGGAGAGTCTTGCTCACGTAGTACACCGGATGTTCCCTCTTGTCGCTTTGCTTGGCCAATACCGCACTCACCGCCGTGGGGCTGATGGCCAGGTACAGATATAGTTCCTCTCCCGGCTCAGGTTTGGCGAGTACGGGTGGTGTCTGGAGGTATTGCTTTAGGGCATCGAATGCTTCTTGGCAGGCCGGGGTCCATTCGAATTCTTGTATATTTTTCAGTTGTTTGAAGAAGGGTTGGCATTTCTCCGCTGACTTTGGCATGAATCGGCCGAGGGCCGTGATTCGACCCGCGAGCCTTTGTACTTCTACCGCTGTTGTCGGGGGCTCCATGTCTAGGATGGCCTGGATCTTTTCAGGGTTGGCCTCGATCCCTCTCTGGCTAACCATGAACCCTAAGAACTTTTCGAAAGTTACCCCGAAGGCGCATTTGGCGGGGTTCAGCTTCATCCGGGCTCGCCTCAGAGTGTCGAAAGTTTCCCGAAGGTCGGAGATGTGCTTGGAGGCTTCCAGGCTTTTTACCAGCATGTAGTGTACATATACTTCTACGTTCCTTCCGATTTGCGCCCGGAATAGCTTATTTACGAGCCGCTAGTAGGTGGCGCCCGCATTTTTGAGCCCGAATGGCATAACGGTGTAACAGTAGACCCCCTGATCGATAATGAACGCTGTTTTTGGGATGTCTGGCTCGTGCATTTTCACCTGATTGTAGCCCGAGAACGCATCCAAGAAGGTGAGGAGGTCGTGTCCGGATGTGGCGTCGATGAGTTGGTCTATGCGCGAGAGGGGGTAGGGGTCCTTTGGGCAGGCCCGGTGTAGGTCTGTGAAGTCTATGCAGGCCCGCCAGCCTCCACCAGCTTTTTTGACCATGACGATGTTAGACAGCCACTCAGGGTACCGGATTTCTCTGATGAACCCGGCTTGTAGCAGCTTCTCTACTTCGGCCTTTAGATGGGTTTGACGTTCTATCGCGAAGTTCCTCTTTTTTTGCCGGACGGGTTTAAGGGCTGGGTTCATGTTTAACTTGTGAACGGCCAATTCCTCGGGGATTCCGGGCATGTCCTTTGCGGACCATGCGAACATGTCTTTGTTTGCTCTGAGGAAGGCGATCATCTGGTTTCGCAGGTGGCCTTTCAGTAGGGAACTTATCCGGACTTGTCTCTCCTGCTGGTCTTCGGCTATTGGGATGGAATCTAGCTTCTCGGCGGGTTCTCCTCTAATTGTCCGGGCCCGCTGCCGGGGGTCTTCACTACCGATTGTGAAGTTTTCGGCCGGAGCATTGGTTCCTCTTAGACTCGCTGCGTAGCACTGGCGTGCTATCATCTGCTATCCCCGGACTTCCCCCACTCCGGTTGGAGTGGGGAATTTCATCTTGAGGTGGGACGTGGAGACCACTGCCCCCAAATCTCTTAGAAAGGGGCGCCCAATGACGGCTCTGTAAGTGAATGGTATATCTACAACCATGAAGGTGGTCAGAATGGTTTTTTGGAGGGGGTACGTCCCAAAAGTTACGGGTAAATCGATCTTGCCGTCGACCCGTACGGACGCACCGGAGAACCCGTAGATGGAGTACTCTACGGGTCCCAGCCTCTCTTTACCTAGTTTCATCTCTTCAAAAGTTCCGAGGTGCAATACGTTGACGGAGCTTCCTGTGTCGACCAGAAATTTTCCTATGTCGAAGTTGGCTGCGACTAGTCTGACGACTAGTGCGTCGTCGTGCGGGACCTGCAGCCCGTCGAGGTCTTCGTTGGAAAAAGTAATGATCTGGTCTTGTCGGTGCAGATCCGTTCGGGCCTTTTTGGAGGGCATATCCATGGAGAACACCCGCTCTGCATAGGCCCGTCGACCGGCCGTTGTCGGCCCTCCCGCTGCCGGTCCTCCCGCGATGATATTGATTTTTCCTATGATGGTAGGCGGCTGTTCGTGGGCCTGTGGTTGTTCGGGGGCTCGTCCTTCCGGGGGCGCTAATGGCGGTGTGCGCCGTGCCTGCTGCGGGATTGATGTCTGCTTCTGGAGCGATGCCTGCTCGGGGATCGGTGCCGGCTAGTGGATCGGCGGCGGCCGCTGGACCGACGCCTGTTTCCGGGCTCGTCGGGTGGATGCCGGACCTCGCGCGAACTTTAGCCAGGGCTCCTGAGATATTGGTTTAGGTGGCCCTCCTCGGCCAGTTTTTCCAGCTGGAGGCGGAGGTGGAAGCAATGGTCAGTTTCGTGGCCGTGATCCCCGTGGAATTCGCAGAATTTTTTGGCGGACCGCTTCTTTGGGTCCGTGGCCATTCGCTTGGGGGGGTCAGGAGACCCTAATCTCTGATGGCTAGTAGAACATGGGAGAGGGGAACCTTTAGCGGGGCGCTTCCCAGTCTTTCGAAGACGGGGATGGGGTTCCGGCTCGCCTGTTTCTCCTCGGCCCTCGGCCTCAGGATCCTTCGACCGTCGTTGTTTTTTCTTTCATTGGGGCCGGGCTGGTTCCGCTCTTGGGCACAGGCTTCCTCTGCCCGTACGAACTTGTCAGCCTTGGATTCAAGTTCCTGTAGGTCTCGAGGCGGCTTGAGGGTGAGATGCAGGTTGAGATTTGGATCGGTGGTGGCATGTTTTAGTGTGGCGACCGCTATTTGGACGTCCATGTTAGAAAGTTGGGCCAATTCGGCGTTGAATTTTAACATGAAGTCTCTTAGGGTCTCGTTTCTCCCCTACCGGAGGGTTAAGAGGGCGTCCGCTAGATCATGGCGGAGGCGGTTGTTGGCGAATCTTGCGCTGAACTTTCTCCCCAACTCATGGAAGGATGCGATGGAGTCGGGCTCCAATCTCATGTACAGTCGTTAGCGGTCTTTCTTAACAGAGAGGCGAAGGCTCTACACATGAATCCGTCCGACACGCCTCGGAGCGTCATTACCCTTTTGAAGGTTTGGAGGAACTCGAGGTGGTCAGTGCTTCCGTCGTAAAGACCGAAACGGGAGAGATCTATGCCTGTTTCTGCAGGGGTCTTTAAGACTTCCGCGGTGAATGGGGATGCCGTTTCCCTTTCCCATTCGTCGAGGATGCCATGGGCGTAAGGTTTCTTCATTTCTAGTTTTACCTCTCGAATCTGCCTCTGTAGGTCGGCTATTGGATCCACGCTGGGCGGTTGTGCCGAGGTTGCCACTTTTTCCGCCCGAGCCAGGGGCGGTTCCTGGAGACGGGCAGCTTGGATAGGGGGAGCGCGGCTTAGCGTAGCCTGCTTCTCGCTGTCTCGCTGGCGTCCCCTAGCTGCGGGGGGCAAAGGGCTATTTGCTGATGGGGACGGCGTTCGGCGAGTCGGTGCTCGCTTTCGCCGGGAATGACGCTCCCCTGGTTGTTCCTCGTTGCCTTCATCATAGACTTCTGTCTGGTTCTGCGTTGTCAGGGGCCTCTCCGGGACCGGAGGAGGCAAGCGTTGGAGTAGTTCCCGGCGGAGTTCGTTGAACATTTCCATGGTAGGGACCATCTGCGGTGCGCTAGAGGAGGGCTCGTGTCGGCCCGAGAGTGGTGAGTTGGGCTCTCGGGAGCTTGAGCTGTTGGTTTGCGCGCGCTGAGCCTGACTCCTGGTGATTACCCCTGTTTCCTGCTGTTGGGTGTGGTTTCTCATCGCCATGCGGCGTACAGTACTCGACGAGTCCCACGGATGGCGCCAATATGATGGCGTCTGGATCCGGGTCTGTGATCGCGCGGTCGGTAGAGGGCCTCCGCGGGGTCTGCAATCACAAACAAAGGGGGTCAGGGGATCCGGGGTGGGTCCCGGACGACCACTTCGACACCCAAGTCAGATCCTTCGACCAATCAATATAAAGAACAGCGAGAGGGGGAAGGGGTTTCGATCAGGGTTACCAGGGCCAGCGCGCGGTCTCTTTTCTGGGTATGTGAATGAGTGGGTCGGAGGGGACTAGCAGGGAGAATAGGATTGAGTTCCTAGCCTCCTCTGTTGTTGCCTCGCCTCTTTTTCCGGTTGTCCTGGCGGAGCTGAGAATGGGGGAAGCCCCTTTTTTAGAAAAAGTGGGATCCGTTCTTCTTCCTTTTCCTCCCTTTTAAAGGGAGGCGCGTGGCCCCTTTCATCATTATGGAGAGAAAGCCTTCCTTTGCAGGATTGGGCCGTCCCCTGCCATGCCAGTGCGCGTGGCTTCACCAGCCGTCTCCTTCCATAGTTTGTGATGATGAGGCCTGGGTGGCGACGCGTGTTATGTCTGCATGGTCTTTATCATTTTCCAACGTCTTTCTTCATGATGGTTGGGTTCTCCTCGTGCATGGGCGACACGTGGCGATTTCTGAGAACGACGCCGTATTTATGTCCTATCAAAACCCTTAAGGGTATTTTGGATGAGAAATCTTGCCAATTAGTACAATTTCATAATGTGGCAAGCTCTTCCAAATCTTATGAAGATGACACTAATGATTTTCTAAATCAAATAACCCATCTTCATAATGAAAATGAAAGGTTAAGATTATGTCTCCATGGATTCCTAAATGGTGATAAAATTATTGACATAATCAAGAAGAAGGCTAGTCATAGACCTAATCATGTATTTTATGATAGAACTAGTCTATCTAACCCTCATGTTGGGTGCCATTATTGTTGAATCAATGGTCACTACCAATTCCAATGTGCATCTAAGATTAGGGATTTTGGTGGAACCAAGAAAGCTTGGGTTCCCAAAGCCCCCATATGATTCTCTTCATATGTGTTTTTAGATTAGGGGCTTGCACTTAAAATTGAATATCTTTTTATGGTTATTTAAATATCCCCTCTTGTGTTAAATAAAAACTCTAATTAGGGGGAGTTATATGTTTGTCTTTTTCCTTGAAAAAGGGGGAGCTTAAAATTGAAAATTTTATCCCTTTGATTTTCTTTTACCTTATCTTTTTTATTGATGCCAAAGGGGGAGAAAAATCTAGTGTAAGGAAATATATGTATGCTTTTATTGGAAAATCTCTTGTGCTTGTCATCATAGAAAAAGGGGGAGATTGTAAGCTCAATGGTTCCCACCTTAGCATTCCCATCTTCTTTTGATGATTCAAATACACAAGTGATTTTATATCACTAATGTGTTTGTATGTCTAAGTTGTAGATCATGATTGCATTAAGACAAGATTGCTTGGATTAAGGCCAAAAAGCTCTCATTGGACCGCATTAGGAAGGCCAAAGACATCGAAGATCCAAGACGCATGAAGACTTGAAGCATCGCAATTGAAGATCGAAGTCGTTTTAAAATGTAAAGATCCAATCCAAGTTTAGATTTTAAGAGGCATAAATAAAGTAATCTCACACACCCTAAAATGTTTAAGAGATTGTCCTTGTGGTGTTCCAACACTTTGGAACCCTCATAACAATCCCAACTTTGTGTAGAGTTGGAAGCCCAAATGAATAAAGAACAGAATTGAAAATATGCTGGAATCAGGCTTCTCGGAGCTCCGAGCTCGGAACTCCGAGAAAGCTATCGGAGCTCGGAGAAATGGTCCAGTAACATTTTTTCAACTTCTATTTGTATTCTCGGAACTCCGAGACCACTATTTCGGGAAGAAAATATAGCCGTTGGGGTTTTTGCTAAAATTACGACTATGCCCCCAAACAGTTATATTTTGGGTCTTCTATATATATGGGTATTCTAAACTTCCCAATTATCAATCCTAACACTCTAAAAACCTATTGGAATATCCTAAGAGTGTATTAAGCTTGTTTATGCCTCTCATCCTTTAGAATTAGGATTTGGATCATAGGCTCAAATTTGTACATCTTCTTCAAACTTTGTAAACCCTTGTGAGGGATTTTTTGTTTCTTTCTTTCTTTATCAAGACGAATGTATTTGGGCGAGTGTTCGGAGAAGTGGAGCCCACTCTCTGTTGTGAAGATTTCCACCAAGGTTGAAGGCAATTGGAATTGTAATTGGCACCGATATTCGCCGATGTTAAGAAGATCAAATAGTGAAGCCATCAACGGGTTTGGTTGGTGGAGTGGAGTAGGCCTCACGTTGGAGGACCGGACCACTTTAAATCTCGGGTGCACTCTCTCTTATCTCTTGCTTTTCTTTTATTGCACTTAGGATTTAACTTGTGTGCTTAATTTTTATTTTTGATCTCTTAATCGTCAAAATTGGGTTAGAGTTTTCAAAAGCTTAAAACTTGTTAGGGACCTAATTTTTCCTCCTCATAAGTTGCCATTAGAATAGTACTCGGGCCTACCCTTGGAATTTCAATAAGAAACAAAAATGGAAAACTAGTTGCATATAGGCTTCTCGGAACTCCGAGATAATTCTCGGAGCTCCGAGCTCCGAGAAATGGTGCAGGGATCAATTTCCAACTTCTGTTTGTATTCCCGGAACTCCGAGAGAAATTCTCGGAACTCTAAGAATTTCTCGGAGCTCTGAGAATATCTCTCGGAACTCCGAGACCACTATGTCGGGAACAAAATTATAGCCGTTGGGGTTTTTGCCAGAATTACCACTATGCCCCTCAAACGGTCATATTTGGGTTTTCTATGTATATGTGGGTTCTAAACTTCCCAACCATTAATCCTAACACTCTAAAAACCTATTGGAATATCCTAAGAGTGTATTAAGCTTGTTTATGCCTCTCATCCTCTAGAATTAGGGTTTGGATCATAAGCTTCAATTTGTACATCTTCTTCAAACTTTTTAAACCCTTGTGAGGGATTTTTTGTTCTTTCTTTCTTGTTCAAACAATTGTATTCGGGCAAGTGTTCGGAGAAGCGAAGCCCTCTCTCTGTGGTGAGGATTGCCACCAAGGTTAAAGGCAATTGGAATTGTAATTGGCACCGAACTTCGCCAAAGTTAAGAAGGTCAACATAGTGAAGCCATCAACGGGTTTGGTCGGGTTTGGTTGGTGGAGTAGAGTAAGCCTCGCGTTTTGAGGACCGCGTTTTGAGGACCGAACCACTTTAAATCTTGGGTGCATTCTCTCTTATCTCTTGCTTTATATTTGCATTGCACTTATGATTTAACTTGTATGCTTAATTGCCTTTTTGATCTCTTAAATCTTCAAAATTAGGTTAGAGTTTTCAAAAGCTTAAAACCTTTTAGTAACCTAATTTTCGCTCCTCATAAGTTGTCATTAGAATATTACTTGGGCCTACCCTTGGAATTTCAGAGATTTCCTAGTCTTTTATGCACCCTTAGACACTTGAATCTTTCCTTCATTGCACGGGCAATGAAAGGGATACCTAGAGCCCAAGCCCATCTTTAGGGGACTTGCTCAGTCCAAGTAGCACTCCCTTCTTTTATTTAAAAGACTTGCCCAGTCCTTTAGATGTGTATCCCTTTGAACATTAGAAAATGAAAGACTTATCTAGAGCCCATGTAGGAGACAAGCTATGTCTCAGTAGAAGAGTCATATCTTTTGGAGACAGGCTCTGTCTCATTAGTGAGTACCCTCCTTCAAGAGACTACCCAAGTCTTACAAAGTTACACCCCTATTAGTGGAAGACTAATTTAGTCTCTTAGTTGCCTAACCCCTATTTTATCATTGTAAGGGCAATGGTAAGGTTACTTGGAGCCCTCCGTATGAGACATTCAGTGTCTCATTAGAGTTAGTTGTTCTTGCTATAGGAGACAGGTTTTATTTTACGGGTCATAGTCATCCTCTCTTTTAGGAGACTTGCCTAATCTCACAAACATCCTTGTTTGTCTCTTCTTCTTAGAGAAGACATGCTTTGTCTCACTAGATGGCCATCCTCATTTAGGGAGACTCGCCCAGTCTCATCTTTTTCATTTAGGGAGACTCGCCCAGTCTCATCCTATTCCTTTAGGAAACTCCCCCAGTTTCATTCTCTCGTCGATTCTTCTCTTGTTTTATGCCTCTCACCTCTAGATTTAGGATTTGGATCATAGGCTCTCATTTGTACATCCTCTTCAAGATTGTAACTCTTTGGAAGGAATTTTTCTTTGTTCTTTCTTTCTCGATAAACCATTGTATTTGGGCGAGTGTTTGGAGAAGCGAAGCCCTCTCTCCGTGGTGAGGATTGCCACCAAGGTTAAAGCTATTGAAAATTGTAATTGGCACAGGTCTTCGCCAAAGGTAAGAAGATCAACATAGTGAAGCCATCAACGTGTTTGGTTGGTGGATTTGAGTAGGCCCCGTGTTTGAGGACCGAACCACTTTAAATCTCGGGTGCACTCTTTCTTGACTCTTGCTCTTTTCATTTGCATTGCACTTTAGATTTAACTTACTTGTTTAAATTACTTTTGATCTCTTAATCTTTAAATTGGGTTAAAAGTTTTTCAAAAGACTAAACATTGTTTTTATAAATAACCTAATCTCCCTCCTCCTAAGTTGTCAATCATAATACTCGGGCCTATCATTGGAATTTCACTTGGTATCAAAGCCTTCGCTCTTTGAAGAGATTTTTTAAACTTTGGTAAGGTTTTTCAAAATTTAACAAGGAAAGATGGTTGGCAACTTTTCTAATTGTGAAATGGCAAACATGATTGGAACCGGACTTCCGGAAGGCCATTCCACAACTAGACCTCCTTTCTTTGATGGGTCTAACTATGGACATTGGAAGACAAGGATGCACATCTATCTTCTTTCGATAGATGTGGAGCTTTGGCATATTGTTAACAATGGATACACTTTGCCTTCCAAGCCATTTGAAGAATGGAATGTTGTAGAGAAAAGGCAAGCAAACTTGAATTACAAAGCTATTAATTCTTTATTTTGTGCCTTATGTACGGAGGAGTTTAATAGGGTAGCTCTTTTTTATTCCGTCAAGGTTATTTGGGATACCCTTGCCATTACCTATGAGGGAACATCTCAAGTCAAGGATTCGAAAGTAAACTTGTTAAAGAGAAAATATGAAATGTTTAGAATGAATCTAAATGAAAGTATTTCCGAACTGTTTACCCGATTTTCTAAAATTTCAAATGAATTAGCTAATCTTGGTAAATCTTATCCTGAGGAAGAGCTTCTGGGTAAGTTGCTTAGGTCACTTCCTCCATATTGGGATCCAAAGGTTACCGTCATACAAGAATGAAAGGATCTCTCTGAGCTCACTTTGGAGGAGCTTTTAGGATCTCTTATCACTCATCAGATGCTCCTCACTAGCCTACCAGAGGAGAAGAAGCCAAAGGAGAAAGAAAAAAAAAGTAGGTCCTTAGCACTCAAAGCCTCCAAGGCGGACTCGTCTTCGTCAAGTGAAACGGATAGTGATGAAGAAGAAGCATTGTGAAAATTCCAAAGCTTGTGGAGAAAGAAGCACAACAAAGATAAAAATAAGAAGAAAGAAGAAAAAGAAAGTGACTTAGAGGGTGGAATAAGATGCTACAATTGTAAGAAGACGGGACACAAAAGACCGGAGTGTCCACTTCTCAAGTCATCATCCTCGAAGTTCAAAGGAAAGAAGAACGATTGGGAGAAGAAAAAAGTTCTTGTAACAGCTTAGGATGCATCAAGCGCGTCAAGCAAGAGCTCAAGTGAAAGGGAAACAAATAAAGATGATTTATGCTTCATGGCACTCACCCATGAAGATGATGTAAATTCAAACCCTTCTCATAGTTCATCTAGTAGTGATAGTGGAAGCATATCTTATGATGAATTGTGTAATACTTTGCATTCCCAAATTTTAAAAAATAAAGTTCTTTAGAAATCTATTTCCAAATTAGAAAATGAACTTGATATGTTGAAAAATGAATCATCTTCTTCCAAATCTCTAGCTCAAGTGCAAATTAAAAATCTTAAACTTGAGATTGAAACCCTTAAGGGTAGTTTGGATGAGAAATCATGCCAAATAGTTAATTTCCAAAATGTGGCAAGCTCTTCCAAATATTATGAAGATGACAATAATGATTTTTTGAATCAAATAACCCATCTTCATAATGAAAATGAAAGATTAAGATTTTGTCTTCATGGATATTTAAATGGTGATAAAATCATTGACATAATCTTGAAGAAAGCTAGTCATAGACCTAAGCATGTGTTTTTAACAAGACTAGTCTATCTAACCCTCATGTTAGATGCCATTATTGTGGAATTTATGGTCACTATCAATTCCAATGTGCATTTAAGATTAGGGATTGTGGTGGGACCATGATAGCTTGGGTATCCAAAACCCTCACATGATTCTATTCAAATTGGTTTTTAGATTAGGGGCTAGCACTTAAATTTGAATATCATTCTATTATGATTTCTTAAAATCCCCTCTTGTGTTGTATTAGTATTCTAAGTAGGGGGAGTTCAATGTCTGATTTTTTCTTTGAAAAATGGGGAGCTTAAAATTGAAAATTTTATCCCTTTGATTTTTTGTCCCATCTTTTTGTTGATGACAAAGGGGGAAAAATCTAGAGTAAGAAAAATATGTTTTCTTTTATTGGAAAATCTCTTGTGCTTGCCATCATCAAAAATGGGGAGATTGTAAGCACAATGGTTCCCACCTTGGCATTCCTATCTTCTTTTGATGATTCCAAACTCAAGTGATTTTATATCACTAACGTGTTTGATTGTCTTAGTTGTAGATCATGATAGTTTAACCTCAAGATTCGTCGGATCAAGTCCAAGAAGCGCTCTTATTGGACCATATTCGGAAGGCCAAAGTCATTGGAGATCCAAGAAGCAAGAAGATTTGAAGCAATGCAAAGTGAAGACCATATCCTTGAAGTCTTATTAGTTTGTAAAGATCTAATTCCAGTTTAGGTTTTGAGAAGCATAAATGAAGTAATCACACACCCCTAAATGATTAAGTGATTGTCCTTGTGGTATTCCAAGACTTTGGAACGCTTATAACAATCTCAACTGTGTATTGAATTGGAAGTCCATGAATCCCAAAAGAAATCAGGAAATCAAACTTAAAATTCGGCTGAAATAGAATCTCGGAACTCTGAGAATTTCTCGGAACTCTGAACAAGTTTCTCGGAACTCTGTGAAATGGTAGAGGGACTAAAATCCAATCTCTGTTTGAATTCCCAAAACTCCGAGAGTAATTCTCGGAACTCCGAGAGTAATTCTCGGAACTCCGAGAATTTCTCAAAATTCTGAGAAAGTCTCTCGGAACTCCGAGAACACTATGACGGGAAAAAATTATATCCGTTGGGGTCTTTCGCAGAATTACGACTATGCCCCTCAAATGGTCATATTTGGGTTTTCTATATATATTTGAGATTCTAACTTCACCATTATCAATCATAACACTCTAAAACCATATTGGAACATCCTAAGAGTGGATTAAGCTTATTTTATGCCTCTCATCCTCTAGATTTAGGATTTGGATCATAGGTTCTCATTTGTACGTGAAAATCCGATGTAGGGGGGTCCCAAGTTATACTAGATTGGCAACACAATGAGGAGGGAGAATATGGTTGTTTTAAGAAATAGAATCTACCAATTTAAAACCTTTAAACCGATTTTAAGATTAAGAGATCAAGAATTAATATTCAAGCATACAAGTTAAATCTAATGGTGCAATGTAAATAAAAGAGCAAAGAGATAGAAAGAGTGCACCCGAGATTTAAAGTGGTTCGGTCCTCAAATCCGAGGCCTACTCCACTCCACCAACCAAACCCGTTGATGGCTTCACTATTTGATCTTCTTAACCTTGGCGAAGATCGAATGCCAATTACAATAGCTTTAACTTTGGTGGCTATCCCCACCACGGAGAATAGGCTACGCTTCTCCGAATACTCGCCCGAATACAACACTCGAAGGTTTGAAAGAAAGAAATGAAAAATCCCTCACAAGGGTTACAGAATGGATGTACAAATTTGAGCCTATGATCCAAATCCTAAAGATGGTGATGAGAGGCACAATTGAAGTTTGATTCACTCTTGGATATTCAAATGAAGTTTTAGAGTGTTAGGATTGATTAATTTGAATGTTTAGAACACCCATATTTATAGGAAAAACAAAATATGACCGTTCAGTGGCATTACGGTAATTTTTGGAAAATCCCCAACGGCTCAAAATCCGACCGTTGTAGTGTTCTCGGAGTTCCGAGAATATTTCTCGGAGTTCCGAGAAAAAATCTCGGAGTTCCGGGAATCCTAACAGAAGATGAAAATGATCTACTGGACCATTTCTCGGAGTTCCGAGAAGCCTATGCAGAGCAGATTTTCAATTTTTTTTTTTTTGGCTTCCAATTCTCAACCATGATGGGATTGCTATGAGGGTTCCAAGGTGTTGGAACTCCACAAATACAATCACTTGTTTATTTAGGGTGTGTGAGATTAACTTAATTATGCCTCTAAAAGCCTAATCTAGGTTTGGATCAAATACATTCTAAAAGACAAAAAATGGTCTTCAATATGAATTTCTTCATGTCTTCAAGTCTTCATGACTTCTTGCTTGATGACTTTGGCCTTCCAATTGGTGGTCCAATGTGAGCTTCTTGGCCTTCAATCCAAGCATCCTTGATCTTACTTTATCATAATCTACAACTTAGACATTCAAACACATTAGTGATAAAAGATCACTTGTGTATTGGAATCATCAAAACAAGATGGGAATGCCAAGGTGAAAACCATTGGGCTTACAGTACGTCCTCTTCAAGATTGTAACCCTTTGGAATAAATTTTTCTTTGTTTTTTCTTTCTTGATAAACCATTGTATTTGGGCGAGTGTTTGGAGAAGCGAAGCCCTCTCTCCGTGGTGAGGATTGCCACCAAGGTTAAAGATATTGAAAATAGTAATTGGCACCGGTCTTCGCCAAAGGTAAGAAGATCAACATAGTGAAGCCATCAACGTGTTTGGTTGGTGGAGTTGAGTAGGCCCCGTGTTTGAAGACCGAACCACTTCAAATCTCGGGTGCACTCTTTCTTGACTCTTGCTCTTTTCATTTGCATTGCATTTTAGATTTAACTTACTTGTTTAAATTATTTTTGATCTCTTAATCTTTAAATTGGGTTAAAAGTTTTTCAAAAGATTAAACATTGTTTTTATAAATAACCTAATCTCCCTCCTCCTAAGTTGTCAATCATAATACACGGACCTATCATTGGAATTTCACTTGGTATCAAAGCGTTGGCTCTTAGAAGAGATTTTTTAAACTTTGGTAAGGTTTTTCAAAATCTAACAAGGGAAAGATCGTTGGCAACTTTTCTAATTGTGAAATGGCAAACATGATTGGAACCGGACTTCCGGAAGGCCATTCCACAACTAGACCTCCTTTCTTTGATGGGTCTAACTATGGACATTGGAAGACAAGGACGCGTATCTATCTTCTTTCGATAGATGTGGAGCTTTGGCATATTGTTAACAATGGATACACTTTGCCTTCCAAGCCATTTGAAGAATGGAATGTTGTAGAGAAAAGGCAAGCAAACTTGAATTACAAAGCTATTAATTCTTTATTGTGTGCCTTATGTACGGAGGAGTTTAATAGGGTAGCTCTTTTTTATTCTGCCAAGGTTATTTGGGATACCCTTGTCATTACCCGTGAGGGAACATCTCAAGTCAAGGATTTCAAAGTAAACTTGTTAAAGAGCAAATATGAAATGTTTAGAATGAATCTAAATGAAAGTATTTCCAAACTGTTTACCCGATTTTCGTAAATTTCAAATGAATTAGCTAATCTTGGTAAATCTTATCCTAATGATGAGCTTGTGGGTAAGTTGCTTAGGTTACTTCCTCCGCATTGGGATCCAAAGGTTACCAACGTACAAGAATCAAAGGATCTCTCTAAGCTCACTTTGGAGGAGCTTTTAGGATCTCTTATCACTCATCAGATGCTCCTCACTAGCCGACAAGAGGAGAAGAAGCCAAAGGAGAAAGAAAAAGAAAGTAGGTCCTTAGCACTCAAAGCCTCGAAGGTGAACTCATCTTCCTCAAGTGAAACGGATAGTGATGAAGCAGAAGCATTGAGAAAATTCCAAAGCTTATGGAGAAAGAAGCACAAGAAAGATAAAAATAGGAAGAAAGAAGAAAAAGAAAGTGACTTAGAGGGTGGAATAAGATGCTACAATTGTAAGAAGACGGGACACAAAAGATCGGAGTATGTACTTCTCAAGTCATCATCCTCGAAGTTCAAAGGAAAGAAGAACGATTTGAAGAAGAAAAAAGGTCTTGTAGCAGTTTGGGATGCATCAAGCGCATCAAGCAAGAGCTCAAGTGAAAGGGAAACAAATAAAGATGATTTATGCTTCATGGCACTCACCCATGAAGATGATGTAAATTCAAACCCTGCTCATAGTTCCTCTAGTAGTGATAGTGGAAGCATATCTTATAATGAATTGTGTAATACTTTGCATTTCTAAATTTTAAAAAATAAAGTTCTTAAGAAATCTATTTCCAAATTAGAAAATGAACTTGATATGTTGAAAAATGAATCATCTTCTTCCAAATCTCTAGCTCAAGTGCAAATTAAAAATCTTAAACTTGAGATTGAAACCCTTAAGGGTAGTTTGGATGAGAAATCATGCCAAACAGTTAAATTTCAAAATGTGGCAAGCTCTTCCAAATATTATGAAGATGAGAATAATGATTTTTTGAATCAAATAACCCATCTTCATAATGAAAATGAAAGATTAAGATTATGTCTTCATGCATTTTTAAATGGTGATAAAATCATTGACATAATCTTGGAGAAAGCTAGTCATAGACCTAAGCATCTGTTTTATGATAAGACTAGTCTATCTAACCCTCATGTTAGATGCCATTATTGTGGAATTTATGGTCACTATCAATTCCAATGTGTATTTAAGATTAGGGATTGTGGTGGGAGCATTATAGCTTGGGTTTCCAAAAGCCCCACATGATTCTATTCATATTGGTTTTTAGATTAGGGGCTAGCACTTAAATTGAATATCATTCTATTATGATTTTTTTAAATCCGCTCTTGTGTTGTACTAGTATTCTAAGTAGGGGGAGTTCAATGTCTAATTTTTTTTTTTTAAAATGGGGAGCTTAAAATTGAAAATTTTATCCCTTTGATTTTTTGTCCCATTTTTTTGTTGATGACAAAGGGGGAGAAAATTCTAGAGTAAGAAAAATATGTTTTCTTTTATTGGAAAATCTCTTGTGCTTGTCATCATAAAAGAGGGGAGACTGTAAGCCCAATGGTTCCCACCTTGGCATTCCCATCTTCTTTTGATGATTCAAAACTCAAGTGATTTTATATCACTAACGTGTTTGATTGTCTTAGTTGTAGATCATGATAGTTTAACCTCAAGATTGCTCGGATCAAGTCGAAGAAGTGCTCTTATTAGACCATATTCGAAAGGCCAAAGTCATTGGAGATCTAAGAAGCAAGAAGATTTGAAGCAATGCAAAGTGAAGACCATATCTTTGAAGTCTTATTAGTTTGTAAAGATCTAATCCTAGTTTAGGTTTTGAGAAGCATAAATGAAGTAATCACACACCCCTAAATGATTAAGTGATTGTTCTTGTGGTATTCCAAGACTTTCGAACCCTCATAACAATCTCAACTTTGTATTGACTTGGAAGTCCATGAAGCCCAAAAGAAATTAGCAAATCAAACTTAAAATCCAGCTGAAATAGGCTTCTCGGAGCTCCGAGAATAATCTCGGAACTCTGAAAATTTCTCGGAACTCCGAACAAGTTTCTCGTAACTCCGTGAAATGGTAGAGGGACTAAAATCCAATCTCTGTTTGAATTCCCAGAACTCCGAGAGTAATTCTCGGAACGCCGAGAATTTCTCAAAACTCTGAGAAAGTCTCTCTGAACTCCGAGAACACTATGATGGGAAAAAATTATATCCATTGGGGACTTTCACAGAATTACGACTATGCCCCTCAAATGGTCATATTTGGGTTTTCTATATATATTTGAGATCTAAACTTCACCATTATCAATCCTAACACTTTAAAACCATATTGGAACATCCTAAGAGTGAATTAAGCTTGTTTTAAGCCTCTCATCCTCTAAATTTAGGATTTGGATCATAGGTTCTCATTTGTACGTCCTCTTCAAGATTGTAACCCTTTGGAATGAATTTTTCTTTATTTTTTGTTTCTTGATAAACCATTGTATTTGGACGAGTGTTTGGAGAAGTGATGCCCTCTCTCCGTGGTGAGGATTGCCACCAAGGTTAAAGCTATTAAAAATTATAATTGGCACCGGTCTTCGCCAAAGGTAAGAAGATCAACATAGTGAAGCCATCAACGTGTTTGGTTGGTGGAGTGGAGTAGGCCCCGTGTTTGAGGACCGAACCACTTTAAATCTTGGGTGCACTCTTTTTTTACTCTTGCTCTTTTCATTTGCATTGCACTTTAGATTTAACTTACTTGTTTAAATTATTTTCGATCTCTTAATCTTTAAATTGGGTTAAAAGTTTTTCAAAGATTAAACATTGTTTTTATAAATAACCTAATCTCCCTCCTCCTAAGTTGTCAATCATAATACACGGGCCTATCATTGGAATTTCACTTGGTATCAAAGCGTTGGCTCTTAGAAGAGATTTTTTAAACTTTGGTAAGGTTTTTCAAAATCTAACAGAGGAAAGATCGTTGGCAACTTTTCTAATTGTGAAATGGCAAACATGATTGGAACCGGACTTTTGGAAGGCCATTCCACAACTAGACCTCCTTTCTTTGATGGGTCTAACTATGGACATTGGAAGACAAGGATGCGCATCTATCTTCTTTCGATAGATGTGGAGCTTTGGCATATTGTTAACAATGGATACACTTTGCCTTCCAAGCCATTTGAAGAATGGAATGTTGTAGAGAAAAGGCAAGCAAACTTGAATTACAAAGCTATTAATTCTTTATTTTGTGCCTTATGTACGGAGGAGTTTAATATGGTAGCTCTTTTTTATTCCGCCAAGGTTATTTGGGATACCCTTACCATTACCCATGAGGGAACATCTCAAGTCAAGGATTCCAAAGTAAACTTGTTAAAGAGCAAATATGAAATATTTAGAATGAATCTAAATGAAAGAATTTCTGAACTGTTTACCCGATTTTCTAAAATTAAAATTTAATTAGCTAATCTTGGTAAATCTTATCCTAGTGATGAGCTTGTGGGTAAGTTGATAAGGTCCACATTGGGATCCAAAGGTTACCGTCGTACAAGAATCAAAGGATCTCTCTAAGCTCACTTTGGAGGAGCTTTTAGGATCTCTTATCACTCATCAGATGCACCTCACTAACCGACAAGAGGAGAGGAAGCCAAAGGAGAAAGAAAAAGAAAGTAGGTCCCTAGCACTCAAAGCCTCCAATGCAGACTCATCTTCCTCAAGTGAAGCGAATAATGATGAAGAAAAAGCATTGAGAAAATTCAAAAGCTTATGGCGAAAGAAGCACATGAAAGATAAAAATAAGAAGAAAGAAGAAAAAGAAAGTGACTTAGCGGGTGGAATAAGATGCTACAATTGTAAGAAGACGGGACACAAAGACCGGAGTGTCCACTTCTCAAGTCATCATTCTCGAAGTTTAAAGGAAAGAAGAACGATTAGAAGAAGAACAAAGGTCTTGTAGCATCTTGGGATGCATCAAGCGCGTCAAGCAAGAGCTCAAGTGAAAGGGAAACAAATAAAGATGATTTATGCTTCATGGCACTCACCCATGAAGATGAGGTAAATTCAAACCCTTCTCATAGTTCATCTAGCAGTGATAGTGGAAGCATATCTTATGATGAATTGTGCAATACTTTGCGTTCCCAAATTTAAAAAAATAAAGTTATGAAGAAATCTATTTCCAAATTAGAAAATGGACTTGATATGTTGAAAAATGAATTATCTTCTTCCAAATCTCTAGCTCAAGTGCAAATTAAAAATCTTAAACTTGAGATTGAAACCTTTAAGGGTAGTTTGGATGAGAAATCATGCCAAATAGTTAATTTCCAAAATGTGGCAAGCTGTTCCAAATGTTATGTAGTTGACAATAATGATTTTTTGAATCAAATAACCCATCTTCATAATGAAAATAAAAGATTAAGATTATGTCTTCATGGATTTTTAAATGGTGACAAAATCATTGACATAATCTTGAAGAAAGCTAGTCATAGACCTAAGCATGTGTTTTACGATAAGACTAGTCTATCTAACCCTCATGTTAGATGTCATTATTGTGGAATTATGGTCACTATCAATTCTAATGTGCATCTAAGATCAGGGATTGTGGTGGGACGAAGATAGCTTGGATTTCCAAAACCCCCACATGATTCTATTCATATTTGTTTTTAGATTACGAGCTAGCACTTAAATTTGAATATTATTATATTATGGTTTTTTAAAATCCCCTCTTGTGTTGTACTAGTATTCTAAATAGGGGGAGTTCAATGTTTCATTTTTTCTTTGAAAAATGGGGAGCTTAAAATTAAAATTTTATCCCTTTGATTTTTCGACCCATCTTTTTGTTGATGACAAAGTGGGAGAAAAATCCAGATTAAGAAAAATATGTTTGCTTTTATTGGAAAATCTCTTGTGCTTGTCATCATAAAAAATGGGGAGATTGTAAACCCAATGGTTCCCACCTTTGCATTCCCATCTTCTTTTGATGATTCCAAACTCAAGTGATTTTATATCACTAATGTGTTTGATTGTCTTAGTTGTAGATTGTTAGCCTAAGGGTTCCCCATGGGTTCCCTCAATCACCTTGTTTTGATGATTAACAAACGCAAATTGATTAGTCCTTTATGGACTAATTGTTTGCCTTGAGTGTTGTGCTATAGACAGGTAATTCACAGGTCAATCTATGCTAGCACACACACAGATGGCCTAAGCTTGAAGATGAACCAAACAAAGGACAAAGGAGCTAGAGCATACTTGGACAAACCATACCTTGGAGGATCAACCAAGGAGAAGTTCCACATAACCATCTCAAAGCATTGAACAAACAAAGGAAGATCAGTGAAGGCCAAAGCTTGTGGATCAACAACTTTCAAAGGAGCTTGAACCAAATGGTGGCATCATCCTTGGAAGGTGTCAAGCAATGAAGCTCAACCTTGAAGATCCCAAAGCAAGCCAAGCACACCATTGAAGATCAAATGAAGATTGGCTCAAGAGAACAAGAGAGTACTTAGAATGGTAGTATGTATCACCTTTCTCTCTTGTGTTTTCTCTTATCAAGGCACATCTTAAAACCCCGAAAAATATGTTTTTAAAAGAGACTAACACACCCTTTAAGGACTCAAATGGATAAGTGAATGGCCATGGTGGTGTACCAACATGTTGGAACCCATATGACATTCAGCACAATAATGAACAAAACAGAGTTCCGAAGCAACAACCTGGACCAGCAACTAAATCCTATCAAAACTTGTTTAAAACATTTTCAATTATTTTTGAAAATATTTTTAACAGATAGCTCTCATTTGTCTCATATCCGTAGAGTATAAAAATATTGAAATCTAATGCGAAACGAAGGAGATATGAATTTTTCAAATGAGACACTGTTTGCTATAAATCCAGTCTCGGAACTCCGAGAAAATTCTCGGAGCTCTGAGAAATGATCCAGGTTCTAAAATTAAAAGCTCTGTTTGAATTCTCGGAACTCCGAGAATTTGCTCGGAACTCCGAGAAGTGTTTTTGTTCAAAAAAATATAGCCGTTGTGGTCCAACGGCTAATTGACTGTTTAACCCGAAAATAACCGTTTTGCCCCTGAAACGGTCATATTGAGTTGGGACACCATATATACCCATCTAATGGGTCTAAAACACTAGAGGAACATTGTCCAACTCTAACAAATCCTAGAAAATTATTTGTGAATCATTTTTGGGTAAAAACTCTCACCAAACTCATTGTGCCTTGATTTTGGGAAAATCATTTGAGATTGGTTTAGGCTTTCTTTTGCAAATTATGCTTGAGAGAAAGTGTGTGAGCAACAACTTGTAATCAAGCCTAGTAAGATGCTAATACTTCTTCTTCTTCTTCATTTGATCGGTGGCAAGGGCATCCGTTTTTAATTCCCTTGGGAGAAAGCGCTTAGAACTCGGCGGAGAAGGAGAGTCATTGTAAAGGTGGAAGGGCATCCTTATTTAATTCCCTTGGAATGTAAAAGCCTCGGTGCCGGGCGTCGTGGAGGTCTCAATAGTGGAAATCCTCAAGTGCGACCTTGAGTAGAGTGGAGTAGGCCGTTTGCCAAACCACTATAAATCTTTGTGTCACTTGTGTTGGTATTTCTCTATCTCTCTCTCCCTCTCACTCTCTTATTTATTTGTGCTTGCATTTTTACATATTTGGAATTGAGTGAGTAGTTAGCATTTTGGTTTTGATTGAATATTTGTACCTTGCTATCTAGGCTATAAATCACCTAATTAAGTTTGCTAATCAACAAGGGTTTTTGAACTAATATTAATTTGTAATATTATTTAAAGTTCAAATACTTCAAACTTAATTAAACAAGGGATAAGTCTTAGTTCTGAAAGACAAAAGTTTTATAAACATCCTATTCACCTCCCCTCTAGGTTGCCAGACCAAGTCACTCCTTGGATTCCAATTGGTATCAGAGCTTGGGCTCTTGATTAAGACCCTAACCGGTTAAGAGTTAAAAGATCAAATTTTTTGGCAACTTAAAAGATGGGATCTAGACTACCTATTTTGGATGTTTCGGATTATGGATCAAGTTTGATCCATATGAAGACATACTTAAAAGGTCTAGATAAAGATATGGTAAAGATAATTGTTCATGGATTTATTTTAAATGCTAAATCTAAAGGATTAAATGAATATAATAAAAAATTATCTTTACTAAATACAAATGCCCTAATTGCAACATGTTGTGCATTACCACCACACATTTATGAGAAGGTGTAGACACCACATTTTTGCTCCGCTTTGATCAACAAAGAAATTAGGGTTTCGCTGTCAATTTTTCAGTGTTTTCTATTCCCGTGTCCGCCTCGTATGTTTTCTCGATCTTTTCGGTCATCTTGGTCATGTTCTGCATTTTTCTGCCAAGCGTTGAGAGGGGTCATTCAGAAGAATCCAAACCAGAGAGAGTGTGGACCCATTTGGAGGGGCCGCATGATGCATTTTGATTAAATTTGGACCGAGTAAGTTGGCCCAGCTAAAAGAGCGTTCGAGTCATCTAAAAAGGTCGCTATGGATTTCAAAGATCAAATTTTAAGAAAAAAATGAGTTCATCTAGCATGGAATGGGGCCCACATTATGATGATCCAAGTCACTCACTTGATAGGTCGTGAGTTGGATGGCTCGGATCAACCCACCATTTGGACCGGTTGAGATCATCTTACGAAGAGGGTTTGAGGAATACAAATTGCTTTTATTACAGATCAATAAATTGGATGGTTTGGATCACCCCATGGAATAGATTTAATGAGCGCGACCGATTTACATTTTGGCCCACAGGTTGAACGGGTTAGATCTTCCCATGAAAATGGTTGGTGGGCCCAACCCATTCTTGTTGCGGCCCATCAATTGAATAGCTAGGATCATCTTATAGAAGAGGTTAAGGTACGGTCAATCAATTCATCGCAGCCCAATATTTGAGCGGTTAAGATTGTCGGGTGGTCCCATCAAATGCACAGTTTAGATCATGCTAGTGGAAACGCATAGTGAAGAAAGATTCTTTACTTATTAAAAAATAAAAAGGAAAATATGCTTCTCGTATGGGAAACATTCCCAAACGGCTGTCAAAGAATGGAAAAGGAATTCCAGTATTAAAAAAGGAAGAAAAAGGATAACAAGGGGATTCTCTCTGGGGAGAAAAGAAGAAAAAAAAGGGAGGACCGCCTGGAAGATTCTAAAAAAAAAAGAAGAAGAAGGAAGGCCGAACGAAAAAAGGACCGGGGTCTGTGGCTCGGAGGCGGGGATGAAGAGGAGAGTTTTCTTTCTATGCAAAGAAGGGGAGTGATTTCCATTTTGATTGACTAAGTCTTCATTCTCTCACGATCAACAGAGGGGGGGAGGTTCGAATAAAAAAGAAAAAAACCGTGAACAATAGCCCATCACGGTGACTCTGTTTTTTTTTTGTGTGGTGAGGAAGAACAGCAGCCTCCATTGCTCTTCCCCACTCCCTCTGTTTTTCTCCACATCTCCATCTCCATCTTCCCTCACACTCTCCTTCCCTATCTCTCTCCACCTCAACCTCATAGCTTCTGTTAACTCCTCTTCCCTACTCTCTACTCTCTACCTCTGTTTTTTTTTTACGATTTTCTTACTCCTATTCTGTGTTTCACGATCCGTCCATCTCCCTCTGTTTCTCGGCCATTCTCTCCCTATCACTCCGTCCATCATCTCTCATCTCTATTACTCAGATCCTCATTGAAAAAAAAAAAGAAAAAAAGAAAAAAAAAAAAAAGAGTGCCGTATCTGTTATTTCTCTCTCTCTCTCTCTCTCTCACAGCACATCCCTACCTCTCTCTCCCCATCCATCGTGAGAGAAGCAAGATAAAAAAAAAAGAAAAAGAAGAAAGAAAGAGAAGAAAGCGAGCGGATTGCCCGTCGGCGTGATTTTCGGATTTTTTCGGCTCTCGGATTCGTCGAGAATTTCTATCACAGGTTAGTACATTATTCTCAGATTTTTCCCGGATGATTTGGTATTTTTTTATATTTTTGCATGATTTTTAAACATTTAATTGAATTTAATTGAATATTATATGTGTGTGCTCAAAATCATGATCTGCATGGGTGTTTCAATTCCGTTTTGTCCCAAAATTTAATACGATGTTCTACTTAAATAGAGTAAAATAACTATCGGATCGGATCGGACATTGGATCAACGGTTTTTTAGAATTTGAGTGAAGAGTAGAATTTTATTTAAAATATTGGCTAAGAAATTACGAAATTCGAAAAAATAGCCATCTCATGATGATCTATTTTTTAGAATTTTAAATTTTTCTTGTGTTCATCACATCAGAACAAGGTTGGAGGACGTTTTCCGGAATCGTAATTTTCTCGAAAATTGTGTTTTAAAAATAGAAAACTCTTCAAAAATATCTTTTCGACGAAGAAAAATAAAATATATACTAAACGAATTCCAAAAAATAATGAAATTTTGTAGGAAAATAATATAATGCTGATACATTCTACCATGAATTTTTGAGAATTTTTGGAATTGGTTTGGTGTATTATTTTATGCTTTCTTTGAAAATTATCAGATTTTGGGAGAATTTTTACAGATATCAGATCACGGATAAAATTCCCAACATTTATACAGTAGTCTTATATTCAATATTTCTAGTAGTTGTAAAATTTTCAAGTGATTTAGATCTTGTTTAATATGGGATGTATTCTTACTTCATCATCTTGTCTGAACATTAAAAAATCCGAAACTGATAGTAAAGGGTTTGTAAAATTCATGAAAATATCACAGCATGCTATTTTTACTTATATATTGTTACTGTAGAAATTTCATTGAATTTAGATTCCTATTTCTAGTAGTTTTTGTGTTATTTTTGCAATCTGATCAATTAATTGTTAAACCAAAATTAAATATGAGCTTAATGTAAAAATCTGTAAAAATCTTCCAGTAAGCTACATCTCATCATATCTTGCTGCTGTAGAAGTTTCAACTCATTTCGAATTCGTTTGCAACAGTTTCACTTGTAAAATCACTCATATGTTTAAAATTGATAAAATTCATTGAAAATCCGAAATTAATTGAAAATCATCTGAAAATCTCTAAAGAACCTTAAAAATCTGTCACGTATTAACTCCTTAATCCATTGAAACAGAAATCTTAGGATCTTTAGATTTCCCTGGAAAAATGGCCAGTGCATCCATAATCGTATCCCAATTGCAACCGATCTTTGACAATTTGAATACTTAAGCTATAGCATGTTATTGGCTCCGAGGTTACTGTCCACGGAAATCCTGAGATATGCCAGGCAATAAGATGCTATAACCTAAGTATTAAATTGCGCAAGGAAAGAGCGCACGATTCCCTTCCTTGGATGCTATTCTTGGCCGAAATTGGTGAACCCTAGAGCCATTGGTAATCCTTAAATGTCCAAACCCTGAAAATCCTTGAAATCTGAAATTAACTAACTTCACGAACTTGAATCGATTTGTCTCGCGTCTCTCCGAACCGTTGGATCACGGTTTCCGTCGTAAGAACCCTTAGAGCCCAACTTAGGAACACTGGTGTCGTGTCTTGTCCTAGGTTTTAGGGAGTCTTAGGTTTTAGGGAGTCCTAGAGTTAGGAGTCCAGCCTCATCACGTACCCTTGCTATGGATAGCAACTGTGCCATAGGTCTAGTCACACTAGTCACCCCATCTTTCCGTAGGACAAGCCTAGTAAACTAGGATGTAGGCTAACCTGCATTAGTCTAAGGAACAACTTGCATTTAGATAAGAATCATATAGAATCTTAGATGAAATCCTAGGATAATAAAATCCTCAACTTGAATTAAATAACTCCTCTTAAAACTGTTGAAACAGTCAAATCCGTTTAGGTCGGTGTCTTAGTTGAGTTAGGCATATGTAGCTTAGCTTAGATGCACCGAACTACGTCGACTCTGATCCCAGTGAGGCTTGGGTACATAGGCAGCTTGGATGTCTGATGGCATACTAATCACGAGTCGGCTCCACAACAAATTGTGGGGTTTTGTATATTAATTTTCTTGTAAATGCTTAATTAAATCACTTATGATTTTTCCATGAAATTAGAATTTGAGGAGAACTTTCACTTAGATTGAATCCAGACAAATAAAGTAATCAAGATACACATTTAGGATTTACATTGAAATTAGATCATAGGATGCATGTCACATAGTTCGCACATTAATATAGAGTTGAATGAGCCATTTAAAATAAATTTAAAAGAGTTAGCTTTTGGAATCGAAGACCGATTATCGGGCAGGAATGGTGCATGTGGTGGATAACTCCCCATACCTTCCATTCTCGTAACCAGGTAGCGAGTCTAGATTTCTGGTTAATTATGGGTCCTAGATCCCACATCTAGGTGGCGACTCTGTCAGTCTCTTTTGTGTGGAATTCGGATTGCCTTAGTGATCAAGTTCACATAAAAGATAAATTAAAATCAATACTAAAAGGCACACGCCAATCGCGTGGGTACGAGAGACCAAGAGGGAGCGTGGTGGCTCGCGCCCCACCCCTCTCGCGGGATCGGGTCCCACAGTTTGGCGACTCTGCTGGGGACCACCTAACTTCATTACAATTCCAAAGGCTAATTCATTTGAATTTAATTTAACTGGCTCATAAAAACTCTATACTTGTTAGATTAGTTTGTCTTGTTTTATCTTCTCATCAGATTTTACTTGAACTTAATCTAACAAAACCTGAAGGCATCATAGATTGCGCGAACTTATTGCACACACTTACATCACTTGCATCTAAACCCTGCATCTCACATGCACACACGTCCTATTTTAGGAACCCGGAGTGTTATCTAGCATGGTTGACTGGGATTTCATCACCTGGTGCCTCTGTGCTAGATAAGCATTCCACCCTTAGCCTAGCACCTTATGGTGCGTAAACGGATCTCTTGTTCACGTACTGATACGCCGGACACTGGTACAGTATATCGAACATGGATTCGCGCTAAGGGAACTCTTGGCCTTACCCCTAGATTAACCCACACATGCATGTAGAATACGAACACTTGTGCATCACGTGTGTGAGCCTAGTTTAGGATATCCTACCCATTTGTGTCTAGATTAGGCCGTAGTCCATCTTCCAATGGCTACGATCGGTCCTTAGATACACGAACAAAGTCATGAGTCGAGATCCTATCTCCACTCCGCTAGATTAGGATTAGGGTTGATGCCTTCAGGTAACACTGTTAAAATGTGCGAAGATTAAAAAAAATTCCCTTTGGGGTTAGGATATAAATCCCATCATTTCCAAAGATCTCATAGAATTAGTTATTCTTGATCTACCCGTTGAAAGCAATCCTATGCAATCTCATCTTTTGATCGTGTGTCTATCATTCGCCTCTTGTGTGATTCGATTATATCTTCATTCCCTTCCTCAATTGGCAAGAATTGTGTTTCAATCATTTGATCGTGCAATCTTGATGATCTGATCGTGCTTGTACCCTTAGTCTTTTCTTACTCTAAGGGCAACCTTTTTCAAGAATATTTTGCTAAGTCCTTCAGAGTTCACTATCATAATCCTTGAACTAGGGGCATCCCCCTATTCGAATCTGTCATCATTGTCATGTCTTGGTCCATTATGATTCATTCTATTGTCCCAATTACTTGCTTAAATGTGTAATCTTTTTTTTAGTCATTGAGAATGAACACTCCATGAATGTCAAGCTCATATACCTCGTGTTCATTGTTTCCATCACAGGAAGTTGGCACCATAGCTAAGTCTACCACTCTTTAGGTTCGGATCTCTTCACGGTTGGAGAGGAAATCTGTCTCTCCACCACCCTCTGTGAGAACTCCGGCGTCCCTTTCTTTCTCCTCACCCATGGCAGAAAACCAAGAGAATCCTCCACCCGCTGCCATTACCGATACTCTTACCTTGATTCTCCAACAGCTTCAAGAACTCAAAGAAGAGAACCGAGTTATCAAGGCTCAGCTTTCTGAAAAGTTGGGACCGTCATTGTCCAAGGATAAAGGGCCTATGCACCAAGCAGCTACTTCAGCAGCACCTGCCCAACCAGTGTTCATCAATATCCCTGATAAAGCCGAAGAAGACTTAGAAAAAAAGCAGTACAGCGAGGATCGCAGTAGGCCTTCTCAGTCCATGATAGACAAGGCAGTTATGGAAAAATTAGAAACTCTTACTAGGAAGGTTCATGACATCCAGTTTCAGGACCAGGGTGGTTTTAATCCAAGTGACCTTACTCTATTTCCTGAAATCCGCCTTCCTGCTAATTTTCAAATGCCCGATTTCGACAAATATGATGGTGTGGGTTGTCCAATCACACATTTGCAAATGTTCACCATCATGTGTCAGCCTCAAGGCTTATCTCCTGAGCAAATGGCTCAATTGTTCCCGGTTTCCCTAACCAAGGTTGCTAGGAGATGGTTCATGGTCTTGGACAAGACTCATTACAGGACATGGAAGGATATCGGTGAGCAATTCATCAGGCAGTTCAAATATGATGATGGGACCGAAGTCACTAGGAAGGATCTTGAGAGAACTAAGCAGGACTTAAAAGAGTCATTCTTAACTTTCCTCAAGAGATGGAGAAGGTTAGCGGCTCAAATGATGCAGCGTCCCTCAGAAGAGGAGCAAGTCCAGATGATTATGAAGAATATATCCTCTCAGCTCCAATATCACATGTCTCTTCAGTATTATCCAGATTTTAAACACTTCATCAATGCTGGTATGCAAATTGAGGAAGCAATGGCACAAGGAGTTTACAATAGAGGAAACCCCAATTCAAAAGAAGTTAAGACACAGACTCTAGCTAAGATCTCTGAGGTTGATAATGTATCAATGGCTAACCCGTCACGGAACTCTCTAGTATTCAAATATACTCAATCAGGGATTGCAGCTCAGCAAAAGCCTAATAGGGAATTCACCCCTCTCCTGTTTCCACTATCTGTCATATTGCAGCAAGGATTGGAATCCGGCGATCTCTACTTGCCTCGCATTAAGGAACCTCCTAATCCGCTCCCAGGACATGGAGAGCGGAAGAGCACTGCCATTTTCATCGAGGATCGGGGCATAGTACTGATCAGTGCATAACTCTGAGGCATGTGATCCAGAAGTTGATCGATGAGCGCAAGCTACCATTTCAGCAAGCGCCAAATATTGCTGATAGTCCTATACAAAACTAGGTTGTACCGCCGCTGGATGATGTTTAGGCACTTGGGGTTTGAGAAGCTCAGGTTCAGTTGCAGTGATAGAGAAGAACCAGAAGTTAAAAGGCACTTGTTATGATGATGATTCAGTTTTCGCCGAGCCTCTAAAGCCAGACAGTTGCAGCAGTCTTAGTCCTTTTGTTATTTTAATTAAGTCCAGTCATGATGTCAAGTCCAGTTATTAAGTGCAGTCTTCTAAAAGTTTGGATAAATTTCTAGTCCAGTTGAGTCGTTTCTTACTTTTATTTTTGAGTCAAGAGTGTGAATTCTGAGTCTGTTCAGAATAAGTCTTATCTGATGTGGTCTTTTTCAATTCAATGAAACTTGCTTTCTCTATACATTCCAGTTTGCGCTTCTGACTTTAATAAATAATGAGAATAATACTCCCTCCTCAAATGAGGACAAAATTGATGAAACTCCACTTGAGTCACAACAATTACTTGAACAAGAGGAGGAGCGCCAATCCCAGCCTTTCAAAGATGAAATTGAAGTGGTAAACACTGGCACTGAAACTTTGATTCAGTGAATGCCGATTGAAAATACATTACCCTCTGAAGAATGTGAGGAATTGATAAACCTATTTCGAGAATAAAGAGATGGTCCAGTAAGCGCTACCATTAATGCCAAGAGAAAGACCCAAGTAGAAGGTTCAAGAAAGAATGAAGTGAATATCACATGCTATACAAGGGGCATGGATTCGAAACAACTTCCATATCTCCAGTCAATGGCCCCGGTCATAGGTTTCACCGGTGACAATGTAAGAGCAATCATCACAGAGCGATCATCAAAATATCAAGGGCCACCGATTCAAGGATGAAATGATGTCCAAAAACCAGTATGCACCCTCAAAGTCAAATTACTTATCAATATCCAGAAGGAAGAAGAATCATTATCTCTTACCGGGAAATGCCGTCAAACTCCGTGAAAAAAAAAGAGCAAAAAAAATAATCAGTACCAGAGGGACTCTAGTAACCTATATCAATTCCCAATCTGAACATCGGAAGGCCTCCTTTGGCCGAATAAACCCCAAAATCAGAACCCAACGTCAAAAGAATACCGGTTTGCAAACCCTTCGAGCCTGAATGAAATTTTCTTGAAAACCCATCAAACTAGGGGCATCCCCCCGAACTACGCGAGACATGATCCCTACACTGGGGTACATAGGCAGCTCGGTTAAACCAAGTTCGGTCGATTCAAAAAAAAAGAGAAGAAGAAAAGAAATTCAATTGTTTCAGAAAAAAAAAGGGGACAAGTTCCAAAAGAAGAGAAGTCAATCATTCCAGAAAGAAAAGAAAAAAAGAAAAATCAATTAACCTTCAAACAATTTATCTTCAAACTAGGGGCATTCGCCCTGAACTACACATAACCTGATTCCTACTTGGGGATATGGAGGCAACCTGTTCACAGGTTCTGTCGAAATCTTTGTTGAGCCTTAAGCCATTCTTTGAAAAGTCCTATCCTACCTATAAAGTCCTTCCGGTGTTCAGAACTAATGATCTAGGTCCCGAAACACAAAAAGAAAAAAAAAATGATGAATAAGAAAAAGAACGGAGTTTGAAGATCTGCTAGACTGAAAACCTGAAAGGGCGGTCTAGGCAAAATTTAATATCATTCCACTGCTAAGTTGAAAACCCGAAAGGGCGGCTTAGGCAAAAGCTAAGGGGATAGCCTGCTGAATCGGAAACCTAGAAAGGCGGTTCAGGCAAAAGTTAAGGCTAGCACAGTCCGCCAAGTTAAAAACCCCGAAGAGGTGACTTGGTCACGATAAGAGAATCATTATAAGAAGGCTACAACCGGTATCAAGACTGAAGATCAACTGAAGTTCAAACAAATTCAAGTGACATCCTCAAAACTGGGGGCATTGAAGCTAAGCGATCTTAGGGGTCGTAATTAAATCCTTGAGGCATTACTGTTTTAAGGAAAAGGTCCAGTGTTTACCAATTGAAAAAAAAAAAAACATTCCTCGAAAGGATAGACTTACCAAATAAAGCGTTGACTAAGTCAGAAGCATTACTGTGTCTGTCAGTGTAGTTAGTCAATCTTTGTCATTCTATGTTCACTCCCTCAGAGCTCCTCAATCCTTTGAGTGGTGCCTTTTATCTAAGTTCTCTTTAGAAAGAGTCAATCGTCGTCCTTGTGTCCAAATGATGCAACTGTCTCGGTGAAGGAGGCCCAGCCTCGTCAGCTCCCTCGATTGTACCTGAAAAAGCTCGAGAATCTAGTCAAACAGCTTCATTTTAAAGAAGATCAGCTCAGGAGAATTCAGGAGTATAAACATCAGAAAGCCCGGTTCTCGTAAGAAGATCATACCCCAGGAAGGCACCTTGAGCTTGGAAGAGCCTTAGATGCAATGGTGGTTGAGCTAGTTTCTCATAAAGATGAACCATTAAAAATCGGAATCTCCTTCCAGTCAGTTGAATATTTGTTTGAATGCTTGTCAAAAGAAGAATCCTCTGTACCAGTGTCCGAATATTCCGAGATCCCAGTTTGTATCCTCAGTAAAGAAGATCAAAATGCGAATAAACTTGTGTAAAAAAACAGTTTACTAGTTCATCAATTATCAATTCCAGTTCCAGTTCCATTATCCAGTACTCCAGTTCCAGTTCCAGTATCCAGTATTCCAATATTCCAGTTCCAGTATCCAGTATCCAGTATCCCAATATTCCAGTATCCAGTATTCCAGTATTCCAATATTCCAGTTTCAATATCCAGTATTCCAATATTCCAGTTCCAGTATCCAGTATTTTAGTATTCCAGTTCTAGTATCCAGTATTCCAATATTCCAGTTCCAGTATCCAGTATTCCAGTATTCCAGTTCCAGTTCCAGTATCCAATATTCCAATACTCCAGTTCCAGTATCCAGTATTCTAGTATTCCAGTTCCAATATCCAGTACTCTAGTATTCCAGTTCCAGCATCCAGTATCCAGTTTCGATTCCAGTGTTCCAGTATTTCACTATGCCAGTTTTAGTCTCCAGTTCCAGTATCCAATGTTCTAGTATCATGGTTCTAGTGTCCAGTATCACTATCACCAATATTCCACTGTTCCATTTTCCAGTACTTGTGTTCCTGTTCCCAGTATTTCGACACTCCAATTCCAACACCCAGTTCCAGTGTCCGAAAATCCAGTGTTTCAGTACTCTAATTCTAGTATCCGGTATGTCTTCGTTCTAGAGTTCCGGTTCCCGATGTTTAGATTAAGATTCCAGTCTCCAGTTTTCAGTCCTAACATCCAGTGATCAAATTCCAATCCCAATTGAACCAATCAAAATGTCAATCTAATCTAATCCCCAGATCACCAATTATCAAGTTTTGACTCTCCAATTTTCCAGTAATCAAGTTCTACAATTCCCAGTGAACTGGCTCCTTAACTCCTCAGTTCTTTGATTCTCCGGTTATCTGACTATTGAGTCTCTTAATCATCCAGTTCTCCAAATTTTTAGCTCTGTAAATATCCAGTCCCTAAATTTTCTACTTCTCCAGTTTTCCAATTCTTCAGTTCATCAAATCTTCAAATCTCCAGTTCCAAGTCATCTAGTCTTCCAATTCTCCGGTCCACCCATTGTTTGATTATTCAGTTCTCCAGTTCTCAAGTCCTTAAGCCTCTAATCCTCCGATAATCGAGTCCTCCAATGGTTTAGAATAAAAGATTTTTGATATGTGTTCAAGTTCTACGGTTTCATCTAAGGTCTTGCATTATATTAAGTTGCATTGTGTCTAGAGAGTCCTTTGTCGATTAAAGCCACGCAAAATGGTTCTGTCATTTTTGCTTTGATATTCGATGACTACGTCATCTCTACCAAAGAGGGGCATCTGTAGACACCCCATTTTTGCTCCGCTTTGATCAACAAAGAAATTAGGGTTTCGCTGTCAATTTTTCAGTGTTTTCTATTCCCGTGTCCGCCTCGTATGTTTTCTCGATCTTTTCGGTCATCTTGGTCATGTTCTGCATTTTTCTGCCAAGCGTTGAGAGGGGTCATTCAGAAGAATCCAAACCAGAGAGAGTGTGGACCCATTTGGAGGGGCCGCATGATGCATTTTGATTAAATTTGGACCGAGTAAGTGGGCCCAGCTAAAAGAGCGTTCGAGTCATCTAAAAAGGTCGCTATGGATTTCAAAGATCAAATTTTAAGAAAAAATGAGTTCATCTAGCATGGAATGGGGCCCACATTATGATGATCCAAGTCACTCACTTGATAGGTCGTGAGTTGGATGGCTCGGATCAACCCACCATTTGGACCGGTTGAGATCATCTTACGAAGAGGGTTTGAGGAATACAAATTGCTTTTATTACAGATCAATAAATTGGATGATTTGGATCACCCCATGGAATAGATTTAATGAGCACGACCGATTTACATTTTGGCCCACAGGTTGAACGGGTTAGATCTTCCCATGAAAATGGTTGGTGGGCCCAACCCATTCTTGTTGCGGCCCATCAATTGAATAGCTAGGATCATCTTATAGAAGAGGTTAAGGTACGGTCAATCAATTCATCGCAGCCCAATATTTGAGCGGTTAAGATTGTCGGGTGGTCCCATCAAATGCACAGTTTAGATCATGCTAGTGGAAACGCATAGTGAAGAAAGATTCTTTACTTATTAAAAAATAAAAAGGAAAATATGCTTCTCGTATGGGAAACATTCCCAAACGGCTGTCAAAGAATGGAAAAGGAATTCCAGTATTAAAAAAGGAAGAAAAAAGATAACAAGGGGATTCTCTCTGGGGAGAAAAGAAGAAAAAAAAGGGAGGACCGGCTGGAAGATTCTAAAAAAAAAAGAAGAAGAAGGAAGGCCGAACGAAAAAAGGACCGGGGTCTGTGGCTCGGAGGCGGGGATGAAGAGGAGAGTTTTCTTTCTATGCAAAGAAGGGGAGTGATTTCCATTTTGATTGGCTAAGTCTTCATTCTCTCACGATCAACAGGGGGGGGAGGTTCGAATAAAAAAGAAAAAAACCGTGAACAATAGCCCATCACGGTGACTCTGTTTTTTTTTTGTACGGTGAGGAAGAACAGCAGCCTCCATTGCTCTTCCCCACTCCCTCTGTTTTTCTCCACATCTCCATCTTCCCTCACACTCTCCTTCCCTATCTCTCTTCACCTCAACCTCATAGCTTCTGTTATCTCCTCTTCCCTACTCTCTACTCTCTACCTCTGTTTTTTTTTACGATTTTCTTACTCCTATTCTGTGTTTCACGATCCGTCCATCTCCCTCTCTTTCTCGGCCCTTCTCTCCCTATCACTCCGTCCATCATCTCTCATCTCTATTACTCAGATCCTCATTGAAAAAAAAAAAGAAAAAAAAAAAGAGTGCCGTATCTGTTATTTCTCTCCCCCTCTCTCTCTCTCACAGCACATCCCTACCTCTCTCTCCCCATCCATCGTGAGAGAAGCAAGATAAAAAAAAAAAAAAAAAAAAGAAGAAAGAAAGAGAAGAAAGCGAGCGGATTGCCCGTCGGCGTGATTTTCGGATTTTTTCGGCTCTCGGATTCGTCGAGAATTTCTATCACAGGTTAATACATTATTCTCAGATTTTTTCCGGATGATTTGGTATTTTTTTATATTTTTGCATGATTTTTAAACATTTAATTGAATTTAATTGAATATTATATGTGTGTGCTCAAAATCATGATCTGCATGGGTGTTTCAATTCCGTTTCGTCCCAAAATTTAATACGATGTTCTACTTAAATAGATTAAAATAACTATCGGATCGGATCAGACATTGGATCAACGGTTTTTTAAAATTTGAGTGAAGAGTAGAATTTTATTTAAAATATTGGCTGAGAAATTACGAAATTCGAAAAAATAGCCATCTCAGGATGATCTATTTTTTGGAATTTTAAATTTTTCTTGTGTTCATCACATCAGAACAAGGTTGGAGGACATTTTCCGGAATCGTAATTTTCTCGAAAATCGTGTTTTAAAAATAGAAAACTCTTCAAAAATATCTTTTCGACGAAGAAAAATAAAATATATACTAAACGAATTCCAAAATTATTGACATTTCGTAGGAAAATAATATAATGCTGATACATTCTACCATGAATTTTTGAGAATTTGTGGAATTGGTTTGGTATATTATTTTATGCTTTCTTTGAAAATTATCAGATTTTGGGAGAATTTTTACAGACATCGGATCATGGATAAAATTTTCAAAATTTTTACAGTAGTCTTATATTCTATATTTCTAGTTGCTTTAAAATTTTCAAGTGATTTAGATCTTGTTTCATATGGGATGTATTGTTAATTCATAATCTTGTCTGAACATTAAAAAATCCGAAACTGATAGTAAAGTGTTTGCAAAATTCATGAAAATCTCACAGCATGCTATTTTTACTTATATATTGTTACTGTAGAAATTTCATTGAATTTAGATTCCTATTTCTAGTAGTTTCTGTGTTATTTTTACAATCTGATCAATTAATTGTTAAATCAAAATTAAATATGAGCTTAATGTAAAAATCTGTAAAAATCTTCCAGTAAGCTACATCTCATCATATCTTGCTGCTGTAGAAGTTTCAACTCATTTCGAATTCGTTTGCAACAGTTTCACTTGTAAAATCACTCATATGTTTAAAATTGATAAAATTCATTGAAAATCCGAAATTAATTGAAAATCATCTGAAAATCTCTAAAGAACCTTAAAAATCTGTCACGTATTAACTCCTTAATCCATTGAAACAGAAATCTTAGGATCTTTAGATTTCCCTGGAAAAATGGCCAATGCATCCATAATCGTATCCCAATTGCAACCGATCTTTGACAATTTGAATACTTAAGCTATAGCATGTTATTGGCTCCGAGGTTACTGTCCACGGAAATCCTGAGATATGCCAGGCAATAAGATGCTATAACCTAAGTATTAAATTGCGCAAGGAAAGAGCGCACGATTCCCTTCCTTGGATGCTATTCTTGGCCGAAATTGGTGAACCCTAGAGCCATTGGTAATCCTTAAATGTCCAAACCCTGAAAATCCTTGAAATCTGAAATTAACTAACTTCACGAACTTGAATCGATTTGTCTCGCGTCTCTCCGAACCGTTGGATCACGGTTTCCGTCGTAAGAACCCTTAGAGCCCAACTTAGGAACACTGGTGTCGTGTCTTGTCCTAGGTTTTAGGGAGTCTTAGGTTTTAGGGAGTCCTAGAGTTAGGAGTCCAGCCTCATCACGTACGCTTGCTATGGATAGCAACTGTGCCATAGGTCTAGTCACACTAGTCACCCCATCTTTCCGTAGGACAAGCCTAGTAAACTAGGATGTAGGCTAACCTGCATTAGTCTAAGGAACAACTTGCATTTAGATAAGAATCATATAGAATCTTAGATGAAATCCTAGGATAATAAAATCCTCAACTTGAATTAAATAACTCCTCTTAAAACTGTTGAAACAGTCAAATCCGTTTAGGTCGGTGTCTTAGTTGAGTTAGGCATATGTAGCTTAGCTTAGATGCACCGAACTACGTCGACTCTGATCCCAGTGAGGCTTGGGTACATAGGCAGCTTGGATGTCTGATGGCATACTAATCACGAGTCGGCTCCACAACAAATTGTGGGGTTTTGTATATTAATTTTCTTGTAAATGCTTAATTAAATCACTTATGATTTTTCCATGAAATTAGAATTTGAGGAGAACTTTCACTTAGATTGAATCCAGACAAATAAAGTAATCAAGATACACATTTAGGATTTACATTGAAATTAGATCATAGGATGCATGTCACATAGTTCGCACATTAATATAGAGTTGAATGAGCCATTTAAAATAAATTTAAAAGAGTTAGCTTTTGGAATCGAAGACCGATTATCGGGCAGGAATGGTGCATGTGGTGGATAACTCCCCATACCTTCCATTCTCGTAACCAGGTAGCGAGTCTAGATTTCTGGTTAATTATGGGTCCTAGATCCCACATCTAGGTGGCGACTCTGTCAGTCTCTTTTGTGTGGAATTCGGATTGCCTTAGTGATCCCAAGTTCACATAAAAGATAAATTAAAATCAATACTAAAAGGCACACGCCAATCGCGTGGGTACGAGAGACCAAGAGGGAGCGTGGCGGCTCGCGCCCCACCCCTCTCGCGGGATCGGGTCCCACAGAAGGTATCCTCATGTACTAATGCTAAAGAGATTTTAAACAAACTTGAAAAATCTAGTCAAAGTGAAATCCTATGCCTAAATGGAATAATTGAGAAGTCTAATGGAAATGCATTGAAAAATATTGATTTCACAATTGAAGAACTACATTGTGCTTTTCAAGATTTGAATAAGAAACTTGAGGATCAACTAGCTAAGAATTCAAACTTGAAAAATAATTTAGCTAGTATTAATAAGGAGTTTAGGGAAGTAGAAAAAGATCATGCACATCTTAGTGAAGAAAATGAAATGCTTAAAAATAATTTTATTAAATTAAGTGAAACTATTGTATCACTAAGAGAAGAAAACCAACTCCTTAAAAAAAAAAAAAAAAGATAAAAATGTTTCCATCTCTTGAATCAATCAACTACAAAATGAAAATCAATGATTTGATAATCAAGAATGAAACATTAAGGTTGGAAAATCATAAGTTACAAGAGAATGTAAAATTCAATTACCATCATGATCACTCTTGTAATTCATAATGTTCATCCCGTCCACCTACCTACTCTTATGCATCTTGTGACTATTGTAGTAGATTTGGACATTACAAGTTTAAATGTACATTTAAACTTGTAAAAAGCAGTAAGTTTGTTTGGGCGAAAAAGGACTAATCACCTTGGACAAACTTACTTGGAACCAAGATGGTTTGGGTTCCAAAGACCCCAACATGATCTGTATTATGTTTATCTTAGATTAGGGGATGTGCTTTAATTTTATATCATATGAAAATTTGTTTGGATACAATATACTTGTCTTGCTTGAATGCCATGTATCCATATTTTGTGCTTCAAATGATTATCTTTTGAAAATCCAAAGTCTTTATGCTTGAAACTTGATTTTTATAAGACTTTGATATCTTGCACTCAATTGTCATATCTTTTGGAAAAGGTTCCCTAGATATCCTTTAATGTCTAGTATTTGTTTTATGCTTCAATGTGAGAATCTTTTGAGAATATGTCTGTATAGATATCATGTGATTACTTGTATTCACATGCATCTATGCATGTTGTGCTTAATGATCACATCTTTGTAAAGAAATAAAATATGGATACACTAGACTTATCATGTTTGATCCGTAGGTATCTATGATTGGCTATTCATACCATATGTGACATGAGATACTAGGATTGTCTAATTTGTTATCCCATGTCATCGTGCCTAGTAGAAGTACACTATCCTCTTTGGTATGAATAGATATTTGGCTAAGTGCGCACACTATGACTTAGATCTTATTGCACTTAGTATCCATCCACATAACATGCCACACTTGAACTTAATGTGAAAATCATAATTGATCCTTATAGAATATTCAACCACAACTCTTGCCCATGTGTTCAAATTAAAACTTCAAGTACATCTTTAAAATTTGAACCATTTTTTGTAGTTGATAGGAGTTAGGTTAATTGATCAGATGATTCTAGCAAAACCAAAAGAAAAGAAACCCATAGGTTTAAAGACTTGGACTTAAATGAAATTTTTTTGGCAATCAAATAGTATTTGAGTAAAAGTTGTGAATATGCCAAAATATTATTCTTTAAACTCTATTTTCCTTGAATCTTTTCCTAGAAACACAAAATGATATAATATGTAGGGAAGTTGAAACATGAATCTAGATTCAATGTATGACTTGATATAAAAATATCATAGGAATCTAGAATCATATTTGGGCAGTTACTCACTTGAGTAAAATTGAAATTCACTATGGTGGTTGTATACATTAGATTATGATGGGAACATGTGCCTCCCACACATTTTTGGTTTTTCAATAGGGCTTATGCACCTTGTGCTTAATGCCTTGTCATTTTACATGTGGTTGTGGATGTAGATGTAATGTTTGGACCATGCACATTATGTGTCATGCCCTTTGTGTCCAAACATGGTAGATTATCCATGGAAACCTTGATGATCATATCTTCTTATAAGGTATACTCTCACCTTCATGAATCATGAATGTCTCTCTAAGACATGGTATTTTATTGACCATTCTCACTATGTCTTAGTCCTATAGAATTGAACTCAAATTGGTATATACATATTCTATAGTTATCACCCCTTGTTTGATAATATCTACACATATGAGATGTTAAACCTTAATCTTAAAAGTCACTCAATTGGTGCCCTTAGCCTTCTTAGATTCTAAGAGGGAGATGGTACATTCACATTAATTAAAATATCTAACAAATTGGCCTTGTGCCAACATCTCAAACATGAATAGGTATACATTTATATGTGATCTCCCTAGCTAGTTATGTATATTACATACTTAGGGAAGTAAAGCGTGAATTTGAAAAATATTAAATCACATTTAGGGGGAGCATGAGCCAAAGATTGAAAATTTTTTGTACTATGGTTGTTTATCATGATGAGCTAGACTATGGCTATCATTTTATCATGATAAACTAACACTTGGAGAGCAAGTGTCATTGTAGCCCAAGGGTTGAGTTTAACTTGGTATCTTTTGAAAAATATATCCAAAAACCTTTCGAGTCTATGCAAGGACATCCCTTTGGATTCATGCATTGCATGATTCATTTTCAAAGGGGGAGCTTAAAGGTAAATTTGTCCTTAGTTACCTATCATATGATTTCTAATGTGGTTATCACCTCACATATGATAAGTACACTCATTTGGAGCATAATTGCTCCACATGGGTTGTTCGGGCTTGTCTTGTGCTTTATGTGTGTTTTAGAGTTTAAGACAAGAAGCCCATAGCTTAGGTCTTAGTGACATATTCTTCTAGGCTTTTTGACTTATCTTGGATGATCTAATATGATGTCATCTATTCCGAGAATAAGTTTTGGTGGCTAAGTATTCCATTGTCATATCTTTGGCCTATTATGTCATGTCATGCCTAAAATCTTAAGTTTATCTAAGGCCAATAACAAATACTAAGGGGGAGAGCTAATCTTTGCTATTTTTATGTTCACATGGATCATTGTGAGATGCTCACATTGTCCATTCAAATATATCCCAACTAATAGTGCTTAAAATTGCATATCCTTCTAGATATACATTCATAGGAGTAAACTAAAATTGCTAATCTTAGTTTCTATGAATTTGAGTGCTTATCAGGTGTATTTCTACTTGGCTATCCTTGTGTCCATGATAGAGCTAGCCGTCATGCCATATATCCTAATAGTTAACCATATTAGGATCAAATGTCCATTTACATGTATGACAATTTAAGAAAATATTTTTAACTTGAAAATATATATTCTTGCTTATCATGATGAGTCTATAACTCCACATCACCTCATGATAGATTCTAATAGGAATTTCAAAAACAAAATGGGGCTTATCATGCTAAACTTTACACTTGCTTGTTTCGCTTTGTTACCTATTCCATTAGGAACCGCAGATTTTTTGGTACATCACATTCATGCATTTACGATCCATGTGACTGTATTGATACTACTGAAAGGTGTATTTCATGATAAGTAAAATATAAGCTTTAACTTGCTAATCTATTATTATATTACGAGTCATAGGGTAGATTTATATTGGATTTATATATATATATATATATATATATATATATATATATATACACTAAGATACACCCTAAAAATTTTTGCTAAAATTGAAATGTCTCTTTGTTTTGCCAACATAGGCTTGATTTGTTTTGTGATTATTCATTTCTATGTTGATTGTCTCTTATCATGCCATATATACTTTGGATTATACTTTGATTTTAATTGGTAACTCATGATAAGAAGTTAGGGGAGCATCATATTCTCATTGAATATCTTTGATGCTTTATGTAATTGTGCTTAAATGCTTAATCCTTCCTTTTTGCTAATGCCAAAAGGTGGAGAATTTGTGTAATTGATTAGATCCATAATCATATGCATTCTTGTACAATAATTTGTTAAATATATCTTATGCATATGTTGAGGGGGAGTAGTCGCACGCATCTTACTTATCTAATCCTCATAAGAGGATCCTCCCACCTCTTTAATCAATTTGATTTGTCATCATCAAAAAGGGGGAGATTGTTAGCCCAAGGGTTCCCCATGGGTTCACTCAATCACCTTGTTTTGATGATTAACAAACGCAAATTTATTAGTCATTTATGGACTAATTGTTTGATTTAACTGTTGTGCTATAGACATGTAATTCACAGGTCAATCCATGCTAGCACACACACAGAAGGCCTAAGCTTGAAGATGAACCAAACAAAGGACAAAGGAGCTAGAGCATACTTCGACAAACCATACCTTGGATGATCAACCAAGGAGAAGTTCCACACAACCATCTCAAAGCATTGAACAAACAAAGGAAGATCAATGAAGGCTAAAGCTTGTGGATTAACAACTTTTAAAGGAGCTTGAACCAAATGGTGGCATCATCCTTGGAAGGTGTCAAGCAAAGAAGCTCAACCTTGAAGATCTCAAAGCAAGCCAAGCACACCATTGAAGATCAAATGAAGATTGGCTCAAGAGAACAAGAGAGTACTTAGAATGGTAGTATGTATCACATTTCTCTCTTGTGTTTTTTCTTATCAAGGCACATCTTAAAACCCCTAAAAATATATTTTTCAAAGAGACTAACACACCCTTTAAGGACTTAAATGGATAAGTGAATGGCCATGGTGGTGTACCAACATGTTGGGACCCATATGACATTCAGCACAAAAATGAACAAAACAGAGTTCCGAAGCAACAACCTGGACCAGCAACTAAATCCTATCAAAACTTATTTAAAACATTTCCAAATATTTTTGAAAATATTTTTAACAGATAGCTCTCATTTTTTTGAAAATATTTTTAACAGATAGCTCTCATTTTTCTTATATCCGTAGAGTATAAGAACATCAAAATATGATGCGAAACAAAGGAGATATGAATTTTTCAAATGAGACACTGTTTGCTGGAAATCCAGTCTCGGAACTCTGAGAATTATTCTCGGAGCTCCGAGCTCCGAGAAATGATCCAGGTTCTAAAATTAAAAGCACTGTTTGAATTTTCGGAACTCCGAGAATTTGCTCGGAACTCCGAGAAGTGTTTTTGTTCAAAAAAATATAGCCGTTGTGGTCCAACGGCTAGTTGACTGTTTGACCCGAAAATAACCGTTTTGCCCCTGAAACGGTCATATTGAGTTGGGACACCATATATACCCATCTAATGGGTCTAAAACACTAGAGGAACATTGTCCAACTCTAACAAACCCTAGAAAATCATTTGTGAATCATTTTTGGGTAAAAACTCTCACCAAACTCATTGTGCCTTGATTTTGGGAAAATCATTTGAGATTGGTTTAGGCTTTCATTTGCAAATTATTCTTGAGAGAAAGTGTGTGAGCTACAACTTGTAATCAAGCCTAGTAAGAGGCTAATAGTTCTTCTTCTTCTTCATTTGATCGGTGCCAAGGGCATCCGTTTTTAATTCCCTTGGGAGAAAGCGCTTAGAACTCGGCGGAGAAGGAGAGTCATTGTAAAGGTGGAAGGGCATCTTTATTTAATTCCCTTGGAGTGTAAAAGCCTCGGAGCCGGTGTCGTGGAGGTCTCAATAGTGGAAATCCTCAAGTGCGACCTTGAGTAGAGTGGAGTAGGCCGTTTGCCAAACCACTATAAATCTTTGTGTCACTTGTGTTGGTATTTCTCTATCTCTCTCTCCCTCTCACTCTCTTATTTATTTGTGCTTGAATTTTTACATATTTGGAATTGAGTGAGTAGTTAGCATTTTGGTTTTGATTGAATATTTGTACCTTGCTAACTAGGCTATAAATCACCTAATTAAGTTTGCTAATCAACAAGGATTTTTGAACTAATATTAATTTGTAATATTATTTAAAGTTCAAATATTTCAAACTTAATTAAACAAGGGATAAGTCTTAGGTGAAATTTTAGAAAAAGTTTCTAAAAGACAAAAGTTTTATAAACATCCTATTCACTTCCCCTCTAGGTTTCCAAACCAAGTCACTCCTTGGATTTCATAGATAATGATAGTTTAACCTCAAGATTGCTCGGATCAAGTCCAAGAAGCGCTCTTGTTGGACCATATTCGGAAGGCCAAAGTCATTGGAGATCCAAGAAGCAAGAAGACTTGAAGCAATGCAAAGTGAAGACCATATCTTTGAAGTCTTATTAGTTTGTACAGATCTAATCCTAGTTTAGGTTTTGAGAAGCATAAATGAAGTAATCACACACCCCTAAATGATTAAGTGATTGTTCTTGTGGTGTTCCAGGACTTTGAAACCCTCATAACAATCTCAACTTTGTATTGAATTGGGAGTCCATGAAGCACAGAAGCAATCGGCAAATCAAACTTAAAATCCCGCTGAAATAGGCTTCTTGGAGCTCCGAGAGTAATTCTCGGAACTCCGAGAATTTCTCAAAACTCCGAGAATGTCTCTCGGAACTTCGAGAACACTATGACAGGAAAAAATTATATCCTTTGGGGACTTTCACAGAATTATGACTATGCCCCTCAAACGGTCATATTTGAGTTTTCTATGTATATTTGAGATCTAAACTTCGCCATTATCAATCCAAACACTCTAAAACCATATTGGAACATCCTTAGAGTGAATTAAGCTTGTTTTATGCCTCTCATCCTCTAGATTTAGGATTTGGATCACAGGCTCTCATTTGTATATCCTCTTCAAGATTGTAACCCTTTGGAAGGGATTTTTATTAATTCTTCTTTCTTGATAAACCATTGTATTTGGGCAAGTGTTCGGAGAAGCGAAGCCCTCTCTCCGTGGTGAGGATTGCCACCAAGGTTAAAGCTATTGAAGATTGTAATTGGCACCGGTCTTCACTAAAGGAAAGAAGATAAACATAGTGAAGCCATCAACGTGTTTGGTTGGTGGAGTGGAGTAGGCCTCGTGTTTGGGGACCGAACCACTTTAAACCTCGCACTCTTTCTTGACTCTTGATCTTTTCATTTACATTGCACTTTAGATTTAACTTGTTTAAATTATTTTTGATCTCTTAATCTTTAAATTGAGTTAAAAGTGTTTCAAAAGATTAAACGTTGTTTTTATAAATAAGCTAATCTCCCTCCTCCTAAGTTGTCAATCATAATACTCGGGCCTATCATTGGAATTTCACTTTCAGAGAAGAGCAGTGCAAGACTTCATTTTTTATTTAGTTCTTCTTCTTTCTCTTAAGGTTTAACTCAGTCTTCTTAGGTTTTCACACCTTCTCGGGATTTCATCCATTCTATCATCTATTTAAGACACTGATTTGCTTGTTTAGGACAACCCTTAGGCTAAAAGGGTTCCGTCTTTTCATCTGACATTTCTCCAGGCTATGGATCACAGGTGTGTTCTTTTCTTTCTGGTTGTCTCCTTGTTTCCCTTTGGCTAAAAGTGTTAAATCTCTTGAAAAGCCAAAAAACATCTGAAATTCTAAACATAAAAAAACATTAGAAACTTGAAACAATTCAAAACATATCAAAATTCCAAAAGCATCTGGAAATTCCAAAAATCTCAAAAGTTTTGAGTCATTAGTTGAGTAGTTAGGAGAGTCTGTACCCGAACTATGTTGGCTTGATCCTCTTCCACGGGGTACGTAGGCAGTTTGGGATTCTTATCCCAAGTTCAATCAAACCTTTCAAAATAAACATTTCAAACCTTCAAAAAATACAAAAATTCTTCAAAACCCTTTGCAAAAAGATCTTCCCTTAGAGTTAGGAGCCTGTCCCGATTGTGTTTGTTCTAGAGTTAGGAGTATGTCCTAGCTAGGAGTATGTTACGCCTCTGTCCGGTCAGTTGGCGATCCACATCGTCGACTGGTGACTAGACTAGGATGCGCTAGTGATCCCATTGTTTTCCTTAGGAACACAGCCTAATTATATATAGGGTGTAGGGCCACCTGCATTAGACTAAGTTAACTTACATCTAGTTAGGACATATATGGAGTCCTAAAAATCCACAATTCACCTGAATCTAAAAAATCGCAAAAGAAGTTTTAAGAACAAGTCAAGTCTTCTAGGTCAAGTCTAGGATAGCAGTCTTAGATGTGTTAGGCATCATAGTTTAAAATATAACAAAGAACTACGTTGCCTTGATTCCTATAAGAGGCGGGGATACGTAGGCTTCTTTGGATGAACATCAGATCATCCAAAGACAAGGTTTAGGCCATAGAGTCTTAGGATTTGTTGTTACTACTTTAAGGCTTATGTTTGTATATTGATTATGATTTCTTGTATAGGATTATGATAATGTGTGATCATTTCTTTACTTACTCACATGTTTAGTTGTAGCATTTACCTGCTTATTTAACTTGATCATATGCTGAGTTGTATCTCATTTATTTTTCTAGCTTATCGTATTTGTTATATCTTGTGCAGACCTTATACCTTTAGCTGTAGCATGCATGTGTTTGCCCACCAGAACATAGACACCAATTAGGCATGACACTCATAACCTAGCTATTCTTAGGTGACATTTCTTTCATTTCTTTTGTGTGTGCTTGTTATTCATCTCCGAGACATGCATGATTAGATTGATGTCTTCTCGTAGATATATGTTCCCATTTCACATAATTTTTACCCAAAACTCTTCAAAATCAATAAATAAATGGCATAAGAGACCAGGTCCTTGCACTTGGGCGGATGAGGTGCTCTTCGGACTTTTTAAATTCGTAATCAGGCACGAACCTATTGTATCTCTGGTTATCCATTCAACAGAGCATAGTATGGGATCCAGGACAGAGTTCCTTGGATGACGACTCTTCTTTGTTTAAGGTACGTCTCAAATCCGGGCTAGTCCCCGAACCGAGAGGTATCTCACTTTACATCGGCACTCATGCTGTGAGAGGCACTTTTTTTAGAGTTCCTTGGTAAAGCTCTCCTTCACGTGGATGATCTAGAGACTTTCGGGGGCTCGTCCCCCGCTTCTCTCGGATCGGGGTCCACACGCAGTCGCCCGCCCCTATCGGGTGCCCTTTTATATTTTCAAATTTCTTATCGTCGTGGTCGACCGGCCCAATGGTGGTCGTCCGGCGAGGCTAACCTGTTAGCTCAAAATATCGGCTCAAAAACCTATCCGCGGTCGACCGACCCATTGCAATCGTCCGCCAAGCCCAACCTTGATGTTTTCTGGATTTCCAGAAAATCAATCCGTGGTCGACCGGATTGTCCCTGTCGACCGGCCCGATAAATTTCGAGATGTCCTGAACTTTCAGGTTCCATCTCGCGGTCGCCGAAAAAGCCCGGTCGACCGGTCCTGTGTGAAATTTCATTTTTAACTTTAAAAATTAGGGGCTTTTAGGCCATGGTTTTGGGCTTAAGTCCTAGGTTTTCAAACACATTTTTGGGTGTGTGTATAGTTTTCAAAGATGTAAAAAAAGTTAAGTGTGAAAACCATTTGAAAACCTTTTGAAAGTGCATTTAAACATAAAATCAAGAGACTCTAAATGCATTCTAAAAATAGGAACCTTGAGTCTTCTTAGAATGTCATGGCTCATTTGCACTTTCTTGGACTTCTTCACCTTGAGTGAACATCTTGACCTTGTCTTGGCTCTTGTGACTTGTCCTCCAATCTTCATTGCATGTTGAAAGGTGCATGAGGTGTCACCATGGCATGTTCAACTCCAAGCTCCTTCTTGACACTTGCTTAGGAACTTGTGCGATCATCATGTTAGGCTTCTTGACTTGATCATCTCCAAATGATGATGACTCCAATGTAGGTGCAAGCTCTTTGTTCCTTTGTCTCTTGATCCACAAGCCATGTGTTGTGAAGAGTCGTGTAATGGCGATTATGACATGAAATTCCTGTACACAACACAACACCTCAAAGCAACACATCAGTCCATAAATGCTAATCAATTTAGTTTGCTAGCATAAAAACAAGAAGGTAAGGTGAATGATTAACCCATGGGAACCCTTGGGCTTACACCAACTGACCGGACAGAGGCGTTCCTAGCTAGGACAAACTCTTAAGTCTAACACAAATACAAAACACCAAAACAAACACAAACAAAGCACACAACACACCAAGGACAAACTCCTAACTATAAAACCCTCTATCTAAGATAAACACCTAACTCTAGAGGAAGATCTTTTCAAAAATTTGTTTTATGAAACGATTTTTCTATATTTAAGAGGGTTAAATGGTTAGTTACAAAGTTCGGCTGGACTTGAGATAAAGATCCCAAGCTACCTGCGTACCTCGTGAGAGAGGATTAAGCCAACGTAATTCGGAAACAAACTTTCCTAACTACTACTCCTAATATTTTTGACTTTTTGAATGTTTTTAAGTTTCAAATGTTTTTGTTCTTTTAAGATGTTTCAATATTTTTTAGTTTTAAATTTTTCATGTTTTTGGATTTAAAATTTTTCAAGTGTTTTTTTAGATTTTTAAAATGTTTTCACCATTTTGGTCAAAGGCCAAAGGGAACATACAAAACAATACCCCGGGGCAAAGCCTTAGGGCTAGAGGAGAAACCCCTGAACAAATAAACTCACTAAAGGTGAAATAATCCCAAAACGAGTAAACTAGTATCCCAAGAAAAGTAAAAATGATCTAAGATCCCAAGTAGGTAAAGTTCTAATAAAACTGAGCCAGTCTCTAAGGAAAAGGGAAGACAACAACACTAAAAGACCAACTCCTAACTAGAAGATAAACTAATAGTCTATGGAATAGACTCCTAAACAATCAACACTAACAGGGAGTACAAGTAAGCCAAAGTATGACTAAAAACTCTATAAAGAATGGGGCAAATAAGTCAAAGACTCTCTAATAATGCTACCAATAATGAGGGCAAATAAGTCAAAGACTCGCTAATAACTCTGCCAAAGGGGGACAAATAAGTCAAAAACTCTCTAAATACTCTATAAAGGGGGTGCTATCAAAATATATCTCATAAACACATATAAGATAAACAAGGGTGCTAGCAAGACTGGGCAAGTCTCCTAGACATAAAGGTGGGCTCCAAGTATGCCTATCATCGCCTTTGCAATGATAAATAGAGATAAGACAACTAACAGACCAAGTTGGTCTCCAACTAGTAGGGGGTACAAGTTGGGGTACAACTTAGAGAGGGTTCTATAAATGAGGCAAGGCTTGCCACTTATGGGTAAACTCTAAACAACAAGGCTTTCTCCAAAAGGAGAACCACCTTAGGAGATAAAGTATGTCTCCTAGTAGGGGCTCTAGATGACTCTTTCATTGCCCTTGCAATGAAGGAAAACTAATATCTAAAGGTATCTAAAAGACTGAAAAGACTATACAAGGAAGAAGAAGAAAGAGGGTACCACCATGTCCAGGTATGTCCCTATAAAGGATAGGCTTGGGCTAACGCCTTCATCACCCGTAATCTGATGAGTTGGTCAATTCTGTCACATTACTCTACATCTACTACTTACTAGAACTGATATAAGCATGATTTTTAAAATCTAACATATTGTGTAGGTTCATTCAGAAACACTCCCTAAGTGTACAAATATAGAAACAGTAAACATTCTTTTCAAGTATATAAATACATGCTTTGATAAAGTTATACACACAACTGGAAAACGTCATAATCCTGACTCAGCAAGTTGAGAAAGTGCAGTAAAAAATCTCCTGAACTTGCAAATATAAAACCAAAAGACACTCATTCCAAGTATGTGAATTCAAGATTTAATGAAGTCATGCACATAGATAAAATGCTATAAGCATAACTATAGAACTCAACAGATGTGTTCTAAAGCATTTCCTAAGTATGCAAACATGGAACGAGAAGCCATTCATTTCAAATTTTTGGACACAGAATTTAATAGAGTTACACACATAATTTTTTTATTCACTTTCATGAAAATGGAGACCTCTTCTTTTTGCACATCCGAGCACATAGGTCAAATTGTTCATTCTCAAAGCTTGTATAAAGGGTGTAGCATGATTGGTAATGAATTCCCAAGAATGACTGAATTCCAACAGTTAGGCCATATATCCTAATTGGATTGCTAAAGTACAAATGGCGTAAGGGATCCTACACTAACAGCCTCTAGAACACCCATTCTCACATCTTAGCTCAAATACATAATTTAGAGACTATAGATGTCTTCAAAATTTTAACACATAAATAATGATATATTCCTATCAATAATGCACATTAAAGTTCAAGGCAATTTAATTGCTACAATAAAAGCAAAATATATAAGTTAAACACTCACCAGCTATAGCATAACTTTAAATTACAATAACAAAACATTTAGCTAGAGTAGAAATCTATTCAGGTATTAATTATAAGTCCACCTTGTCAATGGTGCTCGATGCCATGGCTGAATTCTTTCACAAAACTACTCAGACAAAATACATATACAAAATGATTTTACACAATTACTACAACTAGTAGATAACACAAGCACAACATCAATTGATACTTATATAAAACTCTGCTTATCATTCATTATGAGAATACACACTACAAATTCAAAAGCAATCACACAACATACAAGACATAACTGTCATGATAAAAGACAAGACAATCAAAATGATACAACAAACAGCAGGTGAAGTATAAGGATAAAATTTCAAAGTTACATAGACAAGTTTATAGGCTGGAAGATGTGAGAAATGATCAAGCTAGATGATTGAAGTATATGGAAAGGTCAGTAGCTTTTGTCCTAAAGCATGGGGGTTGACAACATTGGTAAAAATTATCTTCTTGCCTGCCTTCTGAAGTTCTGATTTTAAAATATAGCAGGAAAAAGACACATTTTTCTACAACCATATGACTCACTAACTCTCCTTACCTCAAATAGCTTTACTTTATTTAGTGTTCTATCCAATAATTAGAGAACAAATTGAACAAGATAAACCAGTCCACACCATCAAGTAATCGTAAGAGCAGGAATCAGGTCATGATATGGATAAGATAAAGTTGGGGTTTGTTAGAACAAGCTGATGGAAAGAAATTTTTATAGCCAACCTTATCATTAGTGAATTATTATGTCAATAGCGACCAAGTACAATTCAAATATGAGGGACTCAGTTTAACACTTCAAAGGCCTTACACACAACTTACTGTAAAGAAAACGAAGAAAAAAAATGAGCCTGTGTGGCTGCTACCTCTTGTAAATGAAAGCTGCCAAGTGGCTTTTCCTCAAAATTAACTAGCAAATCCCTAAAATCCTATATGAGAGCACATGAGAATCCGAGGGAAAATGTTCTCTAGATCGACTATATGATTATTTAGTTTACTTGATCGACTATATGATTATTTAGTTTACTTTATGTATACAAACACACTAAAAAAATCACAAAAACAATTCAAACAGGTGACATTTACACAGATATAAATATGAAAATTCTCATGTATAGTGCAAATAGACAGACCAATTACACTTCTCATAACTGTAGACCTAATGATCTTTCATTTCTAAACACATACACACACTTACACATAGACACACACATTCATATATATGCACTCACACACAAAGACTCACATACACACATATACACACATACACACAACACACACAAAGACACACATACACACATATACACACATACACACAACACACACAACACACACAAAGACACACATACACACATATACACAAGCACTCACAAACACAGCCACACACAAACATATTCACATACATACACACGACACATACATACACAGTCACAAACACAGCCACACACACTTACACAAACATACACTCACATATTCATACATACACACGCACTCAGACACAGATACACATACAAGAGAGATGAAGGCTACAACACCTATAGAGAAAAAGTGAGTGCGATCATAAGATTACACACTTGTGCTTAAGGGATTATGCTTATTTATGAACACAATTAAAAATATGGAGATCCAAATCTGCACTTGCTAAACTGTAAATTTTCTTCAGACACAAAACCCAAAATTGACAAAATGATTTATCATTCCATAGCTATAAGATTAAAAGCATCACCAAAACTGAAATCATTCATCTATCCTTTAATAAGGCTAATATTAGATCAAGAAAAGCGAAAGAGTTATAACTATTACCAAAGAATCGAGTATTAAAACTCTATATCAAAACACACATGCCTGTTGAGGAAAATTTCAACATAGAATTTCATAAGAAAAATTCCAGTGAAAATAATTTAAGTTAATCAAGATCTCAACAAACAGAGTATTGTTCCTACAACAAAGAATAGGCTTTAGGATGCTATAAACTACAATGAGCTATTATCTAAAATAACTATCCGTATGCCAATCAAATAAAGAAAACATGTGATGAATTACCTCGTGTTGATGCTTGAACTCAAATTCCTCAGACTTATGCTCATTTAGCCACGCTCGCCTCGAATTTCTAACTCAGAAACTGCTTGTGCCTGACTCAATACTGATCCTAAACTGAGTGAAAATGTTCAGATCTCTCTCAGAAAAATAGCAGAAATGACAAATCCGATTAAAATGCAAGTGATCTATTATTTTTTAGCTCAGATATAGGGTTCGGCAACTCAAATCTCAGATAAAAGGTTTCGATCTACAGATTTATAGCTTCAATCTCAGGGTTCTAAGGTTACCAATTGAGCTAGGGTTTAATGAAGAAGATGATCAACAAAGAAGAAAAGACAAGATCAATGAAGCTAGCCTAGCATGAGAGGAAGAATAAAACTAGCCGCCGGTGAGGATTGGCCAGAATCCGGCATGGATTTGATCGGAAGAGGTGATCAAAAGTTAGGGTTTCGAATGAGAGTTTGGATAAAGAATGAGGCTCAGTTAGGGTTTTGAAAAATGCTCTCTTCTCTCTCTCTCCCCAAATTTTCCAACGAAAATGAACAAATAAGCTGGTAGACCATGAGAATATGAAAAAACCTCACAAATAACATGAAAAATATGAAAACCCAAGAAATCATGAAAACATGAAAACATGAAAAGAAAAGAATATGTAAACCCTTTTCAACTAGAGGAGAATGGCCATACTTGGAGCTATGATTATCAACCAAGAAGAAATAATGGTGTTTTCTTCCCAAACGACCGGCTGTTATTCACGTTGGATAGTAGCTCATCAATGGTGGTTTTTCACGTTGGAAGTTCATTTGGGAAGAAGAAAGAAAAAGAGAAGGTGGTAGGTGAAATAGCATAGGGAAATGAGCTTCTCAAAAGGGTGGGAAAAACCAAGGGGTATATATGTCATAAAGGCCTAATTTCGTACCCTGACAGCCCCTTTTCTATAATTTTGAAAACACTACCCTTACTTCACAATATCATGAAAACTTTGCATTATTGTAACAATTTTCCCTAATATAAACTATAAGATAAGCGTAAAATACTGACCCTAACACTCGTTCTCAACTTTTCTAACCCAACTAGCCCATGCGATTTGGCTTTTCCCCCTTTTCTCTCTTTCTCTAACCCTAGCACTTCGATCCTTTTTCTCTCTTGGTGACTCCCCGACTCTCGTTGGCCAGCGTTCGTCTTCTATTCTTAGATGGAAAATTACTTAACTCTGATCTTCGGTATTCAAATCCAATCTCTTGTGGTTATGGATTCAAATAGCTGGTCTATCAAAGAAAATGGGAAAACAAATGTATACAGCATACCCAACCAGAGTGGAGTCCAATAATCAGTTTTTGTGTCTTTTATACAGCATACCCAACTCTGATATTCGGTATTTAAATCGCAGAAGTACCTTATAGTTATAGGATATTAGGGCATATTTTGTTTGTATTTTTTGCACCCAAAAAAATTCTAAATATGGTGTTCTTAATTAAGCCCCTATTTGTTTGGATTTTGAGAACCAATTGTGAGTCCTTTTATTTTGAGAACCGATAGTGTTCTTGTTTCCATCTTCCAATTCCAAATTATTCTGTGCACCTCTTATTTGCCATTTCCTTGGAATTCAATTTGCATGTAGTCCTTGCTTCCTCCTCTTTTTGCCTTATATGTAACCCTTGTTTCTCTTATGCTAATAAATTTTTAGTCGAGCTACTGACTGTATGCTAATAATGTTTCACTCATAACAGCATGCTCCTCTCTTTTATCCTATCTTACCATGTAACTCTTGTATTAGAATCTCATGCTACTCCTTGTATGTATGCTAATGATCCTTCACCTGTAACAGCATGTGGTTCTTATGACGTTACCCTTAACTCTTGTACTAATTGGTTTTTATGATCTGAAATTTAGGCCCTGTTTGTTTTAGATTTTGAGAATTAATTGTGAACCCAATAACTGATTTTCTTAAAAAATTTAGTGAGCCCATGTCCTTGTAGGGCTGGGTTTAAGTGAACTGCTATCTTAGAAAATTTAGTGAACTGAAATCATTGTAATATTGTCTTCAACAATTTAGTTATGCAAAAATGCCAAAGGCGACGATATGAAAAAACCTGACCCGACCCGAACCGAGAAACTATCTTGGGTAGGGCCGGGTTTAAGAATCATGGGTTTTTCCAAAAGAAACCTGACCCGACCCGGCCCGAGATAATTTCTTGGGTAGGGTAGGGTTTTAGAAAACCCGACCCGAGTTGCAATCCTAGTTTCAACAATACTTTAAGGAACTGGAAAGAACAAACATACAGCCAGAGGAGGCACCAATTCTAAAAACCAGACCCAGTAGGCCAAATAAGCCTAACATTTTGAAACCAATAGTCATTCAAAAATAAAAAATAAAAAAGAAAAAAGTTTGGAACCAAGAAGAATCCAAATAGAAACATATCTCATTGACTAAATCTTAAACTTGAAAAAACTAGATCGCATTCAGAATGGAGAGAACAATAATAATGCTTCCTTTGTTACATGCTTTCTTTTTTGCCTAAATCGAGTACTCAGAGAAAAAGAAAACAAGAACAATAAAATTGGGCTGATGGTAGCTACTCAATACAGTGCTTATCTTTTCTCTCCTAAACAAATTCTCCAAGAAATCAAGAAACCCAAGAAGAAATCAGCCCTTTTGTATATACAGTGCTTATCTTTTCTCTCCTAAACAAATTCTCCAAGAAATCAAGAAACCCAAGAAGAAATCAACCCTTCGTATAAAATTTAGGGTTTAGTGAAGAATCAAACCCAAGAAATCCAAAGAGACCCTAATAGAAATGAAACATTCAAAATGATTTAGGATTTAGTAAAAGAAAAACAAGCAAATCCCAAAAACTGATTTTGGATTTAGTTTCACCTTCCAAGGTACGGTGCTGCCGGCAAGAAGTGTAGGGGAGAAGTTCGGAGAAGCGTAGGGGAGAAGTTTCACCTCCCAAATCTCTCTCATAGGGGCCTGCCGACGAGAAGCGTAAGGGAGAATTAAGTTCAGAGAAGTCGGCGACGGCGAAGAAGAAGAGAGGAAGTCTCTCTCGTCATAAAGCTAGGTCTTTTAAAAAAGAAAGAAATCTGCTATTAGTTTTGTTACTTTTGTAAGTTGTAATCCTAGCTGATTTTTTTTAACACTTACGGGTAAACCCGCGGGCACCCGGACCTAGCCCGGCCCCAGATCACAGGTACGGGCCGGGCACGGTTTGATTTTTTACGGGTATTGAGTTTTGTACCCGTACCCGTGGATTTCACTACCGGCGGGTGTACCCGCGGCACGGGTTTCATTTTGCCAGCCTGCCAGGTCTACACATGCTATATTTTGCAAATGACAAAAACAATTGAACATATTAAATCCGTGTTGTCGTGTTTTCACTTATTTGACCTTTTTACTACTTGTTTTTATCCAACGCCATATTAAACTCGAATTTTCCCCTCCCGTTTTTTACCTATCACATCTTGATAACTTCTGTCGAATGGGCCATTGGTGTCCTTAGTAAAAAGAGAGGGCAGGGAATATAATCCTTTTTGGAAAGCAAAATAAGATAAGAACTGAAATATTCAATGAATGGGTCGTCATATCTCATATGACATGAGAAGTCTGTCTGCAGGATTGGGCGGAAAGGGTTTCCACGCCAGATTTTGCAAGCGCCTTCCATATGCTCTCAATCTCCACCAGAAACAACAACAACAACAACAACAGAGCTTCTTTGATCGTGTTGTGGAAAAAATGGCAGAAGAAGAGAAATCTATAGAGGGCAAGAAGGAGAAGGAGATCTTATATAAGAGTAAAGAAGAGGTTAATAAAGAGGGTTTTCTGAATAAGGAAAGGGAATCTGAATCCCCTTCTCCGCCTCCTACGCCCCCACCGGAGGCGCCTTTGCCTGGAGATTGTTGTGGCAGTGGTTGTGTACGCTGCGTTTGGGATATCTACTACGAGGAACTTGAAGAATACAACAATCGGATCAAACCCAACAAAAAGAAAGACACCACAACCATGTGAAAGGGAATTTGATTATGATGCCTCATCCATTTCAATTTGCAGATCCAGGTCCAGATCTAGCCATGGGTTTCTTCTTTTACCAGATCTTTACATGAACAGAAAAGCTGTTTTCTTTTATCTCAGACTTGTTTCTTTGCTTATTTTTTTGATTAATAGTTCTGCTCATATTCCGTAATGTATCAATACAGGGGTATGTTTTTAATTTATCAAAAACCGGTCCAAATTGGATCAGTTGACAATCCTGTTGAAAATATGACACAATCGGGAGGGCTATTTGCGATTCAATTGATTATGAAAAATGATTTGAGAGTGTCCTTGTATGATGCCAAGGCTGGGATTACAACTCCCTGTGCTACCTTACCCTGCCATCACACAAAAATGACCTACTGGCACTCTTTGATGAAAGTGTTAGTGTTAGTCTTGGAGGATTCAAGTTTTTCAAATATTTGTTCCTTTTCTTGAGAAGCATTTCTTTCAATTTTTACTGTTTTGACTTAGGTGCTTCCTTGATGACGAGCGAACACAGAGTTATCGTAGTGACCATGGCCAAGTAATGCCCAACAGAATTTCCAATGAGGAGTGTCACAATGAGATTATGATATGTGCATTTTAGTGTTTTACGTGGGGTTGGTTAGAATGTAGTCATTATGTGGTTATGAGTTATGTGTTTAGGGTAGTGGGTGTTAGTTGTTGATGATATATCTTGTAAGTGAGTGTTACGTGCCTAATTGGCCGTAACACAAACAAACAAACAAACGGAAAATAGAAAAAGAGGGGGAGAGAGGTTGATTCGAGGCAACCGGACCTCCTAATGGCTCAAATTGAGAGGAGTCATGACTCTCCAAAACAAAGTCTCCTTTGCTGTTGTAAAAATCTTCTCTTTTTTTATTTCATTGGATTACTACTACATAAATACAAGCAAGAGAGAGTGTCACACTTACCCACTAACATGACACATTACAAATAACTAACCCCATAACTCTAAAACACATAGCCACTATATAATAACTAGATAATAACTAACCCCATATACAAGATTAACTTGCACATATCATTCCACCCCCCTTACAAACAACCTTGTCCTCAAGGTTGAATTGTTGAGAAAATACTTATAATCCACCAGGGTCCCAAATCATAATGGCCGCCATAATTTGAATCCCTCCTTCAAAATCAATTGCAAATGAAGTTGGAAAGAAATACAATCTTTCGTGGAGGCGCATCGAAACGACAGATTGATCGAAAAACTTGACATGATGTTCAACTAAAGTATATTCGTCCCCATCAATTCTCGCATTTTTCTCCATTTGAAAATCAACATTTTCAAGATTCAGTTTTTCTTCGTCGTTGTGCATTTCCTTTTTAACCGTGCTGATTATTTTCAAACCTTCCACAAATCTTCGTTGTCCTTCAATCATTTTCAAAACCAATGTTTTAATTTCCTTTAGATCTTCACGTACGGATTTTCAAAACTCCGACGACGCAGCCATGACGCAAGATCGACGGCTCTGATACCACTTGTTACGTGCCTAGTTGGCCATAACACAAATAACAAAAAGAAAATAGAAAAGAGGGGGAGAGAGGTTGATTCGAGGCTACCGGACCTCCTAATGGCTCAAATTGAGAGGAGCCATGACTCTCCAAAACAAAGTCTCCTTTGCTATTGTAAAAATCTTCTCCTTTTTATTTCATTGGATTACTACTACAAAAATACAAGCAAGAGAGAGTGCCACTTCACAAGCACACTTACCCACTAACAAGACACATCACAAATAACTAACCCCATAACTCTAAAACACATAGCCACTACATAATAACTAGATAATAACTAACCCCATATACAAGATTAACTTGCACATGTCAGTGAGCAAATGGATGATTGATTTGTTACTACCTTGTTATAGTATTTGATTATTTGTATTACAATGGAAATTTAGAGAAGAAAAATTTACAGCAACAAAGGAGACTTTGTTCTTCGGAGAGTCATGGTTCCTCTCGAATTGAGCCGTTAGTAGGTCCAGTTGCCTCGAATCAACCTCTCTCCCCCTTTTTTATCTATCTATTCCATAAAAGATAGAGTCCATGTTGAGATGAAGGTGGAGTGCAATTTCGGAAGGCCTGTTCATTTTGGATTTTGAGTCCAAAACTGACTGTTGGAGTCAAAATTGTTTTTAATTTTGGATTCAATTGTAAGTTTTGGACTTGAAATCAATTGACAAAATCCATAATAAATATGGGTGACGTCAACGGATTCTAACAAGATTAGTCTGTTACCACTCACGGGCAGGTACCACTCGCGGGTTGCTGCCTATTGTTCTCGTCTCAGGCATCAGGTCCGGGCATCAGAGAAACACAAACGGTCCCTCCCTAATCATGCTACTCCCTTTACATGCCGTGCAAGCTGTGATTCCCTGTGCAAGCTGTGATTCCCTGTTCTCTTACCGCTTTCCGTAGATGCAGAAGCAGAAAGTTCCAAAGGCAATGGTTGTCCTTGAGCAGGGACCATGGGAAGTTCATATATCCAGAGTTTTTTTATTTCTGGAGGGGGATCGGTAAGCTGGGATCAAACCCCCGACATCTTGGTTGAGATACGAAGCCTTTTACCAATGACCTAGAGGCTCAACCGCTCATATATAGAATTGAGAGAGATTGGCACTCATCATCTCTTCAAAACAATTCCACACCAGGACTTTGAGTTTGTAATGTTTTAATGATCATAACAGTCTTTATCATTGCAATTGACCTTGCAAAGGCCACACCAAGGGTTAGGATCAATTCTTAACATTCCTGTGCAAGACAACATGATTATTACTTTAGGTAGTTAAGTACTCATTATAGTACTCAATTCAGTAAAAATTCTTAACAATAAATCAAGTACTCATTGGATCACCAACTCCACCTAATAGCATATCACATAAGTATACCAGTGGTAATCCTTTCTGACGCTAATATATACCTGCATACATGCATGAAACATAAACATGGTCCAAAACAGTCAGTGGGAAATTTTACTTATTATTACAATCCATATAATGTGGAGAAAATAAATGAAGCTGTACAAATAATCATGATGTCGTTAATCTAAAATGTGATCACATAGTATATTTGAATACCTAATAGTGACTCTCACTATCTCAAGCTTTTAAAAGTGCCGACCAACCCTATGCGCTCTTTGAAGAGCTTTGATGACAAGCCTATACTCGAGATCTGCCACCAACATAGGTGCTTAGTTCAATGCCTTGCAACTGGAAGGCGATATCTTGCCTCTTGTTGTCTGCTCACATATGGACCGATTCCCTCTCAAAGAATGCCTAATTACACTGCAAATACAAATCCTTCCACAGAGCAAGTGATGAAGGTCTGGACTCACTCGCCCGTCATCATCTTCATCCGAGAGAGTTCTGAGAAGTTAACATCTCTTCGGACACAGAAAAAAGTGTCATTTGTTCCCATCTTTGCAATCGAATCAGCCAAAAGATTGCTGGCAGTACCGTGTGCAAGTCGAACCGGTTATTATTTATATAAATTGGCACATTAGAAAGGGTCTAGACGGGGGTATCTTAGCATCAGATAAGAAGTGGGGGCACAAAGGCATCACTTAGTTAAAGGTAGCAAAATTCGGTCTAGTAACAAGGGAGGATTGGTACATCGTTAATTTGCAAGGGTATGGTTTAATGTAAACCATTTCCTGTCCTATGCGTCCAGAAAAGATACAAACCCCTTCTCACCACAGAATGTGATACGTACCTTTATGGTGTATGTGATCCAGTTGCAAAGTAGTTATCACGTAGTTATTTATATAGTGTTGTGGATGTTAGTTTTACTATGTGTCATGTTAGTGGGTAAAGTTTGTGGGTTAATGTGATGTTGATCTGGCACTTTGTGCATGTACTTAAGTTCTTGTACTTGAATGAAATGGGAAGAAGAGAAGAATTTTACAGCAGCAAAGGATACTTGGTTCTAGGAGAGTTTTTGTTCCTCTCGAATTGAACCGTTAGGAGGTCCGGTTGCCTCGAATCGACCTTTCCCCTCTCTATTTCTATCTTCTGTTTTGTTAATTTGCGTTATGGCCGATTAGGCACATAACAAGTAGTAACAGAGATGTCGATCATGCGCCACCGCTACATCTTCGGAGATTTTGAATTCCATACGTGACGATTTTTGCAAGATCAAAGTGCTTGTTTCGAAATTGTTAGAAGGACAACGACAATTTGCGGAAGGCTTGATCAAAATCAGCATTGCGCTTGAGGAAATGCTCAAAGATGAAGAAAATCGAAGATGTTGATGTTCCGATAGAGAAAAGTACAAGAATTGATAGGGACAAAGATAGTTTTGTTGAACGCTCTGCCAAGGATCATATTGCTTTTGTTCAGTCATTTGATCCCTTCATCATTTCAATGCAATTCCATGAAAAATCATATTTCTTTCCAACATTGATCATAACTGATTTTGAAGGCGGTGTTCGAAAGATCGAGATCATTGTTTTCGAAGATCGTGAAAGCTTAATGGTAATTGTGTTCAACAAAATCATGTCCAACAAGATTTGGGACTCAAGTGGAATAGAGTCTTTCCTCAAATAATTTGACCTTAAGGACAAGGTCATTTCAAGGGGGGAGGAATGATACGTATCTCTATGGTGTATGTGCTATAGTTGCAAAGTAGTTACAGGCATGGTTTTAAATTTCGACCAAAATCCGAAATTTCGGATTTCGGTGGAGACCGACACCGAAATCACCCAAAACCGAAACGGTCATTTATTTCAGCCGAAATTTCGGTCAAAATTTATGTTTTCCCGAAATTTGACCCAAAAAATCTGTTTTTTTTAATATTAATTTAATATTTCACCGAAATTTCGGCCGAAATTTAATATTGAATAAAATATTGGTTTTGGGTTTTGTACCAGATTTCGATTGAAATTTCAAAATTTTGGTCAAAATTTTTTCTAAATTTCAGGGTCCGAAACCGGTACCGAAACCAAAATTTTAAACCTTGGTTACAAGCATGGTTTTAAATTTCGGTTTTGGCTAAAATTTCGGACTTATCCGAAACCGAAATTTCGGTAGAAATTTGGTATTAGATCTTGAAACACCTATTTTTTGGGACGAAATTTCGTTAATTTCGTTTGAAATTCTTCAACGGAATAAAATATTATTATTTTAACACAAATTTCGACGAAATTCGAATTTCGGTTTCGGTACTTTTCGGACCGAAATCCTCCTAAATTTTGGATTTCGGTCGAAATTTAAAACCATGGTTACATGTAGTTATTTATTTAGGGTTGTGGATCTTAGTTTTAGGGAGATAATTTTTTCACCCCCTCTCCCCAGGAGGGATGAGCCCCCCTTTTCGACGTCAAATCATGATACAAGGGGGGCGCATCCCTCAGTTTGTAGGTCCAATGTGGGAGCTAACTCTGTTGCACCCAAGCATCCAAGGTTTGGAGTCTCTGTTGGACTACGCTTCTTTTGAAAGATTTGGAGACCCTGTCGGACCATGATTCTTTTGAAAAGTTTGGTGACCCTGTGTCGTACCATACTTCTTTCAAAAGGTCTAGAGCTGACCTATTATTAAGTAGAGGTGCTAACACGGTTACACGGGTCAATTTTTGGGGATTTGGGTTAAACTTCTACCTGAAAATCGGATCCGATTTGGATTGATTCTAATTCATCTTTTAGCAAAAAGCTCAACCTGACCCTACTCAAATTGCACCCCTACCGTTAAGAGGCACAGACTTGACAAAGTTCCCTGTAAAGATTCTTCTATTATCAACTTCTACGTTGTTTAGGTATGCATACGCACATTCATTTTTCATTTTTGGAGATATGGGTCGTCATTCAAGTTATAGGGTTCAGGAACCATATATATTCATCTATGGTGCCAGCTAATGGCGTTATCGACAGTTTTTCTTCATTGATGGTGACAGAACCCGTTCTTCTGAGTCAGGGCTAGAAGCAATGGCACAAAGTGAGACAATGCGTGCTCGCCCTCAGTCTTCATAAAAATCACACTAAAAAAGTATCTGGTTATAATCTTATAATTTAGTCCCACTATGTGAATTCTTCCCAGGATCATCTTGAATTATTGACTCAGCTGATATATCCTCCTCATTTTATTCATATAGCTTATTATGACAGAACCAATGGTAAAGAAGAGCAATGTTTAAAAATCGCCTAATCATCTCCGCCGTTAGCCCGTTAGTACTTCATGCAGACAATTAAAAAACTTAACCGAGTGAGTTAGCCTCCATTATGGAAAACAAGGTCTTACCCATTTACTAAATATATATATCACAAGGGAGATGATATTTGCAAACCCCTTTTGTTTCTAATTTCTTAAAACTGACTCAATTTTCAAGAAAAGACAAGCTAATGGGGATGCAATGCTGTAAAGGGAGGGTGGAAATATCATTTCCAATTTCATAACAATTAAGTTACGAGATGCTAGCAGGCAAATAGAAAACAAAAATACGCATGAATGGCATGAAAAACTCTCACCCAGCAAATAAAAACCTCTTTAAAAACAAATAAAAGAACCATTGAATGGCGCTAGAATAGCCCTGTCCAAGCTTTCCATTGCCACATTTTACCTACCACTGACTTGAAATGGGGCTTTCTGTTGCTGTCGATAGTTTTCTCTATTACAAGAATAGACAGCATATAGTCTGCGAGAAATAAGTTGCTTATTCCAAGAGATGGAACTTTAAAATCATAATCAAAATTAGGCGAAAAAAAAGGAGAAAGAAAAACAAACACTTACCACGACATTCCTACCATTGTCTGCAGAGTCAAAACAGGAGCATCATCTTATCTGGGAAGGTGAACAGTACAGACCGGACGCATCCGCTCCAACTACAGCAAGATCACAAACAGCACAGAGTTGCCCTACAATGGATGGCAAGAACCGTGCCCCACAATAAGGGCACGATACACCTTTTTGTCCCTGGTATATCGGCACAAATGTCGCTCCACAAACCACAAATGGGTTCCTAAAGTCATAATTCAGCTGATTTGCATCTTTCATATTCCTTTCAGTACAAGCATGCAAGACTTGTCTAGCCCTCTTCGCTTGAGTCTCATTAGTTGGGTCTGTATCCAAAAGTCGCTTCGCAAAACTGGCAGCCGTATTATAGTTTCCTCCCTTAAAGCAAATACTCATAGCGCTCGCCAACACAAGCCGAAGGTGAATCCTTTGAAGGTTGCAGTGGGTAAAGTAGGCGGCTAACTCCTGTTGACGAATTGCATCATCTCTGATTTCCTTTCTTTTAACCTCCATGCTAAGGCCCAGCACATACTCTTTTGCTATAACAATCAACTCTTTAACTTCATCCACCTCTCTCCTCAATTCCACCACAATGAGTGGAATGGTATGAAGGATATTGAGGAAAAGCTTTAAAGCCTCATTAAACTTCCCCTCTGTGGTGAACTTGTAAGCGGTTTTAAGTTTCTCATCCAACTGTGAAAACTTGTAAACGATAGCAGGTGGGCTCCTCACGTTGGGGCTAGAAGACTCGCTCCATCCCTTCTCGACTGCCAGTGGGATCACTGGAGATGAAGCAAAGGCGCGTAGATAGGTGTGACTGCCACTGTGTAAATCTAGAAACATAGGCTTTAATGGAGCAAAATTCTTTATACCCAACTGATGGGTTAGTAAACGCATTGCAGTGTCAAAATCGCCAGCAGCCGCATGCTCCCCTGCGAGAGATGATTTTTGGATCCATATTTGGCTCACAGGCATACCTGGTGTTGGGGCAACAAACAAGGTGGATTGGGTATTGACAGTGGCTTTTGGAGTATAAACTTCAGGGGGTAACTCCAAGTCTTCGAGGTCCCACCCTCCCTCCTCGTCATTCGCTTCATTGACCTCCTCGTCCTCGACTATTACTCCAACATCTCCATTGGGAATGCCATCTGCATCGACTATGTCCAAGTCATCACCCCAGTCAGCCGGAGCAGCCTCGTCGTCTTCCTCAGTCCCGCCTCTGCCGATATTGTCCAGCCCTCCTTCAAAGATACCTTTCATGACTCTAAGCAAGGGCCAATCCCTACCACACAAAATTGGTTTAGGAGGAATCAAAAGTTTAGGAACTTTTCCCTCAGGCAAAGACGGAACATTATCTCCCAACTCAGCTGCAAGCCTCTCAGCATCTTCTCCGAGCCCATGAACAGCAGCCGTAACATATGCGAGAGGCAAATGACCAGCGTTTTCTAAGATCTTAACACGCTCACGAATGTCACCAAGATACAAGGCATTGTGAAACTGACCCATTACATCATTCTTAATCTCGGCTATCTTTAGCATTTTGGATAGCTTATCGATGTTTCCTGTTATGAGATACAAAAAGGAGAGCCTCTCAAAGTTCTTTGTCCTCTGGTAAGCATATTCTACAATGCTAGCGTTGCCTTGCCGTAGGGCCTCTACCCCTAACCTGTACCAATGATCTTTCTCATCTATCTCCTTTGCCGATGCAACCGCAATTTGGATGTTACCGCTCTCTAGTGCTAAGTTGAAGCGCATTCTTTCATCTTTGACAAAATGCAAAGCAACTTCGGGGAAACCTTTCTGTTGGAGATACGCAATCATGGCCTGCCCACAAAGCTGAGAACTCCGAATCATACTCATAACATGGTCAAATTTTTTCTTAATGAGGGAGAGTTTGAAAACATATTCTGTTGCGTCAATTTCTATGACACGGTTCTTTCCATCCCTGTCCAAGCAATAAACCGTACTCCCAGAAACCTTTGTGATGTATATGGGAACATCAAGAGTCCTGATAATTCCGCTGTCTCCATTTGGAAGGCAATATTTGATGTGGTTCAAGGTCGTATATATAAAGACACCATTCTCATCCCAGGTACCGCTCTTGACACTAATTGTCTCGTGAAGTGTACATCGGTGCACAAGTTTTTTACTGGCGATAATAATAGCATGTTTGCTTAGCAAAGCAATACTCTCCATGTCATTCGACCAAACAACGTATTTAACAAATGGGGTCTGAAGATCGCCAAGGACAGTCCTCTGCTGGAGATCAAAGATTGCCACCCTATCCTCAGCCCTACAAAGCAAATTCCCTGTCCCCGCATAGAAAATTGAGTCCGTAGCAATGGGAAGGGTGCTCTTCTTAACAATCTCATTCTTAAGGTTTTTGACCAATGCTTGATTGTTACTCTTGTCGAGCACGGCAAACCTATTGCGAGCGACAAAAACAGCGGACCCACCAACTCCTCTCTTTGCTTCTTGCACAGTATCACCCCGGCCAATACTATCCTTGGGAACAATGTAAAGTTCATATGATCCACCATCTACATCTGAGCATACCAACACAGCATTCTCCGTAGGACTGTAAGAGAGAGTTTTCGGTCCTTGATTCAAGGTATTGGAACCAGGTCGACGAATAGGAATTACTTGGTTATCTTTTTGGGACGAAAATTCATAAAAACGTAGGAACCGGTCTTTGACGTAGTATAAAGAATCACCACTCACTGAGAAAGCAGGCCTTTCTCTCTCTAACTTGAAGACAATCATACCGCTATCATGCCCAGCTGCCAGAAGGTTCATTTCTGGATGTGCTGCCAGAATCCAAAACCTGTCATGCTCCCTACGGAATGTCTGAACACCAGTCCGTTTAGTAACGTCCCACATACGAATACTTTTGTCCTCCGAGTTCGACACGATAATGTCCTGCCTTGCATGGAACATTACACAAGACACATTATTCATATGCCCTCTCAATGTGTCCACTTCCCAAGCCTTTGTATCTAATAATAAAATACACAAGTTAGCATTAGGTTCCAATGTAACTACATGAACTCTCTGAATTCTATATAACTGAGACAAATGATAAACATTAAACGCAAAGGGACTAAAGCTAGAAAACACAGGTTTCACAGCCTATGTCACAACACAAATATTGTTCCCGGGAATTTCTCGGCAAGGGAAAATCTTAGGATATTTTTTTATATTAATTTTTTTTTTCGGGTTTATATCGGTAAAAAGCGATAAAAATAATTTTTTTTAAATATATTAATAGATAAAATTTAAGAAAAATATAAAATAAAAATATCGTAAAAATATAGGATAATATCATGATATTATCGTGATATTTAACGATAAAAATTAAAATATCGCTATATTTTTTTAATTTTGGGATTTTGTCATTTTATCAAAATGTCAAGATAAAAATGCAATATTTTGAAAATATCAGAGATATTTGTGACATAGTTCTCAGCTTACCATTCATCCGCCAAAGTTTTACTTGACGATCATCTGCTCCAGAAACGATCAGAGGCAAGCTAGGATGAAATGAAGCCCAATTAACTCCACGATCGTGGCCTTCCAAGACATACTTGACAACGGCATCAACTCCACCAAATAAATCAGTGTTCATCTGACTCAGCCGCAGAATGTCGTCTGCCGGAGATACAGTCTTCTTCCTTAGGGAACCTATATCCCAAACACGCACTGTCTGGTCCAATGAAGCAGAAACGACTAAATCTTCCTTAGGATGAAAGGAAGCACACATGACATAATGGTTATGTCCAGTTAAAACAGAAATGCAAGTGCGTGATTGCCAGTTCCATATTCTTATAGTTTGATCGTCACTAGCGCTAACAATCCATGGGTACTCGTTGTGAAATTGAACGGTACGGATGTAATCGAGGTGTCCAAGGAGAGTGAAAAGGCACCTATGCATCTTATAATTCCAGACTTTGATCTTGTAGTCATCTCCTGCAAAACCCAGATTTGGTCATAAAAGAAGTGCTACGAAAAAAATAAGAAAATAAATAAAAGAAATTTCTGTTCAAAGAAAAGGACGTGAGTACAGGAAAAGCATTCATCATGCATCATTCATTGTTCTTTCAATAAAACAATTATATATGTTATTTGGTATACAAAAAATATTATGTAAGAATTAAGAAAGAAAATTCCCTTCAAATTCCACCATGAGTTCATGGCATTATCCTAGGTACCAATATAAAGCTAGAAGAATTCATAATTCTTTAAGAATATATATTAAACATTAATAAATAATCCATTCACCAAAAAGTAACAAATATTTTATTAAAGTAGCAATAATCAGGTTATGCCAGTCCCAAATATATACCTGTGATGTAGCACTCTCACCTAGGAATTAGTGACTGAAAGGGCAGATTACAGTTCAAACGGCGAGAAGAAATATGAATAGAACTTTCTCGCATAAGCGAAGCCTCTCCACAAATCCTAAACGTCTCTGTTTTGGTGACCGATCATGCAGTGAAGCGTAATTCCCTGGAAAAGCATTCTCAGATGCAACTTTTGATCCCTCCGAAGAGCATTTTACAAACCACCCTGCAGTCTTCTTGCTTGGATTCACCTCCATCTTATGATGAATTGTAACTATTCTAGATCAAATGAACCCTCAATCAGAGAATCAATGCCTCTGTTTTAGCAGAAATCCTGAAACCAGGGTCAATCGGACTGTGGATGCCCGGTCCCCTAGATAAACTAGTAATAGTTTATCCAACAAACTACCATGCTCACAGTAATTTAGTGAATAAAGTGAAACAAACAAAACCCAAAATCCTTGAGAGTCCCAAGGTTGAGGTTGTTCGTTACAGGAATAGAAATCCTTGGATAAGCTGTTCCTACAATTGTGTACCCTGCTTGGTTAAGTTTATCTAAAAATTATCTTGTCCGCTATTTACTAATTTTGTTCTCGTAATATTTTATCCAAGAAGTTCGCAGAGGATAGGAAGTATATCCAAGGATAAAATAAATCCCTGCTTGTTATCCCCATGTTGAACAGGCTCATGAAGGTTTTTGTTTTCCCAGAACACCACAGAACAGGAAGGTGCCAAAAGTTAAGCCTTTATTGAGGTGAAAGTTTTATATGGAAAAATAATATCCATAGCACATTTCCAAAAGTTATGCCTTTATTAAGTGTATTTTTCATATAGGAAGCCTTTATTAGAGGTATCGCTAAAATTGCTAATGACTTGGCTGATAGACCGTCTATAGATGGTCTTTAGTTATTTAGCAATCTCTAATAGATGACTTGTAATCTTTTTTTCTTTTTCTTTTTTTAATGGTAAGAAATTCATTAATGAAGAAGACGAATAGGATACAAAGCAAAGCCGACTGAGAAAGTTGACCGAGAGTAAAAAGAAGAAAGAAGAACAAATCAACAGTTCGTTGAACGCGGCTCTTAAGGGGGCAAAAAACAAAGAGCTCTAGCTTCTGACACCCCACTCCAGCTCTAGCAAGAGTATCCGCCTCTACATTAGCGGACCTTTTAACATGCTGAAAGAATACCTCAGAGTCTCCCAACCGATCCCTAATCTCATCGAACCACCCGGCAAATCTCCAAGGGGTGGGCTTATTTCCTTCAGCCACCTTATGACGTTATGTGAATCACCCACCCAGATCACCTTCTCCAAATCAAGAGACTCGGCAAATCTGATACCCTGTAAAGGCGCTCTGATTTCTGCCTCATTAGAGTCTTCCACTCCTATCGGACCTGAAAAGGCCCAGATCGTGACCTCCGCCTCATCTCTTAGGAGAACACCAATCCCTGAAGGACCATGGTTACCTAAACAAGATCGACGAAATTAATTTTAAGGCACCCAAGGGCAGAGGACTCCATTTAGGACCACTTGATTCTTCACATTCACTGCTAGAACAAACCACCATCCAACCATACCAGAGATCATAAGCCGAGATGAATCTAAATTCGGAGAGAGATCTAGCCCAAGAGATGACTAAAGCCAAAACCATGGTGGAAACGAACTGAGGACTCTTTTCACTCCTTTAGCATTTCTCTCCTTACAACGCGACCAAATCGCAGCCAGCAGAGATAACTTCAATAATATTTTGCCTTTCTGATGCCATGGGGAGACATCCCAACAATCGACCAATTCCACCAACTTAGAGGGAAAAACCCAATACAATCCAAACCTCTACAGGATCCTGCTCCACACGAATCTAACGAAACTATAGTGCAAGAGAAGGTCATCCACCGACTCCCCTGCCTCTATACACAAAGCACAGTGATCCACTATCAACATATTCTGACGTCTAAGATGGTCAACCATTGGGATCTTATCAAGAATCGTCGTCCAACCAAATGCACAAACCCTGTGGGGAGCAGGGAAGCTCCATACTTTGGCTTCTTGCAGAGATCTCGTGCAAGGAGGGAGCTAAATTTAGAAGGAATCGACATTGAATTCCTCTGAAGTGAACCAAATCCAAACCCTCTTGTCCACCCTTGAGCGACTTATGTATTGCGAGTCTAGGATTTTTAGCAGACGAGCTACCCCCTCTAGCTCCCAATCAAATCAGTTTGTGCAAAAATTAAAATTCCAAGCAATATCATTCTCTCCGTGCACCATATAGGCCAAAACTCAGGCCTCCCCATCAACTGTAATAGATAAAAGATCAGGAAACAACTCTTTAAAAGTATCTTGAGAACACCACCTATCAAGCCAAAATCTAACTCCACACTGTCACACCCCTCTTCTTGAATTTATCGTCAGACACCTAGATTCTAGGCACTATTCCATATTTATCTCCAACTATGCGGACCCACAAATGTTGACTTTCCTCCCCAAATCTCCACAGCCACTTGCCTAGAAGGGCCATGTTTACCTCCTCCAGTCTTCTAATCCCCAAGCCACCCGACTTAACCAGTTTGCAAACTTCCTTCCATTTCAGCAAAGCCATTTTCCTTTTAGAATTCCCCCCACTCCCAAAAAAAGAAAAAAGAAATCTTCTTTCAATATATTCAATACGCTTCATTATACTTATCGGGCATTTGAAGATTGATAGTTGAAATTCCAAGGGTGGTCCCGAGTACTTACTCTAACGGCAACTAATGAGGAGGTAAAATTAGGTTGCTAACAAGTTTTAACCTTTTGAAAACTTCTAACCCAATTTTGAAGATTAAGAGATCAGAGATGAAAATTTAAGCACACAAGTTAAATCCTAAGTGCAATGCAAATATAGAGCAAGAGATAAGAGAGAGTGCACCCGAGATTTAAAGTGGTTCGGTCCTCCAACACGAGGCCTACTCCACTCCACCAACTAAACCCGTTGATGGCTTCACTATTTGATCTTCTTAACTTCGGCGAAGATCAATGCCGATTACAATTCCAATCGCCTTTAACCTTGGCGGCAATCCTCACCACGGAGAGTGGGCTTCGCTTCTCCGAACACTCGCCCGAATACAATCTTTAGAATAAGAAAAAAAGAACTAAAACAATCCCTCACAAGGGTTCACAAGATTTGTAGAAGATGTACAAATTTGAGCCTAATGATCCAAATCCAAATCTTAAAGGATGAGGCATAAACAAGCTTTGATTCACTCTTGGGATATTCAAATAGAGTTTTAGAGTGTTAGGATGGATTGTTAGGAAGTTTAGAATACCCATATTTATAGAAAAACCCAAATATGACCGTTTGGTGGCATAGTCGTAATTCTGGCAAAAACACCAGCGGCTCTTTTTTCTTCCCGAAGTAGTGGTCTCGGAGTTCCGAGAAATTTTCTCGAAGTTCCGAGAAATTCTCGGAGTTCCGAGAATTTCTCTCGGAGTTCCGGGAATATAAACCAAAGTTGGAAAAGAGCTACTGGACCAAATCTCGGAGCTCCGAGGAATTTCTCGGAGTTCCAAGAAGCCTATTTCCAGGCAGATTTTCAATTTTGTTTCTTATTTGTTTTTGGGCTTCTAACTCTACACCAAGTTGGGATTGTTATGAGGGTTCCAAAGTGTTGGAACACCACAAGGACAATCACTTAAACATTTAGGGTGTGTGAGATTAACTTTATTTGTGCCTCTAAACACCTAAACTAGGATTGGATCTTTACATTCTAAAAAAACTTCGATCTTCAATTGTGATGCTTCAAGTCTTCATTCGTCTTGGATCTCCGATGTCTTTAGCCTCTGAATGTGGTCCAATGAGAGCTTCTTGGTCTCAATCCAAGCAATCTTGTCTTAACACCATTATGATCTACAACTTAGACATACAAACACATTAGTGATCTAAATCACTTGTGTATTGGAATCATCAAAAGAAGATGGGAATGCCAAGGTGGGAACCATTGGGATTACAATAGTTGATAAATCGGAATATTTGTTGAATGACTTCTTGTAATTATTTGCTTTAATAAAGTTTCAGAACGGTCTTTAGTTATTTCGCAATATTTGTTGAATTGACTTTTTTATCTGAATGGTATGCTGAATGACTTGTAATCATTTTCTTTCCTTTAATAAAGTTTCAGTTGTCTTTTTCAACAAAAAAATGGAGATGATAACACTGAAGCTCAAAGATAATTCAAGAAAATGATGATCCTCAAAGATAAAGCTTAAAATATAAACAACATAATGGAAAAAGACTAGAGGATGCATAATTATGTCTGATGGGTGGACAGCACAGCAGAGATGGGAAGAATATGTGTTTAGTAAATTTCTCTCGTAAATAGTCCAAGTACGCGGCTATGAAAGAAGTTGATGCATGTAGTTTAATAAGGGATAGGGATTATGTATATTGGAGATGTTACTGAGGAAGTTGGTGAATATAAAGATGGCGCAATTGATGTGATTGATGATGAAGACCTAGATTCATTAAGAGTTTTAAGGCTCTAGTATATGCATTTTACACTATGATTTGTGGACACGAACACGAGTGTCGCGAGTCCGTAACAGACGTGCAGTGTCGGACAAGGCAAACCCCCAAAATTTAGAAACGGGGACACGGCTAAAATACAAAGTACATATGATCATGATTTATAGATACAGATTGATGAGTTGTCTTTCCACACGGATACGAGTTGTTTGACACGGAACATCTTAAAATATAGAAATGGTGACACGTACATACATATAAAATCACTTATTGCTATCATAATTTGTAACAATATAAATATGATATTCATTTATATGGAGTCCAACTTTAGCAATGTAAGAAGGCGGGGCGAGGAAGTAGTAAATATGACTGGACAGGAGGTACCTAAGAAGGATATCTTTCGCTATCTTGGCTCAATCCTACATAAGGAAGGAGGGATTGAAGAAGATGTTAACCACAGAATAAGAGCAGGTTGGTTGAAGTGGAAGCATGCTTTAGGAGTTCTATGCGACTGTAAAATATTTACCAAGTTGAAGGGAAAGTTTTATAAGACAACTGTGAGGCCAGCCATGATGTACTGCTCATAATGTTGGGCCACCAAGAAGCAGCATGTGCAAAAGATGTGTAGCGGAGATGCGAATGCCTAGATGAATGAGCGACCACACAAGGTTAGATCGAATTAATAATTAAGACATGCGTAAAAAGGTGGGGGTGGCACCAATTGAGGAGAAGATGAGAGAGCACCGCTTAAGATGGTTTGGGCATATCCAACGTAGGCCTTTGGATGCTCCAGTGAGAAGAAGTGACTCATGCCAAGTTGATGGAGTAAAAAGAGGTAGGGGCAGACCGAAAACAACTTGGGCAGAAATAGTGAGAAAAGACTCGAGGGCTAGGAACATAACAGAGAACATGACCTTGGATAGGAGAGAATGGAAGAAAATGATTCATGTAGACAAACCCAACTAGTGTCAGGATTAGACTTAGTCAATTTGAGCCGGGTAGATCCTTTCACTTTCTTTATGAAAATTTTCTAAAAGATTCATTAGTAGACCCCAGCTAGTTTGGGACAAACGCTTAGTTGAGTTGAGTTGAGTTGTATAAATATGATATTCATTTAACAAACTAATAAATCTTAGAATTAATCAATTATAATCTAAAACAAATATGAGATAATCAAATAAAAATGCATTCATCAATTTAATATAGTTCTCTTCCATCCCCAATAGACAACGAGAATGGGAGACCAATATGATACAATGAATATAGTGTTGGTATAAGAGAGAGTTTGTTTAGGATTTTAGGTTCATGGGAGGGGATATAACAACAAATATTAGTTAAAGGAGAGCTAAAAAAAGAATTTATAATAAAAGAGGTAAACACAACATTCAATAATAAAACTGAATGTCGCACTTGACACGGACACAATACAAAATTATGTCTACATGCCCACATTAAGTCTAATACTTCTAGCAATACCTTTAAAAGTGTCCAAAGGAGTGTCGACACGTGGGGACACGAGTGTGGTGCCATATCATCATCAAATGCGCTGTCTACAGCTGGCAAGACAGCTGATAATGTGCTGGCTGCCAGCGGATTCTCTAGAAGATTCTAAGTGTGCCTATAAATTTGTCTCTGGTGCCACATCATCATCAAATGAGCAGTCTACACTCTAAAGCAGGCAAGACAGCTGATAATGAGCTGGCTGCCAGTTGGACTCTCTAGAAGATTCCAAGTGTGCCTATCACTGGTGTACAACTCAAACAGTCCTGGATTTTTTAGAAAGGTTGGAGAAGTTTGAAAAGTTTGGAGAGCTTGAGGGCTCTTGGCGGAGTTCCCCTCCATGGAAGGTGACTTTGATGGATCCATAGAGTAACATATGCTCACTTTCCTACTATATATTATTATTCAAGTTTGCTTATTGAGATGTTATAGCTCATTCCTTCTATATATTATCATTTATGTTGAGTTGACTGCAGTGTCAAGATTTGATGCGTGGAACAAAGATAGTTCCCTTTAGTTATAAGATAGAATAAAAAGAGAATATTAGTGTGCTTGCAGAGTGAGACGGATATTGTTGTAAATTTTGAGATCTAGATAAATGTGATTATTGTATATTATAGCTCTTTGGACTTTGTTTGTTTTAGACCCCATTGTACAATGAGATAGTTCTAAACTTCAATTTTGCTTCTGATTTTGTACTCTTATAATAATAAATAATGAAATTAAGTGAATATTTTTCAAAAGCTCTAAGTGCATAACCACGTGATGTCACACCCTGAGACTTATACCAATGTTACAATTTTTGAGCCATGACACTAATCCTTAGTTCTTTCTTTTCTTCCCTAACAATTCCATTAGATCCATATATTTCAAGCCTTGTGATCATTTTCGTCCTTTCACAAGCCTCTGAATGGTTTAAGATCAACTTCTAACGCTGCAAGCAACTCAATCCTTGAATATCTGTTTCTTTCTTATTGATAACCCCTATGCAAACATTGATATTGTTCTAAGAATTCCATATATGATTTGGACTGTTAGATCACTTCCTCAACTGCTAGGTGCTTCCAAATTACTAGAAGTGACATTTATTAACCTCAACAAGTCCAGATTCAGCCATATCGTAAACCCTAGTACAACTGAGCTTAGTCCATTGCCCAAATCTTGGACTACGATCAGTTTTCATCTAGTTTCAGATTCTGCAAATCTTCGATTATAAATTCCCTCCCAGAGTTGGTCCTACATCAAATTGGTATCAGAGCTTTGGTTCGGATGCCATTGAATAGCAATGATATTTCTATAGAAGGATTAGCTAATGCTCAAAAGGATGTACTACTCAGAGATCACATGGACGACAATGAAAATTAATGAACAAGGGATCAAACACCGGAGCCATTCTATCCTTCTTAATAAAATTAATGATCCAAGAATAATTGCAACAAAAAAGTGACACAAGCAAAATCCTTCGACAAGTGAGGGCAAATTATTTGGTTAGAAATAAACAGCTCATGTCATTCATGCACTAAATTATTCACAAGATTGTGCACCTAAATTACGAAATTGGGAAAACACTGCAACAATGAATGAGTCCATTTTCTTTATCCACAACAATAGGTAAGTTGGTTATAACATATCCAAGAGAAAAATGGGAAACGATATTCAAAGTTTCAACCCGACGGTCTCTATAGATGGATCAAAGTAATTCTATAATTTATACTTACGAACAAAGATCAACCACCAAAGCATCTCTTCTCAACAATGCTAAGGATCCAAGAAGAATTGCAATGCTCTAGTGCATTGACATAAAACACATGCCAGCCAAAGCAGCTCTTCTTAACAAAGCTAATGATCCGAGAAGAATTGCAATACGTTAGTGCATAACATAAAACACAAGCAAGCCATTTAAATTGTAATCCCAAATAGGTAAATGTGCATTTGGATGTACACCTATATTGCAACTTGGATGCAATTGAGATGTACTTTCAACCACACTAAAAGCAAAGATGGAAAGATATAATGGAGAGGAGTAGATAGTATCAACCAATTGTTTTCTATGTGAAAACAGCAAAATATCAAACAATAAATTGATAATTCCAGCTAAAACTGCATGTATAAGTGTTCCAAGCCCTATATAAAGAAGTCTAGCACCTCCAAACACTTGCCTTTCTAGTCACAAGCACCTAGATTGTTTCCAGTTCTAGTAACATCGAAAACTTCTTCCTAAGCTAACTGCAATGTTTAAAAAGACTGCCCCAAAAAATATTTCAGACTAAGACTTTCCAAAAATTTATATAAAATGCATTCAAAAGCCACATAAGAATCTTCTAAACATCATATTAAAAAAAATGCCTTCCTTTTCTTTTCATGCAACAAAAGCATGTGGGACCTCATGCAGATGTCGGTGATTACATCAATAATAAGGCATATTTTGCAAGCCTTTATTTAGATCTTCTTTTTTGCTCCTTTTAATGTAATAGCAGGTTAGGTTCTATGGGGACTGGATTTGGAGCTGCTAAGCCTCCATGGAAACATTCCTATTGCTACAAATTGCAACAATAAGCATTAAACATGAAGAAGATCATGATCAAAATTCATCACAGTCAGTTAAGAGAGAGAAGGAGAGAACACGTTTTCCTTGAGCTAAACATCAATTATAAATCCATTAGAAGGGATTTGCTAGCGACCATCACAGAAAGGCATTTCGCAGCTGGCTGTTGCATGTGAGAGAGCAGCCACACAGGCTCACTTTCCAGCAGATTTTGTCTTATTCATTTAATTCATCAGAGGTGGCCGCTCTCACATGCAAGAGCCAGCCGTAAAGTGCCTTTCTGTGATGGTCCCGAGCAAATCCCCCATTATAATAAAGTAAGTGAACCAATCCAAGTTAGTTTGGAGGGAAAGATAAGCAAGTACAATCAGAGAAATTACAAAACCATAAAAGTAACAAATGTTCAGTTGCAAGATTTTTTATACCTCCAGAAACAAAGAGGGGTTGAGATTTGTGGAAGTGGACGCCTCGGACGGGGCCATCGTGCTCATCAAACCTGTCGATGAGGGTTCCCATCCGGTAATCCCACAGCTGGATCACACCACTGTGAAGGCTGGCCAAGATCCATGGCCTCTTGGTGTGGAAGCTTAGGCCCTTGACCCTGTTACTCTTTGTTTCGAATTTAGTCAGCATTGTCAGAATCTTGCCGCTCAAACCCTAAAAATACAAGCTGCATCAAAGCCAAATTAAATAAATCAATAAATAAATAGAGAATGAAAGACAAAACAGTAAAAAATGTACCTTTTGATCAAATTCAAAACCCACTGCTATCAAGAAATTTACATTCTAAGCCCATCCAATTATTTCCCAAGGCCAATTCCCTTGCTATGGGGAGATGGGTATGAAATCTGCCTTTACCAATTCAGTTTATAGAGTTAAAATTTAGTTTCTTCTAAACAAAATCAATTTCGTTTTAGTTACTCATTTCACTTTTTCATTCCTCTTCTCACCTTATGCCACTCTCTTACTCAGTCATTCTGCCATTCTCATGTTCAGTATATTATTACAATTTTGAATATTGCAATTTGTTTCTAAAAAAGTTTCTGTTGCAAAAAACAACATTTCTTTTAACAAGAAATATGGCAGAAATTACGTACTCAAAAATGCATTGAAGAATCCGAAAAGATCGACCATAGATACTTAACAAAGAATTTTTTAAAACGGGGACTCATTGCCACAACTTGCGAATCACATCATATAATTAAAAGATTCAATGCAAATCAACTACAGTAACAGATCACAGTTTCTAAGAAAACTGTTCTGAGTTCTGCGAAAAGTAGAAACGTGTCCGGACCAGATCTTATTGAAATGAGTTGCAGACAGTATAGATCTTTTAAATCGACTGATGCCCAGGTTTAAAAAGCAAAACACAAGTCCAAATCAACTTCTAATGAAATGCTATCTAAAATTCATGAAACAGAAAATTGAAAAGAGGGTTTTTGAAATTTCACCATAGGATCTGGTAAAAAACTGTTCTACTTAAGTCTAACAAAACCCCGTAAAAATGGCCAACTATATGAAGCCAACAAATCATAAAACAATTCATTGATCATAAGCTGATTTAGATCTATCAAATGAAAACATAGATTCAACGACCAGTAAATATCTCAATCAAAGTAATTGCCAATATAAAAGTATTTCCCATTACTTTTCCCAGACATAAGAACGTGGATCTAGGGTTCTTCGTAAGAAGAAAAATAAATCTGCCAATAGGATCTTCTCATAATGAAACGAACAGATTACAATCTAATCAAAAAACTAATTCCCTTCAATAAATACAACATTTTTAGAAAATTACCCACATCAGCTCAGATAACCTAAGAGGCGCAATCTGTAAACAAAAAACAAAGTTAAAGGGATAGACCTAATTCCTTTCAACAAATACAACATATTTAGGAAATTTCACAGATCGGCTCAGATAACCTAAAAGGTGTAATTGGGAATAAAAGAAGTATAAGGGAGATGGTTCGATTGTAACAATTCGAATTACAGAGAGAAAGAGACACCTAAGGGTTTCGGATCCAGAGAATTAGAGGTGAAGATCTACGGGGAAGAGAAGTGGAGAGAAAAGAAAAAGATGTTACCTCGGATCTGAAAAGGGAGAGGCGTGATCAAGGAGTATCCATCAGCCCCTAAATAATATCCACGATGCCAACATCATCAAAATTAATAGAAGCAAAATGAAGAACTATAAGGGTGTAGAGATTAATCAGGAAGGGTTAAAAATTATTGAGACAGACGACCAGAGAGAGTGGGTTTGCGCTCTACGGCCTACGCAGATCTGGCCCCCGTTACAAGAGAAGTGTGTTTCAGCGAGAGAGAGAGAGAGAGAGAGAGAGATGAGGGAAATCCTTTGAAATGAAAGCAAATAGACGGACCCGGATTCTTAGTCATTAAGTAAGATCTAGCATTCAAATGAGAGAAAAGTACGGACTGGGGTACATGTTTCGAGGAATTACATTTTTTTTTTTTTGGGTAACGAAGGGTGTCCCCACCCACTTCGAGGGTAGGACTATTTCCCTACGGATGCGCGCAATCACCCGGAAACCAGGCACATCGGGTAAGCAAGGGGGGATTCGAACGCTCGTCAGTGGGGAGCAAACCCATGACTTTACTCCAAAGAGCCACACCCTTCTGGGTTCAAGGAATTACATTTCGGGTACCTTTTAAAACAAAGAATGAAACACGGGCGATTCTTCAAAATTTGGTGGTAAAATGACCCTGATACCCTTCTGACATCCACAGAGTCCTCCTTTTTCATTACTGCCTATTAAATTGGCGCACTTCAATTTGATTCGTTTGAATGTGTATTTGAACTGATAGAACCTTGGGTCCTGTTAGGGGTAAAATCGGTATACACGGTACCGACCCTCAAATCCATCCTTTGTCATTTGACTAGATCCCGTTGACCTCCACAAGCAACACTCATTAACGAACCACACCCATAAAACTACGCCTTCACACGGTAACGAACCTCAAAAGAAGTCAAACACAATCACGGGAATCTCGCCATTGTGCGACCAATCCAGACTACCGTTGCACGCCGGGCGTAATATTCAAAATTCAAACATCCCACCCAGGCCACTATCCAAGATCTCCGCCCAGAATCATCGGAAATCATATCTCCACGATTTTATTCTCCATCCATCACGCTCCACGTGGGCTAAATTAAAGGCCTAATTGATATCTCCAAGATCGTGGGTCTCCCTCCCTATAAAAAAGGGGTCTGCACACTCAAGCGAAGGCATTCAACCACTTCTCCTTCTTCCCCTTTGGTCCTGTAACTTGACTTGGCTCTCCCCCATTCACCGTCCACTATCTGTGATTGCCTATTTCTAACTTGAGTGTCGAAGTGGCCATCCGGAGCCACAACTCCGGGCCCACTGACGCTTTTCCTGTGAGCGCAGGATTCCAGGTTTTGCCAAGCTAGTTCGTGCAGTCAGATTTTGGGCGTCATCTGATTGGCGCCATCCGTGGGACCGTTTATGCCAAGACCAAAACTTACATCCCAACCTAACGGTAGAATGGTGACGAGAAGACAAGCCAGTCAACGAAACCAGGGACGGCCGAAAGAGACAGAAGAAATGGTGTCTCCGGTGATGCTCCAGTTACTATGACAGCCTTCAACCAATTCAACAACTAGGAGATGTTGCAGTCGCACTCCAACAGATACTTCAAAGAATCCCTCCTCAACCGGTGGCACCACCTCCGCTAGTAAACCCGCCAGCCGAGAAAATCTCACACGCCGAAATATCAAAAGAGCAAGAATCTTCAGAAGGGCGAAATCCTTGGAATCATAGACCCCGCCAGCACCAACAAGGATCTGCATCAATCACTAGTTCGCCATCTAGCTATCGTCATGAGGACCGTCGTGAAAGACGCAATGACCCGATGATGGAACCCATAAATTTGGCTCCACGAAATGATGACCAGATACCTTCGCGAAGAGAAAGCCCGATGAAAAACGACCAAACAGAAGAAAACCCCACCGTCATGGCTGATCTCCAGCGTCAGATAAGAGAACTCCAACAGCAGATGAAGGCACCATGTGATCCGGACTTCCTGGCAGAATGGGATACCGAGATCGCTTCCCCGTTCATCCTGAGAGTTGCCAATGCCATCGTTGCTACGAATTCGGATATCCCTTGACTGGACCTCTACGACGGATCACCTGACCCTCTTGAGTTCCTTCTGAAATCCAAGTAGTGACTTGGTTTGGCAACTTAGAGGGGGTGAATAGGATGTTTATAAAATATTTTGCTATTTAAAAAACTTTTTCTAATATTTCACTCAAGAACTATCCCTTGTTTAATTAAGTTTGAAATAGTTGAACTTAAACAATATTACAAATTAATATAAGTTCAAAACCCTTATTGATTAGCAAACTTAATTAGGTGATTTATAGCCTACTTAGTATGGTACAATTATTCAATTGAAAACAATATACTAACTACTCACTCAATTCTAACTATGTAAAAATGCAAGCACAAATAATAGAGTGAGAGGGTGAGAGAGGAAGAAAAATACCAACACAAGTGACACAAGGATTTATAGTGGTTCGGCCAAAGGCCTACTCTAGGCCTCCACTCTACTCAAGGTCGCACTTGAGGATTTCCACTATTGAGACCTCCACGACGCCCGGCTCCGAGGCTTTTACACTCCAAGGAAATTAAATAAGGATGCCCTTCCACCTTTACAATGACTCTCCTTCTCCGCCGAGTTCTAAGCACTTCCACCTTTCTTGTCTCTCCTTCACCGCCGAGATCTAAGCATTTTTCAAAGAAGAAGATAGCTTTGCTTCTAAGTAGGCTACAATGCACATTGAAGCTCTCACAATGTTCTCTAAAAAATAAACAAGTTTAAGCCTAAACCAATCTCAAATGATTTTCACAAATCAAGGCACAATGAGTTTGGTTGGTGAGAGAAATTAACCCAATATAGTTGCAAGTGTGTTTCTAGGGTTTAATTAGAGTTGAAAATGTTCTCCATGATATTTTGAAACCATACAACATCTATATATAGGTTCCCAACTCAATATTACCGTTTTATGGGCAAACTAGTAATTTTTGGGTCAAAAGACCACTAGCCATTATAGCCGCAACGGCTATATTTTTTTGAATTCATAGTGTTTTCGGAGTTCAGAGAACATTTCTCGGAGTTCTGAGAAAAGAGCCAAAAAGCAGAATTTCACTCCCTGGACCATTTCTCGGAGTTCTGAGAAAATGGACAGAGTATGAATTATACTCCTGGACCATTTCTCGGAGTTCCGAGAAGCCTAAAGACAGCAGGATTTCCTGTTTTTCAGTGCTGATTTTCTTTGGCTTTTAGAACTCATTTTCTATGAAGATTGGAATGATATGAGGGTCCCGTAATGATGGAACACCACATGGACATTCACTAATCCAATTAGGCTCTAAGGGTGTGTTGTAGTCTCTTTGAAAAATATTATTTTTCACTAGTTTTAGGGGTTTAAAATAATGTGCCTTGACAAGAAAAAATGCAAGAGAGATAGGAATACATTCTACCCTTTCTATCACTCTCTTGAACTCTTCTCTTGAGCTGGGATCTTCTATGGTTGAGCTTCCAAGCTTGACTTCTTCAAGTTGTGGTACAAGCTCCTTGGTCCTTTGCATTGGTTCTTGATCCTCCAGCTTTGGCCTTTATGATCTTCTCTGTATGTTCAATGCTTGATATAGATGATGTTGAGCTTCTCCTTGGTAGATCCTCCAAGGTGTGGTTTGTCCAAGAATGCTCTAGCTCATTCGTCCATTGGTTGGTTCATCTTCAAGCATAGGCCAACAAGGTGTGTGCTAGTATGATTTGACTTGTGTAGGACCTGTCTAAAGCACAACACTCAAGGCAAATGATCAGTCCATAAACGACTAATCAATTTGCATTTGTTAATAATCAAAATAAGGTGATTGATTGAACCCATGGGGAACCCTTGGGCTTACAATCTCCCCCTTTTTTATGATGACAAACCAAATTGATTAGCTAGGTGGGAGGGACCTCTTATGAGAATTAGATAAATAATTTATTCATTACTACTCCCCCTCCACATATGCATGAGTTATATTTAATAAGTTATAATACAAGAATGCATATGATAATGGATCTAATCAATTATACAACTTCTTTCCCTTTTGGCATAAGCAAAAAAGAATGATTAAGCATTTTAAGCATAATTACATAAAGCATAAAAAATATTCAATAAGAATATGATGCTCCCCCTAGCTTCTTCTTAGGATTAGCCAATGAAATCAATTATATATGGCATCATAAGAGATAAACAACATAGGAAAGGAATAACTAATACAAATCAAGCCTATGTTGAAAAAACAAAGAGACATTCCAATTTTAGCATAAATTTGTAGGGTATATCTTAGTATATATATAAATTCAATATAAATCTACCCTATGACCCATATTATGATAATAGATTAGCAAGTTAAAGCTTATATTTTACTTATCATGAAAGAAAACAAGCAAGTTTAAAGTTTAGCATGATAAACCCCCTTTTGTTTTTGAAATTCCTCTTAGAATCTTATCATGAGATGATATGTAGTTATAGACTCATCATGACAAGCAAGAACATATATTTTTCAAGTTAAAAACATTCTTTTGAATTATCATGTATAGAAATGAACATTTGAACATAATATGACTAACTATTAGGATATATGGCATGACAGTGAAACTTATCATGAAAATACAAATATCCAAGTGAAGGTACACATGATAAGCAAGCAAATCAATAGAAACTAAGATTAGCAATTTTAGTTCACTCCTATGAATGTATATTTAGAAAGATATGCAATTTTTAGGACTATTAGTGGGAATTTATTTGAATGGACAATGTGAGCATCTCACAATGATTCATGTAAAAATAAAAATAGCAAGGATTAGCTCTCCCCTTTGTATTTGTCATTGGCCTTATATAAACCATATGAAGCAAGGCATGCCATGACACAATAGGCCAAAGATATAACAATTGAATACTTGGCCAACAAACCTTATCCTTGGAATGGATGATAGCATATTCAATTATCCAAGATAAGTCAAAAGCCTAAAGAAATATGACATTGAGTTTTAAGCTTTGGGCTTTTTGTCTATACAAAAAGAAAATGATACCAAAATAAGAACACAAGACAAGCCTGGACAACCCATATGGAACAACCATGCTCCAAATGATTGTACTTATCATATGTGAGGTGATAACCACATTAAGAATCATATGATAAGTAATTAAGGACAAATTTACCTTTAAGCTCCCCCTTCGAAAATGAATCATGCAATGCATGAATCCAAAGGGATGTCCTTCCATAGACTCTAAAGATTTTTGAATATATTTTTCAAAAGATGACATGTTAGACTCAACCCTTAGGCTACTATGACACTTACTCTCCAAGTGTCGGTTTATCATGATAAAATGATAGCCATAGTCTAGCTTATCATGATAAACAAGCATAGCACGAAAGATTTTCAATCTTTGGCTTATGCTCCCCCTAAGTGTGATATTAATGATTACAATTTTAAATTTTATTTCCCATAAGTGTATATCATATAAACTAGATAAGGAAGATCACACAAATATATATCTTTCCATGTTGAGATGTTGGCACAAGAGCACATAATTAAGTGTTTTAATTAAGGTGAATGTACCATCTCCCTCTTAGAAACTAAGAAGGCTAAGGGCACCAATTGAGTGATTTTTAAGGTAAGGGTATAACATCTCATACGTGTAGATATTATCAAACAATGAGTGATAACTATAGAATACATACATATAAACCAATTTGAGTTCAATTCTATAGGATTAAGACATAGTAAGAACGGTCAATTAATACTAGAGAGACATCCATGATTCATGAAGGTGAGAGTATACCTTATGAGAAAGATATGATCCATATCAAGGCCTTCATGGATAGTCAATCATGTTTGGACAAGGTGAACATGACAAATGAAGTACAAATTCCAAACATCTACTTCCTACATCCACATACCACATATGTAAAGATAAGGCATTAAGCACAAGGTGCCTAAGCCCATAGGAAAACCAAAATGTGTGGGAGACACATGTTCCCATCACAAGGTATAGGGTATCAACCACTAAGATGAAATATGCCCAAAAAGATACTAGATTCATAAGATGTTTTCAATTTTAATTAAATACATTGAATCCAGACCATTTTCAATTTTTCCTACGCAATATATTCTTTAAGAATCTAGGGAATGATCCAAGGACATAGAGAATATTCAATAAGTGGTAATACCTTGGACAAATGTATTTCAAAAAGAACCTTCATGACTACTTGAAGAAAACACTTAGTCATGAGATTATCCAATTAAGCCTTTGGAAATACATTTGATTATGACCCATTTATGATTCTTTTTACATTTGATGGCAATCATAAATCATGTAATAGAATGGGCTTGAAGGACAACTAGGTGCTAGGTCATTTGAAATGGTTGCTCACCTAGGGCACAAGAAATGTCTAAGAAAGGATTTGATGTGTTTTTCTTAGACAAGATATTTAATATTTTAGTTTTGCTAGAAATCATATTTTAAAACAATTTAAGTACCCAATTATCTAGCAAGTGCCATGTTTGTCCAAAATAGAGTTTAAAGAATAATATTTTGGCATATTCACAAATTTTACTCAAATATTATTTGATGCTATAAATTTTCATTTTAGTTCAAGTCTTTAAACCTATGGGTTTCTTCTCTTTTTGGTTTCGCTAGAGAGATGTGATAGATCGTATAATCTAGCTTCTAGCAACTACCAAATAATGTTCAAATTTGAGGATATACTTGTGAGTACAATTTGAACACATGGGCAAGTGATGTGGTTGAATATTCTATAAGGATCAATTTATGATTTTTACATTAGGTTCTAGTGTATGTGGATGGATACTAAGTGCAATAGGATCTAAGTCATAGTGTGTGCACTTAGCCAAAAATCTATTCATACCAAAGAGGTTAGTTTACTTCTACTAGGCATAATGACATGAGATTACAAATTAGACAATTCTAGTGTCTCATGTCACATATGGTATGAATAGCCTATCATAGATACATGGGGATCAAACATGATAAGTCTAGTGTATCTACATTTTATTTTTTTACAAAGATGTAATCATTAAGCACAAACATAAACTAGATATCAACATGGAATATCTAGGGAACCTTTTCAATGGATATTACAATTAGCGCATGTGTCAAAGACTAATACAAATCAAAATTTAAGTATATAGACTTTGGATTATAAAAATAGATTTATCATTTAAGCATCAAGCATGCATAGATACATGGAATCAAAACAAGACTAAGCATATGGTATCTATACAATCAAATTTATGAAATGATATTTAAATTAAAGCTCATACTCCTAAATCTACTAATCATATGATGTGATTCAGGTAGAGGATTTTGGAACCCAAACCATGTTGGTTCCAAGCAAGTTTATTCTAGTTGATGTATCTTTTCTAACCCAAACAAACTTACTACTTTTTACAAATCTAAACTTGCATTTAGATTTGTAATGTCCAAATCTACCACAAAAATCACAAGACATATATGAGTAGGTAGATGAAAGGGATGAACATGATGATCTACAAGAATGGTCATGATGGCAATTATGTTTTACAGTTTCTTGTAGTTTGTAATTTTCCAACTCAAGTTTCTCATTCTTGATTTTCAAATCATTGATTCCATTTTGAAGTTATTTGTTTCAAGAGATGAAAAATTCTTGATTTATCTTCATCTTCTTTAAGGAATTGATTTTCTTCTCTTAGTGAACAAATGGTATCACTTAGTTCAATAAAATTATTTTTAAAAATTTCATTTTCTTCACTAAGATGTGCATGATCTATTTCTATTGACCTAAACTCCTTGTGAATACTAGCTAAATTATTTTTCAAGTTTGAATTCTTAGCTAGTTGATCATCAAGTTTCTTATGTAATTCTTGGACATTTTCAACAAGTTCTTCAAATGTGAATTCGACATTATCCAATGGGTCTTCATTAGATAATCCCATTAAGCACATGTTTTGATCTTGAAGATTTTCAATAGAGTCCAAAATAATTTTAGCATTTTTGCAAAAGGATATTTTTTCATAAATATTAGGTGGTAATGCACAACATATTGCAATTAGGGCTTTTATATTTAGCAAAGATAATTTTTTATTATATTCATTTAATCCTTTAGATTTAGCATTTAAAACAAATCCATTTTCAATTATCTTTACCATATCTTTATCTAGACCTTTTAAATATGTCTTCATATGGATCAACCATGATCCATAATCCTAACCATCCAAAATTGGAAGTCTAGATCCCATCTTCTAGTTGCCAAAAATTTGATCTTTTAACTCTTAATCGGTTAGGGTCTTAATCAAGAGCCCACACTTTGATACCAAATGAAATCTAAGTAGTGACTTGGTTTGGCAACCTAGAACGGGGGTGAATAGGATGTTTATAAAACCTTTTGCCTTTTAAAAAACTTTTCATAATATTTCACCCAAGACCTATCCCTTGTTTAATTAAGTTTGAAATAGTTGAACTTAAACAATATTACAAATTAATATAAGTTCCAAAACCCTTATTAATTAGCAAACTTAATTAGGTGATTTATAGCTTAGTTAGCATGGTACAATTATTCAAATGAAAACAACATGCTAACTACTCACTCAATTCTAACTATGTAAAAATGTAAGCACAAATAATAGAGTGAGAGGGTGAGAGAGGAAGGGAAATACCAACACAAGCGACACAAGGATTTATAGTGATTCGGCCAAAGGCCTACTCCACTCTACTCAAGGTCGCACTTGAGGATTTCCACTATTGAGACCTCCACGACGCCCGGCTCCGAGGCTTTTACACTCCAAGGGAATTAAATAAGGATGCCCTTCCACCTTTACAATGACTCTCCTTCTCCGCCGAGTTCTAAGCGCTTCCACCTTTCTTGTCTCTCCTTCACCGCCGAGATCTAAGCGCTTTTCAAAGAAGAAGATAGCTTTGCCTCTAAGTAGGCTACAATGCACATTGAAGCTCTCACAATGTTCTCTAAAAACTAAACAAGTTTTAAGCCTAAACCAATCTCAAATGATTTTTATAAATCAATGCACAATGAGTTTAGTTGGTAAGAAAAATTAACCCAAAATAGTTGCAAGTGTGTTTCTAGGATTTAATTAGAGTTGGAAATGGTCTCCATGATATTTGAAAACCATACAACATGTATATATAGGTTCCCAACTCAATATTACCGTTTTAGGGGCAAACTGGTAATTTTTGGGTCAAAAAGACCACTAGCCGTTGTAGCCGCAACGACTATATTTTTTTGAATTCATAGTGTTCTCGGAGTTCAGAGAACATTTCTCGGAGTTTCGAGAAATCGTCTCGGAGTTCCGAGAAAACAGTTAAAAAGTGAAATTTCACTCCCTGGACCATTTCTCGGAATTCCGAGAAAATGGACAGAGTATGAATTATACTCCTGGTCCATTTCTCGGAGTTCCGAGAGGCCTAAAGACAGCAGGATTTCCTGTTTTCCAGTGCTGATTTTCTTTGGCTTTTGGAACTCATCTTCTATGAAGATTGGAATGATATGAGGGTCCCACAATGATGGAACACCACATAGACATTCACTAATCCAATTAGGCTCTAAGGGTGTGTTGTAGTCTCTTTGAAAAATATTATTTTTCACTAGTTTTAAGGGTTTAAAACAATATGCCTTGACAAGAGAAAATACAAGAGAGATAGGAATACATTCTACTCTTTCTATCACTCTCTTGAACTCTTCTCTTGAGCTGGGATCTTCTATGGTTGAGCTTCCATGCTTGACTTCTTCAAGTTGTGGTACAAGCTCCTTGGTCTTTTGCATTGGTTCTTGATCCTCCAGCTTTGGCCTTCATGATCTTCTCTGTATGTTCAATGCTTGATATGGATGATGTTGAGCTTCTCCTTGGTAGATCCTCCAAGGTGTGGTTTGTCCAAGAATGCTCTAGCTCATTCGTCCATTGGTTGGTTCATCTTCAAGCATAGGCCAACAAGGTGTGTGCTAGTATGATTTGACTTGTGTAGGACCTATCTAAAGCACAACACTCAAGGCAAATGATCAGTCCATAAACGACTAATCGATTTGCATTTGTTAATCATTAAAACAAGGTGATTGATAGAACCCATGGGGAACCCTTGGGCTTATACCTTCGAACCTATCGCCGTGCAATGGTAATTAGGAACGCTTCTGACGCCACAATGTGCAAGGCATTCTCCGCCTATATGAAGAAACACGCCAGTAACTGGTATAGCTGACTGAGGCCTAACTCCATCGAATCCTTTCACGAATTGAGGAAGGAATTTGTCTCCTATTTCGTCAATAGTCGGCCCAGAAAGAAACCAGCCGACACTCTTCTGACTCTGAGACATGGGAGGGACGAGACACTCAGGAGGTTCATAGGTCGTTTTCGTGCGGAACTCCACCAGATCAACGAACCAAACTTCGATATGGTTCGCACCATGCTTCGCGACGCCATTCGGGATAGGGACACGAAAGTAGCCCTGAATGTGAACCCTTCTCGAGACCTTCAAGAACTCATGGCCACCGCGGATCGGTATATCAATAACGAGGAATCTTTTACGATGGAGAAAGAGTTGGAAAGTACTCGAGGAAGTGAGAAGCGGAAAGACGATTTCAGATCGAGACCAAACCACAAGCAAGCACGACACAACGACCGCCAGAATCGTCGCACCCCTAATCGCCATCCTGAAAGGGTCGACTATACCCCGCTGAACACCACCGTGTCGAATATCCTGTATGAGATTCGAAATAAGGAGCCTGTACATTGGCCCGAGAGAATGCGAAACGCGGGGAAGGGAAGAAATTCCATTAAATATTGTCACTTTCACCAAGATCATGGGCACAACACCAACAATTGTTATCATCTTAAGAATGAAATTGAAATACTTGCGGGACTCGGTCGGATCGATCGTTACCTCCAAAACCCTCTGAGAAGTCAGCAGCGACCCAGATCCGAAGTACATTGACCAGACGAACATCGACGTTCACCCGGTCCCCAAGCAAAGGGTAGAAGACCAAGAACTTTGGATCAAGAAGAGGCACCCAAGATCACTGGGAACATTGATACCATTTATGGTGGTCCCGCTTCTGGTGGACCGACTGTGGAAGGATGCAACCGATATGCGGGACAGATCAATTCTGTGGAGACTTCCTCGAAAAAGTCAAAGTCGGATTCAGTGCCTATCACTTTCACTGAGAATGACTACTAAAAGATAGACCGACATCATGATGACGTTATAGTCATTCGACTCGCTGTCGTTAATTTCAATGTAAGTCGAATTCTCGTAGATACTGGAAGCTCTGTCAATGTTCTCCACCACGATGCTTTCGCCGAGATGCACATCCATAAAGACAGGCTGGAACCGATGGATTGGTCTATTTTTGGATTCTCCGGAGCAGAGGTCAAAGTGCAGGGCAAAATCAAACTCCCCGTCACATTTGGAACTTACCCTGCTCGGCGAACCATCATGCAAACCTTCGTGATAGTCTGCGTCCCCTCTGCCTATAATGGTATCATCGGACGGCCAACACTGAATGAACTGGGGGCAGTGGTTTCCACTGCCCACTTGAAAATAAAATTCCTTACAAAAGTCGGCGTCGGGGAAGTCATTGGCGATCAAGAGAAAGCTCGCGAATGTTACGCCACCCTGTTAAAAAAGAGAAAAGCCGCCAAACAAACCTTCTCGATCGGCGGCCTCGACCCTCAAGTTGAAATAAAGCAGGGAGAACCAGTCGAGGAACTCATAAAGATCCCCTTGTTTCCAAGATCCGACGAACAAACCATCGAGATATGATCTCTCTTGACAGCTAAGTTTAAAGCCGAACTTGTCAATTTCTTGAAACTAATTCGGATATCTTCACTTGGTTCGCCTCAGATATGCAGGGAATTCCCTCCGACGTAACAGTCCACAAACTAAATGTGGACCCGAGTTACAAGCCGATCAAACAAAAGAAACGTAACTTCACTGCCGAAAGACAAAAGCACATCAAAGAAGAAGTGGATAAGCTTCTTGAGGCCAAATTCATAAGGGAAATTTGTTACCCAGAGTGCCTCGCCAATGTGGTGATGGTCAAAAAGTCTAATGGAAAATGGCGGATTTGTATAGATTTTACTGATCTTAACAAAGCTTGCCCCAAGGACTGTTACCCGTTACCAAGGATCGATCATCTCATTGACGCAACCGCCGGACAAGAAATGCTGAGCTTCATGGATGCCTTCTCCGGCTACAACCAGATACAGATGTACGGACCTGATATTCCAAAAACATCCTTTGTCACCGACCAAGGATTATTTTGTTATGAGGTCATGCCCTTTGGCCTCAAGAATGCCGGCGCCACGTACCAGTGATTGGTCAATAAGATTTTTGCCAAGCAAATCGAAAGAAACATGGAAGTGTATGTCGACGATATGGTCATCAAGAGCCTCAAAGTGTGAAACCACATTGCCAACCTTGAAGAGGCCTTCGCCGTGCTCCGTCGAAACCGAATGAAGTTGAACCCCGCGAAGTGCGCCTTTGGGGTTACCTCTGGAAAATTCCTAGGCTTTATGGTCAGCCAACGAGGAATTGAGGCGAATCCCAAGAAAATAAAAGCGTTACTAGAGATGATAGCGCCAAAGGAAATTCGGAACGTGCAGAGGCTCATAGGCAGAATTGCAGCTCTCAACAGGTTTATGTCTAAATCTGCCAAAAAATGCCTACCTTTTTTCAAAACCCTCCGAAGCGTAAAAGATTTTCAATGGACAGAAGAATGGCATACTGCCTTTGACCAACTAAAGGCATATCTCCAAACACCTCCATTACTCTCGAAGCCGGTACCGGGGGAAGATTTATACTTGTACCTGGCTGTAGGGCCCATCGCGGTAAGTTCCATGTCCATTCGGTAGGAGGGAAAAATGGAGCAACCCTTTTATTACGTTAGTTGAGTGCTCCATGACGCCGAAGCACGATATCAAGAGGTTGAGAAATTTGCCTTTGCGGTCGTCGTATCTGCAAGGAAGCTTTGCCCATATTTTCAGGCCCATCCCATTACAATCCTCACCGACCAACCTCTCCGAAAGATATTGCAGAAGCCCTATACCTCAGACCGACTAATTAATTGGGCAATTGAGTTAGAGGAGTTTGACATTCAATTAAAACCACGGTCTGTGATCAAATCATAGGTACTCACAGACTTCATTGCCGAACGTACTACACCAATGGACAAACCGGAAACACAAGAGCCGACTCATGGATCGCCAGACCAAAATCCTCTATGGATGCTATACGTTGATGGTTCCGCTACCACTGGGGGCATGGCGCTGGATTGGTTTTAACAGGACCTGACAACTTCCTCACAGAGTACGCTCTGAAGCTGGACTTCAAAGCCTCGAACAATGAAGCAGAATATGAAGCCTTAATCGCCGGATTAACCCTCGTTGTCGAGTCACGCACCAACCGTGTCAGAGCACATAGTGACTCACAATTAGTCATGAGCCAGGTCAACGGTTTTAGTGATGCTAAAGAAGAGCGAATGATCAAATACCTAGAAAATGTACGCAAGGAGATTTTCGCCTTCGAAGAATTCCAAATAGTGCAGATTCCTCGAACCATGAATTCCCGTTCCAATGCACTCTCCAAAATGGAGTCATCTGGCATAGTTGAATCAGGAAATGTCTTCATCGAAATTCTCTCTCAACCCAGTATCAAAGGAAAGGAAATCCTGCAAATTGGAGAAGAGCCTAGTTGGATGGACCCGATAGTGCTCTACTTAAGAGACGACACCTGACCCCCTGATAAAAAAGAGGCCCGACGCTTAATCACCAAAGCCGCCCATTACATCTTCGACGGACAGGCGTTGTACAAGCGGTCCTTCTCCTGGCCTCTATTGAAATGTCTCTCACCCACAGCTGCGGAGCTCGCTATGAGAGAGGTCCACGAAGGAATCTGCGGTGATCACTCATGCGAGAAGGTGTTAGCTCATAAGATACTCCGTCGAGGTTTCTTCTGGCCAACTCTCTAATAGGACGCATCGGATTTTGTCAAAAAATGCGAACAATGCCAGAAGTTTGCTACCGTACCTCGTCTTCGTGCAGTTCCCTACAAACCCATCTTCAACCCGGTCCTGCTCGCCATGTGAGGAATGGACTTATTAGGACCTTTTTCGAACTCGACCAAGGGACACCAAATGATATATGTTGCCATCGACTATTTCACCCAATAGGTCGAAGCCAAAGCGGTGAAAAAGATCACCTCCAAAGAAACGAAAAAGTTCTTCTACCATGATATTATTTGCAGGTTCGGGATTCCACTGGTCCTCGTTACCGACAACGGAACTCAGTTTGCAAGCAGGCGGTTCAAAGACTTTTGTGGTAAGCTCGGCATCGAACAACAATTTACCTCGGTCGGTCATCCACAAGCTAACGAACATGTTGAAGTAACCAACCGAATACTCTTGTAAGGATTAAAAAAGCGCGTGGAAAATGCCAGAGGCTTTTGGGCAGAAGAATTACCTAGTCTCCTCTGTGCTTATAGAACCACCCCTAGAACTGCAACTGGAGAGTCGCCATTTAGCCTCGCCTTCGGAGTAGATGCCGTTATTCCAGTGGAGATTGGTGTCCACTCCCCAAGACCTGAAACATACAACGAGCAGGCGAACCCCAAACATCTAAGGAGTAGCCTCGACCTTGTAGTAGAAATCCGAGAATAGGCCCGAGTCCGGATGGCAGCATATCAACAGAGGGTCGCCCGATACTACAACTCCAAAATGAAAGAAAGGGCAGTAAAAATAGGAGTCTTAGTGCTACGACGAGCGGAAGTCTCCGACCCTCGTAACTGGGGGAAGTTGACTCCTAAGGACCCTATCGCGTCTCCCGCATACTACAACCAGGATCATATCAATTGGAGAATCTGGAGGGCAACCTGTAGACACCCCAATTTTGCTATGCTTTAAAAAGTAAAAAATTTGGTAGTTTGTCAAGCTTTGAGTCCGTATTCCATCTAGGATTAAGCATCTGTGCATTTTATGGTAGATTTTGCTTCGTTGAAGGAATTCTGAAGTTGATTCGCGATCTTAAAGGTTTCTAGGGTATTCCAATGGTATCTAGAAGATGAAAATTCAAGTTTCCAACCAACTGAAAAAAACCTGTTATTTTTAGAATTTTTGGGTTTTCCCTCATTTTTGCCCATTTTTACACTACAGGGGTATTTTGGTCATTCTCGATGTGTCTTGTCTGACCCCCGAGTTATATTTAAGAAATCTTGAGTGATTTTACAAATTTTGAAAAAGCTGCTATTTTTAGAAACTCATGAGGCTTCCACATTTTCATCATCTTATGGATATTTCAATCATTTCTCATATATCCAAAACCACCTTGAAGGTACGGCTGATGGATTAGGAGTAATTTCGTAAGATTTGGGAAACCTGCTAAATTTAGATCTCTCAAGATTTTCTCTTAGTCTTGCACTTCAGGGGTATTTTAGACATTTCCAGCATATCATATTTGGTCCCTAAGTTGTGTCTAAGAAATCTTGAGTCCATTCATAAATTTTCAGAAATCTGCTATTTTTGGAATTTCTTAGGGTTTTCCCTAGTGTCGCCAAATTCTAGCACCTCAGGGTAATTTGGTATTTTCCTGTGTAATTCTTTTGATCCCTGAAATATGTCTGAAAGATTATGAATGATTTCCTGAATTTTGGAAAACCTGCTAAATTTAGAATTTCTCAGGGGTTTCGCTTAATTTGGAAATTCTGAGTGTTGGGGGCATTTTGGGTACTTTCAGGGGATACCAAATGTTCCTGTTTAATATTGCTCACCGAAAGGACCCAATTTTAAAAGTTTCTATTTTTGAAGTTTGACCACAAAGAATTTCCATTTTTAATTTCTCCCTTTAGGGGTGAACCAATCTGAGGGTATTTTGGTTGCATTTGGATGTCTAACAGTCAAATAGGGGTATTTTGGTCCGAAAAGTTATTTTCCAAAAAAGATGGTCCGATCATGTGTGAGGGATGCATCATAAATGTCTAATGGGTTGGGTCCATATATAGAATATTGAATTTAGAAAGATTTTATTGAATTTTTACGGAAAAAACCCGAAATCCGTGATAAATGGCCCATTGGGCTAAAGCCCGCAAAGATGGAACTCATGTGGGTTCACCCATATGGGTCAACCACCATGGTGGGCGCCTCACATGGCTGACCCACATGAGTTGAGCACCCAACCTTGATGATGTCACAATGGTGACATATATTTGTTAAAAGAAAAATAAAAAAAATAAAGAAAGAAAAGAAGAAAAAAAGGAAAAGATGAATGATTACTTAAAAATATTTTCTTCCAAAGAAGCAATGTGGAATGAGAATAGTATGTCTTGATTGACAAGAAATTAAGATTGGAATCAAATCCAATTTGGAAACAAGAAAGAAAGAAAGCAAGAGGGAAAAATTAGAAACAAGCCAAAAATGGGAGCTCTCACATTGGAAACTACTATTTCTCTCTTAACCCTAGCTTTTTGTATAAAAATCAAAGCAAACAATCATAGGAAGGATTAAAAAAAAAAAACAAATTCGTCATTTTTCTCTCTCCTCCCAAGAAAAAAAAAAGAAAAAAGAAAAGAAAAAAAAGCTCTACTCTCTTGAACTGTGTTTATCTCTCTCAAAGGTTCTTCACAAAAGGGATTCTTGAATTCTCTTTTCTTCTTCAACAAATCGCATATCAAGGATCTTTGGGGTGTTCTTTGGGTTTTCTTCATCATACCAAAGGGTTGGACAAACCGAATATTTCGGATTACCAACCTAAGAGACAAGGAGCGCGATCAACGGTAGGATCTTTATCTTTGTAATATCAAAAGTAGAAAAACATGCTAGGATTTTACTTTTGATAGATCAAATCATTGAATTTTTTCTTGAAATTTCAATATCTTATAATATAGATTATAAAATTTCAAAATCCAAAATTTCACCAAAAAATTAATTTTCCTCCATTTAATAATGATTTTCTTTCGTTTTTTATTCAATATGGATTTAAATCGAATTATCAAAGCAAGTGTTTGAAAACGTGGGTTTCTTTAAAAATTGATATTTTTTGGGATTTCTATAAAATAAAAATACTACTGAAACTTAATTTCCAATCGCGGTTTGGCCGTTTTAATTTTCATTCTATTTTTCAAAAAATAACCCTGAAAGGGGTTATTTCTTGATAGCGTGGGTTTCTTTAAAAACTGATATTTTTTGAGATTTCTATGAAATAAAAATACTACTGAAACTTAATTTCCAATCGCGGTTTGGCCGTTTTAATTTTCATTCTATTTTTCAAAAAATAACCCTGACAGGGGTTATTTCTTGATAAACGAAACCAAAAGTATATCAAACAATGTCTAAAATTTGTGAAAGTTTGTTTCCAAACCAATTTTTTGATTTCCAGACCACTCAAAAATTTTCGGATATTTGTGAATTTTTTTAATGCCGTTTTAAATTATTTTAACTTTTGGCCATTTTTAATAAATATTAAAAGGGTTTACAAATTGATGAAACTCTTCAGAAATAATGTTCAATAATAAATTGAATTTCTCATGAAATTTTTTTTTTAAAAAGGTTTTTTTATTTGTTTTCTAATCGCTTCTTCGTTTTACTTGTCGTAATTCTTTTTTATATTAAATTAATGAAATTTCGAATCTTTTTCTTACAAACCAGTATTTTAGGCCATTAGAAGGTTAGTGAAAAATTTTCAAAAGATTTTACAAAGGTTTAATATGATTTCACAATTTTCTTTAAAAAAAACGGGTTTTAATTCCTAGGAAACGAAATTCCCTTTCTATTTAAAAATCGATTTTATGGAGGAGATTTAATTTTTAAGTTTTAAAATTTTGATAGAAACTTTTATAATCTATTATATATCTACTGGAATTTTTAATTTGATTTTAGGATTCCATTAGGTTTGCTTTTTAAGTAATTCTTTGGTTTCATCCGATTTTTGTCTGAATTTCAATTGGCATCAAATCATAATAAAAACCCATAAAAGTCATACAGTAGTCTAAGTTCATGATTATATTTATACTGTAAGAGTTTGAGTTGATTTGAAATTAATATACTATAGGTTGCTGTGTTAATCTATAATATGATTTGAATTTTGAAAAATCAGAAATTGATATCAAATCTTAATGATAATTCATAAAAAGTTTTCAGTAAGCTCTAATCATATATATATATATTTCTTATGTAAAAGTTTGGAGTAATTTAAAACTGATATGATATAGGTTGCGGTGTTAATTTAAAACTGAAATCAGAAATTGATACCAAATCATAATGATAATTCATGAAAGTTTTCCAGTAAGCCACAATCATCCATATCTTGTTACTAGAAAAGTTGCAACTTACTTGGAGTTCGATTACTTAGGGTTACTGTGTAATCCTAGCAATCTGGTATTAATGATATTAAATCGTAGTTTATTAGCAAATCAATACAAAAGTCAGTAAAAATCTCCAAAAAATCTTAAATTTTCATCATAAATTCGATCCCTAACTTTTTTGAAATAGAAACCTTAGGTTTCATAGATTTCCTTTGTAAGTTGGCTATGCTGTGACAATTTAACTGCCGAGATCGTAACCATAATCGTATACTAATTGTGATCGATCCAGCATAATTGGAGTGCGTAAATTATAGTATGTTATTGGCTTTGAGGTCCACTGTCCACGAAAATCCTGAGAAACATGCCAGGCAATAAGATACTATAACTTACGTGCTAAATTATACAAGGGTTGAGAGCACGATTCCCTTCCATGGTTGCGATTCAAGGCCGAAACTTGCGAACCATAGAGCCTTTGGTATTCCTTAGATGTTTAGGAATCGAAAATCCTCAAAAATTAAAAATCATTAAGTTCAACAAATCGAATTAACTCGATCCGCGTCTTAGGAGTCGTTGGATTACGGTCTCCTATCGTAGGAACCTTTAGGGCCCCTTAGGAACACTTATGTCAAGTTGTGTCCTAAGTTTTAGGGAGTCCTAGAGTTAGGAGTCCAGCCTCATCACGGCCGTTTGCTATGGATAAAAAATGTGCCATAGATCTAGTTACACTAGTCACCCAATTTTCTCCTAGGACAAACCTAGTTACCTAGGATGTAGGTTAACCTGCATTAGTCTAAGGGACGTCTTGCACTTAACTAGGACCATATAGCATATTAGATGAAGTCATAGGATAATAAAATCTTCAACTTGAACTAAATAATTTCTCTTAAAACTGTTGAAACAGTCAACCCAGTCTATATCGGTATCCTAGATGAGTTAGGCATAAGTAGCTTAGTTTAGGTGCACCGAACTACGATCGACTCTGATTCCAGTGAGGCTGGGATACGTAGGCAACTTGGATACTTGAGTAGCATACCAAGCCCGAGTCGGCTCCACACATAAGCGGTGGGGTTTTGTATATTAATCCTTAAATTAAAAGTAATTAAATCACTTAGGACTTGCCATGAAATTAGAATTTTAGGAGAACTTTCACTTAGATTGAATTCAAACAAATTAAGAAAATCAAGATACACATTTAGGAATTACATTAAAATTAGATTTTATGATGCATGTCACGTAGTTCGCATATTAATATAGAGTTAACTGAGCCATTTAAAAGAAATTCAAAAGAGTTAACTTTTAGAATTGAAGACCGATTATCGGGCAAGAATGGTGCATGTGGTGGTAACTCCCCATACCTTCCATTCTCGTAACCAGGTAACGAGTCTAGATTTCTGGTCAATTATGGGTCCTTGATCCCTCATCTAGGTGGCGACTCTGTCACTCTCTTTTGCGTAGAATTCAGATTGCCTTAGTGATCCCAAGTTCACGGAAAGGATGAATTAAATCACACCTTGCTAGGATCAGCGGCTTACCCCTGCTCTTATGGGTACTGGGTTGCACGTTTGTTTGCACCCTATGGCCTGGTTGCTCCCTGCTTGGTTGGGTAATTAAAATCAATAATAATAAAAGAGACACGCCAATCGCGTGGGTACGAGAGACCAGGAGAGAGCGTGGCGGCTAGCGGGCCATTCCCCTCTCGCGGGATCGGGTCCCACACAACCCTATTCCCCGCACTTGGCATATATCGAGCTTGAAGAAATTCTACCAATAGGCGAGAATTTAGCTCTCTTTCATTTTATATGTTTTCAATAAATCTATGTGTTTGTCTTTGTCTTTGTGATATTGCAGCTATGTAATTCTCTCCTCCAATTAATAAAATCCCCTTTTCGATTCTCCACACATAAGAATTACTGCTCTCCACGATAATAAATCTCCAAGACCAACAAGCGATGAACTAAGGACGAAATTCTACAAGATACGACCCATAAACCGATGTCCCAAGAGGCTCGGTAGAGAGTCTGTCTACTTAAAAGATATGACCCATAAACCGATGCCCCAAGAGGCTCGGTAGAGAGTCTATCTACTTAAAAGATACGACCCATAAACCGATGCCCCAAGAGGCTCGGTAGAGAGTCTGTCTACTTAAAATATATGACCCATAAATTGACGCCCCAAGGCTCGGTAGAAAGTCTATCTACTTAAAAGAAACGACCCATAAACCGACGCCCCAAGAGGCTCGGTAGAGAGTTTATCTACTTAAAAGATACGACCCATAAATCGACGCCCCAAGAGGCTCGGTAGAGAGTCTATCTACTTAAAAGATACGACCCATAAACCGATGCCCCAAGAGGCTCGGTAGAGAGTCTATCTACTTAAAAGATACGACCCATAAATCGATGCCTCGAGAAGCACGGTAGAGAGTTTATCTGTTTCAAAAAAGTAAACCAATATTCTGTGAGAGTTGATAGAAAACTCACCATCACCGGTGAGAGGTAAGGACGTCTTTAATTATATCACCATAAAAAAGGATTGCCTCGAAAGACAAACCCTTCCATCCACACCAAAATAAAATAAAGATTTTTACAGAACAAATTCATAAGAAAGGTAAAAAGAAAAACACGAGGTCCTGGCCCTCAAACATCTTTCTCCAAGTTTCCTTCTGCTTGACAATCGGACACAGGCGGAACGGAAGATTCCACTCCAGTAGAGGCAACCATAGGATCCGCCACGTTCGCTTCATTCGCCTCAGAATCCTCTCCCTCAGAAAGCTCGGTCCCCGGAAGTCCCTCCAGCCTTTCAATAGGAAAGTCGGAGTCAATGGCCTTGACCTGGTTCTGACAATCAATGAACCCCTTTGCTTCAAATTCCAGGACGTGGAGGGCCATATCCATCTGGAACTCATGGGACTGGCAAAACTCAGTAATTGCCCAGGACCGAATCTCTCCTTCTCGCTGCGCCACCTCATTCCGCTCCTTCTCGAGGTTAGCACGGGTCTCCTTTTCCTGGTCAAGTTCATCCTTAACCCTCTGAAGCTCGGCCTGGGCATCTGAATAAAGCTTTTTCGCATCCGCCAAGGACTCCTCGAAGATTTTCCTATTCTTCTCCTGTGAGTCCTCATAATTCTTCACCTCTTTGGATGCGTGAGCATAAACAAATTGGTACTTGTCCATGCGCCGCGAGGTATAGGAACAAATATCTGATAACTGCAAAAAGGGCAAGAGATAAATATTGGTAGGGCCTAAAAGACACTCAAGGAATTAAAAATCAAGATACACACCTTCTTCGCCAAGGCAACCATGTCCCGGCTTAAGGCGTAGTGCGAACATTTTTCCATCTCCGCCAGGTCTTTTAGTAAGATGCTCGTCATCGCCATCTCCACAGCCACCCTTGGGTTATGAAGGGCGGAATCGTCGGTACCCACCTTCCAGTTAGGGTCAAAATAAGGCCCCTATTGAACCGCCTGAACCCTTGGAAGGCTCACCGGCAGAAAAAGAGCCTGGGTCCCGTCACAATCCTCGGCAGGAAAGGTCTCCGGAGCCACGACTGGGTCTTTACCTTTGGAACCTTGTCCCTCTACCGATTTACTCTTTTTGCTAGGGCTCTTCTCCAGCAACTCCGCCTACTGCTTGCCTTGCGCAGATTTCTCCGGAGGGGCAACTTCCTTAGATCCTTTCGAAGCCTTGTCTGCCTGACGCTTCAAGGCTTTATCTTCCTTCTGCCGGGTTACTTCCACTGATTTAAGTCTCCGCCAAAGCCGAGGCAGAAATACTAGCGCCTGAACCTTGCGCCGCCATTTCTGCGATAAGACCGATAAATAAGTCATAATGCAAATAAAAGGGGAGCAAATAAAAATGAGAGAAAGAGGGTCGGAAGAGGGAATCACCAGACTGACTCTCGTCAACACTCGTTTCATATTCCTCCCCCTCCTCCTCATCATCGTCCCGAACTTCATCCTCCGAATCTACCACCACATTACTTAAACCAAATTTGACCAATACTCGTTCGGATTTGAAATTCTGAACGTCAAACCTTTCCTTTCCTACTTCTACACCCCTACCTACAACGTCGTTGAATACCAACTGACTCAATGTTCCTAAAGAAAATTTCAGCCCCATCTTCTCCTCGTCAGGCTCTCTCCAATCAAAGGGAAATTGCCACCCAGCTGTTTGAAGCGGCTTCACGAAGAAAATTCATTCTTTCACCACTTAATGGAAGATGGAGATCCGCCCATGATCATCAACGTTCGACGCTGAGTCACATCCACCCAATCCCCTTTCATCTTCATAAGAAAGCATTTCTGAATTACATCCAAGGATAGTGGGGCCCTCACCGTCTTACTTTTTACTATGTACGCCAGAAGACCCCTCCACCCATTCAGAAAAATCTGGGATGGTACCAGGCCAAAGAAATCGAAAAAATCTATCAGAATCGGATGCAGGGGAAAACGAATGCCCGCCTCAATAACTTCCTTGTAGAAGGCTGTCTCCCCCTCCATGCTGCTGCTCCATACCCGCTCGTTGGAAGTAGGGAGCCGAACCTCATAATCATCCGGAATGTGATACTTTTCCCGCAATTGCCTAAGATCCGAAGGTTGAAGGATACCTATTGAACTCATTGCAACTTCAGGACGATACGCCCCACCATGAGGCACGTGAGGCCTGCGAAGCTCCACAGACTCCCTAGTGAGAAACCTAATCTGAACATCCATCGGTGCCGATCGTGAATCACTCCTATCCTCTGACAATGAGGCAATCACAGGGGCATCACTCGGCACCGACTCTGCTACGCCTGGAGGCTCAAGAGGAAGAATTGGATCCACCTCTTTCCTCGAGCGTGGTGCTATCCTTTTCTGTAACACTCCGCTTTTTTCAACCGCCAGGCCATCATTGACTCTCTTGGCGCTAATTTTACGCCTCTTTGCCGACGATTGCTCCGGCGGGTTCTCTACCTCTACTTCCAACTAGAATTGAGGAGAGGAGGAAGATTCCTCCATTCCCACGGGCTCAAAATTTTGGTTTTGAGAATCTGTGTTTTCCAACATAATTATTCTAAAAGAAAATGAAATGCGAAGACGGGTTGAGAAACGCAACTGTGAGATCAGAGGATAGACGTCAGAAAGCTCGCCGGAGAAGACGAACGAGTATCGAAAATACCGTAAAAAAAGGAGAAACCCAATTGAAAAATTCAGAATTTCGACGAGAAGTTGGATATGGCGGAAAGCCCCACCAAGAAGAGGAAGATGATTCACAAAGAAATAGAGGATCTCACGAAGGAAAACCCAAAGGAATCCTACTGGAATAAAAGAAAGAGGCAAAGGGAGAGAGAGAGAAATAAAAATGAGAAAAAGAGGGTAAATGGGCGGGCTTTTATAGGACCTGCGGGTGGGAAACTCAAAAGTCGCATCCCTCTGACATGAGGCGCCACGTGGCGTCCCGTGATCCACGCACAACTTTTGGAGCTTTAAATGCGCCGTTTCATCATCATTATTTGAAGTACCAAACTAAAGGGTCACGACCGTTACACGTGTCTCTTCGAAGCACCCCTCAAAACATGACAATAGACACCCCCGAAACAAAGTTTCCCCGATGCCGAATATCCTTTGGAGAACTCAATCCGACAACATACTCAAGCTATGTGAAATCCACGTCAAGGTCAGAATACATTCAGAACCGAATGTACGCACTTACGCTGTGAGCGTAACTCTAAACAAACGATACACCCTCGCATGGTGACGCATAATTCATGACATTCGGTTCCGACTGTTACCATATAATGTACCTGTCATACATCTACGACCATCAGCCACACATTATTATCGGTGTTAAATAATATTGAAAGTTACAAAGAAAATGTTAGAAATGACAAATATTCTTTTATTCACAAGTAAGAGGACTTCTACAAAAGGAAGGCTTCTAGGCCATTTGCAAGAAAAAAATAACATCTGAAACTCCATCAAACTACTAAAGACAAAAGGAGCTTTACTCTAAATAGTGCCAAGGTCTCGGCCAAAGGCGTAGGTCATTCCACTGGATCTTCCTCCGACTCCTCTTCGGGGTCCTCCTCAGGATCCTCCTCGGGCAAATCGTCCTCCAGATGAGGTTCGTGGCCGGGTGACACAGATCCAACCCTCATATCACCTTCCGTTACTCCTTGCAACATCGCTTTCAGGGCCTCGTTCTCCATTTCCAACTTCTCGACCCTCGCCCTCAATCGAAGAACCTCTGAGCCTTGCTGGAGAAGTTGATCTGCCACCTCGCATCCTCTCTCCATGGTATGCTTCAAGGACCGCTTATAATTGGCAACGAAGTGGGGGACATCACCAGGAGCGAGGTAATCCCTGGAAATGGGGGAACCTGAACGTTCCTTGGGTTTTGCTTTCCGCTTCTTCTTACTTTGGAAGCCGCAATCCACTCTCTCATCCCCAGACAAGGGGGAAACCATCACCACCGGACTCACCACTTCCGGCAATTCAGCCTCCGCAACCGGTGGGTTTTTTGCCCTTTGCGCCTCCTCGTTCTCCGAGATACCGGTTCTTCGACGAAAACTTGAGGCTGCTCATCCCCATCCGAGAGCGAATTCACCTCCACAACCGGAATTATCGCTCCCGGTTGATCATCACCGACAAGCTCCTGAGACATCATCGACAAAGAGAAAGGAAAAAGGAAGAGAAGATTGCAAATAATCCTTTTCCTCACTCCTATTTTATACGCTCTGCTGGGTGGGAAAATTGGGTGGGATCTGACATTCCGCCGATTTTTGAAAACTCATCTGAAGCGCGAAAATAAAAACTTCCCCCATTTTCAAAAAATTCATTGGGCGGGATTCAACGCCTCCGCCGCCCATAATGATGAAAATGGTCAACACCCAGTGAAAAGACGTGTCCCTTTATGAGCCGTTCCCTCAAGGATCCACGTTTATCAAACAGCATGACCCACCAACCCCTGATAGAAACTCTTCAACTCCATCATCTTCAGAGAGTCGGGACCGATCCACGACTTAAAATTTTTTTAGCTACTTCCCTTACCCTTATAAAGGGACAAGAAAGTAGGGGGGGGGGGGGGGGCAGTATGTTAGGGGTAAAATCGGTATACACGGACCGACCCTCAAATCCATCCTTCGTCATTTGACTAGATCCCGTTGACGTCCACAAGCAGCACTCCTTAACGAACCACACCCATAAAACTACGCCTTCGCACGGTAACGAACCTCAAAAGAAGTCAAACATAATCACGGGAATCTCGCCATTGTGCGACCAATCCGGACTACCGTTGCACGCCAGGCGCGATATTCAAAATTCAAACATCCCGCCCAGGCCACTACCCAAGATCTCTGCCCAGATCATCGGAAATCATATCTCCACGATTTTATTATCCATCCATCACGCTCCACGTGGGCTAAATTAAAGGCCTAATTGATCTCTCCAAGATCGTGGGTCTCCATCCCTATAAAAAAGGGGTCTACACACTCAAGCAAAGGCATTCCAACCACTTCTCCTTCTTCCCCTTTGGTCCGGTAACTTGACTTGGCTCTCCCCCATTCACCGTCCATTGTCTGTGATTGCCTATTTCTGACTTGAGTGTCGAAGTGGCCGTTCGAAGCCACAACTCCGGGCCCACTGACTCTTTTTCTGTGAGCGTAGGATTGCAGGTTCTGCCAAGCTAGTTCGTGCAGTTAGATTTTGGGCGTCATCAGGTTCGTTTTATCTTGGTCGTCAGAAATAACTAGAGACGAATGGATGCTTAATAAGTATTGGAAAAAAAATTTGGAACGCTGACAACCCAAAGTCAATCATTGTCTTTTCTCGCTTCTCTTTTGGCTTAGAACGGTAATATTATTGAATACATCTCACTTCTCTTTTGGTCATCACTTCTCTTTTGGCTTATAACGGTAACGTTATTGAATACGTCTCTTTTGGCTTATAATCTTTTCACTTCTCTTTTGGTCCTCACTTCTCTTTTAGCTTATAACGATAACGCTAATGAATACGGCTCTTTTGGCTTAGAATGGCGACTTTATTGAATATTTTATTATTTCTCACGTCTCTTTTGGCTGAGAATGCCGCCTGATTCTAGAGTATGCCCCCGGAATATCAAGTACGCGAAACACCCATCACTCAAAGATAACAAGTATGCCGCCGAATTTTCTAGGTTCAAACATGTGTTCCAAATGTATCGAGTACGCCGCGGGATTCTAGACTACGCCACTGGAATATTAAGGGGTACACTGGCGGAAATAGGGTGTAAGCAGAAATAGGGTGTACGCCGACGAAATTTAGGGGATGCCGGTAGAAATAATGGGTATGCTGGCGGAATATCGAGTACGCTGCCGGATTTTTTTGGTTCAAACATGTGTTCCAAACGTATCAAGTACGCCGCCGAAACATCGAATACACCGCCAGATTCTAGAGTACGCCGCCGGAATATCAAGGGGTATGCCAGCGGAAATACGGTGTAAGCGAAAATAATGGGTACGCCGACGGAATCTCATACAGAGAGGTGGTATTATTAGAAGACGCCACCGTTCCATATTAAGGGGCCATCGTTCCAAAAAAATTTCCAACACATGTCAAGCATCCATCCGTCTCTAGTTATTTCTTACGGCCAAGATAGAAATGAACCCAAGGTTCTGTCAGTTCAAATACACATTCAGACGAACCAAAACAAGCCTCGTGAAGCGCGCAAATTTAATGGGCAGTAATGAAAAAGGAGATTTATGTCGATGTCAGAAGGATATCAGGGTCTTTTTACCACCCGATTTTGAAGAATCACTCGTGTTTCATTCTTGTTGTAAAAGGTACCAGAATCCATAAGTCCTCGAAACATGTGCTTGCATTCCGTACTTTTCTCTTCAAACAAACAAGGTGTACAGCTCGGGTCGATTTAACCCGAAAGAAAAAAGTCTCCTCGAGTTCGGGTTGGGTTGGGGTTCGGGTTAAGTTTTCTGGACCTGGGTTGAGTTCGAGTCGGGTTAGGTTGAGGGTTTGGGCAACCAAAACAGTGTGAAACCCAAAAGTTTTTACGATTTTTTTTTTCGTAAACTTAAAATTTTGGGTTCAGTCAGGTTGAACTCTGGTCGGGTCGAGTTGGGTTGGAAAAAAGAGTTTGTCAGGTAGGGTCGGGTTGAAACTCGTCGGATTGGAAATCGGGTCGGGTCCATTTCGAGTTGGAAAATTGGGTTCCTAGTGTCGGGTCGGGATGGCCTCAACCCGACCCAAGTTGCACACCTGCAAACAACCATACAAGAAATCGTGGACCGGATTGGGACGAACTGGACCGGGCCGAACATAGGAGTCTCTGTATTGCGGTAACATTGAAATTTAACTAGTTCCGCTGACTAGTTAAATAAGTGGGTGGTTATGTGTTCTGTTGATCCGGATAGGCCACCTAGTAGGCCCTACCTTGGATCAATAAGTGGCAACTAAGTTTGAATGGTCAAGATTTGTCTATTTGGTGTGGCTTTTGAGTCATTGAAGATTGAAAATACCACCTACTAGGTGGACGGCTGTGATCGATCAATGAGGGGCCAGCTATGTAATATTGCATTAAAGTAGGGTCGCACAATGGTGGCATTTCTCACATTTATTTTAGGCCCCATTTTGGATTGCAAGCAAAACATTTATAACTGGAAAAAAATTTGGGTGATGATAAATTCGCACCAATTATAGGATGATTCGCACCTGTGGGACCCGATCCCGCGAGAGGGGCGGCGCGACTCGCCTCCCTCTCTCTTGGTCTCTCGTACCCACGCGGTTGGCATGTGCCGTTTATTATTGATTTAATTCATTTTTGCCATGAACTTTGGATCACTAAAGCAATCCAAATTTCACGCAAAAGAGAATGACAGAGTCGCCACCTAGATGAGAGATCTATGACCCCTAATTGACAAGAAATCTAGATTCGTTACCTGATTATGAGAATGGAAGGTATGTGGACCATTCTTGCCCGATAATCCGGTCTTCAATTCCAAAAGTTAACTCTCTTGAATTTTTCTTCAATGGCTCATTTAACTCTATATTAATGTGCGAACTAGGTGACATGCATTCCAAAATCTTTTTTCGATATGATTCCTAATGTGTATCTTGATTTTCTTAATTCATTTGGATTCAATATATGTGAATGTTCTCATGAAATTCTTATTTGAGGGAAATCTTATATATTTTAATTAATTTAGTTAAAAAAAACTAACATACAAAATTCCACCATTTGTGGTGGGCCAACTCGTGCTGGGTATGCCATTCAAAGCACCCATAGCTGCCTATGTATCCAAGCCTCACTAGAATCAGAGTGGATTGTAGCTCGGTGCCTAAACTAAGCTATATGCCTAAGACATCTACGACACCAATCTAGACTGGAAGGACTGTTTCAACAGTTTAAGAGAGATTATTTAGTTCAAGTTGAGTAGATTTTATTATCCTAGGACTCAATTTAAGATGCTATATGGTCTATCTAAGCGCAAGACATCCCTTAGACTAATGCAGGTGAACCTACATCCTAGGTAACTAGGCTTGTCCTATGGGAAAACAGAGTAACTAGTGTAACTAGATCTATGACTCAATTGCTAATAATAGCAATCAGTCCTGATGAGGCTGAACTCCCTAACTCTAGGACACCCTAAAACCTAGAACACAGCGTGATGTAAGTGTTCCTAAGGGGCCCTAAAGGTTCCTACGATGAGATATCGTTATCCAACGGTTCCAAAAGCACGAATCAAATGATCTTAATTTATTAAGTTAATGATTTTTCATTTTTCAAAGATTTTCGATTCCTACCATCTAAGGAATGAGTTGCACTCATAAAAGGGAATCATGCTTTCCACCCTTACATAATTTAACACGTAAGTTATAGTATGTTATTGCCTGGCATAGTTCTCAGGATTTCTGTGGACAGTGGACCTCGGACCCAACAACATACTATAATTTGAATGCTCAAATTATTAAGGATTGATCGCAATTAAGATACGATTATGAACGCAATCTTGGCAGTTAAACTATCATAGCATTGCAAATTAGCAAATGAAATCAACGATTCCTAAAATTTCTATTTCGATAGTTTAAAGATTGAATACACGATAGAGCATTAGAATTCTCTAAAAAATTTTATAACAATTTGAATTTGCTTAAAAATTTTACAATTTCAGTTCAGATTATAGATTTACACATAAACTTATAGCAAATCTAATCTAATTAAGTAAAATTTTGTACAGTAGCTTTCTCTTGACTAGAAAAGGGTACTGTAAAATTTTCATGGATTTTAAAGATTATCTACTATCAATTGTTGATTTTAAAGATATCTGTCTAGATTTTGAAATTACAAAGTAACACATAGTAAAAATAATCCAAATTTATCCAAACTTTGTGAAAACATGTAATTCCAACAGTAAATATCAATGGAATATTTTCAGAATTTTGCATTGCAGTTTGCTATTTGTTTTCTGATTTAATATGGCACGCTTGATTTAAAATAAAAATCATAAACAAATATCTAACAGCAACTAAAAATCATAAAAAATTCAGAGGAGATTAGATCAGGCCTTAGTTACTTTGCATCCAAATTGCATATCTGGAAACCCTACATATTTCTCAAAAATTAGTTTTTCCAGAAATGCCCCTAGAATTAAATAAATTTTTAAACCCCTTAAAGAAAACCCAAAATTCTTCAAAACATTCGTGCTGTTCGAAAACCATAAAAGTCTGTTATGTTTAAATTTTTATTGATTTTTGATCTGTTTTGACATTTTTCTGAATTCGATCTTTGGAATTTTACCCCTTTAAGGGTAAAGTTCAAAAGGTCCAATCGTGGTCAAAACAAAGTCAAAATTTCTGAAAATTCTAGATTTCTAATATTTTTAATACACAAAAGACTCAGAGATTGAAAAATTCAAGAAATTTCAAAGGTTTATTAAAGTTGCTTTGTAAAGTGGATTTAAATCCTCTTAATTTCAAAAATTGGATTTTAATATTAAAAAACAGATTTTTCAAGAAAAAATTTTAGATTTTGAAATAACCTAAACCTGATCTTATCTCCTCAAAATTTCACATTCAAACAAATTCATCTTCATAGCTTTTAAAAAAAAAATCACAAATTCATTCCTAGCATGCTTCTAGTTTAAACTACACGAAAGAGGGTTTTGGAAGACCAACCTTGCTACCTCTCCTTGTCTCTAGGGTAAATAATCCTTGGATATACGCTTTGACTTACCCTTTTAATCGTAAAGAAAATATCGAATAGCCTCCAATGTTGAATATGTTGAATATATGAAAGCACTTTGTGTAGAACCAAGTGATAGAGATTGAAATTCCAAGGGTGGTCCCGAGTACTTACTCTAACGGCAACTAAAGAGGAGGTGAAATTAGGTTGCTAACAAGTTTTAACCTTTTGAAAACTTCTAACCCAATTTTGAAGATTAAGAGATCAAAGATGAAAATTAAACACAACAAGTTAAATCCTAAGTGCAGTGCAAATGTAGAGCAAGAGATAAGAGAGAGTGCACCCGAGATTTAAAGTGGTTCGGTCCTCCAACACGGGGCCTACTCCACTCCACCAACCAAACCCGTTGATGGCTTCACTATTTGATCTTCTTAACTTCGGCGAAGATCGGTGCCGATTACAATTCCAACCGCCTTTAACCTTGGTGGCGATCCTCACCACGGAGAGTGGGCTCCGCTTCTCCGAACACTCGCCGGAATACAAATTCTTGATAAAGAAAGAAAGAACAAAAAATTCCTCACAAGGGTTTACAAACTTTGTAGAAGATGTACAAATTTGAGCCTAATGATCCAAATCCTAATCTTAGAGGATGAGAGGCATAAACAAGCTTGAATCACTCTTAGGATGTTCAAATAGAGTTTTTGAGTGTTAGGATTGGTCATTGGAAAGATGGGAATACCCATACATATATATATATATATATATATATATATATAGAAAAACCAAATATGACCGTTTGAGGGGCATAGTCGTAATTTTGGCAAAGTTCCCAACGGTCACAAATTTCTTCCCGTTATAGTGTTCTCGGAGTTCCGAGAAATTATCTCGGAGTTCCGGGAATATAAACAGAAGTTGAAAAAAGCCACTGGACCAAATCTCGGAGCTCCGAGCTCAGAGCTCCGAGAAGCCTATTTCCAGGCAGATTTTCAATTTTGTTTTTTATTTGATTTGGCTTCCAACTTTACACCAAGTTGGGATTGTTATGAAGGTTCCAAAGTGTTGGAACACCACAAGGACAATCACTTAAACATTTAGGGTGTGTGTTTATTTACTTAATTTATGCCTCTTAAAATCTAATACTAAGATTGGATCTTATACATTCTAATATGACTTCGATCTTCAATTGATTCTTCAAGTCTTCATTCGTCTTGGATCTCCGATGTCTTTGGCTTCATAAGTGGTCCAATGAGAGCTTCTTGGCCTCAATCCAAGCAATCTTGTCTTAGCAGAATTATAATCTACAATTTGGACATTCAAACACATTAGTGATATTAAATCACTTGTATATTGGAATCATCAAAATAAGATGGGAATGCCAAGGTGGAAACCATTGGGCTTACAATCTCCCATTTTTTGTTGATGACAAGCACAAGAGATTTTTCCAATAAAAGCATGCATATATTTCCTTACACTAGATTTCTCTCCCCCTTTGGCATCAATCAAAAAGATTGGGGTAAAAGAAAATCAAAGGGATAAAATTTACAATTTTAAGCTCCCCCTTTTTCAAGGAAATAGACAAACATAAAACTCCTATTTAGAGTTTTTATTCAACACAAGAGGGGATATTTAAATAACCATAAAAAGATATTCAATTTTAAGTGCAAGCCCCAATCTAAGCACATATGAATAGAATCATATGGGGGCTTTGGGAACCCAAGCCTTCTTGGTTCCACCACAATCCCTAATTTTAGATGCACATTGGAATTGGTAATGACCATTGATTCCACAATAATGAAATCTAACATGAGGGTTAGATAGACTAGTCATATCATAAAATGCATGATTAGGTCTATGACAAGTCTTCTTCAAGATTATGTCAATAATTTTGTCACCATTTAGGAATCCATGAAGACATAATCTTAACCTTTCATTTTCATTATGAAGATGGGTTATTTGATTTAGAAAATCATTAGTGTCATCTTCATAAGATTTGGAAGAGCTTGCCACATTTTGGAGTTTAGCAATTTGGCAAGTTTTCTCATCCAAACAACCCTTAAGGGTTTCAATCTCAAGTTTAAAATTTTCAATTTGTACTTTAGCTTGAGATTTGGAAGAAGAAGATTCATTTATCAAAATATCACGTTCATTTTCTAATTTTGAAATAGACTTCTTTTGAACTTTATTTTTTAAAATTTGAGAATGCAAGGTAATGCACAATTCATCATAAGATATGTTTCCACTTTCACTACTTGATGAATTACTCGAGGGATTAGAATTTACCTCATCTTCATGGGTGGGTGCCATGAAGCAAAGATCTTCCTTATTAGCCTCCCCTTCGCTAGAACTTTTGCTCGACGTGCTTGACGCATCCCAAGCGGCGACGAGACCCTTATTCTTCTTCCAATCTTTCTTCTTTCCCTTGTACTTTGAGGAAGATGACTTGAGAAGAGGAAACTCCGGACTTTTGTGTCCAATCTTCTTGCAATTGTAACACCTTAATCCTCCTTCAACTTCACTTTCTTCTTTCTTCTTCTTTTTATCCTTCTTATGTTTCTTTCTCCACAAACTTTTAAATTTTCTTAACGCTTCTTTCTCATCACTATCCGCTTCGCTTGAGGATGATGAGTCCATCTTGGAGGCCTTTAGAGCTAGAGATCGACTTTCTCTTTCTTTCTCTTTCGGCTTCTTCTCTTCTTGACGGCTAGTGAGGAGCATCGCATGAGTGATAAGAGATCTTACAAACTCCTCCATAGTTAGCGTCTTGAGATCTTTTGATTCTTGGATGGCTGTGACTTTTGGATCCCAATAAGGAGGAAGTGACCTAAGCAACTTACTCACAAGCTCATCAGTAGGATAATATTTACCAAGATTTGCTAATTCATTAGATATTTTAGAAAATCAGGTATATATTTCGGAAATACTTTCATTTTGACCCATTCTAAACATTTCATATTTGCTCTTTAACAAGTTTATTTTGGAATCCTTGACTTGTTATGTTCCCTCATGGGTAACGGCAAGTGTATCCTAAATAATCTTGGCGGAATAAAAAAGAGCTACTCTATTAAACTCCTCCGTAGATAAGGCACAAAACAAAGAGTTTATAGCTTTGTAATTTAAATTTGCATGCCTTTTCTCTACAACATTCCATTCTTCAAATGGTTTGGAAGGCAAAGTGTATCTATTTTCCACAATATGCCAAAGTTCCACATCTATCGAAAGAAGATAGTTGCGCATCCTTGTATTCCAATGTCCATAGTTGGACCCATCAAAGAAAGGAGGTCTAGTTGTGGAATGGCCTTCCGGAAGTCCGGTTCCATTTATGTTTGCCATTTCACAATTAGAAAGTTGCCAAAGATCTTATGATCTTTCCCTTGTTAATTTTTTTTTAAAAATTTACCAAAGATTTTAAGAAAAGAAAATCTTTTAAGAGCCAAGGTTTTGATACCAAATGAAATTCCACAGGTGGTCCCGAGTACTTACTCTAACGGCAACTAAAGAGGAGGTAAAATTAGGTTGCTAACAAGTTTTAACCTTTTGAAAACTTCTAACCCAATTTTGAAGATTAAGAGATCAAAGATGAAAATTAAGCACAACAAGTTAAATCCTAAGTGCAGTGCAAATGTAGAGCAAGAGACAAGAGAGAGTGCACCTGAGATTTAAAGTGGTTCAGTCCTCCAACGCGAGGCCTACTCCACTCCACCAACCAAACCCGTTGATGGCTTCACTATTTGGTCTTCTTAACTTCGGCGAAGATCGGTGCCGATTACAATTCCAACCGCCTTTAACTTTGGTGGCGATCCTCACCACGGAGAGTGGGCTCCGCTTCTCCGAACACTCGCCCGAATACAAATTCTTGATAAAGAAAGAAAGAACAGAAAATCCCTCACAAGGGTTTACAAACTTTGTAGAAGATGAACAAATTTGAGCCTAATGATTCAAATCCTAATCTTAGAGGATGAGAGGCATAAACAAGCTTGAATCACTCTTAGGATGTTCAAATACAGTTTTTGAGTGTTAGGATTGGTCATTGGGAAGATGGGAATACCCATATATATAGAAAAACCAAATATGACCGTTTGAGAGGCATAGTCGTAATTATGGCAAAGTTCCCAACGGTCACAAATTTCTTCCCGTTATAGTGTTCTCGGAGTTCCGAGAGAGTTTCTCGGAGTTCTGAGAAATTATCTCTGAGTTCTGGGAATACAAACAGAAGTTGGAAAAATGCTACTGGACCAAATCTCGGAGCTTCGAGGATTTCTCGGAGTTCCGAGCTCGGAGCTCCGAGAATTCTTTCGGAGTTCCGAGAAGCCTATTTCCAGGCAGATTTTCAATTCTGTTTCTTATTTGATTTGGCTTCCAACTTTAGACCAAGTTGGGATTGTTATGAGGGTTCTAAAGTGTTGGAACACCACAAGGACAATCACTTAAACATTTAGGGTGTGTGTTTATTTACTTAATTTATGCCTCTTAAAATCTAATACTAAGATTGGATCTTATACATTCTAATATGACTTCGATCTTCAATTGATTCTTCAAGTCTTCATTCGTCTTGGATCTCCGATGTCTTTGGCCTTCATAAGCGGTCCAATGAGAGCTTCTTGGCCTCAATCCAAGCAATCTTGTCTTAGCGCAATTATAATCTATAACTTAGACATTCAAACACATTAGTGATATTAAATCACTTGTGTATTGGAATCATCAAAATAAGATGGGAATGCCAAGGTGGAAACCATTGGGCTTACAGAGATGAACGCCAAAGCACACAAAACAATGGAACAAATTCCAAGATGGAGGAGAGAGAGAGGGACAAAAATTTCAATCCCTCCCAGTGTTGCTTGCTTTGATTTTTATACCAAAGTGTTAGGGTTAAGAGAGAAATAGTAGTTTTCCCTGTGAGAGCTCCCATCCTTAGCTTGTTTCCAATTTTTCCCTCTTGCTTTCTTTCTTTCTTGTGTCCAGATTGGATTTGATTCCAATCTTAATGTCTTATCAATCAAGACATGCTAATTCCCATTCCACATTGCTTCTTTGGAGAAAACCTTTTTAACCAACAATTCATTTTTTTTTCTTTCCTTCTTCTCTTTCATTATTTATATATATATATATATATATATATATATTTTTTTTTTTTAACAAATATGATGTCACCACTGTGACATCATCAAGGTTGGGCGCTCATCCCATGTGGGGCGCCCACCATGGCGGTCGACCCACATGGGCTCCATTTTTGCGGGCTTTAGCCCAATAGGCCATTTCACATGGGCTTTAGGTTTTTTTGTAAAAATTCAGTAAAATCTTTCTAAATTCAACATTTTTATATATGGACCCAAACCATTTGACATTTATGGTGCACCATCGACATATGGTCAAACCATCCCCTTTAGAAAAAATAAATTTTCAGACCAAAATACCCCCCTATTCGACCATTACAAATCGAAATGCGACTAAAATACCCTCAAATTGGTTCACCCCTTAAAGGATAAGTTAAAAATGGAAAGTCTTTGTGGTCAAACTTTTAAAATTGGGTCATTTTGGTGGGCAATATCAAATAGGATCATTTGGTACCCCCTAAAAATACCCAAAATGCCATTGACACATAAAATTTCCTAGTTAAGCGAAACCCCTGAGAAACTCTACATGTAGCAGGCTTTCCAAAATTCATGAAATGATCTAATATTCCTTAGACACACCCTAGAGGTCAAATGAAACATATTGAAAATGACCAAATTACCCATGAGGTATAAAATTTGGTGAAACTAGGGAAAACCGTTAGAAATTCCAAAAATAACAGGTTTCCAAAAATTTAAGAAACGACGTGGGATTTCTCAAACACGGTCCAATAATCAAATGAATCACCCAGGAAAAGACCAAAATACCCCTGGAGTGCAAGAATAAGGAAAACCCTGAGAAATCTAAATTTAGCAGGTCTTCCAAAACTTATGGAATTACTCATGATTTCTCAGCCATACCCTCAAGATGATTTTGGATATATAGGAAATGGTCGAAATATCTATAAGATGATGAAAATATGGATGCCCTATGAGTTTCTAAAAATAACAGGTTCCTTAAAATATTTGAAAATTTTGAAGATTCTTCAGTCATACCTTCGAGATAATCTTTAAGCATACCAGAAATGACCAAGACAACCCCAAGTTACACAAAATGTGGAAAATCTTGAGAGATTTTAAAAATAACAGTTTTTCAAAATTCTTGGAATGGCTCAAGATTTCTTAGACACAAGTCGGGGGTCAAACGGGACACATCGAATATGACCAAAATACCCTTGTAGTGCAAAAATGGGCAAAAATGAGGGAACCCTGAAAATTCTAAAAATAGCAGGTTTTTTCACTTGCTTGGAAACTTGAACTTTCATCTTCCAGATACCATTGGAACACCCTAGAAACCTTTAGGGTTGCGAATCAACTTCCAAACACCTAAAATGAGATGAAATCTATCCTAAAATGCATGGATGCCTATTCTATTACGGAATATGGACTTAAGACTCGACAGACCAACTGAATCTTTTGCTTCTTAAGGCGTAGCAAAATGGGGGTGTCTACAGCACCCTTTAACGTTAATTGACGTCAAAACGCGTTGAAGTCTGCCACATACGCTCTTTTCAAGTGGTGCGAATTATCCTCCAGGGTGTGCGAATTTATCATCGCCTAAAAGTTTTTGAAAATTAACAATGAGTCCTAGGTGTGTGGCAACCCAAGAGGTGGGTTGAATTGGTTTTTAAAAATTTTGCCCTTTTGAAAAACTTAATTACCAAATTAAAATCTAAGAATAATTTTAACAATCAAGGAAAATCAAATCAAATCTACAAATGAAAGTAAAAATGAGAAGGAAAGTGGGCACCGTGATTTTATAGTGGTTTGGTCCAAAACAACGGACCTACATCCACTCCACCACTAACGGATGGTCGTTTTACTAAAACCCAATCTTGTTAATGGTGAAGATAAAACCAATACACAACAGAGATGGCTCTGTGCCTCCTCCACTTGCCGTCAGAGATGGCTCTGTGCTGCCCTCACTTTGCCTTCAGAGATGGCTCTGCGCTCCCCTCACTTGCCTTTGAAAATGGCTCTGCATCTCAAAGCACTGGCCCATGGAGATGGCTCTGTGTCTCTGAACACTTGCTAAATACAATGATAAAGGAAAGAAAGAAAATGCCTTCAAAGTCTACAACAAGATGATTAATAGATATACAAATTTAGTCCTAGAGTCCAATCCTTCACAAAGACATCAAGAGAGTCCCGTAGGATGATTTTCACTCTAATGATGTTCCAACATTTCACTCTGATGATGCTCGAATATGAGTATTGAGTGCCTTGAATGGGCCTAAGGGGTTAGAGAACCCTTATGTAGGCAAAAATATCAAAATTAACTGTTTGGGAATCCCCCCAACGGCTCTCTAACTGCTAATTGAAATTTAAAACTAGCTGTTAAGCTATTTTAAAAAAGCATTTTACCACACATGGTCGACCGCCGTTCCCTGGTCGATCGACCGAGAAAGGCCGGTCGGCCGCCACTACCTCTTTGTCTTATTTTAAGCAATGCAAATCAGCCGGTCAACCAGGCATGTTGCAATCTACCGCCAAAGCAATGTTTTTTGGCACACTTAAGTCTCCCTTTTGTGCCTCTAATGGATTCTTGTGAGGGGATTAGACTTTATACAATCTAGGGACTTGAATAATGACTTGATTCTATTCTTCTTCTCTTCTTCAAGTTTATATTTTTTGGCTTCTTTTGATTCTCCAAGATGTTTCCTTAGCCATGATCCATGCTTCCTTAACTATTAACTTTAAGTACTTCTACAACTTAAGAACATCAAATACAATTAGTAATTATATTCACATGTTTTTGGAATGATCAAAACAAGATAGATGATTGCCAAGGTTGAACCTTTGGGCTTACATTCTCCCCTTTTTTGTGAGGACAACACACAAGGGATTTGGATGTAAAATCCCCCTAAATGTAAGTTTTAAAGCAAATGATCAACCAATTAAATATAAGGCTTTAAAGCAACTAACACCAATTTCTTTCCCCCTTTGTCATCAACAAAAAGAAGGGATGAGAGATTTTCAAAATCTCAATGGGATAAAGAATTAAAAAACCATTTTCATGCTCCCCCTTTGTCAGGGAAAATTCCCAACACAACTCCCCTTTTGATTCATAAATTTACTTTAAGAGGGGTTTTTCAAAAAACTAGTTGGCAAGGGTTCTAAAATTTGATTTAAGATGCAAATTTCTGATATTCCATTATAGTGCAAGACCCTAAATCTAAGTAATAGCTCCGAAATGATTTAAGTTGGGGTTTTTTGAACCCATGTTCCAATTTCTTCTTTTTCTTTTCTTTTGGTTCGATCTTTAATCCTTTCAACTTTACATTGAAATTTATAGTGTCCATATTGACCACAATAGAAACACTGAATGGACAGGCATGAATGACTACAAGATGCCGGATGATCTTTTGTGCATCTTGAGCTCTTAAGAATTATGTTAATAATTTTATTTCGACATAATCTAAACTTTTCATTTTCCTTTTTTAAGATCTTAATTTCTTCTTGATTTTAACTTAGTCTTTTATTTTCATCTTTCAAATCTTTAATTTGAATAGAGAAATCAAGCTTTAATCTTTCATTTTCTTCCTTGAGGGTTTTATTTTGTTTTCTAAAAAAATCAAGCTATTCAAGAATTTAGTTTTTTGAAGAAGTTAAATCAAGATTTTTCTTTAAATTTTCTAATTCTTTAGAAGTTTGTGAAAGGAATTTCTTTGAAACTCCATTTTTTGAAATTTGCTTATGTAGAGTGTCGCATAGTTCATTATAAGACATATTAACACTATTGTTAGAGTTGGTGCCCTAAAACCCAGTATATTTCGCATGTTAATCAATAAAAGTTTCTTTTCATGACAAATTATGGGCACTAAAAGTTAAATATGTGTGATATATTACTTATCATTGTGTGGGAGCCGGTTTTTTCCTACGCGCGTGAGGCGGCAGTGGATGACCACATCAGGTTCTCTGGGAGTGTTAATTTGAGCTGCGTTTCTTGCGAACTCGGTACCGGGATCCTAACTTCGCAAGAAAGAGAAACTCAGAGTCGCCACCTAGGTTAGGGCCTAGGACCCGTGCCTGTTCTTTCGATGAAATGAGTAGCAGTACTTAACTTTCACTGGAGGAACAGTAACCAAAAGGGTTCTTTTGCTCTGGGCATTTGAACCTTATATTTTGCCCTGTTTGCTTTAAGGCGTGGTCCTTACATATATCTGGGTAAGGGTTATGGTTATAATTAGGGAATGTGTTAGGCACCTCTCTTGCCTAGATTAATCCGGTCTCTTGACTTGAATTGGCATTTTTCGAAGAATTGAAACAGGATAGCTTATCTTTTTATCATTTATTCAGATTATGCTTAATTCCAGGATGTAAATAAAGTGAATTTACAAAAAATGATCGAAAATAAGCGATAGTTTCATGTTTGAGACCTTATGTCACAAATCCCAAAAGATCTCGCAACTGATCCCAATTAGGTTTCCAAATCTAATGGAAAAGACAGTGCGGAAAGTAAAAGAAAGGTAGAGGGATATATATTATAAGATCCAAGCATTCTTAGCCGAGTACCTTATAACGTCACCACCTCGTACCTTACTTTGTAAAGAAAATTGCAGAAAGGCTGGTAAATGAATATGAGTTTACCCGAATTTCGGCAGTGCAATGGCGCTATGAGGAAGTGGGGGCTCCGAAATCGCTGAGATTTTGACAGGCAACGGCGCTATGTGGCTGAAAGAGGCTCCGAAGTTGTCAAAATTTTGACAGAACAACGGCGCTACTATTGAAAAGTAGCTCGTAGTTCTGCGAAATTAGGCAGACCAACGACACTGAATGAAGGATGTCGCCTCAAACCTTCGAAATTTCGGTGGAGTGCCGACGCCTGGTGTGAGCTACGTAGAGTTTCTCTACTTTCTCTCTTCTAGAAACAAGTAAACTAAGGTTTTTTTGAAATTTCTGCAGGGTTTTGGCTTAGATTGTCTAGAGGGAAAAAACTAGGGTTTTTTCTATATAAGACAAAAAAGAGAGAGAGGAGAGATAAAACCCACCAAACACTTACCTTTTAACCTTACCCCCTGTTTATAGTTTTTTTTTTTTTTTTTGGGGGGGGGTTGGTAAAAATTTAATCTCGACCAAATTTTGCCCTAAGAGAAATTTGATGTTCATCTGTATGACATCATCCTTGATTGACGTGATGTTTTGTCTTTTTTCGATTAGTTTCTAATGTTCGTAACTTCTCCGATTGAATTATGATTCGTGCCCGATCAGGTCTGTTGGATTCCTCGTTCTGGGAACTTTTCAATGAACCTAATCTTGCATGCTTTCGGGAAACGAAGTGTCCTTTGGGTGAAAATGGAAGTTTTCGACCCAAATTTAACTTACCGATTGAAATGCCGTGTGAAAACGGGTTTACCGGTTCAAGCTGTAAAAGGCGGGTGTTGTGTGAAACATGCTTTTTGATTACTGAAAAGACAGGTAGTGTGTGAAATAGGCTTTTTGATTGCTGAAAAGGCAGGTGCTGTATAAAAACAGGCTTTCTGGTTGTAAAAATGGCTTTAGGAAATCGTTTCGTTTTGAAAATACTCTTAAGAGAGCTTGAGAGAAACCTAACTGGTGCTCTAGGACTCGTCATAAGGTTCTTCCTTGCGGCACCTATCATTACTACCGCCTTGACAAAATTGGGTGTCTACAGATGCCCCTCTTTGGTAGAGGGTTCAAGGCACCTGAATGTGAAAGTAAGGAGACAATAAAATTTTGTCACTGGAGACTAATGATAGGCTTGCAAGACTTATATCGGATCCTAGGGTGTACAGCCCTCACCGAGGAATCTTGTTGTCAGGTCATCGAGTGGAAACCTTTCGCCAACGGTTTTTGGGGTTTTGAAAATATGACTGTCAGAATGAGTCTTGGGAGAACGTCAATTCTAACAGCCGGGAAGGTCATCAGAAGTTAGGTTTGGAGTCTGACTTGGGGAGGGACCTCGAGGGATGTCGTTATGACATCCAGTGCGGGCACTGATAATAGAAATGCCAAAGAGACATCTGTTGATTAGATGTGATGTGACACTGTATTTTAACAATATTGAAAAGATGTTACTTTGACATCTTGAGATTGATCGGTCTTAAGGGTTGGCCAAAATATTAGCATTTGTACGGATACAAACACTTACAAGGGTTATGAATTTTGATAAGTTACCGTGTACAAACGGACGTACTCGGGCTTTGATTTGATTTGCAGGATTATCACGTAGAACAGAATTACCCTGAAAAGCTACCATGTGATAACGAGTTTGCTCTGATTTGATACCGTGTGATAACGGGTTTACACTGATTTGGAGGGTTATCGCGAAGAAACGAACTTACCCTGAAGAGCTAACAAGCGATAACAGGCTCGCTCTGATTTGGATACCGGGTGATAACGGGCTTACACTGATTTGAAGGGTTACCGCGTAGAAACAGACTTACCCAGAAGAGCTAACGGGCGATAACGGGTTCACTCTGATTTAGATACCGTGTGATAACGGGTTAACACTGATTTGGAGGGTTACTGCATAGAAACAGACTTACCCTGAAGAGCTAAAGTGCGATAACGGGCTCGCTCTGATTTGGATACCGTGTGATAACGGGTTTACACTGATTTTGAAATTCCAAGGGTGGTCCCGAGTACGGCAACTTAAGAGGAGGTAAAATTAGGTTCCTAACAAGTTTTAATCTTTTGAAAACTTCTAACCCAATTTTGAAGATTAAGAGATCAAGAATGAAAAAATAAGCACACAAGTTAAATCCTAAGTGCAATGCAAATGTAAAGCAAAAGTTTAAGAGAGAGTGCACCCGAGATTTAAAGTGGTTCGGTCCTCAAACGCGAGGGCTACTCCACTCCACCAACCAAACCCGTTGATGGCTTCACTATTTGATCTTCTTAACTTCGGCGAAGATCGGTGCCGATTACAATTCCGAATGCCTTTAACCTTGGTGGCAATCCTCACCACGGAGAGTGGGCTCCGCTTCTCCGAACACTCGCCCGAATACAATCTTGATAAAGAAAAAAAGAACTAAAACAATCCCTCACAAGGGTTTACAAGATTTGTAGAAGATGTACAAATTTGAGCCTAATGATGCAAATCCTAATCTTAGAGGATGAGAGGCATAAACAAGCTTTAATCACTCTTAAGATGTTCAAATAGAGTTTTAGAGTGTTAGGATTAATGATTTGGAAGATGGGAATACCCATATATATAGAAAAATCCAAATATGACCTTTTGGTGGCATAGTGGTAATTCTGGCAAAAACACCAATGGATATAATTCTTCCCGTTATAGTGTTCTCGGAGTTCCGAGAATTGATCTCAGAGTTCCCGGAATACAAACAGAAATTGGAAAAATGCTACTGGACCATTTCTCGGAGCTCCGAGAAGCCTATGTCAAGCAGATTTTCAATTCATGTTTTTGGGCTTCCAACTCTACACAAAGTTGGGATTGTTATGAGGGTTCCAAAGTGTTGGAACACCACAAAGACAATCACTTAAACATTTAGGGTGTGTGAGATTAACTTTATTTATGCCTCTTATAATCTAATACTAGGATTGGATCTTATACATTCTAATATGACTTCGATCTTCAATTGATTCTTCAAGTCTTCATTTGTCTTGGATTTCCGATGACTTTGGCCCTCCGAATGTGGTCCAAATGAGAGCTTCTTGGCCTCAATCCAAGCAATCTTGTCTTTAAGCAATTATGATCTACAACTTAGACAATCAAACACATTAGTGATCTTAAATCACTTGTGTATTGGAGTCATCAAAATAAGATGGGAATTGCAAAGGTGGAAACCATTGGGCTTACAGATTTGGAGGGTTACCGCGTAGAAACGGACTTAGCCTGAAGAGCTAACGCATGATAACGGGCTCGCTCGGATTTGGATTGCCTGAATGAGTTTTCATAGCTTGAAAACTCTAGGTAGGTGCTCTCAGGGAGACTTCGGTTGTTACCTCAGGGCAGGTGTTCTCAGGGAGACGTTGGTTGTATGCTCAGGGCAGGTGCTCTAAGCTAGATTTTGGTTGCTCGGAGCATGGGCTCTCGGGGAGACTTTGGTTGTGCGCTCGGGGCAGGGGCTCTCGGGGAGACTTTGGTGTTACGCTTAGGGCAGGGGCTCTCGGGGAGACTTTGGTTGTATGCTCGGGGCAGGGGCTCTCAGGGAGACTTTGGTTGTATGCTCGAGGCATGGGATCTCTGGGAGACTTTGGTTGTACGCTCAGGACAGGGGCTCTCAGGGAGACTTTTAGTTGGTTTACACGTTTTTAAAGGATTCTTAATGACTTGGACACTTCAGGGGACTCATAGTGGTTGAATTGCCTCAGGAGACTCATACTCTGGCTAGAATGCCTCAGGGGACTCACATTGGTTGGATGCCTCAAGGGACTCACATTGGTTGAAATGTCTCAGGGGAGTCACATTGGTTGGATGCCTCAGGGGACTCACATTGGTTAGATGCCTCAGGGGACTCATACTGGTTTTAATGCCTCAGGAGACTCACATTGGTTTTAATGCCTCAGGGGACTCACACTGGTTTTGATTCAAATATGCTTTGAATTGTTCTGCTGGGGAATTTGGCTATAAACTCCATTGGGGATTCGGTTTATAGATTACACTGGGGATTTGGTGACATCATGCTGGAGAATCTGGGGACGTACGTACGAACAACTCTCTGGGGACATGGGGTGCATGACTCTCTTGGGATGTGGGGTGCACAAATCTCTGGGGATATGAGGTGCTGTGACAATGTGTCGCCTTGACCTCGGTGGGGACCATAAAAGCTAACGTAGTTAGCAAGGCCGTTTGAGCACCTTAAGTCGGCTGAAAGTCAATCAGAATTGACTCGGAATAAAGGGGATCCGAATATTTTGGGGAGTCGATGTTATACCGATGAATTGAGAAATTAACTCTGAAGGGGATGTAAACATCCGCCTACAGTGTCGGGATTGGTCATGTTTGACCGAGTTTTTTAGATGAATCCGTTGACAGACGGATTGTACAAGTAGGGATCTCTATCCAAAGGCGATTGAAAGGTCTTCGCACACCTCGACTCTGCTAGGAATTATTGCTACAGATTGGTTGATCTGCTGGGGCCTTGAATCGAATGGAGTTCGGATTGCCAAAATGAGAGGGTCCAACTATGTTGGGGAGTCGACGTTCTGTCGAACATACGCAAAGCATTGACTCTACTGGGGAGAAAAGACATTGGTATCCGATCTCGCGAGAGATAAACCAGGGTTTACCAATCTTTGAGTGTATGTCACAATGGCGAAGACCCTGTTGAGAGCTTCTGAGTGACTTTGGAGAATAAACAAGGCTCTGTTGGAGAGGCTTTGAATGGCAGAAGCTTGCCTTGGAACATTTCCAATGGTGAGTGAATGTTGACACACTCAGTTGGAGAGATTGGGACGATTCCACGCCGTGGATTAGGTTTGACACGATGCGAAACTCCTTTGGAAGAGTTAATAAAGAAAGGAAGAGTTATAATTAGAAAGGGCTTGTGTGATCATGTTACTAAAACGACAATAACATTTTACCTTCTCGTCCAAAAAATTTGAAATTATACTTGTTTCGAACATCTCGCAATGATCTACAACTTTCTAGTTTATGACGTTTCCTGAATTAGCCTCTAAATAGGTCAAACATAAGCTCAAACGCCGGACAACCCTTTTTGGACGAAAATCATTCATAAAAGCTAGTTTTCTATGTGAGAAGGTTTCTAGATTGATCTTGAAGGATCTTCATTGTGTTATTTAGCGTTGTTTAGCTTGGAAGAAACAAGGTTTAGAAATTAGTTCAATATAAAAATCAAAGAATGAGAAAGTCAAAGCACAAATTGAAACTAACTAAAGGTAGGAGTCCTCACATTGGAAACTTCCAAATCCAATCTAACCCTAACTTTTTCTATAAAAATAAAGCAAACCAAACCTTTGGCTTTTCTCTAGAGATTTTCATCCCTCTCTCTCCTCCATCTTGGAATTTGTTCCATTGTTTTATGTGCTTTGGTGTTCATCTCTACCACTTGGTTCTACACAAAGTGCTTTCATATATCCAACATATTCAACATTGGAGGCTATTTGGAATTTTCTACAGCGTATAAAAGGATGCGACAAAGTGTATACCTCGGATCTACGCACCCTAGAGACAAGGAGCACGATCAACGGTAGGTTCTTTCATCTTTGTAATAACAAAAGTAGAAAAGCATGCTAGGGTTTTTATTTTCGTATATGGTTTAAATCAGTGAATTTTTCAATGAAATTTCAGTATGTTATAAAATAAAAAATAAGTTTTCAAAATCCAGAATTTTATGAGAAAATTAATTTTCCTCCATTTAATAATGATTTTTTTTCATTCTTTATTCAATATGGATTTGAATTGGGTTTTGAAAGCAAGTGTTTGAAAACATGGGTTTTTTAAAAAACTGATATTTTCTGAGTTTAATATAAAATAAAAAATCACTGGAAATTTAATTTTCAGCAACGGTTTGATCGTTTCATCTTTCGTTCTATTTTTTGAAAAAAAACCCCGAAAAGGGTTATTTCCCGATGAATGAAACCAAGAGTATATCAAATTAAGTCCAAACTTCATGAAATTTTATTTCCAGTGGTTTTTTAGGATTTCTAGATCACCCAAAATTTTTTATATTTTTTCGAATTTAAATTATTTTTAAATTTGGCCTATTTTTAATGATTATCAAATGATTTTGAAAATTAATGAAATTTTTCAGAGTTTAAGTTTAATTATAAATTGAATTTTTCATGAAAGAAATTTTTGAAATTTTTATTTTACTGTTTTCTAATCGATGCTTCGTTTTGCGTGCCGTAATTCTTTTTTATATCATATTAAACAATTTTCAAAACTTTTCTTTACAAACTAGTAACCTAGGTTACTGGAATATTACAGAAAAAATTTCAAAGGTTTTGACAATGTTTGGATATAATTTTTGATTTATTCATAATAAAAGGGTTTTGATTCCAAGAAAGCATATTGATCTTTTTCCTTTTAAAATTGATTTTATGGAGGAATTTTAATTTTTTGATTCTGAAATTTTGATAAAAACCTTATAATTCATTTTATATCATATGTGAGTTTTTCATCATTTTTGGATGTTAGCAATCATGTGTTTGTGATTTTTCTTTTGAAACAGTCTGATTTTGTGAGATCAAATATTGATAGTAAATCGCCTCTAAAATGCATGAAAATTTTACAGTAATCATCTTTGGTTAAGATAAAGCTACTGTAAAAATGTGAGATCATTTCTATTAGATTTGCTATAAGTTATTGTGTAAATCCATAATCTGATCTGAATCTTTAATAATCAGAAATTTGTAGTAAATCGTATTAAAAATCCATGACATTTTTTCAGTAAGTTATATTCATTCATGCATTGTTACTTTAAAAATTTCAATTGATTTGAAGTTCGATTGCTAAGGCTTTCTTTGTAATTTTAACAATCTGGTCTCATTATTATTAAATCAGAAATTAATAGAAACTTAATATAAAAATCCATGAAATTTTCCCAGTAAGCTATATTCATTCATACCTTATTGCTGTAACAATTTCAACTTATTTTAAATTTGTTTGCAATGAGTTTCTTTGTAAAATCATCCATTTGATCTGAAATTGATAAAATCTATTAAAAATCGAAATTAACCAAAAACATTATGAAAACTTCCAGGGAACTCTAATTTTATGTCACGTATTCATTGCTTAAGCCGTTGAAACAGAAATCTTAGGAGTCATAGATTTCCTTTGTAAAATGGCCATGCTAGGATACTTTAGATGCCGAGACTGCATTCATAATCGTATCCCAATTGCAATTGATCCTTGACAATTTGAGTATTTAAATTATAGTATGTTATTGGCTCCAAGGTCCAGTGTCCACGAAAATCCTGAGAAATATGCTAGGAAATAACATACTATAACTTACGTGCCAAATTATGCAAGGGTAGAGAGCGCACAATTCACTTCCATGAATGCAATCTAAGCATAAAATTTGTCACGCCTTAGAGCCTTTGATATTCTTTAGATGTTAGGAATCGAAAATCGTTGAAAAATTAAAAATCATTAACTTAATAAATTAAGATCATTTGATCCATGCTTTTGGAACTGTTGGATAACGGTATCTCTTCGTAAGGACCTTTAGAACCAATTAGGAACACTTACGTTGCATTGTGTCCTAGGTTTTAGGGTGTCCTAGAGTTAGGGAGTTCAGCCTCATCACGACCGATTGTTATTATTAGAAATTAAGTCGTAGATCTAGTTACCCGTTTTTCCCATAGGACAAGCCTAGTTACGTGGGATGCAGGTTCACCTGCATTAGTCTAAGGGATGTCTAGCACTTATATATGACCATATAGCATCTTAGATGGAGTCCTAGGATAATAAAATCTACTCAACTTGAACTAAATAATCTCTCTTAAACTGTTGAAACAGTCATTCCAGTCTAGACTGGTGTCTAGGCCTATAGCTTAGTTTAGGCACCGAACTACGATCGACTCTGATTCTAGTGAGGCTTGGATACGTAGGCAGCTTTGGATGCTTTGAATGACATACCAAGCACGAGTCGGCCCACCACAAATGGTGAGGTTTTGTATATTAATTTTTTCTAAATTCTTAATTAAATTAACCTAAATATATAGGATTTTCCTCAAATTAGAATTTTAGGAGAACATTCACTTAGATTGAATCCAAACAAATTAAGAAAATCAAGTTACATATTAGGGAATACATTGAAATTATATTTAAGGATGCATGTCACATAGTTCGCACATTAATAAAGAGTTAAATGAGTCATTTAAAAGAAATTCAAGTGAGTTAACTTTTGGAATTGAAGACCGGATTATCGGGCAAGTATGGTGCTTGTGGTGGTAACTCCCCATACCTTTCATTCTCGTAATCAGGTAGCGAATCTAGATTTCGGGTTATTTACGGGTCCTAGATCTCTCATCTAGGTGGCGACTCTGTCATTCTCTTTTACGTGAAATTCAGATTGCTTTAGTGATTCCAAGTTCATGGAAAAGATGAATTAAATCAAATAATAAACGGCACACGCCAACTGCGTGGGTACGAGAGACCAAGAGAGAGTGTGGCGGGTCGCGCCCCCCTCTCGCAAGATCGGGATCCATAGTACCTCATTGATTTTATTCTCCTATCCATGTGTTTATTAGACCATCTGTCTTAAACTCACATTCTATGTCTAATAATCATCCATTCATATTCAAAATGTGAATTGTTTATGAATGGAGCAATCTGAATGGTTAAAGGTGATTAATTAAATCATGGGTTCTATGTGCCTTGATCTATTACATTTAAATTAGATGCACTCAGTCAGGGGGAGCTTTCACTTTGATATGTCTAAATCTCTATGAGTAAGAAATAAGTCATCTCAAAATGTTATATTATAGTTCAGAGCATATCAATGCTCTCGAAGAAACTTGTCTGCTTATTGTCAAGAGATCGTCTACACAATGCAACTTGTGAAATTGAAAGTTATGTCTAATACTTGAGTATATCCTTGCTAAGGTAGAGACTCATCTTCTTACAAGTTACAAATGAAGGCCAAGTGTTTAAATCACTCACCTTTTAAACCATTCTGCCTGGTCATGCCCTATCACGTAGGTTTCACATAGGGCCAATGACAAATAAAGGAGGGAGAGCTAAATGGTTGCCTTTTCATGTTTATATAGACCATTGTGATATGCTCACATAGTCTATTGCCCCCATAATTGTGCTTAACTTACATATCTTTTTTTTAAAAAAAAAACTCTGCTTATCATGCATTTCACTTTGTTTTCATTTTTATAAGTATCATATGAGCTTCATTGACACATCATTTACACTTTGAATAACTCTTATAAGTTGTTCTTCATCTTGACATCCCACTTGCACTCACACTTGCTTATCCCTACATTTTTGTTGTTGCCAAAAGGGGGAAAATTTTAGGAATTGATTAGGTAGTCCAACTGTATATGCACCACATGCTTTATATTCATTTATTATACTTGCGCATATAGTGAGTGGGAGTATTGCTTCATTGTTTATAGTGTTTAATGCTTACTCATATATTTGATTAATATCTCCTACCACCCTAATCAATTTATTTGCCATCATAAAAAGGGGGAGAATATAAGCCTAAGGGTTAATCATTCACCTTACCTTCTTGTTTTGATGCTAGCAAACTAAATTGATTATCATTTATGGAGTGATGTGTTGCTTTGAGGTGTTGTGTTGTATACAAGATTTTCATGTCATAATCGCCATTACACAACTCTTCACAACATATGACTTGTGGATCAAGGATTAAAGGAACCAAGAGCTTGCACCTACATTGGAGTCATCCTCATTTGAAGATGCTCAAGTAAAGTAGCTCAACATGAAGATCCCACAAGTTCCTAAGCAATTGTCAAGAAGGAGCTTGGAGTTGAACATGCCATGGTGACACCTCATGTACCTCAACATGCATTGAAGATTGGAGGACAAGTCACAAGGGCCAAGACAAAGACAAGACAAGATATTCACCCAAGCTGAAGAAGTCCAAGAAAGTGCAAAGGAGCCAAGACATTCCAAGAAGACTCAAGGTTCTTATTTTTAGAATGTATTTGGAGTCCTCTTAATTGTATGTTTAAATGCACTTTCGAAAGGTTTTCAAATGGTTTTTATACTTAACATTTTACATCTTTGAAAACCATCAACACACCCAAAAATGTTTTTGAAAACCTTGGACTTAAGCCCAAAGACCATAGCCCAAAAGCCCCTGGATTTTAAAGTTAAAAATGGAATTTCACTCAGGGCCGGTCGACCGGGCTATTTCGGGCGACCGGGGATGAAACCTGGAAAGCCAAGCCATCTCGAATTTTATCGGGCCGGTCGACCGGGATGATTTGGGCAACCGCGGATGCGCTTTTGTTTCTACAGAAGCAATCCAATTTGGGTCTAGGGCGGGTCACCACCGTGGGTCGGTTGACCGAGATAGGTTTTTGAGCCAAATTTTTTGAGCCAAATTTTTTGAGCAAACAGTTAGCTCTGGCAGGGCGACCGCCATGTGGCCGGTCGACCGTGACGGTTAAAAATTTGAAAATAGAATAGGGCGCCCGATAGGGGCGGGCGACCGCCGCGGTCGAGCAAACTAGCCATTGGGGCATTTTCTGCTTGACTTTTTCAAGCTAATAATTTACAGTTTTACCCCAAACGGTCATATTTTCAAATACACTATATATACATGATTAAAACCTATCTCTACAAGCTTTTTGAACATTAGAGAAAGATCAAATCCCATTTCTCTTTGAGCTTCAATATTTTTATTTCAAAAGCTAAAAACCTCTTTGATCTTCCATTTCTACATGTTATCAAGAGGTACTCCAAAGGCTTTTCTTTTGCTATTTCTTGGGAGTGATTGTGAGCTTAAAATGTTGTAATCCGCCTATTAAGAGGCATTGAGAGTTTTTCATTTTATTTGCTCTTCATGAGAGGGTCTTCTCTTCGACCCGTAAAGAAAGGTGAAGAAAAGGGTCTCCGATTCGGCCCATGAAGAAAGATGAATCATGTGTGAGGGTGTGATTCCCTTGCCAAGGCTCCATGCGAGGGGCTTCGCTTTGGCCCTTTAGAATGAAAAAGCAAGGGTTTGTTCCCTTTGGAGATGAATGAGGCAGATGTACAGCTTCATCATTTTAGTGGAGATCCCAAGGAGGTAAACTTGGAAGAGTGGAGTAGGTCAAGTTGTGACCGAACCACTAGAAATCTTGTGTCTTGTGGATGCTTGCTCTTTTCTCTCTCTCTCTCTCTCTCTCTCTCTCGCACGTGTGGTGATTGGTAATCTCTAACCTTACTTATGTTTATGCTTTAATTGAACAAGGGTTAGTGAATGAACTTAAGGTAATTGTCTAAACCCTAAATTGTATCTAATATCTATTTGAACAAGGGTTAGCTAAAAGTGCATGATTAGAAAGTTTAATTCCTAAATTTTATTGATATACCTATTTGAACAAGGGTTAAACTAATTAGTGCTTAATTAAATTGATTAATTTTTAATCTCCTTTAATTAAGCCTAAAATTTCTAATTAACCAATTCACTCCCCCTCTTGGATTGTCACACCTGTATTTCAGGATTTCTTTTCCAACTTCTTCCTTTAATATATTGGGATATTCGGCCACTAATTAATGGGGGTATATATATATATATATATATATATATATATATATATATATATTTTATGCTCTCTTGTACTCTCCCCCTACACAATCTCTATACTCTCTCTACACTCTTTCACTCTCTCTTGCTCTCTACTCTCTCTTTACACTCTCTCTTGCTTTCTTTCAAGTTTTTTTTTTTCTTTTCAACTCTCAATCCAAGGCATCATCATCCACCATTCAAACTCAAGGTGACATTGAAGCTTGAAGGAGGAAGATTCAACCAAAGATTGAAGGGAAAAAAGAATAAGTTCTTTTTATTTTTGTTATTTATTCAAGTTGATGTACTTTTGTTTAAACTCATATTAGTGGAGAGTACTTTTGTTTTGCTTTTCCTTTCTAGTTATTGGATGGTACTTCTTTTCCCTCTCTTCTCTGTTTTTATTTTTGTTTTTTTTCCTTTTCCATGAACAACTAAATCCTAATTAATTAGGGTTTAGTTGAAGCCATGGGGAAGGAAAAATATTTCTAATTAATTCAATCTGCTCAATTGACAAATTGTGTAGGATTATGTGTTTGGAAAATCCCAATCATTCATGCCATTAGATTTCCCCTTTCGTATGAATGATTGTTGATTTACAAATATAAAATTCTATATAATTATATTAAATTGAAGAGTTAATTTGATTAACTACTCATAAGGAATGACATCCCTTTGATCTTATTCCTTATTGACTAATTATCAAGTTTTCTACCCAATTCAAGAATTACGTTAGTAAATTAATTTAATCCAAACCCATGATGGATACTAACTCTAAGTAATCTTTTAATCATATTTGCTAGTCCTTTTAATTAACTTAATTTTCAATCCAATTTTTAGTATTTTCGAGTCTTTTTGCAATCAATTTTCAATTCTCTTTAAAGTAGTTCCCAATCTAGTTTTTTTTTCTAATCAATTTAGGCTTTAGACTTTTGTTTTATAATTAGGTTAGATAATTAAAAGAATTCCTTATGCTTCACTTTGCCTAAATATAAGGGTTTGATTTGTATTGGTTTCTTCATTGTTTTCGACTCTCATATCTATTTAGATTGTAAATTTAAAATATATTGTTGGATCCGAGGTGTTTGTCCACGGAAATTCTGAGTCCATTCTAGGCAACAATATATCGTAAGTTTATTTTTCGAGTAGTATAAGGGTAGAAATCACAATAAGCTCTTCCTTGAGTTCGACTCATATTTACATGATCCGTGCACTTGAGGTTATTTAATATCACATATAGAAAGCCTTGGTCACTAAGATAGCATTTTATATGGAATTTGGAAACAATCACAATAATGAAACAAAAGGAAAAGCAATCCAATAGAAAAAATTAGAAAGAAAGCTAGAATGACATCTCTCACATGGGAAATTGCCTTTCTTGTTTTTTGCCCTAACTCTCTTTACAAAATAAGATCAAACCAACCTTTTAGGGGGCTCTCTTAGAATTTAGTCCAGCCCATTCTCTCCTCAAAAAATTCATCCCCTTTTTGTGGAGAAGTTCACCATATTCCTTTGAATTCAAGTTGAGAAAATACATCCCTTTTATCTCTTCTTGAATATTATTCGGAGCGGCTCATCTCTTCGTCAAATTTGGGTTTTTCTTTTGCGTATCAAAAGGCTTGTCAAAGCGTATATCTCGGATTACAAACCTTAGAGACTTCAGATTTGCGATCAAATGTTAGTTCTTCAACCCTTTTTAGAGTAGAACTAGTAACATGTTTAGGGAGGTCTTTTTCTTTTTCCATGATTTTTTGTAGAGAATTCAAGAGATATTATCTTGCATGATTATAATATGGTTTATGATGAGCCAATTCATATTATTACTGATTTTGGTGGAAGAAAAACCGTTTTACATGTAGAAAAGAGGATGTTCAATGAATTAGGGTTTCAATTGATCTTTAAGCGATTTTCAAAGCAACTAGTTCAAAACCTAGGATTTTTTCTAAGGTTATATATTTTTATTTTAATTGAGTCAAAAGACCATTAAAAATCCAAAAATTTCAGTAGAATTCATCCATCTTGATGATTTAAAAATTCGTTTAAAAAATACCTACAAAAAGGATATTTGACGAATAAAAATTCGTTTACATGTCAAAATAATTCAAAATTTGACAAAATTTTATTCTTAGTAGAATTTTGATATTTGAAGATCATAAAAAAAATTTGAAAGGACTTTATGTTTATTTATTATTTTTATTGGATTTTTTAATGAAGGATAATTATTTTCCAAATGTGTAAAGAAGATGTTACCAAATGAACTTCTCGGAAGCTGAAATTATATAATACGATGGATTGACCCAGAAAAATAATATTGTTAATTTGTCGGAATTTATTTGACTGCTTTGATACTTTTGGTGATTTTTATTTGAATCGGTCAGAACATAAATAAATCTATTAAAAATAGTAAATTCAAGACATAATGTGTGAAATTTCTACTGTAATTTGCTGTTAATATGACCATATTCTAGTGTTAATTTGGATCGATTTAGATGATTTTTCCTACAAGTTGCTTTAGAATTCCAATAAATTGCTTAAATTTGTAAAAATTATTAAATATCACATAAAATTATTAAAATCATGAAAAATTTCAGAACTTCACAAAATTCTAGAAACATCATAATTCTCATGTTGCTTAGATAAAAATTGTTCAAACTCACCAAAAGTCTTCACAACTTGCTAAATTTTTCAAAATCCTAGTCTAGATAAAGTTACCCTTAGAGCCTTAGAATACCTTGATTTATACGTGATAGGAACCCTTTTAAAGATGAAAATTACCAACTTAATAACTTAGGTAGGGCAAATCCAAACTCAGATCAAATCTGGAATCGTTGGATCACGGTCCCACATCGCAGGAGCCTTTAGAGCCCCTTTAGGAACACTTACGTCACATCAAGTTCTAAGTCCTAGGGAGTTCTAGAGTTGAGTTCAGTTAGCCTCATCACGACCGGTTACTATTATTAGCGATTGAGCCATAGATTAGAATTCACTAGTTAACCCCTTTTCCCTATAGGACATGTCTAGTTAACCTAGGATGTAGGGCCCACTTGCATTAGTCTAGGGAGTGTCTTGCATTTAGATAGGATCATATAGTATTTTAGATAGAGTCCTAGGATAATAAAATGTAATCAAACGTGAATTAATTAATTTCTCTTAAAACTGTTGAAACAGTCTGTCCAGTCTAGGTCGGTGACCTAGATGACTTAGGCATGTAGAATAGTTTAGGCCACCGAACTACGTCGACTTTTATCCCAGTGAGGCTTTGGTACGCATGCAACTTGGATGGAGTTCCAAGCTCAAGTCGACCCCACACACACTTTAGTAGCGTTTTAGGATTTTATTTTGTTTATTTCTTTATCATTTTTTGAACCTTTAATTAAATTGATTAAAACACTTAGGATTACCCCAAAATTAGAATTTAGGGGAACTCTCACATAGATTGAACCAAACTGAATCAAGAGAATCAAAAGATATATCTAGGAACCACATTGAAGTTCGAGTATTTATGATGCATGTCCCGTAGTTCGCACATCAAGAGAGTTTAAATGAGCATTTTAAAAGAAATTTAAGTGAGTTAATATTTGAAATTGAAGACCGGATTACTGGGCGAGAAAGGTGCATATGGTGTATTCATCATACCTTCCATTTGTAGACACCCCCATTTTGCTACACTTAAAAAAACAAAAGATTCGGTAGTTTGTCAAGTCTCGAGTCCATATTCCGCAAATAGATTAGGCATCCATGCGTTTTAGGATAGATTTAATCTCATTTTCGGTGTTTGGAAGTTGATTCGCAATCCTAAAGGTTTCTAGGGTGTTCCAATGGTATCTGGAAGATGAAAGTTCAAATTTCCAAGCAAGTAAAAAAACCTGCTAAATTTAGATTTCTCAGGGTTTTCCTTATTCTTGCACTCCAGGGGTATTTTAGTATTTTCCTGTGTGATTCATTTGATCCTTGGACCGTGTTTTAGAAATCCCAGGTCATTTCGTGTATTTTAGGAAACCTTCTATTTTTGGAATTTCTTAAAGTTTTTCCTATTTTCACCAAATTTTGTAGCTCAGGAGTAATTTGGTCATTTCCAATGTGTTTCATTTGACCTCTAGGGTGTATCTAAGGAATCTTAGATGATTTTATGAATTTTGAAAAACCTGCTAAATTTAGACTTTCTCACGGGTTTTATTTGACTCGGAAATTTTATGTGTCAAGAGCATTTTGGGTATGTTCAGGGGGTACCAAATGATCCTGTTTGATATTGCCTACCAAAAGGACCTAATTTTAAAAGTTTATATTTTTGAAATTTAACCACAAAGACTTTCCATTTTTAACTTTTCCCTTTAAAGGGTGAACCAATTTGAGCGTATTTTGGTCGCATTTTGATGTATAATGGTCGAATAGAGGTATTTTGGTCCGAAATTTTTTTATTTTTAAAGGAGGTGGTTCGACCATATGTCGATGGTGCATCATAAGTGTACCATAAATGTCATATGAGTTGGGTTCATCAATAAAAATTTTAAATTTAAAAGGATTTTATTGAAAAAAACCGAAAATAAATGTCATAAGGCCCATTGGGTAAAGCCCACAAGGTGGGGGTCCATGTGGACCCACCCATGTGGGTCGGCCACATAAGTGGGCGCCCCACATGAGGAGGCCAGATGTAAAAACGTCCAACATGGGATGAGGTGGTTGGTGACATCATATTGGTTTTGAAAAAAATAATAAAGAAATGAAAAGTTATAATTAGAAAGGGCTTGTATGGTCAAGTTATTAAAATGGCCATAACTTTTTACTTTTTTGTCCAAAAAAATTATTAATATATTTGTTTCGAACGTCTCGAAAAGATCTACAACTTTCTAGTTTATGACTTTTCCTGGATCAGCCTCTGAATAGGTAAAAAAGGAGCTCGAATGTCAGGCAGTCATTTTTGGACGAAAATCATTCTTAAAAGCTAGTTTCCCATGTGAGAAGGCTTCTAGATTGATCTTGAAGGATCTCCATTGTGTAATTTAGCATTGCGTGGCTTACAAGAAATCAATATTAGAAGTAAATCCAATTTAGAAGGTAAGGAAAAAGCAAGTCATATGTGAGAATTGGAAACTAACTAAAGGTAGGAGTCCTCACATTGGAAACTTCCAAATCCAATCTAACCCAAACTTTTTCTATAAAAACAAAGCAAGCACAACCTTTGGCTTTTCTCTAGAAAATTCATCACTTTCTCTCTTTCTCCTTGGAATTCATTCATCTCTTTTGTTGCTTTGGTGTTCATCTCTTCCGCTTGGTTCTTCACAAACTGCTTTCACATATTCAATATATTCAACATATTGGAAGCTAGTTTATGATTCTTTGGGGTTTCTTTTGCGATTAAAAGGGTAAGTCAAAGCGTATATCCAAGGATTACTTGCCTTAGAGACAAGGAGAGCTAGCAAGGTTGGTCTTCCAAAACCCTCTTTTATGTAGTTTGCATGTGAAATTTTGAGGAGATGAGATCAGGTTTAGGTTATTTCATAATTTAAAATTTTTCTTGAAAAATCTATTTTTTAATATTAAAATCCAAAATTTGAAATTAAGAGGGTTTAAATCCACTTTACAAAGAACCTTTAATAACTTTTGAAATTTCTTGAATTTTTCAATCTCTGAGTCTTTTGTGTATTAAAAACATAGAAATCTGGAATTTTCAGAAATTTTGACTTCGTTTTGACTACGATTTGACCTTTTGAACTTTACCCTTAAAGGGGTAAAATTCTCAAGAGCGAATTTAAAAAGCTGTCCAAACAGATCAAAAATTAATGCAAATTTAAACATAATAGACTTTTAAGGTTTTGAAACAGTATGAATTGTTTGAAGAATTTTGGATTTTATTTAAGGGGTCTAAAAATTTAGTTAATCCTAGGGGTATTTTTGGAAAAAACTATTTTTATAAACATATATATAGTTTCCAGAGATGAAATGTGGATGAGAAGTAACTAAAACTTGATCTAATCTCCTGTGAATTTGTCAAGATTTTTGGTTGCTGTGAGATACTTGTTTATGATTTTTTATGCCAAATCATGCATGCTATATTAAATCGGAAAAAAATAGTACATTGAAATAAACAATTCTGGAAATATGTTATTAAGATTAACGGCTGGAATTACATGTTCTCACTAAGTTTGGATTGATTTGGACTACTTTTACTATGTGTTCTTTTGTAATTTCATAATCTGGATAGATACTTTTAAAATCAAATATTGATAGTAAATCATCTTTAAAATTTATGAAACTTTTACAATAATCCTTTTCGGTCCAGAGATATCTACTGTAAAAAATTTATTTTATTTCGATTAGATTTGCTATGAGTTGCTGCGTAAATCTAAAATCTGGACAGAACACTTTAACATTGAAAAACTGATAGCAAAACATATTTATAATCCATAATATTTTGCAGTAATCTTCTCTGGTCAAGATAAAGCTACTGTAAAACTTTCAGCTTAATCCGAATAGATTTGCTATAAGTTGATGTGTAAATCTCTAATCTGAACTGAATTTCTTTAAAATACTTAAGAAAATCAAAATAAATTTGAAATGTTATCAAAATTTCAAAAGACATCTAATGCTCTATCATGCATTCAATCTTTAAACTATTGAAATAGAGACTTTAGGAGCCATTGATTTCCTTTGCTAATTTGCAACACTATGATAGTTTAATCGCCAAGATTGCGTTTATAATCGTATCTTAATTGCAATCAATCCTTAATAATTTGAGCATTTAAATTATAGTATGTTGTTGGCTCCAAGGTCCACTCTTCACGAAAATCCTGAGAAATATGCCAGGCAATAACAAACTATAACTTACGTGTTAAATTATGTAAGGGTGGAAAACACGATTCCCTTCTATGAATGCAACTCAAGGCTGAAACTTGCCAATAATAGAGTCATTGGTATTCCTTAGATGTTAGGAATTGAAAATCTTTAAAAATTTTAAAATCATTAACTTAATAAATTAAGATCATTTGATCCATGCTTTTGGAACCGTTGGATAATGGTATCACTTCGTAGGAACCTTTAGAGCTCCTTTAGGAACACTTATGTCATGTCTTAGGTCTTAAGGAGTCTTAGAGTTAGGAGGTTCAGCCTCATCACGACCATTTGCTATTATTAGCAATTGAGTCACAGATCTAGTTACACTAGTTACCCTTCTTTCCCCTAAGACAAACCTAGTTTCCTAGGATGTAGGTTAACCTGCATTAGTCCAAGGGACGACTTGTACTTAGATAGGACCATATAGCATCTTAGATGAAGTCTTAAGATAATAAAATCTTCAACTTGAACTAAATAATTTCTCTTAAACTGTTAAAACAGTCAATCCAGTCTAGATCGGTATCTAGGCATAAGTAACTTAGTTCAGGTGCACCGAACTACGTCGACTCTGATTCCAGTGAGGCTGGGATACGTAGGCAACTTGGATACTTGAGTGGCATACCAAGCCCGTGTCGGCTCCACACATAAGTGGTGGGGTTTTGTATATTAATCTGTGGACCTCGATCCCGAGAGGATGGTGAGCGAGGGATGCGAGATCCCCCATCAATCCTCTGAGACCTCCACAATGTGAAGGAGAGCTCTACCAAGGAACTCTCAAAATGATGATGCCACTCACAGCATGGGTGGCGAATGTATATGTACGAGATACCTCTTGATCCGGAGACAAAAGCCTCGAAACCAAGACGCACCTAAAATAACTCAGAGTCGCCATCCAGGGGAGCTGGCCCTGGAACCCCATGAAATACTCTGTTGCAACGGATAACCAGAGATGCAAAGGTCCGTGCCTGGTGACGAATGAGGAAGATCTGAAGAGCACCCCCAATTCGCCCATGTACAAGCACTTGGTCTCTTATGCCATTTTTAATTAACTTTGAAGACTCTTGGGCAAAAATCATGTGAAATGGGAACAATCATCCCCGAGAAAACGTCTATCTAAGCATGCATGACCCGGGGATGGGCAAAGAAAATGAACATCCAAATCCTAACTCATCGCATCTAATAAAGCAGTAAAGATCTATATCTAGACAGATAATCAAGATAAGACAAATGAATAAACGCTATAGCTAAGCAACCAAAGCAGTAAAGTAATCACACTAACATGCGAACCTATGCGAGAGATAAGGTTAATAAAATAACAATCAATCACACGCTAGAAGAACAAACAAACTAGAATGCATAAGAAATCTAAGATAAGCACACAACAAGCTAAAAGGTGCAAGAAAAGAAAGAAATCAGAAAATCAACGGTATGCGAGAACCAAAAACTGCCAGGAAAAAGAAAATGGAGCACACGATAGGCTCAGAGGGCGATTCAAAAGGAATCAAGCCCAGCGATCCTAATTTGCTGAAGATTGGACAAGTCTCGCAATCGTCATGACCTATCGTTGGGCTCAGCGAGGACAATCCCTGTGAAGGGACCACGCTACGTCATCGCCCGTCCCAAAACCAGTTAAAACGTCGAAAAACCGATGAATACACTAAAACCACGATCGAAATCGGAAATGGAATGAAAAGGGGACTCCGAGTGACCTGGCGATCATCATCCTTGCCCATTTTTATTTTTGCTTTGAAATGTTTGAAAATATTTATTAAAAAGATTTGACTGAACTTGGGTGGACCCAAGCTACCTACGTACCCTGTGAAAAGGGATCAAGCCAACGTTGTTCGAAAGTTTTTGGTTATTTGTTGTTTTTAGATTTTTGCTGTTTTTATCCCTTTGATTGAAAAGGGGTTTCGGCTCAGAAGGTTTCCGTCCGTCGTCGCCTAAACCCGACAAAGATGACGAAGTGTCCCCAAAAGTCAATGGAATCCTGAAATGCAAAGAATATCCCAAGGAACATGAAGAGAACAGAAGATGGAGACAAGGTTGAACCCTTGAACCCTATAAGAAGCAAAGGCCCCACAAAAGGAGAATCCCTAAACCTGATGAGAAATCCTAGCATAAGAATGAGGACAAGAAGGGCAAGGGGTTATACCAACAATTTTGAGTCTTATCTTATGCTGCTCGTGGTTCCAAACAGACACAACATGAATAATAACCGATGGAAAGGGTGAAATTAGAGTTGATAATCAAATTATATCATTGCGTCTTGTAAATATGCATTTGCTATTGGAACATAGGCACATTAACTCACAAAATCAATGCAAACTAAGACACAGGACTGAATTGTTTGTTTGTAGTCACATGGGATCAAAACTGAAATCAGCTTATGACACAAAGCATTCCCAAATTCGTTTATAATGACAGAGTGTCAAAATTGAATCCATTGGTAACATGGAACACTAAAACGAGAATCAAGGTTGAAATTACAGCCCAAAATCGGCGGGTATAATATGATCAGAGGATCGAAACCAAGACCGAGTTAAAAAGTACCATAAACAAAACACCATTTCATTTGAATAGAAACTAAAACAAAGATGAGCAGTCAAACAAGCTATGGCAAAATAGGAGAAAATTGGGGGAAATACTTGAGAAGATAGAAACTTGTGCTTCCCTTTTCTTTCTCTGTTCTTCCCTTCGATTTGATGATGCGAGCGATGGCAACCAAGACCAAATGGAAATGTCCGATAATGATGGGTTTTGGAAAGGATAGAAATGGGTTTAGAAAAAATGGGTTTTGAGATAAAGGGGAAATGGCTGCAAATGGAAGAAAATCCAAGTGGGTTTAGTGGATGAAAAGATGATGGATAAGAGAATGGGGTCTGTTGAGATGTAGATGACCGGAAATAATCACGGTCGGATTCCGGTGAGATTCCCGCCGGAATCAATGGAGGAGGCTGTTAGGAGAAGAGGTTTGATGGGAGTAGATAAAAATGGGTAGTGGCTATGAGGTAGATGAGAATGAGTTTTCTATAGAAGAGGGTTTGAGGGTTATGGACTTGGGTTTTCGAAGTGGGTTTGGGGTGAAAATGGTTGTGAAATAAACAAGAGGGGGGGTGAATTGATTTTAACACTAAATTAGCCATTTTGAAAATTAATTATGAACCCTAATTTGAATTTTCTTCACTTGATTAAATATGTGGTTAGTGCAAATATAATTAAAGACACAATGAAATGTTAAACCAAGAAAGAATGAAAGTGCAAGATAATGGAAGAGACACACCGATGTATAGTGGTTCGGGCAAAGCCCTACTCTACTCTTCATAAGATCGTCCTTAAGGATTTCCACTATGAGAGACCTCCACGATGCCCGGCTCCGAGGCGGTTACACTTCCAAGGGATATTAAATGAGGATGCCCTTACACCTTTACAATGACTCTCCTTCTTCGCCGAGTTCTAAGCGATTGCTCTCTAGGGAATTAAGATAGGATGCCCTTACACCTTTACAAGAAATGGAAGATAAGTAGCTTTGCTTCTTCTTGTAAGCTTGATGCTCTTTGAAGTCCCTTGATTGCTCTTCAATGGTGATAGCAAGTGAAAGCTCTAAACCAAACTCAAAAGATTTGCAAGTGCAAGGCAAGTTTGGAAATATCAAAATCTTAAGCTTGAAAGGATTGCAAGTTTGCTTGAATGCTTAAGAAAGTTTTTCAAATGATCAAGAGAGGGGAAATAATCCTCTTGCATGAGTATATATAGTCTATTGCAAGAATATGACCGTTTGGGGGTGGTAATAACAAAAATCACAAGTTAATTCAAATCCCAACGGCTATATTCTCAGCTGTCGCGAGGTTCTCGGAGTTCCGAGAAATATTCTCGGAGTTTCGAGAGAACGGCCAGAAAATGGAATTTTTCTACTGGACCATTTCTCGAAGTTCCAAGAAAATGTCCAGAAGCTACTGGACCTTTTCTCGGAGTGCCGAGGGAACTCTCGGAGTTCTGAGAAGCCTAAAAATCTGTATATTTTGAGATTTTATTTCTTGTTTGATTCTTTGGCTTTTGGAACTCAACTCCTATGATAATTATGGAATGTTTATGAGGGTCCCAACATGTTGGTCCACCACATAATCATTCACTAAACCTTTAAAGTTCTTTGAAAAACATTTTGAAAATACTTTGCCTTGACTTGAAAATCTAAAGAGAGGAGATGAACAATGATACCTATGCAACCTTCAATTTCTCTTTAGCTTTGGTCTTCAAGTTGATCTTCCATCTTTGTATGCTTGCTTGAGAGATGATGTGAGCTCCACTTAGCTCATTTGACTCTTGTTGGGTACATCTTCAAGCATGACCATGTTGTGTGTTGGTTTCTTCAATGATCAATCCTATCTTAAACACAACACTTCAAAGCAAATTGATTAGTATTCAATAACACAATCAATTATGTTTAGAATCATCAAAACAAGATAGGAGAGTAGACCCTTGGGCTTACAATCTCCCCCTTTTTGATAATGACAAACAAAATTGATTATGAGGTGTGTGTGGAGTGACATAGTAGGCAAGTGAATGCTAGAACTCCCCCTCAATATATGCACACAAAAAAATGATAGCAATTAAAAGCATATGGTGCATATAGTCAATTGAATAGATAATCAATTTCAAACTTCTCCCCCTTTTGTCATCGACAGAAAGGGTGTACTAAAAAGTAAAGCAATTTAGGAGTAGATGAAGATTGAGTTAGATACTCCCCTTAAATCAATGCTTATGGTATAAAAATATAAAATATATATATATAACCAAGTAATGCACATATACCTGTTCATGATCGAGATGTTGACATATGTCAAAATGTTAGATATTTTAATTAAAGTGAAAGTACCTCTCCAACTTAGAAAACTAAGAAGGCTAAGAGTACCAATTGAGTGATTTTTAAGATTAATATTTGACATCTCATTCATGCAGATACTACCAAACAAAGATGATATATATAAATACTATATAGATAAGCTGGTGAAAGGCACAAAGTATTTATTTGGCAATTTCTTTGACTTGATCCGCACTCCAAATGTTTAAGGCACTTCGGATATAGCAAATTCTATCATCACTAAGGGGTTTTGTAAAGATATCCGCTAATTGATCTTCAGTGTTGATATACTTTAAACAAATATCCCCTTTTTGTGAGTGATCTCTAATGAAGTGGTGCCTAATCTCAATGTGTTTTGTTCTTGAGTGTTGTATGGGGTTCTTTGTTAAGCTTATAGCACTAGTGTTGTCACATTGGATGAGAATATTTTTCATTTTAATGCAATAATCCTTCAATGTACTTTTCATCCATAGGACTTGAGCACAACAAGCTCCAGCTGCCACATATTCTGCTTCTGTTGTGGACAGAGCTACTGAATTTTGCTTCTTGCTAAACCATGAAACAAGTGATTTGCCCAAGAATTGGCAAGTCCCACTAGTGCTTTTCCTATCTACTCTACATCCGGCGAAGTCTGCATCTGAATATCCGATGAGAGTAAATGAAGATGATCTTTCATACCATAGTCCTAGACTTTGGGTTCCTCTTAAGTACTTGAAGATCTTCTTGACTGCCGATAGGTGAGACTCCTTTGGATCCGATTGAAATCGAGCACAGAGACAGACAGTAAATATAATGTCTGGTCTGCTGGCTGTCAAATAGAGTAAGCTACCTATCATACCCATATACATCTTCTGATCCACAGATTTGCCAAATTCATCATTTTCTAGCTTAGCAGTGGTACTCATGGGAATTCTTGATGTCTTACTGCTATCCATGCCATACTTCTTTAATAACTCCTTTGTATATTTTTCTTGATTTAAAAATATTCTATTTTTGTATTGTTTAATTTGGAGTCCTAAGAAATAGGTTAACTCACCCATCATGCTCATTTCAAATTCATTTTTCATTAAAGTTGCAAATTCATCACACAATTTTTGATTAGTTGAGCCACATATGGTATCATCCACATATATCTTGACAAGGAGAATATCTTGATTTTCTCTTTTGATAAATAATGTTTTATCCACCTTTCCCATCTCAAAACCTTTTTCAACTAAGAAAGTGCAAAGCCTCTCATACCAAGCTCTAGGAGCTTGCTTTAATCCATATAAAGCTTTATCAAGCCTGAAGACATGATTTGGGTGTTTGAAGTCTTCAAAACCTGGAGGTTGCTCAACATACACTTCCTCTTGGATATAGCCATTTAGGAAGGCACTTTTGACATCCATTTGATATAGTTTAAATCCTTAATGAGATGCATATGCCAAGAGTATCCTAATGGCTTCCATACGGGCAACAGGAGCAAATGTCTCATCATAGTCTATTCCCTCCTCCTGATTGTACCCTTGGGCTACAAGCCTAGCTTTGTTTCTAGTGATAATTCCATTTTCATCCAACTTGTTTCTATACACCCATCTCGTGCCAATGACTGGATGATCACTAGGTATAGGCACTAGCCTCCACACTTTGTTCCTTTCGAATTGACTCAACTCTTCTTGCATAGCCATCAACCAATATTCATCCTTTTCGGCTTCCTTGATGGTTTTAGGTTCTAATTCGGATAGGAACGCCAAATTGTTACTCACACTACGATAGTATGATCTAGTTCTTACCGGCGATGTGGCATCACCTAAGATTTGGGATTCAGGATGATCTACCAATGTTCTCCTATCCCTAGGCAATGAGTCATCATCTACATTTTCTGCTTCCTCACTAGGTAATGTATGACTTGTAGATGCATGAGGAGGCGCACTTAACTTAGGTAAGAGATGTTCATTAGGTTCATCCTCATCATGTGGCATTTCTTGAGGTGTTGGCTCTCTCATCAAATGTCACATGCATGGATTCTTCGACAACTAGGGTTCTTCTATTAAATACTTTATATGCCTTGCTATGTGAAGAGTACCCTAAGAATATTCCATCATCCGACTTCTTATCAAATTTGTGTAAATTATCTTTAATGTTTAAAATGAAGCATTTACATTCAAACACTCTAAAATAGCTTATATTTGGTTTCAAGTTTTTCCAAAGCTCATAAGGTGTTTTCTTAGAAATTGGCCTTAAATATACCCTGTTTATGATATAGCAAGCGGTGCTAACCGCTTCCGCCCAAAAATATCTAGGGAGATCATTTTCATGCAACATAATTCTAGCCATTTCTTGGAGAGTTCGATTCTTTCTTTCTACAACTCCATTTTGTTGAGGTGTTCTAGGTGCGGAAAAATTATGTTTTATGCCATGTTCATTACAGTAAGTTTCAAAATGTACATTTTCAAATTCCGTTCCATGATCACTTCTAATGTAAGAGATAGCAACACCCTTTTCATTTTGTATTTGATTGCACAATATAAGGAAGTTTTCATAAGTTTCATCTTTGTGAGCTAGAAATATGACCCATGTAAATCGTGAGTAGTCATCCACAACTATAAACACGTACCTCTTTCCACCTAGGCTACTTGTCTTCATTGGTCCAAAAAGATCCATATGAAGTAGCTCCAAGGGGTAGGAAGTTGAAATCATATTTTTAGGTGCAAATGAGCTCTTCAATTGTTTTCCTAATTGACAAGTTCTACAAATATGATATTTGGTGTATTTGAACTTAGGCAATCCTCTAACAATTTCTTTTGAGGAGAGGGTCGAAATGAGTTCCATTCCGACATGACCCAACCTCCTATGCCATAGCCAAGAATCCTCACTAATGGCATTAAGACAAGTCACATTTTGGAGTCTAAGATCATCTAGTCCAATTGTGTAAATGTTATTGTCTCTAGAACCTATGAATTTTACTTTTCCATCTATCTTATTTTTAACAATGCATTTGTCGGGATTGAAGACTACTTCAAACCCATTATCACATAATTGACTAATGCTAATAAGATTATGGGACAAGCCATCAACAAATAGTACATCATGTATGGGAGAGGTAGAGTTACCTATGGTGCCTTCACCTTTGACTTTTCCTTTCTTATCATCTCCAAAGGTAACGTCTCCACCATCCTTGAGTGATAGGGATGCGAATTGAGTAAGATCTCCTGTCATGTGTCTAGAGCATCCACTATCAAGGTACCATGTGTTCTTCTTGTTATGGCTTTTAAGGCATACCTACATATGAATAGGCAAGTGAGATCCCTTAGGTACCCAAATCTTCCTAATCTTGCTATGTTCATTTATTTTCACTTTAGAGTTTAATTTGATTTATCTTGTTTAGCATGCAAGCAAGAAACCTTGTAATGACCTTCTAGACCGCAATAAAAACAAATCTTGGTACTACTAGAAGAAGCCTTTTCAAGTTTGTTTTTATAGTTAGATATTGTAGTATTCCATTTATGTCCAAGTCCACTTTTGTCACTTGACATTCTTTGTATATTAACAAGCTTATTCAATTTCAATGAACTATTTTCAAATTTTTCAAAAAGTTTCTTTAGTTCATCATATTCAAAAGATAGTTTACCATTTTCATGATTTAGCTTGTTGTTTTCATTAGAAAGTTCTTGTCGGTTTTCATTTAAGATTTTGATAGAAGCATTTAACTCATGAATTTCTACTTTGTATTTTTCATTTTTATCATCTAAAAATTCATGATCTTTCTTTAACCAACCAAATTCTTTTGTCATGTTAGCAAGAGAATTTTCAAGTGATGCAATTTTATCAAATTGAATTTCAAGTTCATCATTTGCATTTTGTAAGGAATCTAGAACTTCTTTTAAGACAATGACATCATTTAAAGTGTTTACCTCGTTATTGTCGTTTGTTGAGGCCATGAAGCACACGTTCCTTGCTATCAAGCAATCTTCGCCATCATTTTGTTCGCCTTCGCTTTCAATTTCCTCATCCCAAGTGGCGGTCATTCCTTTCTTGCCTTTTCTTCTCTTGAAGCGGTTGGTTGAAGAAGGCTCATTGTTGAGTGGACAATCCGGGCGAATGTGTCTAAGCTTCTTGCAACCGTAGCATCGGGGTTGAGAAGATCCATCACAAAGTTCTTCTTTCTTCTTGAATGGAGGATTGGTCCTTCTATTTCTCACGCCTCCCATATTCCTTTGCAAGAATTTGATCCTTCTTGTTAGGAGGGCAACTTCATCTTCCATGTCTTCCTTTGCATCTTCATTTTCACCTACATTACAAGCAAAAGCAATTCCTTTTCCTTTTTCAATTTTAGTTTCAATTTCGGGTGCTTTTGTTTTGAAAATCATCTCTGGGTGATTAAGGACCCTATTAGTTCATCTAGGTTAAGTCCTTGGCTTCCGTGATTGCGGAGGTTTTGGATTCCCATGACAAAGGTAGGGACCTAAGGATTTTGGTCACTAAATCTCTATTAGAAAATTGTTTTCCAAGACCCCTTAGTCCATTTACAAGATTGGTGAATCTAGTGTACATGTCGGCAATTGTTTCATCGTGTGTCATTTGAAAGAGTTCATATTGCCAAAAGAGATGATTCATTTTAGATTCTTTGACTTGATTGGTTCCTTCATGGGTGACCTCTAAGGTATCCCAAATTTCCTTAGCCGAATTTAAATTTGATACTCTATTGAATTCTTCGGGAGATAGAGCACAAATAAGGGAATTCATAGCTTTGGCATTATAATTTGAAGCTTGTTCTTCGGCTTCGGTCCAATCATTTAGATTTCTTATGGGTAATGTGTATTCATTATTAATTGCTCTCCACATTTGATAATCTTGGGTTAAAAAGATTTTCATTTTAGTTTTCCAAAAACCATAGTTTGTTCCAACAAAATAGGGTGGCCTAGTGTTTGAGTAACCTTCATGGTGTTGAGGATGGTTTGCCATTTTTGAATCTTTACTCTAGACCGGTTAAGTTTTTTTAAAAAAAAAAAAAAAAAAAAAAATTAGAGACGAGGCTCTGATACCAATTGAAATAAACAAGAGGGGGGTGAATTGATTTTAACACTAAATTAGCCCTTTTGAAAATTAATTATGAACCCTAATTTGAATTTTCTTCACTTGATTAAATATGTGGTTAGTGCAGATATAATTAAAGACACAATGAAATGTTAAACCAAGAAAGAATGAAAGTGCAAGATAATGGAAGAGACACACCGATGTATAGTGGTTCGGGCAAAGCCCTACTCCACTCTTCTTAAGATCGTCCTTAAGGATTTCCACTATGCGAGACCTCAACGATGCCCGGCTCCGAGGCGGTTACACTTCCAAGGGATATTAAATGAGGATGCCCTTACACCTTTACAATGACTCTCCTTCTTCGCCAAGTTCTAAGCGATTGCTCTCTAGGGAATTAAGATAGGATGCCCTTACACCTTTACAAGAAATGGAAGATAAGTAGCTTTGCTTCTTCTTGAAAGCTTGATGCTCTTTGAAGTCCCTTGATTGCTCTTCAATGGTGATAGCAAGTGAAAGCTCTAAACCAAACTCAAAAGATTTGCAAGTGCAAGGCAAGTTTGGAAAAATCAAAATCTTAAGCTTGAAAGGATTGCAAGTTTGCTTGAATGCTTAAGAAAGTTTTTCAAATGATCAAGAGAGGGGAAATAATCCTCTTGCATGAGTATATATAGTCTCTTGCAAGAATATGACCGTTTGGGGGTGGTAATAACAAAAATCACAAGTTAATTCAAATCCCAACGACTATATTCTCAGCTGTCGCGAGGTTCTCGGAGTTCCGAGAACCATTCTCGGAGTTTCGAGAAATATTCTCGGAGTTCCGAGAGAACGGCCAGAAAATGGAATTTTTCTACTGGACCATTTCTCGGAGTTCCGAGAAAATGTCCAGAAGCTACTGGACCTTTTCTCGGAGTTCTGAGGGAACTCTCGGAGTTCCGAGCTCGGAGCTCCGAGAAAAATCTCGGAGTTTCGAGAAGCCTAAAAATCTGTATATTTTGAGATTTTATTTCTTGTTTGATTCTTTGGCTTTTGGAACTCAACTCCTATGATAATTATGGAATGTTTATGAGGGTCCCAACATGTTGGTCCACCACATAATCATTCACTAAAGCTTTAAAGTTCTTTAAGTGTTCTTTGAAAAATATTTTGAAAATACTTTGCCTTGACTTGAAAATCTAAAGAGAGGAGATGTACAATGATACCTATGTAACCTTCAATTTCTCTTTAGCTTTGGTCTTCAAGTTGATCTTCCATCTCTGTATGCTTGCTTGAGAGATGATGTGAGCTCCACTTAGCTCCTTTGACTCTTGTTGGGTACATCTTCAAGCATGACCATGTTGTGTGTTAGTTTGTTCAATGATCAATCCTATCTTAAACACAATACTTCAAAGCAAATTGATTAGTATTCAATAACACAATCAATTATGTTTAGAATCATCAAAACAAGATAGGAGAGTAGACCCTTGGGCTTACAGGTTGTTAATGGTGGTGATGGGGTCAGAAAAAATGGTGATTGGTCGGAGAAAATGGTTGAAAGTGGTCGGAGAAGATGAAATTGGGGGTCGAGCTCGCTTCCTCTCCCTCTCTGCTCTGTAAATTGCAGCCCCTTCTCTCTTTGCTCCTTATTCCCTTCTCTGCTTGTAGCTAGGGTTTTCAAACAAAAATCAAAGAGAAAAAGGTGGTGGCGGTTTTGGAGTGGTGGAGGTGGAGATCCTGGAGGTGGGTCGAATTTACAGAGGTGGATGGTGGCGGTGCCGGATTCCGGTGGCCGAGGTTGGAAGAGGGATTGGACGGAGATGGTTTCAAGGGAGGTGTCTGTGATGTAGATGGTGGGTATGAAGGGGAAAGTGATGATGGTGGGGTAGGGCCGGATTTCCGATTGGAGGTGGCGATGGAAGCCGAGACCAAGCTCCCTTTCTCCCTTCTTCCCTCCCTCTCTGTGTATTCTCTCCTCCCTCTGCTATTCTCCCTTTTTTTTAGAAAAATCTCCTCCCCTATACCCACGAGATTTGCTATTTTATAGCTAGGGTTAAAACCCTCCTCCTAATCTCAGCCATCCATTCTCCTTTTGATCCTATGGTCTTTGTTCGATGCTTGCAAGATAAGCCAAAATGATAAATTCGGCCCCCCCTCTTCTTGCCCTGGACAGACCCTGGTAGATGAATTTATGACTATTCTTTTATCCTATAGGGGGTGTCCCAAATAAGAGTAGGGGTGGGACAAATGATTTTTTTTTTGAAATGCTATTGGCACAACCATGCTTTGATAACGGTACAAGCTCGGCTTGCATTTTTGTCAATTTTTCGTCCATTTTATCTAAAAATTTGCAGGGGCCTCTTGGGAACATTACAACCTCTTGGGAATTTTGCACCCACGAATGGGTACAATGGGTAAGTAATCATTCGGGTTTTCTTCGCACTTGGGGCTCGATTTTTTAGGAAATTTGAGACTTGATTCTGGGAGACCGTGAATTCAGTTTCGGGACTCGGATTTCGGGATTTATTCAATTTTTTTGGGAAAATGGGGCCAGGTCAAAATGGGGTGTCTACATAATCCTTAAATTAAAAGTAATTAAATCACTTAGGACTTTTCATGAAATTAGAATTTTAATGGAACTTTCACTTAGATTGAATTCAAACAAATTAAGAAAATCAAGATACACATTTAGGAATTACATTAAAATTAGATTTTAGAATGCATGTCACGTAGTTCGCACTTCAATAGAGTTAAATGAGCCGTTTGAAAGAAATTCAAGAGAGTTAACTTTTGGAATCGAAGACCGGATTATCGGGCAAGGATGGTGCATGTGGTGGTAACTCCCCATACCTTCCATTCTCGTAACCAGGTAACGAGTCTAGATTTCTGGTTATTTATGGGTCCTAGATCCCTCATCTAGGTGGCAACTCTGTCATTCTTATTTGTGTGAAATTCGGATTCCTTTAGTGATCCCAAGTTCACGGAAAGGACGAATTAAATCACACCTTGCTAGGCTCGGTGGCTTACCCCTGCCCTTGTGGGTACTGGGTTGCACGTTTGTTTGCATCCTATGGCTTGGTTGTTGCCGGCTTGGTTGGGTGATCAATAAAAGAAAAGCACACGCCAATCGCGTTGGTACGAGAGACCAAGAGAGAGTATGGCACCTCGCGCGCTCGCGACCCTCTCGCAGGATCGGGTCCCACAGACTGGCGACTCCATTGGGGACCACCTAACTTCATTAAAAATTTCGAAGGATAACTCGTTTGAATTTATTTTAATTGGCTCACGAAAACTATATCCTTTATATGTTTGATAGATTAGTTTATTTGTCTTGCTTTATTTTCTCACCACATCATACTCAAACTTAATCTAACAATACTTGAAGGCATCATAGATTGCGCAAACATATTGCACACACTTACATCACTTGCATCAAAACCCCTGCATCTCACATGCACACACATCCTTTCAGGAATCCGGAGTGTTATCTAGCATGGTTGACTAGGATTTCATCACCTGGTGCCTCTGTGCTAGAGTAGCATTCAACCCTTAGCCTAGTACCTTTATGGTGCATAAATGGATTCGTTGGTTCACGTACTGATACGCAGGACACTGGTACAGTATATCGAACACGGATTTGCGCTAAGGAAACTCTTGGCCTTACCCCTAGATTAACCCCACATATGTATATAGTATTCGAACACACGTGCACCACGTGTGTGAGCCTAGCTTAGGATATCCTATCCATTTGTGTCTAGATTAGGCCGTAATCCATCTTCCAATGGCTACGATCGGTCCTTAGGTACACAAACAAAGTCAAGAGTCGAGATTCTTTCTCAACTTCGCTAGATTAGGATTAGGGTTGATGCCTTCAGATAACCCTTGTTAAAATGTAAGAAGATTAAAAGCTTTCCCTTTGGGATTAGGATATAAATTCCATTTTTCCTAAGATCTCATATGATTTGTCTAGTCTTGATCTACCCGTTGAAAGCAATCTTATGCAATCTCATATAATCTTTTGATCGTGCATCTTTCATTCTTCTATCATACGATTCGATCAGATCTTCATACCATCCCTTACCTGACAGGAACAGAGTCTCAAACCTTTGATTATGCAATCTTGATGATCTGATCCTACTTGATCCTGATGATGTAATCATACATGTATCCTTGGTCTCCTTTTACTCTAGGGGTAACTTCTTCCAAGATTATTTTGCTAAGCCCCTCAGAGTTCATTCTCATAATCCTTAGACTAGGGGCATTCCCTTTCGCAGTCGTGTCCTCACCATTATATCTCAGTCAGTTTAGGATTAATTCTATCATCCCAATTGCTTGCTTAGCCTACAATTATCTTTTAGTCATTGAGTAGAAAACGCTCCTTGAATGTCAAGCTTGCACCTCGTGTTCATTGTTTTCATTTCAGTAAGTTGTCACCATAGATAAGTTTAATACTTCTTGGGTTTGAATCTATTCGCGGTCAGCGAGGAAGCAAAATTCCCATTTTCTTTGGAAGCGTCTCTAATCCTCTCCTTCTATACTCATGGCAGACTCTATGAAAAATTCCCAACTCTCTTACATCATGGAAGCCTTGACCCAGCTCATCCAACAGATGAAGGAATTGAAGGAAGAAAATCAATTCATCAAAGCTCAACTGACTGAGAAATTTGTTCCAACCACTATTGTTTCCAAGGGCGAAGGTCCTAGCTTCTCCATGGTTAGGGGTTCGGGAGAACTAATTGTTAATCTCTCTAGACAAATGGCTGCGTTAACAGAAGAAGTTCAATAGATGAAGCAACAAATGCAAACCTGGTATTGTCAGTCCCAAAGTTCTGAACATTTCGCTGACAAAAATATCAAAGTCCAGGATGTTGTTACTGGGAGCTCCGTCTCTCGGCACCATCAGGATTCTGTTGGGCTCTTAATTCTTGAATATGACCAAGAGCCACCATCTGAGACTCCTAAAAGAGAATTCACCGACTTGCCAATCTCGCAAGCTGATGTTTTGAAATGGTTGCTCAAGGAAAGAATGATAACATTATTGGGACCAGAGCCTATCCCTAATTCTCTTCACAGGACCTTGCAAATGAAAGAATTTTGTGATTACCATTTACGTCCTGGTCATGCTACTGATAAATGCCTCAGTTTGAAATATGATATTCAAGACCTTATAGACTTGGAGCTCCTCGAGCCTCAAAATCTTTTGTCAAGCGGCGGAACTCCATCCTTTCCTGATGACTGCAAACCATGGTTTGAGCAAATGAAGGGAAAGTCTTACGATAATCACGACCAGCAATGTACAATGATGGGTCGGAATATATTGAGCATGTCTCCATAGGTCAGGAAATCATAGAGGCCACAACACATGGGGCTTATAACAGGGGCAATTTTACTTCAAAAAATATCAAGGAGCTACAAAACCCTATAGTATTCAAATACAATCAGTCAGGGGCTACACCTAAGCAAGAGCTCAATAAGAAATTTACCCCTCTTCCGTTTCCACCGTCTATCATATTACAACGAGAATTGGCTTCAGGCAATATTTATTTACCTCCCATTAAATCTCCTCCTAATCCACTTCCCCAGACATGGAGGGAACAGGATCACTGTGATTTTCACCGAGGACAGGGGCATAGCATTGATCAGTGCATAACTTTGAGGCATGTAATCCAGAAATTGGTTGATGAACGTAGGCTGGCGCGCCAACAAGCGCTGAATATTGTTGATAATCTATGCAAAACCATGCCGTGTCGCCTGCCAATCTCAATGCTTAGAAGGCCCTATACTTGAAAAGCACCGGTCCAGGTGCAGTGAAGAAGAATCAGAAATTGAGAATACTAGACTTGAACCAGCTTTCGTCGGGCCTCAAAAGCCAGACAGTTGCAGCAGTTGCAGTTGCAGTTTCAGTTGCAGTCTTCACTTTTTTCATTGAGTCGGGTCATTATGGTCAGTCTAGTTATTGAGTCTAGTCTTACAGTTCTACAGTTTAAGGTCGATGCCTAGTCCAGGCCAATCATCTTCTGCTTTTCTTCTTATTTTTAAGAGTTGTGAATCCTGAGCATGTTCAGGATAGGTCATGGGATGTAATAGCCTTTCTTTAAATGAAATTTCAGTTCCAATAGCTCATTTGTGTTTATTTCTCAAGTATTCTTCTGATATTAATAATAATAATAAGACTCCCTTCTCAAATGACGAAGAGATCGATGAGACTCCACTTGATTAACAGCAATAGCTTGAACAGGAGGAGAAACGCCGATCTCAACCTCTCAAAATTGACATGATAAACATTGGCACTGAAACTTTGATTCAGTGAATGCCTATTGGAAATACATTAGAGTGTGAGGAATTGATAAACCCATTTCGAGGATAAGAAGATTGTCTAGAAGCGCTACAACCGATACCAAGGGCAAGACATAGATAGAAAGCTCAAGAGAATGAAGAAAGGGAAAGACATATGCTATACAAGGGGCATTGTAAGCCCAATGGTTTTTACCTTGGCATTCCCATCTTGTTTTGATGATTCCAATACACAAGTGATAATTTATCACTAATGTGTTTGTTTGTCTAAGTTGTAGATCTTGATAAAGTAAGATCAAGGATGCTTGGATTGAAGGCCAAGAAGCCCACATTGGACCACTAATTGGAAGGCCAAAGTCATCAAGCAAGAAGTCATGAAGACTTGAAGACATGAAGAAATTAATATTGAAGACCATTTTTTAATGTAATTGATCCAAACCTAGATTAGGTTTTTAGAGGCATAATTAAGGTAATCTCACACACCCTAAATAAACAAGTGATTGTATTTGTGGAGTTCCAACACCTTGGAACCCTCATAGCAATCCCATCTTGGTTGAGAACTGGAAGCCCAAAAACAGAATTGAAAATCTGCTCTGCATAGGCTTCTCGGAACTCCGAGAGTTTTTCTCGGAACTCCGAGAATTCTCGGAACTCCGAGAATTATTCTCGGAACTCCGAGAAATGGTCCAGTAGACTTTTTCCAATTTCTGTGTGGCTTCTCGGAACTCCGAGATTTTTTCTCGGAACTCCGAGAATTCTCGGAACTCCGAGAATTATTCTCGGAACTCCGAGAACACTCCAACGGTCTGAAAAAGAGCCGTTTGGAATTTTGCTGGAATTACCGTAATGCCACTGAACGGTCATATTTTGTTTTTCCTATAAATATGGGTGTTCTAAACATACAAACGATCAATCCTAACACTCTTAAACTTCATTTGAATACCCAAGAGTGAATCAAGCTTCAATTGTGCCTCTCATCACCAACTCTAGGATTTGGATCATAGGCTCTCAATTGTACATCTTTTGTAACCCTTGTGAAGGGATTTTTTAGTTCTTTCTTTCATCTTTCAAGATTTGTATTCGGGCGAGTATTCGGAGAAGCGGAGCCCTTTTTTCTCCGTGGTGAGGATTGCCACCAAGGTTAAAGCAATTATAATTGGCACCGATCTTCGCCAAGGTTAAGAAGATCAAATAGTGAAGCCATCAACGGGTTTGGTTGGTGGAGTGGAGTAGGCCTCGGGTTTGAGGACCGAACCACTTTAAATCTCGGGTGCACTCTTTCTATCTCTTTGCTCTTTCATTTGCATTGCACCATTAGATTTAACTTGTATGCTTAAAATATTGTTTTTGATCTCTTAATTGGTTTAAGTTTTTAAAATTGGTAAATTCTAGTTTTCTTAAACAACCGTATTCTCCCTCCTCATAGTTGCCATTTCTATTATAACTTGGGACCCCCTATATCGGATTTTCACTTGGTATCAGAGCCTTGGCTCTTAAAAGATTTTAAAATTCTTGTGAAAGTTATTTCAAAATCTAACTAGGGAAAGATTTTATTTGGCAACTTCTAATTGTGAAATGGCACACCAAATTGGAACCGGACTTCCGGAAGGCCATTCCACAACTAGACCTCCTTTCTTCAATGGGTCAAACTATGGACATTGGAAAACAAGGATGCGCATCTATCTTCTTTCGATAGATGTGGAACTTTGGTACATTGTTGAAAATGGATACAATGTACCTTCCATACCTTTTGAAGAATGGAATGTGGTAGAGAAAAGGCAAGCTAATTTGAACTACAAAGCAATAAATTCCTTGTTTTGTGCCTTAGCTACCGAGGAGTTTAATAGAGTTGCTCTTTTTGATTCCGCCAAGACTATTTGGGATACCCTTGCAACTACCCATGAGGGAACATCACAAGTCAAGGATTCCAAAATAAACTTGTTAAAGAGCAAGTATGAAATGTTTAGAATGAGTCCAAACGAGAGTATTTCGGAAATGTATACTCGTTTTTCTATTATTTCTAACGAACTAGCTAATCTTGGTAAATCTTATCCCAACGATGAGCTTGTGAGTAAGTTACTTAGGTCTCTTCCTCCCCATTGGGATCCAAAGGTGACCGCGATTCAAGAGTCAAAAAATCTCAAGACGCTAACCATAGAGGAGCTTGTAGGATCTCTCATCACCCATGAGATGCTCCTTACTAGCCGACAAGAGGAAAAGAAGCCAAAGGAGAAGGAGAGGGAATTTAGATCCCTAGCACTCAAGGCTTCCAAGGAAGACTCATCAAGTGAAGCGGATAGTGACGAAGAAGAAGCTTTACGAAGATTCAAGAGCTTGTGGAGAAAGAAGCATAAGAAAGATAAGAAAAAGAAAGAAGAAAGTGATGTTGATGGAGCCTTAAGATGCTTCAATTGCAAGAAGATAGGACACAAAAGACCGGATTGTCCACTTCTAAAATCAACTTCCTCTAAGTACAAGGGTAAGAAGGATTGGAAGAAGCATAAGGCTCTTGCCGCCGGTTGGGATGCGTTAAGCACATCGGGCAAAAGCTCAAGTGAAGGGGAAGAAAATAAAAAAGATGATCTTTGCTTCATGACATTCGCCCATGAAGTTGAGGTAAACTCTAACCCCTCATATTCTTCATCTAGTAGTAAAAGTGATAGCATACCTTATGATGAATTATGTGAAACCTTGCATACCCAAATTTCCAAAAACAAAGTTCTTAAAAAATCCATTTTAAAGTTAGAAAAAGAACTTGAATTTTTGAAAAGTAATTTATCTTCTTCCATATCTCAAGAACAAGTTACACTTGAAAATCATAAACTTGAGATTAATACCCTTAAGGGTAGTTTGGATGAGAAAACTTGCCAACTTTTAAAATTTCAAAATATGGCAAGCTCCTCCAATTCCTATGAAGATGAAAGAAATGAGCTTTTAGTTCAAACATCCCATCTTCATAATGAAAATGAAAGACTTAGATTATGTTTACATGGATTTCTAAATGGAAATAAAATTATTGACATAATACTAAGTAAAACTAGTCTTAGACCTCAACATGCTTATCATGATAGGGCTAATGTATCTAACCCTCTTGTTAGATGCCATTTTTGTGGAATGAATGGTCATTACCAATTCCAATGTGCATCCAAGAGTAGGGCTAGATGTGGGACCAAGAAATCTTGGGTTCCCAAAACCCCCATATGATGATATTCATATTGTGTAGATTAGGGGTTTTTGAACTTAAAATTGAATATATTTCATTTGTATGTTTTTTTTTATAACCCCTCTTGTATTGTAAAATTATTTTAACTAGGGGGAGTTAAAATTGAATTTTTCTTTGAAAAAGGGGGAGCTTTAAAATTGTAAATTTTAAACCCTTGTTTTTTTCTTACCCCTTCTTTTTGTTGATGACAAAGGGGGAGAAGAATCTAGAGTAAAGTCTCTAGTGTAAGAAAAATGTGAAAAGAGTATATGCTTTGATTTGTAAATCTCTTGTGCTTGTCATCATCAAAAAGGGGGAGATTGTAAGCCCAATGGTTTTTACCTTGGCATTCCCATCTTGTTTTGATGATTCCAATACACAAGTGATAATTTATCACTAATGTGTTTGTTTGTCTAAGTTGTAGATCTTGATAAAGTAAGATCAAGGATGCTTGGATTGAAGGCCAAGAAGCCCACATTGGACCACTAATTGGAAGGCCAAAGTCATCAAGCAAGAAGTCATGAAGACTTGAAGACATGAAGAAATTAATATTGAAGACCATTTTTTAATGTAATTGATCCAAACCTAGATTAGGTTTTTAGAGGCATAATTAAGGTAATCTCACACACCCTAAATAAACAAGTGATTGTATTTGTGGAGTTCCAACACCTTGGAACCCTCATAGCAATCCCATCTTGGTTGAGAACTGGAAGCCCAAAAACAGAATTGAAAATCTGCTCTGCATAGGCTTCTCGGAACTCCGAGAGTTTTTCTCGGAACTCCGGAATTCTCGGAACTCCGAGAATTATTCTCGGAACTCCGAGAAATGGTCCAGTAGACTTTTTCCAATTTCTGTGTGGCTTCTCGGAACTCCGAGATTTTTTCTCGGAACTCCGAGAATTCTCGGAACTCTGAGAATTCTCGGAACTCCGAGAACACTCCAACGGTCTGAAAAAGAGCCGTTTGGAATTTTGCTAGAATTACCGTAATGCCACTGAACGGTCATATTTTATTTTTCCTATAAATATGGGTGTTCTAAACATACAAACGATCAATCCTAACACTCTTAAACTTCATTTGAATACCCAAGAGTGAATCAAGCTTCAATTGTGCCTCTCATCACCAACTCTAGGATTTGGATCATAGGCTCTCAATTGTACATCTTTTGTAACCCTTGTGAAGGGATTTTTTAGTTCTTTCTTTCATCTTTCAAGATTTGTATTCGGGCGAGTATTCGGAGAAGCGGAGCCCTTTTTTCTCCGTGGTGAGGATTGCCACCAAGGTTAAAGCAATTGTAATTGGCACCGATCTTCGCCAAGGTTAAGAAGATCAAATAGTGAAGCCATCAACGGGTTTGGTTGGTGGAGTGGAGTAGGCCTCGGGTTTGAGGACCGAACAACTTTAAATCTCGGGTGCACTCTTTCTATCTCTTTGCTCTTTCATTTGCATTGCACCATTAGATTTAACTTGTATGCTTAAAATATTGTTTTTGATCTCTTAATTGGTTTAAGTTTTTAAAATTGGTAAATTCTAGTTTTCTTAAACAACCGTATTCTCCCTCCTCATAGTTGCCATTTCTATTATAACTTGGGACCCCCTATATCGGATTTTCAGGCATGGATTGGAAACAACTTTCATATCTCCAATCAATGACCTTGGTTCCCAAATTCATAATATTCAAATATCAAGAGTTACAGATCCAGAGTAAGTATCGAAAAGTAATTCAAGATAGAAAAGTTCAGAGCAAGTATCGAAAAGTAATCGTCAAATATCAAGAGTTACAGATCCATAGATGGAGGATGTCAAAGAACAAATTTCGCTCCATCAAAGTCGAAAGCACATGTCAGAATCTTGAAAGAAGAAGATCTATTATCTCTTACCTGGAAATGCCGTTAAACTCCGAGAAAAAAATAATAATAATAAAGAGAACTCATCAACCTAGATCAATTCCAAACCTGAACATTGGAAGGCCTCCTTTGGCCGAACAAATCCCAGAATCATAACCCAATGGCAAAAAGAATATCTGTTTCCAAACCCTTTGAGGCTGAATAAAATTTCTTTGAAAACCCATCAAACTAGGGGCATTCGCCCTGAACTACATGAGACCTGATCCCTACACTGGGGTACGTAGGCAGCTTGGTCAAACAGAGTTCGGTTAAAAAAAATTAGAAATTCAATCAATTCAAAAAAAAAGAAAAAAAAGAAATTCAATCGTTCAAAAAAAAGAAGAAAAAGAAAAAGGAAGTCAATCGAAAAAAGAAGAAAAAAGAAACAAAAAAGGGAGAAAGAACAAAAAGAACAAGTTACCTTCAAACTAGGGGCATGTGCCCTGAACTACGCATGACCTGATTCCTACCCTGGGATACGTAGGCAACCTGTTCACAGGTTCGGTCGAAATCATTGTTCAACCTTAAGCCATTCTTTGAAAATTCCTATCCTACCTATAAAGTCCTTCAGATGTTCAGAATCAAAGATCTAGGCCTAAAAAAATGAACAAGAAAAAAGAACGGAGTTTGAAGATCTGCTAGACTGAAAACTTGAAAGGGCGGTCTAAGCAAAATTTAAGATCATTCCCTTGCTAAGTTGAAAACCCGAAAGGGCGGCTTAACCAAAAGGTAAGGGGATAGCCTGCTGGATCGAAAACCTAGAAAGACGATTCAGGCAAAAGTTAAGGCTAACACGGTCCGCCAAGTTAAAAACCTTGAAGAGGTGACTTGGTCACGGCAAGAGAATCATTATAAGAAGGCTACAGTATTTCATTCTCTTTGAGTCCATTAAAAAATGGTCTCTTAATTCTCTTTGAACATAATACAAATATGATATCTCATTTTGTTGGAATCCGTAAAAATACGGTCTGAGTCCATTCAAGAATGGTCTCTTGATTCTCTTTGAACATCATACAAATATGATGTCTCATTTCGTTGGAATTCATAAAAATACGGTATTTCATTATCTCTGAGTCCATTAAAAAATGGTCTCTTAATTCTCTTTGAACATCATACAAATATGATGTCTCATTTCCTTGGAATCCGTATAAATACGGTATTTCATTTTATCTGAGTCCATTAAAAAATTGTCTCTTAATTCTCTTTGAACATCATACAAATATGATGTCTCATTTCCTTGGAATCTGTAAAAATATGGTATTTCATTCTCACTGAGTCCATTAAAAAATGGTCTCTTAATTCTCTTCGAACATCATACAAATATGATGTCTCATTTCCTTGGAATCCATAAAAATATGGTATTTCATTCTCTCAGAATCCATTCAAAAATGGTCTCTTAATTCTCTTTGAACATCATACAAATATGATGTCTCGTTTCCTTAGAATCAGTAAAAATACGGTATTTCATTATATCTGAGTCCATTAAAAAATGATCTCTTATTTCTCTTTAAACATCATACAAATATGATATCTCATTTCCTTAGAATCCGTAAAAATACGGTATTTCATTCTATCTGAGTCCATTTAAAAATGGTCTCTTGTTCCTCTTTGGGATCCATATAAATATGATGTCTTATTTCCTTCGAATCTGTATAAATACGGCATTTCATTCTCTGTGAGTCCATTCGAAATGATCTATCTCTTATTTCCCATTGGTATGTACAATTACAGTGCCTCATTTCTATTAAGCCTGCTTGAAAGCAGTATCCATTCGAAAATGATCTCTCATTTCCTCATTGCCCGTTTGAAAACGGTGCTGCCTCATTATTACCTTTCATTCTGAGTTGCGTAATTTTTGCAATCAGATTGGATCCATTTCTCTATTATTCTGAACCACCAAGTCACGGTGTTTAGAGTAAATGAACTTGATTATGTTCTAGGATTTCATCGAAGGTCTTGCATTATGTTAGGTTGCATTGTCTAGTGAATCCTTTGTTGATTAATGCTACGCAAAATGGTTCTATTACTTTTCCTTTGGTATTCGATTACTACGTTAACTTTACCAAAGAGGGGCATCTGTAGACACTCCCATTTTCCTACACTTTAAAAAGCAAAAGATTCGGTAGTTTGTCAAGTTTCGAGTCCATATTCCGCAAATATATTAGGCATCCATCTCATTTTAGGTGTTTGGAAGTTGATTCCCAATCCTAAAGGTTTCTAGGGTGTTCCAATGGTATCTGAAAGATGAAAGTTCAAGTTTCCAAGCAAGTGAAAAAAGCTGCTAAATTTAGATTTCTTAGGATTTCCCTTATTCTTGCACTCCAGGGATATTTTGGTCTTTTCATGTGTGATTCATTTGATCCTTGGACCGTGTCTGAGAAATCCCAGGTCATTTCGTGAATTTTAGGAAACCTGCTATTTTTGAAATTTCTCAGAGTTTTCCCTATTTTCACCAAATTTTGTAGCTCAGGGGTAATTTGGTCATTTCCAATGTGTTTCATTTGACCTCTAGGGTGTATCTAAGGAATCTTAGATGATTTTATGAATTTTGAAAAACCTGCTAAATTTAGACTTTCTCAGGGTTTTATTTGACTCAGAAATTTTATGTGTCAAGGGCATTTTGGGTATTTTCAGGGGGTACCAAATGATCATGTTTGATATTGCCTACCAAAAGGACATAATTTTAAAAGTTTCTATTTTTGAAGTTTAACCACAAAGACTTTCCATTTTTAACTTTTCCCTTTAAAGAGTAAACCAATTTGAGGGTATTTTGGTCGCATTTTGATGTGTAATGGTCGAATAGGGGTATTTTGGTCCGAAAAATTATTTTTTCTAAAGGAGGTGGTTCGACCATATGTCGATGGTGCACCATAAGTGCACCATAAATGTCATATGAGTTGGGTTCATCAATAAAAAATTTTAATTTAAAGGGATTTTATTGATTTTTCATTGAAAAAAAACCCAAAATACATGTCATAAGGCCCATTGGGCTAAAGCCCACAAGGTGGGGGTCCATGTGGACCCACCCATGTGGGTCGGCCACATAAGTGGGCGTCCCACATGAGGAGGCCAGATGCAAAACGTCCAACATGGAATGAGGTGGTTGGTGACATCATATTGGTTTTGAAAAAAATAATAAAGAAATGAAGAGTTATAATTAGAAAGGGCTTGTATGGTCAAGTTACTAAAATGACCATAACGTTTTACCGTTTAGTCCAAAAAATTTACCATTATACTTGTTTTGAACGTCTCGAAAAGATCTACAACTTTCTAGTTTATGACGTTTCCTGAATCAGCCTCTAAATAGGTCAAAATGAGCTCAAATATCAGGCAGCCCTTTTTGGACGAAAATCATTCATAAAAGCTAGTTTCCTATGTGAGAAGGCTTCTAGATTGATCTTGAAGGATCTCCATTGTGTAATTTAGCATTGCTTGGCTTACAAGAAATTAATATTATAAGTAAATCCAATTTAGAAGGTAAGTGAAAAATAAGCCATAGGTGAGAATTGAAAACTAACTAAAGGTAAGAGTCCTCACATTGGAAACTTCCAAATCCAATCTAATCCTAACTTTTTCTATAAAAACAAAGAAAGCACAACCTTTGGCTTTTCTCTAGAAAATTCATCACTTTCTCTCTTCTTCGGAATTCATTCATCTCTTTTGTTGCTTTAGTGTTCATCTCTTCCACTTGGTTCTTCACAAAGTGCTTTCACATATTCAATACATTCAACATATTGAAGGTTAGTTTATGATTCTTTGGGGTTTCTTTTACGATTAAAAGGGTAAGTGAAAGCGTATATCCAAGGATTACTTACCCTAGAGAGAAGGAGAGCTAGCAAGGTTGGTCTTCCAAAACCCTCTTTCATGTAGTTTAAACTAGAAGCATGCTAGGATTGAATTTGTGATTTTCTTTGAAAAGCTATGAATATGAAATTGTTTGCATGTGAAATTTTGAGGAGATGAGATCAGGTTTAGGTTATTTCATAATCTAAAATTTTTCTTGAAAAATCTATTTTTTAATATTAAAATCCAATATTTAAAATTAAGAGGGTTTAAATCCAGTTTACAAAGAACCTTTAATAAATCTTTGAAATTTCTTGAATTTTTCAATCTCTGAGTCTTTTGTGTATTAAAAAGCATAGAAATCTAGAATTTTCAGAAATTTTGACTTCGTTTTGACTACGATACGACCTTTTGAACTTTACCCTTAAACGGGTAAAATTCTAAAGAGCGAATTTAAAAAGATGTCAAAACAGATCAGAAATTAATGCAAATTTAAACATAACACTCTTTTAAGTTTTTGAAATAGTACGAATTTTTTGAAGAATTTTGAAATTTATTTAAGGGGTCTAAAAATTTATTTAATCCTAGAGGTATTTTTAGAAAAAACTACTTTTCGAAACATATATAGCGTTTCCAGAGGTGACCTTTGGATGAGAAGTAACTAAGACTTTATCTAATCTCCTGCGAATTTTTCACGATTTTTTGTTGCTGTTAGATACTTGTTTATGATTTTTTATGCCAAATCAAGCATGATATATTTAATCGGAACAAAATAGTGAATTGAAATAAACAATTCTGGAAATATTTTATTAAGATTTACTGCTGGAATTACATGTTCTCACCAAGTTTGGATTGATTTGGACTAATTTTACTATGTGTTCCTTTGTAATTTCATAATCTGGACAGATACTTTTAAAATCAAATATTGATAGTAAATCATCTTTAAAATTCATAAAACTTTTACAGTAATCCTTTCTGGTCTAAACATATCTACTGTAAAATTTTTATTTTATTTTGATAAGATTTGCTATGAGTTACTGTGTAAATATATAATCTGGATAGAACTCTTCAACATTGAAAAACAGGTAGGAAAAGATATTTATAATCCATAAATATTTTATAGTAATATTCTCTAGTCATGAGAAAGCTACTGTAAAACTTTCAGCTTAATCCGAATAGATTTGGTATAAGTTGATGTGTAAATCTCTAATCTGAACTGAATTTCTTTAAAATACTTAAGAAAATCAAAATAAATTCGATTTGTTATCAAAATTCCCAAAGACATCTAATGCTCTATCATGCATTCAATCTTTAAACTATTGAAATAGAAACTTTAGGAGCCATTGATTTTCTTTGCTAATTTACAATGCTATGATAGTTTAATCACCAAGATTGCGTTCATAATCGTATTTTAATTGCGATTAATCCTTACTAATTTGAGCATTTAAATTATAGTTTGTTGTTGGCTCCGAAGACCACTGTCCACGGAAATCCTGAGAAATATGCCAGGCAATAACTTACTATAACTTACGTGTTAAATTATGTAAGGGTGGAAAGCACGATTCCCTTCTATGAATGCAACTCAAGGCTGAAACTTACTAATAATAGAGCCATTGGCATTCCTTAGATGTTAGGAATAAAAAATCTTTTAAAAATTAAAAATCATTAACTTAATAAATTAAGATCATTTGATCCATGCTTTTGGAACCGTTGGATAACGGTATCACTTCGTAGGAACCTTTAGAGCCCCTTTAGGAACACTTATGTCATGTCTTAGGTCTTAAGGAGTCTTAGAGTTAGAAGGTTCAGCCTTATCACAACCGATTGCTATTATTAGCAATTGATTCATAGATCTAGTTACATTAGTTACCATTTTTCTTCCTAAGACAAACCTAGTTACCTAGGATGTAGGTTAACCTGCATTAGTCTAAGGGACGACTTGCACTTAGATAGGACCAGATAGCATCTTAGATGAAGTCCTATGATAGTAAAATCTTCAACTTGAACTAAATAATTTCTCTTCAAGTGTTAAAATAGTCAATCCAGTCTAGATCGGTGTCGTAGATGAGTTAGGCATAAGTAGCTTAGTTCAGGTGCACCGAACTACGTCGACTCTGATACAAGTGAGGCTGGGATACGTAGGCAACTTGGATACTTGAGTAGCATACCAAGCCCGAGTCAGCTCCACACATAAGTGGTGGGTTTTTTTTTATATTAATCCTTAAATTAAAAGTAATTAAATCACTTAGGACTTTTCATGAAATTAAAATTTTATGAGAACTTTCACTTAGATTTAATGTAAACAAATTAAGAAAATCAATATACACTTTTAGGAATTACATTAAAATTAGATTTTAAGATGCATGTCACGTAGTTCGCACTTCAATAGAGTTAAATGAGCTATTTAAAAGAAATTCAAGAGATTTAACTTTTGGAATCAAAGACCGGATTATCAGGCAAGGATGGTGCATGTGGTGGTAACTCCCCATACCTTCCATTCTCGTAACCAGGTAACGAGTCTAGATTTCTGGTTATTTATGGGTCCTAGATCCCTCATCTAGGTGGCGACTCTGTCATTCTCATTTGTGTGAAATTCGGATTCCTTTAGTGATCTCAAGTTCACGGAAAGGATAAATTAAATCACACCTTGCTAGGGTCAACGGCTTACCCCTGCCCTTGTGGGTACTGGGTTGCACGTTTGTTTGTATTCTATGGCTTGGTTGGGTAATCAATAATAAAAAAAAGCACATGCCAATCGCATGAGTACGAGAGACCAAGAGAGAGTATGGCGCCTCGCGCGCTCGCGACTCTCTCGCGGGATCGGGTCCCACAGTTCCTTACATAGGTGGCGACTCTGGTCATTCACTTTTGCATGAAATTCAGATTGGTTTAGTGATCCCAAGTTAACAGAAAAGATGATTCATATAAATAATCAAAAGCATATGCCGCTCGCATGGGTACGAGAGAGCAAAAAGAGAGGCGGGTCGTGCGCCTCTCGCTGGATCGGGTCCCACAGACTGGCGACTCTGCTGGGGACCACCTAACTTCATTAATATGTCAAAGGATAACTCATTTGAATTTAGTTTATTTGGCTCATAAAAATTCTATCTTATATACTTGTGTTGCTCTTTGCTAGATTAGTGTGTATGTTATGCTTTATTTTCTTATCACACTATACTACAAACTAAATCTAAAAAAACCTGAATGTATCATAGATTGTGAAAACTTATTGCACACATTTACATCACTTGCATCCAAACCCTTGCATGTCACATACACACACGTCCTATTAGGAACCCGGAGTATTATCTAGCATGGTTGACTGGGAGGTCATGACCCAGTGCCTCTGTGTTAGAGAAGCATTCCACCCTTAGCCTAGTACCTTTATGGCCTGTTTGGATACCTCATGCATTTGTATTTTGATTTGGATTTGAGATTTGGATACAGAACACATCAATCATCTTCATGATCATGTTTTAAGAGAGAGAGAGAGAGAGAGAGAGAGAGAGTTGGAGGGAGGGAGGGATGTCTCGCTGTTGCCGGAGCAATGTCGAGGAGCAGCGATGGTGACGGAAGTTACCACAAACGTTGATTTCCAAATAATGTTTCGCTGAAAAGATTTGAAAATCATAATTTTTTGCACTGTTGTAACTTATTTGGAAATTCTAAGGATCTGATCTACTTTAAAATTTCAACTAAATCCAAATCTAAATCTTGCTGGTATCCAAACGTGGCCTTATGGTTCGTAAACGGATCTGTTGGTTCACGTACTGCTACTCTAGACACCGGTAGAGTATATCGAACACGGATTCACGTTAAGGGAACTCTTGACCTTACCCCTAGATTACCCCACACTTGCATATAGTACGAACATGCGTGCATCACGTGTATCAGCCTAGATTAGGATATCCTACCCATTTGTGTCTAGATTAGGTCGTAGTCCATCTTCCAATGGCTCGGATCGGTTTTAGGTACACAAACCAGTCATGAGTCGAAATCGTCTCTCTACTCCGGTAGATTAGGCTTAGGATTAATGCCTGCAGGTAATATTGCATAAAATGTAAAAAAGAGTAAAAGCTGAAATAACCTTGGAGATTAGGATATAAATCTCATATTTTCCTAAGATCTCATAGGTTATCTTCTTAGATTATCCCTCATGTATGGTCTCATCTTGACCGTATCCTTCTTCGTCTATGATCCATCGTTCAAGAGTTATGATTTTATCTCCATATTCATGGTCCCATTAAATCTGATCCTGTAGCTTTCATTGGTTTCATCTTCTAAATTTTTCTTGCTTAATCTTCATCATCTTGAGGTTTAAAAAGTCCATTACATAGGTCCATTAGCCTCCAGATCATCATTATCTAGGCTCATCCTTGTCAGTCCATTTCATAGGCCCATTTTGCTATGCTTTAAAAAGCGAAAGGTTTGGTTGGTCTGTTAAATCCCAAGTCAGTCTTCTGCATTAGGTTAAGCATTCTCGCATTTTATGGGAAATTCCATCTCATTTTTAGTGTTTAAATGTTGGTTCGCAATCCCGAAGGTCTCTAGGGGGTTCCCTAGTCTCCAGATGACGATATATTGTGTTTCCAATCGAGTAAGAAAACCTGCTATTTTTGGAATTTCTTAGGGTTTTCCCCGGTTTTATCATTTTCTACATCTTAGGATATTTTGATAATTCCCAATGTGTTCGAGATTATCCTGAAAGATTGTCTGAGAAATCATGAAGGATTTCGAGTATTTTGGGAAACCTGCTATTTTTAGAATTTCGCAGGGTTTCTATCTCTTTTGGAAATTTTGTATCCTAGGGGTATTTTGGGTATTTCCAAGGTAGCCCGAATGGTCTTGGTTGATGTTATTCATCGTTTCGAGTAAACTTCCATACTTTCTATTTTTGAAAATTTCCTTACCTACTTGCCATTTTTAACTTCATCCTTAAAGGGTATTTCGGTTCAAGGGCATTTTGGTCACTTTTTTATAGGTGTTGATCAAACGAGGTCATTTTGGGAAAAATAGATCTTTTCAAGGGGTGAATGAGGTTAGGCCATGTGAGTAGAACCCACCATGTGCATCACATGGTGTCGGCCCACCATTATAAATTTTGAATTATTCTTTGAAATGGTTTGGATTTCATAAAAGTCCAAAGTATGGACCAAAAAAAGCCCATGTGGGAACAACATTTGTGTAGTTCAGCCAAATGCGTGGCTCAGCCATATGTGGGGTCCCCACATGATGGGCTTCCCCTATATTGAATAGATTTGGTTGATAAAAATAAAAATGAGAAAGAAAAATGGCTAATATGATCAGATCATTAAACGGCCATAACTTTTTAACCACTGGTCCAAAAAATTCTAACTTGTACTTGTTGGAAACATCTCGAGAAGGGCTATAACTTTCTAGTTTACAACTTTCCATGATTCTTTCACGAAATAAGTCGAAAACGAGCTTTAAAATCAGGCAGTGCCATTTGGACGGGAATTTCAGCCCACTAAAATTGTCCTAACATTTTAACCGATTGGCCAAATTTAATGTACAAATATGCGTTGGAAAGATATTTCAAAGGGCTACAACTTTGTACTTAACAACTTTTCGTGATTCTACCACTAAATAGGTCAAAAATAAGCTTTAAAGTTGGGCAGTTTGGACGGGAATCACCATGATATCTTGAATTGTTTTTTTTTATTTTGGAAAGTACAATATTTAGAAGTATTTGGAAACAATGACGATAAGGAAACAAAAGAAAAAGCAAGCCTGAAATGCAAGTAGGCAACCCAAGAGGGGGGTGAATTGGCAAAATAAAAAATTTGTCTTAATTAGATGTGATATTAAAATCATTTATAAATTTAAGCAATTTATATTTAACCCTTGTTAATCATGCAACATAATAGAAATGGGGTTTATATATTACTAATCACCATAGGCAAGAAGAAGAAGGGGAGTAGAAGAGGCACACCACAATGAGGACACCAACATTTATAGTGGTTCAGTCTATCAACAAGACTTATTCCACTCTTCCAAGTTTAGCTCCTTCGGTACTCCACTAATAGTGAGATTCCACACCTCGAATCTCCGAGCTTTACAAAACACCTTCTCTGCCTCCGAGGGGACAAACCCTCTTTGCTTCGGATTCTCCTTTGTTATCGGGCCGAATCAAAGACCCTTTTATAATTAAGCTTCTCCTTCAAAGGCCAAAGCCAAAACCCTCTTCACAAAGTTGATTCACCTTTCTTACCGGGCCGAATCGGAGACCCTCAACACAAATGAAGAACAAGAAAGAAAAACACTCTAGCCTCTTGATTAGGCTTGATAAAAATGTTATAGCTCACAATCTTTCTAAGAAAAATAAGAAAGTAAAAAGTCCTATGGAGATCTTCTTCAAGATGAAATATGCAAGTTCAAAGCTCTTTGAAGAAATTAATGGATTTGAAGGTTAAAGCTCAAATAAGATTTTCAATGTATTCAAAAGTCTTTGAATCCATGATAAAACAACATATTTATAGCCACAATGATTCATGACCGTTTGGGGGTAGTTTGGGCAAGAAAAGAACAAAAACGGATCAAAAAAGAAACTAGCTGTTATGACCCTAGTTTCTCGCGCTGTGGCGGTCAACCGAGGTAGGGCGGTCGCCCGCAGGAGAGCTGCTGTAATTATAAAAAACAGCAATTTTATTGCCCTGGTCGACTAGGGTTCCGCGGTCGACCGCGGCTGCAAAAAATAATTTTTTGCCACGATCTTGTAAAATTCATATCTTACTCGTTTCTCGTTGGATTTTAAAGTTCTTGTACTCTACGGACATGAGAAAATGATAGCTATCTGATAAAAATATTTTCAAAAATATGTGAAAATAGTTTGAACTAATTAAAGTGAAAATAAGCTTCTTTCCACTATTCAAGTGCCAATTTTGATGTCATTCACTTTTCAACTTAAGTTAGCACTTGAGATTGAAATCCTTGTGCTATGACCTTTTGTTTTAACAAAGTTTAGGACCTTTGAGCTCATTGACTTGAACATCTTCCAAGGATGATGTCTCCCATGCGTACAAGCTCTTTGGTTTGTGTGTGTTGATCCGCAAGCTATGTGTTGTGTTGAGTTGTGTAACGACGATATGACTTCTCAAGTTCCTGTCTAAGGCACAACACTCAAAGATAACACATTAGTCCATAAAGACTAATCAATTTGGGTTTGCTAGTATCAAAACAAGAAAGTAAATGTGAATGATTGAACCCATTGGAACCCTTGGGCTTACATTCTCCCCCTTTTTTATGATGGCAAACCAAATTGAATAGGGAGGTAGGAGATATCAAAAGAATAGACAAATAAGCATTAAATAATATAACCATAGAGCATAGCTCCCCCTCACTATATGCACAAGTATAATATATGAATGTAAAACATGTGGTGCATATAGACTATGGACTACCTAATCAATTCCAAAAATTCTCTTCCTTTTGGCAACAACAAAAAGGGAGGTTTACACAGTGAAAGCTCAAACTAATATGCTAAGATGTCCAATAAGCACTCCCCTATCTACTTATCATGAATATGATGTGCTCAAAGTGAATAATGCATGATAAGAAGGAAGCATCATAGGTAAGTAAGATATCCACCTCGTTTTTTTTAGAGGTATGCAAGTATAGACAACTTAAGAACAACTAAAGGGTATTGAGCAATATAACCATTTTAAACACAACCCTATGAAGCATATGAACACAAAAGATTTGACAGTTAAGCACTCCCCCTAAATTTTACTATGCATGAACAAAGATCAATCAAGGCATGGCATAACAAGTGAAGTGATTGAGAAGATATGACATTTGAAGGTTCTATTAAAAAACTATCATGATTATAAGGTAATCAACTTAAATACACACGATAGGAATAGGGACAAGTAAAAATATAGAGATATGGTTGGCATTTGGAAGATAGGTGTATGTTTGGTCCTATGTAGAGCTATGCAAGATGGGCACAGGAAAAAAGGTAACAACAAAGTAACCTTGTGGCCCATGAAATATGAATGATATAACATTTTGAATTCTCCTAATGCATATCATAAAAGATTTAGTAAGAAGCATTGAGTACAGTGCATGGCAAGCAGTTTTTTTTTTTATATACAAGACTGGCATTATAAGCATAACTAAAGTGAGCACATCACAATACTCCATATAAACATGAAAGTAAGAAAATTAGGCTCTCCCCCTACGTGTTTGTCATTGGCCTTGGGTAAAACCTATGAGGCAAGCTTTAGATGTGACAGTGAGAGCATAGCCAATGGATCTTATCATGGTAAGTGATGTACTTAGCTTCAAAAGCACATGGTAAGAGTGAAGATTCATTGGATATAAGATTGATGAGGTAAGATAAGATCCTATGAATATGATTTCAAAGATTTGCAGGATAAGGCACAAAGATAGAGCATAGCTCAGAATGATATCAGAATCAAGGCATGAGACAAGCCCTAACTACAACACAAATGGAGTGAAGATTCATAGGATATAAGATTGATGAGGTAAGATAAGATCCTATGAATAAGATTTTAAGAATTTGCAGGATAAGGCACAAAGATAGAGCATAGCTCAGAATGATCTCAGAATGAAGGCATGAGATAAGCCCTAACTACAACACAAATGGAGCAATGACGCTCCAAATGAGTGTACTTATCATATGTAATTTAGTATACATATCAAACAACCTTATGATATGACTAACAAGGACAAATATTACACATATAGCTCCCCCTTTGTTAGAGACTCATATAGAATATGCATCTAAAGGGCTGTCCAACACAGAGTCACCAACGGTTTGAGAAGTGAATAATTGAAAAACAACCCTTGGGTTACAACTACATGTTTGCTAAGGACACTTAATTAATATCAAATGAGATGGTGAGGTATCCTAGCAACACATGCTCCCCCTAACTATATGCATATAATACATATATACAAATAACAGATCAAGGCACCTATATCTTATTATGGTGAAGATGCTAGCAAGAAGCTAAAACAGTTAGATGTATTAATTAAAGTGAAGGTACAGTCTCCCTCTTAACTAGTAAGAAGGCTAAAAGTACCAATTGAGTAGCTTTTAACTTTAAGGTTTAACATCTTACCATGTAGCTAATACCACACAAGGGGAATATTACTTATATATAGAGTGCTATAAATAAGCAAATAAACAACACACCTAGGAGAATGAATTCGACCATCTAAGCAAACAAATATAGGACAAGCAACTCTATTTTAGTGTGAGCACAACTAGATCTTTAAAGATTTCTTATAAAACCAAGCTAGTTATTATCTTTTAGAGAATGTTCAATTTTATTTTCATGTTCATATTCCCTATTTGCTTATTATATGTGTTTTGATTGATTAAGTTCAATTTAAATGATTGAGTATGATTTTCAAAATATATTTCATTTCTTTTCTTCTCCTTTGAAGCTAATTTTACATATTTCTCAGTTTTGAGTAAACTTTTGGCTTTTTAGGCATAATCTCATGATTTTGAAGATGTTCACAATTTGCAATGAACTCATGAGTTGCAAGTTTGAGTATATGATGGATATAACTCAAACTTATAGTGATCTAGCTCAGGAGTTTTTTGCTATGTCATACATAGATCACATATAATAGGCAAATGTGTGAATATATCATTTTAAATCACATGCCTCTTATTAAGTGGATTTTTATAATTATAACTTTTAAATATTCCACTTAAATTTTGAAGTTCATAAGCATTTGTATCTTTCAAGTTCAATAATTCTTGTGAACAAATCAAGGTCATATGGATGATATATATATATATATATATATATATATATATATATATATATATATATATATATGTGATCAAACATCATGTACACTCCATAGAGACCATGTGTTTTAATGTGCACACTTAGAGGATTTTACCTAGATTTTTATTTTTCTAGTGCACATAGGTTTGATGTGAAGGGATTAAGATAATCAAGGCTTCTTAGCACCTCACATCCTTAATTCAAATTTCGTGTGTTTGTTTGATTTATGGTTTAACTTATACTTATTTCAAAACAAGTGAGTTGCATGTCATAAGTGAATGAACACATTGAAGTTTTTAGACATGATTAGTTCAATGATGAGTTCATATAGCTTTTATGGATTTCTCACATTGAACTAAATTTCAATTTCCCTTAAATATTTTAAGGTTTCAAGTTCCAAGGGAATTATATCAAATGCCAAGGACATTCAAGAGTGTCTCATGAATAAGAACCACCTTGGGCTAATGAACCAACTTGTGAATTTCTAATGATATTAGCAATAGTTTTTAGAAGTTCACTAAGTTTTGTATTTTGACCTAACCTTGTTTGTTTAAAGAAGTCTAAGGATTGATTTTCAATGATTTTGCTTAGACATCATATTTTAAAAAGAATTTTCTCATTTTCTTTCTATTTTCAATTTTCTTTTAATTTCCTCTATGTTTGCTAGAATGACATTATCAATAACTCTAAACCAATGAAATATAGCACTAGCAAGACTTATTTACATTTAAGTTCGTTCATGTTTCAAGGTATTGGACTTAGGGACCTAGCTTGAACTAAACTAAGCTATTGCTATGGGCCAATGAAGGTGCTAAGTGCATGAACAAATTTCAAGTGAGACATCAAACACTTAGACCAATGTGCATGGTCATACTAAAACAAGAGTGACTAATCTATTGTGCACAGTAACATGAGCTTTTATATATTAATATAATATATCATGTTATCAATGGTAAGAACACTAATATATAAATACATATAGATCATGCAAGATTAGCTTGTGTGTATCTATAAAATATTTTCAAAAAGATGTGATCTTTTAAGCACAAACATCTAGACATATAATATTCAAGCATGTCTAGAATAGAATTTAAATGATTTGTCATTTTGGCACAATATGTTTTGATACAAATGATGTTAAATTAGTATTATATATCTAACATTCACTTACTAGATACAAAATGAATACACACTAAGTATAATGTATCTAGTAATCAATTTTCAGAATAATTGAAATTTAAGCACAAACCCTAAGTCTATTAGAATCAATAGTAGATCAAATAGGGGATTTTGGAACTCAAACCATCATGGGCCCACTCAAGTTTGTTCTATATAATGAATCCTTTCTAATCCATACGAACTTTGTACTTTTTACAAATCTAAGCCTATACCTAGATTTGTAATGTCCATTTCTACCACAATAATCACATGTTACAATTGAATAGGTAGACGAACATGATGAACCACAAGAGTGCTCACACGAATGTTTACCTTTTTCGTCTTGTAGCTTGTTATTTAGGGAAAGTTCATTTTTCATTTTCATCTCATTAATTTCTTCTTTTAGAATATTTAACTCATAAGATGAGTTTACTTTATGTTCTACTTCTTTTAGTTTCAATTCCTCTATTTCTTTTTCTAATTTCTTATTATTTCAATTACCTCATTTTCTTCATCTAATAGATCTTGATAGTCTTTTTCCGATTCTAATAATTCATTTGAAATAAAGGTAAGAGAGTGTTTGAGTTTTTCATTTCTAGAAAGTTCAATATTTAAAGCATTCTTCAATTCTTCACATTTATCAATAAGTTCTTTGATGTTTGGAGTTTCATTAGATATACTATCATTTGAATTCTTCAAAACAACAAGGCATTTTGCATTAAAATTAATTTCAAGTTAGGTCCATATTTCATTAGCATTTCTACAAGTAGGATACTAACAAATAAATATGCCGGTAAAGCACAACATATGGCACTCATAGCTTTAAAATTTAAGAAAAATAATTATCTATCATATTCACTTACTCTCTTACATTTGTATAAGGTAAAACCATTTTCAATCATTTTTATCAAGTCATTATCTAGACCCTTTGGATAAGACTTCATTTGAATCGACCAAGATCCAAAGTTCGTTCCGTCAAAGCTAGGAAGTTTAGATGCCATTAGGTTGCCTTGGATCTTTTCTCTTGTAGATTTTTAAATTAAAAATATGTTTAAGAGCCTGAGCTTTGATATCAAATGAAGTGCAAGTAGGCAACCAAAGAGGGGGGTGAATTTGCCAAATAAAAAATTGTCTTAATTAGATGTGATATTAAAATCAATTTATAAATTTAAGCAATTTATATTTAACCCTTGTTAATCATGCAACTTAATAGAAATGTGGTTTAGATATTACCAATCACCATAGGCAAGAAGAAGAAGGGGAGTAGAAGAAGCACACCACAATGAGGACACCAACATTTATAGTGGTTCGGTCTATCAACAAGACCTACTCCACTCTTCCAAGTTTAGCTCATTCGATACTCCACTAATGGTGAGATTTCGCACCTCGAATCTCCGAGCTTTACAAAACACCTTCTCTGCCTCCGAGGTAACATACCCTCTTTGCTTCAGATTCTCCTTTGTTACCAGGCCGAATCGAAGACCCTCTTACATTCAAGCTTCTCCTTCAAAGGCCGAAGCGAAAACCCTCTTCACAAAGTTGATTCACCTTTCTTACCTGGCAGAATCGGAGACCCTCAATACAAATGAACAGTAAAGAAAAACACACTTAGCCTCTTGATTAGGCTTGATACAAAGGTTATAGCTCACAATCTCTCCAAGAAAAATAAGAAAGCAAAAAGCCCTATGGAGATCTTCTTCAAGATGAAATATGCAAGTTCGAAGCTCTTTGAATAAATTAATCGATTTGAAGGTTAAAGCTCAAATAAGATTTTCAATGTATTCAAAAGTCTTTGAATCCATGATAAAACAACATATTTATAGCGCACAATGATTCATGACCATTTGGGCAAGAAAAGAACAAAAACAGATCAAAAAAGCAACTAGCCATTATGCCCCAACGGCTAGTTTCTCGCACCATGGCGGTCGATCGGGGTAGGGCGGTCGCCTGCAGGAGAGCCGCTGGAATTTTAAAAAACGGCAATTTTAGTGCCCTGGTCGATCGGGGTTCCGTGGTCGATTGCGGCTGCAAAAAATAGTTTTTTCCCGCGATCTTGTAAAATTCATATCTCACTCGTTTCTCTTCGGATTTTAAAGTTCTTGTACTCTACGGAAATGAGAAAAATGAGAGCTATCTGTTAAAAATAGTTTCAAAAATATTTGAAAATGTTTTGGACCAATAGAGTGAAAATAAGTTGATGTTCACTATTCAAGTGCCAATATTGACGTCATTCACTTTTCAAATTAACTTAGCTCTTGAGCATATGTTTTGATTTTGAAGATTTTCAATGGAGTCCAAAACATTTATAGCAATTTTGCAAGAGGATACTTTTTCATAAATGTTAAGCGGTAATGCACAACATATTGCAATTAGGGCTTGTGTGTTTAGTAAAGATAATTTTTTGTTATATTCATTTAGTCATTTAGATTTAACATTTAAAACAAATCCATTCTCAATTATCTTTACCATATCTTTATCTAGAACTTTTAAGTATGTCACCATATAGATCAACCATGATCCATAATCCGAACCATCCAAAATAGGTAGTCTAGATCCCATCTTTTAAGTTGCCAAAAAAATTGATCTTTTAACTCTTAACCGGTTAGGGTCTTAATCAAGAGCCCAAGCTTTGAAAACAGTTGAAATCCAAGTAGTGACTTGGTTTGGCAACCTAGAGGGGGAGTGAATAGGATGTTTATAAAATCTTTTCCTTTTAAAATTTTTTCCTAAGATTTCACCCAAGACTTATCCCTTGTTAAATTAAGTTTAAAATAGTTGAACTTAAACAATATTATAAATTTATATAAGTTCAAAAATCCTTTTGATTAGCAAACTTAATTGGGTGATTTAAAGCCTAGTTAGCAAGGTATACTTTTCCAATTAAAACCAAAATGCTAACTACTCACTCAATTCTAAATACGTAAAAAATGCAAGCACAAATAATAGAGTGAGTGGGTGAGAGAGAAAGGAAAATACCAACACAAATGACACAAGGATTTATAGTAGTTCGGCAAACGGCCTACTCCACTCTTCTCAAGGTCGCACTTGAGGTTTCTCCTATTGAGACCTCCACGACGCCCGGCTCCGAGGCTTTTACAACCCAAGGGAATTAAACGAGGATGCCCTTGCTACCTTTACAATGTCTCTCCTACATGACCGAGAACTAAGCCCTTCACCCAAGGGAATTAACACAGGATGCCCTTCCACCTTTCTTATCTCTCCTATACCGCCGAGATCTAAGTGCTTTCCAAAGAAGAAGATAAATTTGCCTCTAAGTAGGCTACAATGCACAATGAAGATCCCACAAGGTTTTCTAAAAAAATAATTACTATTCAAAGCCTAAACCAATCTCAAATGATTTTCACAAATCAAGGCACAAGAGGTTGGTGAGAGTTTTTACCCAAAAATGATTCACAAAGGATTTTCTAGGGTTTGTTGAAGTTGGACAATGTTCATCAAGTGTTTTGGACCCATTAGATGGGTATATATGGTGTCCCAACTCAATATGACCGTTTCAAGGGCAAAACGGTTATTTTCGGGTCAAACAGTCAACTAGCCGTTGGACCACAACGGCTATATTTTTTTGAACAAAAACACTTCTCGGAGTTCAGAGCTAATTCTCGAAGTTCCGAGAATTCAAACAGAGGATGGGATTTTATTCTCTGGACCATTTCTCCGAGTTCCGAGACTGGTTTTCCAGCATTTAGCTTCTAACTTGTAAAATTCATATCACCCTCATTTCTCGTCGGATTATGGCGTTCTTATACTCTACGGATATGAGAAAAATGAGAGCTATCTGTTAAAAATATTTTCAAAAATATTTGAAAATATTTTAAACAAGTTTTGATAGGATTTAGTTGCTGGTCCAAGTTATTTTCGGAACTCTGTTTTGTTCAATGTTGTGTTGAATGCCATATGGGTCCCAACATGTTGGTACACCACCATGGCCATTTACTTATCCATTTAAGTCCTTAAAGGGTGTGTTAGTCTCTTTGAAAAATATATTTTTAGGGGTTTTAAGATGTGCCTTGATCAAGAGAAAACACAAGAGAGAAAGGTGATACATACTACCATTCTAAGTACTCTCTTGAACTTCTCTTGAGCCAATCTTCATTTGATCTTTAATGTGGTGCTTGGCTTGCTTTAGGATCTTCAAAGTTAAGCTTCTTTCTTTGACACCTTCCAAGGATGATGCCACCATTTGGTTCAAGCTCCTTTGTCCTTTGCCTTGCTTGTTGATCCTCCAGCTTTGGCCTTTCTTGATCTTTTCCTTTCTAGCTTGATGCTTTGAGATGATGATGATGATGAGATTCTCCTTGGTACCTCCAAGGCATTGTTTGTCCAAGTATGTTCTAGCTCGTTTGTCCATTTGTTGGTTCATCTTTCAAGCATAGGCCATCTGTGTGTGTGCTAGCCTGGATTGACCTGTAACTTTCCTATCCATAGCACACCACTCATGGCAAACTATTAGTCCGTAAAGATCTAATCAACTTGGATTTGTTAATCATCAAAACAAGGTAAGAGGATGAGCCCTTGGGCTTACAATCTTCCCCTTTTTTATGATGGCAAACCAAATTGATTAGAGAGGTGGGAGGATCCTCTTATGAGGATAGATAAGCAAGATAATAGTGACTACTCCTCCTCAACATATGCATGAGTTCTATTTAAAAAGTTACAGTACAAAAATGCATATGATAATGAATCTAATCAATTATACAAATTCTCCCCCTTTTGGCATTAGCAAAAAGGAAGGATTAAGCATTTAAGCACAGTACATAAAGCATCAAGATGAGAATATGATGCTCCCGTTAAGTACTTATCATGAGTCACCAATTAAAATCAAAGTATAATCCAAAGTATAGTTGCATGATAAGAGAATATCAACATAAGAAACGAATAAACTAATATAAATCAAGCCTATGTTGGAAAAACAAAGAGACATTCCAATTTTAGCATAAATTTTTAGGGTATATCTTAGTATATGTAAAAATCCAATATTAATCTACACTATGACCCATAATATAATAATAGATTAGTAAGTTAACGTTTATATTTTACTTATCATGAAAAAAAAGTAAGCAAGTGTAAAGTTTAGCATGATAAGCCCCCTTTTTTTTGAAATTCCTATTAGAATCTTATCATAAGGTGATGTGTAGTTATAAACGCATCATGATAAGCAAGAATATATATATTTTAAGTTAAAAACATTCTCTTAAATTCTCATGCATAAAAATGGACATTTGATCCTAATATGACTAACTATTAGGATATATGGCATGACAATGAGCTCTATCATGGATATATGGATAGCCAAGTGGAATTACACATGATAAGTACTCAAATTCATAGAGATTAAGATTAGCAAGAATAATTTTCTCCTATGAATGTAGATCTAGAAAGATATGCAAGTTTTAGCTTTTTTTTAAAAGGATAGGTCATTTAAGCTTCCTTTTAAAAAAAAATCTAATGATATGCAATTTTTAGCATATTTAGTGGAGAAATGTTTGAATGGATAGTGTAAGCATCTTACAATTATCCATATAAATATAAAGATAACAACAATTAGCTCTCCCTCTTAGTATTTGTCATTGGCCTTAGATAAACCTAAGATTTAAGGCATGGCATGACATAATAGGCCAAAGATATGACAATGAAATATTTGGCCACCAAAACTTATTCTTGGAATAGATGATATCATATTAGACCATCCAAGATAAGTCAAAAAGCCTATAAGAATATGGCATTAAGACCTAGGCTATGGGCTTCTTATCTTAAACTAAAAAACACACATAAAAGCACAAGACAAGCTCGAACAACCCATATGGAGCAACCGTGCTCCAAATGAATATACTTATCATATGTGAGGTGATAACTACATTAGGAATCATATGATAAGTAAATGAAGGAGATATGAATTTTTCAAGATGGAAGCAGATTGTTGGAACACCAGTCTCGAAATTTTGAGAATTATTCTCGGAACTCTGAGACAATTTCTTGGAGCTCCGAGAAAATAACCTGGAAAAAAAAATATAGCCGTTTTGGCTACGACGGCTAGTTGACTATTTGACCCAAAAATGACCAGTTTGCCCCTAAAACGGTCATATTGAGTTGGGAACCTATATATACCCATCTAATGAGTCAAAACAAGGATGATGAATATGTTCCAACTCTAAGATACCCTTGAAAATCATTTGGCCATTATTTTTGAGTAAAATCTCTCTCCATCTCACTTGTGCTTTGATCTTGAGGAATTCTTTTGAAATTGGATTAGACATTACTTGTAATCATCTTTGAGAGTGTATTGTGAGCTTTACATTGTATTAACCTACAAAGAGGCAAGAGAGCTTGTTACTTCTTCTTCGTTGTAAACTTGGCGGAAGGAACGCCGTGTAAGTTTCTTGGAGAGCTTGGACTTGAAGTAAACCGTGGAGCTCGGATATCTTGGAGGAATGCCATGTAAGTTCCTTGGAAGAGCTTGGACTCGGAGTAAACCGTAGAGCTCGAATTGTGTGGTGAGTGAGAAGGACGCGTAGCCATCCTTGTTTGTACTAAATTGGAGATTTAGTGGATTCCTCAAGGAGACGAAACTTGAGAAGAGTGAAGTAGGTCTTGGGTTTAAGACCGAACCACTATAAATTTTTGTGTCTCTTGTGTGGTACTTATCTCTCTCTCTCACTCTCTCATTTGTGGTTGCTCTTGCATTTTCATATTTGTGTTGTGAGAGTAATTAGTATAGGCATTAAACTTAAACATCTTTACCTTGCTAATTTGGCTACCAATCTGCTTAATTAAGTCAATAATCAACAAGGCTTTTGAGTTTGTATTAATTGGCAAGAATTGTTTTAAACTCAACTATTTGAAATTAATTAAGAAAAGATAAAACTAGGGTTCCACCAAGTGTTTTGATAAAATGATTAAAAAGGAAATAACCAACTAGAGTTTTCAAAAGCCATCTAATAAGTGTTTGACAAAAGGTCTAAGAGAGGATATTCATTTAAGCTTTTGAAAACTAATCTTACAAAAGTTTTTTTTAAAAGGATAAATTTTTTAAAGACACCCAATTCACCCCCTTCTTAGGTTGCCTAGTGGAATTTCAGCCACATTAGCTGATGAGCACATTTAACTGTGAATCTTAGTTGTTAAGAATGCATATTTTCATACTTAGAACAGTGCTACCTAAGGTATTTTCCCTTGTTTTTTATGTTTCAGGTTATTTTCGGAAAATCCATGAAAAATGTGCTAAGGAGGTGAAATTACAAGGAAAATCCAAGCTTGGAAAGTCCTTGCGTGAATTGATTAAGTGTGAAATTTTGCCAAATCTACGGACTACGAGGGAAATAAAGGGCTGATTTGGATGATCACAGCTATGTACGGTCAAGATCATCAAGCGAAATTAATGTGAAGGGCACAATCGTATTTTCACTGCAGCCCATCGATTGAATGGTTCAGATCAGCCCACAAAAATGGTTTAGTGGTGGAATTAAATTACAAGTGGACCGTCAATTGGATGGCTTGAATCGCTCCTTGAAGACAAAAGATGGTAGAAGGCAAGTATAGTTGCTTTATGTGTAATACAAAGGAAGGGTAGATTAGCCATTTGTGAAAGTATATGGCATGGTTGTAATTAGTTGAAAAGGTAGGGACTATTTGGTAGTTTCACAACACAACCAAGAGAAAAAAGAGGAAAAAAACCCAACGAAATAGTATTCTCTCCCCTAGCCGATTCACTCTTTCTATCTCCCCCTTGGACGAATTAATTTTACACGTTTTTTTTTTGGGCCCACTCACAACCAACCATATCAAACTCTCCCAATCTATTTTCCTATTATCTCTCTTACCCCCATGTTCCAACGATTTTTCAACTCTTTCTTCTCCTAATTTTTAGCTGCCCATATCACTCCCTATTTCTTGGTAACATGCATCGAATTGTAGGCCATTATTTGGATGGTTTGGATCACTCCAAAGAAATCCAACCGACCCTCTTTCTCCTCTCTTTTTCTATTTTTCCCTCATCGAAATAGTAATTCGTCCTATTTTCTCTCACTCTCCCTATTTTGTTGGGTTATCTTTCTCTCGTATTAGAAACGTCCACATGTGTGACCATTAAATGGACAATTCAGATTACATCACAAGGGGCAAGGCTTATCATTTCGGAAATTGAATGGGACTCTCTCAGCTCATCTTGGATAAAAAGAAAGAGGACAGTCAAAATAAAAAAGAGAGAGAGCATTGAAGAATAATGAGAAGAACCACAATTATTTTTTTTCTTGGGAGCTTGCTTGAACTTTGATGTATTTGAACAATTTTGGCAAATTAAAGGGGAAGCACTCTTATTTTTTTGAATTATTGTTTTTTTTAGTTGATTGATCATGGTATTCTTCTATTATTTGTGTTTTGAATCAATAATGAGTAGCTAAATTTTTAATCTTACGGCTTAAATGAAGCCTTACGGGCAGATTAAATTTGTTAGTTTGTGTGATCTAACGGTCTAGATTCAATTTTGTTAATATAATTTTAACATACAAGGAGTTGTAAATTCGAATTATAGATCATATATGCCATAGAGTATCTCTTGTATATGTGATCGTTGATGAGAATTTATAAACTTGTATAGATATTGAAAATTATTTGTGTACTTGATCAATTACTCATGAGAAATCTCATCCGTTGATCGGATTTTCCATTGATCGGATTGATCATCTATACAATTCAATCTAATTCAAGATTGTGATCGAACCGAATCGATATATACAAACTAATAACTTTTATCTGACCTATGGTAGATTCTAACCCAAAGACTTTTATTAATTTGAATTGTAAGTCTTTTTCTTGAGTAGCCTTTTTATTTGAATTTTAGGCAACATTCTAGTAGTTTGACAACTTTGCACCTAGATAGTTCTTTAAGTTTTTCGTTAAATTAAATAATTATTATTATAGATTAGTGACTAAATTAGTGGTTAAAATTCTCAATCAAATCAGTCCTTTAATTTATTTTACCTAAAAAAATTTAGTAGTTAAATTGCTTGAATAGGTTTCCCTTAGATTAATGAAGTTGTTTCTCTTAATTTGAAAATTGTTAGACTAGTAAATTGGCTTTAAATTAATCATCTAAATTAGATAATCAGTAGATAATTAGTAGTAATATTTGGATACTTGCTCACTTTGCCTAGGTTAAGAGGTTTAATAGCTCTTCCCTGAGTTCGACCCATTTCTGCACACGATTTGTGCACTTGCGGTTAATAATATCAATAACATTAGCCCTCCAGGGTAAGTCCGTCTGAACACGGTTGCCCTTTCAAACAAGAGTAAATCCGTTTCCACACAGTATCTAATCTGAGCTAACCCGTTACGACGAGTTAGCTCTCCAGGGCAAGTCCATCTGAACACGGTAGCCCTTTCAAAACAGAATAAATCTGTTCCCGCACGGTATCTAATCTGAGCTATCCCGTTACGACGCGTTAGCCCTCCAAGGTAAGTCCGTCTGAACACGGTAGCCCTTTCAAACCAGAGTAAATATGTTTCCACATGGTATCTAAATCTGAGTGAACTCGTCACGACGCGTTAGCTCTCCAGCGTAAGTCCGTCTGAACACGGTAACCCTTTCAAACCAGAGTAAATCCGTTTCCACATGGTATCTAAATCTGAGCGAACTCGTTACGCCACATTAGCTCTCCAGGGTAAGTCCGTTTGAACACGATAACCCTTTCAAACCAGAGTAAATCCGTTTTCACATGGTATCTAAATCTGAGCGAAACCGTTACGACGTGTTACCTCTCCAGGGTAAGTCCGTCTGAATACGGTAGCCCTTTCGAACCAGAGTAAACCCATTTGAACATGGTATCTAATCTCAGCAAATCCACTCCGACGTGTTTGCCCCCCACGGCAAGTCCGTTTCACCGTAATAACCCTCCAAATTGAAATTGGTTTGTTTCCATGCAGTGATCCTGCAAATCAAATCAAAGCCCGAGTAAGTCCGTTTATACACGGTAACTCATCGAGATCAGACATCGTTTAAAACACAGTGTCATATCGAAATCTTGCGTACGATCCGCCGTATCAATCAACAGGTGTCACTTTGACATTTATGTTGTCAGTGTCCGTACTGGATGTCAAAATGACATCCTCAGAGGTCCTTCCCCGAGTCAAGTATCCTTAACCTGATTACTGATGTCCCTCTCGGCTGTTAGTGATGATGTTCATCCCAGGACTCGTTCTAACAGTCGTATCTTCAAAACCCCAAAACCGTCGGCGAGAGGTTTCCACTCAATGACCTGACAACAAGACTCCTTGGTGAAGGTTTGAGAATGCAATGTTAGGCCCGAGTATGATGGTGGCAACCCAAGAGGGGGTGAATTGGGTTTATAAAAACAAGTTTTAACCTTTTGAAACTTTAACCCAATTTTAAACTCTCCAATTAAAGATAAGAGATAAAAAAAAATCAAGCATAAAAGTTAAATCTAAAGTGCAATGCAAATTTAAAGAGCAAGAGATAAGAAAGAGTGCACCCGAGATTTAAAATGGTTTGGTCCTCAAACCCATGAGGCCTACTCCACTTCACCAACCAAACACGTTGATAGCTTCACTATGTTGATCTTCTTAACTTCGGCGAAGACTAGTGCCAATTACAGTCTCCAATTACTTTAACCTTGGTAGCAATCCTCACCACGGAGAGAGGGCTCCTCTTCTCCAAACACTCGCTCAATTACAATGTTGATTGAAGAAAGAAAGAAACACGACAATCCCTTTCAAAGGGTTACAATCTTGATGTAGAAGATGTACAATGAAAGCTCCTAATCCAATCCTTATCTTTGAATCAAAAGAGGCCCAAGTATGTTCTAAAACTCAATACATATTCAAATGAGGCTTAAGGATTGTTAAAATCAAGTTTAGAAAGGGTAGAGACCTTTTTATAGGCAAGGGAGACCAAAACTAGCCGTTATAGGGCCCACAACGGCTAGTACGGAGGCTACGCATAGAGTTCTGTGCTAGCTGTAAGCCCAATGGTTCCTACCTTGGCATTCCCATCTTCTTTTAATGATTCCAATACACAAGTGATTTTAGTTCACTAATGTATTTGAATGGTTAAGATTTAGATCATGATTGTTTACTATCAAGGATTGCTTGGATTGAGGCCAAGAAGCTCTCATTGGACCACATTCGGACGGCCAAAGGCATCAGAGATCTAAGACGCATGAAGACTTGAAGCATCGCAATTGAAGATCAAAGTCATTTTAGAATGTAAAGATCCAATCTTAATTTAGGTTTTAAGAGGCATAAATAAAGTAATCACACCACCCTAAATGTTTAAGTGACTGTCCTTGTGGTGTTCCAACACTTTGGAACCCTCATAACAATCCCAACATGGTATAGATTTGGAAGCCCAAATAAATAAGAAACAGAAATGAAAAACCAGCTGCATATAGGCTTCTCAGAATTCTGAGAGAATTCTCGGAGCTCCGAGCTCTGAACTCCGAGAAATTCCTCGGAGCTCTGAGAAATTGTCCAGTAACATTTTTCCATCTTCTGTTTGTATTCCCGGAACTCCGAGAGAAATTCTCGGAACTCCGAGAATTTCTTGGAACTCCGAGAAAATCTCTCAAAACTACGAGACCACAGTAACGGGAAGAATTATATCCGTTGGGGTTTTGCCAGAATTACCACTATGCCCCCAAACGGTCATATTTTGGGTTTTCTATATATATGGGTATTCTAAACTTCCCAATCATCTATCCTAACACTCAAAAGCCCTATTGGAATATCCTAAGAGTGTCTTAAGCTTGTTTATCCCTCTCATCCTCTAGAATTAGGATTTGGATCATAGGCTTCAATTTGTACATCTTCTCCAAACATTGTAAACCCTTGTGAGGGATTTTTTGTTCTTTCTTTCTTTGCTAAACCATTGTATTCGGGCGAATGTTCGGAGAAGCAAAGCCCACTCTCCGTGGTAAGGATTGCCACCAAGGTTAAAGGCAATTGGAATTGTAATTGGCACCGATCTTCGCCGAAGTTAAGAAGATCAACATAGTGAAACCATCAAAGTGTTTGGTTGGTGGAGTGGAGTAGGCATCGCATTTTAAGGACCGAACCACTTTAAATCTCGGATGCATTATCTCTTATCTCTTGCTTTATATTTGCATTGCACTTAAGATTTAACTTGTATGCTTAATTGCTTTTTTGATCTCTTAAATCTTTAAATTGGGTTAAAATTTTCAAAAGCTTAAAACTTGTTAGAAACCTAATTTTCCCTCATCATTAGTTGTCAATAAAGTATTACTTGGGCCTATCCTTGGAATTTCACTTGGTATTAGAGCCTTGGCTCTTAAAAGAATTTTTTTTTAAAATCTTTGGTAAATATTTTAATTTTAACAAGGGAAAGATCGTAAGATCATTGGCAACTTTCTAATTGTGAAATGACAAACATAAATGGAACCGGACTTCCGGAAGGCTATTCCACAACTAGACCTCCTTTCTTTGATGGGTCCAACTATGGACATAGGAAGACAAGGATGTGCATCTATCTTCTTTCGATAGATGTGTAACTTTGGCACATTGTTAACAATGGTTACACTTTGCCTTCCAAGCCATTTGAAGAATGGAATGTAGTAGAGAAAAGGCAAGCAAATTTAAATTACAAAGCTATTAATTCTTTGTTTTGTGCCTTATCTACGGAGGAGTTCAATAGAGTAGCTCTTTTTTATCCCGCCAAGGTTATTTGGGATACCCTTTTATTTTGCCAAGGTCATTTGGGATACCCTTGCCATTAGCCATGAGGGAACATCACAAGTCAATAATTCCAAAGTAAACTTGTTAAAGAGCAAATATGAAATGTTTAGAATGGGTCAAAACGAAAGTATTTTTGAAATGTATACCCGATTTTCTAAAATAACAAATGAATTAACTAATCTTGGTAAATCTTATCCTACTGATGAGCTTGTGGGTAAGTTGCTTAGGTCACTTCCTCCACTTTGGGATCCAAAGGTCACCGCCGTACAAGAATCAAAAGATCTCAAGACGCTAACTATGAAGGAGCTTGTAGGATCTCTTATCACTCATGAGATACTCCTTACGAGCCGACAAGAGGAGAAAAAGCCAAAAGAAAAAGAGAGTAGGTCTCTAGCACTCAAAGCCTCCAAGGCGGACTCATCTTCATCAAGTGAAGCAGATAGTGATGAAGAAGAAGCATTAAGCAAATTCAAAATCTTGTGGAGAAAGAAGCACAAAAAGGACAAGAAGAAGAAGAAATAAGAGGAATAAGGTGTTACAATTGTAAAAAGACGGGACACAAAAGACCGGAGTGTCTACTTCTCAAGTCATCTTCCTCGAAATACAAAGGAAATAAGAAAGATTGGAAGAAGAATAAGGGTCTTGTCGCCGCTTGGGATGCGTCAAGCACATCAGGCAAAACCTGAAGCGAAAAGAAAACAAATAAGGATGATCTTTACTTCATAGCAATCACCCATGAAGATGAGGTAAATTCTAACCATTCTTATTGTTCATCTAGTAGTGAAAGTGGGAACATGTCTTATGATGAATTATGTAATACTTTGCTTTCTCAAATTTCAAAAAATAAAGTTATTAAAAAATCTATTTCAAAATTAGAAAATGAACTTGATGTTTTGAAAAATGAATCTTCCTCTTCCATATCTCAAGCTCAAGTACAAATTAAAAATTTTAAACTTGAGATTGAAACCCTTAAGGGTAGTTCGGATGAGAAATCTTGCCAATTAGTAAAATTTCAAAATGTGGCAAGCTCTTCCAAATCTTATGAAGATGACACTAATGATTTTTTAAATCAAATAACACATCTTCATAATGAAAATGAAAGATTAAGATTATGTCTACATGGGTTTCTAAATGGTGATAAAATCATTGACATAATCATGAAAAAACCTAGTCATAGACCTAATCATGTATTTTATGATAGGACTAGTCTATCTAACCCTCATGTTAGATGCCATTATTGTGGAATTCATGGTCATTATCAATTCCAATGTGCATCTAAGATTAGGGATTGTGGTGGAACCAAGAAAGCTTGGGTTCCTAAAGCCCCCATATGATTATATTCATATTTATTTTTAGTTTAGGGGCTAGCACTCAATATTTGTATATCTTTCTGTTTGAAATTTTAAAATCCCCTCTTGTATTGAATTTGTGTTCCAAATAGGGGGAGTTCTAGGTTTGTCTTTTTCCTTAAAAAAGGGGGAGCTTAAAATTGTAAATTTTATGCCTTTGTTTTTCTCGTACCCCATCTTTCTATTGATGCCAAAGGAGGAGAAAAATCTAGCTCAAGGAAGGAAAATATGCTGCCTTTATTGAAAAATCTCTTGTGCTTGTTATCATAAAAAAGGGGGAGATTGTAAGCCCAATGGTTCCCACCTTGGCATTCCCATCTTCTTTTAATGATTCCAATACATAAGTGATTTTAGTTTACTAATGTGTTTGAATGGTTAAGTTGTAGATCATGATTGTTTACTATCAAGGATTGCTTGGATTAAGGCCAAGAAGCTCTCATTGGACCACATTCGGAAGGCCAAAGGCATCGGAGATCCAAGACGCAAGAAGACTTGAAGCATTGCAATTGAAGATCGAAGTCGTTTTAGAATGTAAAGATCCAATCCAAATTTAGGTTTTAAGAGGCATATATAAAGTAATCACACCACCCTAAATATTTAAGTGGTTGTCCTTGTGATGTTCCAACACTTTGGAACCCTCATAACAATCCCAACATGATATACATTTGGAAGCCCAAATAAATAAGAAACATAAATGAAAAACCAGCTGCATATAGGCTTCTCGGAGCTCCGAGAAATGGTCCAGTAACATTTTTTCCATCTTCTGTTTGTATTCCCAGAAGTCCGAGAATTTCTCGGAACTCCGAGAAAATCTCTCGGAACTCCGAGACCACAGTAACGGGAAGAATTATATCCGTTGTGGTTTTGCCAGAATTACCACTATGCCCCAAAACGGTCATATTTTGGGTTTTCTATATATATGGGTATTCTAAACTTCCCAATCATCTATCCTAACACTCAAAAACCCTATTGGAATATCCTAAGAGTGTCTTAAGCTTGTTTATCCCTCTCATCCTCTAGAATTAGGATTTGGATCATAGGCTTCAATTTGTACATCTTCTCCAAACATTGTAAACCCTTGTGAGGGATTTTTTGTTCTTTCTTTCTTTGCTAAACCATTGTATTCGGGCGAATGTTCGGAGAAGCAAAGCCCACTCTCCGTGGTGAGGATTGCCACCAAGGTTAAAGGCAATTGGAATTCTAATTGGCACCGATCTTCGCCGAAGTTAAGAAGATCAACATAGTGAGGCCATCAACGTGTTTGGTTGGTGGAGTGGAGTAGGCCTCGCGTTTTGAGGACCGAACCACTTTAAATCTCGGGTGCATTCTCTCTTATCCCTTACTTTATATTTGCATTGCACTTAGGATTTAACTTGTATATTTAATTGCTTTTTTGATCTCTTAAATCTTTAAATTGGGTTAAAATTTTCAAAAGCTTAAAACTTGTTAGAAACCTAATTTTCCCTTCTTATTAGTTGCCAATAAAGTATTACTTTGACCTATCCTTGCAATTTCACTAGCCGTTAGCCATTTTTTATTTTGGTCCTGGTGCCTCCACGGAGCTCCGTAACTGGTTTTTCAAGTTTCAACCGCTAACTTGTAAAATTCATATATCTTTCGTTTCTCATCTGATTTCAATGTTCTTGTGCTCTACGGATATTAGAAGAAGGGGATATATTCTTAAAAATATTTTCAAAAATATTTAAAAATGTTTTGAACTGATTATCATAGGTTTTAGGTGCTGATCTCAGTTTGGCATTCGGTACTTAATTATTTTCAATTCTAAGCCTTCATTCTATTGGCTTCACATTGTTTTCATGACATGCTCCAAACCTTCTTCCTCCTTTGGTTCCTGTTGATCTTTATGATAGGTTCAAGCCACGATCCATGCCGTTTCCCTTGACTTTGATGTTTGATAGATTAAATTTCCAATACATGCACTTAAAACATCAAACAAGTTAGAATAACAACGAAAATCAACTTATATTTGGAATCATCAAAACATAGAAGATTTCCAAGGTGAGAACCATTGGGCTACAAGGTTGTCCATCCGAGGATCCGATGTGAGTTTTGCAAGCTTTCATTAGTCTCCATTGACAAAATTTTGTTGTCTCCTTACTTTGGCATTCAGGTGCCTTGCACCCTCTACCAAAGAGGGGCATCTAAAGACACCCAATTTTTTCAAGGAAGTATTAGTGATAGATGATGCGGGAAGAACCATATGACGAGTTCCAAAGCACCAGTTGTGTTTCTCTCAATCTCTCTTCAGGGTAACAAACGATTTCCGAAAGCCGTTTTAAACCACCACAGAAAGCCTATTTTCACACAGCAACCGCCTTTGTCGGCAAACCAAAAACCTGTCCACACAGTATCCGCCTTTTACTGTATAAATCGGTAAGCCCGTTTGCACACTGCATTTCCAATCGGTAGGTTAACTTTGGGTCTGAAACTCTCTTTTAGCACCCAGAGGACACCCTGTTTTCTGAAAGCACCCGATATCTGGTCCATTGGAAAGCCCTGGAAACAAGAAATCCAATGGACCTGACCGCGAGTGAATCGGAGTCCAATGGGAAGAGATATGGACGATCGAAGTTACCGTTAAAGGACGAAAACACTTCAAAACAAAACGGAGAAGAGACAAACTATTGCGCCAACTGGGGACGACATCATCCACCAAAAGGTGGATGATGTCATCCCAAATTCGTCTGAGATAAATTTGGGGTCGACCAAGATATTTTTACCCTCGTCCCCTCTAAATAGGGGGTAAAGGTTTTTAACACTTCTCTCTCTCTCTCTCTCTCTCTCTCTCTCTCTCCCCCTTGTGTATGCACCTTCCTTCGGTGTATTTCTTTCCCCTTTTTGGTGAAATCCAAACCCCGAACTCCTGCAGAAAATCAGAAAGAAACCCTAGTTAGCTTGCTTTAGAAGAGAGAAAGTAGAAAAACACTAGGTAGCTCTTTTCGGACGTTGGCACTCCGCCGAATTTTTGAAGGTTCAGAGCGTCTATTCTTTTTTGCGCCATTGTTCTATCGAAATTTCATAGAACTACGAGCTACTACTCCATAGTAGCGTTGTTGTTCTGCCGAAATCTAGACAAACTCGGAGGCTTTTTCGGCTATACAGCGTCATTACGCCGCCGATTTCTCCGCAACCTCGGAAACTCCCTTTTAACATAGCGGGGTAGCGCTGCCAAATTTCAAAGAACCCAACGCCCTATTTTCAATATAGCATCGTGGTTCTGCCGAAACTTCGGCAATACTTGAAGCCTCCTCTCCATCCAAAGCCCAGTTACGCTGCCCAACTCTTCAGTGGTAAGATAAAGCCCTCAAAAATGTAAATAAAAAACAAAGAAAATGTAATTCATTTACTTTCCAGTTGTGTATTTACAAAACGGGTATGGGTGGGTTTCACCGTTATTTAATGTCAAGCCCCTCTACCTGCCACTTTACTATTATCTGCAATTTCTTTTCCAGTTGTGTATTTACAAAATGGGTATGGGTTTCATTATTATTTGAAGTCAAGCCCCTCTACCTGCCACTTTACTAGTTTCTGCAATTTATTTTCCAGTTGTGTATTTACAAAATAGGTATGGGTGGGTTTCATCATTATTTGATGTCAAGCCCCCTACCTGCCACTTTACTACTTTCTGCAATTTACAGCTTTCTGCACAGTAAGGTACGAAGTTGAGATGTCAAAGAGACTTGTTCCGCTACGACCGAGCGCTCGAGACAAAAATCCCTCCGACTTGCTTTTACTTTCTGCAATTTACAGCTTTTTGCACAGTAAGGTACGAGATTGAGATGTAAAAGAGACTTGTTCCGCTATGGCCGACCGCTCAAGACAAAAATCCCTCTGACTTGCTTTTATTTTCTACAATTTACAGCTTTCTGTAATTTACTTTACAAAGTAAGGTATGAGGTAGTAACATCATAAAGACTGGTCGTGCTCAAATTGCCTCCAGAATCTATGATATAAATCCCTCCACCTTTCTTTTACTTTCTGTACTGTCATTTTCAGTTTGATTTACGGAGGGGAGCCTACTTGGGATCAGTTGCAGTATTCCCTTGGAGTCTGTGACATATGGTCTCAAACAGGATCGAACCAAACCGCGCTTTATTTTTATTTTTTCTGTAAATCCATTTGATTTACATTCGGAATTAAACATAACCTAACAAGGGAAATAAAATCAAATTATTTCATTTCAAATCCTTCCAAAATGCCAATCTAAGTTAAGAGACCGGATTAATCCGGGCAAGAGGGGTGCCTAACACGTTCTCCAATTGTAACCACAACCCTTACCCAGATATCTGTATGGACCATGCCTTAAAAACAGAGTAAAATATAAGGTTCACAGGCCTAGAACAAAAGAACCCCGTTGCTTATTATTCTTTTAACCAAATTTGAGCCCCAATGCTCATATCCATGAAAGAATAGACACGGGTCCTAGGCCCTAACCTAGGTGGCGACTCTGAATTCTTTATCTCGCGAAGTTAGGACTACGGTCCCAAGTTCGTAAGATACGCAGATCAAATAACCATCCCTGAAAACCCGATTGTGATGATCCCCTGTCGTCCTGCGCAACGTGAGAAAAAACTGGCTCCCACAAAACTCTGAACAATCTGAAGGGTCTTTGGACCATGATTGAAAAATCAGGGGGAGGGAACACTGCCCATGTTGTAGACACTCAATTTTGTCAAGATAGTATTAGTGATAGGTGGACACGAGCAAGAACCTTATGACTAGTTTTAGAGCACCAGTTGTGTTTCTCTCAATCTCTCTTTAGGGCAACAAACTATTTCTGAAAGCCGTTTCACCACCACCAGAAAGCCTGTTTCCACACAACAACCGCCTTTCTCTGTAAACCAAAAGCCTGTCTACATGGCACCCGTCTTTTACGGCATCCACCAGTAAGCCCTTCTGCGCGCGGCATTTTCAATCGGGAGGTCAACTTTGGGTCTGAAGCTTCATTTTTGTGCCCAAAGGACACCCTGTCTCTCGAAAGCACTCAATATCTGGTTTATTGGAAAGCCCTGAACATAAGGAATCCAACGGACCTGACCGCTTGTGAATTGGAGTCCAATCGAAAGATATATGGATGACTGAATGCATTGATAAGAGACGAAACCACCACCACCCGAAAGCCCGTTTTAACAAGGCAAACACCTTTTTCGTCAAACCAAAAGCCTGTCTACACAGCACCCGCCTTTTATGGCATCCACCAGTAAGCTCGTCTGCACACGGCATTCCCAATCGGCAGGTTAAATTTGGGTCTGAAACCTTTTTGGCATCCAAAGGACACCCAGTCTCCCGAAAGCACCCGATTTCTCACTCATTGGAAAGCCCTGAACATAAGGAATCCAACAAACCTGACCACGTGCGAATCGGAGTCCAATCGGAAGAGATATGGACGATCGAACATATCGATAAGAGATGAAAAACACTACAAAATAAAACAGAGAAGGGACGAACTATCACGGGAACCGGGGACGACATCATCCACCTTTATGGGGATGATATCATCCGAAATTTCATCCCAGACGAATTCAATTTTGTCCTAGACGAATTTGAATTCATCTGAGACGAAATTTGGTTCGAACCAGATATTTTTTACGGGGTAAAGGTTTTTTTGACTCTTACCTCTCTCTCTCTCTTTCTCTTGGTGTATACACCTTCTCCCGGTGTATTTCCCCGTTTTTTCAAACCCTGAACCCCTGCTGAAAATAAGACAGAAACCCTAGTTAGCTTGCTTTAGAAGAGAGAAAGTAGAGAAACACAAGGTACCTCTTTTCGGACATCGACACTCCGCCAAATTTTCGAAGGTTCAGAGCATCTTTTCTTTTTTTACGCCGTTGTTCTGCTGAATTTCACAGAACTATGAGCTACTTTTCCATTGTAGCGCCGTTGTTCTGCTGAAATCTCGACAAACTCGGAGGCATTTTTAGCTATACAACGCCGTTACACCGCCGATTTCTCCACAACCTTTTGAGGCTCCCCTTTCAACACAAGCACAGTTACGCTACCCAACTCTCTCCAGTGGTAAGTTAAAAACCCTAAAAATGTAATTCCTTTACTTTTCAGTTGTGTATTTACAAAATGGGTAGGGTGGGTTTCATCATCCGTGATGTCAAGCCCCTCTACCTGCCCCTTTACTACTTTCTACTATTTACAGCTTTCATTTACGAAACTATTAGGGTGGGTTTTATCGTCCAAATGTTAAGCCCCTCTACCTGCCTTTTAGTAATTCTAGCACTTTACTGATTTCTGTACTTTTACATTTCAAAGTAAGGTACGAGGTTGAGATGTCAAAGAGACTTGTTCCGCTACGGCCGAGCACTCGAGACAAATATCCCTCCGACTTGCTTTTACTTTCTACAATTTACAGCTTTCTGTACAGTAAGGTGTGAGGTGGTGACATCATAAGATCTCGGGTGCACAAATTGCCCCCTAAACTTATGATATAAACCCCTCTGCCTTACTTTTACTTTCTATACTGTCATTTTTTATTTGATTTACGGAGAGGAGGCCTACTTAGGATCAGTTGCATAGTTCCCTTGGAGCCTGTGACATATGGTCTCAAACATGATCGAACCGAACCGCGCCTTTGTTTTGATTTTTCCTTTACTTTCTGTACAGTCATTTTACTTTTGATTTACGTTAACCAGCGTTGTGAGTAAGTTGCAATGTCTGGATCTTCCGTAAGCAACTTCCAGTACCAATCAGGTTAACTATCTCTTATTTTCGGTTTCTTTCACTACATTCGGAATTAAGCATAATCTAACAAGGGAAACAAAATCAAATCCTTTTATTTTAATTTCTTCCAAAATGCCAATTTAAGTTAAGAGACCCGATTAATTCAGACAAGACGGGTGCTTAACACCTTCCCCAATTGTAACCACAACTCTTACCCGGATATCTGTAAGGACCACGTCTTAAGCAAACAGAGTAAAATATAAGGTTCTAGGCCCAGAGCAAAGCAACCCTTGATTTCTATTCTTCCAAATGAAATTCGAGTAGTTATTCATTTCCTTGGAAGAATAGACACAGGTCCTAGGCCCTAACCTAGGTGGCGACTCTGAGTTTCTCTAACTTGCGAAGTTAGGACTACAGTCCCGAGTTCACAAGTAACGCAGATCAAATAACACCCCCCCTAAAAACCCGATTGTGGTGATCCCCTGTCGTCCTGTGTAAACACGGGAAAAAATGGGCTCCCATAGACTGGAGACTCTGCTGGGGAGAATAAAAGAACATGATAATCCGTGTCAAGAAGAGCCTGTTATCAAATGAAAAGGTTGTAGCTCTATATATCTAAATTGGCATTTTTCAAGAATATGAAATTAACTAATTTGATTTTTTTTCTCCCTTTTTGGGGTTATCATTAACCCGATATAGCCTTCAGGGGTATTTGCAAGCTGCAAACTTTTTCGCAAGTTGCGAACGCTCCAGACGAGCAAAAATAAAATAAGTGTTAGATTTACTTTCTAGTACATATACATTTGCCGTGCCTTCTTCCACAGGGATTACTAAGAGCCAATGCTCAAAATTGCCACAAAATTGCTAAGAGCCAAGCTCGCAATTACTGCAAATTTGTTAGAGCCAATGCTCGCAATTGAAATTTTACAAAAGTGCCCCTGGAGGCACCCTAGGTTAACCCTTTTAATTTTCACGCACAGACCATGGGAGTTCATCGCCCACTTGCATACCTATTTACCCGGGAGTGACTACCCCTTGGAACGGATTCGGTACCACTTGGGATTTCATCACCCGAAGTGTAGCTGATCTCGCATCCATTTGAGATGAAAGCACCACCTCTTTGCACATTGTCCTTGTGGCGGTGTTAAAACGATGATGTATTAACTTCACGCCGCGTTGGGTTACCCCTGACATGTGTTGTTTAATCACATTGGCAAGAGGGACCTTCAAGCCTTCATCCCCTGCATAGCTCAGCATATTATGTACTTAGATATTACCATGTCCTCTCTAATTACATGTGAGCTTAGAGTTAGGTAAGCCTGCCAGTTACTCTCGAGAGATGTGAGCATCATCTAAATAGGGATACACTAAACCCCCAGCCCACCTCGGACATGTTGAGCGAGTCTAGAAAGGTGCCCCAGGGTTGCCCCAATTCTTGCTAGGGATGTCATTACCCTAGTCCGATACACACTCGGTCGCAGTTCGTTTGACCCAAAATTAGAGGTTATGTCTAACCTTTAATTTTGTCCAGAGTCATTTTTGCAAACCCATATGATCACATTCTTTGGATAAGCAAACCATTGTACCCTTGAAGAACGTCCGTCTTACGGTTTGCCCTTAGCCAAAAGACGCCCTCATTCTGGTCCTATCTCACAAAATTTTTGCAAATCCCTCAGTCATTCCTTTCAAAGCCAGATCAAATTGGTCTCAGTCATGTTATGCTCTACTGTTATTCACTTCAATCCATCCTGACTAGCATTATAGTCAAGACGGCGAAGCCCTGTTCAAATAAAGTCTACCTATCTTTAGACCCGTTCAAAACCATCCAAATTCATGTTAAAAGGTTATCTCTTCACACAGAGATTGACCTTCCATGACCTCTCTTGGGGTCTATAGCGGCAAAACTCTGCCCAAATTCCTGTCAAAGGTTATCTCTTCACACAGAGATAAACCTTCTTTGACCCCTCTTGCAGTCAATAGCGGCAAAGCTCTGCCCAAATTCCTATTAAAGGTTATCTCTTCACACAAAGATAGACCTTCCTTGCGGTTTATAGCGGCGAAGCTCTGCCCAAATTCCTGTCAAAGGTTATCTCTTCACACGGAGATAAACCTTCTTTGACCCCTCTTGCGGTCAATAGCGGCAAAGCTCTGCCCAAATTCCTGTTAAAGGTTATCTCTTCACACAGAGATAGACCTTCCTTGACCCCTCTTGCTGTTAATAGTGGCAAAGCTCTGCCCAAGTTCCTGTTAAAGGATATCTCTCCACACAGAGATAAACCTTTTCTTGAGGTCTGTGGCGGCAAAGCTCTGCCTAATTCAACCCATCTTCTTATGTGAAGATACTCCCTTCCAAATCATGGTTGCAGAACCCAAGCCTCGCTCAAAATTCTAATCTGTCTTCCTAAAAGGTTAGACCCATTTCCTAACCACTTTTGGTTCCGTGGCAGCGAAGCTCTGCCCAATTCAACCCGTCTTCAGGTAAGAAGATAGCCTTGTCTGAACCATTTATTGTGGTCCCAGTACCTAAACTCCGCTCAAAATTTCAATCCGTCATTCCGAAAGGTTAGACCTCATATCCAAACCACTTTTTGTTCTGTGGCAGCAAAGCTCTGTCTAATTCAACCCATCTTCTGGCACGAAGATATCTTCGCTCAAACCATCCGTCATGGTCACAGTACCTGAGCCCTGCTCCCCCTCCTTTCAGTCTTTTCATAAGATTAGACTCATTCCCACCCAAAACAAAGGCAGAACTCTGCCTAAGTTATCTTCATCTTCTTTCAAGGGAACGTCCATTTCTTGGTCATTGCGTTCAAAATGCCAGGTCTCTGTGAATACATCTTCTCGTCAGAAGATATTTTCAGCCAAATCTTTGTCATATCTTAGGTATCGAACCTCTGTCCATTTATCGTCATGAGGTCGGGATTAGATCTGTATCTAAACCTTATTTGAGTTCAGCCTTAAAGGGGTGTCTCCCAATTCTCATATCGTCAGGACAGACATTGCTCTCCATCCCTTTCTAGTTCAGGATCCGTCCATAAGTTTGTAAAACTTACAAAAAGAAAAATGACTAGCAAAAAATATAATAAAAAATACCAAGAGAAATGTTTTACCAAACCGTTTTACATTTGTCTTAACCATGTTTTGGCTTTCTGTCTTCCATGTAGGTAGATCATGAACCACCGGGAAGGATTGGATGATTAGATCAACAACTTCTACAACGTCGAAAGTTTCAATTACAATCGTTGGTTCACCAATCCTTTTGAGCAATATTTCCCTTTACTCTCGTCCATTCATGTCGCTTGGAATCTCCTCCGAGCAGCCGCTCAATATTGGGACAAGGATAACCATGTTTTTTGATTTGGATTAGAAGAAATTTGCCCCACCTATGTGTGGGACCCGATCCCGCGAGAGGGGAATGGCCAGCGAGCCGCCTCCCTCTCTCTTGGTCTCTCGTACCCACAAGATTGGCGTGTGCTTTTTTATATATACTATTGATCACCCAACCAAACCGGCAACAAGCAAGCCATAAGGTGCAAACAAACATGCAACCCAGTACCCACAAGGGCAGGGTTAAGCCGCCGAGCCTAGCAAGGTGTGATTTAATTCATCCTTTCTGTGAACTTGGGATCACTAAAGGAATCTGAATTTCACACAAAGGAGAATAACAGAGTCGCCACCTAGATGAGGGATCTAGGACCCATAAATAATCAAAAATCTAGAATCGTTACCTGGTTATGAGAATGGAAGGTATGGGCAGTTACCACCACATGCACCATCCTCGCCCGATAATCTGGTCTTCGATTCCAAAAGTTAACTCTCTTGAATTTCTTTTAAATGACTCATTTAACTCTATTGAAGTGCGAACTACGTGACATGCATCCTAAAATCTAATTTTAATGTAATTCCTAAATGTGTATCTTGATTTTCTTAATTTCTTTGAATTCAATCTAAGTGAAAGTTCTCATAAAATTCTAATTTCATGGAAAGTCTGAAGTGATTTAATTACTTTTAATTTAAGGATTAATATACAAAATCCCACCACTTATGTGTGGAGCTGACTCGGGCTTGGTATGCCACTCAGGTATCTAAATTGCCTACGTATCCCAGCCTCACTAGAATCAGAGTCGATCGTAGTTCGGTGCACCTGAACTAAGCTACTTATGCCTAACTCATCTAGGTCACCGATGTAGACTGGATTGACTGTTTTAACAGCTTAAGAGAAATTATTTAATTCAAGTTGAAGATTTTATTATCCTAGGACTTCATCTAAGATGCTATATGGTTCTATCTAAGTGCAAGTCGTCCCTTAGACTAATGCAGGTTAACCTACATCCTAGGTAACTAGGTTTGTCCTAGGAAAAAATTGGGTGACTAGTGTAACTAGATCTCTGGTACGGTTGCTATTCATAGCAAACGGCCGTGATGAGGCTGGACTCCTAACTCTAGGACTCCCTAAAACCTAGGACACAACGTGACGCAAGTGTTCCTAAGGGGCCCTAAAAGGTTCCTACGATAGGAGACCCGTAATCCAACGGCTCCTAAGACTTTGATTAAGTTAATTCAATTTGTTGATATTGGTGATGTTTAGATTGACAGATTTTTTTATTTTCAAGGATTTTTGATTCCTAAATATCTAAGGGATACCAAAGGTTCGGCCTCGAAACGCAACCATGGATGGGAATCGTGCTCTCAACCCTTGTATAATTTAGCACGTAAGTTATACTATTTTATTGCCTGTCATGTTTCTCAGGATTTTCGTGGACAATGGACCTCGGAGCCAATATCATTCTATAATTTACGCACTCCAATTACGCAGGATTAATCTCAATTAGTATACGATTGTGGTTGCGATCTCGGCAGTTAGACTATCGTGGTATAGCGAATTTAAATGAGAGATCTGTGAACCCTAAGTTTTCTGTTTCAAACAAGTTGGGGATTAAATTCATGATGTAAAGTTAAGATTTGTTGGAGGTTTTTACTGACTTTTGTGTTGATTTGCTATTAAATTATGATTTATTAACATTAAGACCAGATTGCTAGGATTAGACAGAAACCCTAAGCAATCAAACTTCAAATCAGTTGAAACTTTTTTAGTAACAAGATATGGATGATTGTGGCTTATTGGAAAACTTTCATGAATTTTTATTAAGATTTGATATCAATCTCCTATTTTTTAAAATTCAAACGAGTTCATAGGTTAACACAGTAACTTATAGCATATCAATTTCAAATTAATCCAAACTTTCACAGAATAGAGATACCAATGATTATAGCTTACTGTAAAAATTTCATTGATTATCATTACGATTAGATATCAATTTTTGATTACTCAAAATTCAAATTAGTTCATAAATTAACACAGTAACGTATAGCATATCAATTTCAAATTAATCCAAACTTTCACAGAATAAATATATAGATGATTATAGCTTACTGGAAAATTTTCATGAATTATCATTAAGGTTCTATTTAAATTTCTGATTTTTAAAAATTCAAATCAGATTATAGATTAACACAGCAACCTATAGCATATCAATTTCAACTCGACTTAAACTCTTACAGTATAAAGATAATTATGAGATTAGACTACTGTATGATTTTCATGAATTTTTATTATGATTTGATGCCAATTGAAATTCACACAAAAATCGGATAAAACCAAAGAATTACTTAAAAGTTTAGATAATTTAGCACGTAAGTTTTAGTAGATATATAATAGATTATTAAATTTTTTATCAAAATTTTAAAACTTAAAAATTAAATCTCTTCCATAAAATTAATTTTTAAATAGAAAAGGAGAATTTGTTTTCTAGGAATTGAAACCCGTTTATTAAAATAAATTACAAAGCCATATTAAAACTTTGTAAAACTAATTAAAATTTTTTCACTAACATTCCAGTAACCTAAGTTACTGGTTTGTAAAGAAAATTTCAAAAATTTACTAATTTAATACAAAAAAGAAGTACGGAACTTAAACCGAAGAATCGATTAGAAAACAGTAAAGAAAATATTTTTCGAACTTTTATTCCATGAAAACTTCAATTTATAATTAATCATGAGTTCTAGAAAGTTTAATGAATTTTTAAAATCGTTTGATATTTATTCAAAATAACCCAAAATTAAAATAAATTAAAACCGGATTAAAAAGAATCAAAAATTCCAAAACTTTTATGGTGAACTGGAAATCCAAAAATCGGTTTGGAACCAAATTTTCATGAATTTGGACTTGATTTGACCCGTTTTCCATTTTATTCTTCAAGAAATAACCCTTTGCAGGGTTATCTTTCAAAAAATAAAACGGAAATAGAGGCCGTCAAACCGTGGTCCAAGATTTCACTTTCCAACAGTTTTGAAATTTTTATTAACCTAAAAAAATTCATTTTTTAAAAAAGATTATGTTTTCAAACACTTGCCTTGAAAATTGAATTTAAACTCATATTGAAGAATAAAGAAAGAAAATTAATATTTATATGGAGGAAAACTAATTTTTTGTTGAAATTTTGGATTTTGAAAGTCTTTAATCTATACTATACATACTGGAATTTCAAAAAAAAACTCATTGATTTGATATTTCAAAAATAAAATCCTATCATGCTTGTTCTAATTCGCAAAGAAGAGAAATCCTTACCGTTGATCGCGATCCTTGTCTCTTGTGTTGGTGATCCAAGATATACACTTTGTCCAACCCTTTTATACGCTCAAAAAGATCTAAAGAACACTCCAATAATCCTTAATTATATGATGCCTTGGAGAAGAAGAAGTTCAAGAACCCCTTTTGTGAAGAACACTTGAGATAAAGATGAACATACTTGAAGAGAGGAATGAATTCCAAGGAGGAAGAGAGAGAGGAATGAATTTTATAGAGCCAGGCCAAAGGTTGTGCTTGCTTTGTTTTTATAGAAAAAGTTGGGATTAGATTGGATTTGGAAGTTTCCAATGTGAGGACTCCTACCTTTAGTTAGTTTCTAATTCTCACCTATGGCTTGCTTTTTTCTTACCTTCTAAATTGTATTTACTTCTAATATTGATTTCTTGCAAGCCAAGCAATGCTAAATTACACAATGGAGATCCTTCAAGATCAATCTAGAAGTTTTCTCACATAGGAAACTAGCTTTTATGAATGATTTTCGTCCAAAAAGGGCTGCCTGACGTTTGAGCTCATTTTTGACATATTTAGAGGCTGATTCAAAAAAAGTCATAAACTAAAAAGTTGTAGATCTTTTCGAGTCGTTCGAAACAAGTATAATTGCAAATATTTAAGAAAAAGGTAAAACGATATGGCAGTTTTAGTAACCTGACCATACAAGCTCTTTCTAATTATAACTCTTCATTTCTTTATTATTTTTCTAAAACAAATATGATGTCACCAATCACCTCATCCCATGTTGGACGTTTTTGCATGTGGCCTCCTCATGTGGGGCGCCCACTTATGTGGCCGACCCACATGGGTGGGTCCACATGGACCCCACCTTGTGGGCTTTAGCTCAGTAGGCCGTATGACATGTATTTTGGATTTTTTTCAATGAAAATTCAATAAAATCCTTTAAATTCAATTTTTTTATTGATGAACCCAAACCATATGATATTTATAGTGCACCCCTAACACGTGATCGAACCATCTTTTTTTAAAAACAACTTTTCGGACCAAAGCGCCCCTATTTGATCATTACCCATCCAAATGCGACCAAAATACCCGCAAATTGGTTCACCCCTAAAGGGAAAAATATAAAAAAATGGAAAGTCTTTGTGGTAAAACTTCAAAAATAGAAACTTTTAGAGCTGGGTCCTTTTGGTGACAAATATCAAACAGGATCATTTGGTATCCCCTGAAAATACCCAAAATGCCCTCAACACTTAGAATTTCCAAATTAAGCGAAACCCCTGAGAAATTTTTAATTTAGCAGGTTGTAAGCCCAAGGGTCTACTCTCCTATCTTGTTTTAATGATTCTAAACATAATTGATTGTGTTATTGAATACTAATCAATTTGCCTTGAAGTGTTGTGTTTAAGATAGGATTGATCAATTGAAGAAACCAACACTCTACATGGTCATGCTTGAAGACGTACCAACACAAGAGTCAAAGGAGCTAAGTGGAGCTCACATAATCTCTCAAGCAAGCATACTGTAAGCCCAAGGGTCTACTCTCCTATCTTGTTTTGATGATTCTAAACATAATTGATTGTGTTTTTGAATACTAATCAATTTGCTTTGAAGTGTTGTGTTTGAGATAGGATTGATCATTGAAGAAACCAACACACAACATGGTCATGCTTGGAGATATCCCATAGAAGAGTCAAAGGAACTAAGTAAAGCTCACCTCATCTCTCAAGCAATCATACACAAGATGGAAGATCAATTGAAGACCAAGACTAAAGAGAAGTTGAAAGCTACATAGGTATCATTGTACATCCTTTCTCTTTAGATTTCCAAGTCAAGGCAAAGTGTTTTCAAAATATTTTTCAAAGAACACTTAAGAACTTAAAATGGATTAGTGAATGGTTATGTGGTGGACCAACATGTTGGAACCCTCATAAACATTCCAAAATAATCATAGGAGATGAGTTCCAAAAGCCAAAAATCAAACAAGACATAAAATCTCAAAATATGTGGATTTTTAGGCTTCTCGGAACTCCGAGATTTTTCTCGGAGCTCCGAGCTCGGAACTCCGAGAGTTCCCTCGGAACTCCGAGAAAAGGTCCAGTAGCGTCTGGACATTTTCTCGGAACTCCGAGAAATTTTCTCGGAACTCCGAGAAATGGTCCAGTAGAAAAATTCCATTTTCTGGCCATTGTCTCGGAACTCCGAGAATATTTCTCGGAACTCCGAGAATTCTCGGAACTCCGAGAACCCTGCGACAGCTCAGAATATAGCCGTTGGGATTTGAATTAATTCTTGTTTTTTGATATTTCCACCCCCAAACGGTCATATTCTTTGGAGAGGCTATAAATACAATATGTAGAGAAGTTTTTCTCACTCTCTTGATCATTGGAAAACATCTTTGAGCATCAAAGAAAACTTGCCACCTATTATTGCTTGAGATTTTGTTTTTCCCCAAACTTGCCTTGCAACTTGCAAATCTATTTGAGTTGGGATTCTAGAGCTTTCACTTGCAACCATCATTGAAGAGCAATCAAGGATCTACAAAGAGCATCAAGCTTTCAAGAAGAAGCCAAGCTATTCAATCTTCATATCTTGTATAGGTGGCTAGGGCATTCCGTTTGTAATTCCCTAGAGAGCAACCGCTTAGAACTCGGCGGAGAAGGAGAGTCTTTGTAAAGGTGTAAGGGCATCCTTGTTTAATATCCCTTGGAATTGTAACCGCCTCGGAGCCGGGCATCGTGGAGGTCTCCAATAGTGGAATCCCTCAAGTGCGACCTTGAGTAGAGTGGAGTAGGCCGTTGGCCGAACCACTATATATCGGTGTGTCATTTCTCACTCTTGCATTTCCATTATTGTTTGGCTTGGCATTTCACTTTGTTCTTTCAATTATATTTGCACTAACCAAATATTTAATTAAGTGAAGAAAAATTCCAATTAGGGTTCATAGGTAATTTTCAAAAGGCCTAATATTGAGTTAAATTCAATTCACCCCCCCTCTTGAGTATTTCAATTGGTATCAGAGCCTCGTCTCTAATTTTTAGAAAACCCTAACCGGTCTAAAGTAAAGATTCTAAAATGGCAAACTACCCTCAACACCATGAAGGTTATTCAAACACTAGGCCACCCTATTTTGATGGAACAAACTATGGTTTTTGGAAAACCAAAATGAAAATCTTTTTAACCCAAGACTATCAAATGTGGAGAGCAATTAATAATGAATACATCTTACCCACAAGAAATTTAAATGATTGGACCGAAGCCGAACAACAAGCTTCGAATTATAATGCCAAAGCCATGAATTCTCTTATTTGTGCTCTATCTCCCGGAGAATTCAATAGAGTATCAAATTTGAATTCGGCTAAGGAAATTTGGGACACTTTAGAAGTCACCCATGAGGGAACCAATCAAGTAAAAGAATCTAAAATGAACCATCTTTTTCGGCAATACGAACTCTTTCAAATGACACCCGATGAAACAATGGCCGACATGTACACTAGATTCACCAATCTTGTAAATGGATTAAGGGGTCTTGGAAAACAATTTTCCAATAGAGATTTAGTGACTAAAATCCTTAGGTCCCTACCTTTGTCTTGGGAATCCAAAACCTCCGCAATCACCGAAGCCAAGGACATGAACACATTGAACCTAGATGAACTAATAGGGTCCTTGATCACCCATGAAATGATTTTCAAAACAAAAGCACCCGAAATTGAAACTAAAATCGAAAAAGGAGAAGGAATTGCTTTTGCTTGTAATGTAGGTGAAAATGAAGATGCAAAGAAAGACATGGAAGATGAAGTTGCCCTCCTAACAAGAAGGATCAAATTCTTGCAAAGGAACATGGGAGGCATGAGAAATAGAAGGACAAATCCCCCATTCAAGAAGAAAGAAGAACTTGGTGATGTGTCTTCTCAACCCCGATGCTATGGTTGCAAGAAGCTTGGACACATTCGCCCGGATTGTCCACTCAACAATGAACCCACTTCAAACAACCGCTTCAAGAGAAGAGAAGGCAAGAAAGGAATGACCGCCACATGGGATGAGGAAATTGATAGCGAAGGCGAACAAAATGATGGCGAAGATTGCTTGATAGCAAGGAACTTATGCTTCATGGCCTCAACAAACGACAACAATGAGGTAAACACTTTAAATGATGTTATTGTTTTAAAAGAAGTTCTTGATTCCCTACAAAATGCAAATGATGAACTTGAAATTCAATTTGATAAAATTGCATCACTTGAAAATTCTCTTGCTAACATGACAAAAGAATTTGGTTGGTTAAAAAAGGATCATGAATTTTTAGATGATAAGAATGAAAAATACAAAGTAGAGATTCATGAGTTAAATGCTTCTATCAAAATCTTAAATAAAAACCGACAAGAACTCTCAAATGAAAACAACAATCTAAAGCATGAAAATGGTAGATTATCTTTTGAGTATGATGAACTAAAGAAACTTTTTGAAAAATTTGAAAATAGTTCATTAAAATTGGATAGGCTTGTAAATCTTCAAAGAATGTCAAGTGACAAAAGTGGACTTGGACATAAATGGAACACCACAATATCCAACTATAAAACTAAACTTGAAAAGGTTTCTTCTAGCGGTACCAAAATTTGCTTTTATTGTGGTCTAGAAGGTCATTACAAGGTTGCTTGCTTACATGCTAAACAAGATAAGATTAATTTGAACTCTAATGTGAAAACAAATGAACATAGCAAAATTAGGAAGATTTGGGTACCTAAGGGATCTCACTTGCCTATTCATATGTAGGTATGCCTTAAAAGCCATAACAAGAAGAACACATGATACCTTGATAGTGGATGCTCTAGACATATGACCGGAGACCTTACTCAATTCGCATCCCTATCGCTCAAGGATGGTGGAGACGTTACCTTTGGAGATGATAAGAAAGGAAAAGTCAAAGGTGAAGGCACCATAGGTAACTCTACCTCTCCCATACATGATGTACTATTTGTTGATGGCTTGTCCCATAATCTTATTAGCATTAGTCAATTATGTGATAATGGTTTTGAAGTTGTCTTCAATCCCGATAAATGCATTGTTAAAAATAAGATAAATGGAGAAGTAAAATTCATAGGGTCTAGAGACAATAACATTTATACAATTGGACTAGATGATCTTAGACTCCAAAATGTGACTTGTCTAAATGCCATTAGTGAGGATTCTTGGCTATGGCATAGGAGGTTGGGTCACGCCGGAATGGATCTCATTTCGACCCTCTCCTCAAAAGAAAGTGTTAGAGGATTGCCTAAGTTCAAATTCATCAAGGATCACATTTGTAGAACTTGTCAATTAGGAAAACAATTGAAAAGCTCATTTGCACCTAAAAATATGATTTCAACTTCCTACCCCTTGGAGCTACTTCATATGGATCTTTTTGGACCAATGAAGACTAGTAGCCTAGGTGGAAAGAGGTACGTGTTTGTAGTTGTGGATGACTACTCACGATTCACATGGGTCATATTTCTAGGACATAAAGATGAAACTTATGAAAACTTTCTTACATTGTGCAATCAAATTCAAAATGAAAAAGGTATTGCCATCTCCCACATTAGAAGTGATCATGGAACGGAATTTGAAAATGTACATTTTGACACTTATTGTAATGAACATGGCATAAAACATAATTTTTCCGCACCTAGAACACCTCAACAAAATGGAGTAGTAGAAAGAAAGAATCGAACTCTCCAAGAAATGGCTAGAACTATGTTGCATGAAAATGATCTCCCTAGATATTTTTGGGCGGAAGCGGTTAGCACCGCTTGCTATATCATAAACAGGGTATATCTAAGGCCAATTTCTAAGAAAACACCTTATGAGCTTTGGAAAAACTTGAAACCAAATATAAGCTATTTTAGAGTGTTTGGATGTAAATGCTTTATTTTAAACATCAAAGATAATCTACACAAATTTGATAGGAAATCGGATGATGGAATATTCTTAGGGTATTCTTCTCACAGCAAGGCATATAGAGTATTTAATAGGAGAACCCTAGTAGTAGAAGAATCCATGCATGTGACATTTGATGAAAGAGAGCCAACACCTCAAGAAATGCCACATGATGAGGATGAACCCATTGAACATCTTTTTCCAAAATTGAGTGCTCCTCCTCATGCATCAACAAGTCATACATTACCTAGTGAGGAAGTAGAAAATGAAAATGATGACTCATTGCCTAGGGATAGGAGAACATTGGTAGATCATCCTGAATCCCAAATTTTAGGTGATGCCACATTGCCAGTAAGAACTAGATCATACTATCGTAGTGTGAGTAACAATTTGGCGTTCCTATCCGAATTAGAACCAAAATCCATCAAGGAAGCTGAAAAGGATGAATATTGGTTGATGGCCATGCAAGAAGAGCTAAGTCAATTCGAAAGGAACAAAGTGTGGAGGCTAGTACCTAGACCTAGTGATCATCCAGTCATTGGCACGAGATGGGTGTATAGAAATAAATTGGATGAAAATGGAATTATCACTAGGAATAACGCTAGGCTTGTAGCCTAAGGGTACAATCAGGAGGAAGGGATAGATTATGATGAGACATTTGCTCATGTTGCCCGTATGGAGGCTATTAGGATACTTTTGGCGTACGCATCTCATAAAGGATTTAAACTATATCAAATGGATGTCAAAAGTGCCTTCCTAAATGGCTATATCCAAGAGGAAGTGTATGTTGAGCAACCTCCAGGTTTTGAAGACTTCAAACATCCAAATCATGTCTTCAGGCTTGATAAAGCTTTATATGGATTAAAGCAAGCTCCTAGAGCTTGGTATGAGAGGCTTTGCACTTTCTTAGTTGAAAAGGGATTCGAGATGGGAAAGGTGGATAAAACCTTATTTATCAAAAGAGAAAATCATGATATCCTCCTTGTCCAAATTTATGTGGATGATACCATCTGTGGCTCAACTAATCAAAAATTGTGTGATGAATTTGCAACCTTAATGAAAAATGAATTTGAAATGAGCATGATGGGAGAGTTAGCCTACTTCTTAGGACTCCAAATTAAACAATACAAAAATGGAATATTTTTAAATCAAGAAAAATATACAAAGGAGTTATTAAAGAAGTATGGCATGGATAGCAGTAAGACATCAAAAATTCCCATGAGTACTTCTGCTAAGCTAGAAAAAGATGAATTTGGCAAATCTGTGGATCAGAAATTGTATAGGGGTATGATAGGTAGTTTGCTCTATTTGACAGCCAGCAGACCAGACATTATGTTTACTGTCTGTCTCTGTGCTCGATTTCAATCGGATCCTAAAGAATCTCACCTATCAGCAGTTAAGAAGATCTTCAAGTACTTAAGAGGAACCCAAAGTCTAGGACTGTGGTATGAAAGATCATCTTCCTTCACTCTCATCGGATATTCAGATGCAGACTTTGCTGGATGTAGAGTAGATAGGAAAAGCACTAGTGGGACTTGCCAATTCTTGGGTAAATCACTTGTTTCATGGTTTAGCAAGAAGCAAAATTCAGTAGCTCTGTCCACAATAGAAGCAGAATATGTGGCAGCTGGAGCTTGCTGTGCTCAAGTCCTATGGATGAAAAGCACATTGATGGACTATGCAATTAAAATGGACAATATTCTCATCCAATGTGACAACACTAGTGCTATAAGCTTAACAAAGAACCCCATACAACACTCAAGAACAAAACATATTGAGATCAGACACCACTTCATTAGAGATCACTCACAAAAAGGGGATATTTGCTTAAAATATATCAACACTGAAGAACAATTAGCGGATATATTTACAAAACCCCTTAGTGATGATAGAATTTGCTATATCCGAAGTGCCTTAAACATATGGAGTGCGGATCAAATCAAAGAAATTGCCAAATAAATACTTTGTGCCTTTCACCAGCTTATCTATATAGTGTTTATATATATATCATCTTTGTTTGGTAGTATCTGCATGAATGAGATGTAAAATACTAATCTTAAAAATCACTCAATTGATATTCTTAGCCTTCTTAGTTTTCTAAGTTGGAGAGGTATCTTCACTTTAATTAAAATACTTAACATTTTGACATATGTCAACATCTCGATCATGAACAGGTATATGTACATTACTTGGTTATATATTTCTATACCATAAGCATTGATGTAGGGGGAGTTATCCACTCCTAAATTTTTTTTACACCCTTTCTGTCGATGACAAAAGGGGAAGAAGTTTGAAATTGATTATCTATTCAATTGACTATATGCTCCACATGCTTATAACTTGTATCATTTATATGTGTGCATATATTGAGGGGGAGTTCCAGTATTCACTTGCCTACTACTATGTCACTCCACACACACCTCATAATCAATTTTGTTTGTCATCATAAAAAAGGGGGAGATTGTAAGCCCAAGGGTCTACTCTCCTATCTTGTTTTGATGATTCTAAACATAATTGATTGTGTTTTTGAATACTAATCAATTTGCTTTGAAGTGTTGTGTTTGAGATAGAATTGATCATTGAAGAAACCAACAAACAACATGGTCATGCTTGGAGATATCCCATACAAGAGTCAAAGGAGCTAAGTAAAGCTCACCTCATCTCTCAAGCAAGCATACACAAGATGGAAGATCAATTGAAGACCAAGACTAAAGAGAAGTTGAAAGCTACATAGGTATCATTGTACATCCTTTCTCTTTAGATTTCCAAGTCAAGGCAAAGTGTTTTCAAAATGTTTTTCAAAGAACACTTAAGAACTTAAAATGGATTAGTGAATGGTTATGTGGTGGACCAACATGTTGGGACCCTCATAAACATTCCAAAATAATCATAGGAGATGAGTTCCAAAAGCCAAAAATCAAACAAGACATAAAATCTCAAAATATGTGGATTTTTAGGCTTCTCGGAACTCCGAGATTTTTCTCGGAGCTCCGAGCTCGGAACTCCGAGAGTTCCCTCGGAACTCCGAGAAAAGGTCCAATAGCGTCTGGACATTTTCTCGGAACTCCGAGAAATTTTCTCGGAACTCCGAGAAATGGTCCAGTAGAAAAATTCCATTTTCTGGCCGTTGTCTCGGAACTCCGAGAATTCTCGGAACTCCGAGAATTCTCAGAACTCCGAGAATGGTTCTCGGAACTCCGAGAACCCTGCGACAGCTCAGAATATAGCCGTTGGGATTTAAATTAATTCTTGTTTTTTGATATTTCCACCCCCAAACGGTCATATTCTTTGGAGAGGCTATAAATACAATATGTAGAGAAGTTTTTCTCACTCTCTTGATCATTGGAAAACATCTTTGAGCATCAAAGAAAACTTGCAACCTATTATTGCTTGAGATTTTGTTTTTCCCCAAACTTGCCTTGCAACTTGCAAATCTATTTGAGTTGGGATTCTAGAGCTTTCACTTGCAACCATCATTGAAGAGCAATCAAGGATCTACAAAGAGCATCAAGCTTTCAAGAAGAAGCCAAGCTATTCAATCTTCATATCTTGTATAGGTGGCTAGGGCATTCCGTTTGTAATTCCCTAGAGAGCAACCGCTTAGAACTCGGCGGAGAAGGAGAGTCTTTGTAAAGGTGTAAGGGCATCCTTGTTTAATATCCCTTGGAATTGTAACCGCCTCGGAGCCGGGCATCGTGGAGGTCTCCAATAGTGGAATCCCTCAAGTGCGACCTTGAGTAGAGTGGAGTAGGCCGTTGGCCGAACCACTATATATCGGTGTGTCATTTCTCACTCTTGCATTTCCATTATTGTTTGGCTTGGCATTTCACTTTGTTCTTTCAATTATATTTGCACTAACCAAATATTTAATTAAGTGAAGAAAAATTCCAATTAGGGTTCATAGGTAATTTTCAAAAGGCCTAATATTGAGTTAAATTCAATTCACCCCCCCTCTTGAGTATTTCACATACAAAATATGGAAGATCAATTGAAGACCAAGACTAAAGAGAAGTTGAATGTTACATAGGTATCATTGTACATCCTTTCTCTTTAGATTTCCAAGACAAGGCAAAGTGTTTTTAAAAGTGTTTTTAAAAGAGTTTTTCATAAACACTTAAGAACTTAAAATGGTTTAGTGAATGGTTGTGTGGTGGACCAACATGTTGGGACCCTCATAAACATTCCAAAATTATCATAGGGTTTGAGTTCCAAAAGCCAAAAATCAAACAAGCAATAAAAACACAAAATCTGCTGATTTTTAGGCTTCTCGGAGCTCTGAGCTCGGAACTCTGAGAGTTCCCTCGGAACTCCGAGAAATGGTCCAGTAGCTTCTGGCCATTTTCTCGGAACTCCGAGAAATGGTCCAGTAGAAAAATTTCATCTTCTGGCCGTTATCTCGGAACTCCGAGAACCTCGCGACAGACCAAAAAATAGCCGTTGGGATTTAAATTAAATTTTGGTTTTTGATATCAACACCCCCAAACGGTCATATTTTTGTGAAATGCTATATATACAACATCAAGAGGATTATTTTCCTCTCTCTTGAACAATTGAAAAACTTCATTAAGCATTCAAGAAAACTTGCAACCCATTTGAGCTTTGGATTTTGTTTTTCTCTCCAAACTTACCTTGCACTTGCAAATCTACTGAGTTGTAATTTAGAGCTTTCACTTGCAACCACTATTTAAGAGCAATCAAGGGACTACAAAGAGCATCAAGCTTTCAAGAAGAAGCCAAGCTATTTCTCTTCTATTCTTGTAAAGGTGGCTAGGGCATCCTATTGTAATACCCTAGAGAGCAATCGCTTAGAACTCGGCGAAGAAGGAGGGTCGGTGTAAAGGTGTAAGGGCATCCTTATTTAATATTCCTTGGAAGTGTAATCGCCTTGGAGCCTGGCATCGTGGAGGTCTCGCATAGTGGAAAACCTTAAGGATGATCTTAAGAAGAGTGGAGTAGGGCTTTGCCCGAACCACTATATATCGGTGTGTTCTTTCCTCTTCTTGCACTTTCATTCTTGTCATTTGGTTTGGTATTTCATTTGTTTCTAATCTTACTTGATCTAACAAAAAATCTAATCTAGAGAAGAAAATTCAAATTAGGGTCACTAATTAAATTTGCAAAAGGCCTAATTTAGTGTTAAAATCAATTCACCCCCCCTCTTGTTTATTTCAATTGGTATCAGAGCCTCGTCTCTAATTTTTAAAACCCTAACCGGTCTAGAGTAAAGATTCTAAAAATGGCAAACTACCCTCAACACCATGAAGGTTACTCAAACACTAGGCCACCCTACTTTGATGGAACAAATTATGGATTTTGAAAAACCAAAATGAAAATCTTTTTAACCCAAGATTATCAAATGTGGAGAGCAATTAGTAATGAATATATATTACCCACTAGAAATCTAAATGATTGGACCGAAGCCGAACAACTAGCCTCAAACTACAACGCCAAAGCCATGAATTCCCTAATTTGTGCTTTGTCTCCCGGAGAATTCAATAGAGTGTCAATTTGAATTCGGCTAAGGAAATTTGGGACACCTTAGAAGTCACCCATGAGGGAACCAACCAAGTCAAAGAATCTAAAATGAATCACTTATTTAGGCAATATGAACTCTTTCAAATGACACCCGATGAAACTATTGCCGACATGTACACTAAATTCACGAACCTTGTAAATGGATTAAGGGGACTTGGAAAGCAATTTTCAAATAGAGATTTAGTGACCAAAATCCTTAGATCCCTACCTTTGTCAAGGGAATCCAAAACCTCCGCAATCACCGAAGCCAATGACATGAATACATTAAACCTAGATGAACTAATCGGGTCCTTAATAACCCATGAGATGATTTTCAAAACAAAAGCACCCGAAATTGAAACTAAAATTGAAAAAAGGAAAAGGAGTTGTTTTTGCTTGTAATGTAGGTGACAATGAAGATGCAAAGGAAGACATGGAAGATGAAGTTGCCCTCCTAACAAGAAGGATCAAATTCTTGCAAAGGAACATGGGAGGCATGAAAAATAGAAGGACCAATCCTCCATTCAAGAAGAAAGAAGAGCTCGGTGATGGATCGTCTCAACCCCGATGCTATGGATGCAAGAAGCTTGGACACATTCGCCCGGATTGTCTACTCAACAATGAGCCTTCTTCAAACAACCATTTCAAGGGAAGAGAAGGCAAGAAAAGAATGACCGCCACATGGGATGAGGAAATTGAAAGTGAAGGCGAACAAAACGATGGAGAAGATTGCTTGATTGCAAGAAACGTTTGCTTCATGGCCTCAACAAATGACAATCAAGAGGTAAATACTTTAAATAATGTCATTATTTTAAAAGAAGTTCTAGATTCCTTGCAAAATGCACATGATGAACTTGAGATTGAATTTGATAAAAATGCATCACTTGAAAATTCTCTCTCTAATATGACAAAAGAATTTGGTTGGTTAAAGAAAGATCATGAATTTTTAGAGGATGAAAATGAAAAATACAAAGTTAAAATTCATGATTTAAATGCTTCTATCAAAATCTTAAATGAAAATCGTCAAGAACTTTCTACTGAAAATAACAAGCTAAAGTATGAAAATAGTAAACTATCTTTTGAATATGATGAACTAAAGAAACTATTTGAAAAATTTGAACATAGTTCATTGAAATTGGATAGGCTTGTTAACATTCAAAGAATGCCACATGATAAAAGTGGACTTGGACACAAATGGAATACTACAATATCCAACTATAAAATCAAACTTGTAAAGGCTTCTTCTAGTAGTACAAAAACTTGCTTTTATTGTGGTTTAGAAGGTCATTATAAAGTTGCTTGCATGCATGCTAAACAAGATAAAATCAAATTGAACTCTAAAGTGAAAATAAATGAACATAGCAAGATTATGAAGATTTGGGTACCTAAAGGATCTCACTTGCCTATTCATATGTAGGTATGCCGTAAAAGCCATAACAAGAAGAACACATGGTACCTTGATAGTGGATGCTCTAGACATATGACCGGAGACCTCACTCAATTTGCATCCCTATCACTCAAGGATGGTGGAGATGTTACTTTTGGAGATGACAAGAAAGGAAAAGTCAAAAGAAAAGGCACCATAGGTAACTCTACCTCTCCTATACATGATGTGCTTTATGTTGATGGCTTATCCCATAATCTTATTTGTATTAGTCAATTTTGTGATAATAGTTTTGAAGTAGTCTTGAACCCCGACAAATGCATTGTTAAAAATAAGATAGATGGAAAAGTGAAATTCATAGGTTCTAGAGACAATAACATTTACACCATTGGACTAGATGATCTTAGACTCCAAAATGTGACTTGTCTTAATGCCATTAGTGAAGATTCTTGGTTGTGGCATAGGAGGTTGGGTCATGCCGGAATGGATCTCATTTCGACCCTCTCCTCAAAAGAAATTGTTAGAGGATTGCCTAAGTTCAAATACACCAAAGATCACATTTGTAGAACTTGTCAATTAGGAAAATAATTAAAAAGCTCATTTGCCCCTAAAAATATGATTTCAACCACCTACCCCTTGCAACTACTTCATATGGACCTTTTTGGACCAATGAAGACAAGTAGCTTAGGTGGAAAGAGGTACGTGTTTGTCATCGTGGATGACTACTCACGATTTACATGGGTCATATTTTTAGCACATAAAGATGAAACCTATGAAAACTTTCTTAAATTGTGTAATCAAATACAAAATGAAAAAGGTATTACCATATCTTACATTAGAAGTGACCATGAAAAGGAATTTAAAAATATACATTTTGACACTTACTGTAATGAACATGGCATCAAACACAATTTTTCGGCACTTAGGACACCTCAACAAAATGGGGTTGTAGAAAGAAAGAACCAAACCCTCCAAGAAATGGCTAGAACTATGTTGCATGAAAATGATCTCCCTAGATACTTTTGGGCAGAGGCGGTTAGCACCGCTTGCTATATCATAAATAGGGTATATATAAGGCCAATTTCTAAGAAAACACCTTATGAGCTTTGGAAAAACTTGAAACCAAATATAAGCTATTTTAGAGTGTTTAGTTGTAAATGCTTCATCTTGAACATTAAAGATAATTTACACAAATTTGATAAGAAGTCGGATGATGGCATATTCTTAGGGTATTCTTCACATAGCAAGGCATATAGAGTATTTAATAGAAGAACTCTAGTTGTAGAAGAATCCATGCATGTGACATTGATGAGAGAGAGCCAACACCTCAAGAAATGCCACATGATGAGGATGAACCTATTGAACATCTATTACCTAAGACAAATGTTCCTTCCCATGCATCTACAAGTAATACATTGCCTAGTGAGGAAGTAGAAAATGTAGATGATGACTCATTTCCTAGAGATAGGAGAATATTGGTAGATCATCCTGAATCCCAAATCTTAGGTGATGCCACATTGCTGGTAAGAACTAGATCATACTATCGTAGTGTGAGCAATAACTTGGCGTTCCTATCCGAATTAGAGCCTAAGTCCATCAAGGAAGCCGAAAAGGATGAATATTGGTTGATGGCTATGCAAGAAGAGTTAAGTCAATTCGAAAGGAACAAGGTGTGGAGGCTAGTACCTAGACCTAGTGATCATCCAGTCATTGGCACGAGATGGGTATATAGAAACAAAATGGATGAAAATGGAATTATCACTAGAAATAAAGCTATGCTTGTAGCCCAAGGATACAATCAGGAGGAAGGAATAGACTATGATGAGACATTTGCTCATGTTGCCCATATGGAAGCTATTAGGATACTCTTGGCATATGCATCTCATAAAAGATTTAAACTATATCAAATGGATGTCAAAAGTGCCTTCCTAAATGGCTATATCCAAGAGGAAGTGTATGTTGAGCAACTCCAGGTTTTGAGGACTACAAACATCCAAATCATGTCTTCAGGCTTGATAAAGCTTTATATGGATTAAAGCAAGCTCCTAGTGGTGGCGTCTGGATCCGGGTCTGCGATCGCGCGGTCGGTAGAGGGCCTCCGCGGGGTCTGCAATCACAAACAAAAGGGGGTCAGGGGGTCCGGGGTGGGTCCCGGACGACCACTTCGACACCCAAGTCAGATCCTTCGACCAGTCAATATAAAGAACAGCTAGAGAGGGAGGGGGTTTTGACCAGGATTACCAAGGCCGGTGCGCGAGGACATTTCTGGGTGCATGAATGAGTGAGTCGGAGGGGACTAGCAGGGAGGGCAGGATGGGATTCCTGGCCTCCTCTGTTGTTGCCTCGCCTCTTTTTCCGGTATTGCGGGGTGGAGGATGGGTGAATTTCCGGCTTTCTGGGGTCTCAAGGCAAAGAAAAAGAAGCCTCCTCTCTTCTTCCTTTCCCTCCCCTTTTAAAGGGGGGGGGGGTACGGCCCTTTTCATCATTATGGAGGGAAAAACTTCCTTTGCAGGATTGGACCGTCCCTCTGCCTCGCCGGCGCGCGTGGCTTTGGCGGCCCTTTCCTTCCCTAATTTATGATGATGAGGCCTGGGTGGTGAGAGTGCCATTTTCATCATTATGGAGGGAAAAACTTCCTTTGCAGGATTGGGCCGTCCCTCTGCCTCGCCGGCGCGCGTGGCTTTGGCGGCCATTTCCTTCCCTACTTTGTGATGATGAGGCTTAGGTGGTGAGAGGGCGACACGTGGCATGAATGTGTAGTCTTTGCCCTTTTCCAACGCCCTTCTTCATGATGGTTGGTCTCTGCTCGTGCATGGATGACACGTGGCGATATCTTGCTCGTGCAGCCGTATTTGTGCCCCATCATAACTCCCCCTTACTCCTTTGGTCCATTGAATGGGCCAAGGGAGTAACGTTATGTTCGAGGTAAGTCACGATGAGGATATTTACGAGGGCTTCGGAGTACGAAGAGACGTGCCGTTTTATCTGGCGGCTGTCCTTGGGGAGCGGCAGCGTTGTTAGGGAGACTGCGTTGTCCCGAGGCACCAGGATTTCTTTTCCGAGTTTAAAAGAGGGGAATTACCCTGGTGTCTTTTTGTGGCTCTTGGTCGATCTACTTCTTTCCTTTGCGGTAGGGTTTTTTTTTTTGTATATTTTCCGGTAACATGTCTGGCTCTTCTTCACGGGTTAGGGGCAAGACCTGCTTCCTCCAGGAGTCGTCGAGCGACCCTGACTTGTCCTCCGATCCGGGGGAGGATCTCGTGGCTCGTCGGAAGAAGGCTAAGGGCGGGCCGGGCGCTTCGTCGGGCTTCCCCCCCCTTCGCCTTTCTTCCCTGCCTAAGAAGGACAGATTGTCCAGGTCCCGCGTTGCCCGAGAGTGGTCGTTTTTCTCTCGAATCTATCGACAGGGAACGGAACTGCGTGGGCGTGTTTCGAAGATGGGTCGGGAGATCGAGGACTTGAAGCGGGAAAACGAGGTTCTTCAGAAGAAAGTTCATCTTCTCAACGAGCAGCTGTTGGAATATGAGGTGGACCCCTTGCTGGAGACCTCTTGGGAGGAGGAGGGGAGCTCTTCTGGGGAGGAGTCGTTCTCCGAATAAGCTTTGGCTTTCTATGTTTTTGTGGGTGTCTATCCTTCTCTGGCGGGGATCTCTGAGGCCTGCGTGCCCTGTGCTGTTTTTTGGTTTCTCTTTATTTTGTAGGCCTATGGGCCAGGAGGATGTTAATGGGTAGCTTATGTGTATTTGGGCCATATCTCTTAATGTTATTGTTGGCTTGTGATGGAGAATCTCTGTATTTGCAAGAATTTGCGGTGCTCCGACCTTCCCGGGCGCTATCTCTGTATTTTTTTTTTTTTTTTTTTCAATGAAGGTTAGCGACCTTTTCGGGCCCGAACCTGCGTGGGGTCGGGATAGCGAGGCGTGTCGAATTCGTATGATTTGGCCCTTTACCCTCTACTCCCTTTATGAAGGTTAGGCTTTATGTAGATCTGGGGCGCCACGTGGCGTGCTCCGGTGATAGCGCCGTCTTTGCATGTTATCGTGATGCGACCTTTAGTCCATGGATTGGCCTCGGGGAGCGGGCCCGTTGGCATAGTTAAAGGATAATGTGGTGAAGGCGTTTATGGGAGCATTGGGGTGCGAGCGGATATTCTGCTTCGTCCGGCGGCTCCTTCCCGAGGCGCCGCTTGGTTGTTCAGTGGGAAACGGACACGCGGGTAGTAAGTGCTTCATTTCTCCACACCGGGTGTCCTATAAGGGTTCTATAAAGGGGTGAGCTTTCCTGAAGTCAGGAATATCGCCCTTTGTCTCTTGTTCGCCTTATCTTCCGGCCTTTCTTTAGGCTTTGTCCAAGATGTCGTCGCCTTTCCAGGGTCCTTTTGTGGGCGGCGATCGCAGGTCTGATCGCGACGGGAGTCGTCCGAATAACCCCGAGGCAAATTCTGGCGGGTTGGGGCCTCAGCGAGGGGTTCCGGAGGGGGACGTGGATCATCCTCCTTCCCTGCACGAGAGGGAGTCTCATGAAGCGTTTATTCACCGCAACCGTTCCTTCTTTTCGTGCGTCCATCGTAGGGGAATGGAGGTTTTTAGTCGGATGAGGGACATGGATCGGGAGATCGCTGCTTTGCGCGCGGAGAACGATCTGCTGAGGAACCGGGTGCGTTGGTTAAATGACCAGGCCCGTTTGGCTGGGAATCGGCGTTGGGGAAGCTCTTCGGACGGGGAACAGAGTGATAGGGAGATTTCTGATGCGGAGAACTCTTTCAGCGACCAGTCCCTCTGAGCTGATTGCGGTGGGAGTTTGGGATGTTTGGAGGAAGCCTCTTGTCTTTGCGCTTTCTCCTTTTTATCTTTTTGTCTTAGGGATCTTGGGGGCTTCGGGCCTGCGTGCCTATTGTCCTCACTTCCCTTTTTGTAGGCCTTTGGGCCAGGAGGAAGTGGTTTATGAATGGCGCCTTTCTTTTTCCTGTTTCTGATGTGTGTTTTCTCCTTTCGTGTTCGCTTTTCTTTTACATGCTTGCTTTCTTGCGCATTTCTGAGCCCTTGCCGCTGTGTTCGTCATTTTTGGCCCGGTGGTATTTTGTATGGGATATCTAGTTATACCTTTTTTCATCTTGTGGAAGGGTATGTCGGGCCCTTGTGACGGGGTCCGAGCCCTTTCTTTACGAACGCAGTTGTGTCCATCTGGTGGAGGTGTGTGGATGGCTTGCTGGGAAAGTTATGTCGTGGGTAGGGGTAGAGACGTCCTTTCCGTATGGCGGTTGCCTTGGGTTTCTCAATCGGCGCCACGCGTGCGCGTCCCATCGACTTAGAAAGGGCGGGAGTTCGAACGACAGGTGTCAAAACCCTAGCCCTTTTTAAAGCCTTTTTGGGGATTTCATCTTTTACTTTATTCCTTCGTCTTCCTCGATTAGAACGGATTTTTCTCCGCGGCGATTCTTCTACGTGTTGTTTGTCGTCCACGCTTCGCTCGGTGAGTTCTGTGTCTTTGTTTCATAGCTTAAGATGTCTGTTGCGACTGTGCCTCAGAGCCCCTCTTCCGCGTCGGTAGAGGTGGTGGAGAGGGCTCCGGTGAGAAAGAGGAGGCGGTTGTCTGTAGAGGGTGGGAGCGGCGTCGCTGAGGATGTGCGACAGCCGACGGAGTTGAGGGATAGTTCCAGGACCTCCGGGTCGTCGGTGGGGGCCGCTACTTCGGAATCTCCGGCTCGAGTTTCTTATGCTCGTGGGGCGGAGATTGGGGACATTCGGCCCAACGCCGTTATTCGTCCCGGCCGGGTGGCGTGTTTCAGGAATACTTTGGAAAAAGGGGCGGCGGAGAAATTTAGGAGGGAGTTCCATATCCCTGACGATTATGGGATTAGAGTCCCCTCCTTTGTAGAAGGGGTGTGCGGGGGTACCACGGAGGAAGAGGTAGCTTTCTACGTGGAAGCTTTCCGGGCGGGGGTTAGGTTTCCGCTCTTGGATATTATAATAGAGGCCCTCGAGTTCTACCAGGTGGCTCCTTCCCAACTAGCGCCTAATAGTTGGCGCACACTCCTGGCCTTTGTGGCCAAGGCGGGGCTTCGTAAGGTTCAGCCCACCCTTCCGTTGCTCCGGGCCTGCGTGGCTCTTAGTCCGTTGGTGAAGGGGGAGGACAGCTGGCTTTATCTGACCCAGCGTCCTCAGGTGAAGATTGCAGCGAACTTGCCTTCGTCCATCAAGAAGTGGAAGGAGGAGTATGTGTTTGTTACCCCTCCATCGGACGCTGGCTGGGATTTTCCTCGTTCTTGGAGGCGCTCTGTTGAGTGGCGGAGGAAGTCCCTTCCCGACGAGTCTGACTATAGCAAGTTTGACTTGGGGAAGCTCACTTCTGGGGAGGCTATTGACGTCTCCGAGTTTAGATGGGAGAGGAGCCTGAAGAGGTTTGGCTTGGTGGGAGCTGTGGAGAGGAGGGTCCGTTGTACGGGCGAGGGAACGGGGGAGAGTTCAGCCAGCTATCGTGGTGAGCCCCTCCCCTCTTCCTCTCTCTTTTTTTTTCTTTTCTTTTTGGTTTTCCTTTGTTTTGAGCGATTGTTATTCTCTTGTTTGCGGCAGGAGAGATGTCTTCTTCTGGTGACGTTGGTAAGGGGAAGGAGGTTGCGGCGGTGACAACGGGCTTGTCGAGCCGGAAGAAAATTCCTTCTGACTTTATGGCCGCGGCCAGGCTGGGTCGGTCGCAAGCGAGGCTCGCAACATCTATGCCTTCCAGCCCCTCTGGTCGAGTGGTTGGAGAAAAGGGGCCGGTTAGTTCCTCACCCCCGGGGTCTGAGCATCCTTCCAGGAGGGTCGCCAGCCGCGTGGCGCGTCCTTCAATCTTTACGGAGGACGTGCCAAGTCGGATGGAAGGGGCGGTAATGACCAAGCTTCTCCTGGAGCGGGCGGAGCTTCCCCCGCAGAGTTTCCAGATGCGAGGGGAACTGTTTAAGCCTGGCTGGAGGATTGGTGTTGAGGACAGCGTTCTTGCGAATCCCCGGGTTGGGGTGGAGCTAGGGGTGACAACTGCCCTTCCTTGTGACGAGGCTGAGCTGAAAGGCTACGATCGTAGGGCCCTGGGGGCTCAGTATTTTCAATCAACTTCCTGCGTAAGTATTCTGATGGTGTTTTTCTCTCCTCGCTGTTTTCGAGATTGCATGTTGGAAGTTTTCTGATAACTTGCCTTTTGCAGTCCCAAAGTTATGCCAGGAGGATGGTGCAGTGCCTTCTTGAGGATGAGGCTGAGATAAGTGCTGCGGGGGACTTAAACCGGCAGTTACGCGAGGAATTGGACAGAGCCCGGGCGGAGAGAGCGACCTTTGATGACACTGTTGCTCAACTCCGGGAAGATCTCTGGGTAACTGTGGAGGGGAGGAGCCGTGCGTCGGACAAATTGGTGCTGGCTCGGCGAACTCATGCCCGGGAATTGGCGAAGGCACGGGAGGAATGGCGCGACTCTGCGGAGTTTTTTAAGGCTGCGGCTGCGTTCAGCGTGGATATTGAGATTGATGCGTTTGCTGAATGCCGGCGGCGCGTTCACGAGGTCGATCCCTCCTTCCCTCTTGATAAACTGATGCATGAGTCTGAGGTTGATCCTTTGCCGGCACCGGCGGAAGTGGTGGAGCCGGTAGGAGAGGAGGTGGCCGCCCCGGTGGATCGCGTAGTTGCCGAGACTTCCGAGGGGGGCCCAGTGATGTTGTGAATGCCTCGGGGGCTTGCTCTTTTTTTTTTTTCAATGTTCCTGGTTATTTGGTTTGTAATAACTTTTGAACTACCTATTTCTTGTTGTTTGTTGTGTAACCGTATTGATATCTCTGCATATACACGATGTGCCGCGAGGTTTTCGAGGTCCTCAGGCCTTTGCGAATTGTGTTGGTGAGAGTATTCTTAGTGCGCCCCGTAGGGCGTCTGTTTATGGGAGGACTATCTTCCCCTCGAATGATCAGTTCGGGGTTAATGGGTCCCGCCTGCCCTTAAAGGGGGAGGTCTTTTTTTTTTCATGGGGAGCGTTTTAGGGTATTCTCGGGGGGATCGGCCCCGATGTTACCTCTGTCTCACTCCCTGTTTTCTTTCGGGTCCCTCACTTATCGTGGGCCGGAAAGTGGAGATGTACGCTGCTTTTGTAGAAGTGCTTTTCCATTAATTTGTTGACAAGAATACATCTTTGCTGCTAGAACACAAAAAGGAAACCAAAACACTCGTCATATTTTAAAAGAAGAGCACGGAACTTACCCTGTCGTTTTACTGATAGAACTTTCGGAGGTTGTCCATGCTCCAACTGCGAGGGACCGGGGTCCCATCGAGGCGTTCTAGTTGGTAGGCCCCGGGTCGGAGTGCTCGAACAACTTTGTATGGTCCTTCCCATTTGGGTGCGAGCTTACCCGTGTTGCGGGGGTCTGATACCTCTGCACGCCGTAGCACCAGATCTCCGGGCTTTACCGAACGCTTTTTTACCCGGGCATTGTAGTATCGTGCCACCTTTTGCTGGTAGGAGGCGGTTCGGAGGAGGGCTTGCTCTCTTTTCTCGAGCACGAGATCGAGGTTGTTCCGGAGGAGTTCGGAATTTCCCTGCTCATCGTAATTCGCGGTGCGGAAGCTGGGGAGGCCCATTTCTAGCGGAATGACCGCTTCGGTCCCAAAGGTTAAGCTAAAAGGGGACTCCCCAGTTGCGGTCCGTGGTGTTGTTCGATAGGCCCAGAGGACGCTAGGGAGTGCGTCCAGCCAGTTTTTTCCGGCTTCTCCCAATCTCTTCTTGAGACTTTGTAGCAGAATCCTGTTGGTTACCTCGACCTGCCCATTGGCCTGCGGGTGTGCTACGGAGGCGAAACGGTTATCGATGCTTAGGCTATCGCAGAATCTGCTAAATTCGGCGCTTGCGAACTAGGGACCGTTGTCTGTTACAAGGGTCTTTGGAATGCCGAAACGGCAAACGACGTCGTGATAGAAGAACTTCTCCGTCGCTTTGGAATTGGGTTTGACCACGGCTTTGACCTCAACCCATTTGGTGAAGTAGTCGATGGCGACGTATAACATCGTATGCCCCCCGGGGGCCTTGGGGAATGGTCCGAGTAGATCCATGCCCCACATGGCGAAAGGCAGGGGTCCTGCTATCGCGGTGTACGGTGTAGCCGGTTGGTGGGGGGTGGTTGCGTACCTTTGGCATGGGCTGCATTTTTTGACGAATTCCTTGGAGTCCCTAAGGACCGTGGGCCAGAAGTAGCCGTGCCTTACGATTTTCTGGGCTAGGGTCCTGCCACCTCCATGATCTCCGCAGATCCCTTCATGTACTTCTCGTAGCGCGTAGTCTGATTCGGAGGGCACCAGGCACCGGAGGTACGGCAATGTGTATGACCGTTTGTAGAGCCTGTGTCCGTGGACCACGTAATGGGTGGCTCTTGCGGTTAGGCGCCGGGCTTCCAGCTTATCTGCGGGTAGTATACCGTTTTTTAGGTATTGTATGATGGGGTCCATCCAGTTTGGCCCCGGTGGAATCTCCAGAACTTGCATCTCGTCGATGCTGGGATGGGGCAGGATTTTTGTGAGCACGGTGCCGAAGTCATGGGTTTCTTCGGCGGCCATTCTTGATAATGTATCCGCTCGGTTGTTCATGTCTCGCGGCACCTGGAGGACCTCTACCTCCCATCCCCTGCAGTTTTTCCTTTACCTTGTGGAGGTATCTTTTCATTCTGGAGCCCTTGGCTTCGTATGTTCCGTTTACCTAGTTAACGACGAGCTGTGAGTCGCTATAGACTTTCAACTTGTCTGCGCCGAGCTCCGCGGCTAGACTTAGTCCTGCTAGTAAGGCTTCGTATTCGGCCTCGTTATTGGAGGCTTTGAAATCCAACCTGAGGGCATATTCCAGTGTGAACTCTTCCGGGCCGTGGAGGACCACTCCTGCTCCGTGTCCTTTATTGCCGGCGGAGCCATCAACGTGCAGGATCCAAGGGGTTTCGCTGTTCTGTGCCGAGGGATCTTGCATCCCGTCGTCGCAAACCGTGTGTGCAGTGACGCCCTCGCTGCTCTCCATTGTCACTGGCTCTTCGGCCGGGGCCGTGAATTCCACTATGAAGTCAGCGAGGGCTTGAGATTTGATAGCCGGCCTTGGGCGGACTTGTATGTCGAACTCGCCTAGCTCGACGGCCCAACTTACCATCCTACCCGAGGTCTCTGGTTTCTGGAGAATCTTCCTGAGGGGCTGATAGGTTAGCAGGACTATGGGGTGGGCCTGGAAGTAGGGGCGGAGCTTTCGAGCGGCACTGACGACTGCGAGGGCGAAATTTTCTATGTTCGAATATCGAATTTCCGCACCGTGGAGAGTCTTGCTCACGTAGTACACAGGGCGTTCCTTTTTGTCGCTTTGTTTGGCCAATACCGCGCTTACTGCCGTGGGGCTGACGGCCAGATATAAAAATAGCTCTTCCCCCGGCTCGGGTTTGGCGAGTACGGGCGGTGTCTGGAGGTATTGCTTCAGAGAGTCGAAGGCCTCTTGGCAGGCCGGGGTCCATTCGAATTCCCGTATGTTTTTTAATTGTTTGAAGAAGGGTTGGGACTTCTCTGCTGATTTGGGCATGAATCGGCCGAGGGCCGTGATTCGCCCTGCGAGCCTCTGTACTTCTACTGCTGCCGTCGGGGGTTCCATGTCTAGGATGGCCTGGATTTTTTCTGGGTTGGCCTCGATCCCTCTTTGGCTGACCATGAACCCCAAGAACTTTCCGGAAGTTACCCCAAAGGCGCATTTCGCGGGGTTCAGCTTCATTCGAGCTCGTTGTAGGGTGTCGAAAGTTTCCTGAAGGTCGGAGATGTGTCTGGCGGCTTCCAGGCTTTTTACCAGCATATCGTCGACATATACCTCCACGTTCCTTCCAATCTGCGTTTGGAATAGCTTATTCACGAGCCGCTGGTAGGTGGCACCTGCGTTTTTTAACCCGAAGGGCATGACAGTGTAGCAGTAGACGCCCTGATCGGTGATAAACGCTGTTTTCGGGATGTCTGGCTCGTGCATTTTGATCTGATTGTAACCTGAGAATGCATCTAAGAAGATGAGGAGTTCGTGTCCGGAGGTGGCGTCGATGAGTTGGTCTATGCGCGGAAGGGGATAGGGGTCTTTTGGGCAGGCCCGGTTGAGGTCGGTGAAGTCTATGCAGGCCCGCCATCCTCCGCTAGCTTTCTTGACCATCACGACGTTTGACAGCCACTCGGGATACCAGATTTCCCTGACGAATCCGGCTTGTAGCAGTTTTTCCACTTCGGCCTTTATGTGAGTTTGGCGCTCTACTGCGAAGTTCCTCTTTTTCTGCCGGACGGGTTTAAGGGCGGGTTCACATTCAACTTGTGGACGGCCATTTCCTTGGGTATCCCGGGCATGTCCTTGGCGAACCACGTGAACATGTCTTTGTTTATTCTGAGGAAGTTGATCATCCGGTCTCGCAGAGGGCCTGTTAACATGGAACTTACCCGGACTTGTCTCTCCGGCTGATCTTGGGTCAGGGAGATGGAGTCTAGCTCCTCGGCGGGCTCTCCTCTGATTGCGCGAGCCCGCTGCCGAGGGTCTTCACTGCCGATTGTGAAGTTTTCGGCTGGGGCGTTGGTTCCTCTTAGGCTTGCTGCGTAGCACTGGCGTGCTATCATTTGCTGTCCCTTGACCTCTCCTACTCCGTCCGGAGTGGGGAATTTCATCTTAAGATGGGGGGTGGAGACTACGGCTCCCAAGTCTCTGAGAGCAGGGCGCCCAATGATGGCGCTGTAGGTGAACGGTATGTCTACGACCGGGAAGGTGGTCAGGATGGTTTTCTGCAAGGGGTACGCCCCGAAAGTCACGAGCAAGTCGATCTTGCTGTCTACCCGTACGGATGCCCCGGAGAAACCGTAGATGGAGTATTCCGCGGGTCCCAGCCTTTCCCTGCCCAATTTCATTTCTTCGAAAGTTCCGAGGTGTAGCACATTGACGGAGCTTCCTGTGTCCACCAAGATTTTTCCTATGTCGAAGTTGGCGACGACTAGCCTGATGACCAGTGCATCGTCATGCGGGACTTGTAGCCCGTCGAGGTCTTTGTTGGAAAAAGTGATGATCTGGTTTTCATGGGGCGGATTTGTTCGGGCCTTCTTGGAAGGTATGTCCATGGAGAATACCCGTTCCGCGTATGCCCGCCGACCGGCTGTTGTCGGCCCTCCAGCTGCGGGTCCGCCTGCGATGATATTGATTTTTCCTATGATGGTAGGCGGTTGCTCGCGACCCTGTGGCTGTTCGGGGGGCTCGCCTTTTCGGGGGCGCTGGTGGCGGCTCGTGTCGTGTTTGTTGCGGGATCGACGTCGGCTTCGAGGGTGATGCCTATCGGGGGATCGGTGTTGGCTTGTGGACCGGCGGCGGTTCGGTGACCGGTGCCTACCTCTGGGTTCGTCGAGCGGGCGCTGGGCCTCGCATGGGCTTTTGTCAGGACTTCTGAGGTACTGGTTTAGGTGTCCTTCTTCGGCCAGTCTTTCCAGCTGGAGGCGGAGGTGGAAGCAGTGGTCAGTTTCGTGGCTGTGGTCCCCGTGGAAGTCGCAGAATTTCCTGGCGGACCTCTTCTTTGGGTCTGTGGCCATTTTCCTGGGGGGGTCAGGAGACCCTGATCCCTAATAGCTGATAGAACGTGGGAGAGGGGGAACTTTAGCGGGGCGGTTCCCAGCCTTTCGAAGACGGGGATAGGGTTACGGCCCGTTTGTCTTTCGTCGGTTCGTGGCCTTATGGCCCTTCGGCCGTCGTTTTTTCTCTCGTCGGGGCCGGGCCGATTCTGTTCTCGAGCGCAGGCTTCTTCTGCTCGGACGAACTTATCAGCCTTTGATTCAAGCTCCTGTAGGTCCCGTGGGGGCTTGAGGGTGAGGTGCAGCTTAAGATTCGGATCGGTGGTGGCATGCTTTAGTGTGGCGACCGCTATCTGGACGTCCATGTTGGAGAGTTGGGCCAATTCGGCGTTGAACTTCAACATGAAGTCTCTTAGGGTCTCGTTTCTACCTTGGCGGAGGGCTAGGAGGGCGTCCGCAGGATCATGGCGGAGGCGGTTGTTTGCGAACCTGGTGCTGAACTTTCGTCCGAATTCGTGGAAGGATGCGATGGAGTCGGGCTCCAATCTCATGTACCAGTCGTTGGCGGTTTTTCTTAGTAGGGATGCAAAGGCTCTGCACATGAATCCATCCGACGCGCCTCGAAGCGTCATTACTCTCTTGAAAGTCTGGAGGAACTCGAGGGGGTCCGTGCTTCCGTCGTATAGACCGAAGCGGGAGAGGTCTATGCCTGCTTCTGCGGGGGTCTTTAGGACCTCTGAGGTGAACGGGGACGCCGTTTCCCTTTCCCACTCATCGAGGATGCCGTGGGCGTAAGGTTTCATTTCTAGTTTTACCTCTCGGATCTGCCTTTGTAGGTCCGCTATTGGATCCAAGCTGGGCGGTTGTGCCGAGGTTGCAACTTCTTCTGCCCGAGCCAAGGGCGGTTCCCGGAGATGGGTATCTTGGACAGGGGGGGCGCGGCTGTCAGTAACCTGTCTCCGGCTGCCTCGCTGATGTCCCCCGGCGGTGTGGGGCAAGGGGCTATTTGTTGATGGGGACGGCGTTCTGCGAGTCGGTGATCGATTTCGACGGGGATGTCGTTCCCCTGACTATTCCTCATTGCCTTCGTCGTAGGCTTCTGTCCGGTCCTGTGTTGTCCCGGGCTTTTTCGAAGCCGGGAGAGGCAAACGTTGGAGTAGTTCGTTGCGAAGTTTGTTGAACATCTCCATGGTGGGGACCATCTGCGGCGTGCTAGAGGAGGGTCGGGGTCGGTCCGAAAGCGGTGAGTTTTGCTCTTGGGAGCTTGAGGAGCTGGCTTGCGCGCGCTGGGCCTGACTCCTGGTTATTACCACTGTTTCCGGCTGTTGGGTGTGGTTTCTCATCGCCATAAAGCGTTCAGTTACTCGACGAGTCCCACGGATGGCGCCAATATGGTGGCGTCTGGATCCGGGTCTGCGATCGCGCGGTCGGTAGAGGGCCTCCGCGGGGTCTGTAATCACAAACAAAAGGGGGTCAGGGGGTCCGGGGTGGGTCCCGGACGACCACTTCGACACCCAAGTCAGATCCTTCGACCAGTCAATATAAAGAACAGCTAGAGAGGGAGGGGGTTTTGACCAGGATTACCAGGGCCGGTGCGCGAGGACATTTCTGGGTGCATGAATGAGTGAGTCGGAGGGGACTAGCAGGGAGGGCAGGATGGGATTCCTAGCCTCCTCTGTTGTTGCCTCGCCTCTTTTTCCGGTATTGCGGGGTGGAGGATGGGTGAATTTCCGGCTTTCTGGGGTCTCAAGGCAAAGAAAAAGAAGCCTCCTCTCTTCTTCCTTTCCCTCCCTTTTAAAGGGGGGGTACGGCCCTTTTCATCATTATGGAGGGAAAAACTTCCTTTGCAGGATTAGACCGTCCCTCTGCCTCGCCGGCGCGCGTGGCTTTGGCGCCCCTTTCCTTCCCTAATTTATGATGATGAGGCCTGGGTGGTGAGAGTGCCCTTTTCATCATTATGGAGGGAAAAACTTCCTTTGCAGGATTGGGCCGTCCCTCTGCCTCGCCGGCGCGCGTGGCTTTGGCGGCCATTTCCTTCCCTACTTTGTGATGATGAGGCTTGGGTGGTGAGAGGGCGACACGTGGCATGAATGTGTGGTCTTTGCCCTTTTCCAACGCCCTTCTTCATGATGGTTGGTCTCTGCTCGTGCATGGATGACACATGGCGATATCTTGCTCGTGCAGCCGTATTTGTGCCCCATCACCTAGAGCTTGGTATGAGAGGCTTTGCACTTTCCTGGTGGAAAAAGGATTTGAGATGGGAAAGGTGGATAAAACTCTATTTATCAAAATAGAAAATCAAGATACCCTCCTTGTACAAATCTATGTAGATGACACCATCTGTGGCTCAACTAATCAAAAAATGTGTGATGAATTTGCAACTCTAATGAAAAATGAATTTGAAATGAGCATGATGGGTGAGTTAACCTATTTCTTAGGACTCCAAATTAAACAATACCAAAATGGGATATTTATAAATCAAGAAAAATATACAAAGGAGTTACTAAAGAAGTATGGCATGGATAGCAGTAAGACATCAAGAATTCCCATGAGTACAACTGCTAAGCTAGAAAAGGAAGAATTTGGCAAATCTATAGATCAAAAGATGTATAGGGGTATGATAGGTAGCTTACTCTATTTGACAGCCAGCAGACCAGACATTATGTTTACTGTCTGTCTCTGTGCTCGATTTCAATCGGATCCAAAAGAGTCTCACCTATCGGCAGTCAAGAAGATCTTCAAGTACTTAAGAGGAACCCGAAGTCTGGGACTATGGTATGAAAGATCATCTACCTTCACTCTCATTGGATATTTTAAGCCCAATGGTTTCCACCTTGGCATTCCGATCTTATTTTGATGATTCCAATACACAAGTGATTTATGATCACTAATGTGTTTGATTGTTTAAGTTGTAGATCACATTGGTGCTAAGTCAAGATTGCTTGGATTAAGGCCAAAGAAGCTCTCATTGGACCACATCATGAAGGCCAAAGACATCGAAGTTCAAGACAAATGAAGACTTGAAGAATCCATTGAAGATCAAAGTTATATTAGATTGTATTAAGATCCAATCCTAGTTTAGGATTTTGAAAGGCATAATTAAGTTAATCTCACACACCCTAAATGTATAAGAGATTGTCCTTGTGGTGTTCCAACTATGTGGAACCCTCATAACAATCCCAAGTTGGTGTAAAATTGGAAGCCCAAAAACAGAAGTAAAAATCTGCTCAACATAGGCTTCTCGGAGCTCCGAGATTTGGTCCAGTAGACATTTTTCATCTTCTGTTTGTATTCCCGGAACTCCGAGAGAAATTCTCGGAACTTCGAGAGAAATTCTCGGAACTCCGAGAACACTATAACGGTCGGATTTTTAGCCGTTGAGAATTTTCCAGGAATTACCACAATGCCACTGAACGGTCATATTTTGATTTTCCTATATATATGGGCATTCTAAACTTCAAGACCATCAATCCTAACACTCTTAAACTCCATTTGAACATCCAAAGAGTGAATCAAACTTGATTATGCCTCTCATCCTCTAAAGATTAGGATTTGGATCATAGGCTCAATTTGTACATCTTCTACAATTCTTGTAAACCCTTGTGAGGGATTTTTTGTTCTTTCTTTCTTACTCAAAGAACTTGTATTGGGCGAGTGTTCGGAGAAGCGAAGCTCACTCTCCGTGGTGAAGATTGCCACCAAGGTTAAAGGTAATCGGAATTTGTAATCCGCACCGATCTTCGCCGAAGTTAAGAAGATCACATAGTGAAGCCATCAACGGGTTTGGTTGGTGGAGTGGAGTAGGCCTCGCATTTTGAGGACCGAACCACTTTAAATCTCGGGTGCACTCTCTCTTGAACTCTTGCTCTTTATTTTGCATTGCACCTTTAGATTTAACTTGTGTGCTTGAATTTTATCTTGATCTCTTAATCTTCTAAATTTGGGTTGAAGTTTTCAAAAAATTAAAACTCGGTAGCAACCTAATTTCTCACTCCTCATTTGTTGCCAATTCGGGACCACCCTTGGAATTTCACTTGGTATCAGAGCAAAGGCTCTTAAAAGATTTTCTTTTCTATAAATCTTTGGTAAATTTTTCTTTAAAAATTTCAAACAAGGGAAAGATCATAAGATCTTTGGCAACTTTCTAATTGTGAAATGGCAGATAGAAATGGAACCGGACTTCCGGAGGGCCATTCCACAACTAGACCTCCCTTCTTTGATGGGTCCAACTATGGACATTGGAAGACAAGGATGCACATCTATCTTCTTTCGATAGATGTGGAACTTTGGCACATTGTTGAAGATGGATACATGTTGCCTTCCAAACCATTTGAAGAATGGAATGTCGTAGAAAAAAGGCATGCAAATTTAAATTATAAAGCTATAAATTCTTTGTTTTGCGCCCTATCTACGGAGGAGTTTAATCGAGTTGCTCTTTTTTATTCTGCCAAGGTTATTTGGGATACACTTGCCGTTACCCATGAGGGAACATCTCAAGTTAAGGATTCCAAAATAAACTTGTTAAAGAGCAAATATGAAATGTTTAGAATGGGTCAAAATGAAAGCATTTCCGAAATGTATATCCGTTTTTCTAAAATTTTCTAATGAACTAGCTAATCTTGGAAAATCTTATCCTACTGATGAGCTTGTGAGTAAGTTGCTTAGGTCTCTTCCTCCATTTTGGGATCCAAAGGTAACCGCCATACAAGAATCAAAGAATCTCAAGACGCTAACCATGGAGGAGCTTGTAGGATCTCTCATCACCTATGAGATGCTCCTCACTAGCCGACAAGAGGATAAGAAGCCGAAAGAGAAAGAAAAAGAGAGTCGATCTCTAGCTCTAAAAGCCTCCAAAGCGAACTCATCATCCTCTAGCGAAGCGGATAGTGATGAAGAAGAAGCTTTAAGAAAATTTAAAAGCTTATGGAGAAAGAAACATAAAAAGGATAAAACGAAGAAGAAAGAAGAAAGTGAAGTAGAAGGAGGAATAAGGTGCTATAATTGCAAGAAGACCGGACACAAAAGACCGGATTGTCCACTTCTCAAGTCGTCTTCCTCAAAGTACAAGGGAAAGAAGGATTGGAAGAAGCATAAGGCTCTTGCCGCGGGTTGGGATGCGTTAAGCACATCGGGCAAAAGCTCAAGTGAAGGGGAAGAAAATAAAAAAGATGATCTTTGCTTCATGGCATTCACCGATGAAGATGAGGTAAACTCTAACCCATCTTGTAATTCATCAAGTAGCGATAGTGAAAAAATATCATATGATGAATTGTGCTCAACCTTGCACTCTCAAATTTCTAAAAATAAAGTTCAAAAGAAATCTATTTCAAAATTAGAAAATGAACTTAATTTTTTGATAAATGAATCTTCTTCCAAATCTCAAGCACAACTTGAAAATTTTACACTTGAGAAAGAAACCCTTAAGGGTATTTTGGATGAGAAAACTTGCCAAATTGCAAAACTCCAAGATGTGGCAAGCTCTTCCAAATCTTATGAAGATGAATTTAATGATTTTCTAAATCAAATAACCCATCTTCATAATGAAAATGAAAGGTTAAGATTATGTCTCCATGGATTCTTAAATGGTGACAAAATTATTGACATAATCTTAAAGAAGACTAGTCAAAGACCTAAACATGCATGTTATGAAAGGACTAGCGTATGTAACCCTCATGTTAGATGCCATTATTGTGGAATAAATGGTCATTACCAATTCCAATGTGCATATAAGATTAGGGATAGAGGTGGATCCAAGAAAGCTTGGGTTCCCAAAGCCCCCATATGATCATCTTCATATGTGCTTAGATTAGGGGCTTTTGCTTATTTTTGAATATCTTTTATGGTTAATTAAATATCCCCTCTTGTATTGAAATTGTTTTTCCAATAGGGGGAGTTCAATGTTTATTTTTTCCTTGAAAAAGGGGGACATTAAAATTGTAAATTTTATCCCTTTATTTTTTTTACCCCATCTTTTTTATAGATGCCAAAGGGGGAGAGAATTCTAGTGTAAGGAAAATATGTATGCTTTTATTGAAAAATCTCTTGTGCTTGTCATCATAAAAAAGGGGGAGATTGTAAGCCCAATGGTTTCTACCTTGGCATTCCAATCTTATTTTGATGATTCCAATACACAAGTGATTTATGATCACTAATGTGTTTGATTGTCTAAGTTGTAGATCACATTGGTGCTAAGTCAAGATTGCTTGGATTAAGGCCAAAGAAGCTTTCATTGGACCACTTCATGAAGGCCAAAGACATCGAAGTCCAAGACAAATGAAGACTTGAAGAATCCATTGAAGATCAAAGTTATATTATATTGTATTAAGATCCAATCATAGTTTAGGATTTTGAAAGGCATAATTAAGTTAATCTCACACACCCTAAATGTATAAGAGATTGTCCTTGTGGTGTTCCAACTATGTGGAACCCTCATAACAATCCCAAGTTGGTATAAAATTGGAAGCCCAAAAACAGAAGTAAAAATCTGCTCAATATAGGCTTCTCGGAGCTCCGAGCTCGGAACTCCGAGAAATCCTCGGAGCTCCGAGATTTGGTCCAGTAGACATTTTTCATCTTCTGTTTGTATTCCCGGAACTCCGAGAGAAATTCTCGGAACTCCGAGAAATATTCTCGGAACTCCGAGAACATTATAACGGTCGGATTTTTAGCCGTTGGGAATTTTTCAGGAATTACCACAATGCCACTGAACGGTCATATTTTGATTTTCCTATATATATGGGCATTCTAAACTTCAAGACCATCAATCCTAACACTCTTAAACTCCATTTGAACATCCAAAGAGTGAATCAAACTTGATTATGCCTCTCATCCTCTAAAGATTAGGATTTGGATCATAGGCTCAATTTGTACATCTTCTACAATTCTTGTAAACCCTTGTGAAGGATTTTTTGTTCTTTCTTTCTTACTCAAAGAACTTGTATTGGGCGAGTGTTCGGAGAAGCGAAGCCCACTCTCCGTGGTGAAGATTGCCACCAAGTTTAAAGGTAATCGGAATTTGTAATCGGCACCGATCTTCGCCGAAGTTAAGAAGATCACATAGTGAAGCCATCAACGGGTTTGGTTGGTGGAGTGGAGTAGGCCTCGCATTTTGAGGACCGAACCACTTTAAATCTCGGGTGCACTCTCTCTTGAACTCTTGCTCTTTATTTTGCATTGCACCTTTAGATTTAACTTGTGTGCTTGAATTTTATCTTGATCTCTTAATCTTCTAAATTTGGGTTGAAGTTTTCAAAAGATTAAAACTTGGTAGCAACCTAATTTCTCACTCCTCATTTGTTGCCAATTCGGGACCACCCTTGGAATTTCACTTGGTATCAGAGCAAAGGCTCTTAAAAGATTTTCTTTTCTATAAATCTTTGGTAAATTTTTCTTTAAAAATTTCCAACAAGGGGAAGATCATAAGATCTTTGGCAACTTTCTAATTGTGAAATGGCGGATAGAAATGGAACCGGACTTCAGATGCAGACTTTGCTGGATGTAGAGTGGATAGGAAAAGCACTAGTGGGACTTGTCAATTCTTGGGAAAATCACTTGTTTCATGGTTTAGTAAGAAACAAAATTCAGTAGCTCTGTCCACAAGAGAAGCAGAATATGTGGCAGCTGGAGCTTGCTGTGCACAAGTCCTATGGATGAAAAGCACATTGATGGACTATGCAATAAAAATGAAAAATATTCTCATCCAATGTGACAATACTAGTGCTATAAGTTTGACAAAGAACCCCATACAATACTCTAGAACAAAACATATTGAGATTAGGCACCACTTCATTAGAGATCACTCACAAAAAGGGGATATTTGCTTAAAATATATCAACACTGAGGATCAATTGGCGGATATCTTTACAAAACCCCTTAGTGATGATAGAATTTGTTATATCCGAAGTGCCTTAAACATTTGGAGTGCTGATCAAGTCAAAGAAATTGCCAAATAAATACTTTGTGCCTTTCACCAGCTTATCTATATAGTATTTATATATATATCATCTTTGTTTGGTAGTATCTGCATGAATGAGATGTCAAATATTAATCTTAAAAATTACTCAATTGGTACTCTTAGCCTTCTTAGTTCTCTAAGATGGAGAGGTACCTTCACTTTAATTAAAAATACCTAACAATTTGACATTTGTCAACATCTCGATCATGAACAGGTATATGTGCATTACTTGGCTAAATATTTTTTATACCATAAGCATTGATTTAGGGGGAGTACCTAACTCAATCTTCATTTACTCCAAAATTGCTGTATATTTTAGTTCACCCTTTCTGTCAATGACAAAAGGGGGAGAAGTTTGAAATTGATTATCTATTCAATTGTTTATATGCACCATATGTTCCTTAATTGTTATCATTTATCTGTGTGCATATATTGAAGGGGAGTTCCAGCATTCACTTGCCTACTATGTCACTCCACATACACCTCATAATCAATTTTGTTTGTCATCATCAAAAAGGGTGAGATTGTAAGCCCAAGGGTTTACTCTCCTATCTTGTTTTGATGATTCTAAACATAATTGATTGTGTTATTGAATACTAATCAATTTGTCTTAAAGTGTTGTGTTTAAGATATGATTGATCAATTGAAGAAACCAACACTCTACATGGTCATGCTTGAAGACGTACCAACACAAGAGTCAAAGGAGCTAAGTGGAGCTCACATCGTCTCTCAAGCAAGCATACAAAAGATGGAAGATCAATTGAAGATCAAGACTAAAGAGAAGTTGAATGTTACATAGGTATCATTGTACATCATTTCTCTTTAGATTTCCAAGACAAGGCAAACTGTTTTTAAAAGTGTTTTTAAAAGAGTTTTTCGTAAACACTTAAGAACTTAAAATGGTTTAGTGAATGGTTGTGTGGTGGACCAATATGTTGGGACCCTCATAAACATTCCAAAATTATCATAGGGTTTGAGTTCCAAAAGTCAAAAACCAAACAAGCAATAAAAACACAAAATCTGCTGATTTTTAGGCTTCTCGGAACTCCGAGAGTTCCCTCGGAACTCCGAGAAATGGTTTAGTAGCTTCTGGCCATTTTCTCGGAACTCCGAGAAATGGTCGAGTAGAAATATTCCATCTTCTGGCCATTCTCTCGGAACTCCGAGAATGGTTCTCGGAACTCCGAGAACCTTGCGACGGACCAAAAAATAGCCGTTGAGATTTAAATTAAATTTTGGTTTTTGATATCAACACCCCCAAACGGTCATATTTTGTCAAATGCTATATATACAACATCAAGAGGATTATTTTCCTCTTTCTTGAACAATTGAAAAACTTCCTTAAGCATTCAAGAAAACTTGCAACCCATTTGACCTTTGGATTTTGTTTTTCTCCCCAAACTTGCCTTGCACTTGCAAATCTACTGAGTTGGGATTTAGAGCTTTCACTTGCAACCACTATTGAAGAGCAATCAAGGGACTACAAAGAGCATCAAGCTTTCAAGAAGAAGCCAAGCTATTTCTCTTCTATTCTTGTAAAGGTGACTAGGGCATCCTATTGTAATACCCTAGAGAGCAATCGCTTAGAACTCGGCAAAAAAGGAGAGTCGGTGTAAAGGTGTAAGGGCATCCTTATTTAATATCCCTTGGAAGTGTAATCGTCTCGGAGCCGGGCATCGTGGAGGTCTCGCATAGTGGAAAACCTTAAGGACGATCTTAAGAAGAGTGGAGTAGGGCTTTGCCCGAACCACTATATATCGGTGTGTTCTTTCCTCTTCTTGCACTTTCGTTCTTGTCATTTGGTTTGGTATTTCATTTGTTTCTAATCTTACTTGATCTAACCAAAAATCTAATCTAGAGAAGAAAATTCAAATTAGGGTCATTAATTAAATTTGCAAAAGGCCTAATTTAGTGTTAAAATCAATTCACCCCCACCTCTTGTTTATTTCACAGGTTTTCCAAAATTCAGGAAATCATTCATAATCTCTCAGATACCTTTCGGGGATCAAAAGAATTACACAGGAAAAGACCAAATTACCCCGAGGTGCAAGAATTTGGCGAGACTAGGGAGAATCCCAAAAATTCTAAAAATAGCAGGTTTTTTCACTTGCTTGGAAACTTGAATTTTCATCTTCTAGATACCACTGGAACACCCTAGAAACTTTTAGGATCGCGAATCAACTTCAAAATTCCTTCAACGAGGCGAAATCTACCCTAAAATGCACAGATGCCTAATCCTAGGTGGAATACGGACTCGAAATTTGACAAACTACCGAATCGTTTGCTTTTTTAAAGTGTAGCAAAATGGGGGTGTCTACACTATGAGGAATTCAGAACTCTACTGGAAGTACCCAAAGAAGGATCCACCGTCAGACCTATAGCTAGGCCAGGTTATGTTCAACAAGTCAAAAGGCTTTTTTGTTACAAAGGGCAAGACCCTGCAAACTTCATGACTTCAAAAGGTGTTATCGTTGATCGATTAATCGAGACATTCTCTCCAGTGCGAGATATGGATGATCTCCTTTGTCAAGAAACTCGTCACAAAGCCCTCTTGTTCTGTGTCTATGCTAAGTACCTCACTAGGCAAGAATCTGGCGAAGCTTCCTTTCGTATTCTCAGCATACTGGATCAGGTCCCCGACGGAGCAAATCCGGTACCATTCATTCTAGCCGAAACTTTAAACGGATTAGACAAAAATCGAGATAATCACTCTCGTCAGTTCACACGTTTTCCTATCCTCCTTTACATCTGGCTTTGTTTAAAGCTTTACATCGCCCCCCCAAGATCCCGATTAGATGTCTCCATATACAACTTCCATAATTGGCATCATTTTCCACACTTGGAATCGGTATCCGGCTGGCATGCATGGATGTCCGGTTTAAAAACTGAGAGCATATATTGGAAGATACACGGGTACTGTCCCAATGTTCTGTCTTCGCCAGGATCTTCTTACATCCAGCTCCTTGGTCTCGAAGATACTTCACTCTATATTCCGAGCCGTATCATGCGTCAATATGGAGCCAGACAGGAGATCCTCGAACCAGTCATCCACTTGTGTCCTCCAAGAGAGTTTTCCAATGAACTCGCCAAGATCGTCACCTCAAAATGGAATAAGAGGGAAACCCTTTCTTCTCACGATCTGGCCTCTTCACATGTAAACGAAGAGGCGACCAACTACTACTCCGAACTCGAAGCAGAAATCCTTCCTGCATCTACTTCTCTCGGTCATTGATCCAATCTGCGTAAAAGATAGAGAACACCGTTTTTCTTTTCTTTTACCATTTTTGCTTTGTAAATAGCCTGTCAAAGGCCTCTGTGTAAAAGAAAAAGGAAATATGAATAAATAAAAAGTATGAGCATAGGTATTGTATCAATCTTTTTGTTTGTCTAAAAATTTCCTTGTTATCTTCTATATGGAACAGACCATGTCTGCAGAAATGATGTCTGAATGGATACGAAGCTATGCGAGTCAATAAGCTCTTCCCGTTTCACCTATCTGACTCATCATGAGTACACTTTTCCTTTCTATGAGTCTATTCAAATAGATTGGAATCTCCTCAAAGCAGCAGCACAATTCTGGGATCCCCGGTATCACGTCTTCCGTTTTGGTCTTCAGGAAGTGAGTCCCACTTTTGAAGAATGTTGTACACTTTTGCAGTATATGCAGAATGGACCCATCATCCGCCTCGAGCTCAGATATGGGATTAATAGACTCATCTATATTAGGTTCCTTTGCATGTCAGGATAGGACCCTGAGGATTTCATGTCAACAGATGGTCTATACATAGATATACTCATAGACTCCTCTCAGAAGGAGATCTGTAGGATTCCACATTTCAGCAACGTTGTCGTGAGGCCTATACACTTTGTATGTATGCAAGCTACATCATGTGCCAGGAAGACAATCCAGTCTCTCTCTCCTTTCTTAATGTTATAGACCAGTTGTCCTTGGATGCTAATCCTGTGCTCACTATTCTGACTGAAACCTTCAGAGGATTAGATTGAGTTTCTAAACACCGTCACCTTCCTTTCTCAAAATGTCCGACCTTTCTATACATTTGGCTTTGTCTAAAGCTTCACATAGCAATTCCCCGTCCCCGGACAACCCCTTGTATCTCGAACTTTCAGTCGTGGAAACCAAAAGTTCATTTCAATAGTGAACCTAAGTAGCGTGACTGGTTGGAAATCCACGACAGTTGCGATATTGCTTGGAGAGCCCCGGGTTCTAACTCTTTCACCTTGAGGACCTCCCAAACTGAGCATGTTTGTCTCCTGAGTTTAGAATACACTTCCTTCTACATCCCTCACCGAATTATGCGCCAGTTCAGAGCAAAACAACATCCTTGGGAGTCACCCAATCGCTTCTACATGCCAAAGAGAATCAGTTCAAACTTGGGCAGGACTCTCTACTCAGCTTGGGAAGGCCGTATAGTAGTCCATCTGCGTGACATCTATGTTCCTCGTGCGGAAAGACTGCACCCAGATTACTACTCAGCACTGGTTGCGCACATCTCTCCAGAGACCGAATTTGTGGGTTCTTCCGATGATGCTTAGCGTCGTTTGATACTATCCGTTCAGCTCAGAACTGCCAGGCTATGGACTACTTCTATGACAAGGATAACAAGTTTTTCTCTTCTCTTTCCTTTTGCAAAAGTATTGTAAAGAAATAATGCTAGAAGTTAGGTCAAGCACAGGCCTTCATGTATAAATGTTATAAATATTGGTCAGACATATAAATAAAAAAAAGCTTTGTTTGTATCTGTCATCTGTTTGCAATTCTCTTCCACCTTGCATGGATAAAATCTAAAACTAGTGTATTTTCCCATCTACAGGTAGAAAGTTTCTTATACTTGAAATCATTACATCAAAGAGGTCAAAAGCCAGGACCCGTATCCAAGCCCTTTTAGAAAGAACCTGGAACCACCCAGCCCTCCGATCCTCGCTCTTTCCATAACATATCCAGAACCTTCCAGTCCTTCGACTTCTCTTGTTATCATAGCAGAACCGTCGGACCAAGCACAGGTTATTCAAGAACTGCAACAGGCAGTAGCAGAACTTACTCAAAATCTCCACCATCTCTCAGAGGAGAATGCTGCGTTAAGATCCCCCCTTCAGGTTACGATACCACCACCTGTACTTCAACAGCCTCCTCCTCCTCCTATGCAAGAAACTGCACCAGCTCAGCTCACTAATCAGTCCACAGTTCACCTTCTGGACCCATTTTTGGGAGATCAATATGCAGATGAGAATCACCCCTTTTCCCAGATTCTAAAACAATGGGAAGATAAGTTTGCCAAGGTCAACCAAGACCTCAAACTCATAAAAGTTCAGGGTTCAACAGGACTCTCCTTCCGAGACGTCTCTTTATTTCCCGATGTACAGCTTCCAGTCAGCTTCAAATGGCCTGATATCAGTAAGTATGATGGGATTGGTTCTACTCAGAAGCATCTTGCTATATTTGAAAGTATCCTTCGATCGCAGGGTCTGTCCCCAGATCAGTTAGCCATTGTATTCCAGATGTCCTTAAAAGTTGTCGCACAGAAATGGCTTTTGAGTTTACCTGAACTGCCGACTATGGGTTGGGAACTAATTATGAATGAATTCATTAAGCAGTTCTCCAACGAAGATGGCACTAAAACTTCTCGTCGAGATCTTCAGACCACCAGACAAGAGCCCATGGAATCCTTCTCCGATTTTGTGAAACGTTGGCGTCATAAGATAGCTCAGATGCTCAAGCGGCCCACTAAGGAAGAGCAGATCGAAATGATGCAGTAGAACTTGACTTTGTCTTTCCAGCGTCCCATGGCCATTCATAGTTTCACAGTCTTAGACACTTCATCGATACTGGAAACAAAATCGAGGACTCTCTAGCTCGTGGTTGGCTCAGCAAAGCCTCCCCCGACTCCAGAACCACTCAACCTAAGAAGCCTCATGTGTCCAAAGAAGTCAATGAGGCAAGCCAGCTCCAAAAATTTCTGAAACTCCATTTCTCTGGCAGCAAAGCAATACTCCCCCAGGACCTTCTTTTGTGAACAAAATCCCTAGGGAATTCACTCCCTTACCTTCTACCCTCACCACCATCATGAAATTGCTTCCTCAAGCCAAGAAAATATCTCTTCTTACACCCTGTTCACCTCCCAATCCTCTACCCAGAATATGGAACAATAGAGAATATTGTGAGTACCATCAAGGTAAGGGACACCAAACTGATAGATGTCTTGCTCTGAAATATGCTATTCAAGACCTTCTAGACAAAAAATAGTTCATCCTCCCATCTGGGCCAAACATTAATACCAATCCTCTCCCGAATCATAATCCTTCGTCTCCTATTACCAGTGCCATCTTCACCTAATCTCCACAAATCAATATTTCATCCCTAATTTGCACTATCAAACCCTATCCGTAGGGAACCGATAATAATAATTACATACGAGAAATCGGGGAAGAGGACCCATACCCTCTTGCCATTTGTGCAGACTTCGACGAAGAACCTTACATCATGGACCTAGTTGAGGCTGGAATAAACAAAACTCCTTTCGTTTTGCCATTAGAAGATCTTAAAAGTATTGGCCATGGGACCTCAGAAGTAGGACATCTCACCAGGGGTGGTAGGAATTACAAACCCCCAGAGCTCAGGACAGACGACCAGGTCGACACTATCAAATGAAAGGTCGTTAGCACAGAAGTTGATCAGGAGGATCTGAACATCATCAGACAGCTCAACAAGACTCAGGCGGATATCTCATTATGGGGGTTGTTGATGGTTTCCCTTAAGCACAGAGAGGTCCTCTTCAAAAGCTTACAGACTTCTCAAGTGTCAAAGGACACTACACCCGAGTAGCTCACTAATCTGGTTGCAGCAGTTAGAGCTTCTACGACTCTCTCATTTTAAGATCAATATCTGACCCATAAAAGAAAGAACCTTTCCAAGCCTCTCCTTATTACTGTGTTATGTAATCAGAAGAAGGTACCCGCCGTACTCATGGACAATTGTTCGGCCTTGACCATTTGTCTACTGAGCACGGCCACAACAATTGGTTTCAGTCCCAGTGACTTCACCTCATCTGATCAAGGCATCTTGGCCTATGATAACTCCCGACGAGATGTAGTTGGAACTCTATCTACTGCCATATTTATGGCTGGTGAAACATTTGATGTCGAATTTCAAGTACTTGATATCAAGTCATCCTTCAATTTCTTATTAAGACAACCATGCCTTCACAAAGTGGGAGTTGTCCCCTCTTCTGTGCATCAGAAGCTCAAATTCGTGAAGGGCAGCCGAGTAATAACAGTTCGAGGCGACGAAGACTTACAAGTAGGTGTTATCTTATCTGATCTCCATGGCAAGTCAGTCGAAGGTAGTATCTACGTCAATGGGTTCCACCTCGATGTCACCCATATCAGCTGGGAGCAAGCCAAGAAAGAATTGATTCCCCTCCCTCACGATATCAATCCTGTTGTGTCCACTATGCTCAAAATTAACGGATACATGCCCGAGATGGGATTAGGACGATATCAACAAGGAGTAGTCCAATTTGATGATCTGCAGTTTCCTTCCAACGTCAGTACGACTAGTTTGGGTTATCGCAACACATATTAGGAGGAACAAGCCTTGTACCGCAGTCTAGCCCAAAGAAGATCATACATAAAAGCTGGTGAGGTCATGCCAATGCCAGAAATTGAGCAAACTCTGAATGGTCAGTTTTGCCGAGAAGGAGAAGACTTCCTTTGCTATGAGTTTCTAGAATGGTCTACACATCCCATCACAAGCGAGAGAGTCCTTGGTTTTCAGATTTTCTTTGCTACGGGTTGGCCAGGTGAAGAAGATGATATTTGGTGGCGAAAGCAGTACAGGCGTGCAGAGACTTTGAAGTTTGATTGGGCAGATTACCTTGAACCGGTTATGATGCTATCAATGTTCCAAGAAGACCCTCTGGCAGTCTACATGATCAGAAAATCCCTTCCATTGTTCTCCCCTTAGAGTATGATTACCGATGCCGAAAATTCAGAGCTCTCCAACTGGACAAACACCTTCGTCCCACTCCTCACTACAGGTATCCCTTCAGATAAAAGTTTCTCATCCTCTGAGTTAGACTCTTCTTCTGATTCTGACTCATTGTCTGAAAATGTTGTCAATGTAAATGAGCCTAAATTAGGCGCGTCAGTCAGTTCTTCCGATGTATCTTTTGAAGCAATCAAAGAACTTTCTCTGTATTAGCCTGTCTCTTGATAATATGGAAACTAATGCTTTACATAACATTGAACAAACCGAACAAACCTCCTCAGACGAGGAAGCTGACGAAACTCCCCTCGAGATTAAAAAACTAATACGAAGGAAGTAGCGTCGAGCAAAACCATTAGAAGATGAGTTTGAACCTATTAACATAAGCATTGAATCCCTCCCTCGAGAGATTAAGATTGGGAAAACCTTATCCCCTGAAGAGCGTGCGGAATTAATCAAATTGTTAAAAAAATTCAAAGAAGTCTTTGCCTGATCATACAAAGATATGCCAGGATTAAGTGAAGACATTGTCCAGCACCATATCCCTCTCTACCCAGCTAACCCGAAGAAGAAGAAGCCCAGAAAGATGAGGCCTGAATGGCTTCTTAAAATCAAAGACGAGGTGACAAATCAGTTGAAAGCAGGATTTCTAGAGGTCGTCACATATCCCGAGTGGTTAGCAAAAATTGTCCCAGTACCCAAAAATGATGGAAGAGTGCGTTGCTGCGTCAATTTCAGAGATCTAAATAAAGCTAGTCCAAAGGATGACTTTCCTTTACCTAACATTGACGTCCTCGTCAATAACACAACAGGTCATGCCTTACTCTCCTTTATGGATTGTTTCTCGGGATACAACCAGATAATGATGGCTCCTGAAGACAAGCTCAAGACAACATTCACTACACACTGGGGAACCTATTGCTACAGAGTGATGTCATTCGGTCTCAAAAATGCTGGTGCAACATATCAAAGGGTCGCAACTACCCTCTTACACGACCTGATTCATAAGGAAGTGGAGGTATATTTTGATGACATAATTACAAAAGCCAAGGATCGATCAGATCACACTCGCATCCTGAGGAAATTCTTCGAAAGGATAGCAAAGTACAAACTCCGGCTAAACCCGAACAAGTGCGTTTTCGGAGTCACCTCGGAAAAATTACTAGGTTTCCTTGTCAGCCATAGAGGAATCGAGGTTGACCCTGTCAAAGTCAAAGCAATCCAGGAGATGTCGTCTCCGCAAACAGAAAAATAAGTCAGAGGATTCTTGGGAAAAGTTCAGTACTTAAGTCGTTTCATCACTCAGCTTACCAGTACGTGCGAGCCATTCTTCAAGCGTCTGAAGAAAAATGTGTCCAAACAGTGGAACCCTGAATGTCAGCAAGCCTTTGAAAAGATCAAAGAATGTCTGTTATCGCCTCTAGTTTTATCACCAGCAGTCCCTAGACAGCCTTTTCTCCTGTATCTTTCAAACACGGATACGTCTCTCGGATGCATGTTGGCGCAAGAAGATCCAGAGACAAGAAAAGAAATGCCAGTTTATTACCTCAGCAAGAAGATGTTAGATTATGAACTAAATTACACTCAACTAGAGAAAACTTGTTTAGCATTGGTGTGGGCCACTCAAAGGCTTAGACACTACTTGCTATCACAAAGAATCTATCTCGTCTCTAGTAAGTATCTATTCGAGAAACTAGCCCTGATTGGCAGAACCGCACATTAGTTGTTGTTGTTGTCAGAATTTGACATCATGTATGTCACCCAGGAGTCTGTTAAAGGCAAAATCATTATAGATCAGTTAGTTGATGCACCCACTGAAGATGCGGAACTGAGCCGTGAGTTTCCAGACGAAGGAATCATGACGTTCAGAGATGTCCCTAGTTTTACTACTTGGACCATGTACTTTGGTGGAGCATCCAACTCGAAAGGCAAAGGGGTCGGCATTGTCCTTGTTTCACTTCGAGATGAGCACATACCGATCTCTATCAAATTAGACTTTGACTGCACCAACAATGTGGCTGAGTGCGAAGCTTGCATAGCTGGTCTGGAAGCAGCTCTATCCTTCGAGGTACAAGACCTCAATGTATATGGAGATTCATTGTTAATCATCTGTCACACAAATGGAAAATGGCTCACCAAAGAAGATAGGTTGATTCCATTTCACACTTGCCTTACGAGCCTAATGAAGAGTTTCCACAACATCAGCTTCACCTACATCTCCAGACTGAGAAACAGGTTCGCTGATGCGTTAGCCACCCTTGCATCCATGGTTGATATCCCGGTTGGGGTCAAGGTCCGTCCTTTGGTGATAAAATGACATGTCGTCTTAACACACATACACATGATTCAGATGGCAGCCAGATGTCCAGATGGAAAACCTTGGTATTTCGATATCAAAAATCTTATCTTCGGCAGGGGACACCCCCCAGAGGCCTCTTTAAAGGAGAGAAGAGCACTACAGAAACTGGCATCTAGGTATGTCATTTGTGGAGGAGACCTCTACTGCAGATCATTTGATGGAGTTCAGCTCCTTTGTGTTGATGAAGATAGAGTCGTAGAAATCTTAGAATATGCTCACTCTGGTGTCTATGGTCCTCACATGAATGGCAAGATGTTAGCACGGAAGATCCTTCGTCTTGGTTACTTCTGGACTACCCTTGAAGCCGATTGCTTTTCGTTTGTCAAAACATGTCACTTATGTCAGATCCATGCTAACCTGATACATGTGCCGCCGTCAGAGCAACACTCGCTCACATCTATGTGGCCGTTCTCAGTCTGGGGTATTGATATTATTGGCAAAGGCTCTCCCAAGTCATCCAGTGGGCACGAATATATACTTGTTGCAATCAATTACTTCACTAAATGGATCGAAGCACAATCGTACGCTTCGATAACGTCAGCGTCAGTCGCAAAGTTCATCAGGGACAACATCATCTGTAGATATGGAGTCCCTCATGAATTGATATCAGACAATGGTTCGCATTTCAAGAAGGAAATGGCATCACTGTGTGAAGAATTTAGAATCAAGCACCATAAGTCGTCTCCATACAGACCTCAAACTAATGGTGTTGTCGAAGCAGCTAATAAGAATATCAAGACTACTCTTTAAAAAATAACCCGATCGTACAAAGATTGATCCAGTACACTCCCGTTCGCACTCTGAGCATACAAAACTTCTGTCCGCACTTCTACTGAGGTCACTCTTTATTCACTCACATATGGTATGGAAGCTGTCCTACCCATCGAGTTGAAAATCCTGTCACTCAGAATCCTGATCCAATACCAGAATCTGAATGGGCCCGTATTCATCATCAAAAGTTGGGTATGATGGATGAAAGAAGGTTGAAAGCAGCGTACCATGTACAAGGCTATCAGCGCAGATTAGAAAGAGCTTTCAACAAGAAGATTCGAATCCGTGAACTCAGAGAAGGGAATATGGTGCTTAGGAAAAGTCAAGCTTCTATCTTCGATCCACGGGGAAAGTTTAGACCTAATTGGTCTGGCCCCTATGTCGTTGATGAAATCTTGCCCTGAAAAGTCTTCAAACTTCTTGACCAAAACGGGGATAGAATTTCTGAACCCACTAACCTCGATCAGTTAAAAAGATATTACTCTTAAAAATGATCGAATGACTCATCACCCACACTTCTCAGAAAAATCTCGAACTTCGCGGACCTGATCCCATTCTCTTTGGGGTATGTAGGTAGCCTGACAAACCCAGGTTTGGTCACCATTTGGCAAAGCCAAAGCACCCAACTAGTTTCCTCACAGAGAAGCCACGAACTACGCGGACCTAATCCCAACCATTTCTTGGGGTACGTAGGCAACCTAATTATCTCGGGTTCGGTCTCCATTGGTAAAACCAATAAACATTTTCAGGATCCCACAAATCTTCCAAATGTCTAGAACAAGAAGATCTGAAGATCCGCTAGGTTGAAAACCTAAAAGGGCGGCTTAGGCAAAAATTAGGATCATCATACCTGTAGAAACGCAACCTGAAACTCGTTTCTAGCAAAAGTTAAGGTATAAACGGTCCGTCAAGCTAAAAATTTGCAAAGGATGACTTGATTGTTGGCAGGGCATATCTTCGAGATAACCAGTCAGAGAATTCTTTGGTCCAAAACCAGATGAGTTAATACTTCAAAACAAACTAAAGGATCTCTAGACCATGATTTAAAACCAGGGGCAGGGAACACTGCGTATGCTTAAGAACATTTAAACTCATCTATATAAGGTTTCGACTTACTAAAATAAATGAAAAGCATTTGTTTCAATAAAGTCAAGTTTCCTTTCTTTCCTCCCTACATGAGAATTCAGAAAAACAGAAGCAATTCCATCTTCTCCTCTCAGCTAGATCCTTGCTCAGCTCAGGTAATCATATGTTGAAGGAAGGCACAGCGGATTCCTTTATCTCAGAAAGTCATGATTCTACTCAGAACCCCTCGTACAGATCTCAGAAGATCATCTCAGCATCCCATCTACAGATCTCAAAAGATCGACTCAGTATCCCGTATGCAGTCCTCAGAAGATCAAGATCCAGTTTGGTACTCCGTGTACAGAAGAAAAGCGTTCGAAAGAATGTAACCTTATACTTTGTGGCTATTAGCATGTATCTCCCTTGTGTTTGCAATAAAATTATTACCCTGGTTTCACCTTATATTTAGCTTTCTCTTGATTATGGGAATGAATACACTAGGGGAATTTTGTATTATTAATCACAGAAATATGATAAATAACATAAAATGCATGATCAAATCATTAAGAAACCATGCAAGGGGCATTTTGCATTATTAGCCTTCGCTAATAATGCAAAATGCCCAAAAACAAGATCAGCTTTTGGTAAAACCATAAAACCATACAAAATGTTCAAAATTCAAGTAGTTTCTTTTTAGAACTATACTAGGGGCATTTTTGTATAAATACTCGTCTAGAATGGATGTCTATTTATACAAAAATCAACTTTCCTCAAAAAGCAACAAGCGCAAACAATTGCAGATAAAAACAAACGAGTCAAAAGTGATCCATATATATGTATGATCAATTGCAAAATACATCTCATCCCCAACTGGGAGAACTAAAAAAAGACAAAAGTATAAATAGAATAAAATCACTGCTCTGGCGGTGGTGAATCTCTCGGATCCTGCTCTAGACAATCCTGATGTAAGAAATCAGGAGGAGAAGCATCTACTCCAGGCTGAGAGATCGAACAGTCTCCTCGCTCTCGAAACCCCATATGTACGTCATCCAGTAAGCGATGCAGCGAACTTGATGTCATCATCATCCCTGTAAAAAGTAGCCCTCGAATCGAGCCAGGCTCATCTCCAGTAGTTGCGGCTGCTTTGTCGCTAGGACCAACGTCTGGCTCTGGAGTAGGAGGAGCATACATGCCTCCTGGACCCTCGATCTTCACTCTCTGCAACCGAGTAGTGCTCTGTCTTATCAGTCTCTTCCCCCATTTTCGATCAGGCGGGGAAGTATCATCAAACTCCAGGTCTGCAACCTCGGCGACGTAGTCCTCGTCAGACTCGTTATCTCCCTCACAAGTACTGCCTTCGCCCTCTGCTACATTCATCTCTGGCCTATATACCTCCTCTGGCTCAGGGTCTCTCTGCGTGTACCTCATCCCCTATACCCACAAGATGTATCGAAGCATCAAGATATATCAAATCATAGTGTGGGAGCCGGTTTTTTCCCGTGTTTGCGCAGGACAATTGGGGATCACTACAATCGGGTTTTACGTAGGAGGTGTTATTTCATCAACGCTACTTGCGGACTCGGGACCGTATTCCTAATTTCGCAAGTTAGAGAAATTCAGAGTCGCCACCTAGGTTAGGGCTTAAGACCCGTGTCTATTCTTCTAAGGAAATGAGTAACGACTCGAATTTTGTTGGAAGAATACTAATCAAGGGCTTCTTTGCTCTGGGCCTAGAACCTTATATTTTACTCTGTTTGCTTAAGGCATGGTCCTTACAGATATCCAGGTAAGGGCTGTGGTTACAATTGGGGAAGGTATTAAGCACCCCTCTCGCCCTGCTTAATTCGGTCTCTTAACTTAGATTGGCATTTTAGAAGGATTTAAAGTAAAAGGATTTGATCTTATTTCCCTTGTTAGATTATGCTTAATTCCGAATGTAAATGGAATGAACTTACAAAAGAAAATGAAAATAAGCGATAATTAACCTGATCGGTGTTGTACGTTGTTTACGGCTCAAATGGAACTCGCAACTACTCACGATCAGGTTAACTTAAATCAAACGGAAAATGACTGTAGAGAAAGAAAAAGTAAGGCAGAGGGATTTATATCATAAGTTCAGGGGCAAGTTGTGCGCCCGAGATCCTATGATGTCACCACTTCGTACTTTACTATGCAGAAAGCTGTAAATTGAAGAAAGTAAAGAGCAAGTAAGAGGGAATAATGTCTCAAGCGCTCGGTCGTAGTGGAACAAGTCTCTTTGACACCATAACCTCATATCTTACTGTGCAAATGTAAAAGTACAGAAAGCAGTAAAGTGCTGAAATTAGTGAAAGGTAGGTAGAGGGGCTTGACATCAAGGCAATGAAACCCACACTACCCGTTTTGTAAATACCCAACAAAAAAGTAAATGGATTAATTTTTTTAGGTTTGTATCGTAAGTTGCTTTCGGCAAAGCCTGATTTCGCAACTTACTTTACGACAGAAAAGTAAATGGATTACATTTTTTAGGTTTGTATCGTAAGTTGCTTTCGGCAGAGCCTGATTTCGCAACTTACTTTACGACAGAAAACTAAATGGAATATATTTTTTAGGTTTTCTGATCTTACCACTGGAGAGTTGGACAGCGTAACCGCGCTTGTTGGAAAAAGGAGACTTCAGAGATTGCACAAATTTTGGCAGAACCACGGCGCTATATTGATAATAGGGCGTTGGGTTCTCTGAAATTCGGCAGCGCTATTATGCTGAGTTGAAAGGGGGGCCTTCGAGGCTGCGGAGAAATCGGCAGCGCAACGGCTCTGTACACCTGAAAATGCCTTCGAGTTTACCGAGATTTCAGTAGAACAACGACGCTACTATGGAAAAGTAGCTCGTAGTTCTACGAAATTCGGCAGAACAACTGCGTAAACAAAAAAAAGACGCTCTGAACCTTCAGAAATTCGGCGGAATGCCGACGTTCGAAAGGAGCTACCTAGTGTTTCTCTACTTTCTTTCTTTTAAAGCAGGCTAGCTAGGGTTTCTGTCTGATTTTCTGCAGGGGTTTGGGGTTTGAAAAAAAAAAGAAATACACCGAAAGAAGGTGTATACACCTGAGGGGAGAGAGAGAGAAAGAGAGAGATAAGTATTAAAAAACCATACCCTAAATAGGGGAGGGGTAAAAGATATCTGGGCTCGACCCAAATTCGTCTGGGACAAATTTGGTGATGACATCACCCATCAATATCTGGGTGATGTCATCCCCAGTTGCCGCAATAGGTCGTCTCTTCTTCGTTTTGTTTTGTAGTGTTTTCGTCTTTTATCCGTACTTTCGGTAGTCCATATCTCTTCCAATTGGACTCCAATACGCACGCGGTCTGGTCCGCTAGATTCCTTGTGTTCAGGACTTTCCAATGGACCAGGAATTGGGTGCTTTCGGAAAATCGGGTGCCTTTTGGATGCCAAAAGAGTGTTTCGGACCCAAAGTTAACCTATCGATTTGGAATGTCGTGTGCAGACAGGCTCACCGATGAATGTCGTAAATGGCGGGTACTGAGTGGACATCCTTCTGGATTGACAATCAAAGTGTTTGATGTGTTTAAACAGGCTTATTGGGGGTGGTGGTTTCATCTCTTTCTAATGCATTCGGTCGTCCATATCTCTTCCGATTGGACTCCGATTCGTACGCGGTCAGGTCCGTAGGATTCCTTGGGTTCAAGACTTTCCAATGAATCTGACATCGGGCACTTTAGAGAGAGAGGGTGTCCTTTGGGTGCTAAAAAGAGAGTTTCGAACCCTAGGTTAGCATACAGATTGGGAGTGATGTGTGCAGACGGACTTACTGGTTTATGTCATAAAAGACGAGTGTTGTGTAGATAGGCTTTGATTTGATTTGCAGGATCATTGCATGAGTGAAACAATTTTGGTTTGAAAAGTTATTGTGTAAAACCAGCAAATGTTTCCTAGAGAGCTACTGTGTTATTATGGGTTGGCTCGGTTTGGATACCGTGTGATAACGGGTTGACCTGGGAGAGCTAATGCGTCAAAACGGGCTTGCTCAGATTTAGATACCGCGTGGAAACGGACTTACACTGACTTGAAAGGGCTACCGTGTTTGGACAGACTTACCCTGGAGAGCAACGCGTTGTAACAGGTTAACTCAGATTAGATACCGCGTGGAGACGGATTTACACTAGCTTGAAAGGGTTACTGTGTTTGGACGGACTTACCCTGGAAATTTAACATGCCATAACGAGTTAAGTCAGATTAGATATCGCATGGAAAAGGATTTACACTGGCTTGAAAGGGTTACTGTGTTTGGACGGACTTACCCTGGAAAGCTAACCCGTCATAACAGGTTAACTTAGATTGGATACCGCGTGGAAACGAACTTACACTGGCTTGAAAAGGGTTACCATGTTTGGACGGACTTACCTTGGAAAGCTAACGCGTCGTAACGGGTTAACTTAGATTAGATAGCGCGTGGAAACGGATTTACACTAGCTTGAAAGGGTTATCATGTTTGGACGGACTTACCCTGGAGAGCTAACGCATCATAACGGGTTAGCTGAGATTAGATACCGCGTGGAAACGGATTTACACTGGCTTAAAAGGGTTACCATGTTTGGGCTGACTTACCCTGGAGAGTTAACGCGTCGTAACGGGTTAACTTAGATTAGATACCGCGTGGAAACATATTTACACTGTCTTGAAAGGGTTACCGTGTTTGGATGGACTTACCCTAGAGAGCTAACGCATTGTAACGGGTTAACTCAGATTAGATACCGCGTGGTAACGGATTTACACTGGCTTGAAAGGGTTACCGTGTTTGGACGGACTTATCCTGGAGAGTTAACGCACCATAACGGGTTAACTTATATTAGATACCACGTGAAAACAAATTTACATTGGCTTGAAAGGGTTGCCGTGTTTGGACGGACTTACCCTGGAGAGCTAATGCAATCTAACGGGTTAGCTGAGATTAGATACAGCATGGAAACGGATTTACAATGGCTTGAAAGGGTGACTGTGTTTGGACGGACTTACCCTGGAGAGTTAACGCACCATAACGGGTTAACTCAGATTAGATACAGCATGGAAACGGATTTACACTGGCTTGAAAATGTTTCGAAAGACTCTTGCTGGGGATGATGCCTCATGGGGCTTTTGATTGTTTTTGAATATATGGTTTGGTCACAAACTTTGTTGTGGACGCAGAGACAAATTTGGCTGGGGACTTAGTTGCAAATTCTAATGGAGATTTGGTTGTAAAGTCCGTAGGGGATCTGAATAATTCAGGAGGGAAAGGTCGACATCTTGTCGATGGATTGAAGTTTTGATTCTAAAGGGGATATAGACATCTGCTGAGAGATCGATATTGATCTTGATTGACCCATGTTTACTTTGCAAACTCTGCAGGGGATCCGAATAATTTGGGAGGAAAAGATCAACATCTTGTCGATGAATTGAAGAATCGATTCTGAAGGGGATGTAAACATCTGCCGAAAGATCGAGATTGATCTTGATTGACCCATGTTTGGATAAATCCACTATCAAGCGAATCGTTAGGATTTTGGCATTCCCTAGCCTCGCAGGGTGATTGATTAGTCCACCGGGTGAGAGACGTCTTGACGTAAAATTTTGACTCTACTGGTGAGGAGGATTGCTCTATTAAAGGAGGCTTTGAGTGGCATAAGATTGCCTTTAGAAAGTTTCTAATAACAGGTAGACATCGACATGCACAACAGGGGAAAAATCAGGATGTTATGCGTCTCAGATTGAATTTGGCGCGGCACAAGACTTGTTTAAAAGTGCTTAGGATTCCACCGGGGATGATTTAGGATGCTCTAGCTTATTTCCAAGGGTTCCAGAATCCCAAAGCAAAGGCTTGAGAGGTGGTTGATGCCTAGAGGAAATCCTAAAAGGACTTTGCAAAGAAAGATGTGTGAATCCTTGACTTATTCGGGAGTACGGGAGACTTGATTCTACCGAGAACACTCCAAATAAACACAGTTGAAAGGTCTGGGGACTGCCCAGAGAGCTGGTTTACTCCAAAGCTGAAAGATTGGTGGAATTCGCGGATGAATTGCGAGTAAAACGGGCAAAACGAAGTGAAAACGACCGAATTGGGGGGAATAATTGGTAATTCGTCACAGACGATGAAAATGGGAGGGTTGTAGGGTTTTAAATACCCGTACAACATTCATTTTACTCATTTTCTGACGAGTTGAGTTTGAGGTTTTTGAGTTCTCTTTGGGGGTTTTTGAGTGTTCTTCACGTTCTTCGCGAGATTTCTGAGTTTTCTTCAGTTTGCAGCAGATATGGTGTGCCGGCCTCATATTCGGGGGAGAGATGTAGGGTGGGAGTCCTCAGGGGACGAGGAACGGGATCGCGCTCCACGGTACCATGGTACGCTTTTGAGACGTACGGCTGGACATGTCTCGCGGTTGTTTCGCGGCGGAGAGGTATACTCTTGAACTTAGCTTTTTATAATTCTTAGACTTAGGAATATATATATATATATATATTAGCTTTTGGGGCTTGCCCTTCTTTCAGTAGTATAGCTCTTTAGTCGTTTCTCGCTGTAGACACCCCCATTTTGCTCCGCTCTAATCAGCAAAGAGATTAATGTTTTGTTATCGGTCTTTTTCAGTGTTTTCCATTCCCGTGTCAGTCCCTTATGCTTTCTCGATCTTTTCAATCATTTCCGCCATGTTTCGCATTTTTCCGCTAAGTGTTGAGAGGAGTCATTCACGAGAATTCGAGCAAGGGAGGAATTTGGACCCATTCGGTGGGCCCGCATTGAACATTTGTTTAAATTCGGATCAACCGGGGGGCCTGCATATTGTTTTAATGAAAAATGATTGTTGAGCATGCTTCGATCTAGTGCATAAAGATGACCATCAAGGGAACGGTCAAGATCTCAGAAAAATCATTTTTTACACCCAATTTGGTTGCGACCATCAAGTTGAATTATTCGGATAATTCTTGGGAATAATTTTTAGGCACAAATTGGCGTGGATCATCCCATGAAGATGATTTAGGGGGGCAAGATCGGGTTACTCTATGGAACTAATTATTGAAATGATTTGGGTTCACATCTTACGTATAATGCGGCCCACCCAATTAAGCGGCTCAGGATCATCATTGGAGGGGATTTAGGGAGGCCTGATTAATTTTAGCGGGACCCGTGTGGATTGTATCTTGATTCAAATATACAGGCGGGGTTAATTTTAGCGGGACCCACTTGAGGTATGTATATTGATTCGAATATGCAGGTGTGGTTAAGAAGAAGAAAATCTAGAGAAAATTAGCAAAATATGTCGTTACCCTTAGAATCTTTCCAATTCCTGGAATTATCACAATCTTGCTCTCTCTCTCTCTCTCTCTCTCCAAATATAGCAGATACACTATTTCTCTTATTTTTGAACAGAGTCGGCGCAACTTTGATTTCCCCTAATATCACGTCTCTAAAGTGATATGGAATTTATTTTGAAATTTTGGCAATTCCTCTTGGATTTGGAAAGAGTGATTGATCTTATATTTCTAGATGTGGAAAGCCTCTCTCGGGGATAAAAAAAAAGAAACAAAAGGAAGAAGGGAGGATGGGTTTCTATAATAAAAGAAATAAAATGGGCAAGCGTGCATGCTAATAAAAATTTACGGTGGCTCTGTTTGGGAAGAGAAGAAAAAAATAGCAACTCTGCGAAAAAAAGGAGGGAGAAACCGAAATAAAAGAAAAGAAGAAGTAACAGAGTGGTTTTTTGTTCGATTCTTCCCTACCCTCTCCCTCGGTTCTGGTTTTCCCTACTCTCTCCCACGGCTTTCACTCTCCACAGATCCAACTCCCAAACACCTCTCGGCCTCCTCCCAACTCCCAACCATCTATCGGCCTCCTCCATCTCTTTGTCTCGATCATCTACCAACAATTCTCTCTCTCTCTCTCTCTCTCTCTCTCTCTCTCTCTCTCCCCATCACCCTCCACGGTAGCAGCTCTGTAGAAAAAAAAAAGAAAAAATTTTAAACAAAAGCCGAGGCTCTGTTTTTCCTCCAGAAAAACACGAACTCTCGAACTCTTATCTCTCTCGGTGATCTCCTTTCTATCTCACATCTTTCCTCCCTCTCCCTACCTCTATCAATTTTTCTCTCTTTTCTATCCTCTGTTTTCACATTTTTTTATCACATCCATTGTTTCTGCTCTTCAACCTCTCATCTCACACATCAACCGATCTTTATCTCTCACTATATTCCCTCTCATTCTCATTTTCTCTCCATCTTGGAAAAAACAGAGTATTGAGATTGTTGTTTGTTGTTTCTTAAAAAAAAAGAAGCAAACAAACCAAAAACAGAGCGTGTGTATTTCTCTCTCTATATCTCTCGAACTCTCTCTCTCTCTCTCTCTCTCTCTATCTCTCTCGAACTCTCACTCTCATACTCTCCCTCCATATCATTCTCTCTCAGCAGTGAGAAAAATAATAAGAAAAATAAAGAAAACAAGGGAGAAAGAAAGAGAAAGAAAGGAGATTGGATTGTGCGTCGGTAAGATTTTTCGGACTCTGCGGCTCTCGGATTCGGTGAGGATTTCAATCAAAGGTAGGTGCAAAATTCTCGGATTTTTTTAGAATTATTTGGTATTTTTTTATATTTTTGCATGATTTTTAAGCATTTAATTGAATTTAATTCAATATTATATGTGTGTGCTCAAAATCATGATCTGCATGAGTGTTTCAATTCCGATTCGTCCCGAAATTTAATACAATGATCTATCTAAATAGAGTAAAGTAACTATCGGATCGGATCGGACATTGAATCAAAGGATTTTAAAATTTTGAATGAAGAGTGGAATTTTATTTAAAATAATGGCTGAGAAATTACAAAATTCGAAAAAATAGCCATCTCAGGATGATCTAATTTTTGGAATTTTAAATTTTTCTTGTGTTCATCATATCAGAACAAGATTAAAGGACGTTTTCCGGAGTCATAATTTTCTCGAAAATCGTGTTTTAAAAATAGAAAACTCTTCAAAAACATCTTTTTGACGAAGAAAAATAAAATATATACTAAATCGATTCCAAAATTAATGAAATTTCGTGGGAAAATAATATAATGCTGATACACTCTACCATGAAATTTTTGGATTTTTTTTGGTATATTATTTGATGCTTTCTTTGAAAATTATCAAATTTTGTGAGATTTTTTACTGACATCAGATCACAATTAAAATTCACAAAATTTTTATAGTAGACTTATATTTCATATTTCTTGCTACTGTAAAATTTTCATCTGATTTGGATCTTGTTTCCTATTGGTTGTAGTGTAAGTTCATAATCTGGTCTTAAAATTGAAAAATCCAAAACTGATAGTAAATAGTCTTTAAAATTCATGTAAATCTCATAGCATACTATTTTTACTTATATCTTTCTACTGTATAAATTTCAATGAATTTAGATTTCCATTTCTAGTAGTTTCTGTGTTATTTTTGCAATCTGGTCTTATTATTGTTAAATCAAAATTAAATATGAGCTTAATGTAAAAATCTGCAAAACTCTTTCAAAAAGCTACATCCCATCATGTCTTGTTGCTACTGAAGTTTCAATTCATTTCGAATTCGTTTGTAACAATTTCACTTGTAAAATCACTCATGTGGTTTAAAATTGATAAAATCCATTAAAAAACTGAAATTAATTAAAAATCATCATGAAGCTTCTAAAGAACCTTAAAATTATGTCACACGTTCACTCCTCAATCCATTGAAACAGAAATTTTAGGATCTTTAGATTTCCTTGGAAAAATGGCCAGTGCATCCATAATTGTATCCCAATTGCAACCGATCTTTGACAATTTGAATATTTAAGCTATAGCATGTTGTTGGCTCCGAGGTTACTGTCCACGGAAATCCTGAGATATGCCAGGCAATAAGGTGCTATAACCTAAGTATTAAATTGCACAAGGAAAGAGCGCACGATTCCTTTCATTGGATGCCATTCGAGGCCGAAATTGGTAAACCCTAGAACCTTTGGTATTCCTTAAATGTCCAGAAACCGAAAATCCTTGAAATCTGAAATTCACTAACTTCCAGAACTTGAATCGATGTGTCTCGAGTCTTTCGGAACCATTGGATTATGGTTTCCGATATAATAACCATTAGAGCCCAACTTAGGAACACTTATGTCAGGTCGTGTCCTAGGTTTTAGGGAGTCTTAAGTTTTGGGGAGTCCTAGAGTTAGGAGTCCAGCCTCATCACGGGCGTTTGCTATGGATAGCAACCGTACCATAGGTCTAGTTACACTAGTCACCCAATCTTTCCCTAGGACAAGCCTAGTAAACTAGGATGTAGGCTAACCTGCATTAGTCTAAGAAGCAACTTGCATTTAGATAAGAATCATATAGCATCTTAGATGAAATCCTAGGATAATAAAATCCTCAACTTGAATTAAAATAACTTCTCTTAAAACTATTGAAACTGTCAATCCCGTCTAGGTCGGTGTCTTAGTTGAGTTAGGCATAAGTAGCTTAGCTTAGGTGCACCGAACTACGTCGACTCTGATCCCAGTGAGGCTTGGGTACGTAGGCAGCTTGGATGCTTGATGGCATACCAACCGCGAGTCGGCTCCACAACAAATTGTGAGGTTTTGTATATTAATTTTCTTGTAAATTCTTAATTAAATCACTTAGGACTTTCCATGAAATTAGAATTTTAGGAGAACTTTCACTTAGATTGAATCCAGACAAATTAATAAATCAAGATACATATTTAGGATTCACATTGAAATTAGATCATAGGATGCATGTCACGTAGTTAACACACTAACATAGAGTTAAATGAGCCATTTAAAAGAAATTCAAAAGAGTTAACTTTTGGAATTGAAGACCGATTATCGGGCAAGAATGGTGCATGTGGTGGATAATTTCCCATACCTTCCATTCTTGTGACCAGGTAACGAGTCTAGATTTCTGGTTAATTATGGGTCCTAGATCCCACATCTAGGTGGCGACTCTGTCAGTCTCTTTTGTGTGGAATTCGGATTGGCTTAGTGATCCCAAGTTCACATAAAAGATGAATTAAAATCAATAATTAAAATGCACACGCCAATCGCGTAGATACGAGAGACCAAGAGAGATCGTGGCGGCTCGCGCCCCACCCCTCTAGCGGGATCGGGTCCCATAGTTTGGCGACTCTGCTGGGGATCACCTAACTTCATCAAAATTTCAAAGGATAACTCATTTGGATTTAATTTAACTGGCTCATAAAAACTCTATCTCTTATATACCTGTTAGATTAGTTTGTCTTGTTTTATTTTCTCATCACATCATACTCAAACTTAATCTAACAAAACCTGAAGACATCATAGATTGCGCGAACTTATTGCACACACTTACATCAATTGCATCTAAACCCTTCATCTCACATGCACACACGTCCCCTTTTAGGAACCCGGAGTGTTATCTAGCATGGTTGACTGGGATTTCATCACCTGGTGCCTCTGTGCTAGAGAAGCATTCCACCCTTAGCCTAGCACCTTATGGTGCGTAAATGAATCTCTTGTTCACGTACTGATACGTCGGACACTGGTACAGTATATCGAACATGGATTCGTGCTAAGGGGACTCTTGGCCTTACCCCTAGATTAACCCACACATGCATACAGTATACGAACACATGTGCACCACATGTGTGAGCCTAGTTTAGGATATCCTACCCATTTGTGTCTAGATTAGGCCGTAACCCATCTTCCAATGGCTACGATCGGTCCTGGGTACACAAACAACGTCATGAGTCGAGATCCTCTCTCCACTCCGCTAGATTAGGATTAGGGTTTGATGCCTTCAGGTAACACTGTTAAAATGTGCGAAGATGAAAAACTTTCCCTTTGGGGTTAGGATATGAATCCCATCATTTCCAAAGATCTCATAGGATTAGCCATTCATGATCTATCCGTTGAAAGCAATCTTATGTTATCTCATCTCATCTCTTGATCGTACGTCTTTCAATCTTCTATCATGTGATTCGATCATGTATTCATACTTTCTTCTACTGGAAGGAACTTATCCCAATCTCGTGCTCATGTAATCCTGATCATTCTTGTATCCCTTCTCTTGGCTTACGGGCACCATGTCTACTAGTACAATTCTTGATTGGATCCGTGGTACATTAAGAGAATCTCACATCTATAACATAAGTGAGCAAGAGAGAAATCTCTTCGGTTATGTGGCAACCATTAAGCTCGATTGGGGATTACTTTATGCCGCATCAGAGTGTTGGGATCCCGATCATCATGTCTTCCGTTTTGGCAACCAGGAAATGTGTCCCACCTTTGAAGAATGGTGTGCCTTGTTGGAATATCCTGTGGATGACCCTCTAGTGAAGCCATCCTGTGTTCCAGATTATCGTCCTTTGTTCCTTCGCTTAATGAATAATCCAGATGAATCCATGAACTCTTTCATGAAAGGCCAAGAGGTGTCCATGCAACAACTGATTGACATTTACCCTCCTGTGGGACACATTGGTGCTGTTGATATTCAAAAAGCCCGACGTCGTGCTTTGAGATTCTGCTCATTTGCTAGGTTCCTCACTGTCCAGCCTTCTCGCTTTGCGTCAGCTGTTCTTTTGGACCTCGTTGATCAAATGGATCATGGTGCCAATCCAGTTCCTACTATTCTTGCAGAAACCTTCAATGGTTTGGATGATATGGCTCGTCTTCGTGCCAGCTCAGGTCCAGGCTCTTATGTTCGCTCTTTCGTTGGGTCCTTTTCAGGATGTCCTGCTTTACTTCAGGTGTGGTTATGCCACAAGCTAAAAATTGCAGCTCCTGTGCATTTCGATCATACGTTATACACCTTCAGTGAATGGCGTCATGATGTTTCCTTTGATCACAAAAGCGATTGGGTTGAATGGTTAAATTCTCGCCAGCAAGATCAGATTTATTGGCAAATTCTTGGGATCAAAGAAGCTGTCTTCCACACCGGAGAAGCTAATTACGTTCGCCTTCTTGGTCTCAAAAAGACTTCATTTTATGTTCCTGCCAGGATCCTGCGTAAGTATGGAAGGGAGCAATCTATTGTGCCTCCCCTTCGTCATTTTTATCCGCCTGAGGATCTCAAGCCCAAGATTGTCAAAGCCGTTTCATCTGCTTGGGATGTCAGAATCATCAAACCTTTAAAAGAGTCAGCTGAGGAAGATTGTCGTCCGAAGAAGAAGTCTAAAAAGAATGCTTAGTTCCATGTTTAATCTTATCCGTTTATCTTTGAAAGAATGAACCCTGTACTCAAGCTTTAATGATTGATTAATAAAGTTCATCTTTCTCTCTCATTATCTTGGTCTATGCGTGCATCATTGTCTACTTCTTTCTGATTTTAAAATATGTCTTTCAAATATTTCAGGGCAGTAAACACCATAGCTAACCCCATTACTCCTTGGGTTCGGGTCTCTTCACGATTGGAGAGGAATTCTGTCTCTTCACCGCCCTCTCTGAGAACCCCAGCATCTCCTTCTTTCTCATCCTCACCAATGGCAGACAACCAAAATGGCCTTCCACCCGCTGCTATTACCGATACTCTTACCTTGATTCTCCAGCAGCTTCAAGAACTCAAAGAAGAGAACCAAGTTATCAAGGCTCAGCTTTCTGAGAAGTTGCGACCGTCATTGTCCAAAGATAAACGGCCCATGCACCAAGCAACTACTTCAGCAGCACCTGCCCAACCAGTGTTCATCACTATCCCTGCTAAAGCCGAAGAAGATTTGGAAAAAGAGCAGTACAGCGAGGATCGCAGTAGGCCTTCTTAGCCCATGGTTGATAAGACAGTTATGGAGAAATTAGAAAGTCTTACCAGGAAGGTTCAAGACATCCAGTTTCAAGACCAGGGTGGTTTCAATCCAAGTGATCTTACACTGTTTCCCGAAATTCGTCTCCCTGCCAATTTTCAAATGCCCGATTTCGACAAATATGATGGTGTGGGTTGTCCAATCACACATTTGCAAATGTTCACCATCATGTGTCAGCCTCAAGGTTTATCTCCTGAGCAAATGACTCAATTGTTCCCAGTTTCCCTAACCAAGGTTGCTAGGAGATGGTTCATGGTCTTGGACAAGACTCGTTACAGGACATGGAAGGATATCGACGAGCAATTCATCAGGCAATTCAAATATGATGATGGGACAGAAATCACTAGAAAGGATTTAGAGAGAACCAAGCAAGACTCGAGGGAATCCTTTCTGATTTTTGTGAAAAGATGGAGGAGACTAGCAGCTCAGATGATGGAGCGCCCGTCTGAGGAAGAGCAGGTTCAAATAATCATGAAAAATATTTCCCCCCAACTCCAGTATCACATGTCATTGCAATATTATCCAGACTTCAAGCACTTCATTGTGGCAGGCACCCAGATAGAGGAGGCTATGGCTCAAGGTGTATTCAACCGTAGCAACCCAAACCCCAGAGATTTCAAAAAATCCCCGCCAGCCCAAGTCAGTAGTATCTCTCGTTCCAATGCTCAGCCCTCTAAATTCCAAGAACCTTTACTGATGGACTATGCTCAACCCGCGACCGCACCTCGGCAACAAACCCGGGTAGAATTTACCCCTCTTCCCATTCCATCTTCAGAGCTGCTTAAGCAGTGTCTTGCTTCAGGTCACATAACCCTACCTGCCATCCGGCCTCCCCCCAATCCTCTACCTGCAAATTGGCGAGCCGACCTACACTGTGAGTATCACAGAGGTCCTGGTCATCTTACTGACAACTGCATTGCCTTGAAATTTAGAATCCAGAAACTCATTGATGAGAAAGTCATTGCATTCCAGCCAAGACCCAATGTTACCCAAAACCCACTACCTGGTCATGCAAATCCTCCTGCCGCCGTTAATGCCATAACCATAGGAGATCCTGAGTTTGACCCTCTCACCCTCATATGTGCTTTAGAACCCGTTTCTGAACCCCAAATCATCTTCTGTGATGAATCATACCCAAGAGAGTCAGTACCTCCCTTGGTAATCACCTATGAGCCACAAGTCCCTCAAATTATCACTTATGATGAGCCTGAATTGGATGAAGTCAGACATGTGACAAGGGACGGAAGAATTTTCAAACCTGCTGAATTGAGAGTCGAAAATCCAGGGGCATTGGCTCGAGGAGAGGAGCCGCAATATGTGAAAGATCCAGATGATGAAGTTGTGCAGCAGTTGAAGAAAACTCAGGCTGTTATATCTGTATGGGGATTATTTATAGCATCAAAGAAACACAGAGAGGCTGTGTTGAAAGAATTGAATACCACACAGGTATCCTCAGAGATATCTCCGGAGCAACTGGCTGAAGTTGTTGCTCTAACCCAGGCCACCAGGGCCATTAGTTTCTCAGATCAGGAGCTGCCTCCTCAAGGTCGGAATCATGCTAGAGCTCTTCATGTCACTATTGTCTGTGGAGGCAAGAAAGTACCATCTGTGTTGGTAGATAACGGATCCGCCTTGAATGTGTGTCCATTGTGAACTGCCATTACCTTGGGTTTCGGTCCCACTGATTTTGCCGAATCAACCCTTGGTATCCTCGCATATGACAACACCCGCAGAAATGTGGTTGGAGTCCTCACCACCAAGATCGTTATAGGCGGTCAAGAATTTGAGGTTGAGTTTCAAGTTATTGATATCAAAGCCTCGTTCAATATGCTTCTAGGACGTCCCTGGTTGCATAAGGAAGGTGCTATTGCTTCAACCCTTCACCAAAAACTGAAGTTCATCAAAGATGGGAAGTTGTTCACTGTCAGAGGTAATGAAGAGCCAGAGATAGGGCAGATAACAGGAGAAACCTTGATCCTTCCAGTTGCAAAAGCAGATGACTACAACTTGAATGGTTTCGCATTCGACGTTGCTGCTATTTCCTATGAAGATGCCTCTCGGGAGGAGTTGTGTTTGCCGTTTGCCATCAGTCCTGTGGTTGCCAAGATGATGAGAAAAATGAACTACTTCCCTGGTATGAATTTGGCCGTGATCCAAGCAAGGCTGGCGCCCAATCAAACCAAACCATGGAATTTTCGGTCTTGGATATGTACGTACTGAGGAGGAGGAGGAAGCCATGGAAGAATTGTTGAAATTGAAGGAAGAAATCCGCCGCACCGGAAGGGTACTCCCAATGGCTCCATATTCCTTATCGATGAATGGTCATTTTATCAAAGAAGGTGAGACTTCTACATACTATGGGTTTTCTGAACCATGGTATGACTCAGTGAGAGGGATCATGATACCCGGTTTTGAAATATTCAGTGGCCTTGCTCTCCCAGAAACAGAACCGCCGATATATTATGTTGAGAAAGCTGTTGAGGACTGGTTAGTCTACCTTGAGCCAGATGTGCTGGGATCTTTGTTTGAAGAAAATGTGCCTGATGTTGATTACTATTCTGAAGAACAAGAAGAGACAGATTGTGAAGATGTGCTGGTGGCAGTTATTCAGAGTAATGATACCTTTACTGAACCTCAGAGTCAGATTGCACCTGCAACAGAAAATCTTTCAAACTGGAGTTCTGATGTTTTTCCATCTTATTTTATTGCTAAGTCAAGTCTAGTCAAGTCGATTGAATCAGTGTCAGTGCCTAGTCCAGGCGAGTCATTTTCTGAGTTTATTTACTATGTGAATCCTGAGCCTGTTCAGGATGAGTCCAATGATAATGATGTAATTTCTTTCAATTCAATGAAATCTGATTCTCAGTATGTCTCTATGTTTGCTTCTGACTTTAATAATGATAACACTCCCTCCTCAGACGAGGAAGAAGGGATCGACGAAACTCCCCTTGAATTGCAGCATATGCTCAAACAAGAGGAGGAGCGCCGAGCCCAGCCTCTTAAAGATGAAATCAAAATTATAAACATCGGAACAGAAGATTTAATACAGGAAATACGAATTGGAAATACTCTATCCTCTGAAGAGCACGATGAATTAATAAACCTACTTAAGGAATATAAAGAAGTTTTTGCCTGGTCCTACAAAGATATGCCCGGGTTGAGCGAAAACATTGTTCAGCACAAGCTACCTTTGTTACCTGGGATTAAACCTAAAAAGCAGAAGCTAAGGAGAACGAAGCCCGAGTGGGTCTTGAAAGTAGAAGAAGAGGTTACTAAGTAGTTGAATGCTGGATTTCTGCAAGTGGTGGAATATCCAGAATGGCTCGCAAATATAGTACCTGTACCGAAGAAAGATGGAAAGGTGAGAATGTGTGTAGATTTCAGGGATTTGAACAAGGCAAGTCCAAAAGATGATTTCCCTCTACCACATATCGATATCCTGGTAGATAATACGGCCGGGCATGAATTACTATCGTTCATGGATGGCTTCTCGGGCTACAATCAAATTAAGATGGCACCCGAGGACATGGCTAAGACCTCGTTCATTACACAATGGGGGACATATTGCTATCGGGTAATGCCATTTGGTCTTAAGAAAGCTGGTGCGACATACCAAAGAGTAGCTGCAGCTTTACTCCATGACATGATACATAGAGAAGTCGAAGTTTATGTTGATGATATGATTGTAAAGGCCAAGGAAAGGAGAGATCATATCCCGAACCTTAAGAAGTTCTTTGAAAGAATTCTCAAATACCAGCTTCGCCTGAATCCTAGCAAGTGTGTGCTCGGGGTTACCTCCGGTAAGTTGCTTGGATTTATGGTGAGTCAAAGGGGCATAGAGGTAGATCCTCAGAAGATTAAGGCTATCCAGGAGATGCCGCCGCCTAAAACCGAGAAGGAAATTCGGGGATTCCTAGGAAGGATACAGTTCCTGAGACGATTCATCGCTCATCTGACATCAACTTCTGAACCTATCTTTAAGCTCTTAAAGAAAAATACTTCCAAAGTATGGACGGAGGAATGTCAACAGGCCTTCGAGAAGATAAAGCAAAGTTTGGCTGAACCACCGATAGTAGCACCAGTAATACCGGGGCATCCTTTGCTGCTTTACTTGTCAGTAACAGAAACCACAATGGGTTGTATGTTAGCACAGCAAGATCCAAAACCCAAGCATGAAAAGGCTGTGTATTATCTCAGTAAGAAAATGTTGGAGTATGAACAGAAATACACTGTCCTAGAAAAAACCTGCTTAGCTCTGGTTTGGGCTACTCAGCGACTCAGGCATTACCTTTTATCACATAAGGTCTTGCTCCTATCAAGGATGGATCCTCTGAAATATCTTTTTGAAAAACCAGCCTTGACAGGCAGGACTGCCAGATGGTTATTGTTGTTGTCTGAGTTTGACATCACCCATGTAACCCAAAAATCAGTAAAGGGCCGAGTCATTGATGAGCAATTGGCGGAAGCACCCCGAGAAGAAAATCAGCCTTTCAAACCAATGTTCCCAGATGAAGAGATCATGATGGTAGAAGATGAATATCCAGAAGCTGGTTGGATCCTCTATTTTGATGGAGCAGCAAATCAAACAGGGCAAGGAGTAGGGACATTGCTTGTGTCACCCCGAAATGAGCATGTTCCCCTGGCTGTTAAGTTACAATTCAATTGTACCAACAATATGGCAGAGTATGAAGCATGCATTGTTGGGCTTGAGGGTGCATTGGCCTTAGGCATAGAGAATCGACGTATACAGAGATTCAAAGTTAATCATTTGTCAAACTCAAGGAGAGTGGAGAACCAAAGAAGAAAAGCTGCTGCCATATCATGAATACTTGGATATTCTCGCTAAACAATTCCAGTGCGTCACTTTCAGTTATTTGCCAAGGTTGAAGAATAGATTTGCTGATGCCTTAGCGACATTAGCCTCTATGATTGACATACCTCACAATATGAAGATGAGGCCCATCACGGTTCAAGAGCAATGGGCTCCTGCATATGTTGATGCTATAGAGATAGCTGCGAGATGTCCCGATGGTAAACCATGGTATACGGACATAAAGAACTATATCTCAGGCCAGGGGCATCCCAATGAGGTGTCAAATAAGGAAATAAGGACTTTGCAGAGATTGGCAGCTAATTTTTTCATTTGTGGAGGAGAGTTGTATCGACGGTCTTTCGACGGAATTCAGCTCTTATGTGTCACTGAAGATCAGGCAGAAGAAATTCTCGCAGATATTCATGAAGGGGTGTGTGGGCCTCATATGAATGGGAAGATGTTGGCAAGGAAGATCCTACGTCTGGGGTACTATTGGCCGACATTGGAAGCAGATTGTCACACATTTGTGAAGAAATGCTATAAGTGTCAGATACATGCGAATCTCATTCATGTACCACCCACCGAATTGCATTCTCTTACCTCTCCTTGGCCGTTTTCGGTATGGGGAATTGACATCATTGGCAAGATTTCTCCTAGGTCATCTAATGGTCACGAGTACATACTCGTTGCAATTGACTACTTCACCAAGTGGGTCGAGGTCGCTTCTTATGCAAAGCTTACATCCGCATCAGTTGCTAAATTCATGCGCACCAACATCATTTGCAGATATGGAATTCCCCATGAACTTATCTCAAACTTATCTCAGATAACGGATCTCATTTCAAGAAAGAAGTCTTTGCGAAGAGTTCAAGATTAAGCATCATAAATCATCACCTTATCGGCCACAGACAAATGGAGCGGTAGAAGCTGCAAACAAAAATGTCAAGACTATCATTAGCAAGATGTCAGAAACCTATAAGGACTGGTCGAATAAGTTACCGTACGCCCTGTGGGCTTACAGAACATCAATTAGAGCTTCAACTGGGGCAACCCCGTACTCTCTTGTTTATGGGATGGAAGCAGTGCTACCTGTTGAGATCTGTGTACCTTCGCTCCGAATATTGACTGAAGCCAAGTTGCCAGAAAATGAATGGGCAGAGGCCAGATATAAAGAGCTGACCATGCTAGATGAGAAGAGGTTAAAGGCGCTTTACCATGTACAGGGTTATCAGAGCAGAATAGCCAGGGCTTTTAATAAAAAGGTTAAAATCAGAGATCTAGTAGAAGGCAATCTTGTTTTGAAAGATAACCGAGCACCAGTGTTTGACCCAAGAGGCAAATTCAAGCCAAATTGGTCAAGACCATACATTGTGGACCAAATCTTACCCGGAAAAGCCGTCAAGCTCCGTAATTTAAATGGAGAAATATTGCCAGAACCAACAAATCTTGATCAACTCAAGAGGTTCTATGCTTGAACACCAGAAGGCCGTCCTTTGGCCGAATAAATCCCAAATTCATAACCCAAAATTAAAAAATATATAACCTTTTGCAAACCCTTTTGAGCCTAAATAAAATTTTCCTTCAAAACCCAATATACTAGGGGCATTCGCCCTGAACTACGCATGACCTGATCCCTACACTGGGGTACGTAGGCAGCTCGGTCAAACCGAGTTCGGTGGTATCAAAAGAAGAAAATCGATCATTCCAAAAAGAAGTCGAAAAGAAAAAATAAAAAAAATAATAAAAATAAAAAAAAAAGAAAAGAAGAAAAGAAAAAGGAAAAATCCATGCTATTTGAAAAGAAAAGAAAATTAAAATACCTTCAAACTAGGGGCATTCGCCCTGAACTACGCATAACCTGATTCCTATACTGGGATACGTAGGCAACCTATTCACAGGTTCGATCGAAATTCTTGCAAAACCTTAAGCCATTCTTTGAAAAGCCCTACCTCACCTATAAAAGTCCTTTTGGTGTTCGAGTAAAAAAAATGAAAAAAGAAAAAGAAAATAAAAAAAAGAAATAGAGCTTGAAGATCCGCTAGATTGAAAACCTGAAAAGGTGATCTAAGCAAAATTTAGGATCATCTCCCTGCTAAGTTGAAAACCTGAAAAGGCGACTTAGGCAAAAGTTAAGGGGGTGGCCTGCTGAGTCGAAAACCTGGAAAGGCGATTCAAGCAAAAGTTAAGGCCGAGCGGTCCGCCAAGTTGAAAATCCAAAAGGGAAGACTTGGTCGTGGTAAGATTGAGCTCACACCAAAAGAATTATATCGATCTCTGAAGTCGCAGTAGGTCAGGCAAAGCTAATAGCAACAATTCCTGAAACTAGGGGTATTAATTTCAAAGTAATCCGAAAGTTGATAGAAAGTTACATGAAGTATCACTGTCTTAAAAATAAGTGAAGATGTTTATCAATGGAGAAATATTCTTTTAAAGAGGCCAGCCTAAACCAAAAGAAAATACTGATAAATTAGAAGCATCACGAGATTACTGGAGTAGTCTTTCTTATTTTATCTTTTATTACAAATGTCTGTGGTTCTATTTTTAGAAAAAAAATTTCCTTAAGAATTGTTGTAGGGTGCAATCACTCTGAACGCAGGTTCATTAACAGGTTCTGAGAAACTTGGAAAAGGTGAGACTGTCGCGAATGGCAAAAAATTCTTGAAAGAATGATTTCTGGTCAATGAATAGAAGAAGGTTCGAATGCCTCAAACTGGGGCAGGTTGCTAATGAAGTGGCATCTCATATTCAAGCCTTGAAAGTCATTTGCTGCATGGTTTTATTAAATCCTTCCCTTCCAGGATTGTTAATTGAAGATTTCGATTTCCCTTTTTTGATAATCTTTGTCAAAACTCAAATTATCATATCTCTCTGAATCCATTTGAAAATGATATGTTCTCTTTGAGCATCATATAAATGTGATGTCTCATTTCTATGGAATCCGTATAAATACGTCATTTCATTCTCCCGGAGTCCATTTGAAAATGGCCTTTTCTCTTTGAACATCATATAAATGTGATGTCTCATTCCTTGAAATTCATATAAATACGATATTCCATTGTCCTTGAGTTATCTTTGAACATCATATGAATATGGTGTCTCGTTTTCTATGGAATCCATATAAATACGTCATTTCATTCTCCCGGGGTCCATTTAAAAATGGCCTTTTCTCTTTGAACATCATATAAATGTGATGTCTCATTCCTGGGAATTCGTATAAATACGATATTCCATTGTCCTTGAGTTATATTTGAACATCATATGAATATGGTGTCTCATTTTCTGGAAATCCGTATAAATACGTCATTTCATTCTCCCTGAGTCCATTTGAAAATGGTCTTTTCTCTTTGAACATCATACAAATATGATGTCTCATTTCCTTGGAATTCGTATAAATGCGATATTCCATTATCTTTGAGTTATCTTCGAGCATCATATGAATATGGTGTCTCGTTTTTCTTGAAATTCGTATAAATACGTCATTTCGTTCTCTCCGAGTCCATACAATTATGGTCTTTTATTCTCTTTGAACATCATACAAATATGATGTCTCGTCTCCTTGGAAACCGTAAAAATACGGTATTTCATTCTTTTCAAATCATTCGAAAGTGGCCCCTTGTTCTCTTTGAGCATCATATAAATGTGATGACTCATTTCCTTGGAATCCGTATAAATATGGTATTCCATTCCTTTCGAGTCCATACAACTATGGTCTCTTATTCTCTTTGAGCATCACACAAATGTGATATCTCATTTCCATTGGAATCTGTATAAATATGGTATTCCTTTCTCTTCGAGTCCATACAACTATGGTCTCTTATTCTCTTTGAGCATCACACAAATGTGATATCTCATTTCCGTGAAATCCGTACAAATATGGTATTTCATTCTCTCCGAATCCATTCAAAAATGGCTCCTCAATTCTCTTGGAACGTCATACTAATATGATGTCTCATTTTCCTTGAAATCCGTATAAATACGCTATTTCATTCTCGTCGAGCCGTTTGAAAATGGTCTCTGCCCTCTGAACATCATACAACTATGATGTCTCATTTCCTTGAAATCCGTAAAAATACGGTATTTCATCTTATCCAAGCTCATTAAAAAATGATGCTTCATTTCTTCAAAAATCTTTCGAAAGTCATCTGTTATTCTCTAAAAACCATTCGAAAATGGCGTCTAGTTTCCTCTGAAACCGTTCAAAAATGGTATTCCTTTACCTCCGAATATCCATTTGAAAATGGTATCCCATTCTTTCGTTGCCCGTTCGAAAACGGCGCCACATCATAATCATCTTTTGTTCTGGATTGCAAAATTTTTGCACCAAGAGTAAATCTGATTCTCCGTTACTCTAAACTGCCATCTAATGGTGTTTAGAGTAAATAATTTTTGGTATGTGTTCAAATTCTAGGATTTCATCTAGGGTCTTGCATTATGTTAGGTTGCATTGTGTCTAGGGAGTCCTTTGTCGATTAAAGCTACGTAAAATGGCACTGTCACTTTTGCTTTGGTATTCGATGACTACGTCATCTCTACCAAAGAGGGGCATCTGTAGACACCCCCATTTTGCTCCGCTCTAATCAACAAAGAAATTAATGTTTTGTTATCGGTCTTTTTCAGTGTTTTCCATTCCCGTGTCAGTCCCTTATGCTTTCTCGATCTTTTCAATCATTTCCGCCATGTTTCGCATTTTTCCGCTAAGTGTTGAGAGGAGTCATTCACGAGAATTCGAGCAAGGGAGGAATTTGGACCCATTCGGTGGGCCCGCATTGAACATTTGTTTAAATTCGGATCAACCGGGGGGCCCGCATATTGTTTTAATGAAAAATGATTGTTGAGCCTGCTTCGATCTAGTGCATAAAGATGACCATCAAGGGAAAGGTCAAGATCTCAGAAAAATCATTTTTTACACCCAATTTGGTTGCGACCATCAAGTTGAATTATTCAGATAATTCTTGGGAATAATTTTTAGGCACAAATTGGCGTGGATCATCCCATGAAGATGATTTAGGGGGGCAAGATCGGATTAATCTATGAAACTAATTATTGAAATGATTTGGGTTCACATCTTATGTATAATGCGGCCCACCCAATTAAGCGGCTCAGGATCATCATTGGAGGGGATTTAGGGAGGCCTGATTAATTTTAGCGGGACCTGTGTGGAGTGTATCTTGATTCAAATATATAGGCGGGGTTAATTTTAGCGGGACCCACATGAGGTATGTATATTGATTCGAATATGCAGGTGTGGTTAAGAAGAAGAAAATCTAGAGAAAATTAGCAAAATATGTCGTTACCCTTAGAATCTTTCCAATTCCTGGAATTATCACAATCTTGCTCTCTCTCTCTCTCTCCAAATATAGCAGATACACTATTTCTCTTATTTTTGAACAGAGTCGGCGCAACTTTGATTTCCCCTAATATCACGTCTCTAAAGTGATATGGAATTTATTTTGAAATTTCGGCAATTCCTCTTGGATTTGGAAAGAGTGATCAATCTTATATTTCTAGATGTGGAAAGCCTCTCTGGGGGATAAAAAAAAGAAAGAAAAGGAAGAAGGGAGGATGGGTTTCTATAATAAAAGAAATAAAATGGGCAAGCTTGCATGCTAATAAAAATTTACGGTGGCTCTGTTTGGGAAGAGAAGAAAAAAATAGCAACTCTGCGAAAAAAAGGAGGGAGAAACCGAAATAAAAGAAAGGAAGAAGTAACAGAGTGGTTTTTTGTTCGGTTCTTCCCTACCCTCTCCCTCGGTTCTGGTTTTCCCTACTCTCTCCCACGGCTTTCACTCTCCACAGATCCAACTCCCAAACACCTCTCGGCCTCCTCCCAACTCCCAACCATCTATCGGCCTCCTCCATCTCTTTGTCTCGATCATCTACCAACAATTCTCTCTCTCTCTCTCTCTCTCTCTCTCTCTCTCTTTCTCCCCATCACCCTCCACGGCAGCAGCTCTGTAGAAAAAAAAAGAAAAATTTTTAAACAAAAGCCGAGGCTCTGTTTTTCCTCCAGAAAAACACGAACTCTCGAACTCTTATCTCTCTCGGTGATCTCCTTTCTATCTCACATCTTTCCTCCCTCTCCCTACCTCTATCAATTTTTCTCTCTTCTCTATCCTCTGTTTTCACGTTTTTTTATCTCATCCATTGTTTCTGCTCTTCAACCTCTCATCTCTCACATCAACTGATCTTTATCTCTCACTATATTCCCTCTCATTCTCATTTTCTCTCCATCTTGGAAAAAACAGAGTATTGAGATTGCTGTTTGCTGTTTCTTAAAAAAAAAAAAAGAAGCAAACAAACCAAAAACAGAGCATGTGTATTTCTCTCTCTATATCTCTCAAACTCTCTCTCTCTCTCTCTCTCTCTATCTCTCTCGAACTCTCACTCTCATACTCTCCCTCCATATCATTCTCTCTCAGCAGTGAGAAAAACAATAAGAAAAATAAAGAAAAAAAAGGGAGAAAGAAAGACAAAGAAAGGAGATTGGATTGTGCGTCGGCAAGATTTTTTGGACTTTGCGGCTCTCGGATTCGGCGAGGATTTCAATCAAAGGTAGGTGCACAATTCTCGGATTTTTTAGAATTATTTGGTATTTTTTTATATTTTTGCATGATTTTTAAGCATTTAATTGAATTTAATTCAATATTCCAAGGCTTCTCAAAATTTATTGAGCCGGTCGACCAAGCCAACTCGATCGGTCGCAGGATGATTTCTCACTTTTGAAAAATCATCTAGGTTGGTCTCCGCAGACTACCGCAACTCCTTCGGTCGACCGCGATATTGAATTCAAGCCGAAATATTTTTTCAAACAGGTAGCCCTCGGCGGTCGACAGCGCCGGTTCGGCGAAAGAGCCGTTTGAAAGTGCCAGTGGTAGGTGCAACTACCCCACCTACCCAGTTTTATTACGGCTTTGCCAATGTGGGTTTCTAAATCAACTATGGGTATTTAAACATGTTGAGAAACCCCATTTCACACCTTTTGAGCATTTTTCAAACCCTAAAGCTTTACTCTTTGAAATCAAAAGGATCCTTCTTCAAAATCTCTTGAGCATTCAAACTTGCATTCATTTCTTGCCAAGAGGTTCTCCCTAAGCTTTTAGTTTCAATCATTGGGAGGTTTGTGAGCTTTGAGAGTTGTATACGCCTACAAGAAGCTTGAGTGTGTTTCATTTTCTTTTATCCTTCTTTCATTTGCTTTTGAGATTGTAAAGAGGAGTTTCTTGCTTCAAGGCCGGAGTGCAACGAAGAAGAACGTCCTTGGAGGTGGATTTGTAATACAAGGGTGTGTCCCCTTGTTAAGGTGGTGAATGTTGTATACACTTTGTGAGGCGGCGTCAAGGAGTCTCATCATAGTGGAGAAAATCCCAAGGAAAGGCGAAGTATTTAGGTAGTGAGTAGGTCAAGTTGTGACCAAACCACTATAAATCATTGTGTGGTCTCCTTACTCTTTTTCCTCTCTCTTCTGATGTTGGTAATCTCTTTGCCCTTTATTTTGAATATAAGTTGAGCAAGGGATAGAACTAATTAGGCTAATCTCACTTGCCCTAGCTTTTCAAATAGAAATATTTGACAACACCAATTCACCCCCTCTTGGTTGTTGCCATTTGGGATTTCAGAAAGTAAAAGTAAAGCAGAGGGGTTTATATCGTAAGTTCAGGGGGCAGTTTGTGCGCCTGAGATCCTATAATGTCACCACCTCGTACTTGTAGACACCTCATTTTGACCGGACCCTAAACTCCAAAAATTAAGTGAAATCCAAAAATTAAATGGAGCTCTTGAGATATGAATCCCAAAATCGAGCCCGAGTGAAAAGAGCCTGAACCCAAAAAGTGTCCCTTTACAGAACATTTGGAAGCCTTCACAGAGCCTGGGTGATCCCCAGAACCCTGTTAGGAACCTCCATTTCGATGTCCCATCCTTTTCTCTCTTTTTCTTTCTAAAATTTGCAAAAAATCATGAAATGCCCTTGTATTCTTGGTATTGGCACTCCTTATTTGCACCCCTAAGTTTCAATGCTTAATCGCAATCTCATTTTGTTATTTTCACTAACCCATCTTGTATTGGTGTTTATAGAGCCATCAATGGGTCCTTACCATTTCCAAAGTGCCCTACAAGATGAAAAATGAAGAAAAAGACTACCTGAGTGGGTGTGATTATCAAAATATGGTGGTTCTGATATCATTTTCAAAAGAGACAAAGCATATATCCCTCTCTTGTCTTATTTGTACCCTTGTGTCCATGGAAGAGAAGGTGTTGAATATATTATCACTTTACTATATAGAGCCCATTATCTTACCTAGACCCCCCTTTAGAATAAAAAATATTCATAAATGTACCATTAGGGGGCTGTCCAAGAGGGAAAATAAGTTGAACATATCATTTGGATGGAGTCTTGTTACTTCATCTCCCCCTTGTAAGCCAAAAGAACAAAGTAAAATACACAATACAGGGGCTGACTAGAGGAAGTAGAGGGGGGTGAAATATCCATCACATGTGTGCTTATATCAATTCCTGCACATAATTAGTTACAGAACAAAAGAATCGTCAAAAGGGTGCAAATATTGGAAATGGGGTGTGCTGAAATCAGCAAACACCCTAGCTATAAGATGGCATGTCATAGGGCGCAAGTACGCCTACACTCCCAGATATCGCCACATGTCATCCATGCACGAATAGAGCCCAACCATCATGAAGAAAGGCGTTGGAAAACGGCAAAGAGCACACGATCATGACACGTGTCGCCCTCTCGCCGCCCAGGCCTCATCATCAATTATGGAAGGAAAAGGCCGCCAAAGCCATGCGCGCCGACAAGCCAGGGGGACGGCCCAATCCTGCAAAGGAAGGTTTTCTCTCCATAATGATGGAAAGAGCCGCACACCTCCCTTTAAAAGGGAGGGAAAGGAAGAAGAAGAACATGGACCATTTCTGTGGAAAAAAGGACCTTCCTCTGAAGAAAAGGATTTTCACCCGTTCTCCACTCCGCCACACCGGAAAAAGAGGCGTGGCAATAACAGAGGAGGCTAGGAATTCAATCCTACTCTCCCTGCTAGTCCCCTCTGACCCACTCACTCACGCACCCAGGAAAAATTCCGCGCGTTACCCCTGGTAACCCTGATCGGAACCCTTTCCCCCCTCTCGCTGTTCTTTACATTGATTGGTTGAAGGATCTGACTTGGGTGTCGAAGCGGTCGTCCTGGACCCACCCCGGACCCCCCTGACCCCCTTTGTTTGTGATTGCAGACCCCGCGGAGGCCCTCTACCGACCACGCGATCACAGACCCGGATTCAGACGCCATCGTCACCGCCGCCCGAAAGCTCCGCCCCTACTTCCAGGTCCACCCCATTGTGCTTCTCTCTCTCACCATTACTCTGTTTCTCAGTCATCCTCTCTCACGCCCACAACAGCAGCCTTGCATCCTTCTCATTCTCTATCTCACTGTGCCACTCTATATCTCACTTCCTCCCTATCTATCTCTACCTCTCTTGATAATCTCACCCTCTCCCTCTATTTTTTACAATTCTCCTCTCACCTTCTGTTTACACTCTCCCTCTCATCTCTCCATCTTTCCCATTCGGTTTCTCAAGCTCCTCACTTACCAACTTTGTCTGTCTGTTCCTCTATTAATCCCACTCTCTCAATCTCTCTCTCTCTATCTGTCCCACACTCTCTGCCACTCTCACATTCTCCTTCCCTATCTCTCTCTCCCCATCAACAGTGAAAAAATAATAATAATAAAAAAAACGACAAAGAAAGAAAGAAAGAAAGCGGACATCGGATCGAGCGTCGGCGAGATTTTCCGGATTTTTCGGCTTTTGGATTCGGCGAGGATCTCGATCTAAGGTAGGTGCACAATTCTCAGATTTTTCCAGGATTATTTAGTATTTTTTATGTATTTTGTATGGTTTTTAGCATTTAATTGAATTTAATTGAATATTATATGTATGTGCTCAAAATCATGATCTACGTGAGTGTTTCAATTCCGATTCGTCCCGAAATTTAATACACTGATCTATTTTAATAGACTAAAATAACCATCGGATCGGATCGGACATTGAATCAAAGGATTTCGAAAATTTGAGTGAGGAGTGGAATTTTGTTTAAAATAATGGCTGAGAAATTACAAAATTCGAAAAAATAGCTATCTCAGGATGATTGATTTTGCGGAATTTTAAATTTTTCTTGTGTTCATCACATCAGAACAAGATTAAGGGACGTTTTCCGAAGTCGTAATTTTCTCAAAAATCATGTTTTAAAAATAGAAAACTCTTCAAAAATATCTTTTTGACGAAGAAAAATAAAATATATACTAAATAGATTTCAAAATTAATGAAAATTTTTGAGAGAATAATATCGTACTGATACATTCTACCATGAATGTTTAAAGATTTTTGGATTTTGTTTGGTATATTATTTGATGCTTTTTTTGAAAATTATCAGATTTTGTGAGAATTTTTACTGACATCAAATCACAATTCAAATTCTTAAAATTTTTACAATCGTCTTATATTTCATATTTCTTAATGCTGTAAAATTTTCAATTGATTTTGATCTTATTCCCTAAAGGTTGTAGTGTAAATTCATAATCTGGTCTGAAAATTGAAAAATCCGAAATTGATAGTAAATAGTCTCTAAAATTCATGAAACTCTCATATCATGTTATGTTTACTTATATCTTAATACTGTAGAAATTCCAATGAATTTAGATTTCTATTACTAGTAGTTTCTGTGTTATTTTTGCAATCTGGTCATATTATTATTAAATCAAAATTAAATAGGAGCTTAATGTAAAAATCTGTAAAATTCTTCCAGTAAGCTACATATATTTCCATCTTGTTTCTGTAGAAATTTCAATTCGTTTCGAATTTATTTGCAATAAATTCACTTGTAAAATCACTCATGCGGTTTAAAATTGATAAAATCCACTCAAAATTGAAATTAATTAAAAATCATTACCAAAATTTCTAAAGAACCTTAAATTTTTGTCACATATTATTTCCTTAATCCATTGAAACAGAAATCTTAGGATCCTTAGATTTTCCTGGTAAAATGGCCAGTGCATCCATAATCGTATCCCAATTGTAACCGATCTTTGACAATTTGAATATTTAAGCTATAGCATGTTATTGGCTCCGAGGTTACTGTCCACGGAAATTCTGAGATATGTCAGGCAATAAGGTGCTATAACCTAAGTATTAAATTGCACAAGGAAAGAGCGCACGATTCCCTTCCTTGGATGCTATTCGAGGCCGAAATTGGTGAACCCTAGAACCTTTGGTATTCCTTAAATGTCCAGAAACCGAAAATCCTTGAAATCTGAAATTAATTAACTTCAAGAACTTGAATCGATTTGTCTCGAGTCTTTCGGAACCATGGGATTATGGTTTCCGTCGTAAGAACCATAAGAGCCCAATTTAGGAACACTGGTGTTAGGTCGTGTCCTAGGTTTTAGGGAGTCTTAGGTTTTAAGGAGTCCTAGAGTTAGAAGTCCAGCCTCATCACGGACGTTTGCTATGGATAGCAACCGTGCCATAGGTCTAGTTACACTAGTCACCCAATCTTTCCCTAGGACAAGCCTAGTAAATTAGGATGTAGGCTAACCTGCATTAGTCTAAAGGACAACTTGCATTTAGATAAGAATCATATAGCATCTTAGATGAAATCCTAGGATAATAAAATCCTCAACTTGAATTAAATAACTTCTCTTAAAACTGTTGAAACAGTCAATCCCGTCTAGGTCGGTGTCTTAGTTGAGTTAGGCATAAGTAGCTTAGCTTAGGTGCACCGAACTACGTCGACTCTGATCCCAGTGAGGCTTGGGTACGTAGGCAGCTTGGATGTCTGAAGGCATACCAACCACGAGTCGGCTCCACAACAAATTGTGGGGTTTTCTATATTAATTTTCTTGTAAATGCTTAATTAAATCACTTAGGACTTTCCATGAAATTAGAATTTTATGAAAACTTTCACTTAGATTGAATCCAGACAAATTAAGAAATCAAGATACACATTTAGGATTCATAGTGAAATTAGATTTTATGATGCATGTCACTTAGTTCGCACATTAACAGAGAGTTGAATGAGCCATTTAAAATAAATTTAAAAGACTTAACTTTTGGAATTGAAGACCGATTATCGGGCAGGAATTGTGCATGTGGTGGATAATTCCCCATACCTTCCATTCTTGTAATCAGGTAACGAGTCTAGGTTTCTGGTTAATTATGGGTCCTAGATCCCACATCTAGGTGGCGACTCTGTCAGTCTCTTTTGTGTGGAATTCGTATTGCCTTAGTGAACCCAAGTTCACATAAAAGATGAATTAAAATCAATAATTAAAATGCACACGCCAATCGCGTGGGTACGAGAGACCAAGAGAGAGCGTGACGGCTCGCGCCCCAACCCTCTCGCGAGATCGGGTCCCACAGTTTGGCGACTCTGCTGGGGACCACCTAACTTCATTAAAACTTCAAAAGATAACTCATTTGAATTTAATTTAACTGGCTCATAAAAACTCTATCTCTTTTATGTTTGCTAGATTAGTTTAGTTTGTATGTTTTATTTTCTCATCACATTTTACTCAAACTTAATCTAACAAAACCTGAAGGCATCATAGATTGCGCAAACATATTGCACACACTTACATCACTTGCATCTAAACCCTTGCATCTCACATGCACACACGTCCTATTTTAGGAACCCGGAGTGTTATCTAGCATGGTTGACTGGGATTTCATCACCTGGTGCCTCTGTGCTAGAGAAGCATTCCACCCTTAGCCTAGCACCTTATGGTGCGTAAACGGATCTCTTGTTCACGTACTGATACGCCGGACACTGGTACAGTATATCGAACATGGATTCGCGCTAAGGGAACTCTTGGCCTTACCCCTAGATTAACCCACACATGCATGTAGTATACGAACACATGTGCATCACGTGTGTGAGCCTAGTTTAGGATATCCTACCCATTTGTGTCTAGAATAGGCCGTAGTCCATCTTCCAATGGCTACGATCGGTCATAAGTACACAAACAAAGTCATGAGTCGAGATCCTCTCTCCACTCCGCTAGATTATGATTAGGGTTGATGCCTTCAGGTAACACTGATAAAATGTGAGAAGATTAAAAACTTTTCCTTTGGGGTTAGGATGTAAATCCCATCATTTCCAAAGATCTCATAGGATTAGTCATTCATGATCTATCCGTTAAAAGCAATCTTATGCTATTTCATCTCATCTCTTGATCATACGTCTTTCAATCTTCTATCATGTGATTCGATCATGTATCCATACTTTCTTTATACTGGCAGGAACTTATCCCAATCTCGTGTTCATGTAATCTTGATCATTCTTGTATCCCTTCTCTTGGCTTACAGGCACCATGTCTACTCGTACAATTCTTGATTGGATCCGTGGTACATTAAGAGAATCCCACATCTATGCCATAAGTGAGCAAGAGAAAAATCTCTTCGGCTACACGGCAACCATTAAGCTCGATTGGGGATTACTCTATGTCGCATCAGAGTGTTGGGATCCGATTCATCATGTCTTCCGTTTTGGCAACCAAGAAATGTGTCCCACCTTTGAAGAATGGTGTGCCTTATTGGAATATCTTGTGGATGGCCCTCTAGTGAAGCCATCCTGTGTTCCAGATTATCGTCCTTTGTTCCTTCGCTTAATGAATAATCCAGATGAATCCATGAACTCTTTCATGAAAGGCCAAGCGGTGTCCATGCAACAACTGATTGACATTTACCCTCCTGTTGGACACATTGGTGCTGTTGATATTCAAAAAGCCCGACGTCGCGCTTTGAGATTCTGCTCCTTTGCCAGGTTCCTCACCGTCCAGCCTTCTCGCTTTGCGTCAGCGGTTCTTTTGGACCTCGTCGATCAAATGGATCGTGGCGCCAATCCAATTCCTACTATGTTTGCAGAAACCTTCAATGGATTGGATGACATGGCTCGTTTTCTTGCCAGCTCAGGTCCAGGCTCTTATGTTCGCTCTTTCGTTGGGTCTTTCTCAGGATGTCCTGCATTACTCCAGGTGTGGTTATGCCACAAGCTAAAAATTGCAGCTCCTGTCCATTTCGATCATACGTTATACACCTTCAGTGAATGGCGTCATGATGTTTCTTTCGATCATAAAAGCGATTGGGTTGAATGGTTAAATTCTCGCCAACAAGATCAGATTTATTGGCAAATTCCTGGAATCCTAGAAGCTATCTTCAACACCGGAGAAGCTAACTACGTTCCCCTTCTTGGTCTCAAAAAGACTTCCTTTTATGTTCCTGCCAGGATCCTGCGTCAGTATGGAAGGGAGCAATCTATTGTGCTTCCACTTCGTCATTTTTATCCGCCTGAGGATATCAAGCCCAAGATTGTCAAAGCCGTTTCATCTGCTTGGGATGTCAGAATCATCAAACCTTTAAAAGAGTCAGCTGAGGAAGATTGTCGTCCGAAGAAGTCTAAAAAGAATGCTTAGTTCCATGTTTAATCTTATCCGTTTATCTTTGAAAGAATGAACCATGTACTCAAGCTTCAATGATTGATCAATAAAGTTCATCTTTCTCTCTCATTATCTTGGTCTATGCGTGCATCATTGTCTACTTCTTTCTGATTTTAAAATATGTCTTTCAAATATTTCAGGGCAGTAAACACCATAGCTAACCCCACTACTCCTTGGGTTCGGATCTCTTCACGATTGGACAGGAATTCTGTCTCTCCACCACCCTCTCTGAGAACCCCAGCATTTCCTTCTTTCTCATCCTCACCAATGGCAGACAACCAAGATGGCCTTCCACCCGCTGCTATTACCGATACTCTTACCTTGATTCTCTAGCAGCTTCAAGAACTCAAAGAAGAGAACCGAGTTATCAAGGCTCAGCTTTCTGAGAAGTTGGGACCGTCGTTGTCCAAAGATAAAGGGCCCATGCACCAAGCAGCTACTTCAGTAGCACCTGCCCAGCCAGTGTTCATCACTATCCCTGATAAAGCCGAAGAAGACTTAGAAGAAGAGCAGTACAGCGAGGATCACAGTAAGCCTCCTCAGTCCATGGTTGATAAAACTGTTATGGAGAAATTAAAAACTCTTACCAGGAAGGTACAAGACATCCAGTTTCAAGACCAGGGTGGTTTCAATCCATGTGACCTTACACTGTTTCCCGAAATCAGCCTTCCTGCTCTCATTTTCAAATGCCAGATTTCGACAAATATGATGGTGTGGGTTGTCCAATCACACATCTGCAAATGTTCACCATCATGTGTCAGCCTCAAGGCTTGTCTCCTGAGCAAATGGCTCAATTGTTCCCAGTTTTCCTAACCAAGGTTGCTAGGAGATGGTTCATGGTCCTAGACAAGACTCGTTATAGGACATGGAAGGATATCGGCGAGCAATTCATCAGGCAATTCAAATATGATGGTGGGACAGAAATCACTAGAAAGGATTTAGAGAGAACCAAGCAAGACTCGAGGGAATCCTTTCTGATTTTTGTGAAAAGATGGAGGAGACTAGCAGCTCAGATGATGGAGCGCCCGTCTGAGGAAGAGCAGGTTCAAATAATCATGAAAAATATTTCCCCCCAACTCCAGTATCACATGTCATTGCAATATTATCCAGACTTCAAGCACTTCATTATGGTAGGCACCCAGATAGAGGAGGCTATGGCTCAAGGTGTATTCAACCGTAGCAACCCAAACCCCAGAGATTTCAAAAAAATCCCCACCAGCCCAAGTCAGTAGTATCTCTCGTTCCAATGCTCAGCCCTCTAAATCCCAAGAACCTTTAGTGATGGACTATGCTCAACCCGCGACCGCACCTCGGCAACAAACCCGGGTAGAATTTACCCCTCTTCCCATTCCATCTTCAGAGGTGGTTAAGCAGTGTCTTGCTTCAGGTCGCATAACCCTACCTGCCATCCGGCCTCCCCCCAATCCTCTACCTGCAAATTGGCGAGCTGACCTGCACTGTGAGTATCACAGGGTCCTGGTCATCTTACTGACAACTGCATTGCCTTGAAATTTAGAATCCAGAAAGTCATTGATGAGAAAGTCATTGCATTCCAGCCTAGACCCAATGTTACCCAAAACCCGCTACCTGGTCATGCTAACCCTCCTGCTGCCGTTAATGCCATAACCATAGGAGATTCTGAGTTTGACCCTCTCACCCTCATATGTGCCTTAGAACCCATTTCCGAGCCTCAAATCATCTTCTGTGATGAATCATACCTAAGAGAGTCTGTACCTCCCTTGGTGATCACCTATGAGCCGCAAGTCCCTCAAGTTATTACTTATGATGAGCCAGAATTGGATGAAGTTAGACATGTTACAAGGGGCGGAAGATATTTCAAACCTGCTGAATTAAGAGTCGAAAATCCCGGGGCATTGGCTCGAGGAGAAGAGCCGCAGTATGTGAAAGACCCAGATGATGAGGTTGTGCAACAGTTGAAGAAAACTCAGGCCGTTATATCTGTTTGGGGATTGTTGATAGCATCAAAGAAACACAGAGAGGCTGTGTTGAAAGAATTGAATACCACGCAGGTATCCTCAGAAATATCTCCAGAGCAACTAGCTGAAGTTGTTGCTCTAACCCAGGCCACCAGGGTCATCAGTTTCTCAGATCAGGAGCTGCCTCCTCAAGGTCGGAATCATGCTAGAGCTCTTCATGTCACTATTGTCTGTGAAGGCAAGAAAGTACCATCTGTGTTAGTGGATAACAGATCTGCATTGAATGTGTATCCATTGAGAACTGCTGTTACCTTGGGTTTTGGCCCCACTGATTTTGCCGAATCAACCCTTGGAATCCTCGCATATGACAACACCCGCAGAAATGTGGTCGGGGTCCTTACCACCAAGATTATTGTAGGCGGTCAAGAATTTGAGGTTGAGTTTCAGGTTATTGATATCAAGGCCTCGTTCAATATGCTTCTGGGACGTCCCTGGTTGCATAAGGAAGGTGTTGTTGCTTCAACCCTTCATCAAAAATTGAAGTTCATCAAAGATGGGAAGTTGTTCACTGTCAGAGGTGACAAAGAGCCAGAAATAGGACAGATAACAGGAGAAACTCTGATCCTTCCAGTTGCAGAAGCAGAAGATTATAACTTGAATGGTTTCACGTTCGACGTTGCTACTATTTCCTATGAAGAGGCCTCTCGGGAGGAGTTGTGTTTACCTTTTGCTATCAGTCCTGTGGTTGCCAAAATAATGAGAAAAATGAATTACTTTCCTGGTATAAATTTGGGCCATGATCCAAGCAAGGCATCTCACTGGCGCCCAATCAAAGCAAACCATGGAATTTTTGGTCTTGGATATGTACCTACTGAGGAGGAGGAAGAAGCCATGGAAGAATTGTTGAAATTGAAGGAAGAAATCCGCCGCATCGGAAGGGTACTCCCAATGGCTCCATATTCCTTATCGATGAATGGTCACTTTATCAAAGAAGGCGAGACTTCTCCATACTATGGGTTCTCCGAACCATGGTATGACTCGGTGACAGGAATCATGATACCTGGTTTTGAAATATTTAGTGGCCTTGCTCTCCCAGAAACAGAACCGCCGGTATATTATGTTGAGAAGACTGTTGAGGACTGGTTAGTCTACCTTGAGCCAGATGTGTTGGGGTCCTTGTTTGAAGAAGATAAGCCTGATGTTGCTTGGCAGGGGTTGCCAGTTTTAGATCATTCTGAAGAGCAAGAAGAAACAGACTGCGAAGATGTGCTAGTAGCGGTTATTCAGAGCAACGATACCTTCACTGAACCTCAGAGTCAGATTGCACCTGCAACAGAAAATCTTTCAAACTGGAGTTTTAGTGTTTTTCCTACTTATTTTATTAAGTCAAGTCCCATCAAGTCGATTGAATCCGAGTCAGTGCCTAGTCCAGGCGAGTCATTTTCTGATTTTATTTACTATGTGAATCCTGAGCCTGTTCAGGATGAGTCCAATGATAATGATGTAATTCCTTTCAATTCAATGAAATCCCATTCTCAGTATGTCTCTGTGTTTGCTTCTGACTTTAATAATGATAACACTCCCTCCTCAGATGAGGAAGAAGGGATCGACGAAACTCCCCTTGAATTGCAGCATATGCTCAAACAAGAGGAGGAGCGCCGAGCCCAGCCTCTTAAAGATGAAATCGAAATTATAAACATCGGAACAGAAGATTTAATACAGGAAATACGAATTGGAAATACTCTATCTCCTGAAGAGCGTGATGAATTAATAAACCTACTTAAGGAAGATAAAGAAGTTTTTGCCTGGTCCTACAAAGATATGCCCGGGTTGAGTGAAGACATTGTTCAGCACAAGCTACCTTTGTTACCGGGAATTAAACCTAAAAAGCAGAAGCTAAGAAGAATGAAGCCCGAATGGGTCTTGAAAGTAGAGGAAGAGGTTACTAAGCAGTTGAATGCTGGATTTCTGCAAGTAGTAGAATATCCAGAATGGCTCGCAAACATAGTACACGTACCAAAGAAAGATGGAAAGGTGAGAATGTGTGTAGATTTCAGGGATTTGAACAAGGCAAGTCCAAAGGATGATTTTTCTCTACCACATATCGATATCCTGGTAGACAATACGCCGGGCATGAATTACTATCTTTCATGGATGGTTTCTCGGGCTACAATCAAATTAAGATGGCACCCGAGGATATGGCTAAAACCTCATTCATTACACAATGGGGGACATATTGCTATCGGGTAATGCCATTTGGTCTTAAGAATGCTGGTGCGACATACCAAAGAGCAGCTACTGCCTTACTCCATGACATGATACATAGAGAAGTCGAAGTTTATGTTGATGATATGATTGTAAAAGCCAAGGAAAGGAGAGATCATATCCCGAACCTTAAGAAGTTCTTTGAAAGAATACTCAAATACTAGCTTCGCTTGAATCCTAGCAAGTGTGTATTCGGGGTTACCTCTGGTAAGTTGCTAGGATTCATGGTGAGCCAAAGGGGCATAGAGGTAGATCCACAAAAGATTAAGGCTATCCAGGAGATGCCACCGCCTAAAACCGAGAAGGAAATTCGGGGATTCCTAGGAAGGATACAATTCCTAAGACGATTCATTGCTCATCTTACATCAACTTGTGAACCTATCTTTAAGGTCCTAAAGAAAAATACTTCCAAAGAATGGACGAAGGAATGTCAACAGGCCTTTGAGAAGATATAACAAAGTTTGGCTGAACCACCGATAGTAGCACCAGTAATACCGGGGCATCCATTGCTGCTTTACTTGTTAGTAACAGAAACCACCATGAGTTGTATGTTAGCACAGCAAGATCCAGAAACTAAGCATAAAAAGGCTGTATATTATCTTAGCAAGAAGATGTTGGAGTATGAACAGAAGTATACTGTCCTAGAAAAAACCTGCTTAGCCTTGGTTTTGGCTACTCAGCGACTCAGGCATTACCTTTTATCACATAAGGTCCTGCTTTTGTCAAGAATGGATCCTCTGAAGTACCTCTTTGAAAACCAGCCCTGACAGGTAGGACTGTCAGATGGTTATTGTTGTTGTCGGAGTTTGACATCACCCATGTAACCCAAAAATCAGTAAAGGGCCGAGCCATTGCTGAGCAATTGGCAGAAGCACCCCGAGAAGAAAATCAGCCTTTCAAGCCGATGTTCCTAGATGAAGAGATTATGATGGTAGAAGATGAATATCCAGAAACTGGTTGGACCCTCTATTTTGATGGAGTAGCAAACCAAACAGGGCAGGGAGTAGGGGCATTGCTTGTGTCACCCCGAAATGAGCATGTTCCCCTTGCCGTTAAGTTACAATTTAGTTGCACCAACAATATGGCAGAGTATAAAGCATGCATTGTTGGGCTTGAGGCCGCATTGGCCTTAGGCATAGAGAATCTTGATGTATATGGAGATTCGAAGTTAATCATTTGCCAAACTCAAGGAGAGTGGAGAACCAAAGAAGAAAAGCTACAGCCATATCATGAATACCTAGATGCTCTCGCCCAACAATTCAACTCTTATGTGTCACTGAAGATCAGGCAGAAGAAATTCTCGCAGATATTCATGAAGGGGTGTGTGGGCCTCATATGAATGGAAAGATGCTGGCAAAGAAGATCCTACGTCTGGGGTACTATTGGCCAACATTGGAAGCAGATTGTCATACATTTGTGAAGAAATGCTATAAATGTCAGATACATACGAATCTCATCCATGTATCACCCACCGAATTGCATTCTCTTACCTCTCCTTGGCCGTTTTCGGTATGGGGAATTGACATCATTGGCAAGATTTCACCCAAATCGTCTAATGGTCACGAGTACATACTCGTTGCAATTGACTACTTCACCAAGTGGGTCGAGGCCGCTTCTTATGCAAAGCTTACATCTGTATCAGTTGCTAAATTCATACGCACCAACATCATTTACAGATATGGAATTCCCCATGAACTTATCTCAGATAATGGATCTCATTTCAAGAAGGAAGTAATCTCTCTTTGCGAAGAGTTCAAGATTAAGCATCATAAATCCTCGCCTTATCGCCCACAGACGAATGGAGCGGTGGAAGCTGCAAACAAAAATGTCAAGACTATCATTAGCAAAATTTCAGAAACTTATAAGGATTGGTCGAATAAGTTACCGTACGCCTTGTGGGCTTACAGAACATCAATTAGAGCTTCAACTGGGGCAACCCCTTACTCTCTAGTTTATAGGATGGAAGCAGTGTTACCTGTTGAGATCCGTGTACCTTCGCTCCGAGTGTTGACTGAAGCTAGGTTGCCAGAAATGAATGGGCAGATGTCAGGTATAAAGAGTTGAACATGTTAGATGAGAAGAGGTTAAAGGCGCTTTACCATGTACAGGGTTACCAGCGCAGAATAGCCCGGGCTTTTAATAAAAAGGTTAAAATCAGAGATCTAGAAGAAGGCAATCTTGTTCTGAAAGAGAATCGAGCACAAGTGTTTGACCCAAGGGGCAAGTTCAAACCAAATTGGTCAGGACCCTACATTGTGGACCAAATCTTACCCGGAAAAGCCGTCAAGCTCCGTAATTTAAATGGAGAAATATTGCCAGAACCAACAAATCTTGATCAACTCAAGAGGTTCTATGCTTGAACACCAGAAGGCCGTCTTTTGGCCGAATAAATCCCAAATTCATAACCCAAAATTAGAAAATATATAACCTTTTGCAAACCCTTTTGAGCCTAAATAAAATTTTCCTTCAAAAACCCAATATACTAGGGGCATCCGCCTTGAACTACGCATGACCTGATCCCTACACTAGGGTACGTAGGCAGCTCGGTCAAACCGAGTTCGGTTGTTTCAAAAGAAGAAAATCAATCATTTCAAAAAGAAGTTGAAAAAAAAATCATGCAAAAAGAAAAGAAAAAGTAAAATACCTTCAAACTAGGGGCATTCGCCCTGAACTACGCATGACCTGATCCCTACACTGGGGTACGTAGGCAGCTCGGTCAAACCGAGTTCGGTTGTATTAAAAGAAGAAATTCAATCATTCTAAAAAGAAGATGAAAAAAAAAAAACAAGAAGAAGAAAGAAAAAAAAAGAAGAAAATCCATGCAAAAAGAAAAGAAAATTAAAATACCTTCAAACTAGGGGCATTCGACCTGAACTGCGCACGACCTGATTCTTTCACTGGGATACGTAGGCAACCTGTTAACAGGTTCGGTCGAAACTCTTGCAAAACCTTAAACCATTCTTTGAAAAGCCCTACCTCACCTATAAAGTCCTTATGGTGTTCAAGTACAAAGAAAGAGAAATAAAATAAAAAATAAGAAAAAGAAAATTAAAAAAAGAAATGGAGCTTGAAGATCCGCTAGATTGAAAACCTGAAAGGGCGATCTAGGCAAAATTTAGGATCATTCCCCTGCTAAGTTGAAAACCTGAAAAGGCGACTTAGGCAAAAGTTAAGGGGGTGGCCTGCTGAGTCGAAAACCTGAAAAGGCGATTCAGGCAAAAGTTAAGGCCGAGCGGTCCGCCAAGTTGAAAATCCAAAAATGACGACTTGGTCGTGGTAAGATTGGGTTCACCCCAGAAGAATTACATCGATCTCTGAAATCACAGTAGGTCAGGCAAAAATAACAATGATTCCCGAAACTAGGGGCATTAATTTCAAAGCAATCCGAAAGTTGATAGAAAGATACATGAAGTATCACTGTCTTAAAAATAAGTGAAGATATTTATCAATGGAGAAATATTCTTTTAAAGAGGCCAGCCTAACCCAAAAGAAAATACTGATAAGTCAGAAGCATCACGAGATTACTGGAGTAATCTTTCTTATTTTATCTTTTATTACAAATGTCTGTAGTTCTATTTTTAGAAAATTTTTTACAAATTCTATCTTAAGAATTGTTGTAGGGTGCAATCACTCTGAAGGCAGGTTCATTAACAGGTTCTGAGAAACTTAGAAAAGGTGAGACTGTTACGAATGGCGAAAAAATCTTTGAAAAGATGATCTCTGGTCAATGAATAGAAGAAGGTTAGAATGCCTCAAACTGGGGCAGGTTGCTAATGAAGTGGCATCTCATATTCAAGCCTTTAAAGTCCTTTGCTGTATGGGTAATTAAATCATTTGCCTCTAAAGTTGTTAATTGGAAATTTTGATTTCTTTTTCTGATAATCTCTGTCAAAACTCAAATTATCATATCTCTCTGAATCCATTTGAAAATGATATGTTCTCTTTGAGCATCATATGAATATGGTGTCTCATTTTCTTGAAATCCGTATAAATACGTCATTTCATGCTCCCTGAGTCCATTTGAAAATGGTCTTTTCTCTTTGAACATCATATAAATGTGATGTCTCATTCCTTGGAAGTCGTATAAATATGATATTCCATTGTCTCTGAGTTATCATTGAGCATCATATGAATATGGTGTCTCATTTTCTTGAAATCCGTATAAATACGTCATTTCATTCTCCTTGAGTCCATTTGAAAACATCATATAAATATGATGTCTCATTTCCTTGGAATTCGTATAAATACGATATTCCATTATCTCTGAGTTATCTTTGAGCATCATATGAATATGGTGTCTCATTTTCTTGAAATCCGTATAAATACGTCATTTCATTCTCCCTGAGTCCATTTGAAAGTGGTCTTTTCTCTTTGAACATCATATAAATGTGATGTCTCATTCCTTGGAATTCGTATAAATACGATATTCCATTGTCCTTGAGTTATCTTTGAGCATCATATGAGTATGGTGTCTCATTTTCTTGAAATCCGTATAAATACGTTATTTCATTCTCTTCAAGTCCATATAACTATGGTCTTTTATTCTCATTGAGTATCATACAAATGTGATATCTCATTTTCTTGGATTCCGTATAAATACGGTATTTCATCTTATCCGAGTCCATTCAAAAATGATCCCTTAATTTTCTTTGAGCATAATACAAATGTGATGTCTCATTTCCATGGAATTCATATAAATATGTTGATTCGTTTTCTCCAGGCTCATTCGAAAATGGTCTCTTACTCTCCTTTGAGCACCGTACAAATACGGTATCTCATCCTTTCTCAATCTATTCGAAAATAGTTTCTTATTCCTCTTCGGGATCCATACAAATATGGTTGCTCATTCTTTGGGAAATCGTACAAAGACGGTGACTCATTCTGATATATCATTCCTTATGGGCCTGTACAACTTCGGGGTCTCATTCTTATCAGGTCCGTACAGATACGGTCTCTTAGCCCTTCGACCTCGTACAACTACGAGACCTCATTCTTGTTGAAATCATTCAAAATGATATCTTGTGTCCTTTGAATTCATATAAATATATCTGAGCCCATTCAAAAATGATGCTTTGTTTTCATTAAAAATCTTTCGAAAGTCATCCATTATTCTCTCTGAGACCATTTGAAAATGGCGTCTCGTTTCCTCTGAAACCGTTCAAAAACGGTATTCCTTTCCCTCCGAAAATCCATTTGAAAATGGTATCCCATGCCCGTTCGAAAACGGCACCGCATCATAATCATCTTTTGTTCTGGATTGCAAGATTTTTGCACCCAGAGAAAAGCCGATTCTCCGTTATTCTAAACTGCCATCTCATGGTGTTTAGGGTAAGTAATTTTGATATATGTTCAAATTCTAGGATTTCATCTAGGGTCTTGCATTATGTTAGGTTGCATCGTGTCTAGGGAGTCTTTCGTCGATCGAAGCTACGCAAAATGGTTCCGTCACTTTTGCTTTGGTATTCAATGACTACGTCATCTCTACCAAAAAGGGGCATCTGTAGACACCCCAATTTTGCTCCGCTTTAATCAACAAAGAAGTTAGCGTTTTGCTATCGGTTTTTCAAGTGTTTTCCATTCCCGTGTCCGTCCCTTATGCTTTCTCGATCTTTTCAATCATTTTCGCCATGTTTCGCATTTTTCCGCTAAGTGTTGAGAGGGGTTATTCACAAGAATCCGAGCAAGGGAGAGCTTGGACCAGTCGGTGGGCCCGCATTGAACATTTGTTTAAATTTGGATCGACAGGGGGCCGCATATTGTTTTAGTGAAAAATGAGTTTTGAGCCTACTTCGATCTAATGCATAAAGATGTCCATCAAGGGAGCGGTCAAGATCTCAGAGAAGTCATTTTAACAACCAATTTTTTTTTTGTGGCGATCATCAAGTTGAGCTATTCAGATAGCCCTTGAAAATGATTTAAGGAGCACAACGAATTTATAGTGAGGTCCATTAATTGAGTGGCTCGGATCATCCCATGAAAAATTATTTGAGGGCCCAACCCATTTGCATTGCAGCCCACTAATTGGGCGGATTGGATCATTCCAAATGGGCTTCATCCCAAATTCGGTTACCATGGGTGGGCCCTGCTTATTGTGCAACCTTCCATCCTAAATTGGGCCACCATGTGTGGGCCTTATTTAAAAATATTCCCGATGAAGAGCTAACCGTTTGAGATTGGGTTTCCCAAATAAAATTCTATTTTTAGGAGGAGGTAATGATAGAATTAAAAGGGACTCATTAGGAATTCTAAAAAAAGAAGAAGAAGAAAGGGACGACTAGTGCAACTGTGCCTTCTATAAGCTGGCAATGTTGAGATCGTTCTATTGAGGGAATGGAGCATGAAGCAGGAAATTCCTTAACTGGTTTTTGGTAAGCAATTTCGGCTCTCTTTATTCTTGGAAGGAAGCAGCTAGCACTTTCTTAAAAGGCACTTCTCTATACGACCTGGTAAAAATAAAAAATAAAAAATCGATTTAGAAGAGGCAGCTGTGATAAGAAGAGAGGGGGGAGAAGAAAAAGAAAAGAAAAATGATGGTCTGTTGGCCGAAGAAAACAAGCTCTGTTTTCTACTCTTGAAGAATAATAGCCGCTCGGTCTCGGTGAGGAGACAACCTCTCTCTGTCTCGGTGATCTCCTAGCATCTCTCTCACACAGCACCCCATCTCCCTTACATCTTCTCTCCATGCTCCGAAGCTCTCTCTCTGCTCTCGACTCTCTCTAGCCCATTAAAGAACAAAAACAGAGCATCCCTCCCTTTGTTTTTCATCTCACAGCCATCTCTCAACCCCTCAAGCATTCAACATCCGTCTCTACTCTTCCTTCTCTAACTTTCCAAAAAACAGAGTATCGTTTTTTACCAAAAAAAAAAAAAAAAAAAAAACAAGAAAAAGTAAGAGTGCCGTATTTTCTCTCACCCTCTCCATATCTTACTCTCTTTGTTCCTCTCACTCTCTCCATATCACTATCTCCATTTCTTGGTCTCCATTACCCTCTCTGTGTCTCTCTTATTCTTGAATTCTCTGTGTCTTTCTCGGACTCACCATCCTTCTCATTCTCTATCTCTCACTCACACTCTCTGTTTCTTGGATTCTCTCTTTCCCTCCTATTCTCAGTTTCTCTCTCACCATTACTCCTATTCTCATTCTCTCTCTCACCATTACTCTGTTTCTCAGTCATCCTCTCTCACGCCCACAACAGCAGCCTTGCATCCTTCTCATTCTCTATCTCACTGTGCCACTCTATATCTCACTTCCTCCCTATCTATCTCTACCTCTCTTGATAATCTCACCCTCTCCCTCTGTTTTTTACAATTCTCCTCTCACCTTCTGTTTACACTCTCCCTCTCATCTCTCCATCTTTCCCATTCGGTTTCTCAAGCTCCTCACTTACCAACTTTGTCTGTCTGTTCCTCTATTAATCCCACTCTCTCAATCTCTCTCTCTATCTGTCCCACACTCTCTGCCACTCTCACATTCTCCTTCCCTATCTCTCTCTCCCCATCAACAGTGAAAAAATAATAATAATAAAAAAAACAACAAAGAAAGAAAGAAAGAAAACGGACATCGGATCGAGCGTCGGCGAGATTTTCCGGATTTTTCGGCTTTTGGATTCGGCGAGGATCTCGATCTAAGGTAGGTGCACAATTCTCAGATTTTTCCAGGATTATTTTGTATTTTTTATGTATTTTGTATGGTTTTTAGCATTTAATTGAATTTAATTGAATATTATATGTATGTGCTCAAAATCATGATCTACGTGAGTGTTTCAATTCCGATTCGTCCCGAAATTTAATACACTGATCTATTTAAATAGAGTAAAATAACCATCAGATCGGATCGGACATTGAATCAAAGGATTTCGAAAATTTGAGTGAGGAGTGGAATTTTGTTTAAAATAATGGCTGAGAAATTATAAAATTCGAAAAAATAGCTATCTCAGGATGATTGATTTTGCGGAATTTTAAATTTTTTTTGTGTTCATCACATCATAACAAGATTAAGGGACGTTTTCCGAAGTCGAATTTTCTCAAAAATCATTCAGGATGATTGATTTTGCGGAATTTTAAATTTTTTTTGTGTTCATCACATCAGAACAAGATTAAGGGACGTTTTCCGAAGTCGAATTTTCTCAAAAATCATGTTTTAAAAATAGAAAACTCTTCAAAAATATCTTTTTGACGAAGAAAAATAAAATATATACTAAATAGATTTCAAAATTAATGAAATTTTTTGAGAGAATAATATCGTACTGATACATTCTACCATGAATTTTTAAAGATTTTTGGATTTTGTTTGGTATATTATTTGATGCTTTTTTTGAAAATTACCAGATTTTGTGAGAATTTTTACTGACATCAAATCACAATTCAAATTCTTAAAATTTTTACAATCGTCTTATATTTCATATTTCTTAATGCTGTAAAATTTTCAATTGATTTTGATCTTGTTCCCTAAGGGTTGTAGTGTAAATTCATAATCTGGTCTGAAAATTGAAAAATCCGAAATTGATAGTAAATAGTCTCTAAAATTCATGAAACTCTCACAGTATGCTATGTTTACTTATATCTTAATACTGTAGAAATTCCAATGAATTTAGATTTCTATTACTAGTAGTTTCTGTGTTATTTTTGCAATCTGGTCATATGATTATTAAATCAAAATTAAATAGGAGCTTAATGTAAAAATCTGTAAAATTCTTCCAGTAAGCTACATATATTCCCATCTTGTTTCTGTAGAAATTTCAATTCGTTTCGAATTTATTTGCAATAAATTCACTTGTAAAATCACTCATGCGGTTTAAAATTGATAAAATCCACTCAAAATTGAAATTAATTAAAAATCATTACCAAAATTTCTAAAGAACCTTAAATTTTTGTCACATATTAATTCCTTAATCCATTGAAACAGAAATCTTAGGATCCTTAGATTTTCCTAGTAAAATGGCCAGTGCATCCATAATCGTATCCCAATTGTAACCGATCTTTGACAATTTGAATATTTAAGCTATAGCATGTTATTGGCTCCGAGGTTACTGTCCACGAAAATTCTGAGATATGTCAGGCAATAAGGTGCTATAACCTAAGTATTAAATTGCACAAGGAAAGAGCGCACGATTCCCTTCCTTGGATGCCATTCGAGGCCGAAATTGGTGAACCCTAGAACCTTTGGTATTCCTTAAATGTCTAGAAACCGAAAATCCTTGAAATCTGAAATTAATTAACTTCAAGAACTTGAATCGATTTGTCTCGAGTCTTTCGGAACCATGGGATTATGGTTTCCGTCGTAAGAACCATAAGAGCCCAATTTAGGAACACTGGTGTTAGGTCGTGTCCTAGGTTTTAGGGAGTCTTAGGTTTTAAGGAGTCCTAGAGTTAGAAGTCCAGCCTCATCACGGACGTTTGCTATGGATAGCAACCGTGCCATAGGTCTAGTTACACTAGTCACCCAATCTTTCCCTAGGACAAGCCTAGTAAATTAGGATGTAGGCTAACCTGCATTAGTCTAAGGGACAACTTGTATTTAGATAAGAATCATATAGCATCTTAGATGAAATCCTAGGATAATAAAATCCTCAACTTGAATTAAATAACTTCTCTTAAAACGGTTGAAATAGTCAATCCCGTCTAGGTCGGTGTCTTAGTTGAGTTAGGCATAAGTAGCTTAGCTTAGGTGCACCGAACTACGTCCACTCTGATCCCAGTGAGGCTTGGGTACGTAGGCAGCTTGGATGTCTGAGGGCATACCAACCGCGAGTCGGCTCCACAACAAATTGTGGGGTTTTGTATATTAATTTTCTTGTAAATGCTTAATTAAATCACTTAGGACTTTCCATGAAATTAGAATTTTAGGAAAACTTTCACTTAGATTGAATCCAGACAAATTAAGAAATCAAGATACACATTTAGGATTCATATTGAAATTAGATTTTAGGATGCATGTCACTTAGTTCGCACATTAACAGAGAGTTGAATGAGCCATTTAAAATAAATTTAAAAGCGTTAACTTTTGGAATTGAAGACCGATTATCGGGCAGGAATGGTGCATGTGGTGGATAATTCCCCATACCTTCCATTCTTGTAACCAGGTAACGAGTCTAGATTTCTGGTTAATTATGGGTCCTAGATCCCACATCTAGGTGGCCACTCTGTCAGTCTCTTTTGTGTGGAATTCGGATTGCCTTAGTGATCCCAAGTTCACAAAAAAGATGAATTAAAATCAATAATTAAAATGCACACGCCAATCGCGTGGGCACGAGAGACCAAGAGAGAGCGTGGCGGCTCGCGCCCCAACCCTCTCCCGGGATCGGGTCACACAGCCCTAATGTTGATAGGTGCTATGTGTTCACCTTAGGTTTTTATTTCATTATTGCTTATTATATTTGTCATTTACTGCTTTCTAGATGGGATGTGCTAGGATCTTATATTATATTAGGCGCTATGTGTTCACCCCAATGTAAATAGGCGCTATATGTTCGCCCTAGGTTTTATTTCATTATTGCTTATCATATCTGTCATTTACTGCTTTCTAGATGGGATGTGTTAGGATCTTATATTATATTAGGCGCTATTTGTTCGCCCTAATGTAGATAGGCGCTATGTGTTCGCCCTAGGTTTTATTTCATTATTCTTTTATCTGCCTGGCATTTTATTTATTCTTTATTTCGTTTACTGTATTCTTAATTCATTTCATGATTGACTGCTAGTTTTAGATTTCTCATCATGTACAGACCTTATACCTTTAGCTGTAGCATGCATGTGTTTGCCCATCAGAATTTAGACACCAATTAGGCATGAAACTCATAACCTAGCTATTCTTAGGTGGCATTTCTTTCATTTCTTTTGTGTGTGCTTATTATTCATCTCCGAGATATGTATGATTAGATAGACGTCTTCTCGAAGATATATATTCCCATTTCACATGATTTTCTCCCAAAACTCTTCAAAATCAATAAATAAATGGCATAAGAGACCAGGTGCTTGCACTTGGGCGGATGAGGTGCTCTTCAAACCTTCCAAATTCGTAACCAGGAACGAACCTTTTGTATCTTTGGTTATCCATTGCAACAGAGCATAATATGGAAACCAGGGCCGACTTCCTTGGATGGCGACTCTTTCTTGTTTCAGGTACGTCTTGGTTCTGGGCTAGTCCCCGAATCAAGAAGTATCCCACTTTACATCGCCAGTCATGCTGTGAGGGGCATTCTTTCGAGAGTTCGTTGGTAGAGCTCTCCTTCACGTGGATGATCTAAAGACTTCTGGGGGCTCGTCCCCCGCCTCTCTTGGATCGGGGTCCACAGGCTGGCGACTCTGCTGGGGAGTTCTTGGAACATTGCATAACTCTGTTAAATTGCCATTTTTATTAATTTTGAAGAAGTTTGGGCCAAAATCAAGTTAAATGGGAACTTTTTCGTTAGAAGCCAGGGGCACCAGATAAGTGCGTATATAAAATAATGGCTCACACACTCACTCTCATCCCTTGCATATATATCCTGTTTTGTAGTTATTTTCTTGCTATGGATGTGATATCAGATTACCTATTTCGGAGAGATACTATGAGTATGAGCCGTGAGGGCTATACCCGCCTTCTAGAGCCACCGCACTAGTAGTATACTCAGCACATGGACACTTTATGTGCAAAACGGACATAGTTCGTATACTGGAGGGAAGTCACGGTATACAAGTAACTATGCAACCGGCCAGGTGGACCTCGCAGCCTTTCCCCCTCTATATATTGCATTGTCCTTTTGTTTGCACATAAGGACGAACATGTATTACTTACACATGTGGAGCCTAGAGTTAGAAGCCTTGTCCCATTTATAGATCAGGGTAGCTCACCTTATGTGGCTACAACGTAGTCCTAGTGCACTCACGAGTCTGTCATGAGTCAAGACCTTCTTGACTCCGCTAGATTAGACTAGAGTTGGTGCCCCTGGTTATGATATATGTATATATGTATATATATATATATATATATATCTATTGATTAATAGATTAGGGCCTTCTTATTTAGTGGAGATTCCCTATCTAATTCAATCAATTATATCAATTCATCTTTCCGATATAAATTTGGTCAATGGCTTTTACTTACCACCATTATGACCATAGTCTATTCCATGATCCATTGATTATAAAATTTGATCATATCTTGTATTATTGATTCCTATACTGCATATTCCTTATTAGATTAGGGTTTACTTCTTAGTTAGGTTCCCTTTCCTAATCTAATCAGTTCTTTCTAATTATCCATTCTGTGGATTATCAGTAGATTATTGCTTCTTTATTCATAATCTATTCATTGACCTATTGGTCATAAGATTGATATGTATTTTCCAACATTAATTTACATTATTAGATTAGGGTTTTCTTCTTATTCTAAGTTCCTTATCCAATTCAGGCAATTATCCTTATCTATCCATTATCTGGATCCTAATCAGATCATAGATTTCTCATTACCGTCATTAGATTAGGGTTTTCTTCTAATTCTAAGTTCCTTATCCAATTCAGGCAATTATCCTTATCTATCCATTATCTGGATCCTAATCAGATCATAGATTTTTCATTACCGTCATTTTAGTCTCGATCTATCATCCATGGACCTCATCCTATTATTGATCCTTATTGTGGGACCCGATCCTGCGAGAGGGTCGCGAGCGCACGAGGCGTCATACTCTCTCATGGTCTCTTGTACCCACGCGATTGGCGTGTGCTTTTTTTTATTATTGATTACCCGACCAAGCCGGCAACAACCAAGCCATAAGGAGCAAACAAACGTACAACCCAGCACCCACAAGGGCAGGGGTAAGCTGCCGAGCCTAGCAAGGTGTGATTTAATTCATCCTTTCCGTGAATTTGGGATCACTAAAGGATTTCGAATTTCACACTAAGGAGAATGACAGAGTCGCCACCTAGATGAGGGATTTAGGACCCATAAATAACCAGAAATCTAGACTCGTTACCTGGTTACGAGAATGGAAGGTATGGGGAGTTACCACCACATGCACCATCCTCGCCCGATAATCCGGTCTTCGATTACAAAAGTTAACTCTCTTGAATTTCTTTTAAATTGCTCATTTAACTCTATTTAAGTGCGAACTACGTGACATGCATCTTAAAATCTAATTTTAATATAATTCCAAAATGATTTAATTACTTTTAATTTAGGATTAATGTACAAAACCCCACCACTTATGTGTGGAGCCGACTCGGGCCTGGTATGCCACTCAAGTATCCAAGTTGCCAATGTATCCCAGCCTCACTGAATCAGAGTTGATCGCAGTTTGGTGCACCTGAACTAAGCTACTTATGCCTAACTCATCTAGGACACCGATCTAGACTAGATTGCTGTTTTAACAGTTTAAGAGAAATTATTTAATTCAAGTTGAAGATTTAATTATCCTGGGACTTCATCTAAGATGCTATATGGTCTTATCAAAGTGCAAGTCGTCCCTTAAACTAATGCAGGTTAACCTACATCCTAGGTAACTAGGTTTGTCCTGGGGAAAAATTGGGTGACTAGTGTAACTAGATCTATGGCACGGTTGCTATCCATAGCAAACGGCCGTGATAAGGCTGGACTCCTAACTCTAGGACTCCCTAAAACCTAGGACACAACGTGACGTAAGTGTTCCTAAGGAGCCCTAAAAGGTTCCTACGATAGGAGACCGCAATCCAACGACTCGTAAGACTTTGATTAAGTTAATTCAATTTGTTCATATTGGTGATTTTTAGATTGATTGATTTTTTATTTTCAAGGATTTTCGATTCCTAAATATCTAAGGGATACCAAAGGTTCTATGGTTTGCCAGTTTCGGCCTCGAATCGCAACCATGGATGGGAATCGTGCTCTCAACCCTTGTATAATTTAGCACGTAAGTTATAGTATCTTGTTGCCTGGCATGTTTCTCAGGATTTCCGTGGACAGTGGACCTCGGAGCCAATATCATACTATAATTTACGCACTCCAATTATGCAGGATTAATCGCAATTAGTATACGATTGTGGTTGCGATCTCGGCAGTTAGACTATCGCGGTATAACGAATTTACATGGGAGATCTATGAACCCTAAGGTTTCTATTTCAAACAAGATGGAGATTAAATTCATGATGTAAAGCTAAGATTTTTTGACTGTTTTTACTGACTTTTGTGTTGATTTGCTATTAAATTATTATGTAATAACATTAAGACCAGATTGCTAGGATTACACAGAAATCCTAAGGAATCAAACTCCAAATCAGTTGAAACGTTTCCAATAACAAGATATGGATGATTGTGGCTTACTGGAAAATTTTTATAAATTTTCATTAAGATTTGATATCAATCTCCGATTTTCTAAAATCAAATGAGTTCATAGGTTAACACAGTAACTTATAACATATCAATTTCAAATTAATCCAAACTTTCACAGCATAGAGATATAGATGACTATAACTTACTGGAAAATGTTCATGAATTGTCATTAAGATTTGATATCAATTTCTAATTTCTCAATATTCAAATCAGTTCATAGATTAACACAGTCACTTATAGCATATCAATTTCACATTAATCATAACTTTTACAGAATAAAGATATAGATGACTATAGCTTACGGGAAAATTTTCATGAATTATCATTAAGGTTTGATATCAATTTCTGATTTTTTAAAATTCAAATCAGATTATAGATTAACACATAACCTATAGCATATCAATTTCAAATCAACTCAAACTCTTACAGTATAAAGATAATCATGGGATTAGACTACTGTATGACGTTCCTCGATTTTTATTATGATTTGATGCCAATTGAAATTCACACAAAAATCGGACGAAACCAAAGAATTACTTAAAAAGCAAACCTAATGTTATCCTAAAATCAAATAAAAAATTCCAGTAGATATATAATAGATTATAAAAATTTCTACAAAAATTTAAAAAATTTAAAATTAAATCTCCTCCATAAAATTGATTTTTAAATAGAAAAAGGGAATTTGTTTCATAGGAATTGAAACCCGTTTATTAAAATAAATTACAAAACCATATTAAAACTATGCAAAACAAATTGAAAATTTTTCTCTAACATTCCTGTAACCTTAGTTACTAGTTCGTAAAGAAAATTTTTAAAAATTTACTAAAGTAATACGAAAAAGAATTACGGCTCGTAAACTAAAGAATCGATTAGAAAACAGTAAAGAAAAAAAAATTCAAAATTTTATTCCATGAAAACCTCAATTTATAATTAAACATGAGTTCTGAAAAGTTTCATCAATTTTTAAAATTGTTTCCTATTTATTAAAAATAACCCAAAATTAAAATAAATTAAAACTGGATTTTAAAAAATCAAACAATTCCAAAACTTTTATGGTGAACTCGAAATCCAAAAATCGGTTTGGAACCAAATTTTCATGAAATTTGGATTCGAAATCATTTTTTAAAATCGTTTCATGATCAAATCATCTTTTGTTGTTTTTTTGGAAAATAACTTTTCGGACCAAAATGCCCCTATTTGACCGTTAGACATCCAAATGTGACCAAAATACCCTCAAATTGGTTCACCCCTAAAGGAAAAAATTAAAAATGGAAAGTCTTTGTGGTCAAACTTCAAAAATAGAAACTTTTAAAGTTGGATCCTTTCGGTGAGCAATATCAAACAGGATCATTTGGTATCCCCTAAAAATACCCAAAATGCCCTCAACACTCATAATTTCCAAATTAAGCGAACCCCCTGAGAAATTCTAAATTTAGCAGGTTTTCCAAAATTCAGGAAATCATTCATAATCTCTCAGACACATTTCGGGGATCAAAAGAATTACACAGGAAAAGGCCAAATTACTCCGAGGTGCAAAAATTTGGTGAGACTAGGGAAAACCCTGAGAAATTCCAAAAATAGTAGATTTTCAAAAATTTATAAACGGACTCAAGATTTCTTAGACACAACTTAGTGACCAAATATGACATATTGAAAATATCTAAAATACCCCCGAAGCGCAAGACTAAGAGAAAACCTTGAGAGATCTAAATTTAGCAGGTTTCCCAAATCGTACGAAATTACTCCTAATTCATCAGCTACCCTCAAGTTGATTTTGGATACATGAGAAATGATTGAAATATTCATAAGATGATGAAAATGTGGAAGCCTCATGAGTTTTTAAAAATAGCAGGTTCTCTAAAACACTTGAGATTTTTTAGGATTCTTCAGTCATACTTTAGAGATAATCTCAGACACACTAGAAATGACAAACGCAACCCCCAATATACCCAAATTGGGGAAAAACCCAGAGAGTTTCTAAAAATAGCAATTTTTTCAAAATTCGTAAAATCACTCAAGATTTCTCAAATATAACTCGGGGGTCAAACGGGACACATCGGGAATGACCAAAATACCCGTGTAGCATAAAAATTGGCAAAAATGAGGGAAACCCTGAAAATTCTAAAAATAGCAGGTTTTTTCACTTGCTTGGAAACTTGAACTTTTATCTTACAGATACCATTGGAACACCCTAGAAACCTTTAGGATTGCGAATCAACTTCAGAATTCCTTCAACGAGGCAAAATCTACCCTAAAATGCACAGATGCCTAATCCTAGGTGGAATATGGACTCGAAACTTAACAAACTACCGAATCTTTTGCTTTTTAAAGTGTAGCGAAATGGGGGTGTCTAAAGATGCCCTTCTTTGGTAGAGATGACGTAGTCATCAAATGCCAAAGCAAAAGTGACAGAACCATTTTGCGTAGCTTTAACCAACAAAATATTCACAACTCGCAATGCAACCTAAATGCTCCTTAATGCAAGACCCTAAATGAAGTCCTAGAATTAAAAGATTAAAAGAATCATTTACTTTGAACACCCTGAGTTTGGTGGTTCAGAATAATGGAAAAAGTGGATTCAATCTGACTGCCAAAATTTTTGCCAGTCAGAAAGGGATGCAATGCCGTTTTCGAATGGCATTGAGAAAACGAGAGATCATGTTTGAATGGACAGAGAAAGGATGAGATACCGTATTTGTACAGTTCCCAAAGAAAATGAGATACCATATTTGTATGGATCCCAAAAGGAATAAGAGACCATTTTTTAATGGACTCAGAAATGATGAGATACCGTATTTGTACGGTTCTAATGAAATGAGACATCATATTGATATGATGCTCAGAGATCATTTTCAAAAGGGCTTGGAAAGAACAAGATACTGTATTCATGCAGTTTTAAAAGGGATGAGAGACCATAGTCGTATGGACTCGAAGAGAATAAGAGACCATTTTCGAATGGACTGAGAGAGAATGAAATACCGTATTTATACGAACTCTAAGGAAATGAGACATCATATTTGTATGATGCTCAAAAAGAATAAGAGACCATTTTCGAATGGACTCAGAAAAGATGAAACACCGTATTTATACGGATTCAAAGGAAATGAGACATCATATTTGTATGGTGCTCAAAGAGAATAAGAGACCATTTTTGAATGGACTAGAGAAAATGAAACACCGTATTTATACGGATTCCTAGAAAATGAGACATCATATTTGTATGATGCTCAAAGAGAACAAGAGACCATTTTCAAATGGACTCAGAGAAAATGAAACACCGTATTTATACGGGTTCCAAGAAAATGAGACATCATGTTTGTGTGATATTCAAAGAGAATAAGAGACCATTTTTAATGGATTCAGAGAAAATGAAACACCGTATTTATACGGATTCCAAGGAAATGAGACATCATATTTGTATGGTACTCAAAGAGAATAAGAGACCATTTTCGAATGGACTCAGAGAAAATGAAACACGGTATTTATACGGATTCCAAGGAAATGAGACATCATATTTGTATGATGCTCAAAGAGAATAAGAGACCATTTTCGAATGGACTCGGAGAAAATGAAACAAAGTATTTATACGGATTCCAAGGAAATGAGACATCATATTTGTATGATGCTCAAAGAGAATAAGAGACCATTTTTTAATGGACTCAGAGAAAAAGAAACACAGTATTTATACGGATTCCAAGGAAATGAGACATCGTATTTGTATGATGCTCAAAGAGAATAAGAAACCATTTTCGATTGGACTCAAAGAAAATGAAACACTGTATTTATACGGATTCCAAGGAAATGAGACATCATATTTGTATGATGCTCAAAGAGAATAAGAGATATTATAATTTGAGTTTTGACAGAGATTATCAGAAAAAGGAACTTGAAATCTTCATTTAATAACTTTGGAAGCAAAGGATTTAATAACACCTTATAATAAAGGACTTTCAACGCCCGAATTTGGGACGCCACTTCATTAGCAACCTGCCCCAGCTTGAGGCATTCTAAGTTTCTCAAAACCTATTGATGAACCTGTTTTCACAGTGATTGCACCCCACAACAATCCTTAAAATAGAATTTGTAAAAAAAAAATTTAAATATAACCACAGACATGACAAAATAAGAAAGATTACTCAAGTAATTCCATGATGCTTCTGACTTATCAGTATTTTCTTTTGGGTTAGGCTAGCCTCTTTAAAGAATGTTTCTCCATTGATAAACATCTTCACTTATTATTTAAGATAGTATGTACTTTTTCTATCAACCTTCTGATTGCTAGAAATTAGTACCACTAGTTTTAAGAATCGGTGCTATTTTTGCCTGACCTACTGTGATTTCAGAGATCAATGTAATTCTTCCGGCGTGAACCCAATCTTACCAGACCAAGTCTCCCTTTTTGGATTTTCAACTTGGCGGACCGCTCGGCCTTAACTTTTGCCTGAATCGCCTTTTCAGGTTTTTCGACTCAGCAGACCACCCCCTTAACTTTTGCCTAAGCCGCCATTTCAGGTTTTCAACTTAGCAGAGGAATGATCCTAATTTTTGCCTAGATCACCTTTTTAGGTTTTCAATCTTGCGGATCTTCAAGCTCCATTTTTTTTTTTTCTTTTTCTTTTTTTTCTTTTTTTTCTTTACTTGAACACCAAAAGGACTTTATAGGTGAGGTAGGGCTTTTCAAATAATGGCTTTAGGTTTTGCAAAAATTTTGTCCGAACCTGTGAACAGGTTGCCTACGTATCCCAGTGTATGAATCATGTCATGCGTAGTTCAGGGCGAATGCCCCTAGTTTGAAGGTAAATTATTCTTCTTTTTGTTCTTTCTCTCTTTTTTGTTTCTTTTGTCTTTTTTTTTCTTTGAATGACTTCCTTTTGGAATTATTGAATTTCTTCTTTTGAAACAACCGAACTCGGTTTGACCAAGCTGCCTATGTACCCCATTATAGGGATCAGGTCATGCGTAGTTCGGGGCGAATGCCCCTTGTTTGATGGGTTTTCGAAAGAAAATATTGGTTAGGCTCAAAAGGGTTCGCAAAAGTTTATATATTTTTTTATCATGGGTTATGAATTTGGGATTTATTCTGCCAAAAGACGGCCTTCTGGTGTTCAAGCATAGAACCTCTTGAGTTGATCAAGGTTTGTTGGTTCTGGTAATATTTCTCCATTTAAATTACGGAGCTTGACGGCTTTTCCGGGTAAGATTTGGTCCATCATGTATGGTCCTAACCAATTAGGTTTGAGCTTGCCCCTTGGGTCAAACACTGGTGCTCGGTTCTCTTTCAGAACAAGATTGCCTTCTTCTAGATCTCTGATATTAACCTTTTTATTAAAATCCCGGTCTATTCTGCACTGGTAACCCTGCATATGGTAAAGCGCCTTTAATCTCTTCTCATATAGCATGTTCAACTCTTTATATCTGGCATCTGCCCATTCATTTTCTGGCAACTTAGCCTCAGTTAACACTCGGAGCGAATGTACACGGATCTCAACAGGTAGCACTGCCTCCATCCCATAAACAAGAGAGTAAGGGGTTGCCCCAATTGAAGTTCTAATTGATGTTCTGTAAGCCCACAAGGCGTACGATAACTTATTCGACCAATCCTTATAAGTTTCTGACATTTTGCTAATGATAGCCTTGACATTTTTGTTTGCAGCTTCTATCGCTCCATTTGTCTGTGGTCTATAAGGTGAGGATTTATGATGCTTAATCTTGAACTCTTGGTAAAGAGTGATTACTTCCTTCTTGAAATGAGATCCATTATCTGATATAAGTTCATGGGGAATTCCATATTTGCACATGATATTGGTTCGTATGAACTTAGCAACTGATGCGGATGTAAGCTTTGCATAAGAAGCGGCCTCAACTGACTTGGTGAAGTAGCCGATCGCAACAAGTATGTACCCGTGACCATTAGATGACATAGGAGAAATCTTACCAATAATGTCAATTCCCCACACCGAGAAGGGCCAAGGAGAGGTAAGAGAATGCAATTCGGTGAGTGGTACATGGATAAGATTCGCATGTATCTGACATTTATAGCATTTCTTCACAAATGTGTGACAATCTGTTTCCAATGTTGGCCAATAGTACCCCAGACGTAGGATCTTCCTTGCCAACATCTTTCCATTCATATGAGGTCCACACACCCCTTCATGAATATCTGTGAGAATTTCTTCTACTTGATCTTCAGTGACACATAAGAGTTGAATTCCGTCGATACAACTCCTCTCCACAAATGACAAAATTAGTTGCCAATCTCTGCAAAGTTCTCCTTTCTTTATTCGAGGCCTCGTCGGGATGCCTCTGACCTGAGATGTAGTTCTTTATGTCCGTATACCATGGCTTACCATCGGGACATCTTGCAGCTATTTCTATAGCATCAACATATGCAGAAGCCCATTGCTCCTGAACCGTGATAGGTCTCATCTTCATATTGTGAGGTATGTCAATCATAGAAGCTAATGTCGCTAGGGCATCGGCGAATCTATTCTTCAACCTTGGTAAATAACTGAAAGTGATGCACCGGAATTGTTGAACAAGAACGTCCAAGTATTCATGATGCGGCTGTAACTTTTCTTCTCTGGTTTTCCACTCTCCCTGAGTTTGGCAAATGATTAACTTCGAATCTCCATATATGTCAAGATTCTCTATGCCTAAGGCCAATGCGGCCTCAAGTCCAACAATACATGCTTCATACTCTGCCATATTGTTGGTGCAATTAAATTGTAACTTAACAGCAAGGGGGATATGCTCATTTCGGGGTGACACAAGCAATGCCCCCACTCCTTGCCCTGTTTGGTTTGCTGCTCCATCAAAATAGAGGGTCCAATCAGTTTTCGGATATTCATCTTCTATCATCATGATCTCTTCATCTGGACATCGACTTGAAGGGCTGACTTTCTCCTCGAGGTTCTTCTGCCAATTGTTCAGCAATGGCTCGACCCTTTACTGATTTTTAGGTTATATGGCTGATGTCAAACCCAGATAACAACAATAACCATCTGGCAGTCTTGCTTGTCAGGGCTGGTTTTTCAAAGAGATACTTCAGAGGATCCATCCTTGACAAAAGCAAAACCTTATGTGATAAAAGATAATGTCTGAGTCGCTGGGTAGCCCAAACCAAGGCTAAGCAGGTTTTTTTTAGGACAGTGTACTTCTGTTCATACTCCAACATCTTCTTGCTAAGATAATATACAGCATTTTCATGCTTGGTTTCTGGATCTTGCTGTGCTAACATACAACCTATGGTGGTTTCTGTGACTGATAAGTAAAGCAGCAATGGGTGCCCCGGTATTATTGGTGCTAATATTAGTGGTTCAGACAAGCTTTGCTTTATCTTCTCAAAGGCCTGTTAACATTCCTCTGTCCATTCTTTGGTAGCATTTTTCCTTAAGAGCTTAAAGATAGGTTCGCAAGTTGATGTAAGATGAGCAATGAATTGTCTTAGGAACTGTATCCTTCATAGGAATCCTCGAATTTCCTTCTCGGTTTTAGGTAGCGGCATCTCTTGGATAGCCTTAATCTTCTGAGGATCTACCTCTATGCCCCTTTGGCTCACCATAAATCCCAGCAATTTACCGAATGCAACTCCAAATACACACTTGCTCGAATTCAAACTCAACTGATATTTGAGTATTCTTTCCAAGAACTTTTTGAGATTCGGGATAAATTCGTTCCTTTCCTTGGCTTTCACAATCATAACATCGACATAGACTTCAACTTACCTATGTATCATGTCATGGAGTAAGGCTGTAGCTGCTCTTTGGTATGTCGCACCGGCATTCTTGAGACCAAATGGCATTACTCGATAGCAATAGGTCCCCCATTGTGTAATGAATGAGGTCTTAGTCATGTCCTCGGGTGCCATCTTAATTTGATTGTAACCGGAGAAACCATCCATGAAAGATAGTAATTCATGCCTGGCTGTATTGTTTACCGGGATATTGATATGTGGTAGAGGGAAATCATCTTTTGGACTTGCCTTGTTCAAATCCCTGAAATCTACACACATTCTCACCTTCCCATCTTTCTTTGGTACACGCACTATGTTTGCAAGCCATTCTGGATATTCCACTACTTGTAGAAACCCAGCAGTCAACAGCTTAGTAATTTCTTCCTCTATTTTCAAGATCCACTCGGGCGTCATTCGCCTTAGTTTCTGCTTTTTAGGTTTAATTCCTGGTAATAAAGGTAGTTTGTGTTGGACGATGTCTTCACTCAACCCGGGCATATCTTTGTAGGACCAGGCAAAAACTTCTTTATATTCCCTAAGTACGTTTATTAATTTCTCGCGCTCTTCAGGAGATAGAATATTTCCAATTCGTATTTCCTGTATTAAATCTTCTGTTCCGATGTTTATAATTTCGATTTCATCTTTAAGAGGCTGGGCTCGGCACTCCTCCTCTTGTTTGAGCATATGCTGCAACTCAAGGGGAGTTTCGTCGATCCCTTCTTCCTTGTCTGAGGAGGGAGTGTTATTATTATTAAAGTCAGAACCAAACACAGAGACATACTGAGAATCGGATTTCATTGACTTGAAAGAAATTACATCATGAAATTCCACTCCTTGGGCTAACACATCATAAATAAAATCAGAAAATGACTCGCCTGGACCAGGTACTGATACTGACTTGACACGACTTGACATCATATAAGTAGGAATAACATCAAAACTCCATTTAGACAGACTTTCTGTTGCAGGTGCAATCTGACTCTGAGATTCGGCGAAGGTAGAATCATTCTGAATAGCGGCTATCATAACATCTTCTTTATCAGGTTTGTCTTCTTCAAACAAGGATCCCAGCAAAGCAGGCTCAAGATAGACTAACCAGTCTTCCATAACTTTCTCAACATAAAATATCGGGGGTTCTAATTCTGAGAGAGCGAGGCCGTTGAATATTTCGAGACCAGGCACCATGATTCTTGTCACCGAGTCATACCACGGTTCGAAAAACCCATAGTATGGTGAAGTCTTGCCTTCTTTGACAAAGTGATCGTTCATGGATAAAGAGTACGGAGCCATTGGGAGCACTCCTCCAGTGCGGCGGATTTCATCTCTTAACCTCAACAGTTCTTCCTTAGCTTCCTCTTCTTCCTCAGTAGGTTCATATCCGAGGCCAAAGGTGCCATGGTTTTCTTTGATTGGGCGCCAGTTAGACGCCTTGCTCGGGTCATGGCCCAAACTCATGCCAGGAAAGTAATTCATTTTTCTCATTATCTTGGCAACCACAGGATTGATGGCAAAAGGTAAACACAACTCTTCATGAAAGGCCTCTTCATAGGAGATAGCAGCAATGTCGAAATCAAAACCATACAAGTTGTAGTCTTCTACTTTTGCAACTGAGAGGATCAGAGTTTCTCCTGTGATTTGTCCTATTTCTGGCTCTTCATTACCTCTGACAGTGATCAACTTTCCATTTCTGATGAATTTTAGTGTCTGGTGGAGAGTCGAAGCAACAACGCCTTCTTTATGCAGTCAGGGACGTCCCAAAAGTATATTAAATGAGGCCTTGATATCAATTACTTGGAATTCAACCTCGCATTCTTCGCCGCCTATCATGACCTTGGTGGTGAGGATCCCAACCACATTTCTGCGAGTATTGTCATATGCAAGGATCCCAAGAGTTGATTCGGCAAAATCAGTGGGGCCAAATCCCAAGGCAATGGCAGTTCACAATGGACACACATTCAAGGCAAACCTGTTATCTACTAACACATATGATACCTTCTTGCTTCCACAGATAATGGTGACATGAAGAGCTCTGGCATGATTTCGACCTTGAGGAGGTATCTTCTGATCTGAGAAACTGATAGTTCTGGCAGCTTGTGTGAGAGCAACAACTTCTGCCAATTGTTCTGGTGATATTTCCGAAGACACCTGTGTAGTATTCAATTCTTTTAACACGCCTTCCCTGTGTTTCTTTGATGCTATCAATAATCCCCAAACAGATATAACAGCCTGAGTTTTCTTCAATTGCTGCACAACCTCATCATCTGGGTCTTTCACATATTGCGGTTCTTCTCCTCGAACCAAGGCCCCTCGATTTTCAACTCTCGGTTCGGCAGGTTTGAAAATCCTTCCTCCCCTAGTAACATGTCTGACTTCATCCAATTCTGGCTCGTCATAAGTAATAACTTGAGGGACTTGTGGCTCATAGGTGATCACCAAGGGAGATATAGACTCGCTTAAGTACGACTCATCACAGAAGATGATTTGAGGTTCAAAAGCGGGTTCTAAGGCACATATGAGGGTGAGAGAGTCAAAATCAGAATCTCCTATGGTTATGGCATTAATGGCAGCAGGAGGGTTTGCATGACCAAGTAGCGGGTTTTTGGTGATGTTAGGTCTTGGCTGGAATGCAAAATTTCAAGGCAATGCAGTTGTCAGTAAGATGGTCGGGACTCCTGTGGTACTCACAGTGTTGGTCAGCTCTCCAATTTGCAGGTAGAGGATTGAGAGGAGTCCTAATGGCGGGTAGAGTTATGCAGCCTAAAGAAAGACATCGCTTAAGTACTTCTGAAGGGGGAATGAGGAGAGGAGTAAATTCTACCCTTGGTTGTGATTGGGATCGAGTTGGAGCCGTGGTTTGAGCATAGTCCATCACCAGAGGTTCCTGGGATCTAGAAGACTGAGCATTGGACCGGGAAATGTTACTAACTTAGGCTGGAGAGGACTTTTTGAAATCTCTGGTGTTTGGGTTGCTACGGTTGAATACACCTTGAGCCATAGCCTCCTCTATCTGGGTGCCTACCACGATGAAGTGTTTGAAGTCTGGATAATATTGCAATGACATGTGATACTAGAGTTGGGGGAAATATTTTTCATGATTATTTGAACCTGCTTTTCTTCAGAAGGGCGCTCCATCATCTGGGCTGCCAGTTTCCTCCATCTTTTTACGAAGGTTAGAAAAGATTCCTTTGAGTCTTGCTTGGTTCTCTCCAAAATCTTTTCTAGTGATTTCTGTCCCATTATCGTATTTGAACTGCTTAATGAATTGTTCACCAATGTCCTTCCATGTCCTATAATGGATTTTGTCTAGGACCATGAACCATCTCCTAACAACTTTAGTAAGTGAAACAGGGAATAGTTGAGCCATCTACTCAGGAGATAGGCCTTGAGGCTGACACATGATGGTAAACATCTGTAAGTGGGTGACAGGACAACCAACTCCGTCGTACTTGTCAAAGTCTGGCATTTGAAAATTTGCTGGGAGACGGATTTCAAGGAACAATGTGAGGTCACTCGGATTGAAGCCCCCTTGATCCTGAAACTGAATATCTTGAACCTGGTTGGTGAGACTGTCCAACTTCTCCATAACCGACTTATCGAGCACTGTAGACACCCCATTTTGCTCTACCTTAATCGATAAAGAAATTAGGGTTTGTTTTCCGTCGGTTTTCCAATGTCTTTCTTTCCCGCATCCGTTTGTTACATTTCTAAATATTTTTGGTCGTTTCCGTCGTGTTTCGTATTTTCCCGCTAAATGTTGAGAATGATTATTCAGAAAAATCTAAACCAGAGAGAATTGGGACCCGTTTGGTGGGCCCGCATTGGGTGCTTCGATTAAATTTGGATCGAGAAAGTTGGACCCATTTGGTGGGGCCGCATGATGCATTTTGATTAAATTTGGACTCGTTTGGTGGGCCCGCATTGAACATTTGTTTAAAATCGAATCAACCGAGGGCCCACATTGTGGGGCCCGCGTTGTGGGGCCTCAGTGGGGCCTCTTGTGAGGCCTCTTATGAAGAGCAATGATGGTAGCTCTCCACTAAGAAACATGATGGGCCCTCCACTAAGAGCAATAATGATGGACTCTCCACTAAGAAACATGATGGGCCCTCCACTAAGAGCAATAATGATGGACTCTCCACTAAGAAACATGATGGGCCCTCCACTAAGAGCAATAATGATGGACTCTCCACTAAGAAACATGATGGGCCCTCCACTAAGAGCAATAATGATGGACTCTCCACTAAGAAACATGATGGGCCCTCCACTAAGAGCAATAATGATGGACTCTCCACTAAGAAACATGATGGGCCCTCCACTAAGAGCAATAATGATGGACTTTCCACTAAGAAACATGATGGGCCCTCCACTAAGAACAATAATGATGGATTCTCCACTAAGAGGGACAACATGATGAGCTCTCCACCAACATATCTCTCTCTCTCTCTTTCTCTCCCTATATATATCTCCCTTCCCATCCATAAGAGAAAAGGAAAAAAAAAGAAATTTATCTTCCATTATCTCTTTCTCTTCCATTATCTCTTCTAATCACTCCCTCCAATCCCTTTCCTCAATATATTCTTCCATCCCTCTCCCTAATATTCTTCTTCCATTATCTCTTCACTCCCTCAATCACTCCCTCTAAACACTCCAGAGAAAGCGAAAGACGGCGGAGCGGATCGGCGGCGGCAGGATTTTTTATATTTTTTGGATTGGGCGGAGATCTTCACCACAGGTAGGTGCATTGTTCTCAAAATATTTCTGTATTTTTCCGAATTTTTCTGATTTTTTCCGCAAATTGTGTTTTAAAAATGGAAAACTCTTCAAAAAACATCTTTTGACGAAGAAAAATTAAATTATATACCAAACAGATTCTACAATTAATGAAATTTCGTGGGAAAATAATATGTTACTGATTCATTTTACCATGAATTTGTAAAGATTTGTGGAGTTTATTTGGTATATTATTTAATATTTTCTTTGAAACTTATCAGATTTTAGGAGAATTTTTACTAACATCAGATCATCATTAAAATTCATAAAATTTTTACAGTAGTCTTATCTTCCATATTACTTGTTACTGTAAAAGTTTCGTGTGATTTGGATCTGTTTTAATATGGGATGTAGTGTTAATTTATAATCTGGTCTGGAAATTGTAAAATCCGAAATTGGTAGTAAATAATTTCTAAAATTCATGAAAATCTCACTGCATGCTATTTTGATTCATATAGTATTTCTGTAGAAATTTCATAGAATTTAGAGTTATATTTCTACTAGTTTATGTGTTAATTGTGCAATCTGGACATTTAATGGTTTAATCAAGATTAAATGTGAATTTAATATAAAAATATGCAAAACTCATCCTGTAAGCTACATACATTTTCATCTTGCTGCTGTAGAAATTTCAAATCATTTCGAATTTATTTGCAACAATTTCACTTGTAAAACCGCTCATATGCTTAAAATTGATAAAATCCATGGAAAATTCGAAATTAATTGAAAATCATATAAAAATTCCTAAAGAACTTTAAAATTCTGTCACATGTTCACTCCTTAATCCATTGAAACAGAAATTTTAGGATCTTTAGATTTTCCTGGAAAAATGGCCCGTGCATCCATAATCGTATCCCAATTGCAACTTGATCTTTGACAATTTGAATATTTAAGTTATAGCATGTTGTTGGCTCCGAGGTTAGTGTCCACGGAAATCCTGAGATTCTGCCAGGCAATAAGATGCTATAACCTAAGTATTAAATTGCACAAGGAAAGAGCGCACGATTCCCTCCTTTGGATGCCATTCAAGGCCGAAATTGGTGAACCCTAGAACCATTGGTAATCCTTAAATGTCTAGAAACTGAAAATCTTCGAAATCTGAAACTCATTAACCTCGAGAACTTAAATCGATTTATCTTGTGTCTTTCGGAACCATTGGATTATGGTTTCCAATCTAAGAACCATTAGAGCCCAATTTAGGAACACTGGTGTCGTGCCGTGTCCTAGGTTTTAGGGAGTCCTAGAGTTAGGAGTCCAGCCTCATCACGGACGCTTGCTATGAATAGCAACCGTACCATAGGTCTAGTTACACTAGTCACCCGATCTTTCCCTAGGACAAGCCTAGTAAACTAGGATGTAGGCAAAACCTGCATTAGTCTAAGGGACAACTTGCATTCAGATAAGAATCATATAGCATCTTAGATGAAATCCTAAGATAATAAAATCCTCAACTTGAATTAAATAATTCCTCTTAAAACTGTTGAAACAGTCAAATCCGTCTAAGTCGGTGTCCTAGTTGAGTTAGGCATATGTAGCTTAGCTTAGGTGCACCGAACTACGTCGACTCTGATCCCAGTGAGGCTTGGGTACGTAGGCAGCTTGGATGTCAGATGGCATACCAACCGCGAGTCGGCACCACAACAAATTGTGGTGTTTTGTATTTTAATTTTATTCTAAATTCTTAATTAAATCACTTAGGATCTTCCATGAGATTAGAATCTTAGGAGAACTTGCACTTAGATTGAATCCAGACAAATCAAGAAATCAAAATACACATTTAGGATTCACATTGAAATTAAATCATAGGATGCATGTCCCGTAGATAACATATTAACATAGAGTTGAATGAGCCATTTAAAATAAATTTAAAAGAGTTAGCTTTTGGAATCGAAGACCGATTATCGGGCAGGAATGGTGCATGTGGTGGATAAATCCCCATACCTTCCATTCTTGTAACCAGGTAGCGAGTCTAGATTTCTGGTTAATTACGGGTCCTAGATCCCACATCTAGGTGGCGACTCTGTCAGTCTCTTTTATGTGGAATTCGGATTGCCTTAGTGATCCCAAGTTCACATAAAAGACGAATCTAAATCAACACTAAGAAGCACACGCCAATCGCGTGAGTACTAGAGACCAAGAGAGCGCGCGGCGGCTCGCGCCCCACGCCCCTCTCGCGGGATCTGGCTCCCACAGTCTGGCGACTCTGCTGGGGACCACCTAACTTCATTACAATTCCAAAGGATAACTCATTTGAATCTATTTTAACTGGCTCATGAAAACTCTATCTCTTTTATGCTTGTTAGATTAGTTTGTATGCTTTATTTTCTCATCACATATACTCAAACTTAATCTAACAAAACCTGAAGGCATCATAGATTGCGCGAACTTATTGCACACACTTACATCACTTTCATCTAAACCCCTGCATCTCACATGCACACACATCCTATTTTAGGAACCCGGAGTGTTATCTAGCATGGTTGACTGGGATTTCATCACCTGGTGCCTCTGTGCTAGAGAAGCATTCCACCCTTAGCCTAGTACCTTTATGGTGCGTAAACGGATCTCTTGTTCACGTACTGATACGCCGGACACTGGTACAGTATATCGAACATGGATTCGCGCTAAGGGAACTCTTGGCCTTACCCCTAGATTAACCCACACATGCATGTAGTATACGAACACATGTGCATCACGTGTGTGAGCCTAGTTTAGGATATCCTACCCATTTGTGTCTAGATTAGGCCGTAGTCCATTTTCCAATGGCTACGATCGGTCCTTAGATACACGAACAAAGTCATGAGTCGAGATCCTCTCTCCACTCCGCTAGATTAGGAGTAAGGTTGATGCCTTCAGGTAACACTGATAAAATGTGTGAAGATTAAAAATTTTCCCTTTGGGGTTAGGATATAAATCCCATCATTTTCAAAGATCTCATAGGATTAGTCATTCATGATCTATCCGTTGAAAATAGTCCTATGCAATCTCACATTTTGATCATGTGTCTATCATTTGTCTCTTGTGGGATTCGATTGTGTCTTCATTGGCGGAAATTGTGTCTCAATCATTTGATCGTGCAATCTTGATGATCCAATCTTGCCTGTACCCTTGGTCTCTTCCTCCTCTAAGGGCAACATTTTTCAAGAATATTTCTGCTAAATCCTTCAGAGTTTACTCTCATAATCCTTGAACTAAGGGCATTCCCCTATGCGAATCTGTCATCATTGTCATGTCTTGGTCCTTTAGGATTCATTCTATTGTCCCAACTACTTGTGAACCAGCTTTCGCCGAGCCTCCGAAGCTAGACAGTTGCAGCAGTTAAAGTTTTAGTCATTTATTATTTTATTTTGAGTCAGCCATCATGGTCAGTACAATTGTTGAGTCCGGTTCTACAGTTCAAGGTTAATGCCTAGTCCAGGCAAGTTATCTTTTGCTTTTCTTTTAGAGTTGTGAATCCTGAACATGTTCAGGATAGGTTGTGAGATGTAGTATCTTTTTCTTTAAATAAAATTTCAGTTCCAATAGTTCACTTGTGTCTATTTCTTAAGTGTGCTTCTGATCTTAAAATAAGACTCCCTCCTCGAATGAGGACAAAATTGACGAAACTCCACTTGAGTCACAACGATTACTTGAACAAGAGGAGGAGCGCCAATCTCAGCCTTTCAAAGATGAAATTGAAGTGGTAAACACTGGCACTGAAACCTTGATCCAGTAAATGCCGATTGAAAATACATTACCCTCTGAAGAGTGTAAAGAATTGGTAAACCCATTTTGAGGATAAAAAGATGGTCCGGTAAGCGTTACCATTAATGCCAAGAGAAAGACCCAGATAGAAGGTTCAAGAAAGAATGAAGTGAATATCATATGCTATGCAAGGGGCATGGAGTGGAAACAACTTTCATATTTCCAATCAATGACCTTGGTTCTTAAATCCATAACATAAAGCCATCAAATTCGAGATAAGAAGTTCAAGAGCAAGCATTGAAAAGTGATCATCAGATATCAAGAGTTACAAATCCATAGATGGAGGATGTCAAAGAACAAGTTTCGCTCTATGAAAGTCTAAAGCACGCATTAGAATCTTGAAAGAAGAAGATCCATTATCTTACCTGGAAATGCCGTCAAGCTCCGTGAAAAAAAAATAAAAAAATAAATAATCAGTACCAAAGGGACTCTAGTAAACTAGATCGACTCCCAATCTGAACATCGGAAGGCCTCCTTTGGCCGAATAAATCCCAAAATCAGAACCCAACGTCAAAAGAATACTGGTTTGCAAACCCTTCGAGCCTAAATGAAATTTTCTTGAAAACCCATCAAACTAGGGGCATTCGCCCCGAACTACGCGAGACCTGATCCCTACACTGGGGTACGTAGGCAGCTCGGTTAAACTGAGTTCGGTCAATTCAAAAAAGAAAAGCAATTCAATCAATCCAAAAAAAAAGAAGAGAAATTCAATCCTTTCAGAAAAAAAAGGGGACAAGTTCCTAAAGAAGAGAAGTCAATTATTCCAGAAAGAAGAAAAAAAAAGAAAAATCAATAAACTTTCGAACAATTTATCTTCAAACTAGGGGCATTCGCCCTGAACTATACACGACCTGATTCCTACCTTGGGATATGTAGGCAACCTATTCACAGGTTCGGTCGAAATCTTTGTTGAACCTTAAGCCATTCTTTGAAAAGCCCTATCCTACCTATAAAGTCCTTCCGGTGTTCAGAACTAATGATCTAGGTCCCGAAACAAAAAAAAAAAAATGATGATGAATAAAAAAAAATGGAGTTTGAAGATCTGCTAGACTGAAAACCTGAAAGGGCGGTTTAGGCAAAATTTAAGATCATTCCCCTGTTAAGTTGAAAACCCGAAAGGGCGGCTTAGGCAAAAGCTAAGGGGATAGCCTGCTGAATCGAAAACCTAGAAAGACGGTTCAGGCAAAAGTTAAGGCTACCACGGTCCGCCAAGTTAAAAACCCTGAAGAGGTGACTTGGTCACGGTAAGAGAATCATTATAAGAAGGCTACAGCCAGTATCAAGACTGAAGATCAACTGAAGTTCAAGCAAATTTATAAGAAGTTTACAGCCGGTATCAGGACTGAAGATCAATTGAAGTTCAAACAAATTCAAGTGACATCCTCAAAACTGGGGGCATTGGAGCTAAGCAATCCTAGGAGTTGTAATTAAATCATTGAGGCATTACTGTTTTAAGGAAAAAGTCCAGTGTTTACCAATTGAAAAAAATATTCCTTGAAAGGATAGACTTACCAAATAAAACGTTAACTAAGTCAGAAGCATTACTGTGTCTGTCAGTGTAGTTAATCAATCATTGTTATTCTATGTTCACTCCTTTAGAGCTCCTCAATCCTTTGAGTAGTGCCTTTTATCTAAGTTTTCTATTTAAAAAGAGTCAATCGTCATCCATATGTCCAAATGATGCAACTGTCTCGGTGAAGGAGGCCCGGCCTCGTCAGCTCCCTGCGATTGTACCTGAAAAAGTTCAAGAATCTAGTCAAACAGCTATATTTCAAAGATGATCGACCCAGAAGAATTCAGAAGTAGAAACATCAGAAAGCCCAGCTTCCGTAAAAAGATCATACCCCAGGAAGGCATCTTAAGCTTGGAAGAGCCTCAGATGCAATGATGGTCGAGCCAATTTCTCAGAAAGATGAACCGTTAAAATTCAGAATTTCCTTCCAGTTAGTTAAATACTTTCCTGGTCAAGAAATGTTTATCTAAACACCTATCAAGAGGCAAGTCCCACTTTTCCATGATTATATCCAAGAGAGCCGTTGTTCTAGATTACCAATTTCAAGTGTCTTGTTCAAGGTTTCAGTCATCCAAATCCCCAAAGACAAGACCAGCAGTCTCTTTGAGAAAAATCTTGTTGAAGTTTCATAAAAGTGTTTCTAATCCATTCTTGTTAGTAATGGTTCTTCGGTTTGCCGTTTCATCATTCGTCAAAGTCCTAGTTTCCGATATCTTTGTCAGGCACGATCTATAACATCCTCGATTTCATTAAGTTCAAAAAAATCAAAAATTCATCAAATCCAATCCTATGTCAAATTCAAGTTCATGAAAAATCTCTAAATTCTTCGTTATTGAATTCATCAATCAAAGCTATCTTGTTTCTTTGAGCCTGTTTGTGAACGGTGCCTCTTTTCTCGAGTCCATTTGTAAATGGTCTCGTCTTCTCCTTGAACCCGTTTGTGAACGGTGTCTCATTTTTCTGAGTCCATTTACGGTCTCATGTCCTCCTTGAGCCCGTTTGTGGACGGTGCCTTATTTCTGAAAAATCAAAAATTCATCAAATCCAATCCTATGTCAAATTCAAGTTCATGAAAAAACTCTAAATTCTTCGTTGTTGAATTCATCAATCAAAGCTATCTTGTTTCTTTGAGCCTGTTTGTGAACGGTGCCTCTTTTCTCGAGTCCATTTGTAAATGGTCTCGTCTTCTCCTTGAACCCGTTTGTGAACGGTGTCTCATTTTTCTGAGTCCATTTACGGTCTCATGTCCTCCTTGAGCCCGTTTGTGGACGGTGCCTTATTTCTGAAAAATAAAAAATTCATCAAATCCAATCCTATGTCAAATTCAAGTTCATGAAAAAACTCTAAATTCTTCGTTGTTGAGTTCATCAATCAAAGCTATCTTGTTTCTTTGAGCCCGTTTGTGAACGGTGCCTCATTTCTCGAGTCCATTTGTAAATGGTCCCGTCTTCTCCTTAAGCCCGTTTGTGAACGGTACTTCATTTTCTGAGACTATTTGTGAATGGTCTCATGTCCTCCTTGAGCCCGTTTGTGGACGCTGCCTTATTTCTGAAAAATCAAAAATTCATCAAATCCAATCCTACGTCAAATTCAAGTTTATGAAAAATCTCTAAATTCTTCGTGGTTGAAGCTATCTTGTTTCTTTGAGCCCATTTGTGAACGGTGCCTCATTTCTCGAGTCCATTTATGAATGGTCTCATGTTCTCCTAGAGCCCGTTTGTGAACGGTGCCTCGTTTCTCGAGTCCATTTGTGAATGGTCTCGTCTTCTCCTTAAGCCCGTTTGTGAACGGTACCTCATTTTCTGAGTCTATTTGTGAATGGTCTCATGTTTTCCTTGAGCCCGTTTGTGAACGGTGCCTCGTTTCTCGAATCCATTTGTGAATGGTCTCGTCTTCTCCTTGAGCCCGTTGGTGAACGGTACCTCATTTTCTGAGCCCATTTGTGAATGGTCTTTTTATTCTCCTTGAGCCCGTTTGTGAACGGTACCTCATTTTCTGAGTCTATTTGTGAATGGTCTCATGTTTTCCTTGAGCCCGTTTGTGAACGGTGCCTCGTTTCTCGAATCCATTTGTGAATGGTCTCGTCTTCTCCTTGAGCCCGTTGGTGAACGGTACCTCATTTTCTGAGCCCATTTGTGAATGGTCTTTTTATTCTCCTTGAACCCGTTTGTGAACGGTACCTCATTTTCTGAGTCTATTTGTGAATGGTCTCATGTTTTCCTTGAGCCCGTTTGTGAACGGTGCCTCGTTTCTCGAATCCATTTGTGAATGGTCTCGTCTTCTCCTTGAGCCCGTTGGTGAACGGTACCTCATTTTCTGAGCCCATTTGTGAATGGTCTTTTTATTCTCCTTGAGCCCGTTTGTGAACGGTACCTCATTTTCTGAGTCTATTTGTGAATGGTCTCATGTTTTCCTTGAGCCCGTTTGTGAACGGTGCCTCGTTTCTCGAATCCATTTGTGAATGGTCTCGTCTTCTCCTTGAGCCCGTTGGTGAACGGTACCTCATTTTCTGAGCCCATTTGTGAATGGTCTTTTATTCTCCTTGAGCCCGTTTGTGAATGGTACCTCATTTTCTGAGTCCATTTGTGAATGGTCTCATGTTCTCCTTGAGCCCGTTTGTGAACGGTGCCTCGTTTCTCGAGTCCATTTGTGAATGGTCATGTGTTCTCTTTAAGCCCGTTTGTAAACGGTACCTCATTTTCGAGTCCATTTGTGAATGGTCTCGTCTTCTCCTTGAGCCCGTTTGTGAACGGTACCTCATTTTCTGAATCCATTTGTGAATGGTCTCTTATCCTCCTTGAGCCCGCTTGTGAAAGATGTCTCATTTTCTTTTTTCTTTTTTTAAAAAAAAAAAAAAAAAAACCGCTTGAGAACGATCTTTGTTCTTTCTGTTCGGAATCCATTCGAAAGTGGTATCTCATTCTCTCGTTGCCCGTTTGTGAACGGCACCGCATCAGGATTTCTTATTATGTTCTAATTCTAGGATTTCATTTAGGGCCTTGCATTAGGTAGTAAATGTTTGCGTCTAAGTTCCGTTTGTGTAGAGTCTTTTGTCGATTAAAGCTACGCAAAATGGCTCTGTCATTTTGACTTTGGTATTCGATGACTACGTCATCTCTACCAAAGAGGGGCATCTGTAGACACCCCATTTTGCTCTACCTTAATCGATAAAGAAATTAGGGTTTGTTTTCCGTCGGTTTTCCAATGTCTTTCTTTCCCGCATCCGTTTGTTACATTTCTAAATATTTTTGGTCGTTTCCGTCGTGTTTCGTATTTTCCCGCTAAATGTTGAGAATGATTATTCAGAAAAATCTAAACCAGAGAGAATTGGGACCCGTTTGGTGGGCCCGCATTGGGTGCTTCGATTAAATTTGGATCGAGAAAGTTGGACCCATTTGGTGGGGCCGCATGATGCATTTTGATTAAATTTGGACTCGTTTGGTGGGCCCGCATTGAACATTTGTTTAAAATCGAATCAACCGAGGGCCCACATTGTGGGGCCCGCGTTGTGGGGCCTCAGTGGGGCCTCTTGTGAGGCCTCTGATGAAGAGCAATGATGGTAGCTCTCCACTAAGAAACATGATGGGCCCTCCACTAAGAGCAATAATGATGGACTCTCCACTAAGAAACATGATGGGCCCTCCACTAAGAGCAATAATGATGGACTCTCCACTAAGAAACATGATGGGCCCTCCACTAAGAGCAATAATGATGGACTCTCCACTAAGAAACATGATGGGCCCTCCACTAAGAGCAATAATGATGGACTCTCCACTAAGAAACATGATGGGCCCTCCACTAAGAGCAATAATGATGGACTCTCCACTAAGAAACATGATGGGCCCTCCACTAAGAGCAATAATGATGGACTTTCCACTAAGAAACATGATGGGCCCTCCACTAAGAACAATAATGATGGATTCTCCACTAAGAGGGACAACATGATGAGCTCTCCACCAACATATCTCTCTCTCTCTCTTTCTCTCCCTATATATATCTCCCTTCCCATCCATAAGAGAAAAGGAAAAAAAAAGAAATTTATCTTCCATTATCTCTTTCTCTTCCATTATCTCTTCTAATCACTCCCTCCAATCCCTTTCCTCAATATATTCTTCCATCCCTCTCCCTAATATTCTTCTTCCATTATCTCTTCACTCCCTCAATCACTCCCTCTAAACACTCCAGAGAAAGCGAAAGACGGCGGAGCGGATCGGCGGCGGCAGGATTTTTTATATTTTTTGGATTGGGCGGAGATCTTCACCACAGGTAGGTGCATTGTTCTCAAAATATTTCTGTATTTTTCCGAATTTTTCTGATTTTTTCCGCAAATTGTGTTTTAAAAATGGAAAACTCTTCAAAAAACATCTTTTGACGAAGAAAAATTAAATTATATACCAAACAGATTCTACAATTAATGAAATTTCGTGGGAAAATAATATGTTACTGATTCATTTTACCATGAATTTGTAAAGATTTGTGGAGTTTATTTGGTATATTATTTAATATTTTCTTTGAAACTTATCAGATTTTAGGAGAATTTTTACTAACATCAGATCATCATTAAAATTCATAAAATTTTTACAGTAGTCTTATCTTCCATATTACTTGTTACTGTAAAAGTTTCGTGTGATTTGGATCTGTTTTAATATGGGATGTAGTGTTAATTTATAATCTGGTCTGGAAATTGTAAAATCCGAAATTGGTAGTAAATAATTTCTAAAATTCATGAAAATCTCACTGCATGCTATTTTGATTCATATAGTATTTCTGTAGAAATTTCATAGAATTTAGAGTTATATTTCTACTAGTTTATGTGTTAATTGTGCAATCTGGACATTTAATGGTTTAATCAAGATTAAATGTGAATTTAATATAAAAATATGCAAAACTCATCCTGTAAGCTACATACATTTTCATCTTGCTGCTGTAGAAATTTCAAATCATTTCGAATTTATTTGCAACAATTTCACTTGTAAAACCGCTCATATGCTTAAAATTGATAAAATCCATGGAAAATTCGAAATTAATTGAAAATCATATAAAAATTCCTAAAGAACTTTAAAATTCTGTCACATGTTCACTCCTTAATCCATTGAAACAGAAATTTTAGGATCTTTAGATTTTCCTGGAAAAATGGCCCGTGCATCCATAATCGTATCCCAATTGCAACTTGATCTTTGACAATTTGAATATTTAAGTTATAGCATGTTGTTGGCTCCGAGGTTAGTGTCCACGGAAATCCTGAGATTCTGCCAGGCAATAAGATGCTATAACCTAAGTATTAAATTGCACAAGGAAAGAGCGCACGATTCCCTCCTTTGGATGCCATTCAAGGCCGAAATTGGTGAACCCTAGAACCATTGGTAATCCTTAAATGTCTAGAAACTGAAAATCTTCGAAATCTGAAACTCATTAACCTCGAGAACTTAAATCGATTTATCTTGTGTCTTTCGGAACCATTGGATTATGGTTTCCAATCTAAGAACCATTAGAGCCCAATTTAGGAACACTGGTGTCGTGCCGTGTCCTAGGTTTTAGGGAGTCCTAGAGTTAGGAGTCCAGCCTCATCACGGACGCTTGCTATGAATAGCAACCGTACCATAGGTCTAGTTACACTAGTCACCCGATCTTTCCCTAGGACAAGCCTAGTAAACTAGGATGTAGGCAAAACCTGCATTAGTCTAAGGGACAACTTGCATTCAGATAAGAATCATATAGCATCTTAGATGAAATCCTAAGATAATAAAATCCTCAACTTGAATTAAATAATTCCTCTTAAAACTGTTGAAACAGTCAAATCCGTCTAAGTCGGTGTCCTAGTTGAGTTAGGCATATGTAGCTTAGCTTAGGTGCACCGAACTACGTCGACTCTGATCCCAGTGAGGCTTGGGTACGTAGGCAGCTTGGATGTCAGATGGCATACCAACCGCGAGTCGGCACCACAACAAATTGTGGTGTTTTGTATTTTAATTTTATTCTAAATTCTTAATTAAATCACTTAGGATCTTCCATGAGATTAGAATCTTAGGAGAACTTGCACTTAGATTGAATCCAGACAAATCAAGAAATCAAAATACACATTTAGGATTCACATTGAAATTAAATCATAGGATGCATGTCCCGTAGATAACATATTAACATAGAGTTGAATGAGCCATTTAAAATAAATTTAAAAGAGTTAGCTTTTGGAATCGAAGACCGATTATCGGGCAGGAATGGTGCATGTGGTGGATAAATCCCCATACCTTCCATTCTTGTAACCAGGTAGCGAGTCTAGATTTCTGGTTAATTACGGGTCCTAGATCCCACATCTAGGTGGCGACTCTGTCAGTCTCTTTTATGTGGAATTCGGATTGCCTTAGTGATCCCAAGTTCACATAAAAGACGAATCTAAATCAACACTAAGAAGCACACGCCAATCGCGTGAGTACTAGAGACCAAGAGAGCGCGCGGCGGCTCGCGCCCCACGCCCCTCTCGCGGGATCTGGCTCCCACAAGCACTGACTGAGAAGGTTTACTATGATTTTCATTGTACTGCTCTTTTTCCAGCTCCTGTTCTGTTTTATTATGGACAGGGATGAACATTGGCTGGACAGGTGCCGCAGAAGTAGCTGTATGGTGCATGGGTTCTTTACCTTTAGAACTGGAAGGCGATGCCCCCAACCTCTTAGAAAGTTGGACCTTGATAACTCGGTTCTCCTCTTTGAGCTCTTGAAGTTGCTGGAGAATTAAGGCGAGAGTATTAGTAACGGCAACGGGTGGAGGATTATCTTGGTTTTATGCCATTGGTGAGGATGAGAATGAAAAAGAAGGTGATGGAGAGATAGATTTCCTCTCCAATCGTGAAGAAATCTGAACCCAAGGAGTAGTAGGCTTAGCTATGGTGTTACTTCCCTGAAATATTTGAAAGACATATTTTAAAATCACAGAAGAAAGTAGACAATGATACACACATAGACGAAGATAATGAGAGAGAAAGATGAACTTTATTGATCAATCATTAAAGCTTGAGTACATGGTTCATTCTTATTAAATCACAGATAAACTGACAAGAATAAAAATAAGCCTAGACATTCTTCCTAGATTTTTTCTTCGGGCGACAATCTTCTTCAATCGATTCTTATAGAGGCCTGATAACTCTGGTATCCCAAGCAGATGAAACGGCTCTGACAATCTTAGGCTTGAGATCTTCTGGTGGATAGAAGTGACGAAGGGGAGGTACCACAGATTGCTCCCTCCATACTAACGTAGAATCCTGGCAGGAACATAAAAGGAAGTCTTTTTGAGACCAAGAAGGCGAACGTAGTTGACCTCTCCAGTGCTGAAGATAACTTCTTGAATTCTAGGAATTTACCAACGAATCTGATCTTGTTGGCGAGAATTTAACCAGTCAATCCAACCATTTTTGTGATCAAAGGAAACATCATGACGCCACTCGTTAAAGATATACAATGTGTGATCAAAATGGACAGGAGCTGCGATCTTCAGCTTATGACACAACTACACCTGGAGTAATGCAGGACATCCTGAGAAGGACCCATTGAAAGAGCGAACATAACGACCTGGATCTGAGCTAGCACAAAGGCGAGCCATATCATCCAATCCATTGAAGGTTTCTGCAAGTATAGTAGGAATTGGATTGGAGCCACGATCCATTTGATCAACGAGATCTAAAAGAACAGCTAACGCGAAGCGAGAAGGTTTGACAGTGAGGAACCCAGCGAAAGATCAGAATGTCAGAGCGCGACGTCGGGTTTTTTGAACATCGACCTGGCTGCAGTGTCCAACAGGAGGATAAATGTCGATCAGTTCTTGCATAGACACTTCTTGACCTTTTACGAAAGAGTCCATGGATTCATCCGGATTATTCATCAAGCGTAGGAATAAAGGACGATAATCAAGTACGCAAGATGGCTTCACCAGAGGGCCACCTAGAGGGTATTCCAACAAGGCACACCATTTTTCAAAGGTAGGACACATTTCCCGATCGCCGAAACGAAAGACATGATGATTGGAGTCCCAACACTCTGATGCGGCATAGAGTAACTCCTAATCGAGCTTGATGGTGGCTACGTAACCGAGGAAATTTTTCTCCTCCTCACTTACAGCATAGATGTGTGATTCCTTTAACGTACCACAGATCCAATCTAAAATTTTGCAAGTAGACATGATGCCTGTAAATCAAAAGGAAGGATCAAGATTACAAGTTATTGGTAGTTTAGAGAAAATGCGACAGCATCATAAAATCATGAGAAGGGAGTTTTGCTTTTATTGCTATCAAGATCAGAAGCATGTGGAGAAATAAGCACAAAAGAGCCATTGGAACTGAGGTCTTATTTAATGAAAAAAGCTATTACATCAAAGGAAGGACTGAGACATGATGATGGCGACACGAATGCACTAGGGAATGCCCCTAGTTTAAGGTCATGGGAATGGACTCTGAGGGACTTATTGAAATAATCTTATAACAGGTTACCCCTAGAGTAAGAATAGACCAATGATATAAAAAATATAAACAAGGTTGGATCATCTGGACCAGGTATGATCAGATCTTGAGATTGTATAATCGAGAGATCGTGAGACTCAGTTCCTGCCAGTTAGGGGATGGTGAGATTGGTATGAAGTTATGATTGAATCGTATGATAGAAGAATGAAAGACACACGATCACAAGATTAAATGAGATTGCATAGGATTGCTTTCAACGGATAGATCAAGAATAGACTAATCCTATGAGATCTTAGGAAAGATGAGATTTATATCCTAATCCCAAAGGGAAAGTTTTTTAATCTTCGTACATTTTAACAGTGTTACCTAAAGGCATCAAACCCTAATCCTGATAGGATCTTGACTCTAGACTTGGTTAGTGTACCTAAGGACCGATCGTAGTCATTGGAAGATGGACTACAACCAAATCTAGACACAAATGGGTAGGATATCCTAAGCTAGGCTCACAGACATGATGCATGTGTGTTTGTATACTATATGCATGTGTGGGTTAATCTAGGGGTAAGGCCAAGAGTTCCCTTAACGCGAATCCGTATTCGATATACTATACCAATGTCCGCTGTATCAGTACGTGAACCAAAGAATCTGTTTACCCAGAATAAAGGTACTAGGCTAAGGGTGGAATGCTTCTCTAGCACAGAGGCACCAGGTGATCAAATCTCAGTCAACCATGCTAGACAGCACTCCGGGTTCCTAAAAGGGCATGTGTGCATGTGAGATGCAGAGGTTTAGATGCAAGTGATGTAAGTGTGTGTAATATGTTTGCGCAATCTATGATGTCTTCAGATTTTGTTAGATTAAGTTCGAGTATGATGTGATGAGAAAATAAAGCAAGACAAATAAACTAATCTACCAAACATATAAAAGATAGAGTTTTCGTTAGCCAACTAAAATAAATTCAAACGAGTTATCCTTTTAAGCTTTAATGAAGTTAGGTGGTCCCCAGCAGAGTCGCCAGTCTGTGGGACCTGATCCCACTAGAGTGTCGCGAGCACACGATGCGCCATACTCTCTTGGTCTCTTGTACCCACGCGATTGGCGTGTGCTTTTTATTATTATTATTAATTACCCAACCAAGCCGGCAACAACCAAGCCATAGGGTGCAAACAAACGTGCAACCCAGTACCCACAAAGGCAGGGGTAAGCTGCCGAGCCTAGCAAGGTGTGATTTAATTCATCCTTTCCGTGAACTTTGGATTACTAAAGGAATCTGAATTTCACACTAAGGAGAATGACAGAGTCGCCACCTAGATGAGGGATCTAGGACCCATAAATAACTAGAAATCTAGACTCGTTACCTGGTTACGAGAATGGAAGGTATGGGGAGTTACCACCACATGCACCATCCTCGCCCGATAATCCGGTCTTCGATTATAAAAGTTAACTCTCTTGAATTTCTTTTAAATTGCTCATTTAACTTTATTTAAGTGCGAACTACGTGACATGCATCTTAAAATCTAATTTTAATATAATTCCAAAATGATTTAATTACTTTTAATTTATGGATTAATGTACAAAACCCCACCACTTATGTGTGGAGCCGACTCGGGCCTGGTATGCCACTCAAGTATCCAAGTTGCCAATGTATCCCAGCCTCACTGAATCAGAGTTGATCGTAGTTCGGTGCACCTGAACTAAGCTACTTATGCCTACTCATCTAGGACACCGATCTAGACTAGATTGTTGTTTTAACAGTTTAAGAGAAATTATTTAATTCAAGTTGAAGATTTTATTATCCTAGGACTTCATCTAAGATGCTATATGGTCCTATCTAAGTGCAAGTCGTCCCTTAGACTAATGCAGGATAACCTACATCCTAGGTAACCAGGTTTGTCCTAGAAAAAAATTGGGTGACTAGTGTAACTAGATCTATGGCACGGTTGCTATCCATAGCAAACGGACGTGATGAGGCTAGACTCCTAACTCTATGACTCCCTAAAACCTAGGACACAATGTGCCATAAGTGTTCCTAAGGGGCCCGAAAATGTTCCTACGATAGGAGACCGCAATCCAACGACTCCTAAGACTTTGATTAAGTTAATTCAATTTGTTGATATTGGTGATTTTTAGATTGACTGATTTTTTATTTTCAAGGATTTTCGATTCCTAAATATCTAAGGGATACCAAAGGTTATATGGTTTGCCAGTTTCAGCCTCGAATCGCAACCATGGATGGGAATCGTGCTCTCAACCCTTATATAATTTAGCACGTAAGTTGTAGTATCTTATTGCCTGGCATGTTTCTCAGGATTTCTGTGGATAGTGGACATCGGAGCCAATATGATACTATAATTTACGCACTCCAATTATGCAGGAATAATCGCAATTAGTATACGATTCTGGTTGCGATATCGGCAGTTAGACTATTGCGGTATAGTGAATTTACATGGGAGATCTATGAACCCTAAGGTTTCTACTTCAAACAAGTTGGAGATTAAATTCATGATGTAAAGTTAAGATTTGTTGGAGGTTTTTACAGACTTTTGTGTTGATTTGCTATTAAATTATGATTTATTAACATTAAGACCAGATTGTTAGGATTACACAGAAACTTTTCCAGTAACAAGATATGGATAATTGTGGCTTACTGGAACATTTCATGAATTTTCATTAAAATCTTATATCAATCTCTGATTTTTTAAAATTTAAATGAGTTCATAGGTTACCACAGTAACTTATAGCATATCAATTTCAAATTAATCCAAACTTTCACAGAATAGAGATATAGATGACTATAGCTTACTGGAAAATGTTCATGAATTGTCATTAAGATTTGATATCAAGTTCTGATTTCTCAATATTCAAATCAGTTCATAGATTAACACAGTAACTTATAGCATATCAATTTCAAATTAATCACACCTTTTACCGAATAAAGATATAGATGACTATAGCTTACGAGAATATTTTCATGAATTATCATTAAGATTTGATATCAATTTCCAATTTTTTAAAATTCAAATCAGATTATAGATTAACACAGCAACCTATAGCATATCAATTTCAAATAGACTCAAACTCTTACAGTATAAATATAATTATGGGATTAGACTACTGTATGACGTTCATGAATTTTTATTACGATTTGATGCCAATTGAAATTCACACAAAAATCGAAGGAAACCAAAGAATTACTTAAAAAGCAAACATAATGGTATCCTAAAATCAAATAAAAAATTGCTGTAGATATATAATAGATTATCAAATTTTCTATCAAAATTTTAAAACTTAAAAATTAAATCTCCTCCATAAAATTAATTTTTAAATAGAAAAGGGGAATTTGTTTCCTATGAATTATAACCCATTTATTAAAATAAATTACAAAACCATATTAAAACTTTGCAAAACCAATTTGAAAATTTTTCTCTAACAATTCTGTAACCTAAGTTACTGGTTTGTAAAGAAAAATTTTAAAAATTTAATAATTTAATACGAACGAGTTACGGCACGTAAACCGAAGAATCGATTAGAAACAGTAAAGAAAATTTTTTTTTTCAAAATTTTATTCTATAAAAACTTCAATTTATAATTAAACATGAGTTCTGAAAAGTTTCATCAATTTTTAAAATCGTTTTGTATTTATTAGAAATAACCCAAAATTAAAATAAATTAAAACTGGATTAAAAAAAATCAAACAATTCCAAAAATTTTATGGTGAACTGGAAATCCAAAAATCGGTTGGGAACCAAAGTTTCATGAAATGTGGATATAATTTAACCTGTTTTCCATTTTATTCTTCAAGAAATAACCCTTTGCCTGGTTATCTTTCGAAAAATAAAACGGAAATCGAGGCGGTCAAACCGTGGTCCAAGATTTAACTTTCTAGTAGTTTTGAAATTTTATTAATTGAAAAAAAAAAATTTAAAAAGATTTTGTATTCAAACACTTGCCTTGAAAATTGAATTTAAACTTTTATTGAAGAATAAAGAAAGAAAATTAATATTTATATGGAGAAAAACTAATTTTTTGTTGAAACTTTGAATTTTGAAAGCCTTTAATCTATACTATAACATACTGGAATTTCAAAACAGAACTCATTGATTTGATATTTCAAAAATAAAACCCTAGCATGCTTGTTCTAATTCGCAAAGAAGAGAGATCCTTACTGTTGATCGCTATCCTTGTCTCTAGGGTTGGTGATCCAAGATATACACTTTCTCCAACCCTTTTATACGCTTAAAAAGATCCAAAGAATACTCCAATAATGCTTGATTATATGATGCCTTGGAGAAGAAGAAGAAGTTCAAGAACCCCTTTTGAGAAGAACACTTGAGAGAGAGATGAACACACTTAAAGAGATGAATGAATTCCAAGGATAAAGAGAGAGAATGATGAATTTTCTAGAATCAGGCCAAAGGTTGTGCTTGCTTTGTTTTTATAGAAAAAGTTAGGGTTAGATTGGATTTGGAAGTTTCCAATGTGAGGACTCCTACCTTTAGTTAGTTTCAAATTCTCACCTATGGCTTGCTTTTCCCTTACCTTCTAAATTGTATTTACTTCTAATATTGATTTCTTTCAAGCCAAGCAATGCTAATTTACAGAAAGGGGATCCTTCAAGATCAATCTAGAAGTCTTCTCACATACGAAACTAGCTTTTATGAATGATTTTCATCCAAAAAGGGCCGCCCGACGTTTGAGCTCATTTTTTACCTATTTAGAGGCTGATTCAGGAAAATATCTTTTCGAGACGTTCGAAACAAGTATAATCGCAAATTTGTTAGACAAAAAGATAAAAAGTTATGGCAGTTTTAGTAACCTGACCATACAAGCCCTTTCTAATTATAACTCTTCCTTTTTTTATTATTTTTCTAAAACAAATATGATGTCACCAACCACATCATCCCATGTTGAACATTTTTGCATGTTGCCTCCTCATATGGGGCGCCCACTTATGTGGCCGACCCACATAGGTGAGTCCACATGGACCCCACCTTGTGGGCTTTAGCCCAATAGGCCTTATGACATCTATCTTGGGTTTTTTCAATGAAAATTCAATAAAGTCTTTCTAAATTCAACATTCTATATATGGACCCAACCCATTTGACATTTATGGTGCATCCCTAATACATGATCGAACCATCTTTTTTTTTAAAAAACAACTTTTCGGACCAAAATGCCTCTATTTGACCGTTAGACATCCAAATGCGACCAAAATACCCTCAAATTGGTTCACCCCTAAAGGAAAAAATTAAAAATGGAAAGTCTTTGTGGTCAAACTTCGAAAATAGAAACTTTTAAAATTGGGTCATTTCGGTGAGCAATACCAAACAGGATCATTTGGTATCCCCTAAAAATACCCAAAATGCCCTCAACACTCAGAATTTCTAAATTAAGCGAAACCCCTGAGAAATTCTAAATTTAGCAGGTTTTTCAAAATTCAGGAAATCATTCCTAATCTCCCAGACACATTTCGGGGATCAAAAGAATTACACAGGAAAAGACCAAATTACTCCAAGGTGCAAGAATTTGGTGAGACTAGGGAAAACCCTGAGAAATTTCAAAAATAGCAGATTTCTGAAAATTTATGAACGGACTCAAGATTTCTTAGACACAACTTAGGGACCAAATATGACATATTGGAAATGTCTAAAATACCCCTGAAGCGCAAGACTAAGAGAAAACCTTGAGAGATCTAAATTTAGCAGGTTTCCCAAATCTTACGAAATTACTCCTAATTCAGCAGCCGTACCCTCAAGATGATTATGGATACATGAGAAATGATTGAAATATTCATAAGATAATGAAAAATGTGGAAGCCCCATGAGTTTCTAAATATAGCATGTTCCCTAAAACACTTAAGATTTTCGAGGATTCTTCTGTCATACTTTAGAGATAGTCTCAGGCACATTAGAAATGACCAACACAACCCCCAATATACCCAAATTGGGGAAAATCCAGAGAGTTTCTAAAAATAGCAGCTTTTTCAAAATTCGTAAAATCACTCAAGATTTCTCAAATATAACTCCGAGGTCAAACGGGACATATCGAGAATGACCAAAATACCCCTGTAGCGTAAAAATGGGCAAAAATGAGGGAAACCTTGAAAATTCTAAAAATAGTAGGCTTTTTCACTTGCTTGGAAACTTAAACTTTCATCTTCCAGATACCATTGGAACACCCTAGAAACCTTTAGGATTGCGAATCAACTTTAGAATTCCTTCAACGAGGCGAAATCTACCCTAAAATGCACAGATGCCTAATCCTAGGTGGAATACGGACTTGAAACTTGACAAACTACCGAATCTTTTGCTTTTTAAAGTGTAGCAAAATGGGGATGTCTACACTTATCAGATTGTGTTCCACCTGTTGATTATGAGTTTATCTTGCTGACATTTATTCGAGCATGTGTTCTTGTGGAGAGCTTCACTTTATCATAATCCTGTTGGCTACTCTTTATGATTAGTTGCTTCAGACCCTCTCTATATAGCCATTATACTGCCGAATTTTCTCCAAATACTTTGAGGTTGGTCATTATCCTTTAGAGTTGTTGACGGACTGTATGTGCTTATCTTACCACATCTCCTTGCATAGATGTTATGCTGCCTGATTTTATCCATGGGGAAGATATATTTGTATCATCTTTTGTCTCAACTTGCATATGGCATTTTTGTTTGATTACCCTATACTGAACTCTAGTGTTTGTCAATTCCATGGCAGCAGTCTGACCTTGTTGGCTTCACTCAATTGCTGTACCTATTTCCTTTCACCTACTCCAGTTCAAATGGCAGAATCTGGAAACACTTTAGCAGAAATTAGCGAAATGATGAAGGCAGTGCTCCAACAGATGAATAGCATGAATGATGAAATAGCTCGTTTGAAAGCTGATAAACCCTCTACTTCTAAGGAACCTGTTCCCCAGCACCCCTCAATTGTACCTCCTCCACCTCCTGTGATGAATAGGCCTACTATATTGAATGTTAAGGATGATTTTGACAACGAACAGTATGCAGAAAAGAGCTGTCTTCCTCACCTTGATAGGCCTGATAAAGGAAAGGGATTAGCTGACAAGTTAGAGAAACTAACTCAAGAATTAGAGAATATGAAATTCCAAGGTCCGAAAATGTTGAACATGGCAAACTTTGTGATAGACCCGGGAGTCGTTCTACCTCCTAAGTTCCAAGTACCTGATCTCGATAAGTATGATGGGATAGGGTGCTCCACAAGTCATCTGAAATCCGTCATTCCTCTTTTACAGCAGCATGGACTTTCTCCAGAGCAGATTGCCCTCATATTCCCTAGGTCTCTAGTCGGAACTGCTAAGAAATGGCTCCTGAGCTTGAAGTCTGAAGATATTAGAAACCTGGAAGATATTGTTAACAAGTTCGTAGAACAGTTTTCCATGGAGGAAGGGATCAATGTTACTAAGAGAGACTTGAAAATATTGAAACAAGGGCCAAATGAAACTTTCACATCCTTTATCCGAAGATGGAAAAGAAAGGCTGCTCAGGTGACCCCTAGGTTGTCTGATGAAGATCAGATCAAGATTGTTATAAAAAGCCTATCCTCCCAATATTTCCATTTTATGGTTGTTCAATATTATCTAGACTTTAATCATTTGGTTAAGACGTGAACTAGAACCGAAGATGCTTTGGCAAAAGGTCTGACTATGAAATTGTTTGCTGATCCAAGAAATGAAAAGAAACTTTTGATGGTTTTTAAAGAGGTTAACAATGTGGGTACCTCTCATCAACCTTTCAAGAAGATGGCTCAGAAAGAAAACAAGCCTATACATAAGTTGGATAAAGAGATTCCTACATTGCCTAAGCATCTTGATAAAGCCTTGAGAAAGTTGGTCAAAGTGGGTAAACTTGAACTTCCTGAACCTTCTCCTCCTCCAAATCCTCTTCTTAGCAACTTTTATGAACAAGACTTCTGTGAATATCATCGATTTCATGGACATTCAACTAATAGTTGCCAAGCCTTGAAGCACAAGATCCTGAAACTTATCAAGAGTGGTGAGGTTGCTATTGGAAAATCCAGAACCACCAGAAAACCAGTGCAAAGGCCAATTGGCCCTTTACATATGGTAGGATCCATCTCTATGGATGAACCATTGTTAGATCATGCATTCCTCATCCGTCCTATCTCAGATACACCACATGTTTTATCAAGCTCTTGAACAATGGAGGAATCATTCAAAAGGTCAGCACTCATCAGAATGAAAAATTGGATGGTTAAACTCTTTGGACAAATGGCCATGTTAATTGAAGAAGTTAGAGAGATGAAAGTCCAGATGCAATGCTTATCCACCAGTTGTGATTCAGCTACAAAGCAGTTTGTCGATGAGGGGACTATGACAGAAGAAGCATCAGTTCAGAGTTTAATTCTTGACAGATATGTTGATTTGCATAGTGGGACAAAGCCTGTCATTGTTCCCAATGAAGTTAAGAATGTTGGACCTTATCATCAACCCCTTAAGAAGCCAGTGGTAGTAGAAGGATGGGTCAAAAACGGAGGAGGGAATTCACTCATCTACCTTGTTCTCAGGAAGTTATCATGAAGAAATGGGTCAGTGAAGGTTGTTTGACACTTTTAGATCTGAGGCCTCTTCCTAACCCACTCCCTAAACACTGTAGAAGAGACCAATAATGTGAGTACCACAGAAGTATCGGTCATACAACAGATAAGTGTTTGGCTTTGAAACACATAATCCAGGACGAGATAGACAGAGACTCTTTCATTCTTTCTGAACCCCATGCTTTTGCAAATCCTGCATCGGTAAAACCCATTCAACCCTTCAAAGGTCCCACCACCTCTGCTTATGCCACCTCAGAGTAGAGAAATGACTCGAAGGGAAAAGGAAAGATGTCAGAGATTGAACCTCCTAAGAATATCAGGGCAGAAAACTTGATGCCACCAGCAGGTTTTCAAGGGCAATTCGGGCCAGGTCGATAGAACTACATGGGACCACCTCTTCCGAGATTCCTATACCAGGACCGAAACCACTAGCCGACAACATCATGAAGGAAGGCGTGCTACTCGTAAACTCCAGTGCTAATTCCTTGCCCATGTCTAAGTGTCTGAAATTCCAAGGGTAGGCCCGAATACTATTCTAACGGCAACTAATGAGGAGGTAAAATTTAGGTTACTAACAAGTTTTAACCTTTTGAAAACTCTAACCCAATTTTGAAGATTAAGAGATCAAAGATGAAATAATTTAGCACACAAGTTAAATCCTAAGTGCAATGCAAATGTAAAGCAAGAGATAAGAGAGAGTGCACCCGAGATTTAAAATGGTTCGGTCCTCCAACGCGAGGCCTACTCCACTCCACCAACCAAACCCATTGATGGCTTCACTATTTGATCTTCTTAACTTCGGCGAAGATCGGTGCCGATTACAATTCAGATTGCCTTTAACCTTGGTGGCAATCCTCACCGCGGAGAGTGGGCTCCACTTCTCCGAACACTCGCCCCAATACAATCTTTTGAATAAGAAAGAAAGAACAAAAAAATCCCTCATAAGGATTTACAAGATTTGTAGAAGATGTACAAATTTGAGCCTAATGATCCAAATCCTAATTCTAGAGGATGAGAGGCATAAACAAGCTTGATTCACTCTTAGGATGTTCAAATAGAGTTTTTGAGTGTTAGGATTGATCTTTTGGGAAGTTGAGAATACCCATATATATAGAAAAACTCAAATATGACCGTTTGGGGGCATTGTCGTAATTCTGGCAAAGTTCCCCAACGGATATATTTTTTCCCGTTATAGTGGTCTCGGAGTTCTGAGAGAATTCTCGGAGTTCCGAGAAATTCCTCGGAGTTCCGAGAATTTATCTCGGAGTTCCGGGAATACAAACAGAAGTTGGAAAAATGTTACTGGACCATTTCTCGGAGCTCCAAGGAATCTCTCGGAGTTCTGAGAAGCCTATTTCCAGCATATTTTCAATTCTTGTTTTTGGGCTTCCAACTCTACACCAAGTTGGGATTGTTATGAGGGTTCCAAAGTGTTGGAACACCACAAAGACAATCTCTTAAACATTTAGGGGTGTGTGAGATTACTTTATTTATGCCTCTTAAAATCTAAACTAAGATTGGATCTTATATATTCTAATACAACTTCGATCTTCAATTGCGATGCTTCAAGTCTTCATGCGTCTTGAATTTCTGATGTCTTTGGCCTTCCTAATGTGGTCCAATGAGAGCTTCTTGGCCTCAATCCAAGCAATCTTGTTTTTACACACTCATGATCTACAACTTAGACAATCAAACACATTAGTGATATAAAATCACTTGTGTGTTGGAATCATCAAAAGAAGATGGGAATGCCACGGTGGGAACCATTGGGCTTACAGTGTCTCTGTTCAAGTATCATGTTCTAAATGTCATGTTATAAGATATAGTTTCTGTCAAATGTATACCAACTCTTGTGTTGAAAGTTGGTGAGTCATAGTGTTAGTGTCAAAAAAGAGAGAAGAAAAAGAAAATATGTGTGTCTGTCGTGTCTGTCGTGTCTGTCAGTCTTTTCATTGAGTCAGAATCCAGTCTTCTGTCACAGCAGATGTAAAGCCCATAGAGGCATTCCAAGAGTCATTAATGTACTTGGAGTTTTCAATTTAATAAAGTATTTGGTTCTGTATCTTCAATGTCTTATGATTTACTCATAGATCTAATGTTTAAAATAACTAAAGACACCCTCCTCGGATGAGGATGCAGACGAAATTCCCCTCAAGATCTGAAAAATGATCAAACGAGAGGAAGAGCGTTGAGCATAGCCACTCAAAGAAGAAATCGAAGCTGTTGATAGTGGTATCGAAATCTGAAGCTCGGGAAAGATGGATTAGCAAAACTATATCTCCCGAGGAGCGCAAAGAATTGATAAACCTATTTAGAGGTGTTTGAGGTAGTCTTGCTTGATCCTATAAGGATAAACCGAGTGAATGTCCTGTCGTGATGAAAAGCAAGACTCCATCAGCTTTAGACCTTAAGTCGAAAAGCAAGAATTTGAGAGAGATGAACATCAGACATCCAGTGGAGCTGATGAGAAATTGAGAGAAGACTTTCCAGAAAATGAATTCATAGAGTGAGCCTCAAAAGAACACTTGGGTTGCACATCGTTGATGAGATTTCAAGTTGGAATATTTCATGATTACGGACAGTTCTTATGTCCAAAAGAAAAAAAACATTCAAAAGAAAAAAAAAGTATGAGAGAAAGACAAGAAGGAGAAGGAAGATGTGTCCCTAAGACAACTCATTAGGAATATCAAAAACCCAGATGATGGAGTCAATGAGATAGATCATATATGAAAATTGTTTTCGGCATTTGGAGACTCATAGGATTTGTAGAATCTTGAGTACCAATTCAAGATCTCCAAGATTCGAAAGTGAAGCATCGTGGTTGAAGTCTTGCCTGAAAAATTGCCAGATTCCTCGACAAAAATATTCAAAGTCGTTGAACCTTATTCTTCAAAAGCTTGTACACCACAGCACCAGAAGGCCATCCTTGGTCGTTTGAGCCTTTATAGCCAAAATCCTAACGTCAAAAAATCGCTTGCAAATTTTTGAGCCAAAAGTTAAGCCAAGTATTTCTTCCAAATACAAAATAAACCAGGGGCATCTTTTATGACTTGCGTCATAAAAGATAAAAGAATTGAACTGCGTCGGACCTGATCCCCAACTCTTCAGGGGTACGTAGGTAACCTGATCAACTCAGGTTCGGTCAACCTTTGGGAAAAAGCAAAATTATTCCCGTTCAAAAATTTGAAGCTAAAAGCAAAACCATTCTTTGTCAAACCCCAAAAAGCGAACTACGCGGATCTGATCCTCCATTTTTGGGGTTCGTAAGCAATCTGGCTAGACCAGATCCGGTCCAAATCCTTAGAACCTTAGATATCTTACCCCTTTGAACCCAGGCCCACCTAGAAAGTCCTTCTTGTGAAACAAGCAGAGGTTCAAGGCAAATGAGAACAAAAATAGAAAGAAAAGAAAAGAATGAGAGTCTGAAGACCCACTAGATTGAAAACCTGAAAGGGCGGCCTAGATAAAGTCATGTACTTGCTAACTCAATAACCAAAGGTGCTCACGCAAAAGGGTAGCGGTCTGCTGGATTGAAAACTTGAGAGGGCAATCTAGTCAGAGGCAAGGACTTCTCATGAAGAATGAGTTGATGAGACAAAGAAAGAGTTCCTCAGTTATGAAGAATTCTGAAAATTGAGTTTAGAGTGAGAAAACCAGGCAAGAGTTAAGACAAGTGGTCTACTAGGCGGAAAACTTAGAAGAGCAATAGTCATGAGAGTTGTGATTCCCTGCAAAGAGAGAATTTAATGAGGTGGAGAAGCAGTCTTCAAGTAGGGCAAGATCCTCGAATCCGAGTAGTGTCGGCAAGACTTACTTTGATACCTCCCTAAACTAGGGGCATTAAAACTTAGCAATCCGAAGGGGGTAATAACCATGACAGAAATACCGATGGACGAAATTAGAACCTCTTGACATGGTTTTCAAAATTACTCTGAGAGCAACTAGACATACCATAAAAAAACAACACATCATATATGAGAGTGAATCAAAAGTTAGTCGAGTCCTTGAAATAAATGTTGAGTCTCTTCAAAGTGAGTGAAGTTTGTTGAAAAATCTGAATCCTCCTTGATCGAGTCCTTGAAAATCTGTTCCTCATTCATATTCGTTTTCTCTCAAGGTCTAAAGTTGTCTGGCACTAGAAGAGCGAGAGTACACCTTCCAAAATGTGAAGAAATTCAAAGTGAATCCTGGTTGGGAATTAAAGAAGGGGCAAGAGACATCTTGTTTAGACCTGCCAGAAATATCAAATCCTCAAGCAGTGAGCAAAAATAGAAGAGATTCTCAGACTCAGCCATCATGGGGATTGTCTTATTCCTTCCTATATCAAAGAAAAGAACCTGTGTGACCTTAAGCCTCCACAGAGCGAAGCACTTTTTCTTCAACCACCAGTGTACCACTTCCTTAAGACTCTTGTCATGGAATTACAACATACTAGGACATGGTCTTCTTATGAAAACTATGCTTTCTGACGTTTATGCTTCTAAATGCTTTCGAAAGTGGCTGGCTTTTCTTTCACTTGATTCTTGAAGTCCTTCTTTCAGGATTTGAATGCCCTAGTACAGTTGCAGATAAGCTGACACCTTACCTCTTTAACCAAGACAGTTCCAACCTTTCAATATGAAGACAACGATCAACTCTACTCAAAGAAAAAAACTGGTAGAAGATATTATTCAAAGAATTGAGGTTTTCTGAAAGAATAGACTATAATAGAAAGGGATGGACTGACTAGACCAACTCAAAGTGATGCTTTTGACTTAGTTAACATTTTGTTTGGTAGGTCTAGCCTTTCAAAGAGTAATTTTACAATTGATAAACACTAGACTTCTTCTTTAAAATAGTAATACTCCAAGGATTTGATTACCACCCATTGGATCGCTTGGTTTCATGCCCCTAGTTTCGAGGATGGAAAGTGTACCTGCTTGAACTTCTTGAATCTTCCTACCATAGACTTCTGGGATATCTTCTCTTACCATGACCAAGTTGCCTTTTTCAGGTTTTCAACTTGGTGAACCGTTTGACGTTAACTTTTGTTTGAGTCACCCTTTCGGGTTTTCAACTCAGCAAAATTTTACCTAGACCGCCCTTTTAGGTTTTCAGCCTAGCGGATCTTCAAACTCCGTATTCTTCTCTTTTCTCTCTCTTTTTTTGTGTTTGTTTTTTGGTCTAGAACCTTAACTTTGAACACCAGAAGGACTTTGCAGGTTAGACATGGTTAGACAAGAAAAAGGCTAAAGGCTTGCAAATTTCGACCGAACCTGTAAACAGGTTGCCTACGAATCCCAGTGTAGGAATCAGGTCACGCGTAGTTCAGGACAGATGCCCCTAGTATAAAGGTAAAATAGTTTTTTTTCTTTTACTTTTTTCCTTGTGATAGACTTTTCCTTGTCACTTTTTTTTCTTCTTTCTCTTTTTTTTTTGAATGACCGAACTTGGATTGACCAAGTATAAAGTAAAAAAAAAAAATTCTTTGATGGATTGATTTTGACAGCGACCGAACTTGGATTGACCAAGCTGCCTACGTACCCCAGTGTAGGGATCAGGCCGAGCGTAGTTCAGGGTGGATGCCCCTAATGTAATGGGTTTTCAAAGAAAATATTATTTAGGCTCAGAGGGGTTTGCAAAAGGGTATTCTTTTCTTTTCTTTTCTTTTTGACATTGGGTTATGACTTTGGGGATTTGTTCGGCCAAAGGAGGCCTTCTCGTGTTCAAGCTTAGAATTGATCTAGGTTGACAGACTTCCATATTTGATCATTTTTCTCAGAGTTTAAAGGCATTTCCAGGTAAGAATTAATGAGTTTTCTTCCTTCTGAATCTTGATGTGTATTTGTTATTGAGGATGCGAACAAATTTTTAATATCCTTGAATGTAATATCTTGAATTTTCTTCTAGAAATTTACTTTTCGAATGTTGACATTGACAATTGCTTTGCGATGTCTGCTTTTGAACCTTTTTTCCATATTAAGTGTCTCAAATGAATTTGGAAACTAAGGCCAATGATTGAAATTAGAAGAGGAAATTTCCAATCCATGCCTCTGTGGAACCAGATCCGGGACGGGCGTGGAGGACGGGCCCCCGCGCGAGTCTCTCTAGATCGTCCACGTGAAGGAGAGCCCCACCAAGGAACTCTCGAAAGAGTGCCCCTCACAGCATGAACGGCGATGTAAAGTGAGATACCTCTCGATTCGGGGACTAGCCCAGATTCGAGGCGTACCTTAAACAAAGAAGAGTCGCCATCCAAGGAAGTGGGCCCTGGATCCCATGCTGTGCTCTGTTGCAACGGATAACCAGAGATATAAAATAGGGTTCGTGCCTGATGACGAATGGGGAAGGGATTAGGCGCCCCCAATTCGCCCAAGTGCTAGCACCTGGTCTCTTATGCCATTTATTATTAATTTTGAAGAGTTTTGGGCGAAAATCATGCGAAATGGGAACGAATATCTCCGAGATAACGTCTAGCTAATCATGCATGTCTCGGAGATGAATAAGAAGCACACACAAAAGAAATGAAAGATATGTCGCCTAAGAATAGCTAGGTTATGAGTGCCATGCCTAATTGGTGTCTAAGTTCTGGTGGACAAGCACATGCATGTTACAGCTAAAGGTATAAGATCTGTACATAAAAATAAGAAAACACAGCAAAACACACAACACAACACGACTCGACACACGACCCGACACGACAAACCCTAGACTCTAATGCAATACTTGACTCGGACCAGGATGGCCATCCATCCTAGCTGCACTACGTATCCCGGCCTCGGGAAGAATCAGAGCCAACGTAGTTCGGTGCCCTATTCTAAACTACGATGCCTAAAACTCTAGGACCGCTATCCTAGACTCGATCCACTAGACTCGACTGATGTTTAAAGCTTTTTGTGCGATTGCTTAAATTCAAGTGGATTGTAATTTTTAGGACTCTATATGCCCTAACTAATGCAAGTTGATTAGCCTTAAGCTAATGCAGGTGGGCCCTATATCCTATGTGTATCTAGGCTGTGCAACATAAAGAAAACCATGGGCTGACTATATGCTTCCTAGTCTAGCCATCGGTTCGACTAAGTGTCTGACCGATCGACTCGAGGCCTCCTAACTCTAGGGACACTCACACGACAGGACACACCACATCAATACAAATCAAGACCGACTCCTAACTCTAAAACACCCTAAATATCTAGGACAGACTCCTAACTCTAGGGGAAGATCTTTTTGAAAAGGTTTTGAAGTTTTTTGTATTTTTTGGAGGTTTTGAAGTTATGAAAAATGGTGAAAGTTGTGAGAAATATTTACAAAAAATGGTGACTGAAAATGGTGAAAGGGTGTAAAAATGGTGTCTAAAAATGGTGACTGAACTCAGGGTGCCAGCAGCACGCCTGAGCTGCCTACGTACCCCTCAGCTAGGGATCAAGCCATCCGTAGTTCGGACCAGAATTCCTAACTACTCTGCACATGACTCAAGATTTTTTTTGAAATTTTGATTTTTAAAATGTTTTTGGATTTTGAATTGTTTTTGAGATGTTTTTGAATTTTCAAGTGTTTTTTGGAATGTTTTTGTTGTTTTCAAGTATTTTTGAAATGTTTTTATTGTTTTTTGACACCAGAGAATAAAATCCTATCATCATAAGGGGAGGACAGACTCCTGATATCCCGCAAAGGTTGGACAGCATCCTATGCTTTGCGGGGGGATGAACAGAATAACAACTCTGCAAGGGTTGGACAGCATCCTATACCTTGCAGGAGTGAATAAAATCACGTGATTGGATGAGGGGATGGACAGAATCCTAACCCCTATGATGATAGGACAGACCCCTGAAAGACTGAAGGACTGACTCCTATGCTGAAGACTGACTCTGAAAGATGGAAGGACGGAATCCTAAACTCTCTATGACAGACTCTAAAAAAAAGAAGAAAACCACACAAACGGGCCCCACATCGGCGGGCCCCACATAAACGGGTCCCACACACAGCGGGCCCCACACACAGCGGGTCCCACACCAGCGGGTCCCACACCAGCGGGCCCCACACCAGCGGGCCCCACACGTCAGCGGGCCCCACACGTCAGCGGGCCCCACACAGCAGCGGGCCCCACACATCAGCGGGCCCCACACATCAGCGGGCCCCACACGTCAGCGGGCCCCACACGTCAGCGGGCCCCACACGTCAGCGGGCCCCACACGTCAGCGGGCCCCACACCAGCGGGCCCCACACCAGCGGGCCCCACACACAACGGGCCCCACACACAACGGGCCCCACACACAGCGGGCCCCACACATCAGCGGGCCCCACACATCAGCGGGCCCCACACATCAGCAGGCCCCACACATCAGCGGGCCCCACACAGCAGCGGGCCCCACATCAGCGGGCCCCACACAGCAGCGGGCCCCACATCAGCGGGCCCCACACATCAGCGGGGTGTCTACAATCACAAGCAACTCAAGCCTCCAAATAAAACTCAAGAACAAAAACAAACATTCAAGAGAAACTACTTACATGGACTGCTAATCGAGTTTAAAAAAAATGATCAAAGCTCGGAAAGATTTGAAATCAGCAGCTTGATCCTCTCTCCTTTCAGATTTGCAGACCTCGGATCTTGGCCGGAGATGGAATCATTGCAGGAGGTAGTAAAAATCGACGGAATCCGATGATACTGACCGAAGAAGGGAGAAATTTGCCGGAGATCCGCCGGATCAATATAAAACCACCGGATCTGAGACGCTTGTGGCGTAGATGGAGATGAAGAAGGTGACTGGTAATGAGAGATGTGCGATCGGATTCCGGCAAGGAATTCGCCGGAGAAGATGACTGGCCGGATCTCTCTCTCTGCCGATTTTCTTCTTCTTTTTTTTTCTTTTTTTTTTTTGGTTCCCTCCCTCTCGTTCTCCCTTCTTTTCTTTTCTTTTTTTTTAGAAGGGTTTTGGAGGGAGGTTGAGGGTGGTGGTTGGGAGATTAATGGTGGCTGTGCCGGATTCCGGTGGTCGGATTCCGGTTGGGTTGCCGGAGATTGGAGGGTGGTGGGATTGGAGGTCGGCAGTGGGTTTGGTGGTGGATGGGGTAGATGGAGGTGGGTAGTGAGATAGGTGGTAGTGGTGGTGGAAGTCGGTTGGCCTCTCCCCTCCCCCTTTTCCTTTTTTTTTCTTCTGCTCTTTTTTTTTTCCTCTCTGGTTTTTCCCTTGCTGTTTTCCCACCCGTTTTTTTTTTTCTTTTTTGTTTTCTTTCTTTCCCTGCGAGAGAGAGAGATCAGAAGACCCATGATGACGAGTCATCATGAGAGGAGAAAATGAGAGTCTTTTGTCCCCCTCTTGTCCCCCCTAATTCCCTTAAATTTTGCAAAAAAATAAATAAAAAAATAGAAAACAATTTTCAAATGGCATCGGATGCCATACGAAAACCAAAACTACTCATTACGCCCATTTTTAAAACCAAGGAAAATGATAACTGTCCTTATTCTCTCGTTGAATAAAGCGGATCCCACATCAGTGGACCCCACAACAGCGGGTCCCACATCAGCGGGCCCCACACAAATGGGTCCCACATCAGCGGGCCCCACACAAGCGGGTCCCACATCAGCGGGCCCCACACAAATGGGTCCCACACAAGCGGGTCCCATATCAGCGGGCCCCACATTCATTCATTTTCCGCCTGACCTCGGGATTTCATTCGAATACGCGGGTTTAGGGTCCTGTCAAAATGGGGTGTTTACACTTAGCTCGTTCGCTAGGCAAACGTGGTCGGATCTTGACGAAATTTCACAGGGACCTCGGTGGGACCCTAAGCTAGCTCAGGGTGCAATTTGGGACCCCAACTCACTGATTTGACGAGACTCGCACAGACAACGCAAACTTGGGTCTGGTCAAAATGGGGTGTCTACAGATGCCCCTCTTTGGCAGAGCGTGTGTAACACGCGAATGGCAAAGCTGAACAGACAACGCATTTTGATCGACCCGAAAACAAAAGAAATTTTTTTGGGATTTTTCGGTTCTAAGAACGATACTTACAAGGATAAAATGGATTTTGGTTTTGAAATTCAACACTCAACATGACTTATGAGTAATTTGGTAAAAGGCGGGACACATAACTCAGCATTCAAAACATATTGGTGAGATAGCCTCCCACCAGAGAAATAACTCGAGTAACACATCGGTCACACTCGAGTAACACATCGGTCACACAGGTATTCCTGACTCCGCACTTGGGTGACGGCACACTGTGGAACGACGGACCATGACTTGACAACAAAATAACTAGAGAGAGTTGTTGTCCAGCTTTTCACCAAATTAGACAAGGAAGAACAACAGTTGAATGAAAATTTTGATCAGGGGTCCATGGTAATAAGCCATGAAGAGCCTTGCAGAAAACGAGGGTCCACGGTGGTGAACCGTGAAGAGCCAAGCAAACGGGAATCGAGGGTCCATGGTAGTAAGCCACGAAGAGCCTCGCGGAACGAAATTTATTTATATTTTTTTATTTTTAGGAAACTAGAAATCGAGGGTCCACGGCAACAAACCGCGAAGAGCCAAGCCATAATCCGGGGTCCGTGGTAATAAGCCACGAAGAACCTTGCAAGAAAGATATTGAGTGATTAATGGATTAGAAAAACTGAGAATCAAGGGTTCATAGCCATAAGCTATGAAGAGCCAAGAAGTAATCGAGGGTCCACGGTGACCAGCCGTGAAGAGCCACGCAATGAATCTAGGGTCCATGGCAAGAAACCATGAAGAGCCCAGCAGAAAGGAATTTAGGGTCCACGGCAATACTCCGTGAAGAGCCAAACATTGAATTTGGGGTCCATGACAATAAGCCATGAAGAGCCCAACATGCAGAAACAAATGATATGTAAAAGATATGAATGGAATGACTATGAATAGTGGGTCCATGATATTTCTGGAAGGACATATCACGAAGAGCCAATCGGGGAGCATGGGTCCATAGTATACCTGAATGGTAGACCATGAAGAGCCAAGAAGTAATCGAGGGTCCACGGCAACAAACCGTGAAGAGCCACGCAATGAATCTAAGGTCCATGGCAAGAAACCATGAAGAGCCCAGCAGAAAGGAATCAAGGGTCCACGGCAATACTCCGTGAAGAGCCAAACATTGAATTTGGGGTCCATGACAATAAGCCATGAAGAGCCCAACATGCAGAAACAAATGACATGTAAAAGATATGAATGGAATGACTATGAATAGTGGGTCCATGATATTTCTGGAAGGACATATCACGAAGAGCCAATCGGGGAGCATGGGTCCATAGTATACCTGAATGGTAGACCATGAAGAGCCAAGAAGTAATCGAGGGTCCACGGCAACAAACCGTGAGGAGCCACGCAATGAATCTAAGGTCCATGGCAAGAAACCATGAAGAGCCCAGCAGAAAGGAATCAAGGGTCCACGGCAATACTCCGTGAAGAGCCAAACATTGAATTTGGGGTCCATGACAATAAGCCATGAAGAGCCCAACATGCAGAAACAAATGACATGTAAAAGATATGAATGGAATGACTATGAATAGTGGGTCCATGATATTTCTGGAAGGACATATCACGAAGAGCCAATCGGGGAGCATGGGTCCGTAGTATACCTGAATGGTAGACCATGAAGAGCCAAGAAGTAATCGAGGGTCCACGGCAACAAACCGTGAAGAGCCACGCAATGAATCTAAGGTCCATGGCAAGAAACCATGAAGAGCCCAGCAGAAAGGAATCAAGGGTCCACGGCAATACTCCGTGAAGAGCCAAACATTGAATTTGGGGTCCATGACAATAAGCCATGAAGAGCCCAACATGCAGAAACAAATGACATGTAAAAGATATGAATGGAATGACTATGAATAGTGGGTCCATGATATTTCTGGAAGGACATATCACGAAGAGCCAATCGGGGAGCATGGGTCCATAGTATACCTGAATGGTAGACCATGAAGAGCCAAGAAGTAATCGAGGGTCCACGGCAACAAACCGTGAAGAGCCACGCAATGAATCTAAGGTCCATGGCAAGAAACCATGAAGAGCCCAGCAGAAAGGAATCAAGGGTCCACGGCAATACTCCGTGAAGAGCCAAACATTGAATTTGGGGTCCATGACAATAAGCCATGAAGAGCCCAACATGCAGAAACAAATGACATGTAAAAGATATGAATGGAATGACTATGAATAGTGGGTCCATGATATTTCTGGAAGGACATATCACGAAGAGCCAATCGGGGAGCATGGGTCCGTAGTATACCTGAATGGTAGACCATGAAGAGCCAAGAAGTAATCGAGGGTCCACGGCAACAAACCGTGAAGAGCCACGCAATGAATCTAAGGTCCATGGCAAGAAACCATGAAGAGCCCAGCAGAAAGGAATCAAGGGTCCACGGCAATACTCCGTGAAGAGCCAAACATTGAATTTGGGGTCCATGACAATAAGCCATGAAGAGCCCAACATGCAGAAACAAATGACATGTAAAAGATATGAATAGAATGACTATGAATAGTGGGTCCATGATATTTCTGGAAGGACATATCACGAAGAGCCAATCGGGGAGCATGGGTCCGTAGTATACCTGAATGGTAGACCATGAAGAGCCAAGAAGTAATCGAGGGTCCACGGTGACCAGCCGTGAAGAGCCACGCAATGAATCTAGGGTCCATGGCAAGAAACCATGAAGAGCCCAGCAGAAAGGAATTTAGGGTCCACGGCAATACTCCGTGAAGAGCCAAACATTGAATTTGGGGTCCATGACAATAAGCCATGAAGAGCCCAACAAGAATAACAAGTAATGGAGATGAATGAAATGAGCATGGAGAGCGGGTCCATGATATATCCTAAAGGACAGATCACGAAGAGCCATTCAGGGAGCAAGGGTCCATGATGTGCCTGCCTGACAAACCACGAAGAGCCTTGGAAGGACAGTGATATTGCTGAGAATTGATTGATTTCGAATGATGATTTTTTTTTTTAGACTGATTGCCTCTTGCCGAGGAAATTGGGAGTATGAGTTCCTTGCTGAGAATTGGACTCAGATAACTTGCAGGGATTTGGATATTGACCATTTTTTCTGATTTTGCCGGGGATTGAAGGCTGCACGAGCAAATTCTAGACTCCGCTTGGGAAACTGATTTTCTTAGAGAATTGACTCTTCTGAAGAGAGGACTCAACTGAGGAGTTTAGAGGTTAGGCTTGAGATGTGCTTGTACCCCTCTTATCCTTACTTGCTTGAGACATTGTTACTGATTGCCTTTGTGCGCTTGACATCTTTTATGACGCAAGTCATAAAAGATGCCCCTAGTATATTGTGTTTCCATGACAGGAGTTTTAAGAAGGCAAGACAATGATGGTTGAAGAAAAGATGTTTCGTTTCATGAAGGCTTGAGGATGCAAAGTTTTTTTTTTTTTTTTTTGTATGGAGAGAATAGGACAATAACCATGATGGCTGAGTCTGAAAATCTCTTCTTTTGCATGGCTCACTTTTGGAGGCTTAAGGTCTCGGGTAGGTTTGAACAAGATGTCTCCCGCCCCTTCTGATACCTAAACCAGGATTTACTCTGAATTTTCTTCGCAATTTGGAGGACACGCTCCCATTCTTCTAGCACCCGACAGTTTGGACTTTGCAAGGAAAGGGAACACAAATATGAAGGAGGAATAGATTTCCAAGGACTCGGTCAAAGAAGATTCTTGTTGTTCGGCTCGCTTTCGACTCACTCTTGGATCTGATGTGTTATTTTTCAAGGGTATGGCTTAGCCACTTTTAGAGTATTTCGAAGACCGTGTCAAGAGGCACTACTCTCCTTTTTCGGTGTTTAGGTCATGGTTATTATCCCTTTTGGATTGCTCGGTTTCAATGCCCCAGTTTAGAGGAATGTTAAAGTAAGCTTGCTGGCACTACTTGGACCCCGAGATTTTACGCTGGTTGAAGGCTGTTTCTCCATCTCAATGATTCGCTTTTTTGTTGGAAGTCATTGCCATTGATCAGATTGCCTTTTCAGGTTTTCAATCTGACGGACCGCTTGCCCTAACTTTTGCCTGGTTCGCCCTTTCGGGTTTTCAATCCAGCGGGCCTGCTACCCTAACTTTTGCCTAAGCCGACTTTTCAGTTGTCAACTTAGCGGGTGAATGACCCTAAATTTTGCCTAGAGCGCCCTCTCGGGTTTTCAGCCTAGCGGGTCTTCAGACTCCATCGTTTTTTTTTTTTTTTTTTGACTTTGAACCTCTGCTTGTTCATCAGAAGGACTTTCTAGGCGGGATTGGGTTCAAAAGGGTTGGATATTTCCTTTGGATTTCAAAGTTTCAACCGAACCTGGATTGGTCAGGTTGCCTAAGTACCCCAAAAATGGAGGATCAGGTCCGCGTAGTTTGCTGGGGTTTGGCACAGAATGATTTGGTTTTTAGCTCAAAGGTTGAAAGGGAATAATTTGACTTTTATTCCAAAGGTGGACCGAACCTGGATGGATCAGGTTGCCTACGTACCCTGTAGAAAGGGATCAGGTCAGACGTAGTTCGGGTCAAAATGCCCCTGGTTTGCGGGTGTTTGAAAAGAATGTTTGATTTTGTTGAGGCTCGAAGGTGTTCGCAAAAGGATTTTTTTTGAACTTGGGATTTTTGGCGTTTAAGGCTCAGGCGTCCAAGGATGGCCTTCTGATGTTTTGGCATACAAGCTTCTTGAATGGCTAAGGTTCAATGGCTTTGAACTTTTTTTTTTTTTTAGGAGTCTGGCGGCATTTCCTGGCAAGACTTCATCTGCACTGTGCAAGCTAGACTGATTGAATTCCCACTTTTTCTTTGGGATCTCGCACTGATATTCGGGATTCTACGGCTCTGGGTCTTCTCTGAATGCTGAAGATTTTGAAATCTTTCAATCTATTTATCAGCTCCGCTTCCTGCGATTCTGATGCTCTTGAGGAGTTGACGCGGGGCATGCTCCCTTCTCCTTTCTTCTCTGGATTCTATCTTATTTTTCTTTGTTCATTCTGATTTTTATTTTTTTGCTTGGATGTGGGGAATGCCCCTACGCCTGGAATGCTTTAACTTGAAATTCCATCGCAATGTATAGCCCAAGTATTCTTTTTGGGGTTCATGCTCTATGCTCATGACTTTGTTGTCCGAAAGTCTTCTCTCAATTTTTCATTCACTGCATTTGATGTTTGGTATTCTTCATTTGAATTTTTTTGCTTTTTTGACCTGTCTGAAGCCGAGGGTGACTCACATTGAACGATGCCAAGGCACGCTTCTGGTTTATCCTCATAGGACCAAGCAACACTTCTTTGAACCCTCTAAATAGGTTTATCGATTCTTTGCGCTCTTCGGGAGATTTTTCCAATCCTTACTTCCCGAGTTTCGGATTTCGATACCACTATCCACGGTATCGATTTCATCTGCAAGTGGCTTTGCTCGACGCTCTTCCTCTCGTTTGATTATCTTTCAAATCACGAGGAGAATTTCATCGGCATCCTCGTCCGAGGAGGGTGTCTTTAGTTATTTTAAACATTAGATCCAAGAGTGAATCATAAAACATTGAAGATATTGAAATCAAACTTTATTGAATTGAAAACTTTCAAGTACATCAATAGTTCTCAACACGCCTCAGTGGGGTCTTCATCAGACTTGACAGAAAATAAAACACCGACTCTAAATGAAAAAGACTGACAAACAGGACACCCCCTTCTTTTTTTTTCTTTTTTTTTTGACATTGACACTATGACTCACCAACCTTCAACACAAGAGTTGGTATACACTCGATAGAAGTTAAATCTTGAAACATGACATTTGGAACACCTCACTTGAAACACGACACTTGGACGCGGACAAGGACTAGGCACTGAAGTTCAGAAGTACACGTCTTCCTCCATGATGTTGTCGGCTAGTGGTTTCGGTCCTGGTATAGGAATCTCGGAAGAGGCGGTCCCATGCAGTTTTGTCGACCTGGCCCAAACTGCCCTTGAAAACCTGCTGGTGGCATCATGCTCTCTGCCCTGACATTCTTCGGAGGCTCACATTCTGACATTTTTTCTTTCCCTTTCGGTTCATCCCTCTGCTTTGATGCAGCATAAACAGAGGTGGTGGAACCTTTGAAGGGTTGAATAGGTCTAACCGGTGCATAATTCATGAAAGCACAGAGTTCAGGAAGAAGGGAAGAGTCTCCATCTATTTCGTCCTGAATTTTGTGTTTCAATGCCAGGCACTTTTCTGTTGTATGACCAATACCTCTATGGTACTCGCAATACTGATCTCTTCTCCAGTGCTTGGGGAGTGGGTTAGGAATAAGCTTCGGATCTAAAAGTGTCAAACGACCTTCGCTGACCCATTTCTTCATGATAACTTCCTGAGAACATGGTAGCTGAGCGCATTCTCTCCTCAGTCTCTGACCCATCCTCTCTTCCACTTCTATGATTGGCTTCTTAAAAGGTTGACGATAAGGTTCAACATTCTGAACTTCACTGGGAACAAATACAGGCTTCGTCCCACTATGCAAATCAACATATCTGTCAAGAATTAAACTCTGAACTGATGTTTCTTCTGTCATAGTACCCATATCGGCAAACTGCTTAGGAGCTGAATCATATCCGGTAGACAGATATCGTATCTGAGTTTTCATCTCCCTCACTTCTTCAGTTAACATGGCCATCTGACCAAAGAGTTTAACCATCCAGTTTTCCATTCGGATGAGGGCCGACCTTTCAAAAGATTCCTCCATTGGTCGAAGGCTTGATGGAACAGGTGGCATTTCTGAGATAGGACGAATAAGGGATGCAGGATCCAATAATGGTTCATCCGTAGAGATAGCTCCTACCATCGGTAAAGGGCCAACTGATCTTTGCACTGGTTTTTTGGTAGCCCCGGGTTCTCCAACAACTACCTTACCACCCTTGATAAGTTTTAGGATCTTATGTTTCAGGGCTTGGCAACTGTTGGATGAATGTCCATGAACTCGATGATATTCACAGAAATCTTGTTCATAAAATTTGCTAGGAAGAGGATTTGGAGGAGAAGAAGGTTCAGGAAGTTCAAGTTTACCCACTTCGACCAATTCTCTCAAAGCTTTTTCAAGATTCTTCGGCAATGGAGGAATCTCTTCTTGTAACCTCTGAATAGGCTTGTTTCCTTTCTGAACCACCTTCTTGAAAGGTTGACGAGAGGTCTCCACATTACTGACTTCTTCAGCTGCTACCATAGTCCTCTTTCCGTCTCTAACATCAGTTGAGGTCCTTGTCTTTAGGCCTTTAGCCAGTGCATCCTCTACTTGGGTTCCCGTCTTGATGAGGTGATTGAAATCGAGAAAGTATTGGATAGCCATATGATGATAATACTGTGGAGACAGGTTCTTAACTACAATCTTGATCTGATCTTCATCGGACAATCTGTGGGTCATCTGAGCAGCTTTTCTCCTCCATCTTCGGATGAAGGAAGTGAAAGTTTCATTATGCCCCTGTTTCAACATTTTCAGATCCCTTTTGGTTACCTCTATCCCTTCCTCCATGGAAAATTGTTCCACAAACTTGTTAGCAATGTCTTCTAAGGTTCGGATCTCTTCAGACTTCAGACTCAAAAACCATTTCTTTGCAGTTCCGACTAGAGACCTGGGGAATAGGAAAGCAATCTGCTCTGGAGAGAGTCCATGTTGCTGTAGAAGAGGAATGACAGATTTCAGATGACTGGTGGGGCATCCCGTCCCATCATACTTGTCAAGATCAGGTACTGTGAACTTAGGAGGAAGAACAACTCCCGGGACTGTCATGAAGTCGGACATGTTCAACTTCTTAGGGCCTTGGAACTTCATGCTTTCCATTTCTCGGGTTAGCTTATCCAATCTATTTGTTATCGCTCTGCCCTCATTGGCTCTCTCCAGATGAGGGAAACAATTATCTTCTGCATACTGCTCATCCTCGACATCGTCTTCGACATTCAAAACAGCAAGCCTGGCCATTGCAGGATGTGGGGGAGGTATAAGTGGAATTTGCCGGGGTACAGGTTCTTCAGAAGTAGAACCTCTATCACTTTTCAGACGGACTATCTCCTCACTCATATTATTCATCTGTTGGAGCATAGACTTCATCAACTCATTCATCTCGGCCAGAGTATTTCCAGATTCAGCCATAGGTTCTGGTGTGGGTTGAATAGAAATAGGTACTGCAAATGAGTGAGGTTAATAAGGTCAGATTCCCGCCATGGAATGGACAAACACTATAGCTCAATATAGGGTAATCAAATGAAAATCCCATACACAAGCTGAGACAAAAGATGATACGAGTATATCCTCCCATGGATAAAATCCGGCAGCATAACATCTATGCAAGAAATGTGGTAAGATAAGCACATGGTTTGTCAACGAACCAGAAAAGATAATGATTACGCTCAAGGTTTCTAAAAAAAAATCGGCAGCATGACGGCTATACTAGGAGATATGGTACGGTAAGCACATGGTTTGTCAACAAGCCTAAAAAGATAGTGACCACACTCAAGGTATTTAGGAAAAATCCGGCAGCATGACGGCTGTAGTAGGAGAGACTCAGCAACTAAACATGAAGAGTATGCCGTCATGGTCAAGATAAAGCAGGGCTCTCAGCAAGAACACACACTCCGGTAATGATGATGGCAAGATAGACTCATAATCGACATGCGGAGTGATCTGATCAGGATCGATCAAATGATCAGGCTCACGGAAAACAGATCATGACTAAAAGAGCCAAGAATCTTATGATAATCCACAGAATGGATAGATGGGGAAAAATTGATTAGATTATAAGAAAACCTAACTAAGAAGCAAGCCCTAATCTAATAATAAATATATACATATATATACATCCTAACCAGGGGCACCAACCCTAGTCTAATCTAGCGGAGTCGAGAGAGTCTCGACTCATGACAGACAAGTGAGTGTACTAGGACTGCGTCTGTAGCCACATAAGGTGGGCTACAATAATCTATAGATAGGACATGGCTCCTAAACCTAGGCTCCAACATGTGTAAGCCACACATGTTCGTCCTTATATGAATGCAATATACTTATATAAACACGGGTACTTCCTAGTTGGGTTTCACTAGGTCAGTAAGTATATACATAATATATAAAACAAAGTAGGGCTCCGAACTCAATCTATCGGGTACTATGCGTATGAAACATACTTAATATGTATAACTCAAGTGCACCGAGTGTTATACATAGTATGCTTCATTGCTCATCGGCTGCTGTAAACACAAGTGCACCGAGTGTTTACGGCCGCAGCGCTGGCGCATAGCTTGGAAATAGATTCAACAGCACCATCAGGGTGTAATGACATCCCAGTCGGGCACGCATCGAATCTATCCCGTGGAGCCAATAATGAAAAACAACGAAAGAAATAAAGAATGAACGATATGGCAACATATGATGTGCAGTGTGTGAATCCCTCGTTTTATTTACGCACCTACTTGGTGCCCCTGGATTTCTAACGATAAAGTTCCCATTTAACTTGGTTTTGACCCAAATTTCTTCAAAATTAGTAAAAATGGCATTTTTACAGAGTTAGGCAATGTTTCAAGAACTCCCCAGCAGAGTCGCCAGCCTGTGGAACCAGATCCGGGACGGGCGTGGAGGACGGGCCCCCGCGCGAGTCTCTCTAGATCGTCCACGTGAAGGAGAGCCCCACCAAGGAACTCTCGAAAGAGTGCCCCTCACAGCATGAACGGCGATGTAAAGTGAGATACCTCTCGATTCGGGGACTAGCCCAGATTCGAGGCGTACCTTAAACAAAGAAGAGTCGCCATCCAAGGAAGTGGGCCCTGGATCCCATGCTGTGCTCTGTTGCAACGGATAACCAGAGATATAAAATAGGGTTCGTGCCTGATGACGAATGGGGAAGGGATTAGGCGCCCCCAATTCGCCCAAGTGCTAGCACCTGGTCTCTTATGCCATTTATTATTAATTTTGAAGAGTTTTGGGCGAAAATCATGCGAAATGGGAACGAATATCTCCGAGATAACGTCTAGCTAATCATGCATGTCTCGGAGATGAATAAGAAGCACACACAAAAGAAATGAAAGATATGTCGCCTAAGAATAGCTAGGTTATGAGTGCCATGCCTAATTGGTGTCTAAGTTCTGGTGGACAAGCACATGCATGTTACAGCTAAAGGTATAAGATCTGTACATAAAAATAAGAAAACACAGCAAAACACACAACACAACACGACTCGACACACGACCCGACACGACAAACCCTAGACTCTAATGCAATACTTGACTCGGACCAGGATGGCCATCCATCCTAGCTGCACTACGTATCCCGGCCTCGGGAAGAATCAGAGCCAACGTAGTTCGGTGCCCTATTCTAAACTACGATGCCTAAAACTCTAGGACCGCTATCCTAGACTCGATCCACTAGACTCGACTGATGTTTAAAGCTTTTTGTGCGATTGCTTAAATTCAAGTGGATTGTAATTTTTAGGACTCTATATGCCCTAACTAATGCAAGTTGATTAGCCTTAAGCTAATGCAGGTGGGCCCTATATCCTATGTGTATCTAGGCTGTGCAACATAAAGAAAACCATGGGCTGACTATATGCTTCCTAGTCTAGCCATCGGTTCGACTAAGTGTCTGACCGATCGACTCGAGGCCTCCTAACTCTAGGGACACTCACACGACAGGACACACCACATCAATACAAATCAAGACCGACTCCTAACTCTAAAACACCCTAAATATCTAGGACAGACTCCTAACTCTAGGGGAAGATCTTTTTGAAAAGGTTTTGAAGTTTTTTGTATTTTTTGGAGGTTTTGAAGTTATGAAAAATGGTGAAAGTTGTGAGAAATATTTACAAAAAATGGTGACTGAAAATGGTGAAAGGGTGTAAAAATGGTGTCTAAAAATGGTGACTGAACTCAGGGTGCCAGCAGCACGCCTGAGCTGCCTACGTACCCCTCAGCTAGGGATCAAGCCATCCGTAGTTCGGACCAGAATTCCTAACTACTCTGCACATGACTCAAGATTTTTTTTGAAATTTTGATTTTTAAAATGTTTTTGGATTTTGAATTGTTTTTGAGATGTTTTTGAATTTTCAAGTGTTTTTTGGAATGTTTTTGTTGTTTTCAAGTATTTTTGAAATGTTTTTATTGTTTTTTGACACCAGAGAATAAAATCCTATCATCATAAGGGGAGGACAGACTCCTGATATCCCGCAAAGGTTGGACAGCATCCTATGCTTTGCGGGGGGATGAACAGAATAACAACTCTGCAAGGGTTGGACAGCATCCTATACCTTGCAGGAGTGAATAAAATCACGTGATTGGATGAGGGGATGGACAGAATCCTAACCCCTATGATGATAGGACAGACCCCTGAAAGACTGAAGGACTGACTCCTATGCTGAAGACTGACTCTGAAAGATGGAAGGACGGAATCCTAAACTCTCTATGACAGACTCTAAAAAAAAGAAGAAAACCACACAAACGGGCCCCACATCGGCGGGCCCCACATAAACGGGTCCCACACACAGCGGGCCCCACACACAGCGGGTCCCACACCAGCGGGTCCCACACCAGCGGGCCCCACACGTCAGCGGGCCCCACACGTCAGCGGGCCCCACACAGCAGCGGGCCCCACACAGCAGCGGGCCCCACACATCAGCGGGACCCACACATCAGCGGGCCCCACACGTCAGCGGGCCCCACACGTCAGCGGGCCCCACACGTCAGCGGGCCCCACACCAGCGGGCCCCACACCAGCGGGCCCCACACACAACGGGCCCCACACACAACGGGCCCCACACACAGCGGGCCCCACACATCAGCGGGCCCCACACATCAGCGGGCCCCACACATCAGCAGGCCCCACACATCAGCGGGCCCCACACAGCAGCGGGCCCCACATCAGCGGGCCCCACACAGCAGCGGGCCCCACATCAGCGGGCCCCACACATCAGCGGGGTGTCTACAATCACAAGCAACTCAAGCCTCCAAATAAAACTCAAGAACAAAAACAAACATTCAAGAGAAACTACTTACATGGACTGCTAATCGAGTTTAAAAAAAATGATCAAAGCTCGGAAAGATTTGAAATCAGCAGCTTGATCCTCTCTCCTTTCAGATTTGCAGACCTCGGATCTTGGCCGGAGATGGAATCATTGCAGGAGGTAGTAAAAATCGACGGAATCCGATGATACTGACCGAAGAAGGGAGAAATTTGCCGGAGATCCGCCGGATCAATATAAAACCACCGGATCTGAGACGCTTGTGGCGTAGATGGAGATGAAGAAGGTGACTGGTAATGAGAGATGTGCGATCGGATTCCGGCAAGGAATTCGCCGGAGAAGATGACTGGCCGGATCTCTCTCTCTGCCGATTTTCTTCTTCTTTTTTTTTCTTTTTTTTTTTGGTTCCCTCCCTCTCGTTCTCCCTTCTTTTCTTTTCTTTTTTTTTAGAAGGGTTTTGGAGGGAGGTTGAGGGTGGTGGTTGGGAGATTAATGGTGGCTGTGCCGGATTCCGGTGGTCGGATTCCGGTTGGGTTGCCGGAGATTGGAGGGTGGTGGGATTGGAGGTCGGCAGTGGGTTTGGTGGTGGATGGGGTAGATGGAGGTGGGTAGTGAGATAGGTGGTAGTGGTGGTGGAAGTCGGTTGGCCTCTCCCCTCCCCCTTTTCCTTTTTTTTTCTTCTGCTCTTTTTTTTTTCCTCTCTGGTTTTTCCCTTGCTGTTTTCCCACCCGTTTTTTTTTTTCTTTTTTGTTTTCTTTCTTTCCCTGCGAGAGAGAGAGATCAGAAGACCCATGATGACGAGTCATCATGAGGGGAGAAAATGAGAGTCTTTTGTCCCCCTCTTGTCCCCCCTAATTCCCTTAAATTTTGCAAAAAAATAAATAAAAAAATAGAAAACAATTTTCAAATGGCATCGGATGCCATACGAAAACCAAAACTACTCATTACGCCCATTTTTAAAACCAAGGAAAATGATAACTGTCCTTATTCTCTCGTTGAATAAAGCGGATCCCACATCAGTGGACCCCACAACAGCGGGTCCCACATCAGCGGGCCCCACACAAATGGGTCCCACATCAGCGGGCCCCACACAAGCGGGTCCCACATCAGCGGGCCCCACACAAATGGGTCCCACACAAGCGGGTCCCATATCAGCGGGCCCCACATTCATTCATTTTCCGCCTGACCTCGGGATTTCATTCGAATACGCGGGTTTAGGGTCCTGTCAAAATGGGGTGTTTACACTTAGCTCGTTCGCTAGGCAAACGTGGTCGGATCTTGACGAAATTTCACAGGGACCTCGGTGGGACCCTAAGCTAGCTCAGGGTGCAATTTGGGACCCCAACTCACTGATTTGACGAGACTCGCACAGACAACGCAAACTTGGGTCTGGTCAAAATGGGGTGTCTACAGCCTCTAGTATAATAGGTGTGCTTCACGTCCTTATTCTTTGGGCCATGCCCCTGGTATCTATAGTAATGCGTACTGAACGATCTCTTTCTCCTCTTGCTAGGTTTATTAATTACTCACGATCCTTAGAATGTAATTCATTTCTCATTCATATTTTCTGAGCTAAAGGTTTAGTGCTAATGTTTATCATTTCAATTTCCTCCTTGAAAGACTGGGGTCGGTGCTCCTCCTCTTGTTTAAGCATTTGCTGTAACTCAAGTGGAGTTTCGTCGACCTCTTCATCCTCTTTCAAGGAAGGAGTTTCATTTTTTATTTATTAAGATTAGAAACAATCACTGGAATATAATTGGGAAGCAAATTTTATCGAATAGAAAGTAACTACATATAATGACCCATCCTGAACATGCTCGGGATTTGAAAATAAATGCAGAAAAAGACTCACCTGGAGTAGGCGTTGACTCTGACTCAACTGATAACCGACCTGGCCATAATGACTGGACTGACCATAAAGACTCGACTCAATATAAAATAGTAAATGACTGAAACTTTGACTTTAACTGCTGCAGCGGTCTAGCTTCGGAGGCTCGGTGAAAGCTGGCTCATGTCTAGTACTTTCAACCTCTGATTCTTCTTCACTGCAACTGGACCTGTGCTTCTTTGAGCCCTGGTTGTCTAAGCATTGAGATTTGCCGGCGGCGGTACTGCATGAGTCGGCATAGGATTATTGACGACATTCGGCCTCTGTTGAAATGCTAATTGTTTCTCATCAATCAGTTTTTGGATTACATATTTCAAGGCTATGCATCGATCAGTAACGTGGCCTGGGCCTGGTGATAACACAGTGCTCATGTGCTCTCCAACTTTGGGGTACTGGATTGAGAGGTGGTCGAATGGGAGGCAAAATAATGCGACCTGAGGCTAAACATCTTTATAGGATTTTAGAAAGTAGAACAGGTAGAGGATCAAAATCCTTTCTTGGTTTCTTCTCGGGCGTGATCATCGGTTGATCATAATCTATGACTGTGGGGTTCTGAGGTCTTGGCGGTTGAGGATTGGCACGAGAGACATTGCCAACCTCTTTGACCTGTGCAGGTACAAGCTTCTTAAAATCTCGAGTATCTTCAGTTATACACCCCTTGAGACATTGCTTCTTCAATTTGTGTGCCATCATTAATGAGGTGCTCGAAGTCAGGATAATATTGGAGAGACATGTGATAATAGAGCTGAGGGGACAATTTTTTTAATATCATCTGAACTTGCTCTTTCTCAGTGGGACGGTCAATCATCTGTGCTGCCAACCCACTCCATCTTTTCACAAATGCCAAGAAAGACTCCATTGAATCTTGTTTGGTATTCTCTAAGTCTTTCTTAGTGATCTCTGCCCTGTCATCGGACTTGAATTTCTACACAAACTGTTCAGCAATGTCTAACGGGTCTTGTCCAAACCCAAAAACCACCTTCTGGCAACCTTGGTTAAAGGAACAGGAAAAAGCTGAGCCGTTTGTTCAGAAGATAAGCTCTGAGGTTGGCACATGTGTGGACCCCGATCCGAGAGAGGCGGAGGACGGGCCCTCAGAAAATCTCCAGATCATCCACGTGAAGAAGAGCTCAACCAAGGAACTCTCGAAAGAGTGACACTCACAGCATGAGTGTCGATGTAAAGTGAGATACCTCTCGATTCGGGGACTAGCCCGAATTCGAGACGTACCTTAAACAAAGAAAGAGTCGCCATCCAAGGAAGTAGGCCCTGGATCCCATACTATGCTCTGTCACAACAAATAACCAGAGATACAAAAGGACTGTGCCTGATGACGAATGGGGAAGGGGTTAGGCGCCCCCAATTCTCCCAAGTGCTAGCACCTGGTCTCTTATGCCATTTATTTATTGATTTTGAAGAGTTTTGGACAAAAATCATGTGAAATGGGAACGAATATCCCCGAGATAACGTCTATCTAATCATGCATGTCTCGGAGATGAATAATAAGCACACACAAAAAGAGATGAAAGACACGTCACCTAAGAATAGCTAGGTTATGAGTGTCATGCCGAATTGGTGTCTAAATTCCAATGGGCAAACACATGGATGCTAAAGCTAAAGGTATAAGGTCTGTACAGGAAAGTAAGAAAACACAGCAAAACACATAACACAACACGACTCCACACACGACTCCATACGACAAACCCTAGACTCTAATGTGATACTTGACTCAGACCAAGATGGCCATCCATCCTTGCTGCTCTATGTATCCGGCCTCAGGAAGAATCAGAGTCAGCGTAGTTCGGCGGCCTATTCTAAACTACGATGCCTAACCATCTAGGACCGCTATCCTAAACTCGACTAGTTTTTAAAGCTTCTTATGTGATTGCTTAAGTTCAAGTGAATTACATTTTTTTAGGACTCCCTATATGCCCTAACTAATGCAGGTGGGCCCTACACCCTATGTGTAACTAGGTTGTGTGTCCTAAGAAAAATCATGGGTTAACTAAGCGCATTCTAGTCTAGCCATCGGCTCGACTAAGTGTCTAACCGGCCACGACTCGAAGCCTCCTAACTCTAGGGACACTCACACGACAAAACACACAAAGCATCCACATAACCAGGACAGACTCCTAACTCTAAGACACCCCAAACTTCTAAGACAGACTCCTAACTCTCGGGGAAGATATTTTTGAAAAGGTTTTGAAGAATTTTTTGTATTTTTGGAAGGTTTGAAATGTTTATTTTGAAAGGTTTGGCTGGACTTGGGATAAAGATCCCAAGCTGCACTACGTACCTCGTGGAAGAGGATCAAGCCAACATAGTTCAGAACAAACTTTCCTAACTACTCTTTGTGACTCATGACTTTTAAGATTTTTGGCTTTTCAGATGTTTTTCAAGTATTTTTTACACAGGAGGACAGAATCTTATCATCATAAGGGTAAGACAGACTCCTGATATCCCGCAAAGGTTGGACAGAATCTTATACTTTGCGGGGAGGGCTGGATGGAGTCACATCTCTGCAAGGGTTGAACACCATCCTATACCTTGCAGGAGTTGGATAAAATCACATGACTTAATGAGAGGTTGGACAGAATCCTAACCCCTATGATGATAGGACAGACTCCTGAAATAAGGACTAACTCTCTAGCTAAGGACAAACTCCTATGCTAATGGAAAAGACTTTCTGGTTAAGGACAGACTCCTATGTTAGTGACTCTGAGAAGGGCTCTAATGAGACATGACATGTCTCCTAAGGGTAAGCTTTCTAATAGACAAAGCATGTCTCTCTAAAAGGTGTGACTTTCTATGAGACAAAGCATATCTCTCTAAAGGGGTAGGCTCCAGCTAGCGCTATCATTGCCCTTGCAATGATGGGAATAAATGCCTAGGATACATGTCTAAAGACTGGGTTAGTCTTCTAAAAGAAAGAGAGGAATGCTATCAAGACTAGATAAGTCCCCTAAGGATGGGCTTGGGCTATCGCCTTCATCGCCCTTTTCACAATAAGAAAGGGCAAAGTAAACATTACCATGATAGAAATGCAAACCTATAACATGGGTGAACCCTACACTCTTTCAGACTACAATATTAGTATTCTCATGGAACGTACAAGCATTCTAAGTAAGTTCAAACCTTAAAATTTTCAAAGAAGACACAAGTCACAAAAGCTTCCCAACCAACAGTTCAACTCACAAAAAATGAACTATAATATCCTTTAATCAATTCAGCATAATGTCATTGAGCTACAAAAGCCTCCAATCAATTCAATGTGATATGTTACAATCTCTTTCAATCAACCATTCATCACAGTGAATTACAATTCATCACAATGACAGCGAGCTGCAAGATTTTTTTTTATTATTCAACACAATGACAATAAGTTACCAGATTATTCAGTTTAGCACAATAAAAATAGGCTAGAAAAATTCTCAGTTCAACACAACTACATAAAACTAACCGAATGAGGAACAACTACTTGTGAGATGAAATCAAAATTATATGATTGTTGAGACATGGAAACATTATTTGATCATTTGTAACTTTGCAAACACCATCTCATAAACGACTCATATGAAGAGTACTTAGAGCCATTTTTATCTCATGTGACTATAACAATGTCAACTTGTCTCATAAACAGTTCTCACAGACATTATTTGATCTCTTCATTTTTCATCAACTCACTCCTATCCATTTTGTTTTCCATAAGAAAACATATGATGTAAAAAGACTGTATGAGATAACCAATAGTACTTATTCCTAAAAGAAATTGTGGTGACAATGAACTATATAAATCAATGAGAAACTATACCAGTGAAGGACAACCAATAGTACTTTTTAAACCCAATTGGAATCACAATTATAGAGCATATAACATGTAGGACAGCAGCTATACAGTGATGGACAACAGCTATGCAGTAATGGACAGTAGTTATACGCTTATAATCAATCATAGAACATAGCTAAACTATATAGGACAACAACTATATACATATTATTAATCATAGAACATAGCTAAATCTGTAGAGCAGCAATTATATCCTTCAAGGCAAAGAGGAATCAAAATTAGAGAGTATGAAAGCATAAGAGACAGCAGCTATGCTATTTAGGACAGTAACTATGCAATTTAGGACAACAACTATGCAAGTTAGGACAGTAACTATGCAATTTAGGACAGCAACTATGCAACTTAGGACATCAACTATGCAGTGTAGGACAGCAACTATGCAACTTAGGATAGCAACTATGCAGTGTAGGACATCAACTATGGATAGCAGCTATGGGCATTTCCATGACTCCACAAAAGATAAGGACCACTATACATCATACAAGGGGCTGCTATATGAAGAGTATGGGGCTTTCAAAATCAAAGATTTAAGGGCTGCTATGGCCATTTAAAGTTCAGACAAAGACAGACAGACTCATTTTGAACATAAAAAATCAGTTATTTTTGTGTTAACATACAGTTCTCTTGCAAGCCAATTCATCAATAAAAGAAATGAGGAACCCCACAGCTGTGTAAACCTATCTACAAATTCAATTCACTTATAGTAATGTCTTCAAAATCAAATGAAACTTAGGATAGGTAAAACTAGTTTACCCGCTCATATTATCAAGAATAATGGCATCTATCAAGCATTCAACATTAAGCAATCTTATGCAAGAACCCTCAAATAAAATAAAAATCAACAAATCGTCTTGATCATAAGATGAAAGAAGCTTACCGGATTTTCCTTTCAAAAACAGTTGTGAATATTGCCTGAAATATGACTTTAAAAAAAAATCCTTTGGCTGAAACTCCAAGATGAAAACAAACTAGCAACAAGGTGCTTTGGATCTTTGATTGAGATAGAGGTGGGAGAGTGAGAGTTGGGTTAGAAAATCTAAAATGGTGGTGGCAGGATCGAATCCAGTTGCAGAGGGGGAAAGAAACGAAGTGGGTTTTGGAATGGGGATTTGTGGCTTTGGTGAGAGCTGGAATCGGTAGTGGAAGGAGATGTCCAAGCAGATTTGCAATGGAGGAGGGTTTAAATGGCTGTGAAATGGGAGGACACTCAGATGGGTTTGATGCGGTGGATGGGTTTTGCAGAGGTGATCGGAGATGGAGGTATGGGTCGGATCTTGTTGTGAAGGGAAGATAAATGAAGAAGAAATTGAAGCGGAAATGAGAGTGAAAATGGTGGGTTTTTATGAAGGTTTTGAGGGTAGTAATGGAGGTAATGGCGATGGTAGATCCGGCCGTTGGAGATGGGGTTTTGACTAGATTCCGGTAGTTTGGCCGGAGAAAATGATGATAGGTTTTGACGGATTCCGATGGAAAGTGGGTTTGGGAAGTATGGGGGTTAGGGATTATCGGAGAAGGAGATAACATGGGTAGTGAGGTGATATGGCCGGATTCTGATGGGGTTTGCCGGAATCCATGGTGGTCGAAGGTAGAAGAAGGGAGGCGGAGGTGGGTCGGATAGGTGGGGCTCAAGCTCATTTTCTGCTCAGCAAGCCTCTCTTTGCTCCCTACCTCTCTCTGCTATCTCTCCTCTCTCTTTCTCTCTTTCTCTGTGTTACCCCTCTTTCCCAAAAAAAAAAAAAACAACAACAACTCCCTGCCACGAGCTCTCTTCGAAAGAAATATATTTAGGGCATCTCTTTTGCAACCAATCTTGGCCTTCCTCTTATTCTTTCTTCCTTTTTCTTTTTATCTCAGCCATCCAATCCTCCCCTTTTTAGCCCTAATGTCCTCTTAGAAACCCTAAAATCTAGAATGCTCTAATCTAATCCAAACCCTACACCTCACTTTTTTATCATATAGCCCATATTCATTGCTTACAGAGGAAGCAATACTCATTTTACTAAAATGCCCCTAGGATAAAGTTATTTTACCCTCCTACCATTATGTTCTACTTGCCTTTTCTAATTCATCAATGGGCACCCTTGCTTTGCTAATTCACCCTATTTCTAAAAAGAAAATATATATGCATCCTCTTTCTTCCTCTGACAGCCCTCTTTAGCATATTTTCTGCGCTACTGCGCTATAGGAGCGTGGTCTAAGCAAGGAAGGGGAAAGGGCAAATTATTTTCCCCTAGTTATTTTTTTTAGGGAAATGATATTGACATCCATGTTTTGATAATTACACTCTCCCGGCTTGTCTTATTTGCCCATTTTCGACTAACTTACCTAAAATTTTACAAACACCCTCCTTAGAATACGAACTGCCTCTTGGGGAATTTGCACATATAGATGACCACACCAAGTTAGTAAAAATCTATGCTCTCTCCTCATTTGGGTCCACTTTCTCGAAATATTATTCAACCTGAGGACTTTTATTCGACTTTGGGACTTCAACTCAACTTTTAGGGACTTTAGGGCCTGGTCAAAATGGGGCGTCTACAACATGATAGTGAACATCTGAAGATGGGAAGTAGGACATCACGTGCCATCATACTTGTCAAAGTCCGGCATCTGAAATTTTTTTGAAAGACAGATTTCCGGGAGGAGTGTGAAATCATTTAAGCTAAATGCCCCTTACTCTTGTATCTGCATATTATCAACCTTCTTAGTTAGCTGTTCCAACTTCTCCATGACCGACTTATCGACTGGCATTGAGACCTGATTGTAGTTCTCATCACCATATTGTTCTTCATCAGTAACATCAAATGGGCCTTGAGGAATGGGGATCACCATAGGCTTAGAAGGAAGCTCCGACATGATAGGGTTCATGGATTCTTTGCCCTTTGAAGGTGAAGGAAATGATGAACCAAACTTCTCGGTGAATTGGGCTTTAAGAAACTGATTATCTTCTTTAATTTCTTTCATTTGCTCGAGGAGTGCAGCCATCAGAACTACAAGGTTATTAGTCTGAGGGTTCTCAACGTGTTCCGCCATGGGTGTAGAAGGAGGTGACGGAGAAGCTTTCAAAGGAGGTGGGGGAGGTGACTTCCTTACTAACCGAGAAGAGACTCAAACCTAAGAAGCTTGAGCGGAATCAATGGTGAATACTCCTGATATGGAAACAATAAGCACAAGGTATAAGATTGGCATTCAGTGTGTATTTCTTCACAATGATTAGAAATGACTGTGGCTTTTGCAAGCGAGGGGGATGACGGAATGAATCTTGAAATGAGTAAGGTATGACAATGACGACATGATGAGTAAAGGGGAATGCCCCTAGTCTAAGGACTACGAAAATGAACACTTGGGTAGAAAGAGAGAAGATTTGAATAATGCCCCTAGTGCAAAGGAACATAATCTTAGACTAGGAATACAAGGAGCTCAAACTATGGTGCCATGGAGTGGATTTTCTTGACTAGAATGAGACTAATGAGTTCTTCAAATACAGCCTTAGGTATGAGAGACGAATGGGCAGACAATTGAGAGGTAATGACAACCATGACAATAGTCCGAATAGAGACTGGCGAAGATGGACCTATGAAATGGACCTTCTAAACCTCAAGATGATGAAGATTAAGCAAGGAAAATTTAGAAGATGAAACCAATGAAAGCTACGGGATCAGAGGAATATGGAGATAGAATCACCGTTCTTAATGGATGGATCATAGATAAAGAAGGATACAGTCGAGATAAGATCGTACATGAGGGATAATCTAAGAAGATAACCTATGAGATCTTAGAAAAAGATGAGATTTATATCCTAATCTCAAAGGGAAAGTTTTTTAATCTTCTTATATTTTCTCTGGTGTTACCTGAAGGCATCAATCATAATCCTAATCTAGTGGAGTGGAGAGAGGATCTCGACTTATGACTTGTTTGTGTACCTAAAACCGATCGTAGCCATTGGAAGATGGACTATGGCCTAATCTAGACACAAATGGGTAAGGCATCCTAATCTAGTACGCATGTCCGTGTTATATTCAAGTGTGAAGTAATCTAGGGGTAAGGCTAAGAGTTCCCTTAGCGCGATCCGTGTTCGATATACTCTACCGGTGTCCAGAGTAGCAGTACGTGAACCAACAGATCCGTTTACGCACCATAAAGGTACTAGGCTGAGGGTGGAATGCTTCTCTAACACAGAGGCACTAGGACATGACCTCCTAGTCAACCATGCTAGATAACACTCTGGGTTCCTAAATAAGACGTGTGTGTATGTAAGATGCAAGGGTTTGCATGCAAGTGATGAAAGTGTGTGCAATAAGTTCTCGCAATCTATGATGCCTTCAGGTTTTTGTAGATTTAGTCTGCAGTATAGTGTGATAAGAAAATAAAACATAACATACAAACCAATCTAGCAAAGAGCAACACAAGCATATAAGATAGAGTTTTTATGAGCCAATTAAACTAAATTCAAATGAGTTATCCTTTGAAATTTTAATGAAGTTAGATGGTCCCCAACAGAGTCGCCAGTCTGTGGGACCCAATCCAGCGAGAGGGACACTACCCGCCTCTCTCTTAGTCTCTCTTACCTACGCGAGCGGCGTGTACTTATGCTTATTTATATGAATCAGCTTTTTTGTGAACTTAGGATCACTAAAGCAATCCGAATTTCACGCACAAGTGAATAACCAGAGTCGCCACCTAGTTAAGGGACCTAGGACCTATAAGTGACACTACAATGATCTGCGATCCTAGAAGTCTAGATCCATTACCTGATTACGAGAATGGAAGGCACGATAAATACACCATATGCACATTTCTCGTCTAGTAATTCGGTCTTTAATTTCAAAAATTAACTTACTTAAATTTCTTTTAAAATGCTCATTTAAACTCTCTTGATATGCAAACTACGGGACATGCATCCTAAATAATCTAATTTCAATGTGGTTCCTAGATATATCTTTTGATTCTCTTGATTCAGTTTGGTTCAATCTATGTGAGAGTTCTCCTACAATCTAATTTTGAGAAAATTCTAAGTGTTTTAATCAATTTAATTAAGAGTTCAAAGAATGATAAAGAAATAAATAAAATAAAATCCTAAAACCCTACTGGAGTGTGTGTAGGGTCGACTTGAGTTTGGAATGCAATCCAAGTTGCCAGCTACCCAAGCCTCACTGGGATCAAAGTCGACGTAGTTCCTTGGCCTAAACTATGCTACATGCCTAACTCATCTAGGACACCGATCTAGACTTGACAGACTATTTCGAAAGTTTATGAGAGAGATTAATTAGTTCAAGTTGATTACTTTTTATTAACCTAAGACTCCATCTAAGATACTATATGATCATATCTAAATGCAAGACACTCCCTAGACTAATGCAAGTGGGGCCTACATCCTAGATTAACTAGGCCTATCCTATAGGAAAAAGGGGCTAACTAGTGACTCATAATCTATGGCTCAGTTGCTAATAATAGCAACCGGCTATGATGAGGCTAATTGGTCTCCTAACTCTAGAACTCCCTAAGACCTAGAACTTAACGTGACGTAAGTGTTCCTAAAGGGGGCTTTAAAGGCTCATATGAGGTGGGATCGTGATCCAACAGTTCTAAAGTTGATTTGAATTTGGGTTTGCCCAACCTAAGTTATTAAGTTAGTGATTTTTATCTTTTGAAGGGTTTCTATGATTTTTACAAATTTAAGCAATTTATTGGAGTTCTAAAATAACCTATAGCAAAAATCATCCAAATCAATCCAAATTAATACTGGAACATGTTCATAATAATAGAAAATCATAATAGAAATTTCACATATTATTTCTTGAATTTACTATTTTTAATAGATTTATTTATGTTCTGGCTGATTCAAATAAAAATCACCAAAAATATCAAACATGCACAAAAGTTCTGAAAAATTCACAATATGATCTTTTTGGGCCAATCCATCTTATTGTAGAATTTTTACTTCCGAAGAATTTATTTGGTAACATCTCCTTCATACATGTGGAAAATAATAGATTTTCATTAAAAAATCCAGTAAAAATAATAAATAAACACAAAATCCTTTGAAATTTTTTGTATGATTTCAAATATCAAAAGGCTACTAAGAATAAAATTTCATCAAATTTTGAATTATTTTAACATGTAAAAGAGTTTTTATTCACCAAATATTATTTTTCTAGGTATTTCTTTAACGAATTTTTAAATCATCAAGATGGATGAATTCTACTGAAATTTTTGAATTTCTAATGTTCTTTTAAATCAATTAAAACTTAGAAAATATAACCTTAGAAACAATCCTTGGTTTTGAACTAGTTGCTTTGAGAATTGACTCAAAGACCAATTGAAACCCTAATTCGTTGAACATCCTATTTTCTACATGTAAAATGGTTTTTCTTCCACCAAAATAAGTAATAATGCGAATTGGCTCATCATAAATCATATTATGATCATGCAAGACAATATCTCGTGAATTCTCTACAAAAAAACCATGAAAAAAATAAGAAAAAGACATTCCTAAACATGTTACTAGTTATACTCTAAAAATGGTTGAAGAACTAACCTTTGATCACAAATCCGAGGTCTTTAAGGCTTGTAATCTGAGATATAAGCTTTAAAAAACCTTTTTATAAGCAAAAGAAAACTCAAATTTGATGAAAAGATGAGCCGCTCCGAATAATAATCACGAATAGATGAAGGAGATAGGTTTGTTTCACTTGAATTCAAGGGAATATGGCAAATTCCTCCACAAAAGGGGGACGAATTTTTTGGAGGAGAGAATGGGCAGGACGAAATTACAAGAGTTCCTAAAATGTTGGTTTAATCTCCTTTTGTAAAGAAAGGTAGGGCAAAAAACAAGAATAAAAATTTCCCATGTGAGAGTTGTCATTTTAACTTTCTTTCAATTTCTCTCTATTGGCTTGCTTTCTTTTTGTTTCCCAATTGTACTTATTTCCAAATTCCATACAAAATGCTATCTTAATGACAAAGGCATTCTATTTTGCATTTCTAAATATTGTAGTTTCCAAAAAAAAAACAATGCAAGATATCATGGTGATTCCCGTCCAAAATGTAATGCCCAACTTTAAAGCTCGTTTTTTACCTATTTAGCGGAAGAATCACGAAAAGTTGTAAACTACAAAGTTGTAGCCCTTTGATCCAACGCATATTTATACTTTAAATTTGACCAATCGATTAAAGCGTTATGACAATTTTAGTGGGCAGGAATTCTCGTCCAAATGGCACTCCTTGATTTTAAAGCTCTTTTTTGACTAATTTCATGGAAGAATCACGACAAGTTGTAAACTAAAAAATTATAGCCCTTCTCGAGATGTTTCCAACAAGTATAACTACGAATTTGTTGGACTAATGGTTAAAAAGTTATGATTGTTTTAGTTATATTATCATATTAGCCCTTTCTCATTCTCATCTTTTATGAAATTCAACCCATTTCAAAGAATAATTCGAAATTTATAATGGTGAGCCACCATGTGATGCGCATGGTCGGTCCTACACACATGGCCTAACTCCCATTGGAAAAATCATTTTTGCCCAAAATGACCTTGTTTGATCAACACATATCAAAAAGTGACCAAAATGCCCTCGAACCATAATACCTATTTAAGAGCGAAGTTAAAAATAACAAGTATGCGAAGGAAACTTCAAAAATAGAAAGTAATAAAGTTCACTTAAGATGATGGATGACATCAAACAGGAATATTTGGAATTCCCTGGAAATGCCCAAAATGCCTTTAGAACACAAAATTTCCAAGAAAGATAGAAACACTTAGAAATTCTAAAAATAGCAGGTTTCCCAAAATACTTGAAATCAATTCAAACAAACTTTCGGGATAATCTGAGACACATAGGAAATGACCAAAATACCCCTAAGATGCAGAAAATGATAAAACCGGAGAAAATCCTGAGAAATTCCAAAAATAGCAGGTTTTCACACTTGATTGGAAACATAAGATACCATCAATTGGAGACTAATGGAACCCCCTAGAGACCTTCGGGATTGCAAACCAACCTTAAAACACTTTAATGATATGAAATTCCCCCTAAAATGCGAGAATGCTTAGCATAATGCAGAAGACTGACTTGGGATTTAACAGACCAATCAAACCTTTCAATTTTTAAAGAGTAGCAAAATGGGGGTGTCTGCAGGAGCACCTCCTTCTTCGCTCCTCTGGTCCGTTTGGCCACCGGTTCTCCTACGTACTCGTCACAATCCTATACTTCATTAGATGGAGAACCCACCTCGATGACCGGAATGTTGCTCGTTGGTCAATTGGGAGAATTGGATCCTTGAGTCATGATGGTAAACAAGGAAAGGCAAGGCTTGGAAAAGGAGATGAAAATGGCAAGAGAAAAACAAAGGATGGAAAGAATGAAGACGAAAATGATATGCCCCAACCTCTTTAAATAGGGATGCAAAAACGTGAGAGAGAAAACTGAGCGGGATAATCATGACGTTTAGGAATCGCCGCCTTCTGGACACGTGCCGCCACGGGGTATGTTACGGGTCCGGCGCCTCATTATGAGGGTGCCCTTTCCCATCACCCGCCATCATTTCCTTAACTGTCGTTTTGTGTTCCCAAGGTCGCGACACGTTTTGGCTCCTCACCATTTAAACCTCTAATTTTCTCGCCTTGTGACATCAGTTATCTCTCGGAGACTACAGACCGAACGACCCATCATCTCGCTCAGTACCGAGTGACTGATAAAGGCTGAAGATAACTCTTCCGCCCCATGAAATGACTCGGGAGAGTGGAGGGCAATATGTTGGGGGTAACATCGGTACCTCCCTCAATGACGACACGTGGCATCATCCCAAGATCGAAATGAAGTGAATCTCCCATTAGACGAAGATCTCGAAAGAATCTCCTTTGTCTCAGGAATAGCAACATCTCCGATGAGGAAAGCGTCACCGACAGAAAGTCCTACCTAAGGAAGGAAGCTCTAAAATAATATCGCTCGCCCAAAATAGAAACCGAGTCCAATAAAGAAACCTGGTACTTATCTCCTAATGAAATCGCCCGATAAGGAAAGAATCCTATTGAGTCAAGTTCCCTAAACAGTTGTGGACTCTTTCTCTACAAATAAGACCCCCACGCTCAATTGTACGTATTCTACAATCTCGATCAGGAGTTACAATTCGTCTTCAACCTCTATCTTTGTTCTTCTTTAGTGCCGATTTCTGACTTGAGCGTCGGAGTGGTCTCCCGGAGCCACAACTCCAGGACCCCTAACGCTTTCTCTGTGAGCGCATGTTTATCACCGATTGGAGCTCTACTAACTGTTCATCCTAGAATCGGATTTTGGCATCATCAACTGTATAGGGACTGCACATTATGGGAATCTCCATAGATCGGAGGGTTAGGATCGTCCGAAAAAAATAATTTTTTGGGCATAACCAATTTACCGTCGTGGCCCAACAATGAACGGTTTACATCATACTAGGGTTGGGGGTGCTATACAGTGCTTGTTGATATAGTACTGGACTATACGCTCGCATACCATATAAAAAATCTGTTAATCAGTAATCACAATCCGAACCAGGGAAAAAGATTAGAAAAGCGTTTCCCACATTCCAGGTTTTCATCTCTTCATGTGCACTCCTTCCTGCAAGAGAAATCAGAAATCAGAAATCAGGAGACAGATGACCAGTCGTCAAGGTCTCCTTTTTCTTCTTGGTATTCTGCTTGTTTGTGGTCCAGACAATGCTCGTGCCTTCAAATCGGCCTCTGCCTTCGTGCAGAACGTGGTCTACTCCAACAAGATCGCCATCTTCTCCAAATCCTACTGCCCGTAAGTCTCCTCTCCCTCCTTTTCGCTCCTTTTTCTTTTATAAATCTAGATCCTTCTCATCTCTTGTAGTTTTTTCTTCCCTTTCGTCAAATTCCCTCTGATTTGATATATTGATGCTTTGCTTTATTTTATGTGAATCCAAATTTGTTAGTTCGATAGTCTTAGTCGATGTCTCAAATTACAGAAATGGGGATCTAGGGTTTTTTGTTCGAGAAATAATGGGTGCTGAAAAATTGGATAGGTATCCATGCGTCATGTGATTGTTTGAAAACAGAACAAAAGTAAATTTTTTTTTGAACAATTGATAGATATATTATGGTAACATTGGATAAGAGCACAATTCATATAGACTGGGAACGTTTTTCAAACATATGTTGATACACATGTTACTTGTAATGTAGAAGGATGTACTTTGGATAAATTGGGCGCACATTAAAAAGGAATCGGAAGTATCTTGCCATGCAAATTTTAATACATTGCACTTCCTTATGTAAGTTGTGTTTGGGATCTGTTTTTGTTCTGGTCCTAAGTGGGGGTCTACCAAGGTATGGTACTAAGAGGGACCCAACTTGGTATGAGAGATATTTAAAGGACTTATCCTAATGCTTTTTATCAGCTCTAGAGCATTTGGTGTATTGGTTCGGTATCCAACATTTGGCATCACTGGAGGTACAATGTCACGTGTTCGAGTACCTGGAAAGGGCTATTTGGTTTAAAAAAAAGCCAGAGTGAAAGCCGTCAGAGTGAAGTTACCACATAGTGGGCTGATGCAGAAGAGGCAACCTATGGAAAGGTCTACCAAGGAAAAAGGTCTGAATAAAAGCAGCCACATAGTGGGTTGTCGAGGACCGCAGATGCGGAAGCATGGTGGAATTTTACAGTCCTAAGCGGGGCCTGCCTAGGTATGGGACTAGGTGGGACCCAACCTAGTATGAGACAGGTTTAAAAGGCCTAGCCTAACATGTTCCATCAGCTTTGGGGATTTTGGCATATTGGTTAGGTACATATCATTTGGTATCAGAGTAGCCACCACTTCACTTGTTGGAGTGATGAAAGGGACAGTGGAGGAGACTACCTGGAAAGGGCCACATGGTAAAAAGGCCAGAGTGAAGGCCGTCAAAGTGAAGTTACCATAGTGGAAAGGGCTACCTGAAAAAAGGCAAGAGTAAAAGCTGCCACAGAGTGTGCTGCCAATTACGGTGGATGTGGAAGCATGGTGGAATGTTACGGTCCTAACCCTTGCATAGGTTTAGGACTTGGTGGGACCTAAACCTGTTATGGGACAGGTTTTAGGTGCATTGATTTTCACCCTAGAACAAAAACTATATTACCATATATGGAGTAGAAAACACAAGCCAACAAGGAACAAATATATCTCTCACTTGTGTTCGTATGAGGAGCTAGCTAATTGTATTTAGAAGTTTATATATGATTTTTTGTAGATTACACATATGATTTGCCATAGATTACATGATCAAATCTGATTCTATGACTAACAACAGGGATAAGATGGATATCTACAGGTGGAGAGCCTTTTCACCGTTGTTACAGAAAAAGTGAAAACCAACCTTGATGTATTTCGTCCAAGCATGGAAAATTGGGTTTGCTGTGAGATAGGTAACACTCAAATTGTCACACCATAGCACTGGCATTTTTTTTGAAAGGTAAAATACTTACCAGTATACACAAATGTCTTTTCATAAACCATAGCACTGGCATTGAAGATAGGAAGATGCTAAGGTCTTGGAGAAGAGATTGAGCACATGTCAATTCGATAGCAACATTAGCTAACTATTTATATTTTTTTTGAAAGGCAATCGAATATATTAAAAGGGAGGACCAAGGAGGTAACCCAAAGAGAGGAACAAGGAGAAAAGAAAAAGCAACAGAAAAGCAAAAAATACAAACACCCTCGAGGAGGGTGGAAATTAAAGAATTCCAGCTCCTCCCTCTCAACACCCTCCCTAGCGAAACAATCTGCTTCACCGTTTGCTGATCTGCGCACGTGCTGAAGGCAATGGATGACCCACCAACAATGTCATCAATCTCATCGAACATAGATCAAAATCTCCATGGGGGCTTAGTAGATCCCCGAAGCCATCTAATAACATTTAAAGAATCTCCCTCCACAATGGATATATCCAGGACCCCCCTATCCAAATGCTTGATACCCTCATAAGCAGCTCTAGCCTCAGCTTCATTGGAATCGCATACACCAAGAGGACCTGAAAAAGCCCAAAGAGATGTACCGAAAGAATTGCAGCACAGGCCACCAATACCCGCCGGACCTGGATTTCCGAAGCTAGACCTATCAAAGTTAACTTTTAGACAACCAGATGGAGGTGGGATCCACTTTTGCACCACCTTGTGACAAGATGACTTCTCCAAGCAGATGATACTCCAGCCTTCCCATAAATCGTAGGCGGACACAAACTGAAAAGAGGGTAAACACTTGACCCTAGCAATAACAGAGGCAATAATATTAACATAAACTCGATGTTCAGGCTCGTGAACACTTTCAAAAACTCTAGCATTCATTTCCTTCAAGATCTCCCAAAACGTAGAAAACAAACACATGCCACAAAATTCTCCATTTTTTTTCCACGGCACTTCTTCCCAAGCTTCAAGTAAATCCAAAATTGAGGAGAGAAATACCCAGCTCAAACCGAATCTAGCCAAAATGAGACTCCACACAGATCGAGCAAAACTGCAATGCATAAAAAGGTGACTAGCCGATTCTCCGTCCAAAAGGCATAAAGGGCAATGATCAATCAGCATCATTTCCCTTCTCCTAAGGAAGATAATGGTTTGAATCCTATCCCTACATACCGCCCATCCAAAAAAACAAACCCTAGGGGGACAAAGAGATTTCCAAACCTTGGCCAAGATAGAAGGATTAGGACAAATAAGAAGGTGTGAATAAAAAAACTTAAAAGAAAAGAAACCGGACTTGTCCCATAGCCAAATTCTCATATCAGCCCCAGATCTCTTTAAATAACACGACTCTATGGTTTGGAATAGATGAGTCAGAGCCTCCAACTCTCTCTCGAAGAAATTTCTGCGGAAGGCTGGCATCCACACCACTCTCCCATTCTCCCGCACAAAGCAATCTTTGACCAGAACCTCCGTATTAAGAGCCACCCTACATAATTCCGGAAACAGTAAACTCAAAGGCTCATAAACGCACCAGGCGTCCAACCAAAAGCTAACTCGATCCCCTGAGTAAATCTTGAATCTGGTACTTAACAAATTTAGGCAAAATTTTCATAATATCCTGCCAAACAGTTAACCCTTTAAAAGAAAACAAATCCCCTGAATCCCACTTACCAACCTTAGAACCGTACTTGCTACTAATCACTTTAACCCAGAACAGATCTTTCTCGATACCAAACCTCCAAAGCCATTTTCCAAGAAGAGCCTGGTTAAATTCTTTAATTTTTCGAATCCCCAACCCCTCATTTTTAAAAGGATAGCAGACCTCCGCCCATTTTACACGGGGTATACCCGCAGAATCCCCGGAACCACCTCAAAGAAATCTATGCTGGATTTGTTCAATCCTCAAGCCCACACTTACTGGGCATTTGAAGAGAGAAAGGAAATACGTGGGAATATTGGCCAAAACCGCCTTCACATGCACCAATTTCCCACCTTTTGAAATTAAATTACTCTTCCAAGTATCCAGTCTCCTTTCAATTCTCTCCACCACCGGGTCCCATAAGATTTTTCCAGGTCCACCAACCCCAAGAGGTAGACCCAGATATTTTGAAGGTAAGGAATCCAACTTGCACCCAAGAATTGACGTAAAACAGGAAGCTTGGTCCAAAGGCAAATTGATAGCACACATACACGATTTATGGAAGTTAATCTTCTGGCCAGAGAACAGTTCATAACATCTCAAAGTTGCCTTCATGTTCAAGATAGATGCCTCATCCGGACAGCAGAAAAGCAGGGTGTCGTCAGCAAATTGCAAATGGGACACCTCCACCTTATCCCTCCCCACTTCAAAGCCCCGAAACAGCCCAATCCCACTTCCAGAAACCATAAGCTTGGTCAATGTCTCAGCTACTATAACGAACAAGAAAGGGGAGAGAGGATCCCCTTGCCTCAGCCCCCTTGAGGACTTAAAGAAACCCTTAGGAGATCCATTGATCAACACAGAAAAATAGGCTGATTCAACGCACCTTCGAATCTATCCCCTCCATCGGTCCCCAAAGCCCATCAGCCCCATAATATAGTCCAAACTACTCCAGTCCACTCTCTCATAAGCTTTTTCCATATCCAACTTGCAAATAACTCCTCCAGAGCCAGACCGCCTTTGAGAATCAATAGCTTCATTCGCAATAAGAACACAATCAAGAATCTGCCTCTTAGACACAAAGGCACTTTGACCTCAGAGGTGACAGAAGGCATCACCACCTTGATTGGCTCAGCCAAAACCTTCGTAAGCACTTTATAAAGGCAACCCATCAAACTGATAGGTCTAAAATCCGTCACCTTCACAGCTCCCTTAATTTTAGAAAGAAGGGAAATGAATGTGGAACCAGTACTATGATCCATCAGCGAACCATTAAAGAAAGCCTGAAAGAAGAACATAATGTCCTTTTTAACAAACTCTCAGCATGCTTGAAAAAAGGCTAAACAGAACCCATCAGGACCGGTAGCTTTATCCTTACTCATCGAGAACACTGCTTTTTTAACTTCATCCTCATCGAAAGGAACCTCTAAAGAATACCTTTCATCAAGAGAAGGCACCTTAAACATCACCCCCTCTAGAATAGGGCGAGGAACATCCTCCAAAGAATACAATGACTCATAGAATTCAATGATAGCTTTAGTAATACTTTCCTTGTCTTCAAGCATCCTTCCATCCACATTAAGAACAGAAATCCTGTTACACTTGTGACGGGCACTTGCCATGGCATGAAAATATGCAGAATTCCTGTCCCTCTCGTGACCTCTGTTTCCATGCCATCTCCTCCCTCAATAAAATACCTTTATGTTCTTCTTTAGCACAACCCAATTTCACTCTATCAACCTCGGAAGCCAAACCAACCTCAACCTCCAATTCAACCTCCCTCATGAAATTTTCCAGCCACCTCCTTCTAGCCATCTTAGCCACTTTAGTCTCCTCTACCCACATCTTTAGTTTTGCCTTCACATACCTTAACTTCATACCAATAATGACATCAGCTTGACCTTGCACTGAAAGGGAAGACCACCACTCACCCAACCCGTGCTCCATGTTAGGTTCCAAAAGCCAAACATTCTCAAATCTGAATGGCTTAGGACCCCATGACTCCTGTCGCGGATCCAACAGCAGCGGGCAATGATCCGAAACAGAACGAGGAATAATCCGTTGAAAAACCTCGAGAACCAAATTCAACCAGCTAGGACAAATGAGAAAACGATCAATGCGACCATGGCTCTCCCCTCTATTCCAAGTGAATCTACCACCCGATAGAGGCAAATCAATAAGGCTATGCTTAACAATAAAATCAGCGAACAACCACATATTCAAATTGGATCTCCTACACCTTAAACGCTCATTGACCATTCTAATTTCATTAAAGTCACCTCCAATACACCAAGGATCAGACCGAGAACCCCTTACCCTCTCCAGCTCCTCCCACAAAAGTTTTTTCTCACCCCCAGCGAGAGGCCCATAAACTCCGGAAAAAAACCACAAAGAAGCATCCTCTACTTTTCGAAATAAAACAGACAGAGTAAATTTGCCTTTCAGAACCTCCGAGCTTTACCATTTAGAACCATCCCACATAATAAAAATACCCCTAGAAGCCCCAATAGACTCGATACAGGAGAAATCCCAATTTGCGCAGCCTCCCACACTCCTTACCATCCTTCTATCATTGGAACCTAATTTTGTTTCTTGGATACAAACAACATCTGGCTTTTGATTAACCACCATATCTTTTAGATGCACCTTCTTCTCTAGCGACCCAAAACCATTAATGTTCCAAGACAAAATCTTCATCTAACACCATTTTTAGAGAACCTCCCTCCCTTTCTATGAGGCTTCTTCCGCTCAGAATTACCCTCCAACTTGGCTTTGCCAGACGAGAATCCTTCATAGTTGACAGCAGATTTCAACCTTTTTAACTCCCTATCCTTTCTGTTAAGGGTTCCTGAAGATTGAACCCCCGATACTTTGCCGTGACTTTGATCACGGTACTCCGCCTCTCTAATCATTTGCCTAAAGTCTCCTTCCAAGCCTGGATATATGAAACCAAGCTTCTTACTTAGCATAGCCGTGTGGTTAACCAAGATCTCTACAGTGTCAGCCTCCATATTGCAAATCTTGTCCTTAGGTGATCCAATTACGCCTCCTGAAATAACCGAATAAGGAATAATGGACATCTCCGAACAATCAAGACTCTGGATCATATTAGGGGGATCATATACTATCGAACGCCTGATTGAGTTAGGAATCTCCAACACCTCCTTGCTGATATCAAAGTTATCCAGGGCCTCCCCATCCACCAATTGAAACATCGAGTGGGTAGGATCATCAACCTCTTCAAAAACCAAACGCCTAGACAGATCAGAGAAAGCATGGCTCCTTGCAGAGAAATTAGAAACATAGGTTCCTTGGTCAAAGGAAACCGGACTAGTTATATTAAATTAAGTACTTGATCTTGCAACAATTTGTTACTTAAAAGGAAACTAGGGAGAAAAGATTGTCGCCGAAGAATATGTAATATACACCCATAGATCTGTGGTCATCAGGGCATCCTGCCCAACCTACATTTGAGAAGGCAGTGAGATGAAATGATCTTGATCGTCAAATGTAAAGACCATTGGAATTTGTCTCCTTAAGAATGCAGAGAATCCATTTGACAGTAGACCAATGGTCATTGGTGGGTTGATGGATGAAGGGGAAAACTTTATTTACTGCAAAGGCTACTTAAATATTCAAGGGAACCTACTGTGCTTCGATATAGTCATTTGGTATCGAAGCACTGTAGGTGGTTAGGTACCTAACATTGGTATTAGAGAGCTGATGGAACACTTTAGGCTAGGCCCTTTAAACCTATCCCATACTAGGATGGGTCCCACCTAGTCCCATACTTAGGCTGGCACCCACTTAGGACCCTAACATTCCACCACGCTTTCCCATTCGTTGTCCTCGATGTCCCACTTTGTGGTGGATTTTACTCTTGCCTTTTCTACTAGATAGCCCTTTCCAATTTGTCCTGTCCACAGGTCACCCTTTCTGTGACTCAAAAATGTGACATGGTGTCTGCTGTGATAACAAATGCTAGGTACCTAACCAATACGCCAAAATCTCTAGAGTTGATGGAACACATTATGCTAAGCCTTTTAAACATGTCCCATATGAGGTTGGGTCCCACCAACTCCTATACCTAGGTAAGCCCCCACTTGGGACCATAACAGTTTCTACTATTATTAGGCTGGCCATCAACAACCTAAGCAGAGATGGTGATGCATTTTAAGAGAATCACATAACAAAAAAAATTTAATGACAAACTCATGGGGCATATTCTGTGCATATGTCAAAAGGGTTGCAGCCACTGCATGTCTGAAAGGGGCTGCTGAGCATGGTTTTAAATTTCGGCCGAAACGTTTCGTTCCGGCCGCGACTGAAATGAAATTTTCATTAAGTCGTTTCTTTATAAGATTTCGGTGAAATTGCACCGAAATGTCACCTGAATTTCGGTTGAAATTTCGTTTTTACCCTTTCTACAAAATTTCCACTGAAATTTTAAATAGATCTACTGAAATTTTAAAAAAGTCCACTGAAATGTTATAATTCCCACCGAAATTTATGAAATATTCACTGAAATAGCCAAAATTTCCACTGAAATAGTCGAAATTTCTGTTGAAATTAAAAAAAAAACGAATTCATAATCTAATTTTTACATGATTTCGGCCTGAAACCGAAATGTTTCGGTTTCGGTGGTGACCGAAACCAACACAGAAACCGAAATTTAAAACCTTGCTGCTGAGAAACATTTCTATTTTCAGTCATCACCAACCAATTGTACAATGCTATGATTAACCCAAAGATGAATGCTGAGTACCAATTTTTGTTTAGTAAATGATGGCTCCTCAGAATATTAAAGCAAAATATTAACCCATCGCCAGTTTGTCTTGCCGGTCTACCAAACGCAGCACCCTCACCAGTGGCTCGCTGATGTTTAAAATATGCTTACAATTGATCCAAAATTCTTTGTCCAACACTGTAGTAACTATCTCTCCACTCAATAGGTGTCAGACATACATACGAGCAGCATACTCATCAGACACAAACATCTGTTGTAGGGCTTTCCTATGAAGCACCCGACTCTGTATGCTAATAAATTTGTAGCAAATCTGGTCCACGTAGGACGACACAAGTCCCTCCCACCTGTGAATTTTTATCTCATCAAGTTTAGTAGGGCTGCGTGGTTGTAGATAAACCTCGTAACCTTTTGAGCCTTGTCAATTGTGCTTCTTATTAGAGGAAACATACCTGGTTTGCTCAGGTGCTCTAAGATCAGGTCTAAACAATGGGCTGCACACGGGGTCCAGAAGAAGGTCCCATATTCGATTTTTAATTTCTTCCCAGCAGCTTTATAACTTGGCTCACTATCAGTTATAAACCGCACTACATTTTCCGGACCTACTTGCAAAACAATCTCATCAAAAATTGCGAACATCGCATCAGCATTCTTCACTACGCCAGATGTATTAATGGATTTTAGGAAAACTACTCCTTTAGGACAGTTCACCAAAAAGTTAATTAGGGCACGTTGTTTGGTGTTGTCCATCCATCGCCCATAATGCTACAACCACTAGTTCTCTATGAATTCTTAACTACCCCCAAGTAACTGTTTACTTCTACAATTTTCTTCAATATGCCCACCTTAAATCATGAAAAGTAGGTGCCGAAGAAGAAGGGGGCTCATAAGCTTCAACCTCGCTTCTATGGTCCGTATCAGGTGGCTTCTAAGGTGGGTAGTGTAGCGTATCGTTTGGATCTTCCAGAGGGTGGTCGAATCCACCCCCATCTTCCATGTGTCATGTTTGAAGGGTGCCATTGGGCAGAACATTCACCCCTCTCTTACTCTGCCCCCTCTTGATGATGAGGGAAAGGTCGCACTCAACCCCGAAGCCGTTCTTGACATGCGACAAAGAAGGTTGAGGAGCCGCACCATCACAAAATACTTGGTGAAGTGGCATAATTTACCGACGAAGGATGCCACACGGGAAAGGGAGAGCATTCTATATCAGCAGCCACACTTGCATTGCTCGAGGGCAAGCAATTCAAGAGGGGGAGATTTGTCATGTCCCCTTCTAGGAGCATAGACTATGGTGCCTAATTTTGTGGGTTAGGGCCATGTGGGGCCTTCTTTTGTGTTTGGGCATCGACCGTGGGGCCATCCAATGGTCAAATGGGTCATTGGGTGGCCATATTGTGAACTATTTGCTAAGGGGGCAGAAATGATATGAGCACCCTCTCATTCTTTATATGCACTCAACGATGGAATTGGGGAAGGCCTTTAAAGGAGGCTATGAGATGGGCATTTTGGGGCTGATTTTGCCTTAAACAGAATTGGTACTGGCACCCAACTCTTTGGTGTTTAAATGGAGAATGTGGAATGAGAATAAAAGAAAAGGAAAGATATAACAAATAAAAGTTTCCCTCCTTGGCTAGTGAAGCCAACCAGTTTTGAAGACAGTGAGTCTTCCAACTGGCCGGTGCAGTGAGCACCCCATCTATCTTCCCTCCTCTGTCCGACAGGTAGTGTGCCCTTGGAGATCTCCATCTTCCACAACCATTGATGAGAATGCCCAACCAAGCTTCCCATCTTCAACCTCCATTCCAATACCAAATGTTGTTTTTTTGTTTTCCAGTTTGTAATTGGTGATTGGAACCTTCCCAATCTTCCATATTATGAGAGCATAGCTCTATTCTCTTTGTAAAGTCATTATTGGTGTTTGACAGAAAAAGAATTACAAAACAGCCCCCTACGAGTTGGTGCACTTAAGGTGTTTGTTTAAATGTGTGTGTGAATGTGCATCCCCTATTTGTAGTTAACAATGTGGGTGAAAAGGGCCATAAAATTACAGTAAGTTTGGGTCATTTCAGTCTTAGGGATCGGCCACTCATTAATCGCTCTTACCTTCTCAGGGTTTGCAGAAACACCCTGTGCCGAGACAATAAAACCGAGAAAGATAACCTGGGTTTACATAAATGAGCATTTCTTGAGATTTGCATAAAATTTTGCTGTTCGAAGAACCTCAAGAACTTGCCTAATGTGATCCAGATGTACTCCTTTCGATCGACTAAAGATCAATATATCGTCAAAGTAGACCACAACAAATTTGCCTAAAAACGAACGTAGTATTTGAGTCATGACCCTCATGAATGTACTTGGAGCGCTAGATAAACCGAAGGGTATGACTAAGCATTTGTACAATTTGTCTGGAGTTTTAAAGGCAGTTTTCCATTCATCACCTGGACAAATCCTTATCTTGTGGTACCCACTTCGTAAGTCGATTTTACTGTACCAGCAAGATCCTGCTAAGAGATCTAACATATCTTCAAGACGGGGTATCGGAAACCTGTACTTGACTGGAATCTTATTTATGGCGCGACTGTCAATGCACATTCTCCATGACCCATCTTTCTTAGGTGTTAGCAGCGCAGGTACAGCGCAAGGGCTAAGGCTGTCTCGGATCACACCCCGCTCTAATAATTCCTGGACCTGTCGGTGCAACTCGGTCCGTTCAAGAGGATTCATGCGGTAGTGTGGAAGGTTAGGCAATTGGGATCTTGGGATCAAGTCAATCGCATGCTGAACATCCCTCATTGGTGGTAATTCTGCAGGGAGCTCATCAGGAATCACATCATTAAATTTCTGTAATAACTGAGTGACCTCAGGTGGGAGGTTAACGATCTGCTCCGATGAGAGCTGAAGAGCTCCTTCATTTACTAATGCCAACATATGTCCTGTCTCTTTGTCTGGCTCCTTCAAATTCTTCGATTCAGAATGTGGAGACTCTTTTGCTTGGTTGGCTTTGATGAGGAACTAGGATTGGAACCAATATCTTTATCTGTAGGACGTGCCAGTTTCACCCTAATTGTTTTACCACCATGCTTAAAAACATGTGTATATTCGTGCCCGTAATGAACAACATCCAGATCATGGATCCATGGGCGGCCAAATAAGATGTGGGCAACATCCATGGGTAGGACATCACAGCAGATCCTATCAGAGTAATCGCCCATTTGGATGGGGACAAGACACCTCTGTGAGACAGGGAGGGATGTCTTGTCGACCCATGCGACCTTATACGGTTGCGAGTGTGGTTCGAGTTTGAGTTTCATTCAGGCTTACACCCGCGTGGGAGACAACATTCATTGAACTCCCACCGTCAATGACAATCTTACACACTTTGCCTTCGCATTCAAGATAAGTGTGAAAAATGTTAGTGCGTTGCCAATTCTCTTTTTCTGCAGGCGTGGAAAAAATGCACCGCACTACACTAATGCGCAGGCCATCATGTGTTCCATTGAGGTCATCTTCCTCTGCAGAATCTACAGGAGGACACGACTCGATGTCTTGCTCTTCATCTTAACCCTCAAATTGATCATCTTGTTCCTCACCAATGGCCAAGGTGCGGTGTGGACAACGGGACACTATTTGACCCTTACCATGGCAGTTGAAGCACTCAGGACCCGACTGGGACTGACGTGAATTAGGAGGCGTGGGTACCCTATTCCTATTAGTGCTAACTGCCTGACTAGGGTTGTTAGTACCTGTGGAGACGCTGCTGTTATTCCTAAAGGTAGTTGGACCTGACTGATTAACTCCACTAGGTCTTTGAGACGAATTGAATCTAGAGGGCTGCGTCTCTCTACCTGAGAAGCGACTCCCCTTAGGTTGTGGAATCTAAGATATCTCTCGATTTCTAGTGCCTTATGAAAGGCATCTTCCACGGTTTCTGAAGAAGAAAAGAGAGAAGAAGAGGGAAGAAGAAGAAGAATGGGAAATGAGTTTAGGTCATAGGGTTGGGTGGAGAGAGTGGAGAAGAAGAAGAAGAAGAAGAAGAAGAAGAACAAGAATCTCCAATTTGGTCCCTAGGGCACAAAAACCCTAAAGCTCTGATACCATGTTGGAGAAGAACCAAAGTGAGAGAATAGAATGAGTTAAGGTCTCTCCCCTTCACTCAAGTATATATAAGATGGGAAAGAGGAAAAGACTACTATGCCCTTATGACATACATACATAGAAACACACAGATATCCAACAGTTTCGAATAACAATATCCCCTTACAAGCAATGCTATGATTATTTGAAGTGAAATTTATTTTTTTAATTGAATACAAACTTGCAAAGGGAGTTTTGTATATCGAGAAAAGAAAACTTGTACATTTAACACGATATGGGAGAGTGCTACAACTAATGCTGAAATTTCCAAACTATTCGTGTTTGTGTTGCTTTCATTGTATATGGGAAATTTGGTCAATCTCATATTTTGCCAAGGGCTGCTTCATCTTTATAAAGAGGCAGACCTCCATGGTGGAGGACATTCTTTCATCAACCACTAGATTGCAACAATATACCCCTCCTTCAATCCAAATCTTCATATGAGGTAACTTAGCTAGTAGCTTTAAGCCATGCCACAAGGCTCATTGTTACCCATATCGCATATTTATCCCCCATTGGGCCTGCATGTGCTGGTGGAACTTATCCTTTATCATTTTCATATGTTCTGATGAAGCTATCTTGCCATTCCTCGAACATTTTCATTTGATCGTTCTTTGCGTTCTTGATGCTTTCTACATCCATTAAAGTTGGCCTTGGTACACTCTTTAGGGTTGTGGAGGTGGAGCTTTCACAAACTTGATGGTTAATAGTTTAATACTGTTCTCAGGAATCTGTGAGCTTGGTATAAAAAGATAAAAAAATTACAAATGTAAAATCATAAAAAATAAATTATATATAAGAAATGACAAATATTGTGATAAAAAATGCCTATCTATGTTTTTATTGATTAAAAACCTATGTATTTCTTTGAGTATATCACTGTTTATTCCGGTACTCAAATGGAAGACTACTACTATCGAATGCATGCTTTATCTTGGGTTAGCAACAAATCGGTAGGTCCATAGGTGATAGAGGATGTCGTTTCGGAAATCTTAGGTTAGCAACAAATCAGCAGGTCCATAGGTGATAGTGGATGTAATTTCGGAAATTAGGGACCTAGTTACATCTATTTCCTCAAAATTTCAGCTTAAACAAGGCCAGCAAACCAGGAAAAGAGGGTGCGAAAAAGTGCCGAAGTCCATAGATCCTATGATCACTTCCCGTTACCCTATTAGGAGATTTTCAACTCTTGTCGGAAAGATAGGGTGTCTGCTTTCAGACGCTCAGCTCATGCTTCTTTCGAGGAATCTTGATCGTGACACTCGCCCAACCTATACAAGGGGCTTGAATCGGTATCTTGTTTAGAGATAATCACCACTGAGGAAAGGATGAGATATAGCATTAACTCCACTTGGAACGCATAGCGTACTATGTACATACAAGCTGGGTAAGCAGTTAATGGGAAAGCATTTGTAAAATAAATGAGTAAGGAGCTGGCCTTTCCTTCAAGTGAGTGGTCTTTATTAGAAACGGTGTAATTCACAGCTATAAACGACAATAAGTTGTTGGGGCCGATGTTTGATAAGAGCCTCAATTTTTGCTTCTTGAACCCAAACCTATCCTTGTCCTTTGTCCTCCTCCTCCTCTGTTTACACCTGAAACCTAACACCCAACCCATGCGCCCTTGCTGCCCAGACCTAAACCCAAGTTGCACCCTTGCTGTCCCCCACCCCCCCCACCCCACCCAACACCCCCGCAAAAAAAAAAAAAAAAAAACCCAACAAATCCCTTATTCAACCCAGAAAACCACCAATTATCAGGCCACAACAGTCCCAACCTTTTCCCTTACCCCACACCCATCATCCCTAACCTGATAGCCACAATTTCCCTAGCCCTAACCCTAACCCTAACTCTCTTCCCCCCGATCTGCAACTGAGATTACGACCACCGCGCCTTTGCATCTCCTCGTCGCTGTCCAAGTCCAAGGAGCTGCTGTTCCTTCTTCTCGGCCGATAACCCCGCACATCATCTTCTCCAACAAAGTGTCCTTGAGATAGAAGGCAAGTTGCCTTAGTTAAATTACATTACCTGTTGACTCGCAGTCACAGGTATACTTTACTTACTCTTTGATATTCATAATACCTTAACTTACCATGTAGTAACCTGTGACATCAGGTTAATAGGTAAAAGGGTTAAAAAGAGAAAAAGTTACCCCACTTTTCACCTTGGGCACCCCCACTCATTTCTCTCCACACAATTTCAAACCCCCTTTTTGCCATGGACACCCCCCCTCTTTTTCTCATAAGTGGTCACATGACCACTTTCAAAGAAAAAGAAGACACTTTTATTCTTCCCCCCCATTCTACCCTTTTTTTTTTAAATTGACATTATTATTCCAAAACGTGCCAAATAAGGGACAAGTTGTCCCCTAACATGCTACAACAGTACCGCCCCCTATATACAGTAGAATTAGCTTACATATCTGTTATATGCTACCCATCCCCATTCACCATTACATTATCCAGTAGCTTGAATCGAATCCAACAAAAAGTGCCATATTTGTGGGCTCCACCAAATCAAAATACGTGTCTGCCATGCCACCCAGACTTCTCCACCTCATTCCAGCTGGTGAATTCGATTTTCAGAAATCCCGCTCGAAGAACCAGAGCATTGTGTGCCCCTAATAGTGCACAATAGCCATTATTCTATCATACGCCAGGCCTTCTTCTTCGACTGCATTATCACAGAGAGAGAGAGAGAGAGAGAGAGAGAGAGAGAGAGAGAGAGAGAGAGAGAGGAAAAGGTTGAGCCGGTGGTTTACTTCGGCAAACCTCCCCACCGACCACCACCTCCTTCTCCACGGTCACCACCTCCAATCCCTCCTATATCTCCTCGATAAAAACCATCCATCTCCACGGAGGAATCTCAGCCGCCACCACCATCTTCTTCAACATTCAACAGTAGCCTCATCCTCGCACCTCGATCAACAACCCATCTTCACTACTCGATCTCCGACGGCCTCCTCCTCGCACCACCACCCAGCTCTGGCGGACCCCTCTTCCTTCAACCCCTCCATTTCCTACTTTCACTAACCCCAAAGAAGAAGTCAGAATCCAGCAACCTCCATTACCACTAACCACCAAGCCCAACCTCAGGCCACCTCCCACGATCTTGAATCCGAAAACTACGGCCTCCTACAACCAGATTCGGCGACCCCATTGTTAAATCCTGCAACTCACAGCCTCCACGGCCTCCAGGTCCAACAACCCACGGCCTACCACAGCCTTTTAGCTGGCCTTCCACGGCTCCAGATCTGGCAACCCACAGGCCTTCCACCGCCTCCCACAACCTCCATGGTTTTCGATGGCTCCAGATTTGGCCTCACAGCCTCCACGACCTCCACGGCTCCAGATCCGGCCCCCAAGACCCCAGATCTGGCCTCCACGGAAGAGCCATGCCCTTGCTGTTTCTGGCTTCAACGAGAGAGAGAGAGAGAGAGAGAGAGAGAGAGAGAGAGAGAGAGAGAGATTCGCCTCCCTCCCTAGGGTTTCTGCCTCCCATTCTACCCTTGGACCACACCCTATCCTAAAAGTACCTATAATCGCCCCACTTTTTCCTCCTTAGCACCCCATCTTGATCTTAACATCTGTCTGTTTTTGGGCCAAAAAAAGGTAGGCTGTCTCTCTCTCCACCTTCTCTCTATACACTTTCTCTCTTCATTCGGGCAATTTCCGCTTGGAATTTGACCGCGTCATCAACACAAAAGTGGGTCGTGACGATTTTAGGAGTCTATCCAGCCCACTCTCAGCAGCCAGGAGTTAGCGCAAGTACTACTTCAACCAGCTTTTGTCGTCCGTCCATTTTAGTCTGACCGCTAATCCGAGCCATCTGATCTGAGATACGCAAAACGCATTGTGTTCCATTTGACATGACAGATAGATCAGACCGTTGATTTCATTTTTCGACACCGATCTCAATTGCTCCACCATTTGTTCCATATTTTGATGGGTACTATAGCTATTATGAGGATGCATTTCTACTGTGGATTTATGCTATGGATGCAGAATTGCAGATTATGAATACTATGCCTATGACCACCGAGCGGCCGTGATAACAATCCTAATTGTTCTGGATACACATGGTGATGGAGCGCCGTAACTTAGGCGAACCTCCATTCCGTCGATGGAAGGAGGTCCATTATGAGTTTATGAGAGCTTATGCGTCAGTGGCTCTTTATCGGTTCGAGCAGAGGTTGGTACGTGAGGAGGCAGCTTGCCGTGAACGAAAAGCCGCAGCCTGTCGTGCACAAGAAGCCGAAATTGAAGCAGCCAACAGATATCAAGAGCATCACTTACATGAGTGGGATTTGCAAAGCCACTTAGCTACTTCTTCTCCCCTACCACTTGTTGATATTATTTCTCAAGAAGGGGAGAAGGAAGTTGCGAACACTATTGAGGATCTGGATGCTACTGTTGACGAGATCGTTACCGACGTTGAGCCCGTGATTATGTCAGATACAAAGTCCATGATGGAAGATACATAATCAAAGATGGAAGGTATAGAACCACAGAGTCCAGTGACTAATGAGGCATTATCAGAGCATGGAGAGATTGAGCATTACGCTGAGGATATCTCTTCTACTTCATGACGGGAGCATAATGCCAGTGTTGAGTCTCCGTGGATATTCAGATAGAGGATTTCAGCACACCAGACGACAGCCATGAGCGAGATACGGTCCCAACAGATGATTTTATTGCTGATTTCACTGGGCCTGATGAGATACCAACGGATGTTGACCTTTTAGAGGATGCTCATGAATTGGTACTGCCCATAGCTACCATGCCGATCCAGGAGGAGTATGCTGCTACCTTCCCAGCCAGTTTACTTCTCCAGAGTGGTTTATATTCTTATGATTATACATGGGTGATTTCTTCCCTCTCGCTCCACCAGGATTTCAGTTGATTCTCATTGTTGTCACGAGCATTAGACATCAGGAGTGCCTCTGACGGATCACGACTCCTGCTGCTTTAGTAGATCGTTTACATATTTGATCCAGGCGGACTAGAACTCGAGGGCGAGTTCTAGGCCCATTAAGAGGCATATTTGCCCATTAGGATCTATTTACATGTTATTTTGTTTCTAGGATATTATTTCCATGTTATTTAGTTGTAGGATTTTATTTTCATGCTTTTTAGTGTTTAGGGCTTTTATTTATTTCTATGGAATTTTACTTTCATTGCCTATATATAGTCCTTATGTATTAGGGATTAAGTGTTGGATGATTAATTGAATTGATTGAGATTTCTCCCCTTTAATATTCGCTTCTTCCCCTATTCTTCTTTTCTCCTCTCCTCCTCTCCTCTTCTCCTCTTCTCCTCTTTCTTCTATTTCTCTCCCCTTTCTTCTATTTCTCTTCCCGGCCCTACATCATTTGTCCTACTCTAGTTTAGTATCAGAGCGAAGTATTAGTTCTTCCTTCGATCGTCATGCCTCAGATTTAGTATCAGAGCGACATCAGCAGTGCATCAGATTTTGTATCAGAGCAAAGCATTAGTCATTCCTTCGATCGCCCTGCATCGCCATACTCTGTGTGCAACCCAACTTTCCTGTGCATAGCCCACTGGGTACAGGAAACTTTATTTGGTAATATCAATTTTACCCGAACAATATACGAAATAATATGGACCCTTCAGGTCTTGATAGTAACAATATCCTGTAATAGAACAACGGTTACAATAGGACAATGATTAATCTAATGGGTTTTCTGCAACCAATGACCTCGCTCAGTGTGTAAACCTATTTTGTACTCTCATGTCTGCTTAGGATCCATTACTCATTGATTGAGAAGAGTCACTCTATCTCATACCAACACGTGTTAGCTGTGTCAAAATGAGATTCCCTGTCTTCATTCTCTGCTTAGAATCATTTCAGGTTTCCCTCAAACTAAAACATCATGTCTCCTGCCATGAATTTCTTATTACCAGGCATGATGTTCCTACAATGTTACTTAAGGAACCTTATGTCAACGTCTAATATGACACTTAAATCATCATCTATTATATATACCAAAAATGTTTCTTTCCTTTGTCATTCGCTTTCTTTCTATGACACTTTTATAGAAAGACTTTTTCTGTGGAAAAATTTTACTTGAATTTTCTGTGGTGAATTTTTTTATACATTATGCATAGCATGCACAAGTGGGGCCCATCATTTTTCGATTTTTTAATAAGGTGAGGCCCATCATTTTACACCCATGCATAGCAAGTGTGGGGCCCACCATTTTGCACCTCTTGATATGGTAAGGCCCACCATCTCTACCCAACCCATGCATATGATGAGCCCCACCATTTTACACCCATAAGTGGGCCTACCATCTCCACCCAAATTCATGCATTAGTGTGGGGCCCACCACTTTACACCATGTTTTGATATGATGGGTCCTACCAACTCCACTCAAACCCTGGGGCCCATGAATTTACCTCATTTTTTGATGTGGTGGGTCCTACGATCTCTACCCAAGCCCGCATAGGGTGGAGCCCACCATGTTACACCTCATGTATTGATGTGGTGCGGCCCATTATTTTACACCCATGCATAGCATTGGCCAAGAATGCTAGTACCATGGTAATCATGACACTGAATAGATTAATGCCAAAATAACAGTTTTTCATATGTCTAATATAAGAAATAATAGTCTATCCTCAAAATTAGCTTTTGAGAGTAAACTACACTACCCAAAGAATCTCACTAATTTTTAACTTCAACCATGAATTTCAGACCGTAGAATTATAGTTGCCCATGTCTTCCCTTCCATCATTCTTTTTATTAGCCAAAATAGACTTTGCATCCTACTCAGTCCAACCTAGACCCACTTCCCCAAATCCTAATATTAGAAACTTGTGGCAGGCTTAAGTTGAAGGTGAAAGGATAAAAGAACCCTATATGCTGCCATACCCTACATCTGGTAATATATGTTACAAATGATTGGTCCAATTGGTGGCCACTTTATTGCATTGACATTTCAGCAGCAGAAGCTGCCAGCTTCCTCAACTTTGCTCTTCTGTGAGCCTTACAGATTCGTATTCCTTTGCGGCAGGAGTGCATTGAGAGAGCCTCCACCATTGTAGACTTCATGGTGTTGGCCTGATACGCTGTTTAATTTTGTATGCCATTTTTTTGCCACAATTTTCTGGATGAGTGAACCATGGCTTCGAGTATATAAGAGGTTTTGCATGGCGGCTTTGAGTATATTTTCGATACAGCAACTTTTGAAGGTCACATAAGATGTAGTGTCATTCTATTGAACCCCACTTTTTTTTTATCAGTTTGCAATTATGATTGTATCCCTTGGTTTCTGCTGTTGCTCCAATTATTTATATACGTTCAGCAATTTTTAGAATGTGTAAACTAGGCATGTATGTTGTTTTAACTTTCTATCTTCGTGTTACTAGGTATTCCATACGTGCTAAGCGTGTGTTCAGCAAACTATCTCAGAAGCCTTTTGTTGTGGAGATTGACCTTCGAGGTACCTATTATCTTTAATTATTTAAAGAACGTAGTTATATGCACGCATGCACTCATGAATTACTTTCTATAAAGCTTCACTTATTCTCGTCTTTCAATCAACAACAAAAACACTACCATAATTATGTATGTCCCATAACTTGCATGATTGCTCTTACTGCCTTTGGTTTGCTGGGCATCAGAGAGTGGAATTCTGCAATCTGCTGAAAATCATGATGTGCTTCAGGAACCCATGACCAAAGTCCTGCGTTTTTTACCAGTCAATTCCCCAGTCAGTAATGAGATTTCCAAAATTATCGGTTAATTTTTTCATTTCAAGGTCTTGTAGCACACATGTACACTCACATTACTACATGAGAAAGTAGTAATTGTTACTTAGAGATGATGCTATGCCAATTGAATGTGCTTTTGGTGACATGAAATTATGTTGTTTTGGAACACAGATGATGGGTCCGAAATTCAGAATGTTCTTCTAGATCTAGTTGGCCAACGCACTGTGCCTCAAGTTTTTGTCAATGGCAAGCATATTGGTGGATCTGATGGTTGGTACTCTTACTCAGCTCCTTTATTTCTTATTTCCTATTCTGAACCATAAATTAGCAGAAACTTTTGTTCCCAATTTTGTTACATTTCTAATCTGTCTTTATTTTATACTCTCTAGATACACTGAAAGCTCTCAAAAGTGGCCGACTGCAAAAATTGCTTAGCGAAAGTCGCTGATGTGAACCATACAAAGCCATACCTTGAATTAGTTCTGGAGCTAGCAATTTACTGCAGATAATATTTACAGAAAAATCTCATAGAAGATCTTTTTCATATGTTCCTATGACCATTTCTTTTTACAATAAATGAGCATTGTGACTCCGCCTTTGTGAGGATATATTGGTCTGAATGTTCATGGAATACCTTCACATGTCCTGTTTCTTCTGTTCTTTTCTGTTAGTGGCCAAACACCCTCTTTTTTATTCTTCGAGGCTGGTAATCAACAGATTCAACACCTCCTTGAGGACGCTCATTGGTCATTGACCTTATGGAGATATGTAGGGCCAATTGGTTCGTGCTTGTCACTTGTCCTTCTAAGATGTTTGGGTCAACGCATTTTCTCCAGATAATCTTTATCTCATACAAAATAGCCAAACTATACCTTATCTCATACAAAATAGCCAAACTATACCTTTCTCATAGAAAAGATAAAAAAGCTACATGTCCCATGTCCCATGGCCACAGCATCAACATCTAGATCTAAAAAAATTACCAAAGTACACCTCTCCAAGAAATGATCAGTGCTCATATCTCACGCAAAATAACAAAAACACCAATATTTATGCAAAATAAGCAAAATATCCCTATATCATAGAAAATGATAAAAATTCTATAAAAAATAGCAAAACAGCCCCTATCTCATAAAAATGACAAAATGCCGCTATCACATTGAAAATTATAGAATACCAATATCTAAGAAAATAACCAACATATCCCTTTCTAATAAAAAATGACCAAATAACCATATCTCATGGAAAATGACAGAATACATATTTCTCATAGAAAATGGTAAAATACCCCTATATAAGTTTATAAGAGATAATGCTACATTGGTTAGTTTCTATTAGGGGTGCAACTCGGGTCGGGTTCAACCCAAAAAAAAGCCGGGTTAGGTTGAGTTCGGGTTGGGTTCAGGTTGAGGGCTTAGGCAACCCGACCTGAGTGAAACCCGGCATTTTTATAATTTTTTGATTTTCTAAGCTTAAAATCTCGGGTTGGGTTGGAAAAAGGGGTTGCTCGGGTCGGGTCGGGTTCGGGTTCGGGTTGAGTAAATGGTTGTTCGAGTTCGGGTTGAGTAAATGTTTGTTCGAGTCGGGTTTGGGTTGGCCTCAACCCGACCCAACCCTACCCGAGTTGCACCCCTAGTTTCTATGAGATGCGTACAATTGTCATTTTCTAAGAGATATGGTTATTTTTGTCATTTTATGCAAGTTAGTGTCATTTTTGTTATTTCCGAGAGATAGGGCGATTTTAATTTTCTAGGAGATTGACCGTATTAATCATTTTCCATGAGATATAGGTAATTTTGTCATTTTTATGCGACAGGGGTACATTGTCATATTCTAATAAATATGTGTATTTTGGCAATTTGTATGAGATAGGGGTAATTTGTCATTTTATATAAGGTATGGGTATTTTTGTCATTGTTCACGCGATATGGGTATTTTTGTAATTTTATATGAGATAAGGGTGTTTTTGTCATTTTCTACGGGATATGGATATTTTGGTAATTTTTCATGAGATTGGGGTATTTTATGATCTACTAAACTACCTTTCTTTTATTTTTTGGCTAAAAAAATAGAACTCCGATTTCTCTTTCCCCGTGTGAATACCTCATTATGTAACTGATCACAACCGGCACATAGTTTGGAGCTCCGATGATGATTAGTCTAGAACAAGAAGGGTTGATGTCATGATGTGACTCAAAGTGCAATTACTCACTAGGTCTTGAATATGTTAGTTTACAATCCAAATATATCAGTTCTTCAGGCCCTTCAATCTTTAATGCTCAAGTAGGTTTTCAATCTGTCTTCATGCTCCATAAATCCTCTCTCTTTACTTAGATTCTTCAATGCATCAGCTCGATCCATGTTCCAACGTACTTTGCTTTGCTCCTAGAAGAGCATTCTTTTAAGACATTCATACATTACCACATCAAGTATTATACAATATGGTATTCGATATGTTGTCATCAAAACATGAATTACATGAGTGACCAAGGTTGAACCCTCGGGCTAACAATCTCTTTATTTTTTTTATGATGGCAAAACACAAGATGATTCTCCAATATAAGCCCCCCTTTTATGATGGCAAACACAAGATGATTTTCCAATATAAGCCCCGACCCCTCCCCAACACACACACACAAATATTTTCTTTAGCCAAATAGCTCCCCCTTAATTTATCCCTTTTAAATTAGGAAAAATGACAAAAAAAAAAGCACTATTTTGCACGAATATGAAGAAAGCAGTGGTGATTTGAAAAGAACTAAAGAAGAGTGCTTTTGACTCTTCATGGATTTTGGAGGATGAAAATGCCCTTCACCTTTTTTCAATCACATCTATTATTTTATTATTACTTTTTGAAACTTACCTCTCTCTTCCTTTTCAATCACATCTATCAATTACATCCATTATTTTATTATTACTTTTTGCAAACCAAATTTCAACCGCTATTAAGGGATTTGTTTTTGGGTTTTGCAAAATTAATTTCAATTACTATGTAAGGGTTTTGTTACGGTTTTGCAAATGTGAACCACTATTTAGGGTTTTGTTAGGATTTTGCAAAACCAATTTCAACCACTATTTAGGGTTTGAAATCCCAAAGGGCAACAACCAAGAGGGCGGGTGAACTGGTGTTTTCAAATTTTTCTATTTAAAAAGCTAGGGCAAGTGAGATTATCCTAATTAGTTCGAACCCTTGTTCAAGTTTTATTCAAAATAGAAGGGAAAGAGATTACCAACACCACAAGAGAGAGGAGAAAGAGTAAGGAGACCACACAATGATTTATAGTGGTTCGGTCACAACTTGACCTACTCCACTACCCAAGTACTTCGCCTTTCCTTGGGATTTTTCTCCACTATGATGAGACTCCTTGACGCCGTCTCACAAAGCGTATACAATATTCGCCACCTCAACAAGGGAACACACCCTCATATTACAAGTCCCCCTCCAAGGACATTTTTCTTCGTTGCACTCCGACCTTGAAGCAAGAAACTCCTCTTTACAATCTCAACAACAAATGAAAGAAGGATAAAAGAAAATGAAACACACTCAAGCCTCTTGTAGGCGTATACAACTCTCAAAGCTCACAAACCTCTCAATGATTGAAACTAAAAGTTTAGGGAGAACCTCTTGGCAAGAAATGAATGCAAGTTTGAATGCTCAAGAGATTTTGAAGAAGAATCCTTTTGATTTCAAAGAGTAAAGCTCTAGGGTTTGATAAAATGCTCAAAAGGTGAAAAATGAGGTTTCTCTTCATGTTTAAATACCCATAGTTGATTTAGAAAATCTCAATGGCAAAACCTTAATAAAACTGGGTAGGTGGGGTAGTTGCACCTACCACTGACAAGCTCAAATGGCTCTTTCACCGAACCGGCGTAGTCGACCGAGCCACCGTGATCGCCCTCTCTTATCGGGCGCCTCTTTTTTATTTTCAAAATTTTTATCGCCGCGGTCGACCGGGGTCACCGCCGTCGCCCGCCGAGGGCTACCTATTTGAAAAATATTTTGGCTTTGAAAACAATAGTGCGGTCGATCGAGGGGGTCGCGGTCGTCCGCCGAGACCAACCTGGATGATTTCTCAAAATTGAGAAATCATCCCGCAGTCGACCGAGTTGTCCTGGTTGACCAGCCTAATAAATTTCGAGATGCCCTGGAATTCCAAGTAGCATTCCGCGGTCGCCCAGCCTACCTCGGTCGACCGGCCCTGTGTTAAAAACTTGATTTTAAATGTTTGGTCTGAGGGACTTTGGGCCATGGTCTTTGGGCTTTACACGTGTGTTTTCAAATACATTTAAGCACTTAGAAAAATAGTTTTAAAGATGGTTTGAAAAAATCCAAGCATGCAAACATTAAATGTCAAGAGGACTCCTATGCATTCTAAACATATGAACCTTGAGTCTTCTTGATCTTCAATCTTCTTGATCTTCAAGAGGACTCCTATGCATTTGAAAAATAGTCTGCTTGCATGAGTCTTCCTTTATCTTGAGATAGTCTTTGAACATGTTCTTGTGCTTGTGGTTCCCTTGTTTCTTCAATACACCATATGGCTTGAAGGTTAACCACCAATACTTAACTTTTTCCAAGACTAGCCCTTGTTCTTCTAGCTTCAAGTGTTGACTTCAATGAAACTTGTCTAAATGACAACACTAGAAAAGTAATTAGGAAACTACCATCAATTTGGGTTTGTTGATCATCAAAACAAGAGAGGGATGTTGTAGACACCCCCATTTTGCTCTGCCTTAATCGATAAAGAAATTAGTTTTTTCTTATCGGTTTTCCAATGTCTTTCCTTTCCGCGTCCGTCTGTTACATTTCTAAATATTTTGGTCGTTTTCGTCGTGTTTTGCATGTTCCCGCTAAGTGATTGAGAAGGGTTCTTCGGAAGAATCCCAAACAAGAGAGAGCTTGGACCCATCGGTAGGCCCGCATTGAACATTTGTTTAAATTCGGATCAATCAGGAGGCCCACATATGGTTTTAATGAAAAATGAGTTTTGAGCCTGCTTCGATCTAATGAATAAAGATGTCCATCAAGGGAGCGGTCAGGATCTCAGAGACGTTGTTTTAACAACCAATGTTGTTACGATCATCAAGTTAAGTTATTCGGATAAGCCTACAGAAATGATTTAGAGGGGCGCATCCAATCTACATTATGTTGCATCAAATGAACAGTTCAGACCATTCTATGGAAGTGATTTGGGGCGCGCAATCTATTTGGGCCGTGACCCATAAATCGGACGGCTGAGATCATCCAATGGAAATATTTTGGGATGCAATTTCTATGGGCCCATCAAATGAACGGTTTTGATCATCTAACTGAAATGGGTATGTAAACTGGAATGGGCGTGCGTGGGAGAAAAAGTGGGCCCACTAATGTTTAAAATCGCAATTTTGGAAGAGAGACATGTTCGACCAAATTTAAGTGGAGCCTCTCATTGTTTCATTCAATGTGGCTTATTAAATGGACGATCCAGATCATTTTACACCAATGAGTTGAGAGCGCAACTAATCTACATCGTGGCATGCTAAATGGATGGTGGAGATCAACTTACAATGTAGACCACATTTCCATTTGTCCATCCCTCTATATTAGAAAGTACTTCACGTAAGAGATTTTTTTTTTTTTAAAAAAAAGCCATTTTTGTTAATAAGTCATGATTGTTAACTCTCTATTCCATATGTATTTAATTTTGGAAATTCTTGGCCCATATTAGAAACAATATTCGGCAGCCTTCTTGTATTGGAAAATCAATTCTTAATTCTTCTCCCCTATCATATGGCAATAATGTTAAGAATGGTAAGATGGATCTCTCGAAGGATTTTTGGGACAGCCCATGTTTAGAAACAAGGGAGGAAACACAGCAACTAGAAAAGAAAGAAAAGAAAAAAAGGAAAAAAAGGACGGTGGCCAAGAAAAAGAACAAGAGGTTTTTCCTCTCCCCGGGGGATAACTTGGGTTTGGATCTCCTCCTCTGAGGACTCTCGGCCTCGGATTCTCCCCCACAACCCTCGGTTTCATCCCATTCTCCTCACACAACCAGCTCTCTCTCTTTTATTCCTCTGTTAAAAGAAAGAAAAAGGAAAAAGAGCTTGGTCTGTGGCTATGATCTCTCCCTATCTCTCGATCCCTCTCCAGGTTCAGTCTCCCTCTCTCTCCATCCCTCTTCTCTCATATCTCCATCGCCCAACCTATATTTCCTCCCCAACAGCAAGAGATTAGTGGTATAAAAAGAGAAAAAAAAAACAAGAACAACAAGAAAACAGAGCATTGTCTTTCTGCCTCTCTTTGTTATCTCTTGAATCCTCTCACCTCTTACGGTTTTTCTGTCTCTTCTCTCTCTCGGTATCTCTCTCTCTCTCTCGCATGCTATCTGCTTCGTGTTCATCACTTCCCATCCCCTCTACACTCTCCAAACGAGAGCTCTGTAAATATATATATATATATATATATATACATATATATATATATATGTATATAGACAAAACAGAGCATCGTGTTTTTGCAGAGGAGACTAGCCGATTTTCTCTCTTCATCTCTCTGTTTCACTCTCTCTATATCTCCCTATCACTCCCTCCCTCATTCACTCTCCCTATCACTACCTCTCTAACTCTCACTCTCCTTTACATCTCTCGATCTCTCAAATCTCACTCTCATTTTTACTCTCTCTGTGTCTCTCTCTATCTTGCTCTCTCACTCTCTCTCTCTCACTATCTCTATTATTCTCTCTCTCTATCTATCTCTCAATCTTGGTTTATCTTCTTACATCCCTCTCTATCACTCTACCACTCTCTCTCCCTATCTGTCTCCCCATCTCTCTCTCTCGTTCCCCATCAACAGAAAAAAGAAATATAAAAGGAAAAAAAACAAATAAAAAGAGATAGAAAGCGGAAGCGGATCGTGCGGCGGCGGGATTTTCGGATTTTTCGGCTCTCAGACTCGGCAGAGATCTCGACTACAGGTTAGTACACTATTCTCAGATTTTTCCCGGATGATTCGGTATTTTTTTTATATTTTTGCATGATTTTTAAGCATTTAAATGAATTTAATTCAATATTAAATGTGTGTACTCAAAATCACGATCTGCACGGGTGTTTCAATTCCGCTCTGTCTCGAAATTTAATACAATGGTCTACTTAAATAGACTAAAATAACTATCGGATCAGATCGGACATTGGATCAAAGGTTTTCAAGAATTTGAGTGAAGAGTGGAATTTTATTTAAAATAATGGCTGAGAAATTACGAAATTCGAAAAAATAGCCATCTCAGGATGATCTATTTTTTGGAATTTTAAAATTTTTTTGTGTTCATCATATCAGAACAAGATTAAAGGACATTTTCCGGAGACGTAATTTTCTCGAAAATCGTGTTTTAAAAATAGAAAACTCTTCAAAAATATCTTTTTGACGAAGAAAAATAAATTATATACTAAACAGATTCCAAAAATAATGAAATTTTGTGGGAAAATAATATGATACTGATACATTCTACCATTAAGTTTTGAGAATTTTTGGATTTTTTTTGGTATATTATTTTATGCTTTCTTTGAAAATTATCAGATTTTGGGAGAATTTTTACTGACATCAGATCACAGATAAAATTCTCAAGATTTTTATAGTAGTCTTATATTCCATATTTTTTGTTTCTGTAAAAGTTTCAAGTGCTTTGGATCTTTTTTCATATGGGATGTAGTGTTAATTCATAATCTAAACTGAAAATTGAAAAATCCGAAATTGATGGTAAATAGTTTCTAAAATTCATGAAACTCTCACAGCATGCTATATTTACTCATATCTTATTTCTGTAGAAATTTCATTGCATTTAGATTTCTATTTCTAGTAGTTTTTGTGTTATTTTTGCAATCTGGTCAATTAATTGTTAAATCAAAATTAAATATGAGCTTAATGTAAAAATCTGTAAAAATCTTCCAGTAAGCTACATTTCATCATATCTTGCTGCTGTAGAAGTTTCAACTCATTTTGAATTCGTTTGATATAGTTGCACTTGTAAAATCACTCATATGTTTAAAATTGATAAAATTCATTAAAAATCCGAAATTAATTGAAAATCATCTGAAAATCTCTAAAGAACCTTAAATCTCTGTCACATATTAACTCCTTAATCCAGTAAAATAGAAATTTTAGAATCTTTAGATTTCCCTGGAAAAATGGCCAGTGCATTCATTTACGTATCCCAATTGCACTCGATCTTTGACAATTTGAATATTTAAGCTATAGCATGTTGTTGGCTCCGAGGTTCACTGTCCACGAAAATCCTGAGATATGCCAGGCAATAAGATGCTATAACCTAAGTATTAAATTGCACAAGGAAAGAGCGCACGATTCCCTTCCTTGGATGCCATTCGAGGCCGAAATTGGTGAACCCTAGAACCATTGGTATTCCTTAAATATCCAGAAACCGAAAATCCTTGAAATCTGAAATTAATTAACCTCAAGAACTTGAATCGATTTGCTTCGTGTCTTTCGGAACCGTTGGATCACGGTTTCCGTCATAAGAACCATTAGAGCCCAATTTAGGAACACTTGTGTCAGGTCGTGTCATAGGTTTTAGGGAGTCTTAGGTTTTAGGGAGTCCTAGAGTTAGGAGTCCAGCCTCATCACGGACGTTTGCTATGTATAGCAACCGTGCCCTAGGTCTAGTTACACTAGTCACCCAATCTTTTCCTAAGACAAGCCTAGTAAACTAGGATGTAGGCTAACCTGCATTAGTCTAAGGAACAACTTGCATTTAGATAAGAATCATATAGAATCTTAGATGAAATCCTAGGATAATAAAATCCTCAACTTGAATTAAATAACTCCTCTTAAAACTGTTGAAACAGTCAAATCCATCTAGGTCGGTGTCTTAGTTGAGTTAGGCATATGTAGCTTAGCTTAGGTGCACCGAACTACGTCGACTCTGATCCCAGTGACGCTTGGGTACGTAGGCAGCTTGGATGTCTGATGGCATACCAACCGCGAGTCGACTCCACAACAAATGTGGCGTTTTGTATATTTATTTTATTATGAATTCTTAATTAAAATATGTAGGATTTCCTTGAAATTAGAATTTTAGGAGAACTTTCACTTAGAATGAATCCAGACAAATTAAGAAATCAAGATACACATTTAGGATTCACATTGAAATTAGATTTTAAGATGCATGTCACATAGTTCGCACATTAACATGGAGTTGAATGAGCCATTTAAAATAAATTTAAAAGAGTTAACTTTTGGAATTGAAGACCGATTATCGGGTAGGAATGGTGCATGTGGTGGATAACTCCCCATACCTTCCATTCTTGTAACCAGGTAGCGAGTCTAGATTTCTGGTTAATTATGGGTCCTAGATCCCACATCTAGGTGGCGTCTCTGTCAGTCTCTTTTGTGTGGAATTTGGATTGCCTTAGTGATCCCAAGTTCACATAAAAGACGAATTAAAATCAATACTAAGAAGCACACGCCAATCGCGTGGGTACGAGAGACCAAGAGAGAGCGTGGCGGCTCGCGCCCCCCCTCTCGTGGGATCGGGTCCCACAGATGTACCCTTGGGCTTACGTGGTTCTGTTAGGGTTTTTTGTGTGTTTAAGAACCCTAGTGGTTTAGAGTATTCAAATAGAGGTTGAAAGTTCTTAAATAGTGGTTCAATTTATAAAATAGTGGTTTATAGTGTTGAAATAGTGGTTTCCAGTGAGGAGTTAGTGGTTGAAATCTTGAATTATTAGTTGAAACTGGTTCAAAGTTTGTGTCCATAGTGGTCGGAATAGGTGTAATAGTGATAAATTACTGGTTGAAATATGTAATTAGTGGTTGAACGTGTTTATTTAGTAGTTGAAAATGTGATTAGTGGTTGTAAGTGTTTGTTTGAACCATTAATATGTAATTAGTAGTTCAAAGATTGTTAGCCCAATGGTTCTTTGTAATGTTGTGCCTTAGACAGGAACTATATATGTCATATCGCCATTACACAACACAACACAACACAACACAACACATGACTTGAAGATCAACATGCACAATGAACCAAAGACCTTGTACACACATTGGAGACATCATCCTTGGTAGATGTTCAAGTCAAGAGCTCAAGTTAAAGATCCCACAAGCATGCCTAGCAAAGTGCCAGAAGAAGCTTGGAGATGAACTAGCATTGGTGACCACCTCATGTACCATTGAAGATGTTCAAAGAATGGAGGAAGTCACAAGACTCAAAGCAAGTTGAAGAGTTCACTCTCAAGTTGAAGATGTCCAAGAAAGTGCTAAGGAGCCAACAATCCAGAAGACTCAATGTTCTATATTTTTAGATTGTATTGGAGTTCTCTTGTTAAATGTTTTTGCATTTTCAAAAGGTTTTCAATTGGTTTTCATAAACAAATTTGACATCTTTGGAAACCATCCACACAACCCAAACTGTGTTTGAAAACCTTGGACAAAAGCCCAAAGACCATGGCCCAAAGCCCTAAAATTTTTATGTGTAAAACCAAGTATTAAACAGGGCTGGTCTCCCAGGGTCTCCCGGGCGACCGCGAGAAGTGTTCTTGTAAGCCCAAGGGTTCCCATGGGTTCAATCATTCACCTTACCTTCTTGTTTTGATGCTAGCAAATTCAAATTGATTAGCATTTATGGACTAATGTGTTGCTTTGAAGTGTTGTGCCTTATACAGGAATTTCACATGTCATATTGCCATCACACAACTCATCACAACACATGGCTTGCGGATCCACACACACATGATCAAAGAGCTTGCACACACAGTGAAGACATCATCATTTGAAGATGTTCAAGTCAAGAAGCTCAAGATGAAGATCCCACAAGTTGCCTAGCAAAGTATCAAGTAGAAGCTTGGAGTTGAACTGGCATTGTGACACCTCATATACCTCTCAACATTTCTTGAAGATTGGAGGAAGTCACAAGAGCGAAATCAAGTTGAAGAAGTTGACTCACAAGTCAAGGAAGTGCCAAGGAGCAAAGACTTTCCAAGAAGACTCAAGGTTCTTTATTTTTAGAATGTATTTGGAGTCCTCTTGATTTTATGTAGATTGCACTTTCAAAAGGATTTTCAACTGGTTTTCATAATTAATTTTATATCTTTGGAGATTATCCACACACCAAAAAATGTGTTTGAAAACCTTGGACTAAAGCCCAAAGACAATGGCCCAAAACCTTGGATTTTTTATATGTTAAAATGGATTTCCAAACAGGGCCGGTCGACCGGGGTGTCCCGGGCTACCGCGGGAAGGTAGCTGGAAATCCAGTACTTGTAAGAACAAAGCAGGCCGGTCGACCGAGGCATCCCGGACGACCGCCGATATGTTTCTGTCAAAGCAGAAACAATCCAGCATAGCTTTGGAGGGCGACAACCATAGGGCCGGTCGACCGTGGATAGTGTTTGAGCTTAAAGTTAATTCAAATAGGTAGCCCTCGCGGGCGACCGCCAAGGATGTGAGACCCGATCATGCGAGGGAGGGACGAACCGCCTCCCTCTCTTTTGGTCTTTCGTACTAACACGAATGGCGTGCGCTTTTTTATTATTGATATAAATCATCTTTTCCGTGAACTTAGGATCACAAAAGTAATCCGAATTTCACGCAAAAGAGAATGACCAGAGTTGCCACCTAGGTAAGAGACCTAGGACCCATAAGTGATACTGCAATGATCTGCGATCCCAGAAGTCTAGATTCATTACCTGATTATGAGAATAGAAGGTATGAAAAATTACCACCACATGCACCATTCTTGCCTGATAATCCGATCTTCAATTCCATAGGTTAACTCTCTTGAATTTCTTTTAAAATGCTCATTTAAACTCTTTTGATGTAATCTACGTGACATGCACCCTAAAATCTAATCTCAATGTGATTCCTAGATGCGGTTTTTTATTCTTTTAAATTGGTTTGATTCGATCTATGTGAAAATTCTCCTAAAATCTAATTTCATGAAAAATCCCAAGTGATTTAATCAAGTTAATTTAGGGTTTGAAAATGATAAAGAAATAAAATAAAACCCTTAAAGTCCTACTGAAGTGTGTAGGGCCGACTCGTGCATGGAATGCCATCCAAACATCTAAGCTGCCTACGTACCCAAGCCTCACTGGGATCAGAGTCAACGTAGTTCGGTTGCTTAAACTAAGCTACATGCCTAAGACATCTAGGACATCGATCTAGACTTGATAGACTATTTCATCAGTTTTAGAGAAATTATTTAATTTAAGTTGTTATTATCCTAGGACTCCATCTAAGATGCTATATGGTCATATCTACGTGTTTCAGCCACTTAAGAATTACATGCTTTCTTGAAAATTATGATATTCTGTAAATTTTCATGCTATTTAGCATTAAATTCAATTTTTAATGATTTTCTCAAAATTTAGGCCAGATTAGCACTTTGTAAAGGAAGTTATTGATTTTTAAGGTTTCTATTTAAGTCGCTTAAGGACTACATACATACTGAAAATATAAGATATTCTGAAATTTTTACCATTTTTGGAATTTAATTCAATTTTTAATGATCTAATCAAAATCATGCCAGGTTGTTAACGTTACAAAACATCACATGACAAACGTGCACAAAAGCAGTTCATCATTTTACGGTAACTTAATAATAATATTAAAATCCTACTGTAAATTTTTTATCAAATTTTACTGTGATTGGCCACCAATTTAAAATCTAGCTGTTTTGAAACAAAAATAAAAAACAAATAATTACTGTAATCGTAAAATAATGAAAAATTTACATATGATCAAATATGAATCATATTATTGTTTCTATAAATTTCAGCATTTGAAGATTAGTAGATTTTTAAAATGTCAATTTTCAATGAAAAATCAATGATTTTTTAGAAACTTTAAACTCAAAACACCATAAAAATTCAAAATTTAAATCAAAACTTTGTGAAAATTAATTATTTTTTTTCCATAGTCCCAATAACATAAGTAACTGGTTTGACAAGAAATTTTTTGAAAAATCTCAGTTTTACATGGAAAATCCTAATCGCACGTAGAACGATGCTTTGAATAAAAAACCATGAAGAAAAGTGATTTTTAAAATTTTTCTCATAAAAGCTTCCAAATATATTTAATATATTGATATGGAAAGATTCATCGCTTTTCGAATTCGTTTGGTATATTTAATAATTTACTCAATTTTTAAAGGTATTAAATTAAATAAAAAAATCTCAAATATATTTGAGTGATCTAGAAATAATAAAAAAACTACTGGAGTCAAAATTTCAGCTAATTCCAACTTGTTTTGCTATATATTTGATTTTTCTCTTCGAAAAATCTCCCTTTTCTAGGCAATTGTTCGAAGAGTGAAATCGGTGTCAAAACGAATCAAACTTGGCTGGAAATTTAGGTTTCTAGAAGTTCTTAATTATTTTTTAATCTAAGTAAAAATGGGATTTGAAGAAAACCATTGATTCAAAGAACTTGCTTTGAAAATTGAGTTTAAACCCATATCGAAAGATATTTGAAAGAAAATTGATTTTAAATCAAGAACAACTAATTTTTCAGCAATAATTTGAATTTAAAAAGAGTATGATTCATATTAGATTATATCAAAAATTTAATTTGAAACACATCCATATGCATCATGAAATCAAAGAAAACTAAAAATCTAATCTAGCATGCTTTTCTAGTTCCTAGTTTACATAAGAGATGAATACTAACCGTTGACCGCTTTCCTTGTCTCTAGGGTGTGTATATCCGGGATATTCGCTCTGTCACACCCTTATAAAAGCTGAAAAACCCTCAAAAAATAATCCAATAATCACCAATATATTGAATTTAGAAGGATGAAAAAAATAATATGGGGCTTTGAAGAAGATGAAGTGTGGAAAATGATCTCCACACCCCAATCAAAGATGTGACGTTTTTCCAAGAAGGAGGCCAAGTTGGACGTTTTGCAAGCTCCCGATCTAGGGTTTGGTGTGTTGTTTATATAGAAAATCAAGAGTTTGAATTGAATAAGAAGTTTCCTTTGTGAGGACTCCATATTTAGTAAGTTTCCAATATTTTTCTCTTTCTTTCTTCCATTTTGTTAGCCCAAAGGTTCCCCATAGGTTCATTCAATCACCTTGTTTTGATGATTAACAAACGCAAATTGATTAGTCGTTTATGGACTAATTGTTTGCCTTGAGTGTTGTGCTATGGACAGGAAAGTCACAGGTTAATCCATGATAGCACAAACACACCATTGATGGCCTATGCTTCAAGATGGACTAAATACAATGCAAATGAGCTAAAGCGTAATTGGATCAATCATACCTTGGAGGATCAACCAAGGAGAAGCTCAACATTAGTCATCTCAAAGCATTGAACAAACAAAGGAAGATCAATGAAGGCCAAAGCTAGAGGATCAACAAGCAATGCAAACGACAAAGGAGCTTGAACCAAATGGTGGCATCATCCTTGGAAGGTGTCAAAGAAAGAAGCTCAACTTTGACGATCCCAAAGCAAGCCAAGCACCACATTGAAGATCAAATGAAGATTGGCTCAAGAGAAGTTCAAGAGAGTACTTAGAATGGTAGTATGTATCACCTTTCTATCTTGTGTTTTCTCTTGATCAAGGAACATCTTAAAACCCTTAAAAATATATTTTTCAAAGAGACTAACACACCCTTTAAGGACTTAAATGGATAAGTAAATGGCCATGGTGGTGTACCAACATGTTGGGACCCATATGGCATTCAACACAACATTGAACAAAACAGAGTTCCGAAGAAACAACCTGGATCAACAACTAAATCCTATCAAAACTTATTTAAAAATTTTTAAATATTTTTGAAAATATTTTTAGCAGATAGCTCTCATTTTTCTCATATCCGTAGAGTATAAGAACGTCAAAATATGAAGAGAAATTAGGGAGATATGAATTTTACAAGTTGGAAGCAGATTGTTGGAAATGCAGTATCGGAGCTCCGAGAAAACAACCAGGGACAAAAAAAATATAGCAGTTGTGGCCCAACGGCTAGTTGACTGTTTGACCCGAAAATGACTTTTTTGCCCCTGAAACGGTCATATTGAGTTGGGACTTCATATATACCTATTCAAAGGGTCCAAAAGACTTGATGAACAACTTCCAACCTTAAAAAACCCTAGAAACTCACTTCCAACCATTTTTGGGTTAATTTCTCTCACAAATTTTTTGTGCCTTGATTTGTGAAAATAATTTGAGATTGGTTTTAAGCTTTGAATTGTAATTATTTTTTGAGAGAACCTTGTGGGAGCTTCATTGTGCATTGTAGCCTACTTAGAGGCAAATCTATCTTTTTCTTCGGAAAGCGCTTAGATCTCGGCGGTGTAGGAGAGACAAAAAAGGTGGAAGGCATCTCGTGTTAATTCCCTTAGGTGAAAGGGCTTAGTTCTCGCCCGTGTAGGAGTGTGTGGACCCCGATCCGAGATAGGCGGGGTGAGGGAACTGGTCCCTACACTACCTCTGGATCATCCACATGTGAAGGAGAGCTCTTCCAAGGAACTCTCAAAACGGATGCCACCCTCATAACATAGCACGAGTGGCGATATAAAAAGAAAGAGATATGTCTTGATCCGGAGCTAGGGCTCGAAACCGAGACATACCTAAAATAAACTCAGAGTCGCCATCCATGGATATGCCATGGAACCCTAAAATCAAATCCTCTGTGCAATGGATAACCAGAAATATATATGGGTTCGTGCTTGGTTACGAATGGGGAAGGTCTGAGAGCACCCTCGATTCGTCCGAGTGCAAGCACTTGGTCTCTTATGCCATTTATTATTAACTCCAAAGAATTTTGGGTAAAAATCATGTGAAATGGGAACAATCCTCAGGAGTCGTCTACCTAAGCATGCATTTCCTGAGGATAAAAATAATAAACACATATAAAATAAAATGAAAGATGTGTCACCTAAGCATAGCTAGGTTATGAGTGACATGCCTAATGGGTGTCTAAGTTCTGATGTGCAAACACATGCAAGCTATAGCTAAAGGTATAGGATCAGTACAAGAAAGTAAGAAAACATATCAAATCATACAATAACTACACAACAAATCCTAAGACTCTAAATTATTAGCCCGAGTCCTCGGATGGTCTAGTATTCATCCAAAGAAGCCTACGTATCCCCGCCTCCACGAGAATCAAGGCAACATAGTTATTCGCGCCTATTCTAAGCTAGGATGCCTAAGACACCTAGCCCTCTATCCTAGACCCGATCTAAAAGACCGGACCAATTATTAAAGTTTATTGTACGATTATTTAAATTCCAGTGAATTGTGGATTTTAGGACACCCTATATGCCATAACTAAATGCAGATTAGCCCTAAGCTAATGCAGGTGGTTCCTACAACCTATGTGTAACTAGGCTGCATTTCCTAAGAAAAACCAAAGGTGGACTAGCGTATCCTACTCTAGTCATCACTCGGCGATGTGGATCGCCGACTGACCGGATGGAGGCGCTCCTATAACTCTAGGACAGACCCCTAACTCTAAAACAAGCACACAAGAAACAATCAATCAAACAACCTATCAAAAGAAAAACCCTAACTCTAAAACTCTCTGTCTATGAGAAACTCCTAACTCTAGAGGAAGATCTTTTGAAAACAAGATTTTAAAGGTTGCTTATTCAAAAAATTTAAAAAAAATGCTATTTACAAAAGTTTGGCTGGACTTGGGATATAAATCCCAAGCTGCACTACGTACCTCGGAAGAGGATCAAGCCAACGTAGTTCGAAACGAACTCTCCTAATTATTACTTCTAAAACACTCAACACTTTAGGCTTTTTAAGGTTTTTCAAATGTTTTTGATGTTTTAAATTTCTAATATTTTTGCATTTTGAAAAAATCTTTTCCAATGCTTTTTGAACTTTTAAAATGTTTTCACCCTTTTGGTCAAAGACCTAAGGGAATATTCGAATCAACATCCTAGGGCCCAACCCTAGGGCAAATAGGGGAAACCCCTAAACCAGGCAAACTAACTATCAAGGACAACAAAAAGATCTAAGATCTCAAAAGGCAAAGCTGTAATGAGACTGGGCTAGTCTCCAAAGAAGAAGAAATGACAACAAGACTAAGGAGAAACTCCTTACTAACAGTACTAAAGAATGAGCCAAAGACTCCCTAATATTACTAGCAAAGGATGAATGAGTCAAAGACTCTCTAATAACACCATCAAAAGAACCAACGAGTCAAAGACTCCCTAGTAATACCACAAAAGAACGAATGAGTCAAAGATTCCCTAATAAAACTACTAAAAGGACAAACGAGTCAAGGACTCTCTAATGAAACTACTAAAAGGATGAAGGAGTCAAAGACTCGCTCCAAAAGAAGGGGGACCTTTAACACGAGGCTGAATAAGCCTCCTAAAAGAGAAACTCACTATCGAGACAAAGCCTGTCCCCCTAAGAATGTACGACTTTCCAGCGAGACAGAGATTGTCTCCTCAAAGATGCAAACTAAATTCTAATGAGACAGTGTGTGTCTCTTATGGGTTAATTTTCTATAAAACTAAAAAAAAAGAGCTCCCTAAGGGATAGATTCTAAAATGAGAAGGCATGTCTCCGAAGGAGAATCACCTTAATGAGACCGAGGGTGTCTCCTAATGGGGGGCCAGATAACTCTCTCATTGCCCTTGCAATGAGAAAGAAACGAACTACCATCTAATGGTGTCTAAAAGACTAAGTAAGTCTACTAAACTAAGAGGGGAAACCTACTTGGACTAAGCAAGTCCCCTGAGGTTGGGCTTGGGCTATCGCCTTCATCGCCTTACCTGACAAAGTGAATTTATGGGATTCTGATATTTCTACAAAATACCCAGACTTTATTGCGGAAGAAAATCATATATCCCCAGAACCATTTAATTATGCCATGAATATTCAGGAAATTAAAGTGTTCTCAAATCAATGAACCATAGAACTATGGACAGGTTTCACAAACAAAGCGTTTCCAAAACAATACGGCAAATTCTGTCTCAAAAGAAATACCCCATTAATGACCGCGGCATAACCAACCCACCTCACTTGGGATACCAACAGGCATGCAGTCAAAATGACCATGCCTTGATACTCTCCCCCCCTGATTACTCTTAATGATTATTGCCATCTGCTGCAATGCGACTCCTCACAAATGGGTTATTGTGAACAGGAAAAACCACGCCATGAGTAGAGGTACATTTATTCATAAAATGAGTCTATGCAACTATTACCATATATAAGACAACCCCCTTTGTGAGACGCCCTATACAATGCGCCACCCAAAGACCTCCACTCCCAACCGGCATTTGCAAATATGATGCTACAATTTTTAAGATACTCCATCAAGCCCATTAACAGGAAAAACCATTTGGAGCCATATAGGCTTCTGAATTAGAAAGGCCAGATAAGGAAAATGACATTGACACTATCTCAAAATATTTTATTTTTCAAAGCCCCAAAGAGCTTTCTAAATGATTCCAACAGTTTCTAAGAATTTCACAAAAGATGATTTCTATTTTAAACCAATTTTGGCCCTCCCCTAACTCATACAAATGTCACAGCTACTCATAAGATGTTCTTATGGACTAAATCAAAATGAAAGACCATCTCCATTACGCAACAATCATAACCTGATTGGAGCAATATCCTTCCATGTAGGAAAAGAACATTACAGGGTTCGGGAAACAACAAAACATGGTTATGATCATATTGATCCACTATCAAGTAAATAGCATTAAGACTACCACTCTCGAACTAATGTATACCCATGGAATTACATGATTGGCTCTGATTAGAAGACTATCATAGATCAGATAATCAATACTAAACAAGTAACCACGGATCAATGCTATAACACTAGAAAACAATGTAAATGCTTATGCAAATTCCAACCACACAAGTATTTTAGCACTACAAGCAGGGTTAGAAATGCTACCTGAATAACAGGGATGACCAAGAGAAAAGATCTTGCTGCTGACGGGATCGGAGAAGAAAAACGATCCTTAGGATCTTGCTCCGAAATCTCACCCCTAGGTTCGGAAATGATGGACCTCAAACCAGATTATCTAAAACTTCATGATTTTGAAGGCACAAAGGTGATGAATCTACAAAGGAGATGGTAGAAATGGAGTAGTCAATGTGTTATATGATGGCCGGATTTAATGGCAATCAATTGAATTCCGGCAATCCGGATTTGGGCTTCAAAGAGCAGAAACAGAGATGGAAAATGGGTAGAAAAATTAGAATTGGTAGTGAAAGAGATGGGGGTTAGAGATGGGAGATGGGAGATCGGATTCTGAGATTGAAAACCGTGGGGAGGTCGAAAAGGATTGACGGAGAAGGTGACCGGATTCCGGCAAGATTGCCGGAATCGATGGGGTTTAGATTAGATCTAGGGATTAAGGATCATCGAAGAAAGGGTTTTGATTAGGGAGCTGGATGGAGCAGCCGGATTTGATGGCGACCGGCCGGAGATGGAGTTTGTGTCCGGAGGAGGAGGTGGTCGGCCGATCGGAGCTCCGGCACCATTGCCGGAGGAGAAATACTCTCCTCTTCTCTGCAATCTCCCTTTTTTTTCGAAAAAAAGAAGAAAACCCTTTTTAATATCTGAAAATCTCAGATCCAGATCTGAGATTTTCCTTCTTCTCCCCTCTCTCTCCATTTCTGATTCAACGAGAATCCGCCCTTTCTAAAAAAAAAGAAAATGATATACTTGCCTCCCTTTTTCCCAGGGCACCCCCCTAGTGCAGATAATTCATCCCCCTTCGGATTTATACTGCGCACCCTCTCTCGGCTCGTCCTATTTGCCAAATCAAGTTGGATTTTATCGAAATTTTACGGGGACCTCGGTGGGACCATAAGCTGCTTCAGGGTTCAATTTGGGACCCCAACTCACCGATTTGACGAGACTTCGCACAAACAACGCAAACTTGGGTCCGGTCAAAATGGGGTGTCTACAGAGTGACATTGTAAAGGTGGCAAGGGCATCCTCGTTTAATTCCCTTGGGTTGTAAAAGCCTCGGAGCCGGGCGTCGTGGAGGTCTCAATAGTGAAAATTCTCAAGTGCGACCTTGAGAAGAGTGGAGTAGGCCGTTTGCCGAACCACTATAAATCCTTGTGTCACTTGTGTTGGCATTTTCCTTTCTCTCTCACCCTCTCACTCTATTATTTGTGCTTGCATTTTTTACATATTTAGAATTGAGTGAGTAGTTAGCATTTTTTGGTTTTAATTGAAAAAGTATATCTTGCTAAGTAGGCTATAAATCACCAAATTAAGTTTGGTAATCAAAAAGGTTTTTTGAACTTATATAAATTTATAATATTGTTTAAGTTCAACTATTTTAAACTTAATTTAACAAGGGATAAGTCTTAGGTGAAATCTTAGGAAATATTTTTAAAAGGCAAAGGTTTTATAAACATCATATTCACCCCCTCTAGGTTGCCAAACCGAGTCACTCCTCAGATTCCAATTAGTATCAAAGCTTGGGCTCTTGATTAAGGCCTTAACCGGTTAAGAGTTAAAAGATCAAATTTTTGGCAACTAAAATGGGATCTAGACTACCCTTATTGGATGGATCGGATTATTGATCTTGGTTGATCCAAATGAAGACATACTTCAAAGGTCTAGATAAAGATATGGTAAAGATAATTAAAAATGGATTTGTTTTAAATGCTAAATCTAAAGGATTAAATGAATATGATAAAAAATTATCTTCACTTAACACTAAAGCCATAATTGCTATATGTTGTGCCTTGCCACCTACCACCTATGATAAAATATCCTTCTGTCAAAATGCTAAACATGTGTTAAACAAGTTTGAAAAATGTTGTCAAAGTGAAATTTAATGCTTAACCGGATTACTTGATGAATCACATAAAAATACTTTAGAAAATGTTGATTTCACTTTGAAGAACTACAAGATGCATTTCAAGAATTGGATAAGAAACTTGAGGATCAACTAGCTAAAAATGAAAACTTGAAAAACTCTCTAGCTAGTATTAACAATGAATTTATGTCACAAGAACTAGATCATGCACATCTTAGCGAAGAAAATGAAATGTTTTAAAAAGATTTTATTGAATTAGGTGGAACCATTACATCACTAAGAGAAGAAAACCAACTCCTTAAAGAAGAAGGAGAGAAAATCAAAATATTTTCATCTCTTGAATCAATGAATTTTAAAACGGAAATCAATGACTTGAAGATTAAGAATGAGATATTAGTGTTGGAAAATCATTATTTACAAGAAAGTGCAAAACATAGTTTTCATCATAGTCATTCTTGTAAATCATCTTGTTCATCCCGTCCATCTACCTACTCATATATGTCTTGTGATTTTTGTGGTAGATTTAGACATTGCCAATCTAAATGCAAGTTTAGATTTGTAAAAAGTAGTAAGTTTGTTTGGGTTAGAAAAAATACATCAACTAGAACAAACTTGCTTGGAACCAACATGGTTTGGGTTCCAAAATCCCCTACTTGAATCACATCATATGATTAGTAGATTTAGGGCTAATGAGCTAAAAAAGAAATTTTTTTGATACAGTATGCTTATGGTTGGTTAAACTTTTTGTATCAATATTCAATGTGCTTAATTTGATAATCTTTTCAAAATATGAGTATATAGATACTATATGCCTATCTTTGTTTGAATAACATGTATCTATACATCTTCTTATAATTCAAAGTCTATATGCTTAAATGTAGTTAATATGAGACTTTGATATGATGAGCCTAATTGAATATCATTTTGAGTTTCCTAGTCTAAGTACCCACATATACTTAAAAATCTTCATGCACTTAGAATATGTCATTCATCCACATGACAGCCACAATAGAGCATTCAATGTGAAAATCATAATTTGTGCTAAATAGAAAAATCAACCACATCATTTGCCCATGTGTTCAAATTGTATGTACAAGTATATCCTCAAATTTGAACATTATTTGGTAGTTGCTAGAAGCTAGGTTGTACGATCTATCACATCTCTCTAGCAAAACCAAAAAGTGAAGAAACCCATAGGTTTAAAGACATGAACTCAAATAAAAATTTATAGCATCAAATAGTATTTGAGTTGTGAATATGCTAAAATATTATTCTTTAAACTCTATTTTGGACAAATATGGCTCTTGCTAGAAAAATTGGGTACCTAACCTTGTTTATATTATCATTTCTAGCAAATCTATGGTATTTAATGCCTTGTTTAAGAAATCAATTCAAATCCTTTCTTAGACATCTTTATGTGCCCTAGGTGAATAAACATGTTTATTACTTAGCACCTAGTTGTCCTACATATCCATTCTATAACATGCTTTATGTGATTACAAAGGATATCTTTTCATGACTTAGATGAACCTTGAAATGTATAGGTAATGTTATATGTATTTTATTCAAATAGTCATGAAAGTTCATGTTGGAATGTATGTATCCAAGGTGGATTTTATCATGTGATATATATATACTCTAAAATTCTTGGATCCTTCCCTAGAAATACAAAAGGATATAATATGTAGGGAAGTTGAAAATATGCCTAGATTCAATGTATGACTTGAAATGAAATTATCATAGGAATCTAGAATCATATTTGGGCATTTACTCACTTGAGTAAAATTGAAATTCACTATTGTGGCTGTATAAATTAGATTGTGATGAGAACATGTGTCTCCCACACATTTTTGGTTTTCAATGGGCTTATGCACATTGTGCCTGATGCCTTGTCATTTTACATGTGGTTGTGGATGTAGATGTAATGTTTGGACCATGCACATTATGTGTCATGTCCTTTGTGTCCAAACATGGTAGATTATCCATGGAAACCTTGATGATCATATATTTCTCATGATTACCCATAGTGGTATACTCTCATTCATGAGCCATGGATGTCTCTCTTAGACATGATACTTGAATGTTCATTTCCTTTATGTCTAAGTCCTATAGAATTGACATCTAATTGGTTTATATTTATATGTATTCTATAGTTATCACCCATTTTTTTCTTAATATCTACATGTATGAGATGTCAAATGTAATTCTAAAAGCTATTCAATCGGTGCTTATGCCCTCTTGAGGGAACGGTACCATCATCTAATTAAAACACTTAACTATGTGACCTTGTGCCAACATCTCAATATGAAAAGATATATGTTTGTGTGATCTTCCTGTCTAATATACACTTAGGAGAAACAAAACTTGAAATGGTAAAAAATAATATCACTCGTAGGGGGAGCATGTGCTAAAAATTGTGAATCTTTTGTGCTATGCTTGTTTATCATGATGAGCTAGACTATGGCTATCATATTATTCATGATAAATTGATACTTAGATAGTAAAGTGTCATTGTAGCCCAAGGGTTGAGTCTAATAGGTTATCTTTAGGAAATATTTCTAAAAAATCCCTTGGAGTCTGTGAGGACAACCCTTCGGATTCATGCATTGCATGATTCCTTTTCAAAGGGGGGGCTTTAAAGTTAATTTTGTCCTTTATGTCTTATCATATAATTCTAAATGTGTATAGCATTCCTCATATGATAAATACAATCATTTGGAGCATGGTTGCTCCATGTGTGTTGTTTTGGGCTTGTTTATATTCTTATTTTGGTATCATTTTCTTTTTGTATAGACAAAAAGCCGATAGCCTAGGTCTTAGTGCCATATTTCTCTAGGCTTTTTGACTAATCTTGGATGTCAAATATGTTATCATCTCTCCAGGAATAAGTGCTAGTGGTCAAGTAGTTAAATTGTCATAATCTTTGGCTTATTGTGTCATGTCATGCCTTGTTTCATATGGTTTATATAAGGCCAATGACAAATACAAAGAGGGAGAGCTAATATGTGCTATCTTTATGTTTATATGGGTCATTGTGAGATTCTCACATTATCCATTCAAACATATCCCCACCAATAGTGCTAAAAATTGAATCATTATATCTTAACAAAAAAAATAAAATTAGAGCTTACATGATTTATCCTTTTAACCAAAAGCTAAAACATGTATATCTTTCTAGATCTACATTCATAGGAGAAAATTATACTTGCTAATCTTAATTTCTATGAATTTGAGTGCTTGTCATGTGTATTTCTACTTAGCTATCCATATATCCATGATAGAGCTCACTGTCATGCCATATATCCTAATAGTTACCCATATTATGATCAAATGTCCATTTCCATGCATGACAATTTAAAAGAATATTTTTAACTTGAAAAATTTATATTCTTGCTTATCATGATGAGTCTATAACTACACATCCTTCAAGATAAGATTCTAATAGGAATTTAAAAAAAAAGGGGGGCTTATCATGCTAAACTTTAATCTTGCTTGTTTTCTTTCATGATAAGTAAAATATAACCTTTAACTTGCTAATCTATTATTGTATTACGGGTCATAGGGTAGATTAATATTGGTTTTATTCATATACTATAATATACCCTAAACATTTGTGCTAAAATTGGAATGTCTCTTTGTTTTCCAACATAGGCTTCATTTGTATTAGTTCATTCATTTTCTATATTGTTATTGCTCTTATCATGCCATATATACTTTGATTTTAATTGGTAAATCATGATAAGAAGTTAGGGGGAGCATCTAGTCTCACTGAATATCTTTGATGCTTTATGTATTGTGCTTAAATGCCTAATCCTTCATTTTTGCTAATGCCAAAAGGGGGAGAATTTGTGTAATTGATTAGATCCATAATCATATGCATTCTTGTATTATAACCTGTGAATATAACTCATGCATATGTTGAGGGGGAGTAGTATCTATTAACTTATTTATATAATCCTCATAAGAGGTTCCTCCCTCCCATCTAATCAATTTCGTTTGTCATCATAAAAAATGGGGAGATTGTTAGCCCAAGAGTTCCCCATGGGTTCATTCAATCACCTTGTTTTGATGATTAACAAACAGAAATTAATTAGTCCTTTATAGACTAATTGTTTGCCTTGAGTGTTATGCTATGGACAGGAAATTCATAGGATAATACATGATAGCACCAACACACCATTGATGGCCTATGCTTGAAGATGAACCAAATGCAATGCAAATGAGCTAAAGCATACTTAGATCAATCATACCTTGGAGGATCAACCAAAAAGAAGCTCAACATTAGTCATCTAAAATCATTGAACAAACAAAGGAAGATCAATGAAGGCCAAAGCTAGAGGATCAACAAGCAATGCAAAGGATAAAGGAGCTTGAACCAAATTGTGGCATCATCCTTGGAAGGTGTCAAAGAAAGAAGCTCAACTTTGAAGTGTAGACACCCCATTTTGCTATGCCTCAAGAAGCAAAAGATTTAGTTGGTCTGTCGAGTCTTGAGTCGATATTCTGCAATAGATTAGGCATCTATGCATTCTAGGGTACATTTCATCTCATTTTAAGTGTTTTCATAATCTTATCCAATAGTATCTGGAAGATGAAAGTTCAAGTTTCCAAACAAGTGAAAAAACCTGCTATTTATAGAATTTTCAGGGTTTCCCTAATTTTTGCCCATTTTTGCACCACAGGGGTATTTTGGTCATTCCAGATGCGTCTTGTTTGGACCTCGAGTTGTACCTGAGAAATCTTGAGCGATTCCATGAATTTTGGAAAAACTGCTATTTTTAGAATCTCAAGGTTTTTCCCATTTTGTGTAATTTGTGGTTGTGTTGGTCATTTCTGGTGTGCCTAAAGATTATCTCTAAGGTATGATTGAAAAATTCTCAAAAATTTCAAGTATTTTAAGGAACCTGCTATTTTTAGAAACTCATAGGGCATCCATATTTTCATCATCTTATAGATATTTCGACCAATTCCTATATATATCTAAAATCATCTTGAGGGCATGACTGAGAAATCATGAGTAATTTCATAAGTTTTGGAAGACCTGCTAAATTTAGATTTCTCAGGGTTTCCCTTATTCTTGCACTCCAGGGGTATTTTGGCCTTTTCTTGTGTGATTCATTTGATTCTTGGACCGTGTCTATGAAATCCCAGGTCGTTTCTTGAATTTTGGGAAACCTGCTATTTTTAGAATTTTTCAGGGTTTTTCCTAGTTTCACCAAATTTTGTACCTCAGGGGTAATTTGGTCATTTCCAATATGTTTTATTTGACCTCTAAGGTGTGTTTAAGGAATCTTAGATCATTTCATGAATTTTGAAAAACCTGCTAAATTTAGAACTTCTCAGGGGTTTCACTTGATTTGGAAATTTTACGTGCCGAGGGCATTTTGGGCATTTTCAGGGGGTTCCAAGCGATCCTGTTTGATATCACCCACCAAAAGTAGCAAACTTAAAAACTTTCTATTTTTTAGGTTTGACCATTAAGACTTTCTATTCTTAACTTTTCCCTTTGGGAGCAATCCAATTTAAGGTTATTTTAGTCGCCTTTGGGTGCGTAATGATCAAACAGGGGCATTTTGGTCCGAAAAATTATTTTTCTAAAGGGGATGGTTTGACCATATGTCGAGGGTGGACCATAAATGTCATATGTGTTGGGTTCATCAATAAAAATTTTGAATTTAATTGATTTAATTGAATTTTCATTTTAAAAAACCCAAAATACATGTCATAAGGCCCATTGGGCTAAAGCCTACAAGGTGGGGGTCCATGTGAACCCACCCATGTGGGTCGGGCACATAAGTGAGTGCCCCACATGGGGATGCCACATGCAAAAACGTCCAACATGGGATGAGGTGGTTCGTGATATCATATTTGTTTTAAAAAAATAATAAAGGAAGAGTTATAATTAGAAAGGGCTTGTATGATCAGGTTACTAAAATGACAATAACGTTTTACCTACTCGTCCAAAAAATTTGGGCTTATTCTTGTTTCGAACGTCTCGAAAAGATCTAAAACTTTCTAGTTTATGACTTTTCCTGAATCAACCTCTTAATTGGTCAAAAATGAGCTTAAACGTAAGGCATCCCTTTTTGGCTGAAAATCTTTCATAAAAGCTAGTTTCCTATGTGAGAAGGCTTCTAGATTGATCTTGAAGGATCTCCATTGTGTAATTTAGCATTGCTTAGCTTGCAAGAAACAAGGTTTAGAAATAAGTTCAATATGAAAATCAAAGAATGAGAAAGTCAAATCACAAATTGGAAACTAACTAAAGGTAGGAGTCCTCACATTGGAAACTTCCAAATCCAATCTAACCCTAAATTTTTTTATAGAAACAAAGCAAGCACAACCTTTGTTTTTTCTCTAGAAATTTTCATCCCTCTCTCTCCTCCATCTTGGAATTTGGTCCATTGTTTTGTGTGCTTTGGTGTCCATCTCTATCACTTGGTTCTACACAAAGTGCTTTCATATATTCAACATATTCAACATTGGAGGCTAGTTTATGATTCCATGGGGTTTCTTTTGCGATTAAAAGGGTAAGTCAAAGCGTATATCCAAGGATTACTTACCCTAGAGATAAGGAGAGCTAGCAAGGTTGGTCTTCCAAAACCCTCTTTCATGTAGTTTAAATTAGAAGCATGCTAGGATTGAATTTGTGATTTTCTTTGAAAAGCTATGAAGATGAAATTATTTGCATGTAAAATTTTGAGGAGATGAGATTAGATTTAGGTTATTTTATAATCTAAAATTTTTCTTAGAAAATCTATTTTTTAATATTAAAATCCAAAATTTGAAATTAAGAGGGTTTAAATCCACTTTACAAAACAACTTTAATAAACCTTTGAAATTTCTTGAATTTTCCAATCTCTGAGTCTTTTGTGTATTAAAATTATTATAAATCTCGAATTTCAAAAAATTTTGACTTCGTTTTGACCACGATTTGACCTTTTGAACTTTACCCTTAAAGGAGTAAAATTCCAAAGATCGAATTTAAAAAGCTGTCAAAACAGATAAAAAATTAATGAAAAGTTAAACATAACAGACTTTTAAGATTTTAGAACAGTACGAATTTTTTGAAGAATTTTGGATTTTATTTAAGAGGTTTAAAAATTTATTTAATTCTAGAGGTATTTTTGGAAAACAAATAATTTTTTCTAGAAATATATAGTGTTTCCAGAGATGAAATTTGGATGAGAAATAACTAAGACATGATCTAATGTCCTATGAATTTTTTAAGATTTTTGGTTGCTGTTAGATATTTGTTTATGCTTTTTATGCCAAATCAAGCATGCCATATTAAATCGGAACAAAAATAATAAATTGCAATGAAACATTCTGGAAATATTTTATTGAGAGTTACTGCTGGAATTACATGTTTTCATGAAGTTTGGATTGATTTGGATTAGATTTACTGTGCGTTTCTTTGTAAATTCATAATCAGGACAGATACTTTTAAAATCGAAAATGGATAGTAAATCATCTTTAAAATTCGTGTAACTTTTACAGTAATCATCTCTAATCAAGAGAAAGCTACTGTAAAAATTTTATCTTATTTAGATTAGATTTTCTATGAGTTTATGTATAAATTTATAATCTGGATAGAAATCTTCAACATAGGAAACCTGATAGTAAATCACATTTACAATCCATTGAAATTGTACAGTAACCTTCTATGGTCAAGAGAAAGTTACTGTAAAAATTGGAACTTATAGATTAGATTTGCTATGAGTTGCTTTGTAAATTTATAGTCTGGACAGAACTCGTCAACATTGGAAAACGGATAGCAAAACATATTTAAAATCCATGAAAATTTTACAGTAATCTTTTCTAGTCAAGCAAAAGCTACTGTAAAAATTTCAGCTTAATCGGATTAGATTTACTATAAGTTTATGTGTAAATGTATAATCTGAACTGAAATTGTAAAATCCTTAAATAAATTCGAATTGTTATAAAATTTTCAGAGAATTCTAATGCTTTATCATGTATTAAATCTTTAAACTATCGAAATAGTAACTTTAGGAGTCATTGATTTCCTTTGTTAATTTGCAATGTTATGAAAGTTTAACCCCCCCAGATTGTGTTCATAATCGTATCCAATTTGCGATCAATCCTTGATAATTTAAGCATTTAAATTATAGTATGTTGTTGGCTCTGAGGTCCACTGTCCCTGAAAATCCTGAGAAATATGCCAGGCAATAACATATTATAACTTACATACCAAATTATACATGGGTGGAAAGCACGATTCCCTTTCTTGAATACAACTCAAGGCTGAAATTCGTCAAGCCCTAGAGCCTTTGATATTCCTTAGATGTTAGGAATCGAAAATCTTTGAAAAATTAAAAATCTTTAACTTAATAAATTAAGATCATTTGATCCATGCTTTTGGAACCGTTGGATAACGGTACCTCTTCGTAGGAACCTTGAGAACCAATTAGGAACACTTATGTCACGTTCTAGGTTTTAGGGCGTCCTAGAGTTAGGGAGTTCAACCTCATCACGACTAATTGCTATTATTTGCAATTGAGTCATAGATCTAGTTACACTAGTTACCCCTTTTTTCCATAGGACAAGCCTAGTTACTTAGGATGTAGGTTCACCTGCAATAGTCTAAGGGATGTCTTGCACTTAGATATGATCATATAACATCTTAGATGGAGTCCTAAGATAATAAAATCTATTGAACTTGAATTAAATAATCTTTTGGAAACTGTTGAAACAGTTAGTCCAGTCTAGATTGGTGTCCTAGATGTTTTAGGCATGTAGCTTAGTTCAGACACTGAACTACGTCGACTCTGAACCCAGTAAGGGTTGGGTACATATGCAGCTTGGATGCTTGATGGCATACCAATCACGAGTCGGTCCACCACAAATGGTGGGATTTTTAGATTAGCTTTTTTAAAATTCTTAACTAAATTAATTGAAATATATAGGATTTTCCTCAAATTAGAATTTTAGAAGAACATTCACTTAGACTGAATCCAAACAAAATCAAGAAAATCAAGATACACATTAGATATTATATTGAAATTAGATTTTCTGATGCATGTCACATAGTTCGCACATTAATATAGTGTTAAAAGAGTCATTTAAAAGAATTCAAGAGAGTTAACTTTTGAAATTGAAGACCGGATTATCGGGCAAGAAGGTGCATGCAGTGGTAACTCCCCATACCTTCCATTCTCGTAATCAGGTAACAAATCTATAATTCTGGTCACTTATGAGTCCTAGATCTCTCATTTAGATGGCGACTTTGTCATTCTCTTTTGTGTGAAATTTGGATTGCTTTAATGATCCCAAGTTCACATAAAAGATGATTAAATCAGTAATAAACGGCACACGCCAACCGCGTGCGTACGAGAGACCAAGAGAGGGAGGCGGGTCGCGCCACCCTCTCGCGGGATCGGGTCCTACAGTTTGGTGACTCTGCTGGGGACCACCTAACTTCATTAAAATTCCAAAGGATAACTCATTTGAATTGATTTTAATTAGCTCATCAAAACTCTATCTTATATCTTATATGCTTGATAGATTAGTTTGTATGTTTTATTTTCTCATCACATTATACTGCAAACTTAATCTAACAAAACCTGAAGGCATCATAGATTGCGCAGACTTATTTCATACACTTACATCACGTGCATCTAAACCCTTGCATCTCACATGCACACACGTCCTAGTTTAGGAACCCGGAGTGTTGTCTAGCATGGTTGACTAGGATTTCATCACCTGGTGCCTCTGTGCTAGAGAAGCATTCCACTCTTAGCCTAGTACCTTTAGGGTGCGTAAATGGATCTCTTGTTCACGTACTGATACGCCGGACACTGGTACGGCATATTGAGCACGGATTCGCGCTAAGGGAACTCTTGGCCTTACCCCTAGATTACCCAACACATGCATATAGTATACGAACACACGTGCATCACGTGTGAGCCTAGTTTAGGATATCTTACCAATTTGTGTCTAGATTAGGCCGTAGTCCATCCTCCAATGGCTACGATCGGTCCTTATGAACACTAACAAAGTCTTGAGTCGAGATCCTGTCTCCACTCCGCTAGATTAGGATTAGGATTTGATGCCTTCAGGCAACACTTGTTAAAATGTAAGAAGATTTAAACCTTCCCCTTTGGGATTAGGATATAAATTCTATTTTTCCTAAGATCTCATAGGATTAGTCTAGTCTTGATCTATCATTCAAAAGCAATCTTATGCGATCTCTCCCAATCTTTTGATCGTGAGCCTATTGTCTTTCTCTTATTCGATTATATCTTCATTCCATCTCTTAATTGGCAGGAACAGAATCTCAATCCTTTGATTATGTAATCCAGATGATCTGATCATACTTTTATCCCTGATCTCTTCTTACTCTAGAAGTAGCCTTTTTCAAGATTACTTAGCTAAACTCCTCAGAGTTCATTCTCATAATCCTTAAACTAGGGTCATTCCACCTGCTCACGTGTGTCATCATTGTTATGTCTCGATTCTTTAAGGATTCATCCTATCATCTCCATTACATGTTTAGCCTATAATCATTTTTCAGTTATTGAGCAGAAAACAATCCTTGAATGTCAAGCTTATACCTCGAGTTCATTGTTTCCATGACAGGAACATTCACCATAGATAAGCCCACCACTCCATGGGTTCGAGTTTTTTCACGGTTGGAGAGAAGACCTATTTCTCCACCACGCTCTGTGATTGTTCCAGCATCTTCTCCTTCTCACCCGTCCTCACCAATGGCAGAAAACTCCGATAATCCTTCACCCATCACCATTGCTGATACTCTGGCCTTGGTTCTTAAACAACTTCAGAAGATCAGAGAAGATAACCGAGTCATCAAAGCCCAACTTTCTGAGAAGTTTGGACCATCATCTTCCAATTCTAAGGATAAGGGACCCATGCACCTATAGACACCCCATTTTGACCGAACCCTAACCCTTGCTTTTGTTAAAAAAAAATCCTTTAAATAGGTGAATTTGAGGTCCCAAAATCAATCCTAGCATAGGTTAGGGTCCCATTTAAGTCCCTCTAAAATTTTAAAAAATTTCGTCGCGGTTTGCGGTTTGCATAGCAAACGAGAGGGCTAAGTAGTGTTGTGTAAATTTAGTGTCGCAGAAGAGGTGTGCATTATCCTGGCCAGGAGGTGGCCTGGTGGGAATAAAACATGGGTAATTTGCTGCAAGAAGGTGTTCCTCGGTAACTAAAGGGGCACGAATTTATCTTTTATATTTCATTAAAAACTTTTCTTGTGGCCACCCATTTTCTCACAAGGCAAGTATAAAAATACATTTTAGGGGTCTGTCCAAAGTAATATGAGGGGGTTAAATATTAAGGCATTTACCTATAAATAAGAGGCTGGGGCCTCATTTGTGCTAATTTTTTTTAGATCCCATTAGAAACCCTACCAGAGCTTTTTCCCCAAATTAAGAAAACAGAGTTCAAAACCCTAGTTCAATTTCTTCTTCTCCGATCTTGCTCCGGCCACATTCCGGCGAGCTCCGGAAAGCTTCTGTTGATGTATTCCTTGCTGTGCTGCCTCAATTTCTATCACAAAGCTTCCTAAAAGCATGTTTCCTTTGTCTTCTTGGATGTAAACCTTAGCCTAGCATGAAATTCTGAGATTCAACTTTAAAAAAGAAGAAGCTCAAATCTAGTAACTTCTACCTCAGATTTGATCATCCTTGACTTATTTTTTTCACAAACCCTAGCTGAGCCTATAAAAAAAACCTGAGATCTAGCTTGCTTTTAAGTTTCTTCACTAAGGAAACCTTTTTTTTCTGCAAATCTCGTGCTCATGCTTAAACTCTGCAAATATCAAAGTTTTGTTTCAAAGATCGTGACCTTCGATAATTACAAGAGGAGAGTAAGATCGGATTTCAAACTTCAGAGATAAAGGTAAGTTATACAATTTTTATTTTTTATTTTTTTAGATCCTTGTTAGTACTTTGATGTTTAGATCATGAGTATTTTAAGTTAAATGGTTCTGAAATTTAAGGGATTTGATTGTTATGTGTTTGAGTTTCGTTTGGTTTGTTCATGACAATTTGTTTTTGTTCATTTGCTTTAAATTTTAAGAATTTGTATGTGAAGGAATTTATTCAAGATAAAATCTGATGAGTTAGTTTAGTTTAGTCGTTGAAGTATGAATTATTCATTTTCACAAAATTTTTTATATATATATATATAATAGTTGAGATATAATCTTTGGTCTGTGCTTTGATTACTCTAAAAGTTTCAAAATTTGAATGAAAATGATCTCTATCGAGGTATTATTTTGTTCGCTGAAATTTTCAAAGATGTCAAACAAGTTTTGTTCGTTTTTGTTCGTTGAAATTCTCTATCTGCTGGGGATAAGATGGGGATAATAATGATGAATGAAATTTTGCTCTTCTGAAATCTTGAAGGGCATATTGATGGATTGTGATAAAAGAGAACTCTTGATATGCGTTATTTTGTCTTCTTGAGATTTTCAAAGACGCTAATGATGATTTTTTTAGAAGTCTCAGCTTGTTCATAAATAGTTCATACATTGTAAAGTTGAAATCATATAAGAAATTTCACATGACATTGTTGTACAAGGACAGGACATTGTTGTATAAGGACAGGTTTATGTCATTTAGGCAACCTAAGGTATTTGTTTATGGTAGGATCTGTGAATTCCCTTTCATAATGATGATCTTAAATCATGTTGTTCTTTAAGGTTTAAACCAAAATACAAGAGGTCTATACTGTGGATGTGGTCCAAATCATTTGCTTGAACATTACAAGGTTATGAGAAAATTTTGTCTTAAGACTATTCATGATGCTCTAGTAGACATGAGCTGTTGGCTGTTTTTGATCAGGTATATTCAAAATTTGTATTTCACATTGTGTTGGTTTATGAAGAATGCTACTTGGTCATTTGCTTACTTTAGATAAATAGAGGCTCTTATTCAAGCTTAATTAGTTACACTAATTTAGCTTGTCTTTTCTTTTGGCCTATCTATTTTACAAGGGTTATTTAAATTTTGGCAATTTGTAAAACACTAAAGGACAAAATCTGCCATGAAATGGTTTTTCATGAAATTGCCTAGCAAATCCCATTTCCATCCTTTTGCTGGAGTTCTTTTACCATTCGGTATTCATCATAGTGAATTCTTCTTTGTCCTTTGAAACTCAAATTGTCCTTTGGCCTATCTATTTCACAAGTAAAAACATCTAAGTCGAAATTCTAGAAAAGTCTTGATAATTGCACATCCTTATTTACATTTTTTTCCCATAATGACAGCCTTCACCCTCTTTGCTAATGGGAACCCTCACCTTCTTGCTAATGGCAGCCCTTACCCTTTTTGATAATGGCAGCCCTCACCTATTTGATATTGGCAGCCTTCACCTTCTTGAAAATGGCAGCCCTCACAGTTTTTATTGTTTTTTTTAGGAACTCTATTTCTTTGAATGAATTAACATTATTTCCATATTTGATGCATTGTTTATATTGTTTTGACCGTAGAGAGCATTTTACCTTAGATGGGCTCTTGTAACTGCTCATTTATTTTTTATATTTTTTTTCTTTTCATCAACAACCAAAAATTGGGGTATAAAGGATCATTCTATTGAAAGAAACCTTTGAATTTAGGATAACCAAAACAATATTAAACCTATATTGTACTTATATTATATGTGGCTACAATTTTTATACATTAGTATTTTATAGGGCTGACTATAAAATTTGTTCATTCACATTAGAAGTTTGTGAAATTTCTTAACTTGGAGGCCAAGAATTATAAAATTGATTTTAGTCTTGATTTGCCTTGGAATAAAAAAATGTGAAAAAGGAATAGGATACACATTTTGGTTTTGTAATATGTTGAAAAGACTTGGTTGTCACTAATGTGTCCTTAGTTAAATCTTGTAATGGTTGGATCAAATGAAGCTTTTCCTTATATTTGAGTTGCTCAGGTATATTTGAAATGGATGACATATATATATATATATATATATATATATATATATATATATATATATATGTGTAGGAAAAGTGTGTGCTCTATATGTAAGATGGTGTAGAACACACTCCTTTGACCATTTGCATTTCATTCGGTATTAGCATTTTAAGCATGTGTAAACTGGGTGTATCTCTAAGTTAAGGCTACATTTTCCTCAGTTATACTTAAGAAAGTGGTTGGATTTGAATTTTCCTTAGTCTCTTTACATTCATGACTTTTTTCTTGAAAAAGGGTATCAAATAATCTAGGCTTGATTTTTAGAAATTGAGAACATTTCTGAGGATTGTATGGTAGTTAATTGTGAACTCCATTAGGTCTCTTTTACCTTATTTCTTTTAAACATTACATAGCCTCTGTTTTGGTGTTAAATTTTTTATTATGTCTGTAATGGATCTATTTTATTTCTTTGCCTTTGATAGCGGTCTGAAAATTGCTTAATATTTTAATTTCAGCACTTACGAGATTACATATTGTCCTTCAATCTAGATTATTTCCTTGGGCCAAATGATTCTTCGTGATCAGGTTTTAGTCAGAGCATGACTTATTTCATTTTTCTCATTTTGTTTGGATAGCCAGGGTGGTCATTTGTAAACCATGATGGCTTTGGGGATTTTCTGTCATAATAGTTTTTGAAATAGATGACGTCACTATTAAAGGATATTACTTATGATAAGATCATTACCAGGGAACATGGGTAATGATATTCAATTAGTACACCTTCTTTTGTCATCTGAAAAACATAAATCTGGACAGATGGGTATTTTAAAGACAACTGAAATTATTTGATTTCAGTTTATAGTTGTTCTGAAATCTTCTTTAAGAATTGATTGTGCAAAAGAATATTAGGATAAAACATGACATGGTTGAAACATGATATTGAGAAGCGTAGGGTGTATACATTGCAAAAGTCTTGATATGCTAAAGGTCACTTGGTGTATGTAGGATAAGCATAGGGCTGTTGATTATTCTGTCTTTCTTTGCTATTTGTGTGAGTGCGACCTTTACCTTTAGTGTTATACATGCTTTGATATAGCCTAAACTATATTGAATCTTTTGGTTAAACCAAAATAATTTTTGTATAACTCCTCGTATTGTAATTGGTTTCAATACAAGCTAAAATTTTGTTCTAACTCCATTTGGAAATAAGTGTTGACTGTTGAATATCTCCTTATGTATTAGGATTTTTGTTGTGTTAGAATTGGTGGAAAGTAAATACTTAGTTTATTGTAATATTTTGAGAGTGAAAAGTTAAATAATTCAGGAAATTATTTTAGTGAGAAATTCACCTCTAACTGTCATGTAAACCTTGGTCATTAGTTGATAGCATCATTGTATCTGTAAAAGTTGTTTGGGTGTGGTGACTTTGCTTATAAGCATGCCCTCCTCTCCTGCTGTCTGAATATGTGAATTCAATTGTCTTTATTTGCATAATAGTTGGGGAAATTAAGAAGTAATATTCTTGTTGAATACTTATATTGTGTGTCATCTGTTGAAGTTCTATTAGAGGAATTGTGTGTTACTTTCATAGTGGAATAAAATGTAGAGGAGGAGCCTTAAATAACACCAAGTTATTTTAATCTTAACACCAATTTTTGAACTTTCCCCATCCCAAGATTGATTTGGAAGGATTAACACAATATGGTTTGGAATGGGCAACTTTCCTTTATAGTCTGTTTACTCTTTCAATTTGAATTCATTTAAAAGTAGCACATACATGACATCTGCTTGTGTTGGTACCATTTATTAAGGGTGCTGTTTGGAACATAATGTTGGGTTCATTTTAAATTGTTTTTTTTTTTTTTTGGAATCTTTTGGAAGTTGCCTCCCATAGAATTGAGAGTAATCCGAGGACTTACTCAAAGACCTTTGTTATATTTGAAATTTTGTGATGTTTAGCCCATCTTGGCACTATTAGTTTGACAACTTACTTGTAGATTGTGAATGTGGCTAACCAATTACTTGAGCATTTATGATCCACATTGTATCATTAGGGGGACTTGCTTAAGTCCTATGTCCTTTTATCTTTCTTCATTTTAGGAGACTTTCCAAGTCTTTCAGATATTTCTTATAGATATTAGGGCCTTCCTTCATTGCTCTAGTCATCCCAAGCCCATCTTTAGGGGACTTGCTCAGTCCTTGTAGCAACCCCTAATTCTTGCTTCCCATTGTTAGAGACTATCTTAGCCATATAGAGCCTTCAGTGCTAGGGATCTTAGATTGTTTTCATTGTTCTTGGGACGCTAGCTTTCTTGTTGTGGTTCGTCTCTTTGAGACATTAGTTGCTTGTTCAGGGTTTCCCCTTTAGATTTAGGGCTTTGCCCTAGTTTGTGGTTATGCTTGCGTGTTCCCTTGAAGGATGAAAACATCTAAAGATCCAAAAACATTGGAATATTTTAAAACTAAAAAACATTAGACATTTAAAAATAAAAAAACATTTGAAAACATCAAAAGTCTCAAATCATCTAAAGTGTTTTATTTTAGGAGCGTATTAGGGAAATTTGTTTTCGAACTACGTTGGCTTGATCGTCTTCCACGAGGTACGTAGTGCAGCTTGGGATCCACATCCCAAGTCCAGCCAAATTTTGTAAAATAAACCTTTTAAAAATACAAAGATCTTTTATACAACATGTTTTCGAAAAGCTTTTCCTCTAGAGTTAGGAGTGTTCTAGATAGAGAGTTTTAGAGTTAGGATTTTGTCCTTGATTTGTTGTGTGTTTGCTTTAGAGTTAGGGGTTTGTCCTAGAGTTATAGGAACGCCTCCGTCCGGTCAGTTGGCGATTCACATCGCCGACTGATGACTAAGTCTAAGATGCGTTAGTGATCTCATGATTTTCCTTAGGACACACAGCTTAGTTACACATAGGTTGTAGGAACCACCTGCATTAGCTTAGAGCTAACCTGCATTTAGTTAGGGCATATAGGGTGTCCTAAAATCCATAATCCATTGGAATTTAAATAATCACACAAGAAGCTCTATTAACTAGTCTGGTCTTTTAGATCGAGTCTAGGATAGAGGTTTAGATGTCTTAGGCAACATAGTTTAGGATAGGTGCGAAGAACTACGTGACTCTGATTCTTGGGGAGGCGGGGATACGTAGTCTTCTTTGGATGAACATCAGACCATTCAAGGACTCGGGTTAAATCGTTTAGAGTCCCAGGATTTGTTATGTTGTCATGTTATGTATTTTGTTGTGTTTTCTTACTTTCATGCGCATTCCTTATACCTTTAGCTGTAGCATGCTTGTATTTGTCCACCAGAACTTAGATATCAGTTAGGCATGTCACTCATAACCTAACTGTGCTTAGGTGACACATCTTTTATTTTATTTTGTATGTGTTTATTATTTCATCCCTGAGTCATGCATGATTAGGTAGACGTCCACTCGGGGATATTTGTTCTCATTTGACATGATTTTGCCTAAAACTCTTTGGATTTAATAATAAATGGCATAAGAGACCAAGTGCTTGCACTCAGACGAATTAGGGGTGCTCTTCGGACCTTCCCCATTTGTAATCAGGCACGAGCCCATATATATTTTTGGTTATCCATTGCACAGAGCAAATTTATTTTTGGGGTTCCATGGCCTATCCATGGATGGCGAATCTGAGTTTATTTAAATACGTATCGAATCTGGACTTGCTCCCGAATCGAGAGGTATCTCATTTATATCGCCACTCGTGCTATGCTATGAGGGTGGCATCCGTTTCGAGAGTTCCTTGGCAGAGCTCTCTTTCATGTGGAGATCCAGAGGATGTAGAGACTCGTTTCCTCATCATCCTCGGATCGAGGTCCACGGGCTGGCGACTCTGCTGGGGAGTTCTTGAAACATTGCCTAACTCTGTAAATTTTTCATTTTTTCCAATTTTGAAGAAATATTGGGCCAAAATGAAGATAAATGGGACCTCTAATCGTTAGAATCCAGGGGCACCAAATAAGTGCGTAAATAAAACAAGGGTTCACACACCACTCTCATCCTTGCATATATTATCTGTTTTGTGGTTACTTTCTGCAATGGTTTGTTGTGGATATACTATCAGATGACCTATTCGATATACTATGAGTAGGAGCCGTGAGGGCTATACCCGCCTTCTAGTGCCACCGCACCAGTAGTATACTCAAGACCTGGACACTTCGTGTGTAAAACAGACATAGTTCGTACACTGGACTCTATGTCATAGTGTACAAGTAACTATGCACCCGGCCAGGTGGACCTCACAACGGTACCCCTTCTATATATTGCATTGTTTTTTTGTTTGCATATAGGGACGAACATATGTTACTTACACTTGTGGAGCCTAAAGTCAGGGGCCTTATCCTATTTATAGATTAGGGTAGCTCACTTTATGTGGCTACAGATGCAGTCCTAGTACACTCATCAGTCTGTTAGGAGTCAAGATTTCCTTGACTCCGCTGGACTAGACTAGGGATGGTGCCCTGGTTAGGGTGTATATATGTATATATACCTATTTATTGATTATTGGATTAGGGGTTACTTATTTAGTGAGGTTCCTTATTTAATCCCATCAATTATATCAATCGATTTTTCAGATTTAGACCTACCATGTGGCTCTTTCTTTGTCGCCCTTGTGGCTATGGTCTATCTTTTGATTCATTCATGGTAAATTCAATCCTTTTAGACTCGGGCCTACTCATCTTGTGAGGCTTCCTAGTCTATGTCTATCCTTGATATTAGTTCATCTTTCAGATTTGAACCTGGTCAGTGGATTCTATTTTGACACTATTATGGCCATGGTCTATATCTTGTTTCATTGATGATAAATTCAATCTTGGTATTTCGTGATTATTAGACTAGGACCTACTTCTTAGTAGGAGCTTCTTATCTAAGTTGATCAAATATATCCATCCATCGCGCAGATTTTAGATCTGGTCCTTGACCTTACTTTGTCATTCTTATGGCCATGATCTATCATCCAGTGACTATCCATTTGATCCATATTTATCATTTATCTTTTTACCCTTGGATCATATCGAGATCATTGATGGAAAAGTTTGATCCTGCTTATATCCTACTTGTATCCTTTGAGTATATGATTTATTGTCAATTACTTTCCTTTTGTAACTCAATATTTAGGGTTGAACCTATTCTTATCCTATTTACCTTCCTTGATTATCAGCTGACTTAACATGTCTAATGAAGTGTTGAAAGAGTGGATTTCAGATCGTAGACGTGGTCGCGTTAGCTTCTCTGGTCATGACTTTTCCCATTTCTACAGTCTTGCTGCGCATAAGATTGATTGGAACCTCCTTAAGGCAGCCGCCACCTTTTGGCAGCCTGATGTCCATGTGTTTCGATTCGGCATACAAGAGGTTTGCCCAATTTTTGACGAATGGTGTTATTTGATGGATCGCGATCGTTCTGGCCCCTTGGTCAAAATTGATACCAAGTTAGGTTATAATCATTTCTTTGAGCAACTTATTTCCCCTCATGTTGTTCCAGTTAAATCCATTTTAGGGGAGAAGGGTGTGTCCATTAAGCAATTGGTCAAATTTTTTGCTCAGCCCGGTAAGCTAACCAAAGAATTCCAAACCAGCCGTAGTCATGCCTTGGTTTTATGTGTCTACTCCAAATGGTTACTTTCCCAAGATATCCATTATGCTTCCCCTAAACGTCTGGACTTTGTCTATCAAATTTCCAAAGGGAGTAATCCAATCCCCACCATGCTTGTAGAAACCCTAAATGGATTGGATGACATTGTCAATGGAGTCCGTACCACTTTTGCTGGATCCCCAGTCCTTCTGTACATTTGGCTCTGTTTAAAACTCCAAATTTATGTACCTTTGCCAAACAAAGACTTTACCTTGTCCAAGTTTGACCAATGGGAACACAAATCTTTCTCATATACTAAGGATGAATGGATTGAGTGGTTATCTTCCCGTCAAGCTGACCAAATTGCTTGGTGGTTCCCTGTTTATCATCAGTTTGTAACCCAAACCCGAGCTAATAGAATTGTTCAATTTCTTAGTCAAAGAATTCTATTTTTTCATTCTATTTTTCAAAGAATAACCCCGAAAAGGGTTATTTCTTGATGAATGGAGCCAAAAGTATATCAAATCATGTCCAAATTTAGTGAACGTTTGTTTCCAGTAGTTTTACAAGGTTTTTAGATCACCCAAAAATTTTCATATTTTTTGGAGTTTATTTAATCAGATTATTAATTATTTTAAATTTCGGCTATTTTTAATAAATACCAAATCGTTTTAAAAATTGATGAAACTTTCTAGAATTAAAGCCTAATAATAAATGGAAGTTTCCATTGAAAAATATTTTTAAAAAAATATGGTTTTTACTGTTTTCTAATCGCTTCCCCATTTTACGTGCCATAATTCTTTTTCTTATTAAATTAATATATTTTCAAAATTTTTCTTTACAAACCAGTAACTTTGGTTACTGAAATGTTAGAGAAATATTTTCAATTAATTTTGCAAACATTTGATAAGGTTTTACAATTTATTTTAATAAACGGGTTTTAACGCCTAGGAAACAAATTGATCTCTTATATTTAAAAATAAATTTTATGGAGGAGATTTAATTTTTAAGTTTTGAAATTTTGATAAAAAATTTATAATCTATTATATATCTACTGAAAGTTTTTATTTGATTTTAGGATACCATTAGGTTTGCTTTTTAAGTAATTCTTTGGTTTCATCTGATTTTTGTGTGAATTTAAATGGGCATCAAATCATAATAAAAATCCATGAAAGTCATACAGTAGTCTAATATCATGATTATCTTTATACTGTAAGAGTTTAAGTTGATTTGAAATTACTATACTATAGGTTACTGTGTTAATCTATAATCTGATTTGAATTTTGAAAAATCGAAAATTGATATCTAATCTTCATCCTAATTCATGCAAATTTTTCAGTAAGATTTAATCATCTATATATTTATTCTGTAAATTTTTGGAGTAATTTAAAATTGATATGATATAGGTTACTGTGTTAATCTATAATCTGATTTGAAATTTGAAAAATTGGAAATTGATATCAAATCGTAATAATAATTCATGAAAATTTTCCACTAGGCCACAATCATCCATATATTGTTACTGGAAAAGTTTCAACTAAGTTGGAGTTCGATTGCTTAGGGTTACTGTCTAATCCTAGCAATCTGATCTTAATAATATTAAATCACAATTTAATAGCAAATCAGTACAAAAGTCAGTAAAAATCTTCAAAAAACCTTAAATTTTCATCATAAATTCAATCTCTAACTTTTGTGAAGCAGAAACCCTAGGGTTCATAGATTGCCTTTGTAAATTGGCTATGCTGTGACAATTTAACTGTCGAGATCGCAACCGTAATCGTATACTAATTGCGATTAATCCTGCATAATTGGAGTGCGTAAATTATAGTATGATATTGGCTCCGAGGTCCACTATCCACGGAAATCTTGAGAAATATGCCAGGCAATAAGATACTATAATTTACGTGCTAAATTATACAATTGTTGAGAGCACGATTCCCTTCCATGGTTGCGATTCGAGGCCGAAACTTGCGAACCATAGAGCCTTTGGTATTCCTTAGATGTTTAGGAATCGAAAATCCTCAAAAATTAAAAATTATTAAGTTTAACAAATCGAATTAACTAGATCCGCGTCTTAGGAGCCGTTGGATTACGGTCCCTTAGGAACACTTACGTTTCGTTGTGTCCTAGGTTTTAGGGAGTCCTAGAGTTAGGAGTCCAGCCTCATCACGGTCGTTTGCTATGGATAGCAACCGTGCTAATAGATCTAGTTACACTAGTCATCCATTTTTCCCATAGGACAAGCCTAGTTACCTAGGATGTAGGTTCACCTACATTAGTTAAAGGGATGTCTTGCACTTAGATATGACCATATAGCATCTTAGATGGAGTCCTAGGATAATAAAATCTACTCAACTTGAACTAAATAATTTCTCTTAAACTGTAAAACAGTCAATCCAGTCTAGATCGGTGTCTTAGATGAGTTAGGCATAAGCAGTTTAGTTCAGGTGCACCGAACTACGATCGACTCTGATTCCAGTGAGGCTGGGATACGTAAGCAATTTGGATACTTGAGTGGTATACCAAGCCCGAGTCGACTCCACACGTAACTGGTGGGGTTTTGTATATTAATCCTTAAATTAAAAGTAACTAAATCACTTAGGACTTTTAATGAAATTAGAATTTTAGGAGAACTTTCACTTAGATTGAATTCAAACAAATTAAGAAAATCAAGATAGACATTTAGGAATTACATTGAAATTAGATCTTAGGATGCATGTCATGTAGTTCGCACATTAATATAGAGTTAAATGAGCCATTTAAAAGAAATTCAAAAGAGTTAACTTTTGGAATTGAAGACCGATTATCGGGCAGGAATGGTGCATGTGGTGGTAACTCCCCATACCTTCCATTCTCGTAACCAGGTAACGAGTCTAGATTTCTGGTCAATTATGGGTCCTAGATCCCTCATCTAGGTGGCGACTCTGTCACTCTCGTTTGCGTGGAATTCGGATTGCCTTAGTGATCCCAAGTTCACGGAAAAGATGAATTAAATCACACCTTGCTAGGCTCGACGGCTTACCCCTGCCCTTATGGGTACTGGGTTGCACGTTTGTTTGTACCCTATGGCTTGGTTGCTGCCTGCTTGGTTGAGTAATTAAAATCAATAATAAAAAGCACACGCCATTCGTGTGGGTACGAGAGACCAAGAGAGGGTGGCGGCTCACGCCTCACCCCTCTCGCGGGATCGGGTCCCACTGTTTGGCGACTCTGCTGGGGATCACCTAACTTTATTAAAATTTTAAAAGATAATTCGTTTGAATTTATTTTAACTGGCTCATAAAAAACTCTATCTTATATCTTATACTTGTTAGATTAGTTTGTATGTTTTATTTTCTCATCACATTTTACTCAAATTTAATCTAACAAAACTTGAAGGCATCATAGATTGCGCAAACTTATTACACAAACTTACATCACTTGCATCTAAACCCTTGCATCTCACATGCACACACATCATATTTTAGGAACCCGGAGTGTTATCTAGCATGGTTGAGTGGGATTTCATCACCTGGTGCCTCTATTGTAGAGAAGCATTCCACTCTTAGCCTAGTACCTTTATGGTGCGTAAACAGATCTCTTGTTCACGTACTGATACGCCGGACACTGGTACAGTATATTGAGCACGGATTCGCGCTAAGGGAACTCTTGGCCTTACCCCTAGATTACCCCACACATGCATATAGTATACGAACACACATGCATCACGTGTGTGAGCTTAGATTAGGATATCTTATCCAATGGTGTCTAGATTAGGCCGTAGTCCATGTTCCAATGGCTACGATCGGTTCTTAGGAACACTAACAAAGTCTTAAGTCGAGATCCTCTCTCCACTCCACTAGATTAGGATTAGGGTTTGATGCCTTCAGGTAACACTGTTAAAATGTACGAAGATTAAAAAACTTTTCCTTTGGGATTAGGATATAAATCCCATCTTTCCTAAGATCTCTTACGATTAGCCATTCCTGATCTACCCGTTGAAAGCAATCCTATGTAATCTCATCTTTTGATCATGTGTCTATCATTCGCCTCTTGTGGGATTCGATTATGTCTTCATTCCCTTTCTCAATTGGCAGGAATTGTGTCTCAATCATTTGATTGTGCAATCTTGATGATCTGATCGTACTTGTACCCTTAGTCTCTTCTTACTCTAAGGGCAACATTTTTCAAGAATATTTTGCTAAGTCCTTCAGAGTTCACTCTCATGATCCTTGAACTAGGGGCATTTCCTTATACGATTTTATCATCATTGTCATGTTTTGGTCCTTTAGGATTCATCTTATTGTCCCAATTACTTGCTTACTCCATAATCTTTTTCAATCATTGAGAAGAAACACTCCATGAATGTCAAGCTCATATACCTCGTGTTCATTGTTTCCATGACAGGAAGTTGGCACCATAGCTAAGTCTACCACTCCTTGGGTTCGGACTTCTTCGCGGTTGGACAAGAAATCTGTCTCTCCACCACCCTCTATGAGAACCCCGGCGTCCCCTTCTTTCTCCTCACCCATGGCAAAAAACCAAGAGAATCTTCCGCTCGCTACTGTTGCTGAAACTCTTGCCTTAGTTCTTTAGCAATTACAAGAGATCAAAGATGAAAATCAGGCCATCAAAGCCCAACTTTCTGAGAAACTCGGGCCATTGCCTTCCAGTTCTAAAGATAAAGAGCCCATGCACCATACAGCTACTTCTGCAGCACCAACCCAGCCAACGTTCATCCCTATTCCAGATAAAACTGAAGAAGAGTTTGAGAAAAAGCAGTACAATGAAGATCACAGTAAACTTCCTCAATCAATGGTTGATAAGACGGTTATGGAGAAATTAGAAAGTCTTACCAGGAAAGTTCAAGACATCCAGCTTTAAGACCAGGGAGGTTTCAACCCAAGAGATCTCACACTCTTCCCTGAAATCCTTCTCCCCGCAAGCTTTCAGATGCCAGATTTTGACAAATATGATGGTGTGGGTTGTCTGATCACACACTTGCAAATGTTCACTATCATGTGCCAGCCTCAAGGTCTATCTGCTAAGCAAATGGCTCACTTGTTCCCGGTTTCTCTGACAAAGGTCGCTAGACGGTGGTTCATGGTCCTAGACAAGACTCGTTATAGGACATGGAAGGATATTGGAAAGCAGTTCATCAAGCAATTCAAATATGATGATGGAACCGAGATCACTAGGAAGGATCTTGAGAGAACCAAGTAGGACTCAAAAGAGTCATTCTTAACTTTCGTCAAAAGATGGAGAAGGTTAGTGGCTCAAATGATGCAGCGTCCCTCAGAAGAGGAACAAGTCCAGATGATTATAAAGAATATATCCTCTCAGCTCCAATATCACATGTCTCTTCAGTATTATCCAGATTTTAAACACTTCATCAATGCTGGTATGCAAATTGAGGAAGCAATGGCACAAGGAGTTTACAATAGAGGTAACCCCAATTCAAAAGAAGTTAAGACACAGACTCTAACTAAGATCTCTGAGGTTGATAATGTATCAAGGACTAACCCATCACAGAACCTTATGGTATACAAATATAATCAATCAGGGATTGCAGCTCAGCAAAAGCCCAATAGGGAATTCACCCCTCTCCTGTTTCCACCATCTGTCATACTACAGCAAGGATTGGAATCCGGCGATATCTATTTACCTCGCATTAAGGAACCTCCTAATCCACTCCCTAGGACATGGAGGGCAGAAGAGCATTGAGATTTTCATCGAGGATCGGGGCATAGTACTGATCAATGTATAACTCTGAGGCATGTGATCCAGAAGTTGATCGATGAGCGCAAGCTACCATTTCAGCAAGCGCCAAATATTGTTGATAATCCTATGCAAAACCATGTTGTACCGCCGCTGGATGATATTTAGACACTTGGGGTTTGAGAAGCTCAGGTTCAGTTGCAGTGAAAGGGAAGAACCAGAAGTTAAAAGGCACTTGTTATGATGATGATTCAGTTTTCGCCGAGCCTCCAAAGCCAAATAGTTGTGGCAGTCTCAATCCTTTTGTTATTTTAATTAAGTCCAGTCACGATGTCGAGTCCAGTTATCGAGTGCAATCTTCTAAAAGATTGAATAAATTTCTAGTCCAGTTGAGTCTTTTCTTACTTTTATTTTTGAGTCAAGAATGTAAATCCTGAGTCTGTTCAGGATAAGTCTTATCAGATGTAGTCATTTTTAATTCAATGAAACTTGCTTTCTCTATACATTCCAACGTGTGCTTCTGACTTTAATAAACAATGAGAATAATACTCCCTCCTCGAATGAGAAAGAAGATGCCGACGAAACTCCTCTTGAGTTGCAGCATATGCTCAAACAAGAGGAGGAGCGCCGAGCTCAGCCTCTCAAAGAGAAAATTGAAATGATAAACATTGGCACTGAATCTTTGATTTAGTGAACGCCTATTGAAAATACATTAGAGTGTGAGGAATTGATAAACCCATTTCGAGAATAAAGAGATGGTCCAGTAAGCGCTACCATTAATGCCAGGAGAAAGACCCAGATAGAAGGTTCAAGAAAGAATGAAGTGAATATCACATGCTATAAAAGGGGCATGGATTCGAAACAACTTCCATATCTCCAGTCAATGGCCCCGGTCACAGGTTTCACCAGTGACAATGTAAAGCCATTAAATTCAATATGAAAAGTGCAAGGGCAATCATCTCAGAGCAATCATCAAAATATCAAGAGCCACCGATTCAAAGATGAAATGATGTCCAAAAACCAGTATGCACTCTCAAAGTCAAATTACTTATCAATATCTAGAAGGAAGAAGAATCATTATCTCTTACCGGGAAATGCCATCAAACTCCGTGAAAAAATAAAAATAAATAAATAATCAGTACCAGAGGGACTCTAGTAACCTAGATCGATTCCCAATCTGAACATCGGAAGGCCTCCTTTGGCCGAATAAATCCCAAAATCATAACCCAGCGTCAAAAGAATACCGATTTGTAAACCCTTCGAGCCTGAATGAAGTTTTCTTGAAAATCCATCAAACTAGGGGCATCCGTCCGGAACTACGCTAAACCTGATCCCTACACTGGGGTACGTAGGCAGCTCGGTTAAACCAAGTTCGGTCGATTCAAAAAAGAAAATAAATTCAATCATTCCAAAAAAAAGAGGGACAAGTTCCAAAAGGAGAAAAGTCAATCATTCCAGAAAAAAAGAAGAAAAGAAAAATCAATTAACCTTCAAACAATTTATCTTCAAACTAGGGGCATTCGCCCTGAACTACGCACGACCTGATTCCTACCCTGGGATACGTAGGCAACCTGTTCACAGGTTCGGTCGAAATCTTTGTTGAACCTTAAGCCATTCTTTGAAAAGCCCTATCCTACCTATAAAGTCCTTCCGGTGTTCAAAATTAATGATCTAGGTCCCGAAACACTAAAAGTGAAAAAGAAAAAAAAGAACGGAGTTTGAAGATCTGCTAGACTGAAAACTTAAAATGGTGGTCTAGGCAAAATTTAAGATCATTCCCCTGCTAAGTTGAAAACCCGAAAGGGCGGCTTATGCAAAAGCTAAGGGGATAGCCTGCTGAGTTGAGAATCCGAAAGGACGATTTAGGCAAAAGTTAAGGCTAACACGGTCTGCCAAGTTAAAAATCCTAAAAAGATGACTTGGTCACAGTAAGAGAATCATTATCAGAATGCTACAGCCGGTATTAAGACTGAAGATCGAAAATAAGTTCAAGCGAGTTCAAGTGTCATCCTAGAAATTGGGGGCATTGAAACCAAGCAATCGAATGAGTTGTAATCAACTCCTTGAGGCTTTGCCGTTTTAAAGAAGTCCAGTGTTTATCGATTGAGAAACTACTCTTTGAAATGCTAGACTTATCAAACAAAATGTTACTTAAGTCAGGAGCATGATTCTGTATCAGTTCAGTCAATCCATTCATGTTAGTTTTAGCTCATTCTTTCATAAACTTCGCGTTCCTCAAATAATGTCTTTACCATTTTTCCCTTTTGGGTAGAGTCGATCATTGTCCAGTTAGTCAAATATTGCAACTGTCCTAGTGAAAGAGGCCTAGATCCCTCATCTAGGTGGCGACTCTGTCACTCTCTTTTGCGTGGAATTCGGATTGCCTTGGTGATCCCAAGTTCACGGAAAAGATGAATTAAATCACACCTTGCTAGGCTCGGCGGCTTACCCCTGCCCTTATGGGTACTGGGTTGCACGTTTGTTTTCACCCTATGGCTTGGTTGCTGCCTGCTTGGTTGGGTCATTAAAATCAATAATAAAAAGCACACGGCATTCGCGTGGGTACGAGAGACCAAGAGAGAGCGTGGCGGCTCGCGCCTCACCCCTCTCGCGGGATCGGGTCCCACAGCGGTCGACCAGACCTATTGCGGTCGACCTCCAAGCCCAACCTGGATGTTTTCTGGATTTTCAGAAAACATATCCGCGGTCGCCCGACTTACGCCGGTCGACCGACACAATAAATTTTGAAATGTCATGGACTTCCAGGTAGCATCCGTGGTCGCCCGACGTAGTCCGGTCGACCGACCCTGAGTAGAATTCCATTTTTAACTTTAAAATCAAGGGGCTTTTGTCTTTGGTGTTTGTGCTTAAGTCCTAGGTTTTCAAACACATATTTGGGTGTGTGTTTGGTTTTCAAAGATATAAAAACTTAGGTGTGAAAATCTATTGAAAACCTATTGAAAGTGCATTTAAACAAAAAATCAAGAGGACTCTAAACTACATTCTAAAGTGTATACCATTGAGTCTTCTTGGAATGTCTTTGCTCTTTGCACTTCCTTAGACTTCTTCTGCTTGAGTGAACATCTTGAACTTTGTCTTGACTCTTGTGACTTCCTCCAATCTTCACTGCATGTTAAGAGGTGCATGAGGAGTCACCAATGGCTTGTTCAACACCAAGCTTCTTCTTGACACTTGCTAGGTAGCTTGAGGGATCTTTATCTTGAGCTTCCTGACTTGATCATCTAGAAATGAGGATGCTTCCAATGTAGGTGCAAGCTCTTGGTTCCTTCTTTGCTTCTTGATCCACAAGCCATGTGTTAAATGAGTTGTGTAATGACGATTATGATATGAAATTCCTGTATATGACACAACACCTCAAAGCAACACATTAGTCTATAAAAGCTAATCAATTTGATTTGCTAGCATCAAAACAAGAAGGTAAGGTGAATGAGAAACCCATGGGAACCCTTGGGCTTACAACAAAGTTCAAAATGTTCATTCAAGCCGAAGAAGTCCAAGAGAGTGCAAAAGAGCAAAGACATTCCAAGAAGACTCAATGGTATTCACTTTAGAATGTAGTTTTGAGTTCTCTTGATTTTATATTTAAATGCACTTTCAATAGGTTTTCAAATGGTTTTCATACCTAAGTTTTTATATCTTTGGAAACCATACACACACTCAAAAATGTGTTTGAAAACTTAGGACTTAAGCCCAAAGACCAAAGCCCAAAGCCCAAAGCCCCTGGATTTTAAAGTTAAAAATAAAAATTTACATAGGGCCGATCGACCGGGCTATGCCAGATGACTGCGAGATAGAACTTGAAAGTCCAGGACATTCAGGTTGGGCTTGGCGAACGACCGCAATGGGTCGGTCGACCGAGGATAGGTTTTTGAGCCGAATTTTTGAGCGAATAGGTTAGCCTCACCGGAAGACCGCCATGGGGCCGGTCGACCGCGTCGGTAAGAAATTTAAAAATATAAAAGGGTGCATGATAGGGGCGGGCGACTGCGGTGGCTCGGTCAACCACGACGGTCGGACAAACTAGCCGTTGGGGCATTTTCTGCTTGACTTTTTCAAGCCAGTTATTTACAGTTTTACCCCAAATGGTCATATTTTCAAATACACTATTTATACATGACTAAAACCGATCTCTATAAGCTTTTGAACATTTGAGAAAGAAAAAACTCCCATAATCTCATTTCTCTTTGAGCTTCAACATTTTATTTTAAAAGCAAAAACCTCTTTGATCTTCCATTTCTACATCTTATCAAGAGGCACTCCATAGGGCTTTACATTTGTATTTTCTTAGAGTGATTATGAGCTATTAAAGTTGTAATACGCCTATTAAGAGGCATGATAGTTTTATTTTCTTTGTTCTTCATTGAGGGTCTTCTCTTCGGCCCGTTAAGAATCGTGAAGACGAGGGTCTCCTCTTCGGCCCGTTAAGAAAGGTGAAGACGGTATATGAGGGTGTTTCCCCTCGCCGAAAGCTTCATGCAGATGGGCTTCGCTTTGGCCCTTGAGAATGGAAAAGCTTGGTCATGTCATGGCCCATTGATCCGGCCTTGAAGGAGGATCAAGATAGTTGAACTCACGCGTGGATGTGAAGAGTGGAGTAGGTCTTGTGATAGACCGAACCACTATAAATCTTGTGTTCATTGTCACTTTCTCTCTTCCTTTCCTTCTCTTGCACGTGTGGTGATTGGTGATCTGTCACCTAACTTATATTTGTGCTTTTGATTGAACAAGGGTTAGTAAATGCACTTGATTGAAATGTTTAATCCCTAAGCATTATAATATTTATTTAAACAAGGGTTAGCTAAATGTGCATGATTAGAAAGTCTAAACCCTAGCTTTTATTGATATACCTATTTGAACAAGGTTTAAACTAATTAGTGCTTAATTAAATGGATTAATTTTTAATCTTCCCCTAATTAAGCCTAAAATTTCTAATTGGCCAATTCACCCCCCCTCTTGGGTTGTACACCCGTATTTCATAAATATTTCTAATTAACTTTTTGCAAGATTATTTCATAACTTTTTTATCCTAAACTTTCATATCAAAGGTTTAATCCTCTTCTATGCCTTGAACTTACATTCTTCATTTTTATCAAGAGGATCTCGATAGGCCTAATCAAGTTTGAACTTACATTCTACATTGTTTATTATCTTTGGAGAGTTTGAGAGCTACAACTTTTGTATCAAGCCTAATCAAGGGCCTAAGTGAGAGTTTTTTTTTTTCTTTGTTCTTCTTCATTGTATTGAGGGTCTTGGATTCGTCTCGGTAACAAAGGTGAATCCAGTGTAAGAGAGAGTGTCCTCGCCAAAGCTTCATGCGGAAAGGGTTTGTTCCCTTGAAGGTGATTGCTTGTAATGCTTGGTTAGGGGGCATTGTGGAGTCTCACAAATAGTGGAGAAAACCCCAAGGAAAGACCAAGTACTTGGGTAGTGGAGTTGGTCCATTAGTGAGCGAACCACTATTAATCTTTGTGTGGTCTCCTTCCTCTTCTCTTACCTCCTCGTGGTGATTGGTAACATCTAACACTCTCTTGTGTTTATGTTTTATTAATAAGGGTTAGTAAATATAAATGATGAGTAATATCTAAACCTTAATTGTATTATCTTGTAACTTGAACAAGGGTTAGATATAACTAACTTAAAATTGGCAAACTAATTTTAATCTTCAACTTAATTAAGCCAAAATTTTTAATTAACCAATTCACTCCCCCTCTTGGGTTGTCACACTTGCATTTCATTTGGTATCAAAGCTTAAGCTCTTAAAGAGATTTTTAATTCAAAAATCTATAAGAGAAAAGATCCAAGGCAACCTAATGGCTCCTAGACTTCTAGCTTTGATGGAACCAACTTTGGATCTTGGTCGATCTAAATGAGGTCTTATCTAAAGGGTCTAGATAATGACTTGATAAAAATAATTAAAAATGGCTTCCCCTTATGCAAATCTAAAAGAATTAATGAATATGACAAAAAATTGTTTGCTCTAAAGTCTAAAGCCATGAATGCATTATGTTGTGCTTTACCTTCCTATTTATTTGATAACATCTCATCTTGCAAGAATGCAAAAGAAATTTGGGACTTACTTGGAAACAATTTTAAAGATACATGTCTTATGGCTTTTGAAGATAATGGTAATGGTGAAAATGTGTTTGAATCTCAAAATGTAAATGAACTTCTAGAGTTCTGTGAAAAATTGAAAAATAATCTTAACCTTAAAGTTTCTAAAAATGAAAAACTCAAACACTCTATTTCCTCTATTTCAAATGAATTATTAGAATCAGAAAAAGATTATCAAGATTTATTAGATGAAGAAAAAGAGTTGATTGAAAATAATAAGAAATTGGACAAAGAAATAGAGGAATTGAAATTAAAAGAAGAAGAACTTAGGACAAACTCATCTCATGAATTAAATGTCCTAAAAAAAAAATTAATGAGATGAAGCTTAAAAAAGAAGAACTAGTTTTGGAAAATCATACTCTATAAGAAGAGAAAGCCAAACATGTTTGTGAACACTCTTGTAGTTTATCTTGCACCTCATCTACCTATTCATTTGCATCTTGTGATTATTGTGGTAGATTTGGACATTACAAATCTAGGTATAGGCTTAGATTTGTAAAAAGTTTAAAGTTTGTATGGATTAAAAAGGATTCATGATATAAAACAAACTTGAGTGGGCCCAAGTTGGTTTGGGTTCCAAAACCTCCTACTTGAGGCATTTTCTATGCTTAGTAGATTTAGGGGTTGTGCTTATATTGTAATATCATTTGAATAGTAAGAGATGAGATACATGTGCACATTCTTGATTATTTTCTTGTATCCATATTGTGCTCAAAAGCTATATCTTTTGTTAGGGCTGCAACAGGGTCGGGTTGGGTCGGGTTTTTCAAAACCCTAGCCCAACCCTGGAACCCATTATCTTTGCCCTGACCCGCCCTGACCCTGAGTCAGGGCTGAAAAATCTCAACCCATTGCCCGCCCTACAGGGCTCAGTGCTGGCCCTGGCCCGCCCTGATTGGCCTGATTGGGCAGGGCCGGGCCGGCCCTAATTGACCCTAGTGCAAATACCTGTTAAGAGTGCAAAAAATAAAGCAACCACCTATCATATAGAACAAAATGATCAATAAACAGAGAAAGGGAACAAAATAAGACAATATGAATTCAACAACATGACGGGGAACAGAGATAATTAATAATAATAATCTAAAGAAACATCAATCCAAGATAATAGAAAACATTAGCAAAAGAAACATGCACAGATGGTTCAATTCTATAATAGAAAATTAGGGTCGGGCCAGGTCAGGGTACCCTAGGCATTAACCCAGAACCCGACCCGACCTGAGTCAGGGTCTAAAAAAATGAACCCTGACCCGCCTCAGGGTTGGAAAATCCAGCCCTGACCTTGTTCGAGCTCAGGACGAGTCAGGGCTGACAGGGCCAAACTTGCACCCCTATCTTTTGTGATCATGCATGCTAGATGCTATATTCCTAAGATAGATTGATTCTCTTTGCATCTAGTAGTTTGTGTCTCAACTGTTATATCTATTTGAAAAGGTTCCCTAGATGTCCCATGTTGGCATCTAGTTTATACTTGTGCTTCAATGTGTAGATTATTTCAAAATTTGATCTCTAGATACCTTGTACTCTATTTTGGATATACAATCTTGTATCTTGTTTGTTTGTGCTAAAAAGATAAATTATCTTGAATTCTATTCTAGACATGTTGTAATGTTTGAATATCATATGTCTAGATGATTGTGCTTAAAGATCATATCTTATTGAAAGTGTATTATAGATACATATGTACTTATCTTGCTTTATCTATATGTGTGTGTGTGTATATATATATATATATATATATATATATGTGTGTGTGTGTGTGTGTGTGTGTGTGTGTGTGTTCATACCATTGATAACATGATATATTAAATTTATATCTAAAAGCTCATGTTATTGTGCACAATAGATTACTCACTCTTGTTTCCTTTGTCTAAGTGTTGATATATCACTTGAAATTTGATCATTCACTTAGTATCCTTATTGACCCTTAGGATTTGCCTAGTTGGTGAAAGATATGTTTCTAAGTTTAGATATCTTAGTATCTTGAACCATGTAAGGTCAAATTTAGTGTTTGCTAGATCCTAAGGTATTCACCTAGTCTATCATATGTTGTCTAGCAAAACCAAAACAAACATATGCTCCTAATAAGTAATATCCTTAAAGAACTTAATGTCTTTGGAGCCAATATTAGTTAATATAGATAAAGAAGATGGAAAATGAAAATTGAAACCTTTAATAATTCTTCTTAGAAAATCTAGTAAACTTGGATGGGTCAAAAGAAAAAGCTTAATGAATTTTCAAATCTGTAGAATACATCATGAGAAATTCATTAGTTGTTTCATGATCCTAAAGGTGATTTTCACCTATGAGAAATTATTAAAATCACTTGGCCTTTGAAGTTCCCTTTGAACTTAAAATCTTATTTTAATTAAGGGTAATTAATATTGGTTCAGTATGAGAAATCCACATAAGTGTGTATATTAAAACACATGGTCACTCGAACATCTACATCATCCATATGACATTAATAAGTTCACAAAATAATTGGGGTGGGATAGCCGAGCATGGGTGCCCATTAAAGCAAAAAAAAAAGGGGGTAATATGGATGTTGATAAAAGTGTAAAATCCTCCTCTCAGGACGGCATTTTTGGAAGCTTACATTTCTTTCTCTACAAGCCACAAGCATAGGCCATTAGATCAAAGAGGTGAAGTGTAGAGCTCAGATCAACTAGAATGTTCTAGGTTTTAGGATTTCTAGGATGACATTAAGGCTAAAAGAGAGAGATGGATGGCTGGGATGAGAAGGCAACCAATGGATGGCCAAAATTAGAGGAGGGTGGCAACCCTAGCTATAAAAATGGCAAATCTCGTGTGAATCAAGGAGGAGATTTTTCTAAAAAAAGAGAGAAAGGGATAGCAGAGGGAGAGAGAATACACAGAGAGGGAGAGGAATTGGGGTTTTTCCTTTTCTAGAAAAGGAGTAGCAGAGAAGAGAGGGGGAGAAAGGCAGAGAGCTGGGCGGCCATCTTCTCCGGCCTCAATCCGGCCTCCTTCTCCACCCATTCCACGGCTATCACTATCATCCACCACCACCATCCTCAACTCCACCATCAAAACCCATTTGTTTCATTTTTTCCATTTGCAGCAACCACCATCCCCATTGATTCCGGCAAGCTTGCCGGAATCCGACCACCCTTCACAAACCCATCTCCGACCAACCCCTCTTCTCCAGCCAATACTCCTCCAGCCGTACTCCAAATCCGGCCAAGCCATCTTCACTACCTCCTCAAACCCATCTCTGCCCTTGAAACCCATCTCTTCCACCACCACCATGGATTCCGGTCACCCAGACCTATAAAACCCAAACCCCAATCCTTCGTCTCCTCCGGTCTAGACCCCACTGCAGCCAGCCTCTGCACATCATCTTCATTACCATCACTATTTTCAACCTTCCAGACCACCCACCATCGCAGCCGGCCATCTTCCCTCCTCCAACACCACCAACCACTCCATCGGCCACCACCTCTTCCTTCATTAATTCCGGCACCATCCCTCTGCAACCCACCCTCATTTGCACCTCCATCTCCACCATTAACCCATCTCAAAAACCCTCTCTAACCTTGGAAACCTCCTTCTCCGGTCACCCTTTTCGTGGTCTAACCATACCCCACCGGAATCCGGCAAACCCACCATTGAATCCGGCACCGCCACCATCAGACCTCAAATTAGCCAATAAAACCCACATCTACCTTCCCCATTCCATCGTCTCTGCAACCCCTTCTCGCGAGATCCCAAAACTTGTTTTCGAGTGAAGCAGGGAAGCCTCCCTAATTTTGTTGAAGAATACCAACAGAGAGGGAGAGAGAGAGAGAGAGAGAGAGAGAGAGAGAGAGAGAGCATTTGTCATCTCCGAAAACGAAGAGCTGGTTCGGTTTCGGAGCACGGCAAGCATCTAAATCCAAACTCAGAGTCTATTTTGTCCTAAGTTTCAGGTAATTCCATTTTCTTAATTTCTTGTTTCGTATATAGAGTGTGCCTGTTATACTTGTTTGATTTCTGAGGCTATTCTTTCCAGCATATTGATTTTTATTCATTGGACTCTGCTTCAATTTCCATTCAGTTTCTCATGCTAATCTTCTTGGGTTGTTCAATGTTCCACTCTTCTCTGGATTTCTTGGGATTTCTCGTTTGTTTTTGCTGATTTCTTTAGAAAAGCGTATATGAGAGCTACTCCTAAATCCATGGGCCTTGTTAGGAAAGGGATATGGATATGGGCATATTTTTGATTCGATGATTGCTTTGAGCTGGAGCTACTCTTATTTTGTCTCCTTCAAATTAGATCAAATTAGATCAATCGGGTACAAAGAACTGAAATTATTCTCAGGTGACTAAGTGCAAAATAAGAAGTGAAATGATTTTCATCGTAATGGTAATGTGGTTCTCCTTGGAACTCCATCATTTAACATTGTTAGTTGTGTTTATTGCCTGTAACTAGTTGATTCTGTCAATTGTCTTCCTTTGGATCATGTGGGAAGTCGGGATAGCTTTGGAACTATGAATGTCCAACTCTCTATATCCACATCACTAGATGCTAGCAGTGCCATTGATCCTATCTGTGCTTCTCATGGCTTTGACGATTTTGGGATCCCCATCGATTTTGGGAACACTCTCGTCGGGTTGAGGCGATGACAGACGGCAACCTCTTGAGCCAAAACCCCTTTCAATCAAAAGGGATAAAAATACATAAAAATCAAATAACAAAAACAACAAAAAATATCAGAAAACAACAAAAGCGTTTTTCGAAAAAGCTGTTTCGAACTACGTTGGCTTGATCCCTTTTCACAGGGTACGTAGGCAGCTTGGGATTTTCATCACAAGTTCAGTCAAACTTTTCAATAAAATCATTTAAACCCTTCAAAAAAATCATTTCAGCATCTAAAAATATCTTTCAAGCTTTTCCCAAAAATACAAAAACCAAAATAGGCAAGGATGGTGATTGCCAGGTCACTCGGAGCCTTCTTTTCATTTCATTTCCGATTTTGATCGTGATTTACCGGTTTTATCAATTTTCCGACGTTTTATCGGATTTTGGGATGAGCGATGACGTAGCGTGGCCCCTTTACAGGGATTGTCCTCGCTGAGCCCAACGATAGGCTATGACGATCGCGAGACTTGTCCGATCTTTAGCGGATCAGGATCACTGAGCTCAATTTCTTTAGAATCGCTCCCTGAGTCTATCGTATGTCCCATTTTCTTTTCCCTGGCATTTTGGGTTTGCGCATACCGTCTATTTTCTGATTCCTTTCTTTCCTCGCATCTTTTAGCTTATCATGTGTTTGTCTTTGGTTCCTTGTGTGTTTACTTTCAGCTTGCTTATTCCTTGTGCATTTAGTTTCACATGCTTATTTACATGCTTAGCTGTGACATTTATTTGCTTACTTATCATGATCATATGCTTAGCTGTAGATATTTACCGCTTTTCTCCTTATCATATCTGCTATTACTTGCTTAGATGTAGCTATGCATGCGGATGTTATTGCTTTCCTAGATGTGATGGGTTAGGGGTAGATGCGGTGAGTTAGGATTTGGATGTTTATTTTCTCTTGCCCATCCCCGGGTCATGCATGCTTAGATAGACATTTTCTCGGGGATACTCGTTCTCATTTCACATGATTTTAGCCTAAAACTCTTCAAAATTAATTAAAAATGGCATAAGAGACCAGGTGCTTGCACTTGGGCGAATTGGGGACGCTTAACACCTTCCCCATTCGTCATCAGGCACGGACTTTTTGTATCTCTGGTTATCTGTTGCAACAGAGTATTTCATGGGATCCAGGGCCTACTTCCTTGGATGGCGACTCTTCTTTGTTATAGGTACATCTTGGTTCCGGGCTAGTCCTTGAATCGAGAGGTATCTCATTTATATCGCCACCCATGCTGTGAGTGGCATCATTTCGAGAGTTCCTTGGTAGAGCTCTCCTTCACATTGTGGAGATCTTAGAGGATCGACGTGGGATCTCGTGTCCCTCGCCATTCGTCCTCGGGATCGGGGTCCACACCGTTCTCTCGAACCTCCGAGAATTTGTCTTGGAACTCTGAGAATTTCTCGGAGCTCCGAGAACGTCGCGACAGCACAAAAAAGAGCCGTTGGTTTTTGAATTAAAATTTGGTTTTTGATATTTACACCCCCAAACGGTCATATCTTCTCAAGTGCTATAAATACTCATTCAAAAGGATTATCTTCCGCTCTTGAATATTTGGAAAATCATCCTTAAGCATTCAAAAACACTTGCAACTCATTTTAGCCTAAGCTTTTGTTTTCTCCACCAAACTTGCCTTGCACTTGCAAATCAATTGAGTTTGGATTTAGGCCTTTCATTTGCAACCTATTGTGGAGAGCACTCAAAGGGACTACATTGTGCATCAAGCTTTCAAGAGAAGCCAAGAAAATCTTCATCTTCTATTCTTGTAAAGGTGGCTAGGGCATCATACTTTAATACCCTAAGGAGTAGCGCTTAGAACTCGGCGGAGAAGGAGAGTCATTGTAAATGTGTCAAGGGCATCCTCATTTAATACCCCTTGGGAGTGTAATCGCCTCGGAGCCGGGCATCGTGGAGGTCTCACATAGTGGAAATCCTTAAGGACGATCTTAAGAAGAGTGGAGTAGAGCTTTGCCCGAACCACTATATATCGGTGTGTTCCTTCCTTGTCTTGCACTTTTGTTTTTGTTTGGTTTGGCATTTCCTTTTAATTTGATCCTATTTGAACTAACCAAAATCTAATCAAGAGAAGAAAAATCAAATTAGGTTTAAAACTTAAATTTAAAAAGGTATATATTATTGTTAAAACCAATTCAACCCCCCTCTTGTTTATTTCACCTACCTTTTTTAAACATCTTTTTGCATTATCTTGAACATCTACAAGGTCAAATCAAAGTATTTTAGTGCCTCTCTCATTTCTAAGCAAGGAAGTGGATTAGGCTTATATTTGTATATCTTTTTTCCATCATTTGTAACCCTTTTGAAGGGATTTTTATTTTCTTTATTCAAAGAATATTTTTGTAATTTGGCGAGTGCGAAGAGACACAGAGCCATTTCAAGAACAAGTGTTGGAGACGCGTAGCTTTCTCCGGTTCGTGGCTAGTCTTGCGAGGTGTAGCGGAACCAACTTTGTAATTGAGTTGATTCCCTACCATCAAGGGAATCTATAGTGAAATCACCAAGAAGTCTTGGTGGAGTGGAGCAGGTCCTTGGTACTGACCGAACCACTATAAATCTCGGGTGCACTCTTTCTATCTCTTTGTGCATTTATGGTTTATTTTCATTTGTGTGCTTAAAGATTTCATTTGCCTTTGTTTTTAGCTTCCGCATTGATTTTCGGCAAAAAAATTTAAAACCCAATTCACCCCCCCCTCTTGGGTTCTCATCTCCCTGAGGATTTCAATAATAATAAGAGTTTGGTTTGATCTTCCCCTTGTTTATCTCTCACAATTCCTATCCAGTACGAAGACTAGTTGAATTGAGACTCCTTGACCAATTGGGACTCTTCCTAAACGTCCAAGGATTTGTGGCGACGCCCAAGAAACCTAGGGGAATGTGTATTGAAGTCACACTCTAGCTCTCTTTGGTCTTATCTCATAAGAGTTAGTGTTGGTGATGAATTGCTTGCATTCTAGATCCTATATTTTAGCAATTCTTATCCATAAAGGAGTTTGAGTGCAACTCAAAATCCATGGGCAATTGGGAACGTTTTCTCCAGCTCTCCAACTATTTTTGGCGTGTGGTGGGCCCCACTAAGCTTATCCAAATGTGTAGTACTATCCCAAATCCTTATTCCATTCAAATTTCGCAACTCTTGCCAAACCGGTTTGGGAATAACTATCCTCATTTGGATTTTACATTATTATAGTTATTATTAATCACATTAATAATATGTAATATGTATAATAAAGGAATAATTAATTAATAATTTAATTAATTAATAACTCGCATCCAATAGGAGTTATCTCTGCTCCAATTTGTCCTCAAAAAATTCTCTAATCGTCTCTTGTTAACTATTAACAAAGACATATATTGATATATGTATATATAAGATACATATATCAACATATATATATATATACTTTATTAATATCCACATTGATCTAACGGATCATATCCGTCCGTGCAATTAAATAAAATGCAGAACCCTGATCCGTTTGGATGTTACCGGGTCATTCGAGTTATGAGTGGGATCGCACAGGGATTCAACGGTCGATCCTGTAGAACCCTATGGTGGGTCTCACTGCGATCTCGCTCTGTAGTCTTACTACTCTCGCATTAGGTCAGTGGCGTCTATCAAGACATAACCCTGAAGATGACCGTCAGATCATCTTATCCCTAATCACATCTTGGATGTGCAAATCCTTTCTTCTTAACTACATCTACTGAGTTGATTCATACGGGGGGTGGACACCTCTTACCCCCTTGTCCCACTCATGGTATACCATTTTGGTCAAGCGGTGTTTGGCCTCCAAATGCATTTGTAAAATCCTTTGAAAACATTTCAATGTTTAATAAAACATTCCGACAAACCTTTTATCAAATCCACCTGGCTAAGCTATTTAATAGGGCTACCACTCTGAGAAAATTGTAGATGTCAATCCCTAAATTTTAGGGCAAAGGATTCCTTGTTGAGTATCACTAGTGGTCTCGAGGATTTGCTCTAGGACATAGCTTTATCCAAATGTGACTCTAAAATAGAATCACTATGAGATAGAATAAGACCCTAGAACGGGCTGATAGACCAATACGATCTCTCAAGTCTAAGGACATGTGAAGGGTCCTATCTAGAAGAACAACTTTATACTCTCTTGTCCACAAGTTCTTCTTTATTTGATCTGGTTTGGTTGCGCGATCCAATCGTCGCACCCACTATTCTTGCTTACGGTCCACTACCCTGATGACTGAGATAAGTCACCTCACGACACGTGCATGTAAGCAAGATCGGTGCTAGTTGTATATAGAAAGAGATGTCAAGTCTCTTTCCCGACTAGGAACTATTAAGGCTTGCATAGAACCGAGATGTCGTATCTCCTTGTTCCCTTGGATCTGTGAATCCTTTGAGCATGGCATTTCTACTATGCGACTTAAGGACGAATATGTGTCAATAATAAGCACATCACACACATTCATTAATATAATTACCCATTTATGTAATGAAATAAATCTTTATTGATTAATAAATGTCATTCTAGTGGTTTTTCATGGCATATACTCTAACAAAAAGAACCTTACAAATCATGAAATTTTCTCCTTTTCTCCAAGAAGAACTGTAAGCCCAAGGGTACATCCCTCTCTTGTTTTGATGATCAACAAACCCAAATTGATGGTAGTTTGCAAATGGATTCTCTAGTGTTGTGATTTAGTCAGGTTTCATTCATGTCAACACTTGAAGCTAGAAGAACAAGGGCTACTCTTGGAGAAAGTCAAGTCTTAGTAGTCATCCTTCAAGCCGTATGGTGTATCTAAGAATCAAGGGAACCACAAGTGCAAGAACGTATTTGAAGAGTATCTCAAGACAAGGAGAAGTGATGAACACATTTATGTGTGAATGGTAGTGATAAGAAACATGCATATTTTGTTATTTAAAGCGGTACTACTAAGGTATTTTGTTTGTTTTTTGTGTTTCAGGATTTTTCTTGAATTCCACGAAAAATGGAGCTAAGAAGATGGGAGCGCAACTCATTTATCACAATACCCATCATTTGAAGGATTTAGATCATTTTATGGCCCACCAATTGGTTGGTTCAAATATGATTTGGAAATAATATTGGGGCCACAACTAATTTAGATTGCAGCCCACAAGACGAATGGTTCGGATCATCCATTTGATGGCTCACGAAATAGACCGTTGAGATCATCTCATGCCCCCCTATGGACATAATTTAATAGGCCCAACCCGTCTACGCCGCGGCCCCAGCGAATGAACGGCTCATATTAGCTTATGGAAATTATTTAGATGGAGCGGTCAGTTGCTATTGTGTCCCAACAAAATAAGCGATTTAGATCAATCAGTGAATGGTTAGGAATCAGCCCATGTAAATGATTTGAGGGGCGTTATTAATTTACATTGCAACCACCAAATGGACGGTTGGATTATCCAATGAACACCAATTTGGGGACTTTTAGATGGGCGGTTTGGATCTTTCTATGAAGATGAATTAGGGGTGCAACCACTTTACATTATCGCTGAAATCAAAGTAGTGACTTGGTTTGGCAACCTAGAGGGGGGTGAATAGGATGTTTATAAAACTTTTACCTTTTGAAAACTTTTACTAATTTCACCCTAGTTTTATCCCTTGGTTAATTAACTTGAATTAGTTAAGCTTAACCAATTTCCACAAATGTATATAAGCTTAAAAACCCTTGTTTAAACAACCAACTTAATTAGGAGATTTAGTGGGCTAATTAGCAATGTAAAGATATTCATGTTGGATGGCAATGCTAACTCACTCAATTCTAAATAATAAGACAAGCACAAATAAGAGAGTGATAGATGGAGTGAGAAATCGAGAAATCCCAACGCAAGCGACACAAGGATTTATAGTGGTTCGGCCAACGGCCTACTCCACTCTACTCAAGGTCGCACTTGAGGATTTCCACTACTGAGACCTCCACGACGCCCGGCTCCAAGGCTTTTACACTTCAAGGGAATTAAATGAGGATGCCCTTCCACCTTTACAATGACTCTCCTTCTCCGCCGAGTTCTAAGTGCTTCACCCAAGGGAATTAAAAACAACGGATGCCCTTGCCACCGATCGAATAAAGAAGAAGAAGAAGTATTAGCCTCTTACTAGGATTGATTACAAGTTGTAGCTCCAAGGATGCTCTCAAAGATAAACAAGTTTAAACCTAACCAATCTCAAGTGGATTTTCTCAAAGTCAAGGCACAATGAAGGATTGGTGAGAGATTAACCCAAAAAATGATTCACAAATGGATTTCTAGGGTTTATTAGAGTTGGACAATGTTCCTCTTGTGTTTTGGACCCTTGAATGGGTATATAAAAAGTCCCAACTCCATGTGACCGTTTGGGGGGTAAAACAGTCAAAACTGGGTCAAAAATTCAACTAGCCGTTGCACCACAACGGCTATATTTTTTTGAAGAAAAACATTTCTCGGAGTTCCGAGCAAATTCTCGGAGTTCCGAGAATTCAAACAGAGCTTTTAATTTTAAAACCTGGACCATTTCTCGGAGCTCCGAGAATGTTCTCGGAGTTTTGAGACTGGATTTCCAGCAAACACTGTTTCATTTGAAAAATTTATATCTCCCTCATTTCTCGTCGGATTTCGATGTTCTTTTACTCTACGGATATGAGAAAACTGAGAGCTATCTGTTAAAAATATTTTCAAAAATATTTGAAAATTTTTTAAATAGGTTTTGATAGGATTTAGTTGCTGGTCCAGGTTGTTGCTTCGGAACTCTGTTTTGTTCATTCTTGTGTTGAATCCCATATGGGTTCCAACATGATGGTACACCACCATGGCCATTCACTTATCCATTTAAGTCCTTAAAGGGTATGTTAGTCTCTTTGAAAAATATATTTTTAGGGGTTTAAACAATGTGCCTTGACAAGAAAATATGCAAGAGAGATAGGAATACATTCTACCATTTCTATCACTCTCTTGAACTCTTCTTTTGAGCTGGGATCTTCTATGGTTGAGCTTCCATGCTTGACATCTTCAAGTTGTGGTACAAGCTCCTTGGTCTTTTGCATTAGGTTCTTGATCCTCCAGCTTTGGCCTTCATGAACTTCTCTGTATGTTCAATGCTTGTTGAGCTTCTCCTTGGTGGATCCTCCAAGGTGTGATTTGTCCAAGAATGCTCTAGCTCCTTTGTCCATTGGTTGGTTCATCTTCAAGCATAGGCCAATAAGGTGTGTGCTAGTATGATTTGACTTGTTTAGGACCTGTCTAAAGCACAACACTCAAGGTAGATGATTAGTCCATAAACGACTAATCAATTTGCATTTGTTAATCATCAAAACAAGGTGATTGAATGAACCCATGGGGAACCCTTGGGCTTACAATCTCCCCCTTTTTTATGATGACAAACCAAATTGATTAGATAGGTGGGAGGAACCTCTTATGAGGATTAGATAGACAATTTAATCATTACTACTCCCCCTCAACATATGCATGAGTTATATTTAACAAGTTATAATACAAGAATGCATATGATAATGGATCTAATCAATTATACAAATTCTCCCCCTTTTGGCATTAGCAAAAAGGAAGGATTAACCGTTTAAGCACAATTACATAAAGCATAAAAGATATTCAATGAGAATATGATGCTCCCCCTAACAACTTATCATGTGTTACCAATTAAAATCAAAGTATAATCCAAAGTATATTGGCATGATAAGAGCATATCAACATAGGAAACGAATCGGCTAAGATAAATCAAGCCTATGTTAAAAAAAGAAGAAGAGACATTCTAATTTTAGTACACATTCTTAGGGTATATCTTAGTATATATATAAATCCAATATAATTCTACCCTATGACCCGTAATATAATAATAGATTAGCAAGTTAAAGCTTGTATTTTACTTATCATGAAAGAAAACAAGCAAGTTTAAAGTTTAGCATGATAAGCCCCCCTTTTTCTTTTCTTTTTTTAAAAAAAATAAAAAAAATTTAATGATATGTAATTTTTAGCATAATTAGTGGGAAAATGCTTGAATGGATAATGTAAGCATCTTACAATGATCCATATAAACATAAAGATAGCAATAATTAGCTCTCCCCCTTAGTATTTGTCATTGGCCTTAGATAAACCTAAGATTTAAGGCATGACATGACATAATAGGCCAAAGATATGACAATGGAATACTTGGCCACCAAAACTTATTCTTGGAATAGATGATATCATATTAGACCATCCTAGATAAGTCAAAAAGCCTAGAAGAATATGTCACTAAGAACTAGGCTATAGGCTTCTTGTCTTAAACTCTAAAACACAAACAAAAGCACAAGACAAGCCCGAACACCCCATATGGAGCAATCATGCTCCAAATGAGTGAACTTATCATATGTGAGGTGATAACTACATTAGGAATCATATGATAAGTAACTAAGGACAAATTTACCTTTAAGCTCCCCCTTTGAAAATGAATCATGCAATGCATGAATCCAAAGGGATGTCCTTGCATAGACTCCAAAGGTTTTTGGATATATTTTCCAAAAGATGACATGTTAGACTCAACCCTTGGGCTACAATGACACTTACTCTCCAACTGTCGGTTTATCATGATAAAATGATAGCCATAGTTTAGCTCATCATGATAAACATGCATAGCACAAAAGATTTTCAATCTTTGGCTCATGCTCCCCCTAAATGTGATCATATTTTCAAATTCACGCTTTACTTCCCTAAGTATGTAACATACATAACTAGCTAGGGAGATCACATATAAATGTATACATATTCATGTTTGAGATGTTGGCACAAGGCCAATTTGTTAGATATTTTAATTAAGGTGAATGTACCATCTCCCTCTTAGAATCTAAGAAGTCTAAGGGCACCAATTGAGTGACTTTTAAGATTAAGGTTTAACATCTCATACGTGTAGATATTATCAAACAAGGGGTGATAACTATAGAATATATATATACCAATTTGAGTTCAATTCTATATGACTAAGACATAGTAAGAATGGTCAATAAAAAACAATGTCTTAGAGAGACATCCATGATTCATGAAGGTGAGAGTCTACCTTATGAGAAAGATATGATCATCAAGGTTTCCATGGATAATCTACCGTGTTTGGACACAAAGGGCATGACACATAATGTACATGGTCCAAACATTACATCTACATCCACAACCACATGTAAAATGACAATGCATTAGGCACAAGGTGCATAAGCCCTATTGAAAAATCAAAAATGTGTGGGAGGCACATGTTCCCATCATAATCTAATGTATACAACCACCATAGTGAATTTCAATTTTACTCAAGTGAGTAACTGCCCAAATATGATTCTAGATTCCTATGATATTTTCATATCAAGTCATACATTGAATCTAGATTCACGTTTCAACTTCCCTACATATTATATCATTTTTTGTTTCTAGGGAATGATCCAAGGAAAATAGAGTTTAAAGAATAATATTTTGGCAAATTCACAACTTTCACTCAAATACTATTTGATTGCCAAAAAATTTCCATTTATGTTCAAGTCTTTAAACCTATGGGTTTCTTTTCTTTTGGTTTTTCTAGAATGATGTGATCAATTAACCTAACTCCTAGCAATTACCAAAATGGGTTCAAATTTTAAAGATGTATTTGAAGCTTTAATTTGAACACATGGGCAAGAGATGTTGTTTTATATTCTATAAGGATCAATTTACGGTTTTCACATTGAATGCTCTATTGTGGTTGTCATGTGGATGAATGACATATTCTAAGTGCGATAAGATTTAAATCATAGTGTGTGGACTTAGCAAAATACATATAGATACATAGAAGTCAAACAATATAAGCATATTGAATCTATAGGTTATTTCGTCACAAATGATGTGATCATGAAGCACATATCAACTAGATATCAAAAATAAAATATCTAGGGAACCTTTTTCAATAGATATAACATTTTAGTGTAAGATATCAAAGTCTTGGAAAAACTAAGTTTCAAGCATAAAGACTTTGAATTATAACAAAATGATTTCTCATTAAAGCACAAACATGGATACATGTGAATCAAACAAGAATAGCATATGGTATCCAAAGAACATTTTAAAATGATTTAACATTTAAGCACATCCCCTAATCTACTAATCATATAATGTGATTTAAGTAGGGGATTTTGGAACCCGAACCATGTTGGTTCGAAGCAAGTTTGTTCTAGTTGATGTATCTTTTCTAACCCAAACAAACTTACTATTTGTTACAAATCTAAACATGCATTTAGATTTGTAATGTCCAAATCTACCACAAAAATCACAAGACATATATGAGTAGGTAGATGGACGGGATGGACATGATGATCTACAAGAATGGTCATGATGGCAATTATGTTTTACACTTTCTTGTAGTTTGTAATTTTCCAACTCAAGTTTCTCATTCTTGATTTTCAAATCATTGATTTCCATTTTGAAGTTATTTGTTTCAAGAGATGAGGAATTCTTGATTTTATCTTCTTCTTCTTTAAGGAGTTCATTTTCTTCTCTTAGTGACGTAATGGTTTCACTTAGTTCGATAAAATTATTTTTAAACATTTCATTTTCTTCACTAAGATGTGCATGGTCTATTTCTAGTGACCTAAACTCCTTGTGAATACTAACTAAATTATTTTTCAAGTTTGAATTCTTAGCTAGTTGATCTTCAAGTTTCTTATTCAAATCTTGAAAAGCACAATGTAGTTCTTCAAATGTGAAATCAATTTTTTTCAAAGCATTTTCATTAGATTTCTTAATTATTCCACTTAAGCATAGGATTTCACTTTGACAAGATTTTTCAAGTTTGTTTAAAATCTCTTTAGCATTAGTACATGAGGGTACCTTCTCATAAATGTGTAGTGGTAATGCACAACATGTTGCAATTAGGGCTTTTGTATTTAGTAAAGATAATTTTTTATTATATTCATTTAATCCTTTAGATTTAGCATTTAAAATAAATCCATTTTCAATTATCTTTATCATATCTTTATCTAGACTTTTTAAGTATGTCTTCATATGGATCAACCATGATCCATAATCCGAACCATCTAAAATAGGTAGTCTAGATCCTATCTTTTACGTTGCCAAAAAATTTGATCTTTTAACTCTTAACCGGTTACGGTCTTAATCAAGAGCCCAAGCTCTGATACCAATTGAAATCCAAGTAGTGACTTGGTTTGGCAACCTAGAGGGGGGTGAATAGGATGTTTATAAAACTTTTACCTTTTGAAAACTTTTACTAATTTCACCCTAGTTTTATCCCTTGGTTAATTAACTTGAATTAGTTAAGCTTAACCAATTTCCACAAATGTATATAAGCTTAAAAACCCTTGTTTAAACAACCAACTTAATTAGGAGATTTAGTGGGCTAATTAGCAATGTAAAGATATTCATGTTGGATGGCAATGCTAACTCACTCAATTCTAAATAATAAGACAAGCACAAATAAGAGAGTGATAGATGGAGTGAGAAATCGAGAAATCCCAACGCAAGCGACACAAGGATTTATAGTGGTTCGGCCAACGGCCTACTCCACTCTACTCAAGGTCGCACTTGAGGATTTCCACTACTAAGACCTCCACGACGCCCGGCTCCAAGGCTTTTACACTCCAAGGGAATTAAATGAGGATGCCCTTCCACCTTTACAATGACCCTCCTTCTCCGCCGAGTTCTAAGCGCTTCACCCAAGGGAATTAAAAACAACGGATGCCCTTGCCACCGATCAAATAAAGAAGAAGAAGAAGTATTAGCCTCTTACTAGGCTTGATTACAAGTTGTAGCTCCAAGGATGCTCTCAAAGATAAACAAGTTTAAACCTAACCAATCTCAAGTGGATTTTCCCAAAGTCAAGGCACAATGAAGGATTGGTGAGAGATTAACCCAAAAAATGATTCACAAATGGATTTCTAGGGTTTATTAGAGTTGGACAATGTTCCTCTTGTGTTTTGGACCATTGAATGGGTATATATAAAGTCCCAACTCCATGTGACCGTTTGGGGGGTAAAACAGTCAAAACTGGGTCAAAAATTCAACTAGCCGTTGCACCACAACGGCTATATTTTTTTTGAAGAAAAACATTTCTCGGAGTTCCGAGCAAATTCTTAGAGTTCTGAGAATTCAAACAGAGCTTTTAATTTTAGAACCTGGACCATTTCTCGGAGCTCCGAGAATGTTCTCGGAGTTCCGAGACTGGATTTCCAGCAAACACTATTTCATTTGAAAAATTCATATCTCCCTCATTTCTCGTCGGATTTCGATGTTCTTATACTCTACAGATATGAGAAAAATGAGAGCTATCTGTTAAAAATATTTTCAAAAATATTTGAAAATGTTTTAAATAATTTTTGATAGGATTTAGTTGCTGGTCCAGGTTGTTGCTTCGGAACTCTGTTTTGTTCATTCTTGTGTTGAATGCCATATGGGTCCCAACATGTTGGTACACCACCATGGCCATTCACTTATCCATTTAAGTCCTTAAAGGGTGTGTTAGTCTTTTTGAAAAATATATTTTTAGGGGTTTAAACAATGTGCCTTGACAAGAAAATATGCAAGAGAGATAGGAATACATTCTACCCTTTCTATCACTCTCTTGAACTCTTCTTTTGAGCTGGGATCTTCTATGGTTGAGCTTCCATGCTTGACATCTTCAAGTTGTGGTACAAGCTCCTTGGTCCTTTGCATTAGGTTCTTGATCCTCCAGCTTTGGCCTTCATGAACTTCTCTGTATGTTCAATGCTTGTTGAGCTTCTCCTTGGTGGATCCTCCAAGGTGTGATTTGTCCAAGAATGCTCTAGCTCCTTTGTCCATTGGTTGGTTCATCTTCAAGCATAGGCCAACAAGGTGTGTACTAGTTGATTTGACTTGTGTAGGACCTGTCTAAAGCACAACACTCAAGGCAGATGATTAGTCCATAAACGACTAATCAATTTGCGTTTGTTAATCATCAAAACAAGGTGATTGAATGAACCCATGGGGAACCCTTGGGCTTACAATCGCCCATCGTTTGAACGGTTTGGATCACCTTATAGAACGGTTTGAAGGAGTTCGACCAATTTGATACAAGAGGGTCCACTAGGGTGTGAAATGCCAAAATGTGGATTGGAATTTTTGAATGGACCCAACCACATGTATCGGTCACAAGGGAGAAAGACATGTTCGGTCAAACTTGAAAATTGGGCCCACTAATGTGCAAAATATAAATTTTGGGAGAGAGACATGTTTGGCTAAGCTTGAAGGAAATGGCCCACCAATATAAATGTTTGATTTAATTATGGGTGGACATGAATTACATCAGCCGTTCGTATATATATGCATGGGGGGATATAATGGGCATTCTATCTCTATCCCAAAGAAAGTAGTAACTTGCTTTATATAATCTTGTTTTACATGGCAAGTGTACACGGTTGGTTATATTATTTTTGTATACAAAGGTTGATTAAAAGACATACTTATACGTTCATGGAAAGATGATAGAAAGAATTGTGAATAATAGAAGTTTAACTTCCATCGCAACGTAAGTGGGGCCCACTCTAATATAATGCATGTGTACCTCTTCTTAGAAAGAAGCATGGGGTGACTCTTTCTTACTCTCATCACTCTCCAACCATAGGATGGATCTCTCATGACTAGCATGAACATTGAAAGTTGGATGATATCATATTGTAGACACCCCTATTTTGCTTCGCTTTAATCAATAAAGTAGTATTTTCCTATCGGTTTTTTAGTGTTTTCCCTTTCTGTGTCCGCCTCTTATGTTTTCTCGATCTCTTCTGTCGTTTCCACCGTGTTTCGCATTTTTCCGTCTGGTATTGAGAAGGGTTATTCACAGTAATCTAAATAAGAGAGAGAGAGAGAGCTTTGGGATAAGTTGCTTCGGGCAAAGTCAATCGAATGGGCCTTCGCAGTTTTTTTGGGAAGAAATGAGTGTTGGCTTACTTGGATCCAATATTTGAGGTTGTTCGAGGGGGAGAAACTCTCTTTGATGTATCCTAATGAATCTATGGTTCGGATCATATGGGATTAATTTCTGTGCGCATCCCGTTGTGGCCTCGTAAATGAATGATTCGAATTTCTTGTAGAAATGATTTAGGGGTGCGCAATTTAAATCACATCGCGGCCCATTATTTGGACTGTTAAGATTAACCCACGGAAATTATTTGCAGGGTGTAACCAATGCGCGTTGCTGCCCATCAATTGGACGACTTGGATCCGCCCATGGAATTGATCTAAGGGGGCGCAACCCAATTTATATTGTAGCCCACCAATCAACGATTCAATTTATCATATGGGAGTGATTTAAAGATGGTGTAACCCATTCTCATTGTGGCCCAAGAAATGAACAGCCCGGATTGTCTCATGGAAGTGATGTTGGGTAAGGAAACCCATTTGAGCATTTCAGCCCATCAAATTGATAGCTTGGATCATTCCATGGAAGTTATTTTGGGGGTGTACCTAAACTACATTGTCACCCATCGAATGGACGGTCAGGATCATCCTATGAAATTGATTTTTTGGATGACCCATTTACATTGTAAGGGGCAGTTTGGGCCATACTGGAAACGATTTTGTTGGCATTTGTGTAAATGATTTCGATCATCAAGTGAAATGGGCGTGTAGTACTTTTGAAAAAAAAATGCTAGTTTATGTAGCCTACATTATAAAGTAATCTGAACCATTCATCTAGTGGGTAATCTTTCTCTCTTAGAACCCAAACGTCCCTAACATTTGGTTACTTTTTTGAAGATCGCATATTTTGGTAGCAAGTGGGACCCACCCATAATCGGTTGTTTGGTGTTTTCTATTTGAAATTTAGAAAGCAGCCAAAGTGGTGCATTCTTTCCTCTCTAAAGCATCTATTACAATATAGCAATGAAACCATGTGTTTCTAAGAACATTGATTCGGTTGGTTGAAATGGGGTAAGTATAAAAAGGAGTTGCTTTTTATGGTCAGGGTAGCTTCCAAAGTCTTTCTTTAATAAAAGGAAATTTTGCTAGGATGTTTACAAAAAGCTTCATTCCCTCCGGTTACACGTTTTTGAAGTGGGGTCTACCAATATTTCGTCCATCCCTATTTTGTTCGCATATTTTTGCGAAAACTCCAATTTGGAGTGTCGGCCAAGAGAGATTGAATGGTTCGAATCAATCCATAGTATCCAGTGAAAAAAAAATTCTCCTTGATTTACACGGTTTTAAGAAAAAAAATAGCATTTTCTAAATCTATACATGCAAGATAAGTGGGCCCCACTTTGGGTTTTAGAAAGGTGTTAAAACAAAGCAAGAAACTACAAAATTTTTACAGCTATACCTATGTGGAATCGTTTTTGGGCCAATAATAAAAAGCACTGTTATGAAAATTTTCATCACTTTTGGCATATTTCTACAAGTAGTCCATGTTTTTTGTTATATATATATATATATATATATATATATATATATATATATATATATATATATATATGCTAGTAAAAAACCCGTGCGATGCACGGGCCGACAAAGAACTGTACGGACCACGTCATAGGTTGATCCAAACCGTCCATGTGATGGAACACAACATAAATAGGTTGTGCCCCAAAAATCATTTCCATAGGCCGACCCTAGCCCTCCAATCTATAGATGTTTCCATAATTCCTCTTATCTTAAATCGGATGGTCAAGATCACCCTATAGTTTTTTAATTAAAAAACCATAAAGGAGGGGGGTAAGATAGAAATTATATGGCTTTAATGGGTGCCTTTGTTAAAAGCATAAAGGAGGGGGAGGATTGAAATTATATGATTTAATGGGTGCCTTTGTTAAAAGCATAAAGGGGGGGGGGGGGGGGGATTGAAATTATATGAGTTGAATGGGTGCATTTGTTCAAAAAAGTCAAAAAATGTGACGTGTAATTCTCACGTGATTTTCAAAAAAATGGAAAAAACTCTCTTCTTTTTATCCCAGCTTATTGTATTAGATATATATATATATATATATATATATATATATATATATATATATATATATATATATATATAAGGAAGCATGACGCGTGGGACCCATTTGAAATAGAAGATGCTATGATTGTTTTAAAAACAGTAGCTCACGTTTTGGTTTTGAATTAAAAAACAGCATGTAGCAGGGAAGAGATGGCATATTTCCAAAAGGGATAATTACATTTACACCCCCTCTAGTTTCTGACACATCAACTTCAACCCCTATAGTTTAAAAGGTGACAAAGACATCCCCTCTAGTTTCGTTTTGTTTAAGGTTTGTCCCCCTCAGCTGAAGGTTCGTACATAGATTGAAGGGTTAGGATGATCCGATGGAGCTGATTTTTTGGGCACATCCTATCTATGTCAGGACCCATCAAATGAACGCTTTGGATCATCCAAATAATGTGGGCCCATAGCCGAATCCAAAGCGTTTGCCGTTTGATAGTGTTTGGATTCGGGTATGGGCCCACATTATTTGGATGATCCAAAGCGTTCATTTGATGGGTCCTGACATAGATAGGGTGTGCCCAAAAAATCAGCTCCATCGGATCATCCCAACCCCTCAATCTATGGACGAACCTTCAGCTGAGGGGGCAAACCTTAAACAAAATGAAACTAGAGGGGATGTCTTTGTCACTTTTTAAACTATAGGGGTTGAAGTGGATGTGTCAGAAACTAGAGGGGGTGTAAATGTAATTATCCCTTTACAAAATTATTGGTTTTGCTTATTTGTTTAATAAAGAGTGGTTGTGTAAAAAGAGGAAGAGGATGGACGTTCAAAAAAAAAAAAAAGATCTTCTCAGCGGGGAGTGGTTTTTGGTTATGAGGTTTTCCTTTTTATAAGTGGTATTACATTACATGGAGTTATCTAAGCTTTGAGTTCAATTTTGGCTCATATATAAATATATTTTTTGGCCGAAATCTCTCTCTCGCTCCTCCACTACAGATTTTGGGTGGTGCAATTCTTGCTCCCCATCTCATTCGGTTTTACAGCCCACCTCCTTCTAGTGGACGGTTTTGGATCTCTCTCTCTCTAGATTTTTTTGGCCGAGCAACCCCCCATCCTCCAAATCCTAGCAAAAATCCCATTAATTTTCTCCAAACTCTCGTCTCTCACTCTCCCTTATTTCAAACGGGTGGAACCCTCTCCACGTCTATCACATTAATATCAAAAGTCTTCTCTCCTCATTGGTCGGACAAACTCTCTTCTTCTAGTGGAGCAAGCCTTCTTTCATCACTTCTTGATTGGACGTCAAAACGGCTCATATTTGGCGATCTTTGGGTTTTTTTTCTTTGCGATTAAAAGGGTAAGCCAAAGCGTATATCCAAGGATTACTTACCCTATAGACAAGGAGCTAGCAAGGTTGGTCTTCTAAACCCTCTTTCATGTAGTTTAAATTAGAAGCATGCTAGGAATGAATTTGTGATTTTTTTGAAAAGCCATGAAGATGAAAGTGTTTGCATGTGAAATTTTGAGGAGATAAGATCAGGTTTAGGTTATTCCATAATTTAAATTTTTTTCTTGAAAAATCTATTATTTAATATTAAAATCCAATTTTTGAAATTAAGAGGGTTTCAATCCACTTTACAAAGCACCTTTAATAAGCCTTAGAAATTTCTTGAATTTTTCAACCTCTGAGTATTTTGTGTATTAAAAATCTTAGAAATCTCGAATTTTCAGAAATTTTGACTTCGTTTTGACCATGATTTGACATTTTGAACTTTACCCTTAAAGGGTTAAAATTTTAAAGATCGAATTTAAAAAGATGTCAAAACAGATCAAAAATCAGTGAAAATTTAAACATAACAGAATTTCAAGGTTTTGAAACAGTACGAAGTTTTTAAAGAATTTTAGATTTTCTTTAACGGGTTAAAATTTTATTTAATTCTAGGGGCATTTTTGTAAAAAAACTAATTTTTGAGAAATATATAGGGTTTCCAGAGATAAAATTTGAATGAGAAGTAACTAAGACCTGATCTAATCTCCTGTGAATTTTTCAAGTTTTTTGTTGCTGTGAGATATTTGTTTTTATTTTTATGCCAAATCAAGCATGCCATATTAAATCGGAAACAAATAGCAAAGTGCAATGTAAAATTTTGGAAATATTGTATTGAGATTTACTGCTGGAATTACATGTTTTCACAAAGTTTGGGTTCATTTGGATTATTTTTACTATGTGTTTCTTTGTAATTTCATAATCTGGACAGATATCTTTAAAATCTAAATTGATCACAAATCATCTTTAAAATTCATGAATATTTTACAGTAACTTTATCTGGTCACAAGAAAGCTACTATAAAAATTATAGATTATTTCGATTAGATTTACTATAAGTTTATGTGTAAATTTATAGTCTGGACAGAACTCTTCAACATTGAAAAACTGATAGCAAAACATATTTAAAATCCATGACAATTTTACAGTAATCTTCTCTGGTTAAGATAAAGCAACTATAAAAATTTTAGCGTAATCCAAATAGATTTGATATAAGTTAATGTGTAAATCTATAATATGAACTGAATTTTTTTAAAAATACTTAGGAAAATCAAAAGAATTCGAATTATTATAAAATTTTCAGAGCATTCTATCATGTATTCAATCTTTAAACTATCGAAATAGAAACTTTAGGAGCCATTGATTTCCTTTGTTAATTTGCAATGCTATGATAGTTTAACCACCCAGATTGTGGTCATAATCGTATCCAACTTGCGATCAATCCTTGATAATTTGAGCATTTAAATTATCGTATGTTGTTGGGTCTAAGGTCCAATGTCAACGGAAATCTTGAGAACTATGCCAGGCAATAACATACTATAGCTTACGTGCCAAATTATTCAAGGATGGAAAGCACGATTCCCTTCCATGGATGCAACTCAAGGCTGAAACTTGTCAGTATTAGAGTCATTGGTATTCCTTAGATTTTAGGAGTCGAAAACCTTTAAAGATCTAAAATCATTATCTTCAACAAATTGAATTAATTTAACCCTTGTGTTTGGAACCGTTGGATTGCGGTCTCCCATCGTATGAACGCTTACGTCCCTTTAGGAACATTTACATCAAGCTGTATTTTAGGTTTTTAGGGTGTCCTAGAGTTAGGAGTCCAGCCTCATCACGACTGTAGACACCCCATTTTGCTCTGCCTTAATCAATAAAGAAATTAGTATTTTTCCATCGGTTTTCCAATGTCTTTCTATTCCCGTGTCCACTCCCTATGTTTTCTCGATCTTTTCAATTATTTCTACCGTGTTTCGCATTTTTTCGTCAGGTGTCGAGAAGAGTTATTCAGAAAAATCCAAACCAGAAAGAATCGGGACCCGTTTGATGGGCCCACATTGAGCATTTGGATTAAATTTGGATCGAGAAAGTTAGCCTATGTAAGAAACATTCAAGTTATCTGCGGAGTTTATCATGGATATTAACGATCAAATTTTATAAGAGGAATAAGTGTGCCCAACATGGAGTGGGGTTCACTAGGTTGAAACAGGCGGACCAGCCTAATTATGATGAATGGATCTCATGGAAAATTCGGCCAAGGGGTAAGCCTAGCATTTGGTTGTGGGATTTAAAATCGAGTAGCCCACTAAATATGTGTGGGGCTCGTCCAAAGTAATTCAATTTTGCTGTTCTGTGTCCGTACTTAAAAGTATTGAAATCTAATGGAAAAAGATCTGTGGGCCACCAATTAAGCAATAGGGAGTAATTTAAGAGATGATGTAACATATCCACATTGCAGCCTATCAACTGGACGGCCGAGATCAGCTTGTGACAATGAATTTGAGGAGCGCGAAACCTTTATATGGCGGCCCATTGAAATGGATGGTTTGGATCATCCTGTAAATGATCTATAAGATTACCCAGTTATATAGTGGCCCAATAAAGTGAACGGTTTGATCTGCCTTAGGAAATGATTTAAGGGGTACATTCTAATTTATGTTGCAGTCTGCATTATGGAGTGATCCGAACCATTCATTTAACGGGGATGGTGGGTAGTGATCGTCTATTGAAAATGGGCGCGATTAAAGGAGGTTATTAATATTAGAATTGAAGTAGCGGGTTGTTTCTGATATGAATCAAGATGGGCTATGAATATCAAAGTCACGGGCTGATATTGGATTGGAAAGGGTAGGACCCACTCGCAATTAAGTGGTTGAGATCCTTGTCTGCCTTAGATTATCGCAGTAGTATCCACGTCCATGTGGTTTACGTGTCGTAGGCTAAAATAAATAGTGTTTTCTTAATTACTTGCTTGCGATAATGGGACCTACGTGGGCTAATGAGGGAAATGCCGAGCAGGGGGGCTGATTTGGAAAGCTTTTAGAGAAAAAGCAACAGCCGAATATGAATTTAAGAAACTTGCCAGTGTTGCTGCTGTTTTCTTCTTTGGCAAAGAAGTAGCGGTTAGGGATATGGGCAATTTTTCTTGGATAGTCAGCACAAGATCAGGGAAGCTCTCCATAATGAAGGCATGTTTTCTAAAGATAGAAATACTATTTTGGCTACAATTCTATTACGAGGAAGAGCCAAAAGGAAGCTTAGCAGGTGCGAATTAGAAGAGTTTTTTTTTAGAGAAAAAGGGCGATGATATGTGTCAAGGGAGGAGGCATGCAAAGAGGAAAAAGAGGAGAGAATAAGGATTCCTTTCCAGGAGGAGGAGACGAGGAGAGATTGGCTCGGTTGGAATTGTTTGAAAAAGAAAAAAAAAAGAACCGAGGCTCTCTCTCAACTCCCCTCTCATTCTGCACAGCCGGTCCTCTCCATCTCTCTCGGATCCCTCTCTGTTTCCCTCTAGCTCTCTCTCTCTCTCTCTCTCTCACTCTCTCTCTCTCCCTCTCTCTCTCTCTCTCTCTCACCCAACGCCATACCCCTTTTAACGTAAAAAAACAGAGTGTAGAGACACTCTGTTTTTTTTCTTTTGTTTCTCTTTCTCTCTCTCTCGGATCCCTCTCTGTTTCCCTCTAGCTCTCTCTCTCACTCTCTCTTACAATCTCACTCTCAATCTCTATCTCACTCACCATCTCTCTCACTCTTACTCCACTCTCTGCTTCTCTCACTCTCACTCCACTCTCTGCCTCTCTCACTCTCAATCTCGCTGTTCTTCCCTCTCACTCCCTCCCTATCTCTCACACTCCCTCTCCTCACAGTGGTTATTTTCTTAAAAAAAAAGAGAAAAAAGCGAAAGACGGCGGAGCAGATCGAGCGTCGACGGGACAATTTCGAATTTTTCACTCTTGGACTCGGCAGAGATCTCGCCTACAGGTTAGTACACTATTCTCAGATTTTTCCCAGATGATTTGGCATTTTTTATGAATTTTGCATGGTTTTTAGCATTTAATTAAATTTAATTCAATATTAAATGTGTGAACTAAAAATCATGATCTCCATGAGGGTTTCAAATCCGTTTCGTCCCAAAATTTAATACGATGTTCTACTTAAATATAGTAAAATAACTATCGGATCGGATCGGACATTGAATCAACGGTTTTTTAGAATTTGAGTGAAGAGTAGAATTTTATTTAAAATATTGGCTGAGAAATTACGAAATTCGAAAAAATAGCCATCTCGGGATGATCTATTTTTTGGAATTTTAAATTTTTCTTGTGTTCATCACATCAGAACAAGGTTGAAGGACGTTTTCCGGAGTCATAATTTTCTCGAAAATCGTGTTTTAAAAATAGAAAACTCTTCAAAAATATCTTTTCGACGAAGAAAAATAAAATATATACTAAACGAATTCAAAAATTAATGAAATTTCGTAGGAAACTAATATAATGCTGATACATTCTACCATGAATTTTTGAAAATATTTGGATTTGGTTTGGTATATTATTTTATGCTTTCTTTGAAAATTATCAGATTTTGGGAGACTTTTTACAGACATCAGATCACAGATAAGATTCCCAAAATTTTTACAGTAGCCTTATATTCCATATTCCTAGTTGCTCTAAAATTTTCAAGTGATTTAGATCTTGTTTCATATGGGATGTAGTGTTAATTCATGATCTAGTCTTAAAATTGAAAAATCCGAAATTGATAGTAAATAGTTTCTAAAATTCATGGAAATCTCACAGCATGCTATATTTACTCATATCTTATTTCTGTAGAAATTTCATTGAATTTAGATTTCTATTTCTAGTAGTTTCTGTGTTATTTTTGCAATCTGTTCAATTAATTGTTAAATCAAAATTAAATATGAGCTTAATGTAAAAATATGTAAAAATATTTCAGTAAGCTACATTTCATCATATCTTGCTTCTGTAAATGTTTCAACTCATTTCGAATTCGTTTGCAATAGTTTCACTTGTAAAATCACTCATATGTTTAAAATTGATAAAATCCATTGAAAATCCGAAATTAATTGAAAATCATCTGAATATCTCTAAAGAATCTTAAATCTCTGTCACATATTAACTCCTTAATCCATTGAAATAGAAACCTTAGGATCTTTAGATTTCCCTGGAAAAATGGCCAGCGCATCCATATTCGTATCCCTATTGCACTCGATCTTTGACAATTTGAATATTTAAGCTATAGCACGTTATTGGCTCCGAGGTTACTGTCCACGGAAATCCTGAGATATGCTAGGCAATAAGGTGCTATAACCTAAGTATTAAATTGCACAAGGAAAGAGCGCACGATTCCCTTCCTTGGATGCTATTCTGGGCCGAAATTGGTGAACCCTAGAACCATTGGTAATCCTTGAATGTCCAGAAACTGAAAATCCTTGAAATCCGAAATTAATTAATTTCAAGAACTGAAATCGATTAATCTCGTGTCTTTCGGAACCGTTGGATTACGGTTTCTGTCATAAGAACCCTTAGAGCCCAATTTAGGAATACTGGTGTCGTGTCTTGTCCTAAGTTTTAGGGAGTCCTAGAGTTAGGAGTCCAGCCTCATCACGTACGCTTGCTATGGATAGCAACCGTGCCATAGGTCTAGTTACACTAGTCACTCAATCTTTCCCTAGGACAAGCCTAATAAACTAGGATGTAGGCTAACCTGCATTAGTCTAAGGAACAACTTGCATTTAGATAAGAATCATATAGCATCTTAGATGAAATCCTAGGATAATAAAATCCTCAACTTGAATTAAACAACTTCTCCTAAAACTGTTGAAACAGTCAAATCAGTCTAGATCGGTGTCTTAGTTGAGCTAGGCATAAGTAGCTTAGCTTAGGTGCACCGAACTACGTCGACTCTGATCCCAGTGAGGCTTGGGTACGTAGGCAGCTTGGATGTCTGATGGCATACCAACCGCGAGTCGGCTCTACAACAAATGTGGGGTTTTGTATATTTATTTTATTATGAATTCTTAATTAAAATATGTAGGATTTCCTTGAAATTAGAATTTTAGGAGAACTTTCACTTATATTGAATCCAGATAAATTAAGAAATCAAGATACACATTTAGGATTCACATTGAAATTAGATTTTAGGATGCATGTCACCTAGTTCGCACATTAACATAGAGTTGAATGAGCCATTTAAAATAAATTGAAAAGAGTTAACTTTTGGAATCGAAGACCAATTATCGGGCAGGAATGGTGCATGTGGTGGATAACTCCCCATACCTTCCATTCTCGTAACCAGGTAGCGAGTCTAGATTTCTGGTTAATTATGGGTCTAGATCCCACATCTAGGTGGCGACTCTGTCAGTCTCTTTTGTGTGGAATTCGGATTGCCTTAGTGATCCCAAGTTCACATAAAAGATGAATTAAAATCAACACTAAAAATGCACATGCCAATCGCGTGGGTACGAGAGACCAAGAGAGAGAGCGTGGCGGCTCGCGCCCCACCCCTCTCGCGGGAACGGGTCCCACAGTTTGGCGACTCTGCTGGGGACCACCTAACTTTATTACAATTCCAAAGGATAATTCATTTGAATTTAATTTAACTGGCTCATAAAAACTCTATACTTGTTAGATTAGTTTCTCATGTTTTATTTTCTCATCACATTTTACTCGAACTTAATTTAACAAAACCTGAAGGCATCATAGATTGCGCGAACTTATTGCACACACTTTCATCACTTGCATCTACACCCTTGCATCACGTGCACACACGTCCTATTTTAGGAACCCGGAGTGGTATCTAGCATGGTTGACTGGGATTTCATCACCTGGTGCCTCTGTGCTAGAGAAGCATTCCACCCTTAGCCTAGCACCTTATGGTGCGTAAACGGATCTCTTGTTCACGTACTGATACGCCGGACACTGGTACAGTATATCGAACATGGATTCGCGCTAAGGGAACTCTTGGCCTTACCCCTAGATTAACCCACACATGCATGTAGAATACGAACACATGTGCATCACGTGTGTGAGCCTAGTTTAGGATATCTTACCCATTTGTGTCTAGATTAGGCCGTGGTCCATCTTCCAATGGCTACGATCGGTCCTTAGGCACACAAACAAAGTCATGAGTCGAGATCCTCTCTCCACTCCGCTAGATTAGGATTAGGGTTTGATGCCTTCAGGTAACACTGATAAAATGTGTGAAGATTAAAAACTTTCCCTCTGGTGTTAGGATATAAATCCCATCATTTCCAAAGATCTCATAGGATTAGTCATTCATGATTTATCCATTGAAAGCAATCTTATGCTATCTCATCTAATCTTTTGATCGTGCGTCTTTCGTTCTTTTGTCATACGATTCGATCGTATTTTCATGCCATCCCCTAACTGGCAGGAGCAGAATCTCACAATCTTTCGATTATGCAATCTCATGATCTGATCATGCCTGGTCCAGATGATCCAATCTTACTTGTACCCTTAGTCTCTTCCTCCTCTAGGGGCTACCTTTTTCAAGATTATTTTGCTAAGTCCTTCAGAGTTCACTCTCATAATCCTTGAGCTAGAGGCATTCCCCACGTGCTATCATGTCATCATTGTTGTGTTTATTTGTTTTGAGGAACCATCACTTTACTTCCCATTCCTTATCTAGTCGTATCATAATTATCATTGCAATCATAGAAAGGAAAAATTCCCTGAATGTCAAGCTTACATCTCGTGTTTATTGTTTCTATGTCAGGATTGTTCACTGCTGAAAATCCAGGAAAGCTTCTTGGGTTTGAATCTATTCATGGCCAGTGAAGGAGCTAATTTCCCATTTTCTTTGGAAGTCCCTCTATCCACTTTTTCCTACCTATGGCAGATTCTATGGAAAATTTTCAACTCTTTCATGTCACAGAAACCCTGGCCCAGCTCGTCCAACAGGTGAAGGAATTGAAGGAAGAAAATCAATTCGTCAAAGCTCAACTTACTGAGAAATTTGGTCCAACCACTGTTGTTTCTAAGGGCAAAAACCCGAGCCTCTCCATGGTTATGGATTCGGAAGAACTAATTGTTAATCTCTCTAGACAAATGGCTGCGCTAACAGAAGAAGTTCATCAGATGAAGCAACAAATGCAAACCGGGTATTGTCAGTCCCAAGGTTCTGAACATTTCGCTAACAAGAATACCAAAGTCTAAGATGTTGTTACTGGAAACACTGTCTCTCAGCACCAGCAGGATTCTTTTGGGCCCTTAATTCTTAATTATGACCAAGAGCCACCATCTGAAACTCCTAAAAGAGAATTCACTGATTTGCCTATCCCACGATCTGGCATCCCGAAAGGGTTTAAGAAAAGGGAAAAGGGGATTAACTGGTCACAGGAGCCTATGGTAATCGAATATGATCAACCAAGACCTATACCTCAGCAAAACCCAGGTAGGCAATTCGCCCCCCTCCCGCTTCCACCATCTGTTATATTGCAACAAGGGTTGGCTTCAGGTGATGTTTATTTACCTCGCATTAGGGATCCTCCCAATCCACTCCCCAGGACGTGGAAGGCAGATGAACACTGCGACTTTCACCAAGGATCAGGGCACACCACCGACCGGTGTATAACTTTGAGGCGTGTGATCCAAAAATTGATTGACGAGCGCAAGCTATCATTCCAGCAAATGCCAAATGTTGTGTGGAACCATGCCACACCATCGCAGGATAAGGCTGAGGCGCATCGAAGTTTGAGAAGCTCAGGTCTAGCTGCAGTAGAACAGGAAGGATCCAAAATTGAAAGTATCAGTCATAATGATGATTCAGAACGAACCAGCCTTCGCCGAGCCTTCAACACCAAACAGTTGCAGCAGTTAAAGTTTTAGTCACTTACTATTTTATGTTGAGTCAGTCATCATGGTCAGTACAATTGTTGAGTCCGGTCTTACAGTTCAAAGTCAATGCCTAGTCCAGGCAAGTTATCTTCTGTTTCTCTTTTTATTTAGAGTTGTGAATCCTGAGCATGTTCAGGATATGTCGTCAGATGTAATAGCTTTTTCTTTAAATAAAAATTTCAGTTCCAATAGTTCACTTGTGTTTGTTTCTTAAGTATGCTTCTGATCTTAAAGTAAGACCCCGTCCTCAAATGAGGACAAAATTGACGAAACTCCACTTGAGTCACAGCAATTACTTAAACAAGAGGAGGAGCGCCAATCCCAGCCTTTCAAAGATGAAATTGAAGTGGTAAGCACTGGCACTGAAACTTTGATTCAGTGAATGCCGATGAAAAGTACATTACCCTCTGAAGAGTGTGAAGAATTGATAAAATTATTTCAAGAATAAGAAGATTGTCTAGAAAAGCTACAACCGATACCAGGGGCAAGACATAGATAGAAAGCTCAAGAGAATGAAGAAAGTGAGAGACACATGCTATACAAGGGGCATAGAGCGGAAACAACTTTCATATTTTCAATCAATGACCTTGGTTCTCAAATTCATAACATGAAGCCAACAAATTCAAGATAAGAAGCTCAAGAGCAAGCGTTGAAAAGAAATCATCAGATATCAAGAGTTACAAATCCATAGATGGAGGAAGTCAAAGGACAAGTTTCGCTCTATGAAAGTCGAAATCATGTTAGAATCTTGAAAGAAGAAGATCCATTATCTCTTACCTGGAAATGCAGTCAAGCTCCATGAAAAAAAAAAGAAAAAAAAAAGAGAAAAAATAGTAGATAATCAGTACCAGAGGGACTCTAGTAACCTAGATCAATTCCCAATCTGAACATCGGAAGGCCTCCTTTGGCCGAATAAATCCCAAAATCAGAACCCAACGTCAAAAGAATACCGGTTTGCAAACCCTTTTAGCCTAAATGAAATTTTCTTGAAAACCCATCAAACTAGGGGCATCTGCCCCGAACTACGCGAGACCTGATCCCTACACTGGGGTACGTAGGCAGCTCGGTTAAACCGAGTTCGGTCGATTTAAAAAAAAAGAAGAGAAATTCAATCACTTTCAAAAAAAAAAGAAAAAAAAAGAGGGACAAGTTCCAAAAGAAGAGAAGTCAATGATTCCAGAAAGAAAAGAAAAAAAAAAGAAAAATCAATTAACCTTCAAACAATTTATCTTCAAACTAGGGGCATCCACCCTGAACTACACGCGACTTGATTCCTACCTTGGGATATGTAGGCAACCTGTTCACAGGTTCAGTCGAAATCTTTGTTGAGCTTTAAGCCATTCTTTGAAAAGCCCTATCCGACCTATAAAGTCCTTCTGGTGTTCAGAACTAATGATCTAGGTCCCGAAACACAAAAAGTGAAAAAAAATGATGAATAAGAAAAAGAATGGAGTTTGAAGATCTGGTAGACTGAAAACCTGAAAGGGCGGTCTAGGCAAAATTTAAGATCATTCCCCTGCTAAGTTGAAAACCCGAAAGGGCGGCTTAGGCAAAAGCTAAGGGGATAGCCTGCTGGATCAAAAACCTAGAAAGGTGGTTCAGGCAAAAGTTAAGGCTAGCACGGTCCGCCAAGTTAAAAACCCCGAAGAGGTGATTTGGTCACGGTAAGAGAACCATTATAAGAAGGCTACAGCCGGTATCAAGACTGAAGATCAACTGAAGTTCAAACAAATTCAAGTGACATCCTCAAAACTGGGGGCATTGAAGCTAAGCAATCTTATGGGTCGTAATTAAATCCTTGAGGCATTCCTGTTTTAAGGAAGAAGTCCAGTGTTTACCAATTGAAAAGAACATTCCTCGAAAGGATAGACTTACCAAATAAAACGTTAACTAAGTCAGAAGCATTACTGTGTCTGTCAGTGTAGTTAGTCAATCTTTGTTATTCTATATTCACTCCTTCAGAGCTGCTCAATCCTTTGAGTAGTGCCTTTTATCTAAGTTTTCTCTTTAGAGAGAGTCAATCGTCGTCCTTGTGTCCAAATGATGCACTGTCTCGGTGAAGGAGGCCCGGCCTCGTCAGCTCCCCCGATTGTACCTGAACGAGCTCGAGAATCTAGTCAAGCAGCTTCATTTCAAAGAAGAGCAGCTCAGAAGAATTCAGAAGTAGAAACATCAGAAAGCCCAGCTCTCGTAAGAAGATCATACCCCAAGAAGGCACATTAAGCTTGGAAGAACCTCAGATGCAGTGGTGGTTGAGTCAATTTCTTAGAAAGATGAACCATTAAAATTCAGAATTTCCTTCCAGTTAGTTAAATACTATCCTGGTCAAGAAATGTTTATCTAAGCACCTGTCAAGGGGTAAATCCCACTTTTGCATGTTAGTATTCAAGATAGCCATTGTTCTAGATTACCAATCTCGAGTATTTATATCAAGGTTTCAGTTATCAAAATCCCCAGAAGACAAGACCAGCAGTCTCTTTGAGAAAAATCTTGTTGAAGTTTCATAAAAGTGTTCCTGATCCATTCTTGCTAGTAATGGTTCTTCGTTCCTAAGGTTTGCCGTTTCATCATTCGTCAAAGTCCTAGTTTCCAATATCTTTGTCGGGCACGATCTATAATATCCCCGATTTCATTGAGTTCAAAAAATCAAAAATTCATCAAATCCAATCTTACGTCAAATTCAAGTTCATGAAAAATCTCTAAATTCTTCGTTGTTGAATTCATCAATCAAAGCTATCTTGTGTCTTTGAGCCCGTTTGTGAACGGTGCCTCATTTCTCGAGCCCATTTGTGAATGGCCTCGTCTTCTCCTTGAGCCCATTTGTGAACGGTGCCTCATTTCTCGAGTTCATTTGTGAATGGTCTCGTCTTCTCCTTGAGCCCGTTTGTGAACGGTACCCCATTTCTCGAGTCCATTTGTGAATGGTCTCGTCTTCTCCTTGAGCCCGTTTGTGAACGGTGTCTCATTTTCTGAGTCCATTTGTGAATGGTCTCATGTCCTCCTTGAAGCTTGTTTGTGAACGGTGCCTCATTCTCTGAGTCCATTTGTGAATGGTCTCGTCTTTTCTTTGAGCCCTTTTGTGATAGGTGCCTCTTTTTTCGAGGCCATTTGTGAATGGTCTCGTCTTCTCCTTGAGCCCGTTTGTGGACGGTGCCGCATTTCCCAAAAATAAAAATTCATCAAATCCAATCCACGATTCAAAAAATCCAATCCTACGTCAAATTCAAGTTCATGAAAAATCTCTAAATTCTTCGAGCCCGTTGGTGAACGGTGCCTCTTTTCTCAAGGCCATTTGTGAATGGTCTCGTCTTCTCCTTGAGCCCGTTTGTGGACGGTGCCTCATTTCCCAAAAATAAAAATTCATCAAATCCAATCCCCGATTCAAAAAATCAAATCCTACGTCAAATTCAAGTTCATGAAAAATCTCTAAATTCTTCGAGCCCGTTGGTGAACGGTGCCTCTTTCCTCGAGTCCATTTGTGAATGGTCTCGTCTTCTCCTTGAACCTGTTTGTGAACAGTGTCTCATTTTTTGAGTCCATTTGTGAATGGTCTCATGTTCTCTTTGAGCCCTTTTGTGAAAGGTGCCTCATTTCTCGAGCCCATTTGTGAATGGTCTCGTCTTCTCATTGAACCCGTTTGTGAACGGTGTCTCATTCTCTGAGTCCATTTGTGAATAGTCTCAGGTCCTCTTTGAGCCCTTTTGTGAAAGGTGCCTCATTTCTCGAGTCCATTTGTGAATGGTCTCGTCTTTTCCTTGAACCCGTTTGTGAACGGTGTCTCATTTTCTGAGTCCATTTGTGAATGGTCTCATGTTCTCCTTGAGCCCGTTTGTGAACGGTGCCTCATTTCTCGAGTCCATTTGTGAATGGTCTCGTCTTCTCCTTGAACCCGTTTGTAAACGGTGTCTCATTTTCTGAGTCCATTTGTGAATGGTCTCAGGTCCTCATTGCGCCCGTTTGTGAACGGTGCCTCATTTCTCGAGTCCATTTGTGAATGGTCTCGTCTTCTCCTCGAACCCGTTTGTGAACGGTGTCTCATTCTCTGAGTCCATTTGTGAATGGTCTCGTGTCCTCTTTGAGCCCTTTTGTGAAAGGAGCCTCATTTCTCGAGTCCATTTGTGAATGGTCTCGTCTTCTCCTTGAGCCCGCTTGTGAGCGGTATCTCATTATTCTTCTAAAAACCGTTTGAGAACGATCTTTGTTCTTTCTTTTCAGAATCCATTCGAAAATGATATCTCATTCTCTCGTTGCCCGTTTGTGAGCGGCACCGCAGCAGGATTTTTTATTGCATTCCAATTCTAGGACTTCGTTTAGGGTCTTGCATTAGGTAGTAAATCTTCGCGTTTAGGTTCCGTTTTGTGTAGAGTCCTTTGTTGATTAAAGCTGCGTAAAATGGCTCTGTCACTTTTGCTTTGGTATTCGATGACTACGTCATCTCTACCAAAGAGGGGCATCTGTAGACACCCCATTCTGCTCTGCCTTAATCAATAAAGAAATTAGTGTTTTTCCATCGGTTTTCCAATGTCTTTCTATTCCCGTGTCCACTCCCTATGTTTTCTTGATCTTTTCAATTATTTCTACCGTGTTTCGCATTTTTCCGTCAGGTGTCGAGAAGAGTTATTCAGAAAAATCCAAACCAGAAAGAATCGGGACCCGTTTGATGGGCCCGCATTGAGCATTTGGATTAAATTTGGATCGAGAAAGTTAGCCTATGTAAGAAACATTCAAGTTATCTGCGGAGTTTATCATGGATATTAACGATCAAATTTTATAAGAGGAATAAGTGTGCCCAACATGGAGTGGGGTTCACTAGGTTGAAACAGGCGGACCAGCCTAATTATGATGAATGGATCTCATGGAAAATTCGGCCAAGGGGTAGGCCTAGCATTTGGTTGTGGGATTTAAAATCGAGTAGCCCACTAAATATGTGTGGGGCTCGTCCAAAGTAATTCAATTTTGTTCTTCTGTGTCCGTAGTTAAAAGTATTGAAATCTAATGGAAAAATATCTCTGGGCCACCAATTAAGCAATAGGGAGTAATTTAAGAGATGGTGTAACATATCCACATTGCAGCCTATCAACTGGACGGCCGTGATCAGCTTGTGACAATGAATTTGAGGAGCGCGAATCCTTTATATGGCGGCCCATTGAAATGGATGGTTTGGATCATCCTGTAAATGATCTATAAGATTACCCAGTTATATAGTGGCCCAATAAAGTGAACGGTTTGATCTGCCTTAGGAAATGATTTAAGGGGTATATTCTAATTTATGTTGCAGTCTGCATTATGGAGTGATCCGAACCATTCATTTAACGGGGATGGTGGGTAGTGATCGTCTATTGAAAATGGGCGCGATTAAAGGAGGTTATTAATATTAGAATTGAAGTAGCGGGCTGTTTCTGATATGAATCAAGATGGGCTATGGATATCAAAGTCACGGGCTGATATTGGATTGGAAAGGGTAGGACCCACTCGCAATTAAGTGATTGAGATCCTTGTCTGCCTTAGATTATCGCAGTAGTGTCCACGTCCATGTGGTTTACGTGTCGTAGGCTAAAATAAATAGTGTTTTCTAAATTACTTGCTTGCGATAATGGGACCTACGTGGGCTAATGAGGGAAATGCCGAGCAGGGGGGGCTGATTTGGAAAGCTTTTAGAGAAAGAGCAACAGCCGAATATGAATTTAAGAAACTTGCCAGTGTTGCTGCTGTTTTCTTCTTTGGCAAGAGGATAGCGGTTAGGGATATGGGCAATTTTTCTTGGATAGTCAGCACAAGATCAGGGAAGCTCTCCATAATGAAGGCATGTTTTCTAAAGATAGAAATACTATTTTGGCTACAATTCTATTACGAGGAAGAGCCAAAAGGAAGCTTAGCAGGTGCGAATTAGAAGAGTTTTTTTTTAGAGAAAAAGGGCGATGATATGTGTCAAGGGAGGAGGCATGCAAAGAGGAAAAAGATGAGAGAATAAGGATTCCTTTCCAGGAGGAGGGGGCGAGGAGAGATTGGCTCGGTTGGAATTGTTTGAAAAATAAATAAAAAAAGAACCGAGGCTCTCTCTCAACTCCCCTCTCATTCTGTACAGCCGGTCCTCTCCATCTCTCTCGGATCCCTCTTTGTTTCCCTCTAGCTTCTCTCTCTCTCTCTCTCTCTCACCCAACGCCATACCCCTTTTAAGATAAAAAAACAGAGTGTAGAGACACTCTGTTTTTTTTCTTTTGTTTCTCTCTCTCTCTCTCTCTCTCTCTCTCTCTCTCTCTCTCTCTCTCGGATCCCTCTCTGTTTCCCTCTAGCTCTCTCTCTCACTCTCTCACTCTCTCACTCTCTCTTACAATCTCACTCTCAATCTCTGTCTCACTCACCATCTCTCTCACGCTCATCCCTCCACTCCCTGTTTCATCCTCTCTCACGCTCATCCCTCCACTCCCTGTTTCATCCTCTCTCTCGCTCATCCCTCCACTCCCTGTTTCACTCTCTCTCACTCTTACTCCACTCTCTGCTTCTCTCACTCTCACTCCACTCTCTGCCTCTCTCACTCTCAATCTCGCTGTTCTTCCATCTCACTCCCTCCCTATCTCTCACACTCCCTCTCCTCACAGTGGTTATTTTCTTTAAAAAAAAAGAAAAAAGCGAAAGATGGCGGAGCAGATCGAGCGTCGACGGGACAATTTCGAATTTTTCACTCTTGGACTCGGCAGAGATCTCGCCTACAGGTTAGTACACTACTCTCAGATTTTTCCTAGATGATTTGGCATTTTTTATGAATTTTGCATGGTTTTTAGCATTTAATTAAATTTAATTCAATATTAAATGTGTGAACTAAAAATCATGATCTGCATGAGGGTTTCAAATCCGTTTCGTCCCAAAATTTAATACGATGTTCTACTTAAATAGAGTAAAATAACTATCGGATCGGATCGGACATTGAATGAACGGTTTTTTAGAATTTGAGTAAAGAGTAGAATTTTACTTAAAATATTAGCTGAGAAATTATGAAATTCGAAACAATAGCCATCTCGGGATGATCTATTTTTTAGAATTTTAAATTTTTCCTGTGTTCATCACATCAGAACAAGGTTGGAGGACATTTTCCGGAGTCGTAATTTTCTCGAAAATCGTGTTTTAAAAATAGAAAACTCTTCAAAAATATCTTTTCGACGAAGAAAAATAAAATATATACTAAACGAATTCCAAAATTAATGAAATTTAGTACGAAAATAATATAATGCTGATACAGTCTACCATAAAGTTTTGAGAATTTTTGGATTTGGTTTGGTATATTATTTTATGCTCTCTTTGAAACTTATCAGATTTTGGGAGACTTTTTACAGACATCAGATCAAAGATAAAATTTCCAAAATTTTTACAGTAGTCTTATTTTCCATATTTCTAGTTGATGTAAACTTTTCAAGTGATTTAGATCTTGTTTCATATGGGATGTAGTGTTAATTCATGATCTGGTCTGAAAATTTAAAAATCCGAAATTGATAGTAAATATTTTCTAAAATTCATGAAAATCTCACAGCATGCTATATTTACTCATATCTTATTTCTGTAGAAATATCATTGAATTTATATTTCTATTTCTAGTAGTTTCTGTGTTATTTTTGCAATCTGATCAATTAATTGTTAAATCAAAATTAAATATGAGCTTAATGTAAAAATCTGTAAAAATATTTCAGTAAGCTACATTTCATCATATCTTGCTGCTGTAAAAGTTTTAAATCATTTCAAATTCGTTTGCAACAGTTTCACTTGTAAAATCACTAAGATGTTTAAAATTGATAAAATCCATTGAAAATCCGAAATTAATTAAAAATCATCTGAAAATCTCTAAAGAACCTTAAATCTCTGTCACATATTAACTCCTTAATCCATTGAAACAGAAATCTTAGGATCTTTAGATTTCCCTGGAAAAATGGCCAGCGCATCCATAATCGTATCCCTATTGCACTCGATCTTTGACAATTTGAATATTTAAGCTATAGCACGTTGTTGGCTCCGAGGTTAGTGTCCACGGAAATTCTGAGATATGCCAGGCAATAAGGTGCTATAACCTAAGTATTAAATTGAACAAGGAAAGAGCGCAGGATTCCCTTCCTTGGATGCTATTCCGGGCCGAAATTGGTGAACCTTAGAACCATTGGTAATCCTTGAATGTCCAGAAATTGAAAATCGTTGAAATCCGAAATTAATTAATTTCAAGAACTGAAATCGATTCATCTCGTGTCTTTCGGAACCGTTGGATTACGGTTTTTGTCATAAGAACCCTCAGAGCCCAATTTAGGAATACTGGTGTCGTGTCTTGTCCTAAGTTTTAGGGAGTCTTAGGTTTTAGGGAGTCATAGAGTTAGGAGTCTAGCCTCATCACGTACGCTTGCTATGGATAGCAACCGTGCCATAGGTCTAGTTACACTAGTCACCCAATCTTTCCCTAGGACAAGCCTAGTAAACTAGGATGTAGGCTAACCTGCATTAGTCTAAGGAATAACTTACATTTAGATAAGAATCATATAGCATCTTAGATGAAATCCTAGGATAATAAAATCCTCAACTTGAATTAAACAACTTCTCCTAAAACTGTTGAAACAGTCAAATCAGTCTAGATCGGTGTCTTAGTTGAGTTAGGCATAAGTAGCTTAGCTTAAGTGCACCGAACTACGTCGACTCTTATCCCAGTGAGGCTTGGGTACGTAGGCAGCTTGGATGTCTGATGGCATACCAACCGCGAGTCGGCTCCACAACAAATGTGGGGTTTTGTATATTTATTTTATTATGAATTCTTAATTAAAATATGTAGGATTTCCTTGAAATTAGAATTTTAGGAGAACTTTCACTTAGATTGAATCCAGACAAATTAAGAAATCAAGATACACATTTAGGATTCACATTGAAATTAGATTTTAGGATGCATGTCACCTAGTTCGCACATTAACATAGAGTTGAATGAGCCATTTAAAATAAATTGAAAAGAGTTAGCTTTTGGAATCGAAGACCGATTATCGGGCAGGAATGGTCATGTGGTGGATAACTCCCCATACCTTCCATTCTCGTAACCAGGTAGCGAGTCTAGATTTCTGGTTAATTATGGGTCCTAGATCCCACATCTAGGTGGCGACTCTGTCAGACTCTTTTGTGTGGAATTCGGATTGCCTTAGTGATTCCAAGTTCACATAAAAGATGAATTAAAATCAACACTAAAAATGCACACGCCAATCGCGTGGATACGAGAGACCAAGAGAGAGCGTGGCGGCTCGCGCCCCACCCCTCCCGCGGGATCGGGTCCCACAACGACCAATTGCTATTATTAGCAATTGAGACATAGATCTAGTTACACTAGCTACCTATTTTTCCCATAGGACAAGCCTAGTTACCTAAGATGTAGGTTCACCTGCATTAGTCTAAGGGATGTGTTGCACTTAGATATGACTATATAGTATCTTAGATAGAGTCTTATGATATTAAAATCTACTCAACTTGAACTAAATAATCTCTCTTAAACTGTTGAAACAGTTCTTCCAGTCTAGATTGGTGTCCTACATTGTATATTAGTTTTTTCTAAATTCTTAACTAAATTAATTAAAATATATAGGATTTTCCTCAAATTAGAATTTTAGGGGAATATTCACTTAGATTGAATCCAAATGAATCAAGAAAATCAAGATACACATTAGGGAATACATTGAAATTAGATTTTAGGATGCATGTCACATAGTTCGCACATTAATATAGAGTTAAATGAGCCATTTAAAAGAAATTCAAGAGAGTTAACTTTTGAAATTGAAGACCGGATTATCGGGCAAGAATGATGCATGTGGTGGTAATTCCCCATACCTTCCATTCTAGTAACCAGATAACGAATCTAGATTTTTAGTGACTTATGGGTGGCGAGTCTGTCATTCTCTTTTGCGTAAAATTTGGATTGCTTTAGTGATCCTAAGTTCACGAAAAAGATGAATTAAATCAATAATTAAAAGCACACACCATTCGCGTGGGTACGAGAGATCAAGAGAGCGGGAGGCGGCTCGTGCTCCCCTCTCTCGCGGGATCGGGTCCCACAGTTTGGCGACTCTGCTGGGGACCACCTAACTTCATTAAAATTCCAAAGGATAACTCATTTGAATTGATTTTAATTGGCTCATGAAAACTCTATCTTATATCTTATATACTTGCTAGATTAGTTTGTTTGCTATATTTTCTCATCACATCATACTCAAATTTAATCTAAGAAGACCTGAAGGCATCATAGATTGCGCAAACTTATTTCACACACTTACATCACTTGCATCTAAATCCTTGCATCTCACATGCACACACGTCCTATTTTAGGAACCCGGAGTGTTATCTAGCATGGTTGACTGGGATTTCATCACCTGGTGCCTCTGTGCTAAAGACACATTCCACTCTTAGCCTAGTACCTTCGTGGTGCGTACATGGATCTCTTGTTCACGTACTAATACACCGGACATTGGTACAGTATATCGAATACGGATTCGCGCTAAGGAAACTCTTGGCCTTACCCCTAAATTATCCTACACATGCATATAGTATGAACACGCGTGCATCACGTGTGAGAGCCTAGATTAGGATATCCTATCCATTTATGTCTAGATTAGGCCGTAGTCCGTCTTCCAATGGTTACGATCGGTTTTTAGAAACACAAACAAAGTCATGAGTCGAGATCTTCTCTCCACTCCGCTAGATTAGGACTAGGATTTGATGCCTTCAGGTAACACCTGATAAGATGTAAGAAGATTAAAAGTTTTTCCTTTGGGATTATGATATAAATTCCATTTTTCCTAAGATCTCATAGGATTAGTCTATTCTTGATCTACCCTTCAAAGCAATCTTGTGCGATCTCATCTAAACCTTTGATCGTGAGCCTATTGTCTTTCTCTTATTCGATCATATCTTCATTCATTCTATTAATTGGCAGGAAGAGTGTGTCTCGATCCTATGATTATTTAATCCCAACCCTCCTTTTGAAATGATCTAATCATACTTGTATCCCTAGTCGCTTCTTACTTTAGAGGCAACCTCTTTCAAGATTATTTTGTTAAGCTCCTCAGAGTTCATTCTCATAATCCTTAAACTAGGGGCATTCCCCTGCTTACTTGTGTCATTTTGCTATGTCTCGGTTCTTTGAGGATTCATCCTATCGTTACATGTTTAGCCTACAATCACTTTTCAGTCATTGAGAATGAATACTCCTTGAATGTCAAGCTCATATACCGTTCTTATTGTTTCCATGCCAGGACTGTTCACAACTGAAAATCCAGGAAAGCTTCTTGGGTTTGAATCTATTTGTGGTCATTGAAGAACCTAATTCCCCATTTTCTTTGGAAGCGTCTCTAATCCTCTCCTTCCATACTCATGGCAGACTCTATGAAAAATTCCCAGCTCTCTTACATCATGGAAACCTTGACCCAGCTCGTCCAACAGATGAAGGAATTGAAGGAAGAAAATCAATTCATCAAAGCTCAACTGACTGAGAAATTTGGTCCAACCACTATTGTTTCTAAGGGCAAAGGTCCTAGCTTCTCAATGGTTATGGGTTCGGAAGAACTAATTGTGAATCTCTCTAGACAAATGGCTGCGCTAACAGAATAAGTTCATCAGATGAAGCAACAAATGCAAACCTGGTATTGTCAGTCCCAAAGTTCTGAACATTTCGCTGACAAAAATATCAAAGTCCAGGATGTTGTTACTAGGAACTCCGTCTCTCGGCACCATCAGAATTCTATTGGGCCCTTAATTCTTGAATATGACCAAGAGCCACCATCTGAGACTCCTAAAAGAGAATTCACCGACTTGTCGATCTCGCGACCTGATGCTTTGAAATGGTTGCTCAAGGAAAGAATGATAACACTATTGGGACCAGAGCCTGTTCCTAATCCTTTTCCTAGGACCTTCCAAATGAAAGAATTTTGTGATTACCATTTACGTCCTGGTCATGCTACTGATAAATGCCTTAGTTTGAAATATGATATTTAAGACCTTATAGACATGGAGTTCCTCGACCCTCAAAATCTTTTATCAAGCGCCGGAACTCCATCCTTTCCTTATGACCGCAAACCATGGTTTGAGCAAATGAAGAGAAAGTCTTATGATAATCACGACCAGCAATGTATGATGATGGGTCGGAATATATTGAGCCCGGTCTCCACAGGTCAGGAAATCAAAGAGGCCACAACAGATGGGGCTTATAACAGGGGCAATTTTACTTCAAAAAATATCTAGGAGCTACAAAACCCTATGATATTCAAATACGATCAGTCAGAGCCTACACCTAAGCAAGAACTCAATGAGTAATTTACCCCTCTCCAGTTTCCACCGTCTATCATATTACAGCGAGAATTGGCTTCAGGCAATATTTATTTACCTCCCATTAAACCTCCCCCTAATCCACTCCACAAGACATGGAGGGAGCATGATCACTGTGATTTTCACCGAGGACAGGGGCATAGCACTGATCAATGTATAACTTTGAGGCTTGTAATCCAGAAATTGGTTGATGAACGTAGGCTGGCATGCCAACAAACGCTGAATTTGTTGATAATTCCATGCATAACCATGTTGTGTCGCCTGCCAAGCTCAATGCTTAGAAGGCCCTATACTTGAGAAGCACCAGTCCAGGTGCAGTGAAGAAGAATCAGAAATTGAGAGTACTAGACATGAACCGGCTTTCGTCTGGCCTCCAAAGCCAGACAATTGCAGTTTTAGTCCTTCACTTTTTCATTGAGTCGAGTCATTATGGTCAATCTAGTTATTGAGTCAAGTCTTACAGTTCTATAGTTCAAGGTCAATGCCTAGTCCAGGCCAATTATCTTCTGCTTTTCTTCTTATTTTTTAGAGTTGTGAATATTGAGTATATTCAAGATAGGGCCTTTCTTTAAATGAAATTTCAGTCCCAATAGCTCCATTGTATTTATTTCTCAAGTATTCTACTGATCTTAATAATAATAATAAGACTCCCTCCTCAAATGACGAAGAGATCGACGAAACTCTACTTGATTCACAACAATTGCTTGAACAAGAGGAGAAACGCCAATCTCAGCCTCTCAAAGATAAAATTAAAATAATAAATGTTGGCACTGAAACTTTGATTCAGTGAATGCCTATTGGAAATACATTAGAGTGTGAGGAATTGATAAACCCATTTCGAGGATAAGAAGATTGTCTAGATGCGCTACAACTGATACTAAGGGCAAGACATAGATAGAAAGCTCAAGAGAATGAAGAAAGGGAGAAACATATGCTATACAAGGGGCATGGATTGGAAACAACTTTCATATCTCCAGTCAATGACCTTGGTTCCCAAATTCATAATATGAAGCCAACAAATTCAAGATAATAAGTTCAAGAGCAAGCATTGAAAAGCGATCATCAAATATCAAGAGTTACAGATCCATAGATTGAGGGTGTCAAAGAATAAGCTTCTCTCCATCAAAGTCGAAAGCACATATCAGAATCTTGAAAGAAGAAGATCCATTATCTCTTACCTAGAAATGCCATCAAACTCTATGAAAAAAAAGAAAGAAGAATAATAAAGCAAATTTATCAACCTAGATCAATTTCAAACCTGAACATTGGAAGGCCTTCTTTGGCCGAACAAATTCCAAATTCATGACCAGTGTAAAAAAGAATACCCGTTTGCAAACCCCTGTGAGCCTGAATAAAATTCCTTTGAAAACCCATCAAACTAAGGGCATTCGCCCTGAACTATGCGAGACCTGATCCCTACGCTGGGGTACGTAGGCAGCTTGGTCAAACCGAGTTCGGTCGATTAAAAAAAAAATTCAATCGTTCTAGAAAAGAAAAAGAAAAAGGAAGTCAATAAAAAAAAGAAGACAAAAAGAAACAAAAAAGAGAGAAAGAACAAAAAGAATAACAATTTACCTTCAAACTAGGGGCATTCGGCCTGAGCTACGCACGACCTGATTCCTACCCTGGGATACGTAGGCAACCTGTTCACAGGTTCGGTCCAAATCTTTGTTCAACCTTAAGTCATTCTTTGAAAAGCCATATCCTACCTATAAAGTCTTTCAGATGTTCAGAATCACAGATCTAAGCCTAAAAATAAAAATGAATGAACAAGAAAAAGGAACGAAGTTTGAAGATCCGCTAAACTAAAAACTTGAGAGGGCAGTCTAAGCAAAATTTAAGATCATTCCCCTGCTAAGTTGAAAACCCGAAAGGGCGGCTTAAGCAAAAGCTATGGGGATAGCCTGTTGGATCGAAAACCTAGAAAGACGGTTAAGGCAAAAGTTAAGGCTTACAAGGTCCGCCAAGTTAAAAACCCTGAAGAGGTGACTTGGTCATGGTAAGAGAATCATTATAAGAAGGCTATAGCCGGTATCAAGACTGAAGATCAAAAAGAATTCAAGCGAGTTCAAGTGTCATCCTAGAAATTGGGGGCATTGAAACCAAGCAATCGTATGAATGGTAACCAAATCCTTGAGACATTACTGTTTTAAGGAAGAAGTCCAGTGTTTATTAATTGAGAAACTACTCTTTGAAAAGCTAAGACTCACCAAACAAAATATTAACTAAGTCAGAAGCATCACTGTGTTTGTCAGTGTAGTCAGTCAATCTTTATTATTCTAAGTCACCCTTTCAGAGCTCCTCAATCCTTTGAGTAGTGTCTTTTATCAAAAATTTCTCTTTAGGAATAATCAATCGTCGTCCTTGTGTCCAAATGATGCAACTGTCTCGGTGAAAGAGGCCCAGTGTTGTCAGCTCCCTGTTATTGTACCTGGCCAAGTTAATCTTGAAGGAAAGATCTCCAGAATCTAGTCAAAGAGCTTCGTTTTAAAAAAGATCAGCTCAGAAGCATTTCGAAGTAGAAACATCGGGAAATACAGTTTCCGTAAGAGGACCATGCCCCAGAAAGGCACCTGACGCTTCGAGGATTTCATATGTGATGATGGTTGGGCCAGTTTCTCAGAAAGACGAACTCTTAAAATTTTTAATTTCCTTCCTGGTAGTTGAATTCTATCCTGGTCAAGAAATGTTTATCTAAACACCTGTCAAAGAAAAAATCCCACTTCCCAATTTTCAGTTTCCAAGAGAGCCATTGTTCTAGATTACCAATCCCAGGTATTAGATCAAAGTTTCCGTTATCAAAATCCCCAGAAGAAAATACCAATAGTCTCTTTGCGAAAAATCTTGTTGAAGCTTCCTGAAAGCGTTCCTAAACCATTCTCGTTAGTCATGCTTCTTCATTTCTAAGGTTTTTCGTCTCGTCATTCGTCAAAGTCTTAGTTTCGAATATCGTCATCGGGCACGATCTCTATTTTTCCCGATTTCATCCTTCATTGATTTCAAGAAACTAAAGTTCATCAAATTCACATCGAATTCAAGTTCATGAAAAATCTTCAAATTCTCCATCGTCAAAGTCATCAATTAATCAACAATTGATCAATCAAGCAATCTGAATTTGATCTTCTGTCTTGCTCGCAGACAGGTCAATCATCCTGACCTAGGTTCATTCGCAGCCAGGTCAATCCATTAGCTTTCCGTCTCAATCGCAGACAAGCTAATTCCTTCTGACCTCCCGTCTCATTCGCAGACAGGTCAATCATCTTGACCCAGGCTCGCTCACAGCCAGGTCAAACCCTTAGCTTTTCATTTCGTTCGACGACAAGCTAAATCCTTTCGATCTCCTGTCTCACTCGCAGACAAGTTAAATCTCTCTAAGCCCGTACAACTACGGTGTCTCGTTCTCTTCAAGTCCATACGACTATAGTCTCTTATTCCCTTTCAGCATCATACAAATGTGATGTCTCATTTCCTAGGAATCCGTATAAATACGGTATTTCATTCTCTTCGAGTCCATACAACTATGGTCTCTTATTCTCTTTGAGCATCATACAAATGTGATGTCCCATTTCTTTGGAATTCGTAAAAATACGGTATTTCATTCTATCTGAGTCCATTCAAAAATAGTCTCTTAATTCTCTGTGAACATTATACAAATATGATGTCTCATTTCCTTGGAATTCGTATAAATACGGTATTTCATTCTATCTGAGTCCATTAAAAAATAGTCTCTTAATTCTCTTTGAACATCATACAAATATGATGTCTCATTTCCTTGGAATTCGTATAAATACGGTATTTCATTCTCTCTGAGTCCATTAAAAAATGGTCGCTTAATTCTCTTTAAACATCATACAAATATGATGTCTCATTTCCTTGGAATCCGTAAAAATACGGTATTTCATTCTCGCTGAGTTCATTAAAAAAAGGTCTCTTAATTCTCTTTAAACATCATACAAATATGATGTCTAATTTCCTTAGAATCCGTATAAATACGGTATTTCACTCTCGCTGAGTCCATTCAAAAATGGTTTCTTAATTCTCTTTAAACATCATACAAATATGATGTCTCATTTCTTTAGAATCCGTAAAAATACGGTATTTCATTCTATCTAAGTCCATTAAAAAATGGTCTCTTAATTCTCTATGAACATCATACAAATATGATGTCTCATTTTCTTGGAATTCGTATAAATACGGTATTTTATTTGAGTCCATTAAAAATGATCTCTTAATTCTCTTTGAACATCATACAAATATGATATCTCATTTCCTTGGAATCCGTAACAATATGGTATTTCATTCTATCTGAGTCCATTTAAAAATGGTCTCTTGTTCCTCTTTGGGATCCATATAAATATGATGTCTTATTTCCTTGGAATCTGTATAAATACGGCATTTCATTCTCTGTGAGTCCATTTGAAAATGATCTATCTCTTATTTCCCTTTAGCCTGTACAATTAGTGCCTCATTTCTGTTAAGTCTGTTTTGAAACCAGTATCCAGTCGAAAATAATCTCTCGTTTCTTTAGTGCCCGTTTGAAAACGGTGCTACATTATAATTATCTTTCATTCTAAGTTACGTAATTTTCGCTCATAGATTGAATTCAGTTCTCCATTATTCTAGATTACCACCTCGTGGTGTTTAGAGTAAATAATCGTTGATAGCATTCTAATTCTAGAACTTCATCTACGGTTTTGCATTAGAAAGCATTTAGAATTTAGGTTGCATGTAGTCTAAAGGGTCCTTTGTAGGCAAAATGCTACGCAAAATGGTGTTGTCACTTTTGCTTTGGTATTCAATGACTGCGTCATCTCTATAAAAGAGGGGCATCTGTAGACACCCCCATTTTGCTCCGCTTTAATCAACAAAGAAGTTAGTATTTTCCTATCGGTTTTTTAATGTTTTCCCTTTCCGTGTCCTCCTCTTATGTTTTCTCGATCTCTTCGGTCATTTCCGCCGTGTTTTACATTTTTTCGCCGGATGTTGAGAAGGGTTATTCACAGGAATCCAAATAAGAGAGAGAGAGATTTGGGATAAGTTGCTTCGGGCAGAGTCAATCGAATGGGCCCACGCAGTTTTTTTGGGAAGAAATGACTTTTGGCTTACTTGGATCCAATATTTGAGGTTGTTCGTGGGGGAGAAACTCTCTTTGATGTATCCTAATGAATCTATGGTTCGGATCATATGGGGTTAATTTCTGTGCGCATCCCGCTGTGGCCTCGCAAATAAATGATTCGAATTGCTTGTAGAAATGATTTAGGGTTGTGCAATTAAAATCACATCGCGGCCCATTATTTTGATGGTTATGATTAACCCACGGAAATGATTTGTAGGGTGTAACCAATGCGCGTTGCTGGCCATCAATTGGACGACTTGGATCCGCCCATGGAATTGATCTAAGGGGGCGCAACCCAATTTATATTGTAGCCCATCAATCAACATTGTAGCCCATCAATCAACGATTCAGACTATCATATGGGAGTGATTTAAAGATGGTGTAACCTATTCTCATTGTGGCCCACGAAATGAACAGCCCGGATTGTCTCATGGAAGTGATGTTGGCTAAGGAAACCCATTTGAGCATTTCAGTCCATCAAATTGACAGCTTAGATCATTCCATGGAAGTTATTTTGGGGGTGTACCTAACTACATTGTCTCCCATCGAATGGACGGTCAGGATCATCCTATGAAATTGATTTTTTGGATGACCCATTTACATTGTAAGGGGCAGTTTGGGCCATACTGGAAACGATTTTGTTGCCATTTGTTTAAATGATTTCGATCATCAAGTGAAATGGGCGTGCAGTACTTTTGAAAAAAAAGTTAGTTTATGCAGCCTACATTATAAAGTAATCTGAACCATTTATCTAGTGGGTAATCTTTCTCTCTTAGAACCCAAACGTCCCTAACATTTGGTTACTTTTTTGAAGATCGCATATTTTGGTAGCAAGTGGGACCCACCCATAATCGGTTGTTTGATGTTTTCTATTTGAAATTTAGAAAGCAGCCAACGTGGTGCATTCTTTCCTCTCTAAAGCATCTATTACAATATAGCAATGAAACCATGTGTTTCTAAGAACATTGATTCGGTTGGTTGAAATGGGGTAAGTATAAAAAGGAGTTGCTTTTTATGGTCAAGGTAGCTTCCAAAGTCTTTCTTTAATAAAAGGAAGTTTTGCTAGGATGTTTCCAAAAGCTTCATTCCCTCTTATTACACGTTTTTGAAGTGGGGTCTACCAAGATTTTGTCCATCCCTATTTTGTTGGCATATTTTTGGCAAAACTCCAAGTTGGAGTGTCGGCCAAGAGAGATTGGATGGTTCGGATCAATCCATAGCATCCAGTGAAAAAAAATGCTCTTTGATTTGGACGGTTTTAAGAAAGAAAATAGCATTTTCTAAATCTATACATGTAAGATAAGTGGGCCCCACTTTGGGTTTTAGAAAGTTGTTAAAACAAAGCAAGAAACTACAAAATTTTTACAGCTATACCTATGTGGAATTGTTTTTGGGCCAATAATAAAAAGCATTGTTATGGAAATTTTCGTCACTTTTGCATATTGCTACAAGCAGTCCACATTTTTTGTTATATATATATATATATATATATATATATATATATATATAAGGAAGCATGACACGTGGGACCCATTTGAAATAGAAGATGCTAAGATTGTTTTAAAAACAGTAGCTCACGTTTTGGTTTTGAATTAAAAAATAGCATGTAGCAGGGAAAAGATGGCATATTTCCAAAATTATTGCTTTTGCTTATTTGTTTAATAAAGAGTGGTTGTGTAAAAAGAGGAAGAGGATGGACGTTCAAAAAAAAAAAATGATCTTCTCTGCGGGGATTGGTTTTTGGTTATGAGGTTTTCCTTTTTATAAGTGGTGATGGGGTGCAACAGCGCAGCAGCCTGTTAGCTTCCAACACGTGGCTAGAGGAGGGCCCACCGCAGGACCCTCACCAGCGGGGGTAGTTTGGTAATTACACAGAGTAGGCGAGCTTGAGCCTATAGCTGGTCGACACCTGTCTGGGAGCATTAACTCCCCAACTACCCCAATTTCTCCCTATAAAAGGGCCTTCAAAACTCATAAATCAGGGTAATGAAATTCTCACCCACCACTCTTAAAAACACCCTCTTCACTCCGGCTCATACTGACTTGAGTGTCGAAGGGCCTGTCCGGAGTACACTCCGGGTCGGTCATTCTGACCTCGTTTGCTCCTGTGCAGCACACAGCTCGTCCGGACTCTACTTCCCTCCAGCTCGGCTCTTACGTCACTGCCATATCTGTTAACCGATTTTGGGCCTAACAGATTGGCGCCATCCGTGGGACCCCAGAACTAAAGGCTGTTCCAACCACTTCACAAAAATGGCAGGACGCAAGAGTGCGCGGGTGCCAACCGCACGTACCACCCGAGCCGTGCTACCCGGCAGGACTCGGAGTGAGCGACTCGCCTCGCTGGTAGTGGCAGCCTCCGCCACGGCTGAACAAAACCAGCCTCGCTCCGTAAATCTTAACTCCATGCCGACTCCAGAGCAAGTCCAAGCTCTCTTCCACCAGATGACCGCTCTCGTTGGCCAGTATCAGCAGCTGCTCCAGGCACCTCCCCAACCTCCTCCGGAAGCTCCACAACCTGTCCCCGAAAGGTCAGAAATTCACAGGGGAGGGTCGTCGCGTCGTAGTGAAGACCGGACTCGCCATTCCCCCGAGCAAGTCCGTCACCCCATAGCCAGGCATGCTCAGACAGAGCCGCACCGCCGTAGGAGGTCTAGGTCTCGCTCTGCGCAAAGGCGCCGAGCTCATGAGGAGCGCGCGCCACGGGCGAAATCAGGGTCCCGTCGTCGGAGCCCGGAGAGCCACTCCGGCTCTGCCGCAGGCCAATCCGTGGGGAGAAACAGGTCGCCAGAACATAAAGACGACCCGGTGATGCGAAGGATAGAAGAGATGGGTCACAGAATCGAAGAGCTGGCTAAGGATCAAGGCCGGCCTGTGTCCAGGGCGTTCTCGAGCAGAACGCCGTTCACCGACGATGTGATGAGTGCTCCAGCACCAATGGGGTTTAAAATGCCAGCTATCCCGCAGTATGATGGGACCACTGACCCCGTCGACCATTTGGAGACGTTCCGGACGTTGATGCTCCTCCACGGTGCGTCAGACGGTTTCCTCTGTAGAGCATTCCCGACAACCCTCACAGGTGCAGCTAGGGATTGGTACTCAAGGATCCGACCGAACTCCATCAATAACTTTGAGGACTTCGGAGAAGACCTAGTTCGTCACTTCATGAGCAGCCGCAGGCCAAGGAAAACAGCAGCATCCCTGATGACCTTGCGGCAGGAGGATAATGAACCTCTCAAAGCCTTCGTCAGCCGCTTCAACAGGGAGGCGCTCCAAGTGCCAGATTTGGACCCCTCGGCCTCTACGAACGCGCTTCTCACGGGCGCTAAATCGAATGATTTCCGCCGAGCAGTGGCCCGCCGGAATCCTCATTCCCTGGCAGACCTAATGTCCGGGGCGGAGGAGTACATATCAGTAGAAGAGACACTGGCAGCTCTGGACTCGAGTCGGAGGAGAACCTCTGACGACAGGAACCAAGACAAGCCCCATGCTAAGCAGCGCAGGGACGACAAGGTCGTCAGAAGGGACAAATCCCCTCACAGGAGGGAAGAAAACTTCACCCCTCTCAACACCTCGCGGAGGCATATACTGGCGGCCATCAGCGGAGAAGAGTTCATAAAATGGCCAACTCCAATGATCTCCAAGGGAAACAGGAGAGACAAATCGAAGTACTGCCGGTTCCACAGGGACCACGAACACGATACAGACGATTGCCGACAGCTGAAGGAGGAGATCGAGCAGCTAATCAGCAGAGGCTACTTGAAAAAATATGTCCGGAGTGACACCCGCGGGAGTGACCCCAAGGAGAAGGGTCCCCAGGGCCGAAGCCCTCGGCGGTCTCAACCGCCCCCAGTCCGAAGACAGTCTCCATCGCCGCCCAGTCCACCACCAGAAGCACACGGCTCCCAACCAAGAGGAGTCATTGGCACAATCATGGGAGGCCCGGCGGCTGGAGGCACCTCCTCTGCTGCTCGGAAAGCATATGCGCGCCGGGTCAACGCCGTGCATACATGCAGCAAGAAAGCGAAGACGGAGAATGAGATCTCCTTCTCGGACGCGGACCTGGACGGCCTGATATTACCACATGACGACGCCCTAGTCCTGACTATGCTCGTCGCGAACTGGGAGCTGAGGAAAATCCTGGTAGACAACGGGAGCTCAGCCGACATTCTGTACTATCACGCCTTCGAAAGAATGATGATAGGTGACGACCGCTTAAAGCCTGCAAACTCAGATCTTTTCGGCTTTTCAGGAGAAGTGGTCAAGGTTGAGGGACAAATCGAGCTCCCTGTCCTCGTCGGAGAACCGCCCTGCCAGGCCTTCGCCATGGTCAACTTCCTAGTAGTGAGGGCCACCTCGGTCTATAACGCTATTTTAGGACGGCCTGGCCAGAACCTGATCCGCGCCGTCGCGTCCGCCTATCACCAGAAGATGAAGTTCATAACGCCCAGTGGCGTGGGAGAAGTTCAAGGAGACCAGCCGCAATCTCGGGAATGTTATGCAATGGCGCTTAAAGGCAGAAATGCGACGGAGTCGTTGCCAATCGAACTACTGGACTTGAGGGACGAAGCTCAGGGAACTCAGCCCGCCGAAGACCTTGTCCCCGTTCCCCTGTGCGAGAAAGATGACGAAAAGGTAGTCCAGATCGGCTCCTCTCTTGACGACGACGTCCGGCACAACCTCACCCAGTTCCTCCAGGACAATGCGGATGTCTTCGCATGGGCCCCCACCGACATGCCCGGCATCAACCCGGAGGTCAGTTCGCACATACTAGGTGTCGACCCGACCTGCAGGCCGGTGAAGCAGAAGAAGAGACACTTCGCCCTCGAAAGGCAGATGGCGATCAGAGAAGAGGTGGAGAGACTCCTAAGAGCTGACTTCATCCGAGAAATCCAGTACCCGGACTGGCTGGCAAACGTAGTTCTGGTGAAAAAGGCCAATGGGAAATGGAGGACCTGCGTCGACTTCACGGATTTGAATAAAGCCTGTCCAAAGGACAGCTACCCGCTCCCAAAAATCGATCAGCTCATCGATGCCACAGCGGGTCACGAAGTGCTCAGTTCCATGGACGCTTTCTCCGGATATAACCAGATCAGAATGTATGAGTCAGATATCCCGAAGACCTCCTTCGTAACGGATCAGGGGACTTACTGCTACCGTGTCATGCCCTTTGGCCTGAAGAATGCTGGGGCCACGTATCAGAGGCTTGTAAACAAACTCTTCCGGAATCAGATTGGCCGCAACATGGAAGTGTACGTCGACGACATGCTGGTGAAGAGCCTAAGCTCGCAAGACCATGTCGCCGATCTAGAAGAAACGTTTCAAGTCCTGAGAGACAATAAGATGAAACTCAATCCCACCAAGTGCACTTTTGGGGTCAGCTCGGGGAAGTTTCTGGGGTTTGTGGTCAGCCAGAGAGGGATAGAGGCCAATCCGGAAAAAATCAAGGCCGTGGTGGAGCTCGCTCCCCCGAAAACCATCCGAGAAGTGCAACGACTGACAGGGATGATAGCCGCGCTGGGGCGCTTCATCTCAAAATCTGCAGAGAGGTGTCTCCCTTTTTTCAACGCAGTCAAAGGCCTCAAAACCTCGCCCTGGACAGAGGAATGCCAAACCTCCTTCGAGGAGCTGAAGCAGTATTTGTCCTCTCCACCGCTGTTGACAAAGCCGGAGCCCGGTGAGGAGCTAATCTTGTATCTATCTATAAGTACCCTGGCTCTGGCTGCGGTCCTAGTTCGTGAAGAGCGCAGCCAACAGAAACCGGTCTACTACGTTAGCAAAGCCTTGCACGACGCCGAAATAAGGTACCAGCGGGTCGAGAAATTGGCTTACGCGCTGGTAATGGCAGCCAGGAAGTTGAGACCGTATTTCCAAGCTCACACGATAAAGGTCCTAACTGACCAGCCGCTTAGACAAGTCCTCCACAAGCCAGATACTTCGGGACGATTGGTTAAATGGGCCGTGGAATTGAGTGAATTTGACATCCGGTACATGCCCAGGCCCGCGATCAAGGCTCAAGTATTGGCAGATTTCGTAGCTGAGTGCTCCATCCCCCAGCAGATCGCCGAACCTGAAATCGCCCAGGCCCCAGCAGCGAAAGGTACTACCACAGCCGGAGAACCGGCAGAAGATGAAGCCAGAGCAGGAACCATCCCCATGCTGCCAGTTGAGCATGATTTTTCAATCGCCGAAGCACTGTGGGAAGTGCACGTGGACGGATCTTCAAACAAGGCTGGTTGCGGAGCCGGTCTGGTTTTAACCGGGCCCGACGGTTTCACACTAGACTACGCCTTGAGGTTCGGCTTTCGCGCTTCCAACAATGAGGCTGAGTATGAAGCACTCCTCGCTGGAATGAATCTTGCAGTCCAGACCGGAGCCCAGAGATTGAAAGCTTATTGTGACTCCCAGTTGGTCGCCAACCAAATCCAAGGTATATACGAAGCCCGCGATGAGCGAATGATTAAATACCTCTCCCAGGTCCGGCAACTATCCTCCAAGTTCAGAAGTTTCGAGGTTGTCAGAATCCCCAGAACGGACAACACAAAGGCCGATGTACTGTCCAAGCTGGCCGCATCCGGATACACGACTCTCGGGAATATATGCATGGAGTTCCTACAGGCCTCCAGTATCGAAAGAAAGGCTGCTGAGATAATGCAGGTGGAACACGAGCCCTGCTGGATGGATGAGATCGTCGACTACCTGCGTAGTGGGAAACTGCCTGAGGCCAAAAGAGAAGCGCGCAAGGTGATCCAAAGAGCAGCCCGTTTTTCACTTGATGGCGAGAACTTGTTCAAAAGATCCTATACTCTCCCATACTTAAAGTGTCTCCGGCCCAGCGACGCCACGTATGCCCTGCAGGAGACACACGAAGGTATTTGCGGGGAGCACTTGGGGGGCAAAGCCCTGGCAATCAAAGTCCTCCTTAGAGGTCTGTACTGGCCAACGTTGAGACAAGACGCGCTGACCCTGGTAAAGAGATGCGAGAAATGCCAAAAGTTCTCCCCCACCATTCATCAGCCCGCCGTGTCTATGGCCCCAATTGTCAGCCCGCTACCCTTCGCTATTTGGGGAATGGATATCTTGGGCCCCTTCCCACCGGCCTCCGGAAGGCGCACCTTCGTAGTGGTGGCGATTGATTACTTTACCAAATGGGTGGAGGCTGAACCTCTAGCCCAGATCACCGAACAGAATGTGCAGAACTTCTTCTGGAAATCAGTAGTCTGTAGATTCGGGATTCCTCGCGTCCTGATAACAGACAACGGCAAACAGTTCGACTGCCGAAACTTTCGGAAGTTTTGCTCCGACCTGAAAATTGAGCAGCGGTTCACCTCTGTAGCACACCCACAGACCAACGGGCAGACAGAAGTCACAAACCGAATCCTGCTACAAGGGATCAAGAAAAGACTAGACGAGAAAGTTGGTCGATGGGCAGATGAGCTGTATCACGTCCTATGGGCCTATCGCACCACCCCGCGCACACCAACGGGCGAGTCCCCATTCAACCTGTCCTTCGGAACAGAGGCGGTAATACCTGTCGATGTAGGCACCCCGTCCGCTAGAATTTCCAACTTCAACGAACAGCTCAACGGTGACGGGCTCCGCGCGAATCTTGACTTATTAGAGGAGGCCAGAGAAGAATCCCGAATAAGAGTCGCCGCCTACAAGCAGAAAGTATCTCGCTACCATGACTCGAAGATACGTCCCAGAGAGTTTCGACTTAGAGATCTTGTCTTAAGGAAAGCTGCTATCTCCCAACCCAAGAAGGCTGGAAAGCTTTCCCCAACCTGGGAAGGGCCTTACCGAGTAAAAGAGGTGATTCGCCCGGGCAGTTATAGACTGGAAACACTCGAGGAACAACTGTTACCACATGCCTGGAACTCGAAGAACCTTCGCAAATATCATCAGTAGCAAAGTAGCCGACACACAAAAAAAAAAAACTTTGTAAATATCTCCTGAATGTGAATGAAAGAACCTTCTCTTTTTGCAAATGCCTTCGTGTCTGTCAGATTTCTACACCCAGTTCACTAAAGCTAGGGTACTCAACGTTTGGTTCGCCACGGCTCGTCTCCGCAAAGACCGGGAGCCCACTCCTGGTCCGGAACCAGCCCGGATGCAAAAACCAAAGCTCCTTCGAAACCCAGTTCACTAAAACTAGGGTACTCAACGTTTGGTTAGCCACGGCTCGTCTCCGCAAAGACCGGGAGCCCACTCCTGGTCCGGAACCAGCCCGGATGCAAAAACCAAAGCTCCTTCGAAACCCAGTTCACTAAAACTAGGGTACTCAACGTTTGGTTCGCCACGGCTCGTCTCCGCAAAGACCGGGAGCCCACTCCTGGTCCGGAACCAGCCCGGATGCAAAAACCAAAGCTCCTTCGAAACCCAGTTCACTAAAACTAGGGTACTCAACGTTTGGTTCGCCACGGCTCGTCTCCGCAAAGACCGGGAGCCCACTCCTGGTCCGGAACCAGCCCGGATGCAAAAACCAAAGCTCCTTTGAAACCCAGTTCACTAAAACTAGGGTACTCAACGTTTGGTTCGCCACGGCTCGTCTCCGCAAAGACCGGGAGCCCACTCCTGGTCCAGAACCAGCCCGGATGCAAAAACCAAAGCTCCTTTGAAACCCAGTTCACTAAAACTAGGGTACTCAACGTTTGGTTCGCCACGGCTCGTCTCCGCAAAGACCGGGAGCCCACTCCTGGTCCGGAACCAGCCCGGATGCAAAAACCAAAGCTCCTTTGAAACCCAGTTCACTAAAACTAGGGTACTCAACGTTTGGTTCGCCACGGCTCGCCTCCGCAAAGACCGGGAGCCCACTCCTGGTCCGGAACCAGCCCGGATGCAAAAACCAAAGCTCCTTCGAAACCCAGTTCACGAAAACTAGGGTACTCGACGTTGGTTTCGCCATGGTTCGTCTTGGCAAAGAATTAGGAGTCCACTCCTAAGTCCATGACTCCTACCTGGAGTGATAGTTACGCATCATACAAAAAGAAAACAGTATAAACTAGAGACGGACAAGCATTGAAGAGTTAAACAAACAAAAACTCTTTCCATTCATATGTTGGGGCCTCAGAGGACCATTACAAAAGGGAGTTGGGCCTCCAAGGGGCCATTACAAAAAGAAATCACGCAATCGCCAAAAAAAAAAAAAAAGAGGAGGAGAAGAACTCAGGGCGCCTCATCGCCCCCATCCCGCGCTGGATCTGCCCCCGGGGGCAAGAGTGCGTCAGCTGCGGTCGGCTCCTCGCCAGTGAGCGTCGGTGGATCAGGTATAACCATCCTCGACAGGTCAACGCCCGGATTGGAATCCTTGACCTGCCCAAGGCAGTCAAAGAACCCTATCTTGTAGGCCTCACTGGATAGAAGAAGGAGTTCGTCCTCCTTCTCCTGAACGGCAGTCGCCTGCCTCGACAGGGCTCTCTCCCTCTGATCGTTGAGGGCTTCCGTCGCCTCCTCCTTCTGCGAGGCCAGCTGAGCGGCAAATTCTTCTCCCAGCCGCTTGATCTCTTCGGCAGATTTTTCCACGGACCTCTTCAGCTCCTTCGCCTCCTTCTTCAACTTCCCATTCTCCTCCTCAGACTTAGTTATAGCATCGGAGAATTTCTTACTCTTCCCCCGCAGATCATTGAAGTACACTCCGATCTGTAAAAAATGCAGAGGAGCAAGTGTTAACACAAGCAAACAAAGCAGAAGGGAAGCAAAGAGTAAGCGTACTCGTCAGCCATCTTACCTGATAAAGAGAAGAGAATACGGCCTCTTCGGCCGTAGCCGGCGGCTCGTGGAGAACCTGCTGCTTGTCTTTGTCAAGGATGCATTTAGTCTGAATCTCTACAGCCACCCGGCTCTCTCCAAGGCCGGAATCAGTCTTTTGGACGGCCCAGTTCGGCCGAAAAACGTTATCACCGTGCCTCGACGGGGGCGGAAGGGTGCCAGCAGACGTCGCCACGGTCTTCGAGGATCCTGCGCCCCGGCCGGATGAACTCACCAGTTTCACCGAACTCTTGGGCTTGGGCTGGGGCGGTGCGTCCTGGGTCGGAGCCGGACTCGCCGTCTCTGGAGCCTTCCTTTTCTGGCCCTGACGGACAGTCCCGAAGGCCCCCTTCCTCATCTTATCCACTAGCGACTGCTGCTGCATCTCTGAAAGATAGCCAAAAACGAAACCAGTCAGGGACAAAAACAAAAAACAAAAAAAACAAAGGGGCGGAGAGACGAATTTTAAAGGAGGCTATCTACGTACGTGCCCGGGTCGCAGTACTAAGGCCCAACCCAACCAAAACCTCTTCCCCTTGGAAGTCTGAACAATCAACAGGCCCCTCACGGTCCAGCACATCCCGAAGTAGAGCGAGGGTTCTCGCATCTTCACCCTCGAGAAACGGTTTGCGACTCATCGCGACTGTATCCGGGGTTCCCCATTTCAAAGGGACCGGCCAAGGCTCGCTGGACTCCGTGTCCTCAACATAAAAGAACCTGTTCCTCCACAGGTGTATGGAGGTGGGAATGCCAGTGATCATTTTTATCTCCGGACGCTGGCTAATGTAAATCCAACCCCCACCCTTGTGCTTCTTCAATTGCGCACACGCGCGGAACAACGGTACTGACAAGTCCCTCCGAAGCCGGCCCCGAATGAGGTATACAAACCCCGTAAGCAGCCTCCACGAGTTCGGCGCCACTTGGCCGGAGCTAGCCCGTAATGCTGAAGCACCGAAGCGAAGAAGGGGTGTAGAGGAAATCGGAGTCCGGCCCTCAGTGACTCGTCATATATACAAATGTCGGAGCTCTCGTTACAGGCTCTATCTCCCTCCATCGCCTCCCTCAGTCCAAACCTGGATGGGATGCAGTACTTATCCCTAATCACTGCCATGGCGGACTCATCCAGGTAGTTCTCCTCATTGAGAGCCTGTATGTTGTAGGTAGGGTTGGCATCCATACGGGCCCGTGCTACGACCTCAACGGCCCGGCCTGGTTGAAACGTTGTGGACGCCTCGCCGGCGTCACTACCAACACTCCCCCCTTGTGGAACGTAACTATCCGTTAGAAGCGGAGCGGTGTTCAGGTCTAATATCGCCTCGTCCTCCCCCTCCTCATCACTACCTATAACAGTCACACTCGCCATTTTCGGGGCCGGTGACCAAGTAGGCCTATCCTCGATCCTAATCAACGATCTAGACCCTGAACTACTAGAAGACGATTCCCCCGAACCGGACTCAGAACTAGAGCTACTAGACATGAAAGCAGGAAAAGAAATGAATGAGACGCGCTCAAGAAAAATTACCGGATCACACTGAATGCTCCCGAATCCACCGCCGTTCACAAAAACTACACGGCCCGAACTGACCCTCGCCGAACTGGACTTCGCCGAACCGACAGAGGAAAAAGAAGGGAGAAGGAGGAAAAGTAAAAAGTGAAAGGGAGAAGGCAAAACCCACTCTTATATAGATTTCTCTGAGGCGGTTTGCATTAAATGAAGGGCGCACGTCTCGAGGACGCCCGAGGGGTGCCACGTGTCTCGTATTAACGGCGGGCACAACTTTCGAGATAAGTTCCAAGCAGCCCGCCCCAAGCCGGACTGGATATAAGGCGTTTCGCAAAACGACAAAAGCAGCCCGGCCCAAGCCGGACTGGATATGACGCGTTTCGCTAAACGACAAAAGCAGCCCGGCCCAAGCCGGACTGGATATGACGCGTTTCGCTAAACGACAAAAGGCAGCCCGGCCCAAGCCGGACTGGATATGACGCGTTTCACAAAACGACAAAAATTAGTCCGGCCCAAGCCGGACTGGATCGCTAAACGACAAAAGGCAGTCCGGCCCAAGCCGGACTGGATATGACGCGTTTCACAAAACGACAAAAATTAGTCCGGCCCAAGCCGGACTGGATCGCTAAACGACAAAAGGCAGTCCGGCCCAAGCCGGACTGGATATGACGCGTTTCACAAAACGACAAAAATCAGTCCGGCGCAAGCCGGACTGGGTCGCTAAACGACAAAAGGCAGTCCGGCCCAAGCCGGACTGGATATGACGCGTTTCGCTAAACGACAAAAGGCAGTCCGGCCCAAGCCGGACTGGATATGACGCGTTTCACAAAACGACAAAAATCAGTCCGGCCCAAGCCGGACTGGGTCGCTAAACGACAAAAGGCAGTCCGGCCCAAGCCGGACTGGATATGACGCGTTTCGCAAAACGACAAAAATCAGTCCGGCCTAAGCCGGACTGGGTCGCTAAACGACAAAGATTAGCCCGGACTGCCTTCGATTTCCGGACTGCCACAAAATCCGGACTGCTCCATTTTCCGGACTGCTTCAGATTCCGGACTGCCTCCAAATTCCGGACTGCCTCTAAAATCCGGACTGCCTCCGATTTCCGGACTGCTCCATTTTCCGGACTGCCTCCAGATTCCGGACTGCCTCCGATTTCCGGACTGCCACAAAATCCGGACTGCTTCAGATTCCGGACTGCCTCTAAAATCCGGACTGCCTCTAAAATCCGGACTGCCTTCGATTTCCGGACTGCCACAAAATCCGGACTGCTCCATTTTCCGGACTGCTTCAGATTCCGGACTGCCTCTAAAATCCGGACTGCCTCTAAAATCCGGACTGCCTCTAAAATCCGGACTGCCTCCGATTTCCGGACTGCTCCATTTTCCGGACTGCCTCCAATTCCCGGACTGCCCCATTTTCCGGACTGCTTCAGATTCCGGACTGCCTCCAAATTCCGGACTGCTTCAGATTCCGGACTGCCTCCAGATTCAGGACAAGCCTCGACCACTCTCGATCGGAAGCGTACCCCACCATATTTCCCCAAGTCACCATAATAACTTGGAGAACTGGGGGGCAACTGATGGGGTGCAACAGCGCAGCAGCCTGTTAGCTTCCAACACGTGGCTAGAGGAGGGCCCACCGCAGGACCCTCACCAGCGGGGGTAGTTTGGTAATTACACAGAGTAGGCGAGCTTGAGCCTATAGCTGGTCGACACCTGTCTGGGAGCATTAACTCCCCAACTACCCCAATTTCTCCCTATAAAAGGGCCTTCAAAACTCATAAATCAGGGTAATGAAATTCTCACCCACCACTCTTAAAAACACCCTCTTCACTCCGGCTCATACTGACTTGAGTGTCGAAGGGCCTGTCCGGAGTACACTCCGGGTCGGTCATTCTGGCCTCGTTTGCTCCTGTGCAGCACACAGCTCGTCCGGACTCTACTTCCCTCCAGCTCGGCTCTTACGTCACTGCCATATCTGTTAACCGATTTTGGGCCTAACAAGTGGTATTACATTACATGGAGTTATCTAAGCTTTGAGTTCAATTTTGGCCTTATATATATATATATATATATATATATATATATATATATATATAGAGAGAGAGAGAGAGAGAGAGAGAGAGAGAGAGAATTTATATGATGGGTGGCCGTGAAAACATGTGAAGTCTAAAAAAAGTAGGTACGATCCACTTTTTTTTATGATCCAAACCGTTCATCTGTTTGGGCACAACTTAAATAGGTTGTGCCCAAAAAAACATTTCCATAGGATGATCCTAGCCCTCCGATCTGTAGAAGATTCCATAAATGATTTTTGGAAATCTCCATTTTCAGATCAGTTCAGATCGGAGGGTTAGGATCATCCTATGGAAATGATTTTTGGGGCACAACCTATTTACGTTGTGCCCAAACAAATGAACGGTTTGGATCATCAAAAAAAGTGGGCCGTACCTACTTTTTTAGACTTCATGTGTTTTTACAGCCACCCATCATATAAATTTTCTCTCTCTCTCTCTCTCTCTCTCTATATATATATATATATATATATATATATATATATATATATATATATATATATATATATATATATGAGAATAGAGTTCCTGAGGGTACCCTCGTATAAGCTTATATGAGGTGGCTCTCACAAAACATAAGGGGCTCACATTGTTAGGATGATCCGAAGCATTCATTTGAAAGGCACCATCACAGATAGGTTGTGTACAAAAAATCAGCTCCATTGGATCATCCTAACCCCTCCAAAAGTGAGGGCAAAAATGGGCAGATTTGTGGACAAAACGTGTCTATCCATTTTTGCCCCCACTTTTGGAGGGGTTAGGATGATCCAATGGAGCTGATTTTTTGTACACACCATATCTATGATGGGGCCTTTCAAATGAATGCTTCGGATCATCCTAACAATGTGAGCCCCTTATGTTTTGTGAGAGACACCTCATATAAGCTATATGAGGGCACCCTCAGGAACTCTATTCTCTCTCTCTCTCTCTCTCTCTCTATATATATATATATATATATATATATATATATATATATATATATTGGCCAAAATCTCTCTCTCGCTCCTCCAGTACAGATTTTGGGTGCTGCAACTCTTGCTCCCCATCTCATACGGTTTTACAGCCCTCCTCCCTCTCGTGGACGATTTTGGATCTCTCTCTAGATTTTTTTGGCAGAGCAACCCATCCTCGAAATACTAGCAAAAATCCCATTAATTTTCTCTAAACTCTCGTCTCTCACTCTCCCTTATTTCAAATGAGTGGAACCCTCTCCACTTCTATCAAATTAATATCAAAAGTCTTCTCTCCTCATTGGTCGGACAAACTCTCTTCTTCTAGTGGAGCAAGCTTTCTTTCATCATTTCTTGATTGGACGTCAAAACGGCTCATATTTGGCGATCTTTGGGTTTTTTTTCTTTGCGATTAAAAGGGTAAGCCAAAGTGTATATCCAAGGATTAGTCACCCTAGAGACAAGGAGAGCTAGTAATGTTGGTCTTCTAAACCCTCTTTCATGTCGTTTATACTAGAAGCATGCTAGGAATGAATTTGTGACTTTTTTGAAAAGTTATGAAGATGAAAGTGTTTGCATGTAAACTTTTGAGGAGATAAGAGCAGGTTTAAGTTATTTCATAATCTAAAATTTTTTCTTGAAAAATTTATTTTTTAATATTAAAATCCAATTATTGAAATTAAGAGGGTTTCAATCCACTTTAAAAAGCACCTTTAATAAGCCTTAGAAATTTCTTGAATTTTTCAACCTCTGAGTCTTTTGTGTATTAAAAATCTTACAAATCTGGAATTTTCAAAAATTTTGACTTCGTTTCGACAACGATTTGACCTTTTGAACTTTACCCTTAAAGGGGTAAAATTCCAAAGATCGAATTTAAAAATATATCAAAACAGATCAAAAATCAATGAAAATTTAAACATAATAGAATTTTAAGGTTTTGAAACAGTAAGAAGATTTTAAAGAATTTTGGATTTTCTTTAAGGGGTTTAAAAATTTATTTAATTCAAGGGGCATCTTTGTTAAAAACTAATTTTTGAGAAATATATAGGGTTTCCAGAGATAAATTTTGGATGAGAAGTAACTAGGACCTAATATAATCTTCTATGAATTTTAGAAGATCTTTTGTTGCTGTTAGATATTTGTTTATGATTTTTATGCCAAATCAAGCATGTCGTATTCAATCGGACAAAAATAGCAAATTGCAATGTAAAATTCTAGAAATATTATATTGTGATTTTCTAATGGAATTACATGTTTTAACAAAGTTTGGATTAATTTGGATTACTTGTAGTATGTGTTTCTTTGTAATTTCATAATCTGAATAGATAACTTTAAAATCAAAAATTGATAGTAAATCATCTTTACAATCCATGCATATTTACAGTAACCTTATCTGGTCAAGCGAAAGCAACTGTAAATATTACAGCTTATTTTGATTAGATTTGCTATAAGTTTATGTGTAAATTTATAGTCTGGACATAACTCTTCAACATTAGAAAACTGATAGGAAAACGTATTTAAAATCCATGAAAATTTTACCGTAATCTTTTCTGGTCAAGAGAAAGCTACTGTAATTATTTTAGCTTAATCCAAATAGATTTGATATAAGTTGATGTGTAAATCTATAATCTGAATTGAATTTTTTTTAAATACTTAAGAAAATCAAAATAAATTCAAATTGTTACAAAAATTTCCAGAGCATTCTATCATGTATTCAATTTTTAAACTATCGAAATAGAAACTTTAGGAGCCATTGATTTTCTTTGTTAATTTGCAATGCTATGATAGTTCAACCACCCAGATTGTGTTCATAATCATATCCAACTTGCGATCAATCATTGATAATTTGAGCATTTAAACTATCGTATGTTGTTGGCTCCGAGGTCCAATGTCCACGAAAATCCTGAGAACTATGCCAGGCAATAACATACTATAACTTACGTGCCAAATTATGCAAGGATGGAAAGCACGATTCCCTTCCATGGATGCAACTCAAGGCTGAAACTTGCCAGTATTAGAGCCATTGGTATTCCTTAGATTTTAGGAGTCGGAAACCTTTAAAGATCTGAAATCATTATCTTCAACAAAATGAATTAATTTAACCATTGTGTTTGGAACCGTTGGATTGCGGTCTCCCATCGTAGGAACCCTTAGGGCCCTTTAGGAACATTTACGTGAAGTGATGTTTTAGGTTTTAGGGTGTCCTAAAGTTAGGAGTCCAGCCTCATTACGACCGATTACTATTATTAGCAATTGAGTCATATATCTAATTACACTAGTTACCCATTTTTCCCATAGGACAAGCCTAGTTACCTAGGATGTAGGTTCACCAGCATTAGTCTAAGGGATGTCTTGCACTTAGATATGACCATATAGCATCTTAGATGGAGTCCTAGGATAATAAAATCTACTCAACTTAAACTAAATAATCTCTCCTAAACTGTTGAAACAGTCCTTCCAGTCTAGATTAGTGTCCTACATGTCTTAGACATGGCTTAGTTCAGGCACCGAACTATGATCGACTCTGATTCCAGTGAGGCTTGGATACGTAGGTAGCTTTGGATGCCTTTAATGGCATACCAAGCACGAGTCGGCCCACCACAAATGGCGGGCTTTTGTATATTAGTTTTTCTAAAATTCTTAACTAAATTAATTAAAATATATAAGATTTTCCTCAAATTAGAATTTTAGGAGAACATTCACTTAGATTGAATCCAAACAAATCCAGAAAATCAAGATACACATTAGGGAATACATTGGAATTAGATTTTATGATGCATGTCACATAGTTCGCACATTAATATAGAGTTAAATGAGCCATTTAAAAGAAATTCAAGAGAGTTAACTTTTGAAAATGAAGACCGGATTATCAGGCAAGAATGGTGCATGTGGTGCTAATTTCCCATACCTTCCATTCTCGTAATCAGGTAACGAATCTAGCTTTTTAGTCACTTATGGGTCCTAGATCTCTCATCTAAGTGGCGACTCTGTCTTTCTCGTTTGCGTAAAATTCGGATTGCTTTAGTGATCCCAAGTTCACTGAAAAGATGAATTAAATCAATAATAAAAAACACACGCCATTCGCGTGAGTACGAGAGACTAAGAGAGCGGGAGGCGGCTCGCGGTATTTAGTCATGGTAGTTCTCTTTGGAATACATGTGTCGATAGTGTTATCACTTGATAGTTACATCCTTAGAGTCCTTGGATTCTTCTCTTAAAGTCATATAAGATTACATTATGTAGGGAAAGTTAACAATAAGTTTAGATTCAACATGTAAAACTCACTTGAGTAAAAATTAAAAATTTCATTTGAATCTAGTACCTTATTTGGGCATCTACACATTATGGTGGTTGGTACACTATACTTTGTATTTAGAACACTTGTCTCCCATACACTTTGGTTTTCCATGGGATTATGCACTTTGTGCTTAATGCCTTGTCATTACATAGGTGGTTGTGGATGTAGGATGTAGATGTTTAGAATATGTACTTCATTTGTCATGTTCTTATGTTCAAACATGGTAGACTATCCATGGATGTGATTGATATGGATCATATCTTTCTCATGAGGTATACTCTCACCTTCATGAGCCACAGATGTCTCTCTAAGACAAGGTACTTTATTGATCATTCTTATTATGTCTTAGTCCTATTATAACTGATCCTAAATATTTTTAAATATTTTTAAAAATATTTTTACAGAAAGATCTCATCGTTTCCGTTCAAATCGAGTATAAGAACGTCAAAATCCAATGAGAAACGAGTGAGATATGAATTTTACAAAACCGGGTCTGAAATCTGAAAAATGCCAAAAATGCCCTGAAATAGATCCGTTGGGAAGTTGCCCAGAATTACAGAATTGTGTAGGATTTTGTTTTTGTACAAATCCCAATCATTCATGCCATTGGCTTGCCCCTTTCGTATGGATGATTGTTGATTAACAAAGATTAAATTCTATATAATTAATATAAATTAAAGGGTTAATTCGATTAGATACTCTTAAATAATGACATCTTTTAGATATTATTATTCATTGACTGTTTAGTTGGATTTTCAACCTAATTCAGAGGATTGTTCTAATTAATCAATTTTATCCAAACCCATGGTGGATTCTAACCCTAAGTACTCTTTTATATTGAATTAAAGTTTTTACACTATTTGAAATTACTTTTGCAACTTTCCTATTTACTTAAGCCCTTAGAATTTGGTTTTCTAATTAGATTAGATAAGTAGTTAATAGAGATCATTAGAATTTTGGTACACTTTACCTAAATTAAGATTTCCAAATCGCAATCTTATTTGTGTTCGATTCTTAGATTGTTTAGAATACAAACTTATAGATATTGTTGGCTCCGAGGTACGTCTACGGAAATCCTGAGTAAATGCCAGGCAACATATATCATAGTTTATATTCTAAGTGATACAAGAATAGGATTTACAAACAAGATTTCTCTTCCCTGAGTTCAACCCGTGACTACACGCGATCCGTGCACTTGCGGTTATTTATAATATCACAATCAAGAAGCTCATGCAAGCACCCAAGAAGATTGATGATCAAGAAGACTCAATATTCATATTTTTAGAATGCATAGGAGCCCTCTTGGCATTTATTGTTTGCATGTTTTCAAATCATCTTTAAAACTATTTTTCTAAGTGCAGTAATGTATTTGAAAACACAGGTTTAAACCCAAAGACCAAGGCCTAAAGTCCCTTGCACAAAATATTTTAAAATAATTTTTTAAAGCAGGGTCGGTCGACCACGCTATGCCGGGCGACCGCAGGATTGTACCTGAAAATCTAGGACATCTTGAATTTGATCGGTTTTCTGAAAATCTAAAGAAACATCCAAGTTGGTCTCGGCGGAGGATCGCAACCCCCCTAGTTGACCGCGGATTGTTTCGAAGGCAAAATATTTTTTTTCAAACAGATTGCCCTTGGCGGGCGACCGCGATGAGCCGGTCGACCGCGCCTTATTTTTCGAGCAAAAATTATTCAAACAGATTCCCCTTGGTGGGCGACAGCGGATGCCACTGTCGACGGCGGTTTGAATTTAAAAAATAAAAAAGGGCGCCCGATAAGGGCGGGCGACCGCTGTGGCCCGGTCGACCATGCCGGTTAGGTGAAAGAGCCGTTGGAGCCTACAGTGGATAGGTGCAGCTACCCAGTTTTATTTCGGTTTTGCCCTTAAAGGGTCCAAAATGAACTAGGGTTATTTAAACACCATCAAAGACTTCATTTTATACCTTCTGAGCATTTATCTTTCGAACCCTAAAGCTTCAATCTTTGAAATCAAAAGGATCCTTCTTCAAACCTCTTGTGCATTTAAACTTGCATTCATTTCTTGCCAAGAGGAGCTTCCTAAGTATTTAGTTCCATTGATTGGGAGAATATTGTGAGCTTGAGAGTTGTATATACCTTAAAGAGGCTTAAGAGCTTTTCATTCCTTATTTTCTTTCTTTTCTTGTATTTTGAGTTGCAAAGAGGAGTTTCTTTCTTCAAGACGGTGTTGCAACGAAGAAGAACGTCCTCGGAGGTGGATTATAATACAAGGGTGTGTCCCCTTATGGAGGTGGAGTATGCTTGTAACGCTTTGTGAGGCGGCGTTGAGGAGCCTTACCGTAGTGGAGAAAATCCCAAGGAAAGACCAAATACTTGGGTAGTGGAGTAGGTCAAGTTGTGACCGAACCACTATAAAATCATCGTGTAGTCTCCTTGCTCCCTCTCCTCTCTCTTATGGTGTGATTGGTAATCTCTTTCCTTTTTCTATTTGAATATAATCTTGAACAAGGGTTAGAACTAACTAGGTTAATTTCACAAGCCCTAGCTTTATCAGTAGAAAAAATTTTAAAACACCCAATTCTCCCCCTCTTGTCTGTTGCCCTTTGGGATTTCACTTGGTATCAAAGTTAAAGGCTCTTATATAGATTTTTAATCAAAAAATCTACAAGAGAAAGATCCATGGCAACCGATAACCCCTCCTCACTCAATCCTCTTCCGGTAGCTCCCTCCGGGTACATTGAGGGTCATGCTTCAAATAGACCTCCATATCTCAATGGACTAAATACGGATATTGAAAAATTAGAATGACTTTTTATCCAAAATCCGCAGGCTTTGAAATTTGGGAGCTAGTCCAAGATGGGTACATTGAACCCACAACGGATAGGAAGGAATGGTGTGCCACAGACAAGAGAAAGGCTACGTTGGATGCCAAATGAGTGACACTACTATTTTGTGCTCTCTCTTCCGAGAAATTCAACAGAGTCTCATCTTGTAAGACGGCTAGGAAAATTTGGACCACACATGACACAACCCATGAAAGGATGACTCAAGTGAAGAAATCTAAGGTTAATATGATTATTAGTGATTTTGAGGCCTTTGAGATGCATGAAGGAGAGTCTATCTCCAACATGTTCACAAGGTTTACTAATATTGTAAATGAGTTGAATGCCCTAAGAAAGACCTATACAAATTATGATTTGGTCCAAAGACTCCTGAGATGCTTCCCGGATTCATGGGATCCAATAGTCACTGCAATAGAGCAATCTAAAGACTTGGATACCCTAAGACTTGATGACCTCATGGGGAACCTAATCACCCATGAGATGAAGATGAAGATGAAGAAGAGAGAAAACAAAAGAAAATGAAAGAAGGAAGAATCAAAGAAGAGGGATGTGGCTTTCAAAGCCAAAGTTGACAGTGAAGAAGAAGATAGTGAGAGAGAGTTAAGTATCGAGAACTTAACATCGGAAATGGCTCTCCTCACCGAAAGGATAAGTCGATTTAGGAGATTCAATCGAAAGAGTCGAACCTCAAGAAGGAGCAAATCCCCAAAGAGAGACAAGGATAGAAGAAGAGAAGATGATGATCCGGTCCGATGGTACGAATGCGGCAAAGAGGGACACATTCGTCCCAAGTGCCCATTACTCAAGAAAGACTCTGATAGAAGAAAAGAAAAAGATAACAAGAAGAAGAAGAGTTTCAGCGCCAATTAGGATGGCTTAAGCGACACATCACAAAGCAACTCGAGTGGAGATGAGAAATCAAATTTTGTATGCTATATGGCAAGTGATCCATCTCAACTCAATGTAAGTCAAATTCTAGACTCTCTTATTTCTAATAGTGATAGTGATAGTAGTAGTCGTAGTGAAAGTGATAATGAAAATAAACAACCTACCATGAATGAACTAATTGACACATGTCAAGAAGTTGAGAAAACATTGCTCCTTGAAGTTTCCAAAAATAAAAAATTAAAGAAATCTCTTAAAATGATAACCAAGGATTTTGGAAACTTGAAGAATGAACAAGACGAAAAATCTTATTTAAATGATAAAATTTTCATGGAAAACACCTTACTTAAAGGGAAACATGAAAATTTAAGGTGTAAGTTTGATCGTTTAAAGGAAGAAAATGAAAAATTATATGTTGATATTGAAAAATTGTATGTTGAGAACAAAAGACTTACTAGTGAAAATGATAAACGTGTTCTTAGACATGCATGTGGAAAGGAAAAGCTTTATTAAATTTTAGCAAGCAAGGTTTCTATTGGGAAACAAAGTCTTGGCTACCAAGAGCCCCAAAAGAAAGTTGCTCACAAAAATAAGTTTGTCAAGTCCAAAACCTCTTACAAGAACTTTAACACTTATTTTCCTACATGTTATTATTGTGAAAAACTGGGACATTACAATTATGCATATAGATTGAGAAAATCATCTAACCTTGTTTGGGTAAGAAAATATAAGTCTTTTGATACTAACATTGGAGGACCCAGCATTGCTTGGGTACCTAAGGGCAAGACTTAAATATTTTTGTCAGGGTGCTTGAGCTACAGATCCACAACGGACAAATGGTACTTCGATAGCAGATACTCAAGGCACATGATGGGAGACCCACCAAATTCTCTAGCATTGTCATGGGAGACAAAGGACATGTCACATTTGGCGACAATGGCAAAGGGAGAATCATTGGGGAAGGTAACATTAAATTTAAAGGGCTTAATATTAGAAATGTATTTCTTGTTGAAGGTCTTCATTTAAATTTACTTAGCATAAGTCAACTATGCGATGTGGATTGTGAAGTTTTATTTAAAAACAATAAGTGCATAGTTAAAAAGTAAAATGAAAGTAAAATTAAATTTGTAGTGGCTACAGACGGAAGCCTATATTCATTAGTCCTAGAAGAGCTTGATGACCAAGACGTGAAATGTCTTTCCTCTTTGGAAGACAATTCATGGATTTGGCACAAAAGGCTAGGCCATGAGAATATGGATCTAATGTCGAGGCTTGCTTCAAAGAAGATTGTAAAAGGTTTACCAAAGTTGAAATTTGAAAATGATCTTGTATGTAGAGGTTGTCAACTTGGTAAACAACATAAAGATTCTTTCAAACCCAAGCATATCATATCTACTTCTAGACCACTACAATTATTGTATATGGATTTGTTTGGTCCCCTGAAAATATGTAGTCTTATTGGTAGAATATATGTGTTTGTGATTGTTGATGATTTTTCACGATTTACTTGGGTTTCTTTTCTTGCATCAAAAGATGAAACTTTTGAAAAGTTTTGTGCTTTATGCAATAGATTACAAGTTGAAAAATGTTGCAAGATTTCAAAAATTATGAGTGATCATGGAACCAAATTTGAAAACATTCACTTTAGTTCATACTATAAAAAACATGGAATTAATTACAAATTCTCAACACCTAGAACCCCACAACAAAATGGTGTAGTGGAAAGGAAAAATATGATTCTTCAGGAAATGGTTAGGTATACGCTTCATGACAAGAATGTGCCTAGAATCTTTTGGGCGGAAGCCGTTAACACGGTTGCTATGTCATTAATAGAGTCATGATTAGACCTTACACTCATAAAACATCTTATGAGGTTTGGAATGATAGAAAACAAAATATTAAATACTTTAAGGTGTTTGGGTGTAAGTGTTATATCTTGAACATCAAAGACAACCTTCACAAATTTGATGCTAAATCCGATGAAGGTATTTTCCTTGAATACTCTACTAGAAGTAAATAATATAGAGTATTCAATAGAAGAACACTATGTGTTGAAGAAGTCATCCATGTGAAATTTGATGAACTTAGTGAAGAAAAGAAAAAGTCACATGATGATGAGGATTATGAAGTTACCCCCCGAAACACAAACCAAAGCGAAATTAAAAATGAAGTGCACATTGATGATATTAGTGAAACCTTAGAGACACTAGAGCAAGAAAGTCCTCCAAAAGAGGTTGATGATCAAGAGAAAGAGAAACGGATTCTATCCGATCACCTAAGTACCCAAATCATCGATGATACCTCTCAAGGAGTCAAAATTAGGTCTCAGTATAGAAACGTGTGTGAGTTTGCTGTATTTTTGTCACATATAGAGCCTAAAAGTATAGATGAGGCTGAAAAGATAATTTTTGGGTTATTGCCATGCAAGAGGAACTAAATTAATTCGAAAGAAATAAAGTTTAGAAATTAGTTCCTAGACCTAGAGACCATCCAGTGATTGGCAGTAGATGGGTCTATAGAAATAAGCTAGATGAACAAGGGGAGATTCAAAAGAATAAAGCTCAATTGGTAGCCCAAGGTTACGATCAAGAAGAAGGAATCGACTATGATGAAACCTTTGCACCCGTAGCCCGGTTAGAGGTCATTATGATGCTTCTTGCATTTGCTTGCCATAGAGGATTCAAGCTATATCAAATGGATGTCAAGAACGCATTCCTAAATAGATTCATAATGGAGGAAGTTTATATTGAACAACCTCCCTGATTTGAAGCTTTCAAATTTCCTAACCGTGTTTATAAGTTGGACAAAGCCTTATATGGATTAAAGCAAACTCCTAGAGCTTGGTATGATAGGCTTAGTTCATTGTTATTAGACAAGGGATTTGATATGGGTAAGGTTGATAAAATCCTTTTTCATCAAAAAATAAGGAGATGACATACTCATTGTGCAAATCTATGTTGATGATACCATTTTTTGTTCAACAAATGAGAGTATGCGTAATGAGTTTGTCCAATGCATGCAAAATGAATTTGAAATGAGCATAATGGGAGAACTTAAATATTTTCTAGGTTTACAAATTCATCAATTGAAAAATGGCATATTCATTAATCAAGAAAAATATACAAGAGAATTGCTTAAAAAGTTTGGGATGGATAGCGCTCCAACAAAGCCTACTCCTATACGTACATCCATCAAACTAAGCAAAGATGATCCCAGCCCATCTATTGATCAAAAGAAATATAGGGGTATCATAGGGAGTCTACTATATTTGACTGCTAGCCGACCCGACATTATGTTTAGTATTTGCTTATGTGCTAGATTTCAGTCAGACCCTAAGGAATCCCATTTGCGAGCTATGAAAAGAATTTTCAAGTATCTCAAGGGGACTCCTACTCTTGGTTTGTGATTTGAAAATTCTAATGATTTCAACCTAGTAGGGTATTCGGATGCTGACTTTGCCGGATGTAGAGTGGATAGAAAAAGAACAAGCGGCACTTGTCAGTTTCTAGGTAGATCCCTTGTATCTTGGTTCAGTAAAAAGTAAAATTCGGTCGCCTTATCCACTACGGAGGCAGAATATATTGTTGCAGGAGCTTGTTGTGCACAAATCCTTTAGATGAAGAACACCTTGGAAGATTATGGTCTTAAAGTTGAGTGTGTTCCAATTCAATGTGATAACACAAGTGCAATCAATCTAACCAAGAACCCTATTCAACACTCTAGGACAAAGCATATAGAAATGAGGCATCATTTTCTTAGAGATCAATAGATCATTCACAGAAAAGTGACATATCAATTGAGTACATTCACACTGATGCTCAACTTGCTGACATATTCACTAAACCCCTAAGTGAAGAGAGATTTTGTGATCTTAGGAGTGGTTTAAATATGTGGTCACTTCAACAGGTAAAAGAATTTTGGCATGCATATATATATATTCTATGTACTTGAATGGTTGTGAGTTATTAAATGCATGGTCATGATGTCAATTTAACTTTAAAAGCTACTCAATTTGTACTCTTAGTCCTCTTACCTAGTAAGATGGAGAGTGTACACTCACCTTTTAATTAAGACATCTAATCATTTGGCTTCATGCCTCATCAAGACCATGAACATGTCTATTTGATTCCTAGTACTATATTTATTTAGGCATGTATTCTACAAAAAAGGGGCAAAAAAGGTTTTACAAAAGATTTTACACAAAAAAAGGGGGGGATTTTCACTTATTTGATCTCTCCCCATTCTTTTTGATGTGATGAAAATGGAGAAGAAGGGTAAATTGATTATGTATGCATGTATGCTCTCTTATTTCATTTTTGTATTACATGCATATGATTTTCCTAAGTCACCATGTTAGGTCTACCTATGCTTATCTTGTGTCATTGTCATATGTTCTAAATGATTGCATAAATATCTTAATAATCATATTTATGATAAGCATATATTGAGGGGGAGGTAAAATTTGCTTAAATATTTTATTAAGGGGGAACCTCCAACCCCATAATCAATTTAGGTTTGTCATCATAAAAAAGGAGGAGAATGTAAGCCCAAGGGTACATCCCTCTCTTGTTTTAATGATCATCAAATCCAAATTGATGGTAGTTTGCTAATGGCTTCTCTAGTGTTGTGATTTAGACAGATTTCATTCATGTCAATACTAGAAGCTAGAAGAACAATGGCTAGTCTTAGAGAAAGTCAAGTCTTGGTGGTCATCCTTCAAGCCGTATGGTGTATCGAAGAATCAAGGGAACCACAAGCACAAGAATGTATTTGAAGACTATCTCAAGACAAGGAGAAGCTCATGCAAGCACCCAAGAAGATTGAAGATCAAGAAGACTCAAGGTTCATATTTTAAGAATGCATAGGAGTCCTCTTGGCATTTAGTGTTTGTATGTTTTCAAATCATCTTTAAAACTTTTTTCGAAGTGCATTAATGTATTTGAAAACACATGTTTAAAGCCCAAAGACCCTAAGGGCACAAAATATTTTAAAACAGTTTTTTAAGACAGGGCTGACCTGGCTATGCAGGGCGACCCCGGGATTGTACCTGAAAATCCAGGACATCTCGAATTTTAGCGGGCCGGTCGACCTGGCAGATGATCGGTTTTTTAGAAATCCAAAAAACATCTAGGTTGGTCTTGGGGGACGATCGCAACCTCCCGATCGACCGCGGATTGTTTCAAAGGCAAAATAATTTTTTTCAAACAGATTGCCCTTGGCGGGCGACCGTGCCGAGCCGATCGACCCCGCCTTATTTTTCGAGCCAAAATTGTTCAAACAGATTGCCCTCGGCGGGTGACCGTGGATGCCTCGGTCAACGGCGGTGTGGACCCCGATCCGAGAGAGGCGGCGGGGACGTGTGCCCCCACGCGAGTCAGTCTCAGGATCATCCACGTGAATGGAGAGCTCTACAAGGAACTCTCGAAAGAAGTGCCTCTCACAGCATGAGTGGCGATATAAAAGGTGAGATACCTCTCGATTCGGGGACTAGCCCAGATTCGAGGCGTACCTTAAACAAAGAAGAGTCGCCATCCAAGGAAGTGGGCCAAGGATCCCATACTATGCTCTGTTGCAATGGATAACCAGAGATTATAAAAAGAGGGTTCGTGCCTGGTTACGAATTCGGAAGGTCTAAAGAGCACCTCATCCGCCCAAGTGTAAACACCTGGTCTCTTATGCCATTTACTTAATAATTTTGAAGAGTTTTGGGCGAAAATCATATGAAATGGGAATGAATATCTCCGAGAAGACGTCTATCTAATCATGCATGTCTCGGAGATGAAATCAAAGGCACACAAGATAAAATAAAAGAAACATGTGTCACCTAAGCATAGCTAGGTTATAAGTGACATGCCTAATGGGTGTCTAAGTTCTGGTGTGCAAACACATGCATGTCACAGCTAAATGTATAGGATCTGTACATGAAAGTAAGAAAACACAGCAAAAACATACAACACAAATCAACTCTATACCTGACTGGACAAAATGAGTCCTAACTCTAATGCGACCTGACTCGGACCAAGATGGCCGTCCATCCCAACTGCTCTACGTATCCCAGCCTCGGGAAGAATCGGAGTCAACGTAGTTCGATGCCCTATTCCAAACTACTATGCCTAACCATCTAGAACCGCTATCCTAGACTCGATCCATTAGACTCAACTGATTTTTTAAAGCTTTTTTGTATGATTGCTTAAATTCAAGTGAATTGTAATTTTCAGGACTCTCTATATGCCCTAACTAATGCAAGTTGGTTAGCCTTACACTAATGCAGGTGGGCCCTACATCCTATATGTATCTAGGCTGTGCAACCTAATGAAAACCATGGGCTGACTATATGCTTCCTAGTCTAGCCATCAGTTCGACTAAGTGTCTAACCGATCAACTTGAGGCCTCCTAACTCTAGGGACACTCACGCAACAGGACACACCATATCAATAAATCAGGACAGACATCCAACTCTTAAAACACCCTAAATAGCTAGGACAGACTCCTAACTCTAGAGGAAGATCTTTTTGAAAAGGTTTTGGAGTTTTTTTTGTATTTTTGGGAGATTTGAAATGTTTATTTTTAAAGGTTTGGCTGGACCTGGGATGTGGATCCCAAGCTGCACTACGTACCCTGTTGAAAGGGATCAAGCCAACGTAGTTCGGAACAGATTTCCTAACTACTTCTAATGACTCAAGATTTTTGAGATTTTTGGTTTTTCAGATGTTTTTGTTGTTTTCAAGTGTTTTTGACTCAAGGGGGACAAATCCTATCATCATAAGGGGAGGACAGACTCCCGATATCCCGCAAAGGTTGGACAGCATCCTATGCTTTGCGGGGGAAAAAGACAGAAACACGACTCTGCAAGGGTTGGACAGCATCCTATACCTTGCAAGAGAGGATAGAAGAACATGATCTGATGAAAGGTTGGATAAAATCCTAACCCCTATGATGATAGAATTTGATTCCTGAACAAGAGGACTGACTCTCTAGACTAAGGACGGATTCCTATGCTAGTGAACTATCAAACTAAGATAAAGCTCAACAAGTAATAAGGAAAAAGAAACCTTGTGCATATTTGGCAAAGGTAAAACAACCAGCCGGGCCGGACAGCTACCTAGCTCTAGGGTGCAACAAATGTGCAACCCAATACCCATAAGGGTAAGGGTATGATGCCAAGCCGAGTAGGATGTTCTCCCAAAACCAAATGATGCACAAAGAGGAGGTTTAGTAAGAGAATGAGACTGGGTAAGTCTCTTAGACACATAGGTAGGATAGAGAAAAATGTTAACAAGGAAAAAAAGACCTTGTGCATATTTGGCAAAGGTAAAAACACCCAGCCGGGCCGGACAGCTACCTAGCCCTAGGGTGCAACAAATGTGCATCCCAATACCCATAAGGGTCGGGGTATGATGCCAAGCCGAGTAAGGTGTTCTCCCAAAACCAAAAGACGCACAAAGAGGGGGTTTAACAAGAGAATGAGATTGAGTGAGGCTCCTAAACACAAAGATGAACTGCAAGAGAGGTGTTGACGAGACATGGCATGTCTCCTAAGGATGGATTCACTAATGAGACAAAGCTTGTCTCTAAAGGATACAATTTTCTCTGTCTGAGACATAGCCTGTCTCCCTGAGAGGGCTCTAGAGAACTCTTTCATTGCCCTTGCAATGAATGGATTTCTAATTTCTAGGGGATACACACCATAAAGACTTGGACAAGTCTTTTAAACAAAGAAGAGAGTGCTACTTGGACTGAGCGAGTCCCCTAATGATGGGCTTGGGCTAATGCCTTCATCGCCCTTGCAACGAGAGGGAATTCTAATATCTAAAGAATTTTAACAGAAATCTATAAGACTGTGTTAGTCTATCAAAAAGAGAAGAAAATGCTACCAGATAATCGCAAATTTTATTCTAAAAATAAATCAAGTGTTAAGCAAAGAAGAATATACAATTTAATAGCAATCATAAAATGATAAATAACATTAATTAGTCCAGACCAGCCGCTGGATAGCCTAATAAAGTAAAAACAATATCAAACACTTCAAAACCAACCACAAACCCCAATACGGGGACTCCAATGAAATCAGATGATGCCAAAGTAATCATCTGATATCAAATACACATGATAATATTTCTAATCCCGCCTTGAGATCAGACAGTACTCATGTCGATAATATCGAATAGAGTAGTCATCTAATCTCCTTCTTCCTATTAACAATTTATTTAAATAAAAAGGAATGAGTATAATGAACTTTGATATAATCTCACCTGAACAATCCATTTATCTTCAGAATCTAACTCAAAATTAAATAAGAGGAAAGAAGAGGGGAGAGGGTATTATCATAATCCAATAAATCTCTCTAAGGGTGGGCTTGGGCTATCGCCTTCATCGCCCTTAGAACGAAGAAAGGCAAAGATTCTCTTAAGAAGTTAAGAATAAAAAAGCAATGAATTTAATTAACTTAATCTTGATTTCAAACATATCTTTTGTATCTAGAAATATAATTTTCACTCTCATTTCTGAATTTATCTTATTTATTCAGTTACCTATTCCAAATCCCTACTCAATATAAACATCATTCAGAAACCTTATTTCCCTTTTTCTAGTTTTTCAAAGTAATATGTAATAGAGATAAAGATCTGTCGTCTATAAAAATCTCTACAGGTTTTAAAGCATTCATGTCATTTATGAAAATTCTCACCAAGTCCTCGTATGAACTGTAAAGAATACCATTTAACACATACTTTTAACTGAAGGATGACATAATTAACACTCAGACAACATCCCATTATTAAATTATTCTAATTTAATGTAATTATATCAAGTCAACTTATAAATTATCAAAACACAAACTCGTCAGCCATTTTTACCAAATAAAAACAATTACCAGTCATAAGATACCATATGATTGAGAAGAATTTTCTTAGTTCAAAACTATTAAACATTGCATGTGAAGTTATGACTGATAGCATAAGAAAATAGACCTTGAGAAAAGAAATAAGAAAAACACTAATCTTGAGCCACTAAGAGAAAAACTTCTATCTAGTGTGCTTTGTAAAAAAATTTACTGATGTCAAGCCTTGAAAACAAAAGGATTACAAATTTGCAGGTCCAAATAGCAGCTGACGGGAGAAACACGTGAATGACAGTACATGAACATATGCAAAAACCTCTATACAATAACATCAACACAAAATTTGATTTAAATGATACTCTATTCCCATCTTCCTCTTTGCTACGAAGCATCTATATCAAGTATCAAGTGTCAGGTTCACAGTGCATTAGCAAAACACAATCCAGTTGGGACCCGAGCTTTGAAAATTCAAACAATCAACAAAAGACTCAAAATTTTTAACAGAAATGACTTGACAAACTCATGACGAATTAAAAAAAAAAAAAAAAAAAAAAACACCTAATGAATAAATAAATAAAAAATGTTTCTTTCAGCTCATAATCCAATACTTGCTACTGCTCTAAGCAACTATTCTTAACTTGAGAACCACATCAAGCATGAACAAACAATAATTCAAAAAATTCTAAACAGAGTGGACAAATTTGAGGTGATTCTGTTCTTATCAATTAGTACATAGAGAACTAAAAGCTATCACAGACACATTTATAGAGTGTTACTTTTTAGAAATACATGCACTTTACAAAATTCACCAGAAAATGAGTCAAAATGGATAATTCAATATAAAGTAGCCTTAATTGGAATTTAATGCCACACTAACACAATCCAAATGAAAAAAAAAATAAAGGAAAATCATAATTAATAACTCACCTGTAATCCCTTGAAGCAACAATGCTTGCTCGGTACAATCAGAGTTGTGGAGACGATTGCCGGAGTTCCGGCAAGCTTCGCTAGACAGATCGGAGAAGAAAGAGGAGAAAAAATAGAGTTTCAGAAGTTAAAAATGGAGATTAGCAGGGGAGGTACCGGATTTCACAAAGTTCACCGGAGGTTGCATCGTTCAGAATTACAGAGTGAGGATTTTCCAAATCTAGATGAAGATAAGCTATGGCCAAGGGTTTTGATGTCAAGATTTGAGCTCAAACGAAAATAGAAAAGGACAAATCTGAGTGGGGAAGAATGATCGATCGGAATGTTAGCCGGAAACTCAAGGATTTGGTCGGAGAAGATGACCGGAGTTAGGGTTTCAACATCCTCAGAAGAATTTTTTAGAATTTCCAGAGACATAGCTAAAGAAAAAGAAGAAGAAAAAGAGGAAGAAGAAAATTTGGTCGATGCTCACCGTAGCTTGCCGGAGAAGACGAGATTAGGGTTTGGGGATTGAATTGGATTTTTCTCTCGTTTCTCTCTCAGATTAGGAATTTTTCTTTAAATCTCAAAGATTTGAGATTCGGAACCTCTTGGCGGCCAAAAACAATGGCGAGAATCCGGATCTGCCGGTGAGAATGATCTTGCCGGAGCTTGAAATCTCGTCGGAGTGGAGGCTAGCCGGTGGTGAGGTGAAGATACCGATTGGAATTGGATGGAGCTCCGACGAAATCGTCGGAGAAGATGATCGGAAGTGAATACTCTCAGATCCCCTTTCTCAGATCTGAAAAATGAGAAAAAAAAACAAAACCCCCCTTCTTTTTTTTTCTTTCTCTGCGAATTTTTTTTTATATAAGGAAATAAGGGTGATGATATTGGCACTACCACCTGATGGACGCGCGGTTTTGCGGGAAAAAGTGATGGGCGCACGCCCGAATCTTGTCTTATTCGGCCATACACGTCCTTTCAAGAATAAATTCGCCCCCCTAACCGGATAAATTCAACCCCCTTTTTCGAACTTGCACTACGACTTTGCTCGACTCGTTCGCTAGGCAAACGAACTCGGATTTTGACGAAATTTTGCAGGGAGCTAGATGGGATCTTACCCTAGCTTAGGGTGAAATTTGGGACCCTAATTCATTCATTTGATGGGGATTTGCTCAAACTCAAAAGGTTTAGGGTACGGTCAAAATGAGGTGTCTACAGGCGGCTGTTTGAATTTTGAAAATAAAAAGGGCGTCCGATAAGGGTGGGCGACAGTCGTGGCCCAGTCGACCTCGCCGATTCTGCGAAAGAGCCGCTGGAGCCTGCAGTGGGTAGGTGCACCTACCCAGTTTTATTTCAGTTTTGCCCTTGAAGGGTCCCAAATGAACTAGGGTTATTTAAACACCATCAAAGACTTCATTTTATACCTTTTGAGCATTTATCTTTCAAACCCTAGAGCTTCAATCTTTGAAATCAAAATGATCATTCTTCAAACCTCTTATGCATTTAAACTTGCATTCATTTCTTGCCAAGAGGATCTCCCTAAGCATTTAGTTTCAATGATTGGGAGAATATTGTGAGCTTGAGAGTTGTATATGCCTTAAAGAGGCTTGAGAGCTTTTCATTCCTTATTTTCTTTCATTTCTTGTATTTGGAGTTGAAAAGAAGAGTTTCTTTCTTCAAGGCGGTGGTGCAACGAAGAAGAACGTCCTCGAAGGCGGATTATAATACAAGGGTGTGTTCCCTTGTGGAGGTGGAGTATGCCTGTAACGCTTTGTGAGGCGGCGTTGAGGAGCCTTACCGTAGTGGAGAAAATACCAAGGAAAGACCAAGTACTTGGGTAGTGGAGTAGGTCAAGTTGTGACCGAATCACTATAAAATCATCGTGTAGTCTCCTTGCTCCCTCTCCTCTCTCTTGTGGTGTGATTGGTAATCTCTTTGCTTTTTCTATTTGAATATAATCTTCAACAAGGGTTAGAACTAGCTAGGTTAATTTCACAAGTGATGGGCGCACGCCCGAATCTTGTCTTATTCGGCCATACACGTCCTTTCAAGAATAAATTTGCCCCCCTAACCGGATAAATTCAACCCCCTTTTTTCGAACTTGCACTACGACTTTGCTCGACTCGTTCGCTAGGCAAACGAACTCGGATTTCGACGAAATTTTGCAGGGAGCTAGATGGGATCCTACCCTAGCTTAGGGTGAAATTTGGGACCCTAATTCATTCATTTGATGGGGATTTGCTCAAACTCAAAAGGTTTAGGGTACGGTCAAAATGGGGTGTCTACAGATGCCCCTCTTTGGCAGAGCGTGCTTGTCGCGCGAATGTCAAAGCTGAACAAACAACACATTTTGACTGGCCCAAGATTAAAGAGTTTAAAATTTTTTATTTTTGATTTTTGAAAATGATATCCACAAGATAACATGGTGAAATAGCCTCTCACCAGACTCTGACACTGCAAACGCTGGTGAGATAGCATCTCTCCAACTCTTAACTCAATACATATTGACGAGATAGCCTCTCTTGCAAAACATTAAAGGATAGATTTGATTATGAATGATCTTGAAATTTGAAGAGAAAATGAATCTGGATGCCGTGTGAAAATGGTCTTGAATGCCGTGTGGAAACGGACTTAGAATACTTGAATGCCGTGGTGAAAACATTTTTTTTTTTAAAAAAAATCTTTCAAATGGTGAAAGAAATGACCAAACTCCAAATCGCGGAGCCATTGGCGAAAATAACTTTTAAAATCTTTCAAATGGTGAAAGAAAGGACCAAACTCCAAATCACGGAGCCATTGGCGAAAACAACTTTTAAAATCTTTCAAATGGTGAAAGAAAAGACCAAACTCCAAATCGCGGAGCCATTGGCGAAAACAGCTTTTAAAATCTTTCAAATGGTGAAAGAAAGGACCAAACTCCAAATCACGGAGCCATTGGCGAAAACAGCTTTTAAAATCTTTCAAATGGTGAAAGAAATGACCAAACTCCAAATCGCGGAGCCATTGGCGAAAACAGCTTTTAAAATCTTTCAAATGGCAAAAGAAATGGCCAAACTCCAAATCGCGGAGCCATTGGCAAAAACAGCTTTTAAAATCTTTCAAATGGTGAAAGAAATGACCAAACTCCAAATCGCGGAGCCATTGGCAAAAACAGCTTTTAGAATCTTTCAAATGGTGAAAGAAATGACCAAACTCCAAATCACGGAGCCATTGGCGAAAACAGCTTTTAAAATCTTTCAAATGGTGAAAGAAATGACCAAACTCCAAATCGCGGAGCCATTGGCGAAAACAGCTTTTAAAATCTTTCAAATGGTGAAAGAAATGACCAAACTCCAAATCGCGGAGCCATTGGCGAAAACAGCTTTTAAAATCTTTCAAATGGTGAAAGAAATGACCAAATTTTGATCGATTTTACAAGGTGAAAAAGTCATTCTTTGCCAAGAATGATTGAAAATGCATGATCTTTGCTGAAGATGAAACTCAAGAAACTTGAAGAAAATTTCAGGTATTAACCCTTTTAAAATGAGTGAAAAGCATTTTGCTGAGGGTTTGACGATTGCAGGAGCAAATTCTAGACTCCGCTAGGGATAAGATTTTCTGAAAACTGGACCTCAAAAGAAAACAATTTGATTGAAGAGACTGACTCAAAGATTGTACTCAAGCTTCTCTGGTTTCTATTTGCTGAGAATAGTTATCCCAGTTATCATCACGTTTGATATCTTTTATGACGTAAGTCATAAAAGATGCCCCTAGTATGAAATACTTCCATGACAGATTCGTAAGAGAGCAAAACACAGAAAATGGTCAAAAAATTTCATTTCATTGAATACTTGAGGTTACAAAGCTTTCAGGTTTACAACAGGCTGTATCTGCCCGACAATTGCCTTTCAATTCTGACGATCTCTGCCATTTCATATGGGCTTGAAAGACTGCCATATGGACTTGAGAATCAATCATCTTCTGAACTTCACTCTGCTGCGCATCACTCTTGAGGGGATACAAATTCATCATTTTTTTTTATCACCCCAGACTTGGGAGGAATATTAACCACGCAGGACTCTGGAATTTGACCTTGACTCGACATAGAAAAAGACTTGGACAACCAGCAAATGAGGACTTCAACGGGCACAATGACCTGAACTCTAAGAGAGACTGAATCTGCTTCTTAGTCTGATAAGTATTTTTAAAATGGTACAGTCTACCACTCTTAAAATCTTTTGAAAACCACATTTAAAGGTGTTTCATTCCTTTTTCCGGTATTTCCATCATGGTTATTATTCCCTTGGATTGCTTAGTCTTAACCCCCTGGCTTAGAGAGTGTCAGAAGAATTTCTGCCAGCGCTTACTCAGACTTTGGAGTAGTGCTGCTGTAAGCCCAAGGGTCTACTCTCCTATCTTGTTTTGATGATTCTAAACATAATTGATTGTGTTTTTGAATACTAATCAATTTGCTTTGAAGTGTTGTGTTTAAGATAGGATTGATCATTGAAGAAACCAACACACAACATGGTCATGCTTGGAGATATCCCATACAAGAGTCAAAGGAGCTAAGTGAAGCTCACCTCATCTCTCAAGCAAAGCATACACAAGATGGAAGATCAATTGAAGACCAAGACTAAAGAGAAGTTGAAGATTGCATAGGTATCATTGTACATCCTTTCTCTTTAGATTTCCAAGTCAAGGCAAAGTGTTTTCAACTTGTTTTTCAAAGAACACTTAAGAACTTAAAATGGATTAGTGAATGGTTATGTGGTGGACCAACATGTTGGGACCCTCATAAACATTCCAAAATAACCATAGGAGTTGAGTTCCAAAAGCTAAAAATCAAATTTGCAATAAAAATCAAAAAGTGCGGATTTTTAGGCTTCTCGGAACTCCGAGAATTTTTCTCGGAGCTCCGAGCTCGGAACTCCGAGAGTTCCCTCGGAACTCCGAGAAAAGGTCCAGTAGCATCTGGACACTTTCTCGGAACTCCGAGACAATTTCTCGGAACTCCGAGAAATGGTCCAGTAGAAATTTTATTTCTTCTGGCCGTTGTCTCGGAACTCCGAGAATATTTCTCGGAACTCCGAGAATTCTCGGAACTCCGAGAATGGTTCTCGGAACTCCGAGAACCTCGCGACAGACTAAAAAATAGCCGTTGGGATTCAAATTAATCTTTGGTTTTTGATATTACCACCCCCAAACGGTCATATTCTTTGGTGTGGTTATATATACAACATGTAGAGAAGTTTTTCACTCTCTCTTGATCTTTGAAAAACATCCTTAAGCATCAAAAACATTTGCAATCCATTTTAGCTTGAGTTTTTGTTTTTCATCCCAAACTTGCCTTTCACTTGTGAATCTTTTGAGTTTGGATATAGTAGTGCTTTCACTTGCAAATCACCATCTTTGAAGAGCAATCAAGGGTCTACAAAGAGCATCAAGCTTTCAAGAAGAAGCCAAGCTATTCTCTTTCAAATCTAGTGTAGGTGGCTAGGGCATTCCCTTTTTAATTCCCTAGAGAGCAACCGCTTAGAACTCGGCGGAGAAGGAGAGTCTTTGTAAAGGTGTAAGGGCATCCTTGTTTAATATCCCTTGGATTTGTAACCGCCTCGGAGCCGGGCATCGTGGAGGTCTCCTATAGTGGAATCCCTCAAGTGCGACCTTGAGTAGAGTGGAGTAGGCCGTTGGCCGAACCACTATATATCGGTGTGTCAATTTCTCACTCTTGCATTTCCATTATTGTTTTGGTTTGGCATTTCACTTTGTTCTTTCAATTATATTTGCACTAACCAAATATTTATTTAAGTGAAGAAAAATTCCAATTAGGGTTTATAGATAATTTTCAAAAGGCCTAATATTGAGTTAAATTCAATTCACCCCCCCTCTTGAGTATTTCAATTGGTATCAGAGCCTCGTCTCTATTTTTTTTGAAAACCCTAACCGGTTTAGAGTAAAGATTCAAAAATGGCAAACTACCCTCAACATCATGAAGGTTATTCAAACACTAGGCCACCCTATTTTGATGGTACAAATTATGGTTTTTGGAAAACTAAAATGAAAATCTTTTTAACTCAAGACTATCAAATGTGGAGAGCAATTAATAATGAATATATCCTACCCACAAGAAATTTAAATGATTGGACCGAAGCCGAACAACAAGCTTCGAATTATAATGCCAAAGCCATGAATTCTCTCATTTGTGCTCTATCTCCCGGAGAATTCAATAGAGTATCAAATTTGAATTCGGCTAAGGAAATTTGGGACACTCTAGAAGTCACCCATGAAGGAACCAATCAAGTTAAAGAATCTAAAATGAACCATATTTTTCGACAATACGAACTTTTTCAAATGACACCCGATGAAACAATTGCCGACATGTACACTAGATTCACCAACCTTGTAAATGGATTAAGGGGACTTGGAAAACAATTTTCCAATAGAGATTTAGTAACTAAAATTCTTAGGTCCCTACCTTTGTCTTGGGAATCCAAAACCTCCGCAATCACCGAAGCCAAGGACATGAACACTTTGAACCTAGATGAACTTATAGGGTCCTTGATCACACATGAAATGATTTTCAAAACAAAAGCACCCGAAATCGAAACTAAAATCGAAAAAGGAAAAGGAATTGCTTTTGCTTGTAATGTAGGTGAGAGTGAAGATGCAAAGGAAGACATCGAGGATGAAGTAGCTCTCCTAACAAGAAGGATCAAGTTCTTGCAAAGAAACATGGGAGGCATGAGAAATAGAAGGACCAATCCTCCATTCAAGAAGAAAGAAGAAGTTGGTGATGGATCTTCTCAACCCCGATGTTACGGTTGCAAGAAGCTTGGACACATTCGCCCGGATTGTCCACTCAACAATGAACCTACTTCAAACAACCGCTTCAAGAGAAGAGAAGGCAAGAAAGGAATGTCCGCCACATGGGATGAGGAGATTGAAAGCGAAGGCGAACAAAATGATGGGGAAGATTGCCTATTAGCAAGAAATGTGTGCTTCATGGCCTCAACAAATGACAACAATGAGGTAAACACTTTAAATGATGTCATTATCTTACAAGAAGTTTTAGAGTCCTTACAAAGTGCAAATGATGAACTTGAAATTCAATTTGATAAAATTGCATCACTTGAAAATTCTCTTGCTAACATGACAAAAGAATTTGGTTGGTTAAAAAAGGATCATGAATTCTTAGATAATGAAAATGAAAAATGCAAAGTAGAGATTCATGAGCTAAATGCTACCATTAAGACTTTGAATGAAAATCGACAAAATCTTTCTATTGAAAATAACAAACTAAAGCATGAAAACGGTAAACTATCTTTTGAATATGATGAACTCAAGAAACTCTTTGAAAAATTTGAAAATAGTTCATTAAAATTGGATAAACTTGTAAATCTTCAAAGAATGTCAAGTGACAAAAGTGGACTTGGACATAGATGGAATACCACAATATCTAACTATAAAAGCAAACTTGAAAAGACCTCCTCTAGTAGTACCAAAATTTGCTTTTATTGTGGATTGTTAGGTCATTATAAAGTTGCTTGCTTGCATGCTAAACAAGATAAGATCAAATTGAACTCTAAAGTGAAAACAAATGAACATAGCAAGATTAGGAAGATTTGGGTACCTAAGGGATCTCACTTGCCTATTCCTATGTAGGTATGCCTTAAAAGCCACAACAAGAGGAACACATGGTACCTTGATAGTGGATGCTCTAGACACATGACCGGAGATCTCACTCAATTCGCATCCCTATCACTCAAGGATGGTGGAGAAGTTACCTTTGGAGATGACAAGAAAGGAAAAGTCAAAGGTGAAGGCACCATAGGTAACTCTACCTCTCCCATACATGATGTACTCTTTGTTGATGGCTTGTCCCATAATCTTATTAGCATTAGTCAATTATGTGATAATGGTTTTGAAGTTGTCTTCAATCCCGACAAATGCATTGTTAAAAATAAGATAAATGGAGAAGTAAAATTCATAGGGTCTAGAGACAATAACATTTATACAATTGGACTAGATGATCTTAGACTCCAAAAAGTGACTTGTCTAAATGCCATCAGTGAGGATTCTTGGCTATGGCATAGGAGGTTGGGTCATGCCGGAATGGATCTCATTTCGACCCTCTCCTCAAAAGAAAGTGTTAGAGGATTGCCTAAGTTCAAATTCATCAAGGATCACATTTGTAGAACTTGTCAATTAGGAAAACAATTGAAAAGCTCTTTTGCACCTAAAAATATGATTTCAACTTCCTACCCTTTGGAGCTACTTCATATGGATCTTTTTGGACCAATGAAGACTAGTAGCCTAGGTGGAAAGAGGTACGTGTTTGTAGTTGTTGATGACTACTCACGATTCACATGGGTCATATTTCTAGGACATAAAGATGAAACTTATGAAAACTTCCTAACATTATGCAATCAAATTCAAAATGAAAAAGGTGTTGCCATCTCCCACATTAGAAGTGATCATGGAACGGAATTTGAAAATGTACACTTTGACACTTACTGTAATGAACATGGCATTAAACATAATTTTTCCGCACCTAGAACACCTCAACAAAATGGAGTAGTAGAAAGAAAGAATCGAACTCTCCAAGAAATGGCTAGAACAATGTTGCATGAAAATGATCTCCCTAGATATTTTTGGGCGGAAGCGGTTAGCACCGCTTGCTATATCATAAACAGGGTATACTTAAGGCCAATCTCTAAGAAAACACCTTATGAGCTTTGGAAAAACTTGAAACCAAATATAAGCTATTTTAGAGTGTTTGGATGTAAATGCTTCATTTTGAACATTAGAGATAATTTACATAAATTTGATAAGAAGTCGGATGATGGAATATTCTTAGGGTATTCTTCTCATAGCAAAGCATATAGAGTATTTAATAGGAGAACCCTAGTAGTAGAAGAATCCATGCATGTGACATTTGATGAAAGAGAGCCAACACCTCAAGAAATGCCACATGATGAGGATGAACCCGTTGAACATATTTTTCCAAAATTGAGTGCTCCTCCTCATGCATCAACAAGTCATACATTACCTAGTGAGGAAGTAGAAAATGAAAATGATGACTCATTGCCTAGGGATAGGAGAACATTGGTAGATCATCCTGAATCCCAAATCTTAGGTGATGCCACATTGCCAGTAAGAACTAGATCATACTATCGTAGTGTGAGTAACAATCTGGCGTTCCTATCCGAATTAGAACCAAAATCCATCAAGGAAGCTGAAAAGGATGAATATTGGTTGATGGCTATGCAAGAAGAGCTAAGTCAATTCGAAAGGAACAAAGTGTGGAGGCTAGTACCTAGACCTAGTGATCATCCAGTCATTGGCACGAGATGGGTGTATAGAAATAAATTGGATGAAAATGGAATTATCACTAGGAATAAAGCTAGGCTTGTAGCCCAAGGGTACAATCAGGAGGAAGGGATAGATTATGATGAGACATTTGCTCCTGTTGCCCGTATGGAGGCTATTAGGATACTTTTGGCATATGCATCTCATAAAGGATTTAAACTATATCAAATGGATGTCAAAAGTGCCTTCCTAAATGGCTATATCCAAGAGGAAGTGTATGTTGAGCAACCTCCAGGTTTTGAAGACTTCAAACATCCAAATCATGTCTTCAGGCTTGATAAAGCTTTATATGGATTAAAGCAAGCTCCTAGAGCTTGGTATGAGAGGCTTTGCACTTTCTTAGTTGAAAAGGGATTCGAGATGGGAAAGGTGGATAAAACCTTATTTATCAAAAGAGAAAATCATGATATCCTCCTTGTCCAAATCTATGTGGATGATACCATCTGTGGCTCAACTAATCAAAAATTGTGTGATGAATTTGCAACCTTAATGAAAAATGAATTTGAAATGAGCATGATGGGAGAGTTAACCTACTTCTTAGGACTCCAAATTAAACAATACAAAAATGGAATATTTTTAAATCAAGAAAAATATACAAAGGAGTTATTAAAGAAGTATGGCATGGATAGCAGTAAGACATCAAGAATTCCCATGAGTACTACTGCTAAGCTAGAAAAAGATGAATTTGGCAAATCTGTGGATCAGAAATTGTATAGGGGTATGATAGGTAGTTTGCTCTATTTGACAGCCAGCAGACCAGACATTATGTTTACTGTCTGTCTCTGTGCTCGATTTCAATCGGATCCTAAAGAATCTCACCTATCGGCAGTTAAGAAGATCTTCAAGTACTTAAAAGGAACCCAAAGTCTAGGACTGTGGTATGAAAGATCATCTTCCTTCACTCTCATCGGATATTCAGATGCAGACTTTGCTGGATGTAGAGTAGATAGGAAAAGCACTAGTGGGACTTGCCAATTCTTGGGTAAATCACTTGTTTCATGGTTTAGCAAGAAGCAAAATTCAGTAGCTCTGTCCACAACAGAAGCAGAATATGTGGCAGCTGGAGCTTGCTGTGCTCAAGTCCTATGGATGAAAAGCACATTGATGGACTATGCAATCAAAATGGATAATATTCTCATCCAATGTGACAATACTAGTGCTATAAGCTTAACAAAGAACCCCATACAACACTCAAGAACAAAACACATTGAGATTAGGCACCACTTCATCAGAGATCACTCACAAAAAGGGGATATTTGCTTAAAATATATCAACACTGAAGAACAATTAGCGGATATCTTTACAAAACCCCTTAGTGATGATAGAATTTGCTATATCCGAAGTGCCTTAAACATATGGAGTGCGGATCAAATCAAAGAAATTGCCAAATAAATACTTTGTGCCTTTAACCAGCTTATCTATATAGTAGTTATATATATAATCTTTGTTTGGTAGTATCTGCATGAATGAGATGTCAAATTTTTAATCTTAAAAATCACTCAATTGATATTCTTAGCCTTCTTAGTTTTTCTAAGTTGGAGAGGTATCTTCACTTTAATTAAAATACCTAACATCTTGACATATGTCAACATCTCGATCATGAACAGGTATATGTGCATTACTTGGTTATATAATTTTATACCATAAGCATTGATTCAGGGGGAGTTATCCACTCCTATTTTTTTTACACCCTTTCTGTCGATGACAAAAGGGGGAGAAGTTTGAAATTGATTATCTATTCAATTGACTATATGCACCACTTGCTTATAACTTGTATCATTTATATGTGTGCATATATTGAGGGGGAGTTCTAGTATTCACTTGCCTACTATGTCACTCCACACACACCTCATAATCAATTTTGTTTGTCATCATCAAAAAGGGGGAGATTGTAAGCCCAAGGGTCTACTCTCCTATCTTGTTTTGATGATTCTAAACATAATTGATTGTGTTTTTGAATACTAATCAATTTGCTTTGAAGTGTTGTGTTTAAGATAGGATTGATCATTGAAGAAACCAACACACAACATGGTCATGCTTGGAGATATCCCATACAAGAGTCAAAGGAGCTAAGTGAAGCTCACCTCATCTCTCAAGCAAAGCATACACAAGATGGAAGATCAATTGAAGACCAAGACTAAAGAGAAGTTGAAGATTGCATAGGTATCATTGTACATCCTTTCTCTTTAGATTTCCAAGTCAAGGCAAAGTGTTTTCAACTTGTTTTTCAAAGAACACTTAAGAACTTAAAATGGATTAGTGAATGGTTATGTGGTGGACCAACATGTTGGGACCCTCATAAACATTCCAAAATAACCATAGGAGTTGAGTTCCAAAAGCTAAAAATCAAATTTGCAATAAAAATCAAAAAGTGCGGATTTTTAGGCTTCTCGGAACTCCGAGAATTTTTCTCGGAGCTCCGAGCTCGGAACTCCGAGAGTTCCCTCGGAACTCCGAGAAAAGGTCCAGTAGCATCTGGACACTTTCTCGGAACTCCGAGACAATTTCTCGGAACTCCGAGAAATGGTCCAGTAGAAATTTTATTTCTTCTGGCCGTTGTCTCGGAACTCCGAGAATATTTCTCGGAACTCCGAGAATTCTCGGAACTCCGAGAATGGTTCTCGGAACTCCGAGAACCTCGCGACAGACTAAAAAATAGCCGTTGGGATTCAAATTAATCTTTGGTTTTTGATATTACCACCCCCAAACGGTCATATTCTTTGGTGTGGTTATATATACAACATGTAGAGAAGTTTTTCACTCTCTCTTGATCTTTGAAAAACATCCTTAAGCATCAAAAACATTTGCAATCCATTTTAGCTTGAGTTTTTGTTTTTCATCCCAAACTTGCCTTTCACTTGTGAATCTTTTGAGTTTGGATATAGTAGTGCTTTCACTTGCAAATCACCATCTTTGAAGAGCAATCAAGGGTCTACAAAGAGCATCAAGCTTTCAAGAAGAAGCCAAGCTATTCTCTTTCAAATCTAGTGTAGGTGGCTAGGGCATTCCCTTTTTAATTCCCTAGAGAGCAACCGCTTAGAACTCGGCGGAGAAGGAGAGTCTTTGTAAAGGTGTAAGGGCATCCTTGTTTAATATCCCTTGGATTTGTAACCGCCTCGGAGCCGGGCATCGTGGAGGTCTCCTATAGTGGAATCCCTCAAGTGCGACCTTGAGTAGAGTGGAGTAGGCCGTTGGCCGAACCACTATATATCGGTGTGTCAATTTCTCACTCTTGCATTTCCATTATTGTTTTGGTTTGGCATTTCACTTTGTTCTTTCAATTATATTTGCACTAACCAAATATTTATTTAAGTGAAGAAAAATTCCAATTAGGGTTTATAGATAATTTTCAAAAGGCCTAATATTGAGTTAAATTCAATTCACCCCCCCTCTTGAGTATTTCAGCCGAAGAAATGAAAGTCTTGCTGGCTTTCAGAGGTTCTGTCCTTTATGAAGTCACTGCCATGACCAAATCGCCTTTTCAGGTTTTCGATTTGGCGGACCGCATGCCTTAATTTTTGCCTAAGCCGCCCTTTCAGGTTTTCAGCTTAGCGGGCAAATGACCCTAACTTTTGCCTAGACCGCCCTTGCGGGTTTTCAGTCTAGCGAGTCTAAGACTCCATTATTTTTTTTTTATTTTCTTTCTGTTTCTCTACAAACCTGGGCCTAAGTACACCAGAAGGACTTTTAGGTAGGCTTGGGTTCAAACAGGTTAACATTTGGTAAGTTTTCATGTATTTGACCGAATCTGGCCCTCCAGACTGCCTACGTATCCCCAAAGAAATGGGAATCAGGTCTGCGTAGTTCGCCTATTTGGGTTTCAAAAATTGTTTATTTTGTTCTTTCTTTCCTTCCTTCTTTTTTTTTTTAAGGATTTGAAAGGTTTGAAGGATTTGACCGAACCCGAATTAATCAGGCTACCTACGTACCCTGTAGAGAGGGATCAGGTCATGACGTAGTTCAGGTTATTATCTTTTATGACGCAAGTCATAAAAGATGCCCCTGGTTTGAGTTTATCAAAGAATGAAAGTTTTTTTTTTTAATTTAGGCCCAAAGTGTTTGCAAATGGTTTTTGACTTTGAGGTTGTTGGCTTTTGAGCTCTGATCGATCAAAGACGGCCTCCTGTAGACACCCCATTTTGCTCTACCTTAATCGATAAAGAAATTAGGGTTTGTTTTCCGTCGGTTTTCCAATGTCTTTCTTTCCCGCATCCGTTTGTTACATTTCTAAATATTTTTGGTCATTTCCGTCGTGTTTCGCATTTTCCCGCTAAATGTTGAGAAGGATTATTCAGAAAAATCTAAACTAGGGAGAATTTGTACCCGTTTGTGTGGGACCCGCTGATGTGGGACCCGTTTGTGTGGGACCCGCTGATGTGGGACCCGCTTGTGTAGGGCCCGCTGATGTGGGACCCGCTTGTGCGGAACCCGCTGATGTGGGACTCACCATTAGCATGACTTAACTTTCTCTACCATTTCCACTAACTTCATTTTTCCCTTTAAAATAACACCATTATCTCCATTACCATTATATATTCCATTATCCCCACCACCATTCCCACCATTACCATTATATATTCCATTATCCCCACCACCATTCCCACCATTACCATTATATATTCCATTATTCCCACCACCATTCCCACCATTACCATTATATATTCCATTATCCCCACCACCATTCCCACCATTACCATTATATATTCCATTATTCCCACCACCATTCCCACCATTACCATTATATATTCCATTATTCCCACCACCATTCCCACAATTACCATTGTTTATTTCCATTATTCTCCACCACACCCACCATTCACATTATATATTCCATTATTCCCCACCACAATTCCCACCATTACCATTATATATTCCATTATTCTCCACCACACCCACCATTCTCATTGTTTATTTCCATTATTCTCCACCACACCCACCATTCTCATTGTTTATTTCCACCTCTCCACTAAGTTTTTCACTATATAAAGAGAGGTGATGAGAGGAGGAGAGGAGAAAAAACAACACATTGTTTTTGGATAGTTTTCTCTTTCTCTCCCTCAATATCTCTCACTCTCTCACTCTCACACTATCATTATCTACTTTCTCTCCTTATTTGTTTCTCCCCATCTCTCTCCCTTGTTCCATATAAAAAAAATATAAAAGAAAATAAAACAAAGAAAAAGAGAAAGAAAGCGGAAGCGGATCAAGCGGCGGTGCGATTTTTGAATTTTTCGGCTCTCGGATTCGGCGAGGATTTCGATCACAGGTAGGTACTTAATTTTTGGATTTTTCTAGAATTATTTGGTATATTTGCATGATTTTTAGTATTTAATTGGATTTAGTTGAAAATTAAATATGTATGCTCAAAATCATGATCTCCATGAGTGTTTCGAAAATAAAATATATACTAAATGAATTCCAAAATTAATGAAATTTCGTGGGAAACTAATATGATACCAGTACATTCTACCATGAAATTTTGAGAATTTTGAGAATTTGTTTGGTATATTATTTTATGCTTTCTTTGAAATTTACCAGCTTTTGGAGGAATTGTTACTGACATCAGATCACAACTAAAATTCTTAAAATTTTTACAGTAGTCTTTAATCTCACATTTCCAGTTACTGTAAAAGTTTCAAGTGATTTGGATCTGTTTTCATATGGGATGTAGGGTTAATTCATAATCTGGTCTGAAAATTAAAAAATCTGAAACTGATAGTAAATGGTTTCCAAAATTCATGAAAATTTCTCAGTATGTTATTTTTACTTATATCTTATTAATGTAGAAATTTCATTGAATTTTGATTCATATTTCTAGTGGTTTCTGTGTTATTTGTGCAATCTGGTCAATCAATTGTTAAATCGAAATTAAATATGAGCTTAATGTAAAAATCTGTAAAACTCTTTCCGTAAGCTACATTTCATCATATCTTGCTGCTGTAGAAATTTCAACTCATTTCGAATTCGTTTGCTACAATTTCACTTGTAAAACCGCTCATATGCTTAAAATTGATAAAATCCATGGAAAATTCGAAATTAATTGAAAATCATATAAAAATTCCTAAAGAACTTTAAAATTCTGTCACATGTTCACTCCTTAATCCATTGAAACAGAAATTTTAGGATCTTTAGATTTTCCTGGAAAAATGGCCAGTGCATCCATAATCGTATCCCAATTGCAACTTGATCTTTGACAATTTGAATATTTAAGTTATAGCATGTTGTTGGCTCCGAGGTTGGTGTCCACGGAAATCCTGAGATTCTGCCAGGCAATAAGATGCTATAACCTAAGTATTAAATTGCACAAGGAAAGAGCGCACGATTCCCTCCTTTGGATGCCATTCAAGGCCGAAATTGGTGAACCCTAGAACCATTGGTAATCCTTAAATGTCTAGAAACTGAAAATCTTCGAAATCTGAAACTCATTAACCTCGAGAACTTAAATCGATTTATCTTGTGTCTTTCGGAACCATTGGATTATGGTTTCCAATCTAAGAACCATTAGAGCCCAATTTAGGAACATTGGTGTCGTGCCGTGTCCTAGGTTTTAGGGAGTCCTAGAGTTAGGAGTCCAGCCTCATCACGGACACTTGCTATGAATAGCAACCGTACCATAGGTCTAGTTACACTAGTCACCCGATCTTTCCCTAGGACAAGCCTAGTAAACTAGGATGTAGGCAAAACCTGCATTAGTCTAAGGGACAACTTGCATTCAGATAAGAATCATATAGCATCTTAGATGAAATCCTAAGATAATAAAATCCTCAACTTGAATTAAATAATTCCTCTTAAAACTGTTGAAACAGTCAAATCCGTCTAAGTCGGTGTCCTAGTTGAGTTAGGCATATGTAGCTTAGCTTAGGTGCACCGAACTACGTCGACTCTGATCCCAGTGAGGCTTGGGTACGTAGGCAGCTTGGATGTCTGATGGCATACCACCCGCGAGTCGGCACCACAACAAATTGTGGTGTTTTGTATATTAATTTTCTTGTAAATGCTTAATCAAATCACTTAGGACTTTCCATGAAATTAGAATTTTAGGAGAACTTTCACTTAGATTGAATCCAGACAAATTAATAAATCAAGATACACATTTAGGATTCACATTGAAATTAGATGTTAGGATGCATGTCACTTAGTTCGCACTTTAACATAGAGTTGAATGAGCCATTTAAAATAAATTTAAAAGAGTTAGCTTTTGGAATCGAAGACCGATTATCGGGCAGGAATGGTGCATGTGGTGGATAATTCCCCATACCTTCCATTCTCGTAACCAGGTAGCGAGTCTAGATTTCTGGTTAATTATGGGTCCTAGATCCCATATCTAGGTGGCGACTCTGTCAGTCTCTTTCGTGTGGAATTCGGATTGCCTTAGTGATCCCAAGTTCACATAAAAGACGAATTAAAATCAACACTAAGAAGCACACGCCAATCGCGTGGGAACGAGAGACCAAAGGAGAGCGCGCGGCGGCTCGCGCCCCACGCCCCTCTCGCGGGATCATGTCCCACAGTCTGGCGACTCTGCTGGGGACCACCTAACTTCATTAAAATTTCAAAAGATAATTCATTTGAATTTAATTTAACTGGCTCATAAAAACTCTATACTTGTTAGATTAGTTTGTCTCGTTTTATTTTCTCATCACATTTTACTCGAACTTAATTTAACAAAACCTGAAGGCATCATAGATTGCGCGAACTTATTGCACACACTTACATCACTTGCATCTAAACCCTTGCATTTCACATGCACACACGTCCTATTTTAGGAACCCGGAGTGTTATCTAGCATGGTTGACTGGGATTTCATCACCTGGTGCCTCTGTGCTAGAGAAGCATTCCACCCTTAGCCTAGTACCTTTATGGTGCGTAAACGGATCTCTTGTTCACGTACTGATACGCCGGACACTGGTACAGTATATCGAACAGGGATTCGCGCTAAGGGGACTCTTGGCCTTACCCCTAGATTAACCCACACATACATGCAGTATACGAACACATGTGCACCACATGTGTGAGCCTAGTTTAGGATATCTTACCCATTTGTGTCTAGATTAGGCCGTAGTCCATCTTCCAATGGCTACGATCGGTCCTAGGTACACAAACAAAGTCATGAGTCGAGATCCTCTCTCCACTCCGCTAGATTAGGATTAGGGTTGATGCCTTCAGGTAACACTGTTAAAATGTGCGAAGACTAAAAACTTTTCCTTTGGGGTTAGGATATAAATCCCATCATTTCCAAAGATCTCATAGGATTAGTTATTCTTGATCTACCCGTTGAAAGTAATCCTAGGCAATCTCACATTTTGATCATGTGTCTATCATTCGTCTCTTGTGGGATTCGATTGTGTCTTCATTGGCGGAAATTGTGTCTCAATCATTTGATCGTGCAATCTTGATGATCCAATCTTGCCTGTACCCTTGATCTCTTCCTCCTCTAGGGGCTACCTTTTTCAAGAATATTTCTGCTAAATCCTTCAGAGTTTACTCTCATAATCCTTGAACTAAGGACATTCCCCTCATCATTTGGATTCATTCTATTGTCCCAATTACTTGCTTAAATGTGTAATATTTTTCAGTCATTGAGAAGAAACACTCCATGAATGTCAAGCTCATATACCTCGTGTTCATTATTTCCATGACAGGGCACTAAACACCATAGCTAACCCTACTATTCCTTGGGTTCGGATCTCTTCTCGATTGCAGAGGAAATCTGTCTCCCCGCCACCTTCTCTGAGGCCCCAGCATCTCCTTCTTTCCCATCCTCATCCTCCCCAATGGCAGAAAACCAGAACAGTAGTCTTCCACCCGCTGCTATTACCGATACTCTCACCTTGATTCTCCGACAGCTTCAAGAACTCAAAGAAGAGAACCAAGTTATCAAGGCCCAGCTTTCTGAAAAGTTGGGGCCATCGTTGTCTAAAGATAAAGGGTCCATGCACCATACAGTTACTTCAGCCGCACCTGCCCAGCCAGTGTTCATTCCTATCCCTGACAAAACTGAAGAAGATTTTGAAAAAGAGCAGTACAGCGAAGATCGCAGCAGGCCTTCTCAGTCCATGGTTGATAAAGTAGTTATGGAGAAATTAGAAAGTCTTACCAGGAAGGTTCAGGACATTCAGTTTCAGGACCAGGGTGGTTTCAATCCAAGTGACCTCACACTGTTCCCAGAAATCCGTCTCCCAGCCAATTTTCAAATGCCGGACTTTGATAAATATGATGGTGTGGGTTGTCCAATCACACATTTGCAAATGTTCACCATCATGTGTCAGCCTCAAGGCTTATCTTCTGAGCAAATGGCTCAATTGTTCCCGGTTTCCCTAACCAAGGTTGCCAGGAGGTGGTTCATGGTCTTGGACAAGACTCGTTACAGGACATGGAAGGATATCGGCGAGCAGTTCATCAGGCAATTCAAATATGATGACGGGACAGAAATCACCAGAAAGGATTTGGAAAGGACAAAGCAAGACTTGAGGGAATCCTTTCTGACCTTTGTGAAAAGATGGAGGAGAATAGCAGCTCAGATGATGGAGCGCCCTTCTGAGGAAGAGCAGGTCCAAATAATCATGAAAAATATTTCCCCCCAGCTCCAGTATCACATGTCGTTGCAGTATTATCCGGACTTCAAACACTTTATCGTGGCAGGCACCCAAATAGAGGAGGCTATGGCTCAAGGTGTGTTCAACCGAAGTAACCAGAATACCAAAGAATTCAGGAAGCCTCCATCAGCTGAAATTAATAACCTTTCCCACTCCAAGCCTCAGCCTTCAAAACCTCAGAACCCCATGGTGATGGATTATACCCAACCTGCTGTCGCACCTCGGCCACAGGCCCAGACAGAATTTACCCCTCTCCCTCTTCCACCATCTGTGATACTCAAGGAGTGTCTAGCCTCAGGTCGCATAATCCTGCCCGACATTAGGGCTCTTCCTAATCCTTTACCAGCAAATTGGCGAACAGATCAACACTGCGAATACCATAGAAATTCTGGCCATCTCACTGATAATTGCATTGCCCTAAAATTCAGAATCCAGAGGTTGCTCGACAATAAAAGCCTTGTGTTTGAGCCAAGTCCCGTTGCTACCAATAACCCATTATCAAATCATGCAGTACTGCCGCCAGCCGTTCGCAATGCTTAAATAACTGAAGGTTCAAAGGGGCACAGGTCCGGTTGCAATGAAAAGAATCAGAAGTTGAAAGTACCATTTATGAGCCAGCTTTCGCCGAGCCTCCGAAGCTAGACAGTTGCGGCAGTTAAAGTTTTAGTCGTTTATTATTTTATTTTGAGTCAGCCATCATGGTCAGTACAATTGTTGAGTCCGGTTCTACAGTTCAAGGTTAATGCCTAGTCCAGGCAAGTTATCTTTTGCTTTTCTTTTAGAGTTGTGAATCATGAACATGTTCAGGATAGGTTGTGAGATGTAGTATCTTTTTCTTTAAATAAAATTTCAGTTCCAAGAGTTCACTTGTGTCTATTTCTTAAGTGTGCTTCTGATCTTAAAATAAGACTCCCTCATCAAATGAGGACAAAATTGACGAAACTTCACTTGGGTCACAACAATTACTTGAACAAGAGGAGGAGCGCCAATCCCAGCCTTTCAAAGATGAAATTGAAGTGGTAAACACTGGCACTGAAACCTTGATCCAGTAAATGCCGATTGAAAATACATTACCCTCTGAAGAGTGTGAAGAATTGGTAAACCCATTTTGAGGATAAAAAGATGGTCCAGTAAGCGTTACCATTAATGCCAAGAGAAAGACCCAGATAGAAGGTTCAAGAAAGAATGAAGTGAATATCATATGCTATGCAAAGGGCATGGAGTGGAAACAACTTTCATATTTCCAATCAATGACCTTGGTTCTCAAATTCATAACATGAAGCTAACAAATTCAAGATAAGAAGTTCAAGAGCAAGTATTGAAAAGTGGTCATCAGATATCAAGAGTTACAAATCCATAAATGGACGATGTCAAAGAACAAGTTTCGCTCTATGAAAGTCGAAAGCACGTATTAGAATCTTGAAAGAAGAAGATCCATTATCTCTTACCTGGAAATGCCGTCAAACTCCGAAAAAAAAAATGAAAAAAAAAATAAAATAATAATAATCAGTACCAGAGGGACTCTAGTAACCTAGATCGACTCCCAATCTGAACATCGGAAGGCCTCCTTTGGCCGAATAAATCCCAAAATCAGAACCCAACGTCAAAAGAATACTGGTTTGCAAACCCTTCGAGCCTAAATGAAATTTTCTTGAAAACCCATCAAACTAGGGGCATTCGCCCCGAACTACGCGAGACCTGATCCCTACACTGGGGTACGTAGGCAGCTCGGTTAAACCAAGTTCGGTCGATTCAAAAAAAAAGAAAAAAGGAAAAGAAATGTAATCGTTCCAAAAAAAAAAAAAAAAAAAAAGAGGGACCAGTTCCAAAAGAAGAGAGGTCAATCATTCCAGAAAGAAAGAAAAAAAGGAAAAAATCAATTAACCTTCAAACAATTTATCTTCAAACTAGGGGCATTCGCCCTGAACTACACACGACCTGATTCCTATCTTGGGATATGTATGCAACCTATTCATAGGTTCGGTCGAAATCTTTGTCGAGCCTTAAGCCATTCTTTGAAAAACCCTATCCTACCTATAAAGTCCTTCCAGTGTTCAGAATTATTGATCTAGGTACCGAAAACACAAAAAGTGAAAAAAAAAGGAACGGAGTTTGAAGATCTGCTAGACTGAAAACCTGAAAGGGCGGTCTAGGCAAAATTTAAGATCGTTCCCCTGCTAAGTTGAAAACCCGAAAGGGCGGCTTAGGCAAAAGCTAAGGGGATAGCCTGCTGAATCGAAAACCTAGAAGGGCGGTTCAGGCAAAAGTTAAGGCCACCACGGTCCGCCAAGTTAAAAACCCTGAAGAGGTGACTTGGTCATGGTAAGAGAATCATTGTAAGAAGGCTACAGCCGGTATCAGGACTGAAGATCAACTGAAGTTCAAGCAAATTCAAGTGACATCCTCAAAACTGGGGGCATTGGAGCTAAGCAATCCTAGGAGTTGTAATTAAATCATTGAGGCATTACTATTTTAAGGAAAAAGTCCAGTGTTTACCAATTAAAAAAAAAAATATTCCTTGAAAGGATAGACTTACCAAATAAAACGTTAACTAAGTTAGAAGCATTACTGTGTCTGTCAGTGTAGTTAATCAATCGTTGTTATTCTATGTTCATTCCTTCAGAGCTCCTCAATCCTTTGAGTAGTGTCTTTTATCTAAGTTTTCTCTTTAGAAAGAGTCAATCGTCGTTCCTATGTCCAAATGATGTAACTGTCTTGGTGAAGGAGGCCCGGCCTAGGCAGCTCCCTTCAATTGTACCTGAAAGAGCTCGAGAATTTAGTCAAACAACTTCATTTCAAAAAAGATCAGCTCAGAAAAATTCAGAAGTGGAAACATCAGAAAGCCCAGCTTCCGTAAAAAGATCATACCTCAAAAAGGCATCTTAAGCTTGGAAGAGCCTCAGATGCAATGATGGTCGAGCCAATTTCTCAGAAAGATGAACCGTTAAAATTCAGAATTTCCTTCCAGTTAGTTAAATACTATCCTGGTCAAGAAATGTTTATCTAAACACCTATCAGGAGGCAAGTCCCACTTTTCCATGATTATATCCAAGAGAGCCGTTGTTCTAGATTACCAATTTTAAGTGTCTTGTTCAAGGTTTCAGTTATCCAAATCCCCAAAGACAAGACCAGCAGTCTCTTTGAGAAAAATCTTGTTGAAGTTTAATAAAAGTGTTTCTAATCCATTCTGGTTACTAATGGTTCTTCGTTCATAAGGTTGGTCGTCTCATCATTCGTCAAAGTCTTGGTTTCCAATATCTTTACTGGGCACGATCTATAATGTCCCCGATTTCATTAAGTTCAAATCCAAAATTCATCAAATCCAATCCTATGTCAAATTCAAGTTCATGAAAAATCTCTAAATTCTTCGTTGTTGAATTCATCAATCAAAGCTATCTTGTTTCTTTGAGCCTGTTTGTGAACGGTGCCTCTTTTCTCGAGTCCATTTCTAAATGGTCTCATCTTCTCCTTGAACCCGTTTGTGAACGGTGTCTCATTTTTCTGAGTCCATTTATGGTCTCATGTCCTCCTTGAGCCCGTTTGTGGACGGTGCCTTATTTCTGAAAAATCAAAAATTCATCAAATCCAATCCTATGTCAAATTCAAGTTCATGAAAAAACTCTAAATTCTTCATTGTTGAATTCATCAATCAAAGCTATCTTGTTTCTTTGAGCCCGTTTGTGAACGGTGCCTCGTTTCTCGAGTCCATTTGTGAATGGTCCCGTCTTCTCCTTGAACCCGTTTGTGAACGGTGTCTCATTTTTCTGAGTCCATTTGTGAATGATCTCATGTCCTCCTTGAGCCCGTTTGTGGACGGTGCCTTATTTCTGAAAAATCAAAAATTCATCAAATCCAATCCTACGTCAAATTCAAGTTTATGAAAAATCTCTAAATTCTTCGTTGTTGAAGCTATCTTGTTTCTTTGAGCCCGTTTGTGAACGGTGCCTCATTTCTCGAGTCCATTTATGAATGGTCTCATGTTCTCCTTGAGCCCGTTTGTGAACGGTGCCTCGTTTCTCGAGTCCATTTGTGAATGGTCTCGTCTTCTCCTTAAGCCCGTTTGTGAACGGTGCCTCGTTTCTCGAGTCCATTTGTGAATGGTCTCGTCTTCTCCTTGAGCCCGTTTGTGAACGGTACCTCATTTTCTGAGTCCATTTGTGAATGGTCTCTTATTCTCCTTGAGCCCGTTTGTGAACGGTGCCTCGTTTCTCGAGTCCATTTGTGAATGGTCTCGTCTTCTCCTTAAACCCGTTTGTGAACGGTGCCTCGTTTCTCGAGTCCATTTGTGAATGGTCTCGTCTTCTCTTTGAGCCCGTTTGTGAACGGTACCTCATTTTCTGAGTCTATTTGTGAATGGTCTCATGTTCTCCTTGAGCACGTTTGTGAACAGTGCCTCGTTTCTCGAGTCCATTTGTGAATGGTCTCGTCCTCTCCTTAAGCCCGTTTGTGAACGGTACCTCATTTTCTGAGTCCATTTGTGAATGGTCTCATGTTCTCCTTGAGCCCGTTTGTGAACGGTGCCTCGTTTCTCGAGTCCATTTGTGAATGGTCCCGTGTTCTCTTTGAGCCCGTTTGTAAACGGTGTCTCATTTTTCTGAGTCCATTTATGATCTCTTATCCTCCTTGAGCCCGCTTGTGAAAGATGTCTCATTTTCTTTTAAAAACCGCTTAAGAACGATCTTTGTTCTTTCTCTTCGGAATCCATTCGAAAGTGGTATCTCATTCTCTCGTTGCTCGTTTGTAAACGGCACCGCATCAGGATTTCTTATTATGTTCTAATTCTAGGATTTCATTTAGGGCCTTGCATTAGGTAGTAAATGTTTGCGTCTAAGTTCCGTTTTGTGTAGAGTCTTTTGTCGATTAAAGCTACGCAAAATGGCTCTGTCATTTTGACTTTGGTATTCGATGACTACGTCATCTCTACCAAAGAGGGGCATCTGTAGACACCCCATTTTGCTCTACCTTAATCGATAAAGAAATTAGGGTTTGTTTTCCGTCGGTTTTCCAATGTCTTTCTTTCCCGCATCCGTTTGTTACATTTCTAAATATTTTTGGTCATTTCCGTCGTGTTTCGCATTTTCCCGCTAAATGTTGAGAAGGATTATTCAGAAAAATCTAAACTAGGGAGAATTTGTACCCGTTTGTGTGGGACCCGCTGATGTGGGACCCGTTTGTGTGGGACCCGCTGATGTGGGACCCGCTTGTGTAGGGCCCGCTGATGTGGGACCCGCTTGTGCGGAACCCGCTGATGTGGGACTCACCATTAGCATGACTTAACTTTCTCTACCATTTCCACTAACTTCATTTTTCCCTTTAAAATAACACCATTATCTCCATTACCATTATATATTCCATTATCCCCACCACCATTCCCACCATTACCATTATATATTCCATTATCCCCACCACCATTCCCACCATTACCATTATATATTCCATTATTCCCACCACCATTCCCACCATTACCATTATATATTCCATTATCCCCACCACCATTCCCACCATTACCATTATATATTCCATTATTCCCACCACCATTCCCACCATTACCATTATATATTCCATTATTCCCACCACCATTCCCACAATTACCATTGTTTATTTCCATTATTCTCCACCACACCCACCATTCACATTATATATTCCATTATTCCCCACCACAATTCCCACCATTACCATTATATATTCCATTATTCTCCACCACACCCACCATTCTCATTGTTTATTTCCATTATTCTCCACCACACCCACCATTCTCATTGTTTATTTCCACCTCTCCACTAAGTTTTTCACTATATAAAGAGAGGTGATGAGAGGAGGAGAGGAGAAAAAACAACACATTGTTTTTGGATAGTTTTCTCTTTCTCTCCCTCAATATCTCTCACTCTCTCACTCTCACACTATCATTATCTACTTTCTCTCCTTATTTGTTTCTCCCCATCTCTCTCCCTTGTTCCATATAAAAAAAATATAAAAGAAAATAAAACAAAGAAAAAGAGAAAGAAAGCGGAAGCGGATCAAGCGGCGGTGCGATTTTTGAATTTTTCGGCTCTCGGATTCGGCGAGGATTTCGATCACAGGTAGGTACTTAATTTTTGGATTTTTCTAGAATTATTTGGTATATTTGCATGATTTTTAGTATTTAATTGGATTTAGTTGAAAATTAAATATGTATGCTCAAAATCATGATCTCCATGAGTGTTTCGAAAATAAAATATATACTAAATGAATTCCAAAATTAATGAAATTTCGTGGGAAACTAATATGATACCAGTACATTCTACCATGAAATTTTGAGAATTTTGAGAATTTGTTTGGTATATTATTTTATGCTTTCTTTGAAATTTACCAGCTTTTGGAGGAATTGTTACTGACATCAGATCACAACTAAAATTCTTAAAATTTTTACAGTAGTCTTTAATCTCACATTTCCAGTTACTGTAAAAGTTTCAAGTGATTTGGATCTGTTTTCATATGGGATGTAGGGTTAATTCATAATCTGGTCTGAAAATTAAAAAATCTGAAACTGATAGTAAATGGTTTCCAAAATTCATGAAAATTTCTCAGTATGTTATTTTTACTTATATCTTATTAATGTAGAAATTTCATTGAATTTTGATTCATATTTCTAGTGGTTTCTGTGTTATTTGTGCAATCTGGTCAATCAATTGTTAAATCGAAATTAAATATGAGCTTAATGTAAAAATCTGTAAAACTCTTTCCGTAAGCTACATTTCATCATATCTTGCTGCTGTAGAAATTTCAACTCATTTCGAATTCGTTTGCTACAATTTCACTTGTAAAACCGCTCATATGCTTAAAATTGATAAAATCCATGGAAAATTCGAAATTAATTGAAAATCATATAAAAATTCCTAAAGAACTTTAAAATTCTGTCACATGTTCACTCCTTAATCCATTGAAACAGAAATTTTAGGATCTTTAGATTTTCCTGGAAAAATGGCCAGTGCATCCATAATCGTATCCCAATTGCAACTTGATCTTTGACAATTTGAATATTTAAGTTATAGCATGTTGTTGGCTCCGAGGTTGGTGTCCACGGAAATCCTGAGATTCTGCCAGGCAATAAGATGCTATAACCTAAGTATTAAATTGCACAAGGAAAGAGCGCACGATTCCCTCCTTTGGATGCCATTCAAGGCCGAAATTGGTGAACCCTAGAACCATTGGTAATCCTTAAATGTCTAGAAACTGAAAATCTTCGAAATCTGAAACTCATTAACCTCGAGAACTTAAATCGATTTATCTTGTGTCTTTCGGAACCATTGGATTATGGTTTCCAATCTAAGAACCATTAGAGCCCAATTTAGGAACATTGGTGTCGTGCCGTGTCCTAGGTTTTAGGGAGTCCTAGAGTTAGGAGTCCAGCCTCATCACGGACACTTGCTATGAATAGCAACCGTACCATAGGTCTAGTTACACTAGTCACCCGATCTTTCCCTAGGACAAGCCTAGTAAACTAGGATGTAGGCAAAACCTGCATTAGTCTAAGGGACAACTTGCATTCAGATAAGAATCATATAGCATCTTAGATGAAATCCTAAGATAATAAAATCCTCAACTTGAATTAAATAATTCCTCTTAAAACTGTTGAAACAGTCAAATCCGTCTAAGTCGGTGTCCTAGTTGAGTTAGGCATATGTAGCTTAGCTTAGGTGCACCGAACTACGTCGACTCTGATCCCAGTGAGGCTTGGGTACGTAGGCAGCTTGGATGTCTGATGGCATACCACCCGCGAGTCGGCACCACAACAAATTGTGGTGTTTTGTATATTAATTTTCTTGTAAATGCTTAATCAAATCACTTAGGACTTTCCATGAAATTAGAATTTTAGGAGAACTTTCACTTAGATTGAATCCAGACAAATTAATAAATCAAGATACACATTTAGGATTCACATTGAAATTAGATGTTAGGATGCATGTCACTTAGTTCGCACTTTAACATAGAGTTGAATGAGCCATTTAAAATAAATTTAAAAGAGTTAGCTTTTGGAATCGAAGACCGATTATCGGGCAGGAATGGTGCATGTGGTGGATAATTCCCCATACCTTCCATTCTCGTAACCAGGTAGCGAGTCTAGATTTCTGGTTAATTATGGGTCCTAGATCCCATATCTAGGTGGCGACTCTGTCAGTCTCTTTCGTGTGGAATTCGGATTGCCTTAGTGATCCCAAGTTCACATAAAAGACGAATTAAAATCAACACTAAGAAGCACACGCCAATCGCGTGGGAACGAGAGACCAAAGGAGAGCGCGCGGCGGCTCGCGCCCCACGCCCCTCTCGCGGGATCATGTCCCACACCTCCTGGTGTATCTAAGCATAGTACTTTTTTAGTTGGTCCAGGTTTGTAGGTTCTGTTAATTTTTCTCCATTTTCATTGAGGAGTCTAACGGCTTTTCCAGGCAGGACTTCATCAACAATATAAGGACCAGACCAATTTGGCCTGAACTTCCCTCTGGGATCAAACACCGGTGCTCGGTAAGACTTTAAGACGAGATCTCCTGGTTTCAGGTCTCGGACCTTGACTTTCTTGTTAAAGGCTCTCTCAATTCTTCTCTGATATCCTTGGATATGATACAAGGCTCTCAGCCTCTTTTCATCAATCATCTGCAATTCCTGATGTCTAGCTCTTGCCCACTCAGACTCTGGCAGATTCGCTTCCATCATGACTCTTAAAGATGGAATTCTCATCTCAACAGGGAGGACTGCTTCCATTCCATACACTAAAGAGTACGGAGTTACACCTGTAGAAGATCTGATCGATGTCCTGTAAGCCCATAAAGCAAAAGGAAGCTTGTTCGACCAGTCCTTATAAGTCTCGGTCATCTTACTGATTATGAACTTGATATTCTTATTCGCTGCTTCTACAGCCCCGTTGGTCTGCGGTCTGTAAGGAGATGATTTGTGATGCTTGATTTTGAATTCTTCGCACAGGTGCACTACTTCTTTCTTGAAATGAGATCCATTATCAGAAATCAGTTCATGAGGTACTCCATATCTGCAAATGATATTCGCACGGATGAACTTCGCAACTGTATTGGAAGTTATGAAAGCATATGAAGCAGCTTCTATCCACTTCGTGAAATAATCAATGGCCACCAAGATGTATTCGTGTCCACTTGACGATTTAGGATAGACTTTGCCAATGATGTCAATCCCCCATACTGAGAATGGCCATGGCGAGGTCATAGAGTGCAGCTCTGACGGAGGCACATGAATAAGATTCGCATAGACTTGGCATTTATGACATTTCTTCACGAATGCGAAACAATCTGTTTCCATTGAGGGCCAATAGAAACCAAGTCTAAGGATTTTCCTTGACAGCATCTTACCATTCATGTGAGGAGCACAAACACCTTCATGTGTTTGCTCTATGAGCTCTGCAGCCTGATCTTCATCAACACACAGAAGCTGAATACCGTCAAATGACCTTCTGTACAACTCTTCACCACAAATGATGAAGTTGGCAGCGAACTTCTGAAGAGTTTTCCTCTCTTTGCTGGAAGCTTCAGGCTGATGCCTCTTGCCTGAAATGAAATTTCTGATATCTGTATACCATGGTTTACCATCTGGACACCTGGCAGATATTTCAATGGCATTCACATGTGCTGGAGCCCATTGCAACCTTACAGCTAAAGGTTGAACCTCCATTGTAGCAGAAATGTCCAACATTGATGCCAGAGTGGCTAGAGCATCAGCAAAGTGATTCCTTGTCCTCGACAGATGAGTGAAGGTGACATTCCTGAACTTTTTGACCAGAGATTCGAGATAAGTGTGATATGAGATCAACCTCGCCTCTTTTGTCTTCCAATCCCCATTTATTTGACAAATGATCAGGATTGAATCTCCAAATACATCGATGTCTTGAATTCGCAAAGCTAATGCTGCCTCAAGTCCTGCGATACATGCTTCATATTCAGCCATGTTATTGGTGCACTCAAATTGCAACTTGATGGATAACGGAATGTACTCCTTCTTTGGAGATACCAAAACAGCCCCTATTCCTTGACCGTGATTATTGACAGCTCCGTCAAAATACATAAGCCGCTTGGAACTCGGAGTCTCTTCTTCAATGTCCATAATCTCTTCATCAGGAAAATCAGTTTTCAGAAAAAGCATTCTCTTCAACAGGAGCATCAGCCAGCTGCTCAGCGATGACCCGTCCCTTAATTGATTTCTGAGTGACATAAGTGATGTCAAACTCAGACAATAATAGCAACCATCTGGCTGTTCTTCCAGTAAGAGCGGGTTTTTCGAACAAATACTTCAATGGATCCATCCGTGAGAGCAAAAATATCTTGTTCGACAGAAGATAATGTCTAAGCCTTTGAGTCGCCCAGACCAATGCTAAACATGTCTTTTCCAAGACAGTGTACTTGATTTCATATTCCAACATTTTCTTACTGATGTAGTAGATGGGCTTTTCTTTCTTAGACCCTGCCTCCTGCTGAGCAAGCATACAACCCATTGCTGTATCCGTGATGGACAAATACATCAACAACGGTTGACCAGGAATGACTGGGGATAAGACAGGAGGCAAAGACAAACACTGCTTGACCTTTTCAAACGCTTCCTGACATTCTTCATTCCATTTCTTGGAGGAATTCTTTTTTAATAACTTGAAGATGGGTTCACACGTCATAGTTAAATGAGATATGAATCTCCTCAAATATTGCACTTTGCCCAGGAATCCACGAATCTGCTTTTCTGTCTTTGGTGGTTGCATTTCTTGGATTGCCTTGATCTTCTGAGGGTCCACTTCGATTCCTCTTTCACTGACCATGAATCCAAGCAACTTCCCTGACGTGACCCCAAATACACATTTATTTGGATTCAAGCGAAGTTGAAACTTTCGGATTCGCTCAAAGAACTTTCTCAAAGCGACTGTATGCTCTGGTCGAGTCTTGCCTTTGACAATCATGTCATCTACATAGACCTCGACTTCCTTATGAATCATGTCATGAAGAAGAGTAGTCGCGGCCCTCTGATAGGTGGCACCAGCATTCTTGAGACCAAACGGCATCACTCTGTAGCAATATGTCCCCCACTGAGTAATAAATGCCGTCTTCATCATATCCTCAGGCGCCATTTTGATTTGGTTATACCCTGAGAATCCATCCATAAAGGATAAGAGTGCATGACCAGCCGTATTATCAACCAGGAGATCAATGTTCGGAAGTGGAAAATCGTCTTTCGGACTTGCCTTGTTCAAATCTCTGAAATCGACACACATCCTGACTTTTCCGTCTTTCTTGGGCACCGGTACAATATTCGCAAGCCATTCAGGGTACTCAACTACTTCGATGAATTTCACTTCGAGTAGTTTCTTAACCTCGTCATGAACTTTCAACTCCCATTCTGTTTTAAGTTTCCGGAGTTTTTGCTTCTTCGGCTTGATGCCCGGGATTAAAGGTAATTTGTGTTGGACAATGTCCTCACTCAATCCTGGCATGTCATCGTAAGACCAAGCAAAAACCTCCTTAAACTCTTTTAGCAAGGTGATTAATTCTTCACGCTCCTCAGGAGATAAAATTTTGCCAATTCGTATTTCCCGAATTAAGGTTTCATCACCTATATTTACGGTTTCAATTTCCTCTTCAAGTGGTTTAGCGCGGCGACTCTCCTCTTGTTGAATCATATGCTTGATTTCAAGGGGAGTTTCATCGGCTTCCTCATTAGAGGGGGAGTCTTGATTGTTATTATTACTTACTTGATCAGGTTTAGAAGCAGAATCAGCAGAAGAAACAAGTATAGGAATATAAGCAAAAGAGTCTTTTATTTCATCAGAATCAATGATTACATCAGATGACTCGCCCACATCAGGCGTTACAGACTCTGAAACAGAATAAAAAAATAAGTCGACATCAGTATCGACACAATGAGAAATATGTACAGACGAGGAATCAATGAATATATCCTCAGACTCGGACTCAATGCCACCAGGAACAGACTCGTCACCCACTCCAGAGGTAGACCCGACCTCTACAGTACCTGCATCAAAAGAAAAGTTAGAAATGACAGACTCTGGGACGGACTCAGAAACTGACACATACTTTGAAACAACTGACTCTTTTGAAGGGACTGGAATATACTGAAGGACTACATGGGGTATAACCTGTGAGGTCCAGTTATCCAGAGGTCCCTCGGCTGGGGTGATATAGTCCTCTGGGTTCAGAAAAGGTGCATCTCTTCCAATCATAGCTATGACTGGTGCCTCGACCTGAAACAGAGAATCTAGGAGATCTGGCTCAAAATTCTCAACCCAGTCTGAATCTGGTTCCTCTGTCATACCTGCTTCTGCAATTTGCTTACTGAAAAAGTCTGCTGGTAGTTCATCTGCGAAGAAGATCTCAAGACCTGGCAGCTTTACCCCATTCTCATCATACCATGGCTCTGAAAAACCGTAATAAGGGCAATCGGCTCCCTCTTTCCGGAATCTGCCATTCATGATCATACTGAACGGTCCCATTGGAAATTATAAACCCTTGCGGCGACACTCAGCCCATTTGAACATGTAAGCTCTCATTTCTTGCATCTCCTTGCGAGTTGGCTTGTATCCCAACCCAAATAATCCATCAACCGCTTTCAACTCAGGCCGCTCAGTCGGACCCTGCATATTCTTTCCCAAACCTGCCCCTGGGAGATACCCAAATCGGCGCATAATCTTAACTACCCGAGTATTAGTGCTGGAGAGAAACTTAATTTCTTCACTCATAGCCTCTTTCATGGTGATAGCCGAAACCTCCACTGAAAATCCTGTCAGACTGATATCTCTTGTGTTTTCAGTAACAAGCTCTTGAGATATTTGTCCGACTTCTGGCTCGGGATCTCCCTTGACTGTGATCACCCGGTTGTTTCGAATGAATTTCAGTTTTTGATGAAGTGTGGAAGGGATAACTCCAACCTTATGCAACCAAGGTCGACCAAGCAAGAGACAAAAGGAAGTCTTGATATCCAATACTTGGAATTCAATGTCAAAGGTTTCTCCTCCGATGACAATCTCAGTAGCCAAAGTTCCAATCACATCCCTTCGGGTACCATCATATGCTAGTATACCTTGCTCAGATGGAATAAAGTCTTCAGGCCCAAACCCCAGAGTAGTGGCAGTGCTCAAAGGACACACGTTCAGAGCTGATCCATTGTCTACCAATACTTCGGAAACTTTCTTCCTGTTGCACAGTAGAGTAATCTTGAGAGGACGAGTATGGTCCTTCCCTTCTGACGGCAAATCTTCGTCTGAGAAAGACAAAGCTTTTGAAGCTTTGGTCATGGCTACTAGACCGACCAACTCATCTGGAGTAATCTCAACAGATACTTGGGACGAGTTCAGCTCACGAAGTACAACCTGTCTGTGCTTCGGCGATGCCATCAATAAACCCCAAATGGACACATTAGCTTGTGTCTTCTTGAGCTGATTCAACAAGTTGTCTTCTTCTTCCTCAAGCCTCTGTTTCTGTTTCTGATTGTCAACTGCTCTTGCAACCTCAGCAGGATTATCAACTCTGAGTTCAGCTGGTTTGAAGACTCGTCCACCACGTGTGACATGGCGGAGCTCATCGCATTGATCGTTCAAGAGCAACAGATCTTCATCATCTATCTTAAGGATGTATGGGGTTTGCATCTCTTCTTCCTCATCATCACTCATCCTTAAGACATATAGAGATTCGCTTTCTTTCTTTTCATCCTCACACTGGAGAATGTAGGATTGGTTTGATGGCCCAGCCACATCAAGGTCATTCCAGGATAAGACATATGGCCTTTCGGATTCTGCCCACTGATCTTCTTCTTCAAATTTCCAGACATAGGGTTCTTCGGATTCCACAGCACATATGAAGGAAGCCGGATCAATGACAGACTCCTCGGCGCAAATGACATTGACCGAGGATGGAGGCGGCATTGCATGCGTAGGAAGGGGGTTTCTAGTTACATTTGGTAACTCGATTGACAGTTCCTTCCTATCGATCATGTTCTGAATTTGGTGTTTCAAAGCTAAACACCTGTCAGTGATATGGCCCGTGTTGCGGTGATAATCATAGAACTGATCCTCTCTCCAGGATCTCGGCAACGGGTTGGGAGGAGGCTTAATGTCAGGCAGCTTGATCTTCCTGTCCTTCAACAACTTCTTCAAAGCTACGGACAAAGAATATGGAAGGGGATCAAAATGACGAGGAGGTTTCTGCTCCATCGGCGGCCTTCTCACTTCAGTGACTACCCTGGGTGGGGGCCTGACATAATTGACATTATGTACTTCCTTTGGCGCCATCACAGGTCGCTTCCCCTCTCGAACATCAGACGGAATTCTTGATCTCAGGCCTTTAGCCAATGCATCTTCTATCTGGGTCCCAGTTTTAATGAGATGGTTGAAATCAAGGAAATACTGAATAGCCATATGATGGTAATATTGTGGTGACAGATTTTTCACCACAATTTTGATTTGTTCCTCATCTGACAAACGATGAGTCATTTGCGCGGCTTTCCTTCTCCATCTGCGGATGAAGGAAGTAAAAGTTTCATTGTGACCTTGCTTCAGCGCTTTCAAATCTCTCTTAGTTATATCGATCCCCTCTTCCATAGAGAATTGTTCGACGAACCTATTTGCAATATTCTCTAGAGTTCGGATCTCCTCTGATTTCAAACTCAGGAACCACTTCTTAGCTGTTCCGACAAGGGATCTAGGGAATAGAAGAGCAACTTGCTCTGGAGATAAACCATGTTGTTGTAGAAGTGGAAGAACTGACATCAAATGGCTCCTAGGACACCCGGTCCCATCGTATTTATCCATGTCCGGAACTTTGAATCTAGGAGGCAATGTGACTCCTGGATACAACATAATATCGGCCATGTTCAACTTTTTCGGGCCTTGAAATTTTATGTTTTCCACCTCTCGGACCAACATATCCATTCTGTCCGCTATCGCTTTGCCCTCATTGGCTCTATCTAGATTAGGATGATAATTCTCTTCTGCATACTGCCCATCTTCGAAATCGTCTTCGACATTCAAAACTGCAGGCCTGGCCATTGCAGGAGGGGGAGGAGGTATAGCTGAAGGGTGCTGAGCTACATGCTCCTTGGAGGTAGATTCTCTATCATTTTTCAGACGAGCTATCTCCTCATTCATGTTATTCATCTGTTGAAGCATAGCCTTCATCATCTCACTCATCTCGGCCAAAGCACTTCCAGAGTCGGCCATCTGTGCAATAGGAAATTGGACGGGCGAAGGGATTTCCTGGAGATTGGAGAAAGGTAACGCAGGAGAGGTAAAAGAAATTGGTGAGGAAGAAAATCGACTCAGCCTGGAATCAGCGGACTGACGGGACCAGGTTGATTTTGAAACAAGGGTTTTCTTAGGAGCAATGGCTGCTCAATCAAGAATCCTGATATGGAAATATAAACACTAGATTAAAAATTTAATAATTGAGATAAACTATTCTCATCAAATAATGACAAGAGAAACAGAAAACACACTTTCATTGATAAGAAATTTGGGATTACAATTGATGAAAACATCAGTCTTTGATTTCAATTAGATAAACAAATGGTAATTGAAGAAATCAATACGACAAAAAATATGATAAGGTCTTCAAGGTCTTTCGATACGGGCTCTCTTTCCCTCGGGTTCTTCTGAAAAATCATTCCGCTCGATCTTAGACGATAGAGCAAATCTCTGACTGATGACTTTGTTTCTCCAGGCAGTTACAATAGACTGGATGAGATCAGGAGTAAGTTTCTCGCAAAGAGGAGGAGTTACGATTCTGGGAGGATATGGCTTTCCCGTAATCTGGTAAAGCAAACGCATGGGTGCGTAGAAGGTTGATTTTTCCAAACCCATAAGATATACAAAGGAATATGGGTAAGTACTAGTAATGACCTGAAGGCATGAATGACTCACCATATGAAGTTGGTCATGGTCTACATGCTGCAACCAATGGTGCCATTCGTCAATGGATTGGGGTTGGTTGGCCATTGATTGCCATGACTAATGATCCTTAAGGGTATACTTAATGGAATTTTGTGGCTTAAGAATAGTAAGCTTTTCACAAAGCCACAAATAAAGCAGTTTAGCACACCCATAGAAACTATTTTGGACTTTTGAAGGATCAATACGATCTAGTCCTAAGATAGTTTATGCTAACATAGTAGGAATAGGATTTCTTCCTTTGTTAATCTGGTCTACTATGCTCAGCAAAGCCAATGGGGCAACACGGGGGTCGCCACGAATGATATGGCGAGCAAAAACTCCAAAGATCAAGGCACTACGCCGACAGCTTTGGAAACGGGAGTTAGTAGGGTCAGTGTTTTTAGAAAAAATTTCAATAAGGATATGGACCTCTACATGCGTGCCTTTGAAGCAAGGTAAGGCATCAACGATATCATTTTTGAATAACCCGCAAAAGAGGGAATTAGAAGAGTTTATGTTTGCAGGTTGAATCCAGAGTCCTTCAGATGTGATCTCTAGCAAGGCGCACCAATCTTCAAAGATTGGGCAAAGTTCAAAGGAACCGAATCGAAACACATGAAGAATGGGATCCCAAAGCTTTGCAACTGCCTGAAGAAATTTCCAATTTATACCAGATACGCTCAAGTAATTGAACATGCTTATGAATCGATCGATCATGCTTCGCTCATGCTCACGCGGAAGGGTTCTGATGACTTCACTTATCCAAATCTTCAACATATTATTCGACATGATTGAACCTGACATTCAGATAAGATAGAGACTATGAAGGAATAAGAAGGACCTTGCAAATGATAAGAATAATTTGACAATCATTTATATAGGAAGGATACGATTGGTGACAATGGATTTTTCATCTATGATCAGAATGATCAACAGATCAGAAAATAGAACACAGTCATGGAATGACAGAAGTAGGTCATAGGCTGGATCTAAATCTGGCGATGAATATTAACTTTACGATCAAGGAGATCAAGATGATAGATCATGGTCATGAGGATAACAAAGAAGTCATCGGCCAGATCTCAAAACGAAACAGGTAGACAACAAATATATGGACAAATTGAATCTATGATACAACACAAGAATGGTTATCCTCCAAAAAAAGATAACAAAATAGATTATGACCAATAATGACATGTATGGGTCACTGACGAAAGAACGTGAACGTAATTGATCAAATCAGAGATTCCCATTAAGAGTGAACTTTTAAGCTAACTGATACTGAAAATGGGAATCGAAACAATGCAAACTGACTCTAAAGACTAGCAGTCACGTTCAAAATGATTTGGATAAAATCCGACAGCATAACGGCTATAAAGGGAGGTCATGGTAAAGTAAACTCATGAGGCAATGATAAGATAGGCTCATGGTTATCTAACTCTATCCACAAAAGGTTCTAGGTAAAATTTGACAGCATGACAGTGCTACAAAAGGGTATATGGGTAAAAAAAAATAGTAATGTAGCACTCTGAACAAGAATACTAATCATCTCAAAATGACAGTGTTATGAGAAGAAGGTAATTGGATAAAACTTGACCAAAGTTGAGTCTATGTGACACAGGGTCTAATCCAATAGCTGAAAGATCGAATGACAGATCATGACTATGGTAAGGCAAGTAAGAGTCATAGATTAGATCTGAAACTGGATAATGAGTGGATGTAACCCACTGAATTGAATAAGGAACTCTAATTAAAGAGAGAAAGGGAGAACCCTAATCTAAAAAAAAATCAATACATATATATATATATATATACATATATATCCTAACCAGGGGCACCAGCCCTAAATATATCCAAACAGAGTCAAGATACTTGACTCAAGACAGACATGTGAGTGTACTAGGACCGCATTGTAACCACATAAGGTGAGTTACAATAATCTATACACAGGACAAGGTTCCTAAATCTAGGTTCCAACATGTGTAAGTAACACATGTTCGCTCCTATATGAATAAAATACATATATAAGTACAAGCAAGTCCTAATTGGGTTTTTACTAGGTTAGCAAATATACTCATGTACATAATATATGTAAAAGGAAAGTAGAGCTCCGGACTCAATCAGGTACTATGCATATGATCCATACTTAGTATGTATAACACAAGTGCACCGAGTGCTATACATAGTATGTTCATTGCTCATCGGCTGCTGTAAACACAAGTGCACCGAGTGTTTACGGGTGCAGCACGAGCACATAGCTTGGAAATAGATACAACAGCACCAACAGGGTAATGACATCCCATGTGGCACGCATTGTTTCTATCCCGTGGAGCCAATTATAATAAAATCAATAAAAGAAAATAAAGAACAAAATGATGTATGTCTCTGTGCAGTGTGTGAATCCCTTGTTTTAAACACCTATTTGGTGCCCCTGGATTCTAAGCGATTGAATTCCAATTTATAATGATTTAAGCTCAAAATTCTTCAAAATTAGTAACAAATGGCATTTTAACAGAGTTAGGCAATATCTCGAAAAAGATTATCCCCAGCAGAGTCGCCAGCCTGTGGACCCCGATCCGAGAGAGGCGGCGGGGACGTGTGCCCCCACGCGAGTCAGTCTCAGGATCATCCACGTGAATGGAGAGCTCTACCAAGGAACTCTCGAAAGAAGTGCCTCTCACAGCATGAGTGGCGATATAAAAAGTGAGATACCTCTCGATTCGGGGACTAGCCCAGATTCGAGGCGTACCTTAAACAAAGAAGAGTCGCCATCCAAGGAAGTGGGCCAAGGATCCCATACTATGCTCTGTTGCAACGGATAACCAGAGATTATAAAAAGAGGGTTCGTGCCTGGTTACGAATTCGGAAGGTCTAAAGAGCACCTCATCCGCCCAAGTGTAAACACCTGGTCTCTTATGCCATTTACTTAATAATTTTGAAGAGTTTTGGGCGAAAATCATATGAAATGGGAATGAATATCTCCGAGAAGACGTCTCTCTAATCATGCATGTCTCGGAGATGAAATCAAAGGCACACAAGATAAAATAAAAGAAACATGTGTCACCTAAGCATAGCTAGGTTATAAGTGACATGCCTAATGGGTGTCTAAGTTCTGGTGTGCAAACACATGCATGTCACAGCTAAATGTATAGGATCTGTACATGAAAGTAAGAAAACACAGCAAAAACATACAACACAAATCAACTCTATACCTGACTGGACAAAATGAGTCCTAACTCTAATGCGACCTGACTCGGACCAAGATGGCCGTCCATCCCAGCTGCTCTACGTATCCCAGCCTCGGGAAGAATCGGAGTCAACGTAGTTCGATGCCCTATTCCAAACTACTATGCCTAACCATCTAGAACCGCAATCCTAGACTCGATCCATTAGACTCAACTGATTTTTTAAAGCTTTTTTGTATGATTGCTTAAATTCAAGTGAATTGTAATTTTCAGGACTCTCTATATGCCCTAACTAATGCAAGTTGGTTAGCCTTACACTAATGCAGGTGGGCCCTACATCCTATATGTATCTAGGCTGTGCAACCTAATGAAAACCATGGGCTGACTATATGCTTCCTAGTCTAGCCATCGGTTCGACTAAGTGTCTAACCGATCAACTTGAGGCCTCCTAACTCTAGGGACACTCACGCAACAGGACACACCATATCAACAAATCAGGACAGACATCCAACTCTTAAAACACCCTAAATAGCTAGGACAGACTCCTAACTCTAGAGGAAGATCTTTTTGAAAAGGTTTTGGAGTTTTTTTTGTATTTTTGGGAGATTTGAAATGTTTATTTTTAAAGGTTTGGCTGGACCTGGGATGTGGATCCCAAGCTGCACTACGTACCCTGTTGAAAGGGATCAAGCCAACGTAGTTCGGAACAGATTTCCTAACTACTTCTAATGACTCAAGATTTTTGAGATTTTTGGTTTTTCAGATGTTTTTGTTGTTTTCAAGTGTTTTTGACTCAAGGGGGACAAATCCTATCATCATAAGGGGAGGACAGACTCCCGATATCCCGCAAAGGTTGGACAGCATCCTATGCTTTGTGGGGGAAAAAGACAGAAACACGACTCTGCAAGGGTTGGACAGCATCCTGTACCTTGCAAGAGAGGATAGAAGAACATGATCTGATGAAAGGTTGGATAAAATCCTAACCCCTATGATGATAGAATTTGATTCCTGAACAAGAGGACTGACTCTCTAGACTAAGGACGGATTCATATGCTAGTGAACTATCAAACTAAGATAAAGCTCAACAAGTAATAAGGAAAAAGAAACCTTGTGCATATTTGGCAAAGGTAAAACAACCAGCCGGGCCGGACAGCTACCTAGCTCTAGGGTGCAACAAATGTGCAACCCAATACCCATAAGGGTAAGGGTATGATGCCAAGCCGAGTAGGATGTTCTCCCAAAACCAAATGATGCACAAAGAGGAGGTTTAGTAAGAGAATGAGACTGGGTAAGTCTCTTAGACACATAGGTAGGATAGAGAAAAATGTTAACAAGGAAAAAGAGACCTTGTGCATATTTGGCAAAGGTAAAAACACCCAGCCGGGCCGGACAGCTACCTAGCCCTAGGGTGCAACAAATGTGCAACCCAATACCCATAAGGGTCGGGGTATGATGCCAAGCCGAGTAGGATGTTCTCCCAAAACCAAAAGACGCACAAAGAGGGGGTTTAACAAGAGAATGAGATTGAGTGAGGCTCCTAAACACAAAGATGAACTCCAAGAGAGGTGTTGACGAGACATGGCATGTCTCCTAAGGATGGATTCACTAATGAGACAAAGCTTGTCTCTAAAGGATACAATTTTCTCTGTCTGAGACATAGCCTGTCTCCCTGAGAGGGCTCTAGAGAACTCTTTCATTGCCCTTGCAATGAATGGATTTCTAATTTCTAGGGGATACACACCATAAAGACTTGGACAAGTCTTTTAAACAAAGAAGAGAGTGCTACTTGGACTGAGCGAGTCCCCTAATGATGGGCTTGGGCTAACGCCTTCATCGCCCTTGCAACGAGAGGGAATTCTAATATCTAAAGAATTTTAACAGAAATCTATAAGACTGTGTTTGTCTATCAAAAAGAGAAGAAAATGCTACCAGATAATCGCAAATTTTATTCTAAAAATAAATCAAGTGTTAAGCAAAGAAGAATATACAATTTAATAGCAATCATAAAATGATAAATAACATTAATTAGTCCAGACCAGCCGCTGGATAGCCTAATAAAGTAAAAACAATATCAAACACTTCAAAACCAACCACAAACCCCAATACGGGGACTCCAATGAAATCAGATGATGCCAAAGTAATCATCTGATATCAAATACACATGATAATATTTCTAATCCCGCCTTGAGATCAGACAGTACTCATGTCGATAATATCGAATAGAGTAGTCATCTAATCTCCTTCTTCCTATTAACAATTTATTTAAATAAAAAGGAATGAGTATAATGAACTTTGATATAATCTCACCTGAACAATCCATTTATCTTCAGAATCTAACTCAAAATTAAATAAGAGGAAAGAAGAGGGGAGAGGGTATTATCATAATCCAATAAATCTCTCTAAGGGTGGGCTTGGGCTATCGCCTTCATCGCCCTTAGAACGAAGAAAGGCAAAGATTCTCTTAAGAAGTTAAGAATAAAAAAGCAATGAATTTAATTAACTTAATCTTGATTTCAAACATATCTTTTGTATCTAGAAATATAATTTTCACTCTCATTTCTGAATTTATCTTATTTATTCAGTTACCTATTCCAAACCCCTACTCAATATAAACATCATTCAGAAACCTTATTTCCCTTTTTCTAGTTTTTCAAAGTAATATGTAATAGAGATAAAGATCTGTCGTCTATAAAAATCTCTACAGGTTTTAAAGCATTCATGTCATTTATGAAAATTCTCACCAAGTCCTCGTATGAACTGTAAAGAATACCATTTAACACATACTTTTAACTGAAGGATGACATAATTAACACTCAGACAACATCCCATTATTAAATTATTCTAATTTAATGGCACTCTAATTATATCAAGTCAACTTATAAATTATCAAAACACAAACTCGTCAGCCATTTTTACCAAATAAAAACAATTACCAGTCATAAGATACCATATGATTGAGAAGAATTTTCTTAGTTCAAAACTATTAAACATTGCATGTGAAGTTATGACTGATAGCATAAGAAAATAGACCTTGAGAAAAGAAATAAGAAAAACACTAATCTTGAGCCACTAAGAGAAAAACTTCTATCTAGTGTGCTTTGTAAAAAAAATTACTGATGTCAAGCCTTGAAAACAAAAGGATTACAAATTTGCAGGTCCAAATAGCAGCTGACGGGAGAAACACGTGAATGACAGTACATGAACATATGCAAAAACCTCTACACAATAACATCAACACAAAATTTGATTTAAATGATACTCTATTCCCATCTTCCTCTTTGCTACGAAGCATCTATATCAAGTATCAAGTGTCAGGTTCACAGTGCATTAGCAAAACACAATCCAGTTGGGACCCGAGCTTTGAAAATTCAAACAATCAACAAAAGACTCAAAGTTTTTAACAGAAATGACTTGACAAACTCATGACGAATTATTAAAAAAAAAAAAAACACCTAATGAATAAATAAATAAAAAATGTTTCTTTCAGCTCATAATCCAATACTTGCTACTGCTCTAAGCAACTATTCTTAACTTGAGAACCACATCAAGCATGAACAAACAATAATTCAAAAAATTCTAAACAGAGTGGACAAATTTGAGGTGATTCTGTTCTTATCAATTAGTACATAGAGAACTAAAAGCTATCACAGACACATTTATAGAGTGTTACTTTTTAGAAATACATGCACTTTACAAAATTCACCAGAAAATGAGTCAAAATGGATAATTCAATATAAAGTAGCCTTAATTGGAATTTAATGCCACACTAACACAATCCAAATGAAAAAAAAATAAAGGAAAATCATAATTAATAACTCACCTGTAATCCCTTGAAGCAACAATGCTTGCTCGGTACAATCAGAGTTGTGGAGACGATTGCCGGAGTTCCGGCAAGCTTCGCTAGACAGATCGGAGAAGAAAGAGGAGAAAAAATAGAGTTTCAGAAGTTAAAAATGGAGATTAGCAGGGGAGGTGCCGGATTTCACAAAGTTCACCGGAGGTTGCATCGTTCAGAATTACAGAGTGAGGATTTTCCAAATCTAGATGAAGATAAGCTATGGCCAAGGGTTTTGATGTCAAGATTGAGCTCAAACGAAAATAGAAAAGGACAAATCTGAGTGGGGAAGAATGATCGATCGGAATGTTAGCCGGAAACTCAAGGATTTGGTCGGAGAAGATGACCGGAGTTAGGGTTTCAACATCCTAAGAAGAATTTTTTAGAATTTCCAGAGACATAGCTAAAGAAAAAGAAGAAGAAAAAGAGGAAGAAGAAAATTTGGTCGATGCTCACCGTAGCTTGCCGGAGAAGACGAGATTAGGGTTTGGGGATTGAATCGGATTTTTCTCTCGTTTCTCTCTCAGATTAGGAATTTTTCTTTAAATCTCAAAGATTTGAGATTCGGAACCTCTTGGCGGCCAAAAACATTGGCGAGAATCCGGATCTGCCGGTGAGAATGATCTTGCCGGAGCTTGAAATCTCGTCGGAGTGGAGGCTAGCCGGTGGTGAGGTGAAGATACAGATTGGAATTGGATGGAGCTCCGACGAAATCGTCGGAGAAGATGATCGGAAGTGAATACTCTCAGATCCCCTTTCTCAGATCTGAAAAATGAGAAAAAAAAACAAAACCCCCCCCTTTTTTTTTTCTTTCTCTGCGAATTTTTTTTTATATAAGGAAATAAGGGTGATGATATTGGCACTACCACCTGATGGACGCGCGGTTTTGCGAGAAAAAGTGATGGGCGCACACCCGAATCTTGTCTTATTCGGCCATACACGTCCTTTCAAGAATAAATTCGCCCCCCTAACCGGATAAATTCAACCCCCTTTTTCGAACTTGCACTACGACTTTGCTCGACTCGTTCGCTAGGCAAACGAACACGGATTTCGACGAAATTTTGCAGGGAGCTTGATGGGATCCTACCCTAGCTTAGGGTGAAATTTGGGACCCTAATTCATTCATTTGATGGGGATTTGCTCAAACTCAAAAGGTTTAGGGTACGGTCAAAATGGGGTGTCTACAGGCGGCTGTTTGAATTTTGAAAATAAAAAGGGCGTCCGATAAGGGTGGGCGACAGTCGTGGCCCAGTCGACCTCGCCGATTCTGCGAAAGAGCCGCTGGAGCCTGCAGTGGGTAGGTGCACCTACCCAGTTTTATTTCAGTTTTGCCCTTGAAGGGTCCCAAATGAACTAGGGTTATTTAAACACCATCAAATACTTCATTTTATACCTTTTGAGCATTTATCTTTCAAACCCTAGAGCTTCAATCTTTGAAATCAAAATGATCATTCTTCAAACCTCTTATGCATTTAAACTTGCATTCATTTCTTGCCAAGAGGATCTCCCTAAGCATTTAGTTTCAATGATTGGGAGAATATTGTGAGCTTGAGAGTTGTATATGCCTTAAAGAGGCTTGAGAGCTTTTCATTCCTTATTTTCTTTCATTTCTTGTATTTGGAGTTGAAAAGAAGAGTTTCTTTCTTCAAGGCGGTGGTGCAACGAAGAAGAACGTCCTCGAAGGCGGATTATAATACAAGGGTGTGTTCCCTTGTGGAGGTGGAGTATGCCTGTAACGCTTTGTGAGGCGGCGTTGAGGAGCCTTACCGTAGTGGAGAAAATACCAAGGAAAGACCAAGTACTTGGGTAGTGGAGTAGGTCAAGTTGTGACCGAATCACTATAAAATCATCGTGTAGTCTCCTTGCTCCCTCTCCTCTCTCTTGTGGTGTGATTGGTAATCTCTTTGCTTTTTCTATTTGAATATAATCTTCAACAAGGGTTAGAACTATCTAGGTTAATTTCACAAGCCCTAACTTTGTAAGTAAAAAAATTTTAAAACACGCAATTCAGCCCCTCTTATGTGTTGCCCTTTGAGATTTCAAGAACTACTCCAAGAAATTCAAGAACTTCAATATTAGGGCTGGATGCCTACTAAAATTCCAAGGGTGGTCCCGAGTACTTACTCTAAAGGCAACTAATGAGGAGGTAAAATTAGGTTGCTAACAAGTTTTAAGCTTTTGAAAACTTCTAACCCAATTTTGAAGATTAAGAGATCAATGATGAAAATATAAGCACAACAAGTTAAATCCTAAGTGCAGCGCAAATGTAGAGCGAGAGACAAGAGAGAGTGCACCCGAGATTTAAAGTGGTTCGGTCCTCCAAACGCGAGGCCTACTCCACTCCACCAACCAAACCCGTTGATGGCTTCACTATTTGATCTTCTTAACTTCGGTGAAGATCGGTGCCGAGTACAATTCCAACTGCCTTTAACCTTGGTGGCAATCCTCATCACGGAGAGTGGGCTCCGCTTCTCCGAACACTCGCCCGAATACAATGTTCTTGATAAAGAAAGAAAGAACAAAAAATCCCTCACAAGGGTTTACAATGTTTGTAGAAGATGTACAATTTGAGCCTAATGATCCAAATCCTAAATCTAGAGGATGAGAGGCATAAACAAGCTTGATTCACTCTTAGGATATTCCAATAGGCTTTTAGAGTGTTAGAATTGATAATTGGAAAGTAGAGAATACCCATATATATATATATATATATATAGCAAAACCAAATATGACCGTTTGAGGGGCATAGTCATAATTCTGGCAAAGTTCCCAACGGTCAGAAATTTCTTTCCGTTATAGTGTTCTCGGAGTTCCGAGAAATTCTTCTGAGTTCAGAGAATTTTTCTCGGAGTTCCGGGAATACAAACAGAAGTTGGAAAAAAGCTACTGGACCAAATCTCAGAGCTCCGAGGATTTCTTGGAGTTCCGAGCTCGGAGCTCCGAGAATTCTCTCGGAGTTCCGAGAAGCCTATATGCAGCAGATTTTCAATTATGTTTATTGGGCTTCCAACTCTACACCAAGTTGGGATTGTTATGAGGGTTCCAAAGTGTTGGAACACCTCAAGGACAATCTCTTAAACATTTAGGGTGTGTGAGATTAACTTAATTTATGCCTCTTAAAATCTAAACTAGGATTGGATCTTATACATTCTAAAAAGACTTTGATCTTCAATGCGATGCTTCAAGTCTTCGTGCGTCTTGGATCTCCGATGTCTTTAGCCTTCCGAATGTGGTCCAATGAGAGCTTCTTGGCCTCAATCCAAGCAATCTTGTCTTTAAGCAATCATGATCTACAACTTAGACAATCAAACACATTAGTGATCTTAAATCACTTGTGTATTGGAATCATCAAAATAAGATGGGAATTGCCAAGGTGGGAACCATTGGGCTTACAATCTCCCCCTTTTTGATGATGACAAGCACAAGAGATTTTCCAATAAAAGCACACATATATTTCCTTACACTAGATTTCTCTCCCCCTTTGGCATCTATAAAAAAAATGGGGTAAAAGAGAATCAAAGGGATGAAATTTACAATTTTAAGCTCCCATTTTTCAAGGAAAAAGACAAACATAAAACTCCCCCTATTTAGAGTTTTTATTCAACACAAGAGGGGATATTTAACTAACCATAAAAATATATTTAATTTTAAGTGCAAGCCCCTAATCTAAACACACATATGAAGAGAATCATATGGGGGCCTTGGGAACCTAAGCTTTCTTGGTTCCACCACAATTCCTAATCTTAGATGCACATTGGAATTGGTAATGACCATTGATTCCACAATAATGGCATCTAACATGAGGGTTAGATAGACTAGTCCTATCATAAAATACATGATTAGGTCTATGACTAGCCTTCATCAAGATTATGTCAATAATTTTATCCCCATTTAAGAATCCATGGAGACATAATCTTAACCTTTCATTTTCATTATGAAGATGGGTTATTTGATTTAGAAAATCATTAGTGTTATTTTCATAAGATTTGGAAGAGCTTGCCACATTTTGGAGTTTAATAATTTGGCAAGATTTCTCATCCAAAATACCCTTAAGGGTTTCAATCTCAAGTTTAAAATTTTTAATTTTTACTTTAGCTTGAGATTTGAAAGAAGAAGATTCATTTCTCAAAACATCAAGTTCATTTTCTAATTTTGAAATAGATTTTTTTTTAACTTTATTTTTTGAAATTTGAGAATGCAAGGTAATGCACAATTCATCATAACATATTTTTTCACTATCACTACTTGATGAATTATAAGAGGGGTTAGAATTTACCTCATCTTCATGGGTAAGTGCCATGAAGCAAAGATCATCCTTATTAGCTTCCCCTTCACTTGAGCTCTTTCCCGAGGTGCTAGAAGCATCCCAAGCGGCTACAAGACCCTTGTTCTTCTTCCAATCCTTCTTTCCCTTGTACTTTGAGGAAGATGACTTAAGAAGTGGACACTCCGGTCTTTTGTGTCCCGTCTTCTTACAGTTGTAACACCTTATTCCTCCTTCTAGTTCACTTTCTTCTTTCTTCTTCTTTTTATCCTTTTTGTGTTGCTTTCTCCATAAGCTTTTAAATTTTCTTAACGCTTTTTCCTCATCACTATCCGCTTCACTTGAGGATGATGAGTCCGTCTTAGAGGCCTTTAGAGCTAGAGATCGACTTTCTTTTTCTTTCTCTTTCGGCTTCTTCTCTTCTTGACGGCTAGTGAGGAGCATCTCATGAGTGATAAGAGATCCTACAAGCTCCTCCATAGTTAGCGTCTTGAGATCCTTTGATTCTTGGATGGTGGTGACCTTTGGATCCCAATAAGGAGGAAGTGACCTAAGCAACTTACTCACAAGCTCATCAGTAGGATAAGATTTACCAAGATTAGCTAATTCATTTGAAATTTTAGAAAATCGGAAATACATTTCGGAAATACTTTCATTTTGACCCATTCTAAACATTTCATATTTGCTCTTTAACAAGTTTATTTTGGAATCCTTAACTTGTGATGTTCCCTCATGGGTAACGGCAAGTGTATCCCAAATAACCTTGGCGGAATTAAGAAGAGCTACTCTATTAAACTCCTCCGTAGATAAGGCGCAAAACAAAGAGTTTATAGCTTTGTAATTTAAATTTGCATGCCTTTTCTCTACAACATTCCATTCTTCAAATAGTTTGGAAGGCAAAGTGTATCCATTTTCCACAATATGCCAAAGCTCCACATCTATCGAAAGAAGATAGATGCGCATCCTTGTCTTCTTGGACCCATCAAAGAAAGGAGGTCTAGTTGTGGAATGGCCTTCTGAGAAGTCCGGTTCCATTTATATTTGCCATTTCACAATTAGACAGTTGCCAAAGATCTTATGATCTTTCCCTTGTTAAAATTTTAAAGAAAATTTACCAAAGATTTTAAGAAAAGAAAATCTTTTAAGAGCCAAGGCTCTGATACCGAGTGAAATTCCAAGGGTGGTCCCGAGTACTTACTCTAAAGGCAACTAATGAGGAGGTAAAATTAGGTTGCTAACAAGTTTTAAGCTTTTGAAAACTTCTAACCTAATTTTGAAGATTAAGAGATCAATGATGAAAATATAAGCACAACAAGTTAAATCCTAAGTGCAGTGCAAATGTAGAGCGAGAGACAAGAGAGAGTGCACCCGAGATTTAAAGTGGTTCGGTCCTCCAAACGCGAGGCCTACTCCACTACACCAACCAAACCCGTTGATGGCTTCACTATTTGATCTTCTTAACTTCGGCGAAGATCGGTGCCGATTACAATTCCAACTGCCTTTAACCTTGGTGGCAATCCTCACCACGGAGAGTGGGCTCTACTTCTCCGAACACTCGCCCGAATACAATGTTCTTGATAAAGAAAGAAAGAACAAAAAATCCCTCACAAGGGTTTACAATGTTTATAGAAGATGTACAATTTGAGCCTAATGATCCAAATCCTAAATCTAGAGGATGAGAGACATAAACAAACTTGATTCACTCTTAGGATATTCCAATAGGTTTTTAGAGTGTTAGAATTGATAATTAGGAAGTAGAGAATACCCATATATATAGAAAAACCAAATAGGACCGTTTGAGGGGCATAGTCATAATTCTGGCAAAGTTCCCAACGGTCACAAATTTCTTCCCGTTATAGTGTTCTCGGAGTTCCGAGAATTTTTCTCGGAGTTCCGGGAATACAAACAGAAGTTGGAAAAAAGCTACTGGACCAAATCTCGGAGCTCCGAGGATTTCTCGGAGTTTCGAGAAGCCAATATGCAGCAGATTTTCAATTATGTTTATTGGGCTTCCAACTCTACACCAAGTTGGGATTGTTATGAGGGTTCCAAAGTGTTGGAACACCACAAGGACAATCTCTTAAACATTTAGGGTGTGTGAGATTAACTTAATTTATGCCTCTTAAAATCTAAACTAGGATTGGATCTTATACATTCTAAAAAGACTTTGATCTTCAATGCGTTGCTTCAAGTCTTCGTGCGTCTTGGATCTTTGATGTCTTTAGCCTTCCGAATGTGGTCCAATGAGAGCTTCTTGGCCTCAATCCAAGCAATCTTGTCTTTAAGCAATCATGATCTACAACTTAGACAATCAAACACATTAGTGATCTTAAATCACTTGTGTATTGGAATTATCAAAATAAGATGGGAATTGTCAAGGTGGGAACCATTGGGCTTACACCTACTTTCCCTCCAAAACCACTTTCAAAATTCCATCAACAAGCTCCCAAGAAATGCCCCATCTACGCCTATTTATAGTGGAGGATTGGGGTCCTTGAGGGGCTGAGGTGGTGACAAGTGTCCTTAGATCCTTGTGGTCCAATCGACTCACGTCTATCATGGAGGCAAAGTTTCCTAGTGCTGCCATGTGTCTTCAAGGATTCCTATGTTGTTGGTCCCCTCCTAAATTCTTGGATCGGTTGACAAGTGGCAACCTAGGAGCTGTGGTCCCCACTTGAGCAAGTATGTTAACTCAGCAAGTGGTAAAATTGTATGGTCCCCCTCTACACCTCATTCCTCACAACAATTTCATCCCATCTTCTCACACTAATTACAAGATTAACCCTGGTTCAATACAATCACTACTAAGTATCTTACCATGACCATATCACAGTGGCCCAAAGGCTTTGGCCGGGGAATTAGTCCACATCAGTTCCCGTTTTTAGAAGTGCTTTCCTTTACATTTAAATAACACTCTTGGTTCAACCCCAGAAGATAGGTAGAGTGTGAGATCCTTATCGATCTCCTTCTTTAATAGTAGCTTCCAACTAATTAGAACTGTTCTTATTGTAATTGGATTATGAATCTCATTCTCAATAAAACTTCATGGAGCATTTAAATTCTATTAGGTGCTAATTATGAAGATGAATCCCTAAAAAGAAGAGAATTATAATAGAATCCCTTTCTTTACAGTAACTTAGAAATAACTCTCTCCACAATGCAATATTCGATATAAGCCATTGGAAGTGGATAATTATCATTCTCTACTACTTAGTTATGTAGTTATTCATCAATGGTTCTCATTAATTAATTAATATCCATAACATTATGTGTAAATCTCATTAGATGAAAATAATATATTTATATAATATAAGATTTTAATAAATTAGATTACAAAGCTTTTCATCAAATACTAACAACCAGATTAATTTCTTGAGTCCAATAAACTTATAGCCATTGGGAAATAATCTCTCAAGTTGGAATGGTCGATTTCCATGTTGATGAGCATTACATATCTCATGTGTCATCTGTGAAACCCAACATACTCGTTTATAGCCCCTGAATGGGCATCAAGGGTTTTGTAATGTCAAAGATGCACAATCAATACATAAGATAATGCATACCACAATCAATACATAAGATAATGCATACCTCTCGAGTCTAGGGATTATTTATACATTATAGTAAGAACTACCCTTGTCACCTATTTAAAAAAACCACTCTTGTCATCTTTGTTGTATATATATATTGTAGTAAGAACTACCCTTGTCACCTACATGTCCACTTAGAGTCTCTACCAAGACAATTGACATGAGTCATTCTATCATATAAAAAGTAGAATATGGCAGTGATAGTTGAAAAATATCTCCAATATCTTAATTTAGTTGAAATAGGAGTAGTCTTTTTATAATGTTGCCTAGGGATCCTTATGTATTATCAACATCATATGTGGCATAAATATCTAAAATACCCAACATCTTGTGTGAATTGTAATTTCATTAAAATATTGCCTCAGTATAAGTAGTGAGTGTTCATTTATTTTGTTTTTATGACAAAAGACAGAGCAATTAGGGCTTCAACTTCGTAAGAAATCCATGTTTTTTAGTCTTCCCATTGATTTTGAGTCTTCATTTTATGTGTTATCCATTCCATACAACTCATCTAATCTTCTAATTTAAGAGAAAAGCTCCTCCATTATAAGATTTGTAATTTCGTTCGGAGATTCAACATGAATATCGATTGCCCTAGAAGATTGTGGTGGTGGCTCCTGATCAAACTTTTTATTGAGGTTGCAAAAATGGTCGTCTTCTACAAGAATGTCACCATTTTCCTTAGTTATTGATGAGCTTCGACTTTGGACTTTTGAATTCAAGCTTTTAGAGATTTCTGCTTGGTAAGCATCATTCTTCTTCTCCAAGGCTATCAATTGTTGCAAGGAATTCAGAGTTGCAGGGTCGATCTTACGTTTAGATCCCAATGCTAAGCTTACTTGGTTGTCTGACGATTTGTTGCGGTCTTGACCTAGGGCTGAAGATAACTTTCTCAAGTATAATTTGTACTTCTGCATCACAAGTAATAGTCAATAACCAATAATATTATTTGAGGTCATCTAACAAGGCAATCTCATCCTGATGAACAAAAATGGTCATCACTCAGTGCACTCGTGGCATATGTATTTGGCAATCAGAACCATTGATCCGATGGGAGCATAGAGTGAAAAAAATAGGTCTAGGCCTGATGTCGAATGGAGATTGCATTCATAAAATTGAGACATGCAAAAATTATTGGCATAAAGAGATCTTAGAGGATATTTATTTCATCATGCTTCATCAAAGGTTTAGAATCATTCGATAGGATTGGGACCAGAGGCAACAAGTTTGATTTTTCATGCTAACAATATTCATCAACAACGATATTACGATACAAATGAAAATATGCCCATGTCATAAAATTATTGATTTCTTTAACAAAAGCAATTATCCTTAAAAAGATTTTCTAATATATATACATATTAGGAAAAGGTTTCTGAGCTCGAGCTCAGTCTAAGCTAGAGCTCAGAAACCACATCTCCCATTGTTGTTTTAGTCATCCAACCCATTAGTTCTATAGGTTACAGTTAGGATTATGGTTATGGTTATTGTTAGGATTATGGGTTAGGGTTAGGGTTATGATTTGTGGATGTTTAAAATAGATGGCTAGAAATTATGGTCCCATAGATCGGATGGTTAAGATTATGGTATGGAGCTGGTTTGTTAGGAACACCATATCTATGTGAGGTAGTATAAAATGAATGGGTTGGATGAGTCAAACTACTATAGGAGATGGTCTATTCTAAACTAGCTAAGAAACACATTATATATATATATATATATATATATATATATATATATATATGTGAGAAAACGGTTCCTACACATATGTATAGAGAGTTCTCTACACACTAGCTTAAAATACAGTGGGGGCCCACATTGTTTGGGTGATCCAAGCCATCCATTTTAAAGGCCCTCACATAGATAGGGTGTCTACAAAAAATCAGATCCATAGGATCATCCCAACCCTACGATTTGTGGAGGTAAAATGGATGTCTTTAAACCTTCACAAATTAGTCCATTTTTTGCCTCCACAGTTCGAATGGTTAGGATGATCCTCTGGATCTGATTTTTTATGGACACCCTATCTATGTGAGGGCCTTAAAATGAATGGTTTGGATCACCCAAATAATGTGGCCCCCACTGTATTTTAAGCTAGTGTGTAGATAACCTATCTACACATATGTGTAGGAACCGTTTTCTTTATATATTATATATATATATAGCAGAAGAGAAAAGGAGAGAATTATTTGAATTTCTCCCAAAATTCTAATAGAATTACACATCACTTTTTTTGACATTTTTTAACAAAGGCACTCATTCAACCCACATATTTTCAATCCTAACCCCTCCTTTATGCTTTTTAACAAAGGCACCCATTAAAGCCACATAATTTCAATCATACTCCCCTCCTTTATGCATTTGTAATAAAAAAGTGGACAAAGTCAACATAGTGACGTTTTTTCTTTTTAAAATTACGGATTGGGTACATATGTTACATAATACTACGAATTCTTATGAACATATTACACAATACTACGGATTCAGGACGCCATTCAAAATATTGACGAACCCGATTATATTTTAATATAGAACATGTTCATTTAGTACATAATACTACGGATTTCAGCAACCTTTCAAAATATTCCGGGTCCCACTCGAATGCATGGGTTTGGCTATATAGATGGTGCGTGAGACCCACCTGTGAAAGCATGACTGTGAAATACTCTACCACATCAAATGGGAAAGTGATTAACCATTTATATTTTTCTCGCCCCACACATCGCACGGGTGTTTTTACTAGTATATATATATATATATATATATATATATATATATATATATATATATGAGGAAACTGTTGGTGCGCTTAAGCTCACCAACCTTATGGTGCGCTTAAGCGCCCAATCACATGGGTCCCACATTTTCTGTGGTGATCCAAACCATTCATTTGCAAGGTCCTATCGTAGATAGGGGGTGTACCAAAAATCAGCTCCATAGGATCATCCTAACCCCTCCATTTGTGGAGGACAAAACTGGGCAGATTTGTGGATGGGTTAGGATGATTCTCCAAAAAATGGATGGGTTAGGATGATTCTATGGAGCTGATTTTTGGTACACCTCCCATCTATGTAAGGACCTTGCAAATGAATGGTTTGGATCACCACAGAAAATGTGGGACCCATGTGATTGGGCGCTTAAGCGCACCATAAGGTTGGTGAGCTTAAGCGCACCAACAGTTTCCTCTCTCTCTCTCTCTCTCTCTCTCTCTCTCTCTCTCTCTCTCTATATATATATATATATATATATATATATATATATATATAGGAAAAGGTTTCTAAGCTCGAGCTCAGTAACCACCACTCCCATAGTTGTTTGACTCATCCAACCCATTCATTTTATAGGTTATGATTAGGGTTATGGTTATGGTTATGGTTAGGATTATAGGTTATGGTTAGGGTTAGGGTTATGATTTGTGGAGGTTTAGAATGGATAGCTAGAAAATGGGCTTCTATAGATTGAATGGTTAGGATTATGGTATGGAGATGGTTTCCTAGAAACACCTTATCTATGCAAGGCTCTATAGAATGAATGGGTTGGATGACTGAAACAACATCCCATTCATTTTATAGGTTATGATTAGGGTTATGGTTAAGATTATAGGTTATGGTTAGGGTTATGATTTGTGGAGGTTTAGAATGGATAGCTAGAAAATGGGCTTCTATAGATTGAATGGTTAGGATATGGTACGGATATAGTTTCTTAGGAACACCTTCTCTATGTAAGGTTCTATAGAATGAATGGGTTGGATGACTGAAAGAACATGGAAATGGTGTATTTATAGAGCTCTAGCTCAAGCTGAGCTAGAGCTCAGAAACCTCGCCCTCATATATATATATATATATATATATATATATATATATATATATATATATATATATGTATATATATATATATGTATGTATATGTAGATATATATATCTACATATACATACATATATATATATATACATATATATATATATATATATATATATATATATATATATATATATATGAGGAAAGTGAAGCTACACCGCCGGCTTAAAATACAATGGGCCCACATTGTTTTGGTGATCCAAACCATTCATTTGATTGGCCCTCACATAGATAGGGTGTCCACCAAAAATCAGCTCCATAGGATCCTCCCAACCCTTCAAACTGTGGAGGCAAAAATGGACAAATTTGTGAAGGTTTTTACACGTTCATTTTTGCCTCCACAAATCGTAGGCTTGGGATAATCCTATGGAGCTGATTTTTGGTGGACACCCTATATATGTGAGGGCCAATCAAATGAATTCTTTGGATCACCAAAACAATGTGGGCCCATTGTATTTTAAGCCGGCGGTGTAGCTAAGTTAGCTACACCGGCGGTGTAGCTTCACTTTCCTCATATATATATATATATAAGTGAAGCTACACATATGTGTAGCTAGCTTAGCTACACCAACGGCTTAAAATACAGTGGGCCCACATTATTTCGGTGTGCCCAAAAAATCAGCTCCATAGGATCATCCCAACCCTTCAAACTGTGAAGCCAAAAATGGATAGATTTGTGAAGGTTTTTACACGTCCATTTTTGCTTCCACAAATCGTAGGGTTGGGATGATCCTATGGAGCTGATTTTTTGGGCACACCCTATCTATGTGAGGGCCCATCAAATGAATGGTTTACATTACCAGAGCTCAGAAACCTCACCCTCACACACACACACACACACACACACACACACACACACACACATATATATATATATATATATATATATATATATATATATATATATATATATATATAAGTGAAGCTACACATATGTGTGGGTAGCTTAGCTACATCGGCAGCTTAAAATACAGTGGGCCCACATTATTTCGGTATGCCCAAAAAATCAGCTCCATAGGATCATCCCAACCCTTCAAACTGTGAAGGCAAAAATGGATAGAGTTGTGAAGGTTTTTACACGTCCATTTTTGCCTCCACAAATCGTAGGGCTGGGATGATCCTATGGAGCTGATTTTTTGGGCACAACCTATCTATGTGAGAGCCCATCAAATGAATGGTTTACATCACCCAAAGAATGTGGGGCCCACTGTATTTTAAGCCGTCGGTGTAGCTAAGTTAGCTACACATATGTGTAACTACACTTTTCTCATATATATATATATATATATATATATATATATATATATATATATATATATATATATATATGAGCAGAGCTCACAAACCATAGGGGGCCCACATTTTTGGGGCGTCCAAAGCATTCATTTGGAAGGCCAGTCAATGGATAGGGTGTGTACCAAAAATCAGCCCCATAGGATCATCCCAACCCTGCCATTTGTGGAGGAAAAAAGTGGGCAGAAACATGGATACACAGTGTCTATCCATTTTCCCCTGCACCTTTGATTGGGTTAGGATGATCCCATAGGGCTGATTTTTGGTACACACCTTATCCATGGAAGGGCCTTCCAAATGAATGCTTCGGATCCCCCTAAAAATGTGGCCCCCTATGGTTTGTGAGCTTTGCTCAGATAAGCTTATTTGAGCAGCTGCTCACAAACCATTTCCTCATATATATATATATATATATATATATATATATATATATATACACACCAAAAATCAGCTCTGTATAATCATCCTAACCCAATCAAAGGTGGAGGGGAAAATGGACAGACAATGTGTGTCCGCCCATTTTTTGCCTCGACAAATGGTAGAGTTAGGATGACCCTAGAGGGCTGATTTTTGGTACACACCCTATCCGTGGAAGGGCCTTCCAAATGAATGCTTTGAATCCCCCAAAAAAATGTGGGGCCACATGTGTTTATGAGCTATAGCTCAGATAAGCTTATCTGAGCTATAACTCAGGAACACTTTCCTCATATATATATATATATATATATATATATATATATATATATATATATATATATATATATATATATGGTTTTGCTAACGTGTGCCCAGGGACAAAGGCCTTTAAGGAACATTTAATTGCCCTTGGGAATTTGGGATCATGAATTTACGCATACTTTGATGAAAAATCTCAAAACTTGTGTAGAAGGCCATTTGGATACACGGATTTTAGAATCCAGGTTTTTAGTTTGAAAATAGTGTAAAAGAGGGTTCACGATCAAGTTGTTGCATACTGTCTTGGCAGCATTTCTTTGATTTTAAGTAAGAAAACCAGGTTTCAGGAATCTTAGGATGTGGAAGATGTTTCTAAAACATGGTTTTCTTACTTAAAATCCATGAAACGTTATCATGACAGCATACAACAGCTTGATCATGAACCATCTTTTACACTGTTTTCAAACTAAAAACCTGGATTCTAAAATCCGCGTATCCAAACCGCCCCTTAAAGTATGTGTAAATTCAAGTTCCCAAGGGCAATTAAATATTGCTTAGCGAGTGACCTTAGGGTAAGGTCATTCGTTAGCAATACCCAAATGTGACTCTCCTACATAGTGTGAGGAACAAGGGTGACATAATGTGAGGAGTGAGCGTAGGCATTGTTGGGAAAAATGTATGGGAACAAAAAAAAAATGTCAAGCCAAAAAGACAAGTCTAAAAGGTTTCTAGCTTAAAGAAGAAAGCAAAAATGTCCAACATTTCATAAAGGAAAACAAACATAGTTTAAAACTGGCATCGTTAAGTTATGGAAGGCAGTTCTCGGGATCAAATCTACCTGCATTTATTATTAATTCTTTTGGCATTTTTCAAAAGTTTTTTAAAAAGAAGGGAAATGTTATCAGCACTACTGTATTTTGATGAGGGCACTCCTCACTTTCTTAAAAGTACGGTATGGCTCGTACCATAGGAAGATCCAAACCGTCCATTAGACGGGCCACAGCCTAAATAGGCTATGCTCCAAAAATCATTTCCATAGGTTGATCCTAATTCTCCGATCTTAATGTTTGAAGTTTGATCCTTACCCTCTATAGATCAGAGGATTAGGATCAACCTATATAAATGATATTTGGGGCAAAACCTATTTAGGTTGTGGCCCATCTAATGGACGGTTTGGATCATCCTATGGTGGGGGCCATACCGTAATTTTAATAAAGTTAGGAGAAGTGCTGATAACATTTCCTAAAAAGAATTGATGAAGTTTTTTTTTTTTTTCAAATATTTTCAAAGCTTCAATGTTAAAAATTATATTAAAATTTTATAAAAGCCATCGATACGGACAGTTGATTATCATGAGTGAGCCTACATAATCCTTATCCCATGCCAAAGGAACATTTATTCTCTAATCCTAAAGAATGAATTACGCTAAAAAAAAAAAAGTGAAGCAACAATTACTCCAAAATCTTAAGCTGTTGGAGTTTGGTGATATTTAATCTATACTTTTACACTTCTCATCACTTGTGGCCCCTCCTTTTTGGGTTGGCTGTACACGTGGATTTCAAAACCAAGGAATTGTTGGGTTTTTAACCCAGGACCTTCCCTGAGGCAATAGCTCTAATACCAGGTGAAATGACCGATTACTCCAAAAGCTTAAGCTGTTAGTGTTGGTGTTATTTGATCGCTTATACTTCTACAAAAATAATAAATTGAGTATAGTCTCCTTCGAACTAACCAAGCATTGAATAAGGATGGAAAATGATATCAATATGCTTCTTTTACCATATTTCCAAACATGCAAACTAGTCATGAAGTACCAAGATAGGGTTATGCTTGTCACTTTACAAAAAATATGGGTATTCTTGTCATTCGAAAATACGTGAGTGTGACATAGGTGCCGCCCTTGATGTATTACCTAATGACATTCTCTTATAAAGTGAGCCAATTTTTGGATCAAATTGAAGGATGTAGACATATTATTTTTTAAAGAAAAAATATTGGTATTCTCCAAAAATATTTATTAAGAAAGATTAAGGGACTCTTGATACTACAAAAAACAGGTCCTTATTTGTAAATAAGACTTATTTAATCTCATTCACCAACGGAATTGAAACCCATATATTAACTATATATCATTTCTAAAATTATTATAATGATTATTTACAAAGAATAATAATAATCTCATTTGCCAATGGAATTGAAAGCCATTAACTATATATCATTTCTAAAATTATTATAATGATTATTTACAAAGAATAATATTTAACTTCAGAAATCATTTGCATGTACGATTATTTAGAGATATCCATAGAGGTCCTAAGATTTATGAATTATATAAAAAATAACAGAGGATCATTAGGCTTATAATAACTGATACTCAATTGACATGTTGAAGTTAAGTTGATTTAACTCATTTTCAAGTCATTATATATAGAGATACACACAGATATAAAAGACGTCCTAACAAACCTTAGATGTATAAAACTTCATGATTTTAGACGGTACTGAGACAATTTTCTAATTAACTAAAGTAATGTTTAGAGATGATTGTAATCAACCATTTTGTTAAGAAAAATTTATAAAAGGTCTCACACAATTAATTGCAGAAAAAATCAAGAACAAAATAAACGATCAAAACAATGAAAAAATCCCTTATGACAATTTTGCAGGAATGCAGTTGAGATTTGCTAGGCAATTTGGTGGAAAGGCATTTCGCTGCTAACTTTGGCAGTAGAGAACAACCACCTCTACTGCCAAAGAAATGGCTTTCCGCAGAATTGCTTAGTTGTTGCATGAGAGAGCAGTCACCTCAGATGAGTTAAATGAATAAGACAAAATCCATTGAAAAATGAGCCTATGTGGCTGCTCTCTCATGCAACAGCTGGTCGATGAAACGCCTTCTGTGATGGTCCCTAGCAAATCCCTTCACACGCATATAGTGATTTGCATGGGACCATTGCAGAAGCCATTTCAGTTTTTAGAAATTATAACTTTTCCATTGGTTATAAAAATCAAACGAAACATAGACAGAGAACTCTCTGTGACTTTTCGTTTTTATTTTTAAAACTTCAGTAGATGATTTCTACTCCTTTCCTCCTGTATATTTGAAGTACTTCTAACCCTGAATTATTAGCAGAAATAAACCCAACTTCACCGAAAACACTCCCTTGTCGACTCCGGCAAATTGCTATTCTCCTTATATTTTTTCTATTTAAGCTTATTTTTCCCCTTTAGATAATTAGAATCGATCGATAATATATTGATGATCGATGGATGAATTTTTAAGCTGGGGTATTACTGATGATTTATTTGTATATTTAGATGACCAAAGTGAAACCTAAGACTGAAAATTCCATCTATTGTAGGATTGGAGGAAGAACTTTGAAAAAGATTCTGAAGTAGGCTTTTGGCATTTTAGGTTAGAATCAAAATTAAGTGATTTTCTACCTTCTTTAGATTATTTTACTGCTATTTTAAAGAGGTTTTGGAAATTATCTTTGGTATTTACTTATATGGATACAAGAAAAGTTTATATGGTTCCTGGGCCTTGTCACAGGGACACTATTGTCGTAGTCACAAAGGCTGTGGACTTTTAGAAGTGATTCTGTAAAGAATATAGACTTTTACAAATGTTTCTGTAAAGAAAATAGATTTTAGAAGTTTTTCTACAAAGAATATGGATTTTCAGAAGTATTCTGCAAGGAGTATAGATTTCCAAAAATATTTTAAATTCAGAAATTGGTTTATAGACTTGAAATTTGAAGACCTTTGGAAACGTGGATCAAAAAATTATTATCATTTTATAAATGCATATATTTGTCTATTTACATATTGAATGGATCTTTTTGAAAACCTTTGTTTTACGCTATTTGATTTCGAATACTTGATCCGCCGGCTAGTTAAGGTTGAAAATTACTTACTGAACCGTTTAACTCTGTATATTTATATTATTACATATGATTACCCACTCTAGTCTTCCTTGAGGCCAGGAGTAAACATACCTAGTAGAAAGTATTTTTGAAAGCTGAAATGGTCAGTCTGTACTACATTTGACTTTCAGTGGAAAGCTTATTCTAAGAATTAAAACTTCTTTTGAAGCTTGTATTTTAGTTATGGATTTGTTGACAATTCTGAACTTGTTATAAGAAAAGAATAGAGTTTCAGTGAACTTCATTGGTTTTATTTAGAGTTTTCTGATAAGAGACCTTGCATGCTTTGGGATTGAGCCTAAGGGTATGCGGTCGCTGCTATGTCACCGTCTCGTGGTGCCGAGTTCTAGGCGTGACACAACTGCCCAACACAAAATGCCTTCTACGATGGGAGAGAGAGAGAGAGAGAGGACCTTCAAATTATCCACCTTTGTGCATCACTTTTGCATGTGGAAAGCATACGCATTTACTCTCTCACCATTGCTTTTGGTGTTGGTACCTTTCCTCATGCAAAGGTCAGGCATAGTGGTAGAAAAAGTCAACCTCTCTGCCCCTCCCCCCTCTCTCTTTCTCCCTCTCTCTCTCTCTCTCTCTCTCACACACACACACACACACGTATTCTTTTCTTTTGTACCTATTTACTTGGGTCCTTTGTTTTCAACTCGTGTACTGTAATTTTATCAGGGCCTCCAAGAAGTAATGGAAATTATGGTTAGAGAAGTATGAACAACAGTTCCCAAACCAAGAATAAATGTTGATTACCTGCAAATGACTTGCAACTTGCTCTTTAGTGAGCTGTTGAACTTTCATTGTCTCTAAGATTTTCTTTGGTACAGCTTCTACAAAAATAAGAACAGTAGATAAGATACTTTGTTTCTTGCTTCAATTGCCTAGCTCTATGTTCACTGTAGGATTTAGTACAAATACAATAGCTTTTTGTAAGGGAGAATTGAACAACATTTGAAGAATCAATAGAGGTTGGTTTTTACTATGAGATAGAACCAAATAAATACAAGTAAATATTGGAATTTGAGACTTACTATCAAGGCCTAGTGTGTTCACCGCAGATACAAACTGATGATGGAGTTGGCTGGTCCATTGTAATCTAGCCCTTTTAAGGTGGCTAACATCATTGATCACCTCGGCGGCGGCCTCTTCGTTCGATAGCAAAGAAGTTATGCTCCTCTTTCTCCAGCTATCCATGGTTTTTGATTTGAAATCCATGTTCTTGTCGGCTCTTGATCTGTCAATTAGCGATTGGCCCATTACCCTACGAAATATATGTTGCCATATATTCTTCAACTCTTGAAGTGTCACAGGCTTGATTAGATAATCACAAGCTCCATGGGCGATGTACTTCATCACAGTACTTGTCTCTCCATTCCATGACATTACTACAACAAAAGACCAGGCTTCAACTTAAGAACATGTTTTGGAACGAGCAGCCGAAACAAGCATTAGATGTAAGTAATTCCATTATAGTTATAGGTTTCGTGGTAACGCGGGAGCATAGTTACCAAAACTTCATTTTCCAACCGTTTTTAGTTGAAAAAATGTCTTTTATAGGTTCATCATTTAATACTTCGTTAAAAAAGCAGTTGAAAACCGACTAGAACCTAAGCACAATGATATCGATATCAAATCATCGCACAGATATTATGTTCGTTGAGGATAATAATATGGGATTACATATCCTGATAATACTAGAAAAAAAGATTGTAGAGATAGGATTTCCTTTTCGAAACTTTATAGGGATTTCCTCACAGCGTGTTTGCTTGAATTTTACAACCTTGGAAGACAATAAACCGATGAATAGTACAGCATTGAAAGAAATATGCTATATTTGTTGGACATGGAACTAGTTCAAAGAAAATGTAACTTACATATCACTGGGATTCCAAGTTGGAGAGCAAGTATCTTCAAGAGAAGGAGACCATCTTCATTTGGGAAGAAAACATCACTAAGAACCATGTCGAATCTTTGTTGATCTTCGGTCACCATTGATATTGCCTCGGACACTTGTCTACAGCTAGTTACTGCAAAAGCAATCGCTACAATAATTAACACTAATAATAAGAAAAATGCAGCTTGTCTTCTCTTTTCTAATGGGCTTCTGAGAGCTTTTGGGAGCTGTAATAACCTTGGACAACTGTTAAAATTATAAAAGACAAGTAGAGTTTCTGCAATTATCAAAACATGGTAGTGCCAATATCATTAACTTAATTGTAAATGCATACTAGTATATGCAAAATAATAATTTAATAACAGTATAAAAAAGAATAGGACAGTACTAGAATTACATTTTAATTATGGGAAGTGATGTGAAACAACCCTGGGTTCAAACCTCGTTAATAGCAAAATCCACATGCAATGGCCGAACCCAAAAGTGGGCCACATGTGCCATGTGTAGGCCAACCCAAAGAAAGAGGGGTCACACGTGAGGGGGAGTGTTAAAGTATAAAAGATTAAATAACGCCTTCTCCAACAGCTTAAGCTTTTGGAGTAACTGGTAGTTTCACAAATGATATATCCGCCCCTTTTTTTTTTTACTTGGGAGAGCCCCCTCTAGCGTGCTTACAACTACTCTTTTACACTAGATGGGGCTGTTCCATGTATAAAAAGTGAGTTGCTAACGAGTGCCCTAATGGATTTTCACTAAGAGCACTCGTTAAGGTGCCATAAAAGGTAATTTTACACCTTTTTGAGAAACAAGTGTAATTTTCTGAAAACATTATCAAAACAGGTGTAAAATTACCTTTATAGCACCTTAATGAGTGCCCTTAGGGCCCTCGTTAGCAAAACCCATATAAAACGGGGGCGAATGTATTATTTTATTTACCTATAATTATCCGTTTTTTAGCATATCACTTGGGCCCTACTTGAAATGCTTTTCCAATTTTTGAAGCAAGCGATACATCCTAGTAACATAGTTTTTATCTGGTACCCATACTTACATATATAATTGTTCCAACAGCATCCTTTATAGGAGTCTGTCTTGGATAAAAACCAAGGGCCACAACTATTTTGTACACCGATTATGTTCAGGTACGCGCGTGCATCATATAATTTTGCCCTAATAACAAAACCTGTCTAATATCAAACTATAGGGCCTACCTTGGTAGTTACACTGGTGTATGAGGTGGTGGATGGGGGGCGAGAAAGGGTCATTTTCGACTACGAGAATCCTCAACCCATGTGGCCAGAGCTCACGATTGGTCGTCTCACTATTTGTCTTCTGCCAACAGTCATTAGCATCTCCATCATCATCATCATCATCATCATTGCTAACAAGGTAACACTAATAAGAACAACGCCAAGCCATAATTATATTTTTAATTAATCGGGGAAGAAACTCTTAACCTTGTTTTTTGTTAGGCGTAAAATGGGCGTAAAAAAAAATTACTCGCATTTTTAAGTAAAAAATGGCTATAAAACTTGCTTTTACGCCCATTTTACATCAAAAGAATAGCATAAAATGGTTGTAAAACAAATTTGACACTCTATTTTAAGTGGAAAATGGGCATAAAATTTGTGTTACGGCAATCTTAATAAAGAATAACTTATTGCAGAGAAAAAACAATACTCATCAGTTTGACAGTGATAAGAACATATACCATTTCATTTTGATGTGAAGACAAGGCAACATAAGTGCAAGGCTAGAGGAGATTGGTGGCTTCTTCCTTATAAAAAGGAGGCATGGGAGCCTATTGCACGAGGGAATTCTGGCTAGTAATGATCCACATGGCAGTTCCTTGGCCGTGAAACCAATTTGAGGCCACCATTCCTCCCTCACACTTTAGTGTCTTTGTCTGATGTTAGTTCTGGTCCATGAAATAAAATGTTCCAAGGGTATCATGCTTTTCCTGTCTCCTTTTTGTTATAATTATCCTTTCCCAAACTTTTCCAGACATTTGCACGCTCAATTATCCTTGAATCCGAACTTTATAACTATGACTGGTATCCGAATTGGGGGCACAAAATATAGAAGTTGGAAATCATTAAGAGGCAAAATTGTTTGACCATGGACTTTTTCCCAACGAATATCATGCCAAAATATTTTTAAATATTTTTAAAACTATTTTTAACAGATTCCCCTTGCTCTTCTGATATTCATAGAGTACAAGAATATCGAAATCCGAAAAGAAACGAGGGAGATATGAATTTTACAAGTTCAATGTGTGAACCGGACAAAATTTGTCCACTCTTCTGTTCCGATCTAAACGTCTTCCCAGATGTCTTGACGTATAAAAATATAGCTATTGGGAGTAACGGCTAGCTATGTTTCTTTCCCAAACATCTACCATTTTGCCCCTAACGATCATATCCTCTTTAGGGCTATAACTATAACATTAATGTGCATTAAAACTGGAACTTAAATGATCAAATCTTCACTTTGAACTAAAAAACTTTCATATTTGCAAGCGTTTTGAAAATCCACCAAGAACTTTGAACTTGCACACCACTTTGAGGAAAATCTCCATAGGCACTTTATTGTATTCATTCCTTTGAGAGTTTCTGTAAGCTTTACAAGTTGTAATCAAGGCTTCAAAGAGCCTAAAAGTGTTCTTCTTCATTCTTCAAATACATTGTAAGAGGGTGTAGACACCCAATTTTGTCAAGGCGGTACTAATGATAGGTTTCACGAGGAATAACCTTATGATGAGTCCCAAAGCACCAGTTAGGTTTCTCTCAATCTCTCTTTAGGGTATTTTCGAAACGAAACGATTTTCGAAAGCCCTTTTTACAACCAGAAAGCTTGTTTTTAAAGAGCACCTGCCTTTTCGGCAACCAAAAAGCCTGTTTCACACAACACCCACCTTTTATGGCATGAACCGGTAAACCCGTTTTCACACTGCATTTCAATCGGTAAGTTAACTTTGGGTCGAAAACTTCCGTTTTCACACAAATAACACTTTGTTTCCTGAAAGCATGCGATATTAGGTTCATTGGGAAGTCCCCAGAACGAGGAATCCAAAGGACCTGACCACGGGTGAATCGGAATTCAATCGGAGAACTTACGAACTTTCGAAACTAACAGATAAAAGACAAAAGGGAGAAAAGACAAAATATTGTGCCAATCGAGGTTGATTTCATCCGGAGAAACATCAAATTTTGCCGAGGGCAAAATTGCATTTCGCCCAAGGCGAAATTTGGTCCAAATTACCTTTTTTTATCCCCCCCCCCCCCCCCCCCCAAAAAAAGCTATAAATAGGGGGAGTAAGGTTAAGAGGTAAGAAGTTTTTGGTGGGTTTTATCTCTCCTCTCTCTTTTTTTGTCTTATAAAGAAAAAATCCTGGTTTTTTCCCTCTAGACAATCTAAGCCAAAACCCTGCAGAAATTTCAGAAAAACCTTAGTTTACTTGTCTCTAGAAGAGAGAAAGTAGAGAAACTCTAGGTAGCTCACACCGGGAGTCGGCACTCCGCCGAAATTTTGAAGGTTCAGAGCGACATCCTTCATTTCGTGCCGTTGTTCTGCCGAATTTCGCATACTACGAGCTACTTTTCAATAGTAGCGCCGTTGTTCTTCCAAACTTTCGACAACTTCGGAGCCTCTTTCAGCTTTATAGCGTCGTTGCGCTGCCGAAATCTGAGAGATTTCGGAGCCCCCACCTCTGTATAACACCGTTACGCTGCCGAAATCTTAGCGATTTAGAAGCCCCCACTTCCTCATAGCGCCATTGCGCTGCCCAAATTTTGGTAAACTCATATTCATCTATCAGCATTTCTACAATTTTCTTTATAAAGTTAGGTACGAGGTGGTGACGTTATAAGGTACTCGGCTAAGAATGCCCGGATCTTATAATATATATCCCTCTACCTTTCTTTTACTTTCTGCAATTTCCTTTACAAAGTAAGGTACGAGGTGGTGACGTTATAACATACTCGGCTAAGAATGTCTGAATCTTATAATACAATCCCTCTACCTTTCTTTTACTTTCTGCAATTTTATTTACAAAGTAAGGTACAAGCTGGTGACGCTATAAGGTACTCGGCTAAGAATGCCCGGATCTTATAATATATATCCCTCTACCTTTCTTTTACTTTCTGCAATTTTCTTTACAGAGTAAGGTACGAGGTGGTGACGTTATAAGGAACTCGGCTAAGAATGCCCAGATCTTATAATATAAATCCCTCTGCCTTTCTCTTACTTTCTACACTGTTTTTTCCTTTAGATTTGTAAACCTAATTGGGATTAGTCGCGAGATCTTTCGGGACTTATGACATATGGTTTCAAACAGAAAACTATCGCTTATTTTTTGTCTTTTCTATAAATTAACTTTATTTACATCCTGGAATTAAGCATAATCTGAATAAATGATAAAAGATAAGTTATTATGTTTCAATTCTTCAAAAAATGCCAATTCAAGTCAAGAGACCGGATTAATCCAGGCAAGAGGGGTGCCTAACACCTTCCCCAATTGTAACCATAACCCTTACCCAGATATCTGTAATGACCACGCCTTAAAGCAAACAGAGCAAAATATAAGGTTCAAAGGCCCAGAGCAAAAGAACCCCTTTGGTTATTGTTCCTCTAATGAAAGTCGAGTACTACCACTCATTTCATTAGAAGAACAGGCATGGGTCCTAGGCCCTAACCTAGGTGGCGACTCTGAGTTTATGTTTCTTGCGAAGTTAGGACCCCAGTCCCGAGTCCGCAAGAAACCAAAATCAAACTAACACTCCCAGAGAACCCGATGTGGTGATCCGTTGCCTCTTCAAGTGCATGGTAAAAAATTGGCTCCCACAGACTGGTGACTTTGCTGGGGAGAAACATCATAATTTTCTTTCAGCAGACTTGTTAATTGAAAATAAAAAAAGTCATAGCTCAATTTTAACTTTACTTGGGATTTTTGAAGAATTCATTCAACTTGGCTTTTTTAGCCTTTATTATGGTTATCCTTAACCCGATGTAGCCTTTAGGCGTATCCGCAAGTTGCGAACACATCGCAAGTTGTAGACGCACCTAACGTGTGAAATAAAACAAGTGTTAGACTTGCTTTCCAGTACCCTATACTTGTTATGCAGGGATTGCAAGAGCCCATGCTCAAAATTGCAGCAAAAAATTGCCACCAATTGCGTGAAAATGCCCCGGGAAGCACCTAGGCTTACCCATTTATTTTATGCAAACACACACACATCATATGGGATTTCATCACCTGCTTGCATTCCTATTTACCCTCGGGAGTGACTAGCACTTGGAATGGATGGGTTCTATTTGAGATTTCATCACTCGAATCTGCTGATCACGCCCCCATTTGATGTGAAAGCACCACCTCTTTGCACGTCGCCCTTGTGGTGGCGTTAAAACGATAATATATTAACTTCCCGGCGTGCTGGGAACACCTGGCAAGGGTTGTTTAATCACTTCGGCGAGAGGAACCTTCAAGCTTTCATCACACTGCATAAGCCCAGCATACGCACGTAGTTGTTACCATGCCCACATAGGGCATTCTGAGCTTAGAGTTAGGCAAAGCTTACCAGTTACTCTTAAGAGATGTGAGCATCTTCCAAAATAGGAATACACTAATCCTTTGGACCACCTCGGGCATGTTGAGCTAGTCTAGAATGGTGTCCCCGGTTTGCCATTTCTTGCTAGGGATGTCATTACCCTAGCCCAATGCGCAAACGGTCGTAGCTTATTTTTACCCAAAACTGAGGTTATTGTCTAACCTTTAATTTTTGTCTAGAGATATGTTTGCAAACCCATATCATCTCATTCCTTGGATAAGCAACCATTGTACCCTGGAAGAATGTTCGTCCCGCGGTTAACACGCTTAACCAAAAGGCTCTCATTCTAGTCCCCTCTTTCAAAGGTTGTTGTAATCCCTCAATCATCTCCCTATCCAAACCGTCTTGGTCTCAGCCTCGTCAAGCTCTACTGCTTTTTGTGTTTCGATCTGTGCTAACTATCATTATAGTCAAGATGATGAAGCTCTGCTCAGATTAATCTATCTTTCCCTAGACTTGTCCCGACCACCACGGTCAAATCTCTTTTAGAGTTGTCTTTCTCACACAGAGATAGACCTTTCCGACCCATGTTATGGTCAAAAGTGGCGGAGCTCTACCCAAATTAAGTCATCTTCTTTTACGAAGATAATCTTGTCATGACCATTGTTATGGTCACATTACCCGAGCTCTGCTCAAATTTGAAGTCAATCTTTCCTAAAGGTTAGACTCATCTCGACCATCTCGGTCAAATCTCCTTTAAAGTTTTCTTTCTCACACAGAGATAGACCTTCCCGACCCCTGTTATGGTCAAAAGCGGTGGAGCTCTACCCAAATTAACTCGTCTTCTTTTACGAAGATAATCTTGTCATGACCATTGTTATAGTCACAGTACCCGAGCTCTGCTCGAATTTCAAGGCAGTCTTTCCAAAAGGTTAGACCCATCCTGACCACCTCGGTCGAATATCCTTTGAAGTTATCTTTCTCACACAAAGATAGACCTTTCCGACCTCTGTTATGGTCAAAAGCGGCAGAGCTCTGCCCAAATTAACTCGTCTTCTTTTACGAAGATAATCTTGTCATGACCATTATTATGGTCACAGTTCCCAAGCTCTGCTCAAATTTCAAGTTAGTCTTTTCGAAAGGTTAGACTTATCTCAACCACCTAGGGCAAATCTCCTTTGAAGTTATCTTTCTCACACAGAGATAGACCTTCCCGACCCCTGTTATGGTCAAAAGCGAAGGAGCTCTACCCAAATTAACTCGTCTTCTTTTATGAAGATAATCATGTCATGATCATTGTCATGGTCACAATACCCGAGTGTGGACCCCGATCCCGAGGAAGGTGGCGAGGACATGAGATCCCCGTCAATCCTCTGAGACCTCCACACGTGAAGGAGAGCTTTACCAAGGAACTCTCGAAAGAGTGCCCCTCACAGCATGAGTGGCGATGTAAAATGAGATACCTCTTGATTCAGGGACTAGCCCGGAACCGAGACGTACCTGAAATAACTTAGAGTTGACATCCAAGGAAGTCGGCCCTGGATCCCATACTATACTCGGTCGCAATGGATAACCAGAGATACAAAAGTTCGTGCCTGATGACGAATGGGGAAGGTGTTAGGCGCCCCCAATTCGCCCGAGTGTAAACACCCGGTCTCTTATGCCATTTATTTATTAACTTTGAAGAATTTTGGGCAAAAATCATGTGAAATGGGAACGGATATCCCCGAGAAAACGTCTACTTAAATATGCATGACTCGGGGATGAAAATAATAAGCACACACAAAAGATAAACGAAAGAAGTGTCACATAAACATAGCTAGGTTATGAGTGTCATACCTAATTGGTGTCTAAGTTTTGATGGACAAACACATGCATGCTACAGCTAAAGGTATAAGGTCTGTACATGAAAGTAAGAAAACACAACAAAACACACAGCACAACTCGACTCCACACACGACTCGACACGACATACCCTATACTCTAATGTGATACTTGACTCGGACTAGGATGGTCATCCCGGCTGCTCTACATATCCCGGCCTCGGAAAGAATCAGAGTCAACGTAGTTCGGTGGCCTATTCTAAGCTACGATGCCTAAATGTGCCTAGACCACACTAGACTCGACATGACACATCACGACTCATGTTTAAGTTGTTTAAATATTTTAGACACACCTATATGGTCCTAAACTAATGCAAGTCAACCTAGTTTAATGTAGGTGGGCCCTACATCTTATGTGTAAGTAGGATGTATGTCCTATGGAAAATAATGGGCTAACTGAGTGCATTCTAATCTAGCCATCGGCTCGACTAAGTGTTTAACCGACCACGACTCGAGGCCTCCTAACTCAAGGGACACTCATACGACAAGACACGAAAAGCATCAATATAACCAGGACAGACTCCTAACTCTAAGACACCCCAAATATCTAGGACAAACTCTAAACTCTAGGGGAAGATCTTTTTGAAAACTGGATGTAAAATATTTGTTTGAAGAATTTTTGTGTTATTGAATGATTTGAACATGTTTATTTTGAAAGGTTTGACTGGACTTGGGATAAGAATCTCAAGCTGCCTACGTACCTCGTGGAAGAGGATCAAGCCAACGTAGTTCGGAAACAGACTCTCCTAACTACACTCCTAATGACTCATGACTTCTCAAATGTTTTTTTATTTTCAGATGTTTTTCATGTGTTTTTTTATTTTTGACTCAAGAGGACAGATTCCTATCATTCTAAGGATAGGACAAACTTCTAATATCCCACAAAGGTTGTACAGAATCCTATAATTTGCGGGAGAGATAGAATCCCGACTCTGCAAGGGTTGGACAGAATCCTATGCCTTGCAAGGATTGGACAGAATCACATGACTTATGAAAGGTTGGACAGAATCCTAGCTCCCTATGACGGTAGGAAAGACTCCTGAAAGACCGACTCTCTAACTAATGGCAGGCTCCTATGCTAATGGACAGACTCCTAAACTGGTAAGCCTAAGAGGGGGTGTTAACTAGACAAAACATGTTTTCTAGAAGAAGAAGAAACCACTATTACTAATGAGACAATGCATGTCTCCTATGGAGGGCTCCAAGTAACCTTATCATCGCCCTTGGAATGATAGAATAGGGGTTAGGCAAATAAAATACTAAGTTAGTCTTCTAATGAAGTGCAACTTATGAAACTTGAGGTAGTCTCCTATGGGTTGACTCACTGATGAGACAAAGCCTGTCTCCAAATGGTTTGACTTTTTCTACATGAGACATAGCTTGTCTCCTAAAAAGGTGGGCTCAAGATGACTCTTTCATTGCCCTTGCAATGACGGAGCTAAAAAAACTAATGGCTTAAGGTAAGCATATCTAAGACTGGGCAAGTTTTTTAAGTAAAAGAGGGGAGTGCTACTTGGACTGAGCAAGTTCCCTAATGATGGGCTTCGGCTAGCACCTTCATCGCCTCTTACAATGAATGGGGACCTAAGGTTTAAAGATATCTAAAAGGCTAAAAAAAGCTTATACACAAAGCGAGAGAGGGAAGAGGGTTCTACCATAGCTTGGTATATCCCCCTAAGGATGGGCTTGGGCTAACGCCTTCATCGCCATTTGCAATGAAGGAAGGATTTTATGGTTTAAACCCATCTAAAAGACTTAACAAGTCTTCTAAATGAGAGAGGGGAGAGCTACTCGGACTAAACAAGCCCCCTAAGGATGGGCTTGGGCTAACGCCTTCATCACCCACTGGGCTAAGCATGAATCAAGCATCAAAAGCACGCATTTGCATTCTACATGGAAGCTAAGTATTTGTATTTAAAATTACACTCTCCAAATGGCATCACTAGCAATCATGATACACATAAAAGTTGTAGGAGACACATCAAGGAACATTTGATTAGTTATGTACTTCGGCCGGTTCTCGCTCAAAGTGGCCGGAACATGGTCATCTTTGGGCTGATTTCAAATTTTATTTATACAGTTTTATTTTTCAAAAGTTCTGATTTGGTTTTGAAAAAGAGAGGATCAAAACTATATTTTCAAGAAACGTGTTTAACTACAAAGTTTTAGGAAATTGATCAAATAAACTTTTATCCGTTCACAATTTTAGCTAGATCTTGCTGGAAGTGGCCAGAAAACGACTATCTCCGGCCAAATTCAAATATGAAAATGTAGTGTTTTTTTGCTGACATCTTAAAAGTATTATAACTTTTTTCAATTTTCGTCGTTACGAGGCTCGTAAGATGCCAAATCAAAGATCTCGGAAGATCTACAACTTTTGTTTGTACCACTTTTGCTAGATCTAATCGGATTTTAGTAAAAAATTGAAAATAAAATCTGGATAGCATGTAATTCAACACAATTTCATGACATTTCACATCAAAACTTCATTCAAACACAAAATCTATGGGAATTTGACACAAATATATAATAAACATGCTGATTAGGCTTAGATCTAACCATGTTAGTTTCAGTTTTCATGATCTTTAAGGAATTTTCACAAAAAATACATAGATTCACCATTTTAACCTAAATTTTCAGCTGAAATCTTGAAATTGACATAACTTCTTTGTTTCTTGGCCACGTTTGGACCACCATATGCCAAATCAAAGATCACAACAAGCTCTACAACTCTTATGCGAAGTACAACACTCAAATCAAATTGAATTTTAGTGAAAAACTCAAAAAATAAATCTGGACAGCATATATTTTTGAAGTTTTTCAACATCTTACAAGAGCATTTCACATCAAAACCTTAGATCTATAATGGATTTCACTAGATATTCACATCACACACATATTAACATATAAATTTTTGAATTCCAAAGCCTAATACATAAGATCTAAAGATTTTCACTAAAATCATCCAAGAATTCACCATTTTAACCCTAATTTTCAGCTGAAATTTTAAAATTGACATAACTTCTTCGTTTCTTGGCCAATTTTGGGCCATTATACGCCAAATTGAAGATCTCAACAAGCTCTACACCTTTTTGTGGGAGAGTTTTAATAATTCCAACCGAAAATTGATGAAAAATGACAAAAATGAACCTGGACAGCACTTTATTTTGCTATTTTCACATCGAAATTCAACTAGAACTCAAAATCTAAGGTTAATTGCTTTAGATCTTTATATGAGACATGTTTTTAAACATATTTTGGTAGATTTTAGTCCTAGGTTACTAGATCTAACCATTGTTAAGCATTTTCCACATAGATTTCCTATTTTAGGTTAGATTTTCGAAGAAAACTCAAAATCGAGTAACCTTGTGCTCTTCTTTTGAATCTCTCTTTAAAATCTTCTTCGCCTCCTTTTTCTCTCTCTAGATATCCTTCTTTCTCTAGAATTCTCTCTCTAGAAAGCTCTCTCTCTCTCTAGAAAGCTCTCTCTCTCTCTTCTAGAAAGCTCTCTCTCTCTTCCTCTCTCTAAAATTAGATTAAGAACCCTAATTTTTTCAAATGAGAGTCCAAATGCTCTATTTATAAAGTTTTCCCTTATTTTTTGTCCCCCACTAGTTTATATGACAACTCCTCATTTTCAAAAATTTTATTTTGATTTTGGTTGCAAAAGGGTGGTCTAAAGAGAAAATTTTAAGTAAAAAATTGACATAATTTTATCCCCTTCTATTACCCTAAGATTCCCCTCCTATGTGTTTTATATTTGATTTTGTTGAAAATGGGTGGTCTCGGGAAGAAATTAGGTCAAAAAGTAGAGTGGGATAATTCACCCCCTTCTGTTTTTGCACCTCGCTTTGTACTCGGCTCATTTACTTGGCAAACCTGCTCGGATTTCGACAAAATTTTGCAGGGACCTTGGTGGGATCGTAACTTAGCTTATGGTGTAATTGGGGGTCCTAACTCACTGATTTGATGGGATTCTTATTTACTCGAGGAGGTTTAGGGCCCGGTCGAAATGGGGTGTCTACAGATGCCCCCTCTTTGGCAGAGCGTGCTTGTCGTGCAAATGCCAAATCTGAATAGACAACACATTTTGACTGGCCCAAGATTGATTGAAGAAGAAAATGATTTCGCGAAGATTGAACTTTTGGAAGGATCAGATACCTCAGCGGTCTTGATAAAAAATGGATGCCTCAGGTGTCTTCATTTGGAAAAGATGCCTCAGGGGTCTTCATTTGGGAGGGTTGCCTCAGGGGTCTTGATTGGGAAGAGATGCCTCAGGGGTCTTCAGTTGGAAGAGATACCTCGGGGGTCTCGAATGGAAGGGATGCCACAGGGGTCAGGAATGAAAAGGGTTACCTCAGGGGTCCTCAGATGGGATGGGTGCCTCAGGGATCTTCAAATGGAATAAGTACCTCAGGGGTCTTCAAATGGAATGGGTGCCTCATGGGTCTTTAAATGGAATGGGTACCTCAGGGATTTTGAATGAAAGGGATGCCTCAGGGGTCTTTAAATGGAATGGATGCCTCAGGGGTCTTGAAATGGAATGGGTTTTGTTGTTTGCTCGAGGCAGGCGCTTTCAGGTAGAATTTAGTTCTTCGCTCGGGGCGAATGCTCTCAAGTAGAATTTAGTTCTTCGCTCGGGGCGGATGCTCTCAGTGAGAATTTGGTTCTTCGCTCGGGGAGGATGCTCTCAGGTAGAATTTAGTTCTTCGCTCGGGGCGAATGCTCTCAAGAAGAATTTGGTTCTTTGCTCGGGGCAGATGCTCTCAAGGGAAATTTGGTTCTTCGCTCGGGGTGGATGCTCTGAGGGAGAATTTGGTTCTTCACTCGGGGCGGATACTCTCAGGTGCTCTGTTTGGTTAGATGAGATTTTAGTGGAAGTAGTAGTCAACATGGAGGTGACAAGGTGGGATATGTGTAGACTTGTCTAAGAGAAGATTAGAGGGAATTTTGGGGAATTTTGGTAGTGTGTTTGGTTAGATGTCAAAGCATGTGGGAGAATGGAGGGGTGTCATTAACAAAATAAATAGTAGAAGAGAGAGAAAGAGAGAAAAAGTAATGATTACACATGGCATATCATATTCTACTCTTCTCCCCTCTAAAATTGACCAAAAACAAGGTTTGGCATTGGAAAAGTAGGGGAGGGGACAATCCCGCCACATAGGCGCCACCTAAGCAAAAAGCTAATAATGATGTATCTTCCATGTCTAGTAGTCCAATGGGATTTGAGCTAAAAAATGACAACCAAACAACATGTGGTATTTCATATTCCTAGAAATGCTCAGCCGTCTTCCCTACTTTTTGCAACCAAACAGAGCCAGGGAGAATTTGGTTCTTCTCTCGGGGTGGATGCTCTCAGGGAGAATTTGGTTCTTCACTCGGGGTGGACGCTCTCAGGGAGAATTTAGTTCTACACTCGGGGTGGATGCTCTCAGGGAGAATTTGATTCTTGCTCAGAGGCAGGTGCTCTCAGGTAGACTTTGGCTGGGTGCTCTCAGGGAGACTTTGGATAGAATGATGAGACAGACTCTCAATGAAATTGTGAGACAGACTCTTAGTGGGATGACGAGACAGACTCTTGATAGGATGGTGAGACAGACTCTCGATGGAATAGCTATCTCTTGCCAAGAATAATTGGGAGTGCATAATATGTGCTGTGAACAGAATTCAGGTAACTTGACGGGTTTTCAGCTATTGACTCTTTTCAATAGGTGAAAAGCATTCTGCTTAAGTTTTGGAGACTGTGGGAGCTAATTCTAGACTCCGTTGGGGGACTTGATTTACTAGACATTGACTTTGTTGAAAAATGATTTCATTTGAGGAACTTGGCTCTATTTGTTGAGAATAGCTATCCCAGTTATCATTGTGTGATTGGTATCTTTTATGACCTGAGAGGTCATAAAAGATGCCCCTAGTGTGATGTACTTCCATGACAAAAGTCTTAAGAAAGCAGAACCAAGATAAGTAGGAAGATTTTGTGTTTGCATGGGTTCTTTCTTTGGTATTTGAATAAGGCAATCTCCATAATAGCCGAGTCTGAGAATTCCCTCTTTTACGCTCATTGCTCGAGGCTCTGATGTCTTTGGCAAGTCTGAACAAAATGTCTCTTACCGTCTTTAATTTCTAAACCAGGATCTACTCTGGGTTTTCTTTTCATTTCGGAAGGTATACACCCGTTCTTTCCAGTGCCGTACAACTTTGGACTTTGAAAATGAATATAAATGAGGAACGGACTTCCAAGGAATTGATCAAGGAGGATTCAAAATTTTCAACAAACTTGGCTCACATTGAAGAGATTCAACATTTATTTCAAGAACTCAACTAACTTTTGATTCACTCTCAGATCTGATGTTTTATTATTTTTTTATGGTAAGGCTGGCCGCTCTCAGAGTAATCTCGAAGACTATGTCAAGAGGTTCTAATTTCTTCCATCAAGATTTCCGTCATGGTTCTTACTCCCTTCGGATTGCTCAGTTTCAATGCCCCTAGTTTAGAAAGGCATCAAAGTAGGTCTTGCCGACACTACTTGGATTACGGGATTTTGCCCTGTGTAGAAGACTGCTTCTTCATCTCATCAATTCTCTCATTGAAGGAATTATTGTCTATTGTCTTTCCAGGTTTTCGGTCTAGCAGACCACTTGACTTAACCTTTGTTTGCACTACTTGCATTGCTCAAACCTTGGAATTCTTCTCGACTGAGAAAATCGTTCCGAGTTTCATCATCTCTCTCTTTATGGGAAGTCTTTGCTCCTGACTAGATTGTCTTCTCAAGTTTTCAATTTATCAGACCGGTACCCTTGCTTTTGTATAAGCCAACCCCTTTTGTTATTGACTTTCCAAGTACAATGACTTCCACTTTTCTCTAGGCCGCCCTTTCGAGTTTTCAACCTAGCGGGTCTTCAGACTCTCGTTTTTCTCATTTCTTTCTCTTTTTGCTTTTATTCGCCTTGAACCTTTGCTTGTTTTACCAGAAGGACTTTCTACGTAGGCTTGGGTTCAAAATGGTAGGATATTTCTTAGGTTCAAATGATTTGGACCGTATCTGGTCTTGCCAGATTGCCTACGTACCCCAAAAATGGAGGATCAGGTCCGCATAGTTCGCTTTGGGGTTTGTCAAAGAATGATTTAGCGTTTTAGCTTCAAAATTATGAAAGGGGGATGATTTAGCTTTTATCCCCAAGGTTTACCGAACTTGAGTTGATCAGGTTGCCTACGTACCCTTGAAGATATGGGGATCAGGTCTGACGTAGTTCGGGTGCAAAACTGCCCCTGGTTTATAATGTGTTTAAAAGAAAGGTTTGTTTAACTTTCGGCTCAAAGGTTTACAAATGGATTTTCAGACGTTAGGATTTTGGCTATAAAGGCTCAAACGTCCAAGGATGGCATCCTGGTGTGTTGACATACACGCTTTTGAGTGAATTAGGTTCGCAGGCTTTGAATATTTTTATCGAGTAGTCTGGCGGTTTTCTGGTAAGACTTCAACCACAATACTCAACTCTCATCGTGGAAATCTAGAATCTCTGTCAAAAATCCACAACTCTCATTTGTCTCCAAATGCTGAAGACGATTCTCATATTCAATCTATCTCATCGACTCCATCATCTTGGTCTTTGATATTTTCAAGGAGTTGTCTTAGGGACACATTCCCTTCTCCTTTTGTCTTTCTCTCGAACTTTTTCTTTCTATTCGACGTTCTCTTTCTTTTGGGACATAAGAATTGTCCTTACTCATGGAATATTCCACCTTGGAATCTCATCAAAGATAGGCAGCCCAAGTGTTCTATCTTATTTTTTAGGGCTCAAGTCTTGTGAACATGAATTTGCTATCTAAAAGTCTTCTCTCAACGTTCTCATCAACTTCACTTGATGCTTGATGTTCATTTCTCTTGAATTTAGCTCTTCAACCAGATATCTAAAGATGATGGAGTCTTGCTTTACTCAACGACAAGGTATTCACCCAGTTTATCCTTATAGGATCAAGCAAGACTACCTCAAACCCCTCTAAATAGGTTTATCAATTCATCGCGCTCCTCGGGAGATAAAGTTTTGCCAATCCATCTTTCCCGAGTTTTGGATTTCGATACCATTATCGATAACTTCGATTTCTTCTTTGAGTGGCTATGCTCGACGCTATTCCTCTCGTTTGACCATGTTTCAGATCTCTAGGGGAATTTCGTCAGCATTCTCATCCAAGAAGGGTGTCTTTAGTTATTTTAAACATTTGATATAAGAGTGAATCACAAGAATACTGATGACACTGAAACCAAGAGTTTATTTCAATATAAATTTCAAGTACATGGATGATGATTTTTTTTACGTGCCTCAATGAGCTCTACATTGAATTTTGACAAAGGGCTGGACAATGACTCAATGAGAAAGACTAACATAAACATCATGCTAGAGTTGACATCAACATAGCTAAACCTTACAATTCTGATAGTAGAGGATTGGTGTAAACTCAAGGAAAGACAAATTTCAAAAAACACATGACACTTCTTCAAAGGTAATGAATTGGCACTGAAGGTTCACAGGTAGCATGCCTTCCTCCATGATAATGATGACTACAGAGTTCGATCCCGGAGTAGGAATCTCAGAAAAGGTTACCCCACAAGGCCTGGGTTAAGTGAGGCAACAAAAGGCTATGTTGGCAATGTAAGGGAAGCAATAAATTCCCTGAATCAAATGTGTTTGGAAATTGTTAGTCTTTTGGAAGGATAGTCATTTGCTAAACTCAGACTTTTGAATTGGAAGCACATACACTAGATCCATAGTCATGGTATAAAATTCTGAACAAATCGAGATAAGAGCGATCTTGAGCATATCTATTAGTATTTTGAGTTGGAATAGTAGAAAATGACTGTCTATGAAGGTCACAGAAAAATAGGCAATGATAACATAACCTACACCAATAGGGTTTCAATGAGTCCTCAATCACTCCTTTAAGTCTTCTTTGGATATGACTGTTCTCTTTTGGGTACAAGAGGGAGAGCAATAAACACCCCTATTCTAAATAGGCTTTGATCTCAGCAATGATCATGCACTCGTGGGATACATGGGCAAGATATAACCAATCCGTTAATGATCACGATATAAGAAAGGTAAATCCATGACAGAAAATATCAGATCAATTCTAGGTACAACAAATCAAGGGATAGATTATGGATAAAGAACCAATAATCTAATAATAATCCACAGAATGGATAGATAGAAAGAATTAATTAGATTAGGAAGGAAAACCTAAGAAATAAGTCTCAATCTAAATATGCAGAATATGGATTAATGATACAAGGTATGAATTAGATCTATGATCAAAAGATCAGAAAATAGACCATAGCCATAACGATGACAAGTAAAAGTTACCGGCCAGATCTAAATCTCAAATGATGAATGAATATAACTGATTGGATTAGATAGGAAATATTACTAAGGAGTAAGCCCTAATCTAATAATCAATAGATATTGATATATAATACACATATATATATCCTAATCAGGAGCACCAGCCCTAATTCTAATCTAACGGAGTCAAGGAAGTCTCGACTCATGACAGACTGATGAGTGTACTATGACCATGTTGTAGCCACATAAAGTGAACTACCCTAGTCTATAGAAAGGACAAAGCTCCTAACTCTAGGCTTCACATGTGTAAGCAACACATGTTCGTCCCTATATGGAAACAAAAGGACAATGCAATATATAGAGGGGGTAAGGCTGCGATGTCCACCTGGCCGGGTGCATAGTTACTTGTACACTGTGACATAGAGTCCAGTGCACGAACTATGTCTGTTTTACACACGAAGTGTCCTAGTGCTGAGTATACTACTGGTGCAGTGGCACTAGAAGGCGGGTATTGCCCTCACGGCTCCTACTCATAGTATCTCACCGAAATAGGTCAATTTGATATCCATCCACAACAAAGCACAGAATAATCTTTGCATTTCGGGATCCCATCAATTTTGGGAACACTTCTCTCGGGTTTAGGCGACGACGGATGGTAACCTCCTGAGCCAAAACCCCCTTTCAATCAAAAGGAATAAAAATACATAAAAATCAAATAAAAAAAATCCAAAAACATCAAAAAATACTCGAAGCGTATTTCGAACTACGTTGGCTTGATCCCTTTCCACAGGGTACGTAGGCAGCTTGGGACCGGTATCCCAAGTTCAGTCAAAGTTTTCAATAAAATCATTTGAACCCTTCAAAAACTCATTTAAACTTTTCCCAAAAATCTTTCAAACCTTTTCAAAAAATATTTTCAAACCCTTTCAAAACTTTCGAAATAAAAACTAAAAATGGGCAAGGATGGTGATTGCCAGGTCACTCGGAGTCCCCTTTTCATTACATTTCCGATTTTGATCGTGGTTTTCCGGTTTTCATCGATTTTTCGACGTTTTATCGGGTTTTGGGACGGGTGACGACGTAGCATGGCCCATTCACATGGATTGTCCTCGCTGAGCCCAACGATAGGCTATGACGATCGTGAGACTTGTCCGATCTTTAGCGGATCAGGATCGCTGAGCTTGATTCCTTATAATCGCTCCCTGAGCCTATCGTATGTTCCCTTTTCTTTTCCCTGGCATTTATTGTCCTCATATGCTGTTGATTGTCCGATTCCTTTCGTTCCTTGCATCTTTTACCTCATTGTGTGTTTGTCTTTGATTTCTTATGTGCTACTGTTAGCTTGCTTACTTTTCTAGCATTTGATTGATTATTATTTTCTTAGCATTATCTCTTACATAGGCTCGCATGCTAGTGTGTTTATTCTACATCTTTGGTTGTTTAATGTTATGCTTATCTCTCCATTCACATGCTTACCTGTAGCATTTATTCATTCATTTTATCTGTCATTATCTGCTTAGCTATAGCTATTTACTGCTTTCCTACTTATCTCATCATATTTGCGATATCTTGCTTAGCTGTATCTGTGTATGCGTTTGTTATCTCTTTCCTAGATGTGATGAGTTAGGACTAGATGAGATGAGTTAGGACTTGGATGTTCAATTTCTTTTGCCCATCCCCGGGTCATGCATGCTTAGATAGACGTTTTCTCAGGGATACTCGTTCCCATTTCATCTGATTTTCTCCCAAAACACTTCAAAATTAATTAAAAATGGCATAAGAGACCAGGTGCTTGCACTTGGGCGAATTGAGGGTGCTCTTCGGATCTTCCTCATTCGTCACTAGGCACGGATTTTTGTATCTCTGGTTATCCATTGCAACAGAGTATTTCATAGGGTCCAGGGCTGACTTCCTTGGATGGCGACTCTTCTTTGTTATATGTACGTCTTGGTTTCGGGCTAGTCCTTAAATCAAGAAGTATCTCATTTATATCGCTACCCATGTTGTGAGTGGCACCATTTCCATAGCTCAGTGGTAGAGGTCTCCTTCACATTGTGGAGATCTTAGAGGAATGACGTGTAATCTCGTATCCCTCGCTCACCGTCCTCGGGATCGGGGTCCACACTCACCCTCTCACTCTATTATTTGTACTTGCATTTTTACATAGTTAGAATTGAGTGAGTAGTTAACACTTTGGTTTTGATTCAATATTTGTACCTTGATAACTAGGATATTAATCACCGAATTAAGTTTGCTAATCAAAAGAGTTTTTGAACTTATATTAATTTGTAATATTGTTTTAAGTTCAACTATTTCAAAGTTAATTAAACAAGGGATAAGTCTTGGGTGATTTTGGGAAAAGTTTTTTTAAAGGAAAAGTTTTCATAGACAATCTATTCACCCCCCTCTAGGTTGCCAAACCGAGTCACTACTTGGATTTTAGTTGGTATCAGAGCTTGGGCTGTTGATTAAGACCCTAACCGGTTAAGAGTTAAACGATCTAATTTTTGGCAACTTTAAAAAATTGGATCTAGACTTCCTATTTTGGATGGTTCGGATTATGAATCATGGTTGATCCATATGAAGACATACTTAAAAGGTCTAGATAAAGATATGGTAAAGATAATTGAAAATGAATTTGTTTTAAATGCTAAATCTAAAGGATTAAATGAATATAATAAGAAATTAGCTTTGCTGAATATAAAAGCCCTAATTGCAATATGTTGTGCATTACCACCTAACATTTATGAAAAAGTATCATCTTGCAAAAATGTTAAAAATGTTTTGGACTCTATTGAAAATCTTCAAAATCAAAACATGTGCTTAATAGGATTATCTAATGAAGACCCTTTGGATAATGTCGAATTCACATTTGAAGAACTTTTTGAAAATGTCCAAGAATTACATAAGAAACTTGATGATCAACTAGATAGAATTCAAACTTGAAAAATAATTTAGCTAGTATTCACAAGGAGTTTTGGTCACTAGAAATAGATCATGCACATCTTAGTGAAGAAAATGAAATTTTTAAAAATGATTTTATTGAACTAAGTGATACCATTGCTTCACTAAGAGAGGAAAATCAACTCCTTAAAGAAGAAGAAGAGAAAATTAAAATATTTTCATCTCTTGAATTAATGAATTTTAAAACGGAAGTCAATGACTTGAAAATCAAGAATGAAACATTAGTGTTGGAAAATCATTATTTACAAGAAAGTGCAAAACATAGTTTTCATCATAGTCATTCTTGTAAATCAACTTGTTCATCCCGTCCATCTACCTACTCATATATGTCTTGTGATTTTTGTGGTAGATTTGGACATTACAAATCTAAATGCATGTTTAGATTTGTAAAGAGTTTGGGTTAGAAAAGATACATCAACTAGAACAAACTTGCTTGGAACCAACATAGTTTAGAGGTAGGAGCCTTAATTTAAATATCATTTGATAAATTTGATTGTATAGATACCATGTGCTTATTCTTGTTTTGATTCCATGTATCTATTCATGCTTGTGCTTAAATGATAAATTTCTTTTTAGAATTCAAAGTTTATGTACTTAAACTTATTTACAATAAGACTTTGACATGTTACTCTTAATTGTAATATCTATTGGAAAAGGTTCCCTAGATATTCCATGTTGATATCTAGTTATGTTTGTGCTTCATGATCACATCTCTTTTAAAAAGAAATAAATTATAGATACACTTGATCTATCTAGCTTGATTATTATGTGTCCATATATGTATTTGGCTAAGTGCACACATTATGACTTGCATCACTTTGCACTTAGTAATCATCCACAAAAAAAAGCCACTATAGAGAACTTAAAGTGAAAACCATAAATTGATCCTTCTAGAATATACAACCACATCACTTGCCCATGTGTTCAAATTGTACTCACAACTATATCGTCAAATTTGAACATTATTTGATAGTTGCTAGAAGCTAGGTTGTACGATCTATCACATCTCTCTAGAGAAACCGAAAAGAGAAGAAACCCATAGGTTTAAAGACTTGAACTCAAATAAAAATTTATGGCATCAAATAGTATTTGAGTGAAATTTGTGAATATGCCAAAATATTATTCTTTAAAATCTATTTTGGACAAATATGGCACTTGCTAGATAATTGGGTACTTAAATTATTACTTTGCACCTAGTTGTTCTATCAAACCCATTCTATTACATGCTTAATAATTTTCATAAAATATAATAAGAATCATAGATAGGTTAATAAATTTGTATATTTTTAAAGAGCTCTAATTGGATAATCTCATAACTAAGATGAACCTTAATATGTATAGGTATTTTATATGTAATTCACTTCAAGTAGTCATGAAAGCTCATATTGGAATACATGTGTCCAAGGTGGTTTCTATCATGTGATAAATATATTCTAAAAATCCTTGGTCTATTCCCTACAATCATATAAGAATATATTATATAGGAAAGTTAAATCATGAATCTAGATTCAATGTTTGACACTCACTTGAGTATCATATTTGGGCATTTACTCACTTGAGTAAAATTGGAACTTATATAGTGGTTGCACACAATACATTGGGATGGGAACACATGTCTCCAACACATTTTGATTTTCAATGGGCTTATGCACTATGTGCTTAATGCCTTATCTTTACATATGTGGTATGTGGATGTAGGAAGTAGATGTTTGGCCGTTGTACTTCATTTGTCATGTTCACCTTGTCCAAACATGATTGACTATCCATGAAGGCCTTGATATGGATCATATCTTTGTCGTAAGGTATACTCTCACCTTCATGAATCATGGATGTCTCTCTATGACATGGTATTTTATTGACCATTCTCACTATGTCTTAGTCCTATAGAATTGAACTAAAATTGGTATATATATTCTATAGTTATCACCCTTTGTTTGATAATATCTACACGTATGAGATGTTAAACCTTAATCTTAAAAAAAATCACTCAATTGGTACCCTTAGCCTTCTTAGTTTCTAAGAGGGAGATGGTGCATTCACCTTAATTAAAATACATAACAATTTGGCCTTGTGCCAACATCTCAAACATGAATAGATAAATATGTGTGTGTAATCTCCCTAGCTAGTTATGTATATTACATACTTAGGGAAGTAAAGCTTGAATTTGAAAAATATTATATCACATTTAGGGTGAGCATGAGCCAAAAATTGAAAATATTTTGTGCTATGCTTGTTTATCATGATGAGCTAGACGATGGCTATCATCTTATCATGATAAACCGACACTTGGAGAGTAAGTGTCATTATAGCCTAAGGCTATCATCATATTCTAATAGGAATTTCAAAAAAAAGGGGGGGGAGCTTATCATGCTACACTTTAAACTTGCTTGTCTTTCTTTCATGATAAGTAAAATATAAGCTTTAACTTCCTAACATACTTAGGGAAGTAAAGCTTGAATTTGAAAAATATTATATCACATTTAGGGGGATCATGAGCCAAAGATTGAAAATCTTTTGTGCTATGCTTGTTTATCACGATGAGCTAGACGATGACTATCATCTTATCATGATAAACCGACACTTGGAGAGTAAGTGTCATTATAGCCCAAGGCTATCATCATATTCTAATAGGAATTTCAAAAAAAAAGGGGGGGGGGGGCTTATCATTCTACACTTTAAACTTGCTTGTCTTTCTTTCATGATAAGTAAAATATAAGCTTTAACTTGCTAATCTATTATTATATTGCGGGTCATAGGGTAGATTCATATTGAATTTATATATATATACTAAGATATACCCTAACAATTTGTGCTAAAATTGGAATGTCTCTTGGTTTTTCCAACATAGGCTTGATTTATATTAGTCTATTTGTTTCCTAAGTTAATATGCTCTTATCATGCCAATATACTTTGGATTATACTTTGAGTTTAATTGGTAACTCATGAGAAGTAGTTAGGGGGAGTATCATATTCTCATTGAATATCCTTGATGCTTTATGTAATTGTGCTTAAATGCTTAATCCTTTCTTTTTGCTTATGCCAAAAGGGGGAGAATTTCTGTAATTGATTAGATCCATTATCATATGCATTCTTGTATTATAACTTGTTAAATATAACTCATGCATATGTTGAGGGGGAGTAGTAATGAATAAATTATTTGTCTAATCCTCATAATAGGTTCCTCTCACCTATGTAATCAATTTGGTTTGTCATCATAAAAAAAGGGAGAGATTGTAAGCTCAAGGATTCCCATGGGTTCAATCAATCACCTTATTTTGATGATTAACAAATGCAAATTGATTAGTTGTTTATGGACTGATCATTTGCCTTGAGTGTTGTGCTTTAGACAGGTCCTACACAAGTCAAATCATACTAGCACACACCTTGTTGGCCTATGCTTGAAGATGAACCAACCAATGGACAAAGGAGCTAGAGCATTCTTGGACAAACCACACCTTGGAGGATCTACCAAGGAGAAGCTCAACAACAATCATCTAAAAGCATTGAACATACAGAGAAGATCATAAAGGCCAAAGTTGGAGGATCAAGAACCAATCCAAAGGATTAAGGAACTTGTATCACAACTTGAAGATGTCAAGCATGGAAGCTCAACCATAAAAGATCCCAGCTCAAGAGAAGAGTTCACGAGAGTGATAGGAATGGTAGAATGTATTCCTATCTCTCTTTCATTTTCTCTTGTCAAGGCACATTGTTTAAACCCCTAAAACTAGTGAAAAATAATATTTTCCAAAGAGACTACAACACACCCTTAGAGCCTAATTGGATTAGTGAATGACCATGTTGTGTTCCATCATTGTGGAACCCTCATGACATTCCATTTAAACATGATAAAATTGAGTTCCAAAAGCCAAAGAAAAATCAGCACTGAAAAACAGAAAATCTGCTGAAATTAGGCTTCTCGGAACTCCGAGATTTTTGTCGGAGCTCCGAGCTCGGAACTCTGAGAAATGTTCCAGGGAGTATAAATTATACTCTGGACATTTTCTCAGAACTCGGAGAAATTTTCTCGGAACTCCGAGAAATGGTCTAGTAGTAAAATTTTATACTCTGGCCGTTTTCTCGGAACTCCAAAAAATGTTCCGAAACTCCGAGAACACTATGAACTCAAAAAATATAGCCGTTGCAGCTACAACGGCTAGTGTTCTTTTTACCAGTTTGCCCCTGAAACGGTAATATTGCTGGGAACCTATATATACATGGCGTATGGTTTCAAAACATTAAGGAGAATATTTCCAACTCTAATTAAACCCTAGAAACACACTTGCAACTATTTGGGGTTAATTTCTCTCACCAACCAAACTCATTGTTCCTTGATTTGTGAAAATCATTTAAGATTGGTTTAGGCTTAAACTTGTTTATCTTTGAGAACATCTTTGGAGCTTCATTGTGTATTGTAGCCTACTTAGAGGCAAAGCTTATCTTCTTCATAAAGTGCTTAGATCTCGGCGGTGTAGGAGAGACAAGAAAGGTGAAAGGGCATCGGATGTTAAATTCCCTTAGGTGGAGCGCTTAGAACTCGGCGAAGTAGGAGAGTCATTGTAAAGGTGGAAGGGCATCCTCATTTAATTCCCTTGGAGTGTAGAAGCCTCAGAGCCGGGCGTCGTTGAGGTCTCAATAGTGGACATCCTTAAGTGCGACCTTGAGTAGAGTGGAGTAGGCCTTTGGCCGAACCACTATAAATCCCTGTGTCACTTGTGTTGGTATTTCCCTTCCTCTCTCACCCTTTCACAATATTATTTGTACTTGCCTTTTTACATAGTTAGAATTGAGTGAGTAGTTAGCACTTTGGTTTTTATTCAATATTTGTACCTTGCAAACTAGGCTATTTGAAATAAACAAGAGGGGAGTGAATTGATTTTAACAACAATTTATACCTTTTTTAAATTTAAGTATTGAACCTAATTTGATTTTTCTTTTCTTGATTAGATTTAACTAAGATCAAATCAAAAGGAAATACCAAACCAAAATAAGAATGAAAATGCAAGACAAGGAAGGAACACACCGATGTATAGTGGTTCGGGCAAAGCCCTACTCCACTCTTCTTAAGATCGTCCTTAAGGATATCCACTATGTGAGACCTCCACGATGCACGGCTCCGAGGCGATTACACTTCCAAGGGGTATTAAATAAGGATGCCCTTGACACCCTTACACCGACTCTCCTTCTTCGCCGAGTTCTAAGCGATACTCTCTAGGGTATTAAAATATGATGCCCTAGCCACCTTTACAATGAATGGAAGATGAATTTCTTGGCTTCTCTTGAAAGCTTGATGCACGGTGTAGTCCCCTTGAGTGCTCTCTACAATTGATTGCAAGTGAAAAGCCCTAGATCCAAACTAAAAATGATTTGCAAGTGCAAGGCAAGTTTGGGGAGAAGAAAAACAAAATCTCAAGCCAAAGGAATTTGCAAGTTCTTTGAAATGCTTAAGGATGTTTTTCAAGTAGTTCAAGAGAGGAAGATAATCCTCTTCTTGAATGTGTTTTTATAGCCCTTAGAAAAGATATGACCGTTTTGGGGTGTAAATATCAAAAACCAAATTTTAATTCAAATCCCAACGGCTCTTTTCTGTGCTGTCGCGACGTTCTCGGAGTTCTGAGAACCATTCTCGGAGCTCCGAGAAATTCTCGGAGTTCCGAGACAAATTCTCGGAGTTCCGAGAGAACGGCCAGAATATGAAAAATACTACTGAACCATTTCTCGGAGTTCCGAGAAAATTTCTCAGAGTTCCAAGAGAATGGACAGAAGTTGTAAAATACTACTGGACCATTTCTCGGAGTTCCGAGCTCAGAGCTCCGAGAAAAATCTCGGAGTTCCGAGAAGCCTAAAATCAGCATGACTTTTCTGTTTTTGTTGTTATTTGCTTTTGGGCTTTTGGAACTCAATTCCTATGATAATTTGGAATGTTTATGAGGGTCCCAACATGTTGGTCCACCACATAACCATTCACTTAACCATTTAAGTTCTTAAGTGATTTTGGAAACTATTTTGAAAGCCTTGCCTTGACTTAGAAATCTAAAGAGAAAAATATGTACAATGAAATTTAGGTAACCCTCAACTTCTCTTTAGCCTTGGTCTTCAATTGGTCTTCCATTTTGTGTATGCTTGCTTGAGAGATAATGTGAGCTCCACTTAGCTCCTTTGACTCTTGTGTGGTACATCTTCAAGCATGATCATGTGGTGTATTAGTTCCTTCAATAATCTACCTATCTTAACACAACACTTCAAGGCAAATTGATTAGTATTCAAGAACATAATCAATTATGTTTAGAATCATCAAAACAAGATAAGAGAGTAGACCATTGGGCTTACAATCTCCCCCTTTTTTATGATGACAAACAAAATTGATTATGAGGTGTGTGTGGAGTGACATGATAGGCAAGTGAATGCAGGAACTCCCCCTCAATATATGCACAATGATAAACGATAACAAACAATTAAAAGCATAAAGTGCATATAGGCAAGTGAATAAATAATCAATTTCAAACTTCTCCCCCTTTGGTCATCGACAGAAAGGGCGAACTAAAATGTATAACAATTAGGACTGAATGAAGATTGAGTTAGGTACTCTCCCTAAATCATTGCTTATGGTATAAAATATGTAGCCAAGTAATGCACATATACCTGTTGATGATCGAGATGTTGACATATTGTCAAATTGTTAGGTATTTTAATTAAGGTGAAGGTACCTCTCCATCTTAGAGAACTAAGAAGGCTAAGAGTACCGATTGAGTGATTTTTAAGATTAATGTTTGACATCTCATTCAAGCAGATACTACCAAACAGGGATGATATATATATATACTTTATAGATAAGCTGGTGAAAGGCACAAAGTATTTATCTGGCAATTTCTTTGACTTGATCCGCACTCCAAATGTTCAAGGCACTTTGGATATAACATATTCTATCATCACTAAGGGGTTTTGTAAAGATATCAGCCAATTGTTCCTCAATGTTGATATATTTTAAGCAAATATCCCCTTTTTGTGAGTGATCTCTAATGAAGTGGTCCCTAATCTCAATATGTTTGGTTCTAGAGTGTTGTATGGGGTTCTTTGTTAAGTTTATAGCACTAGTATTGTCACATTGGATGAGAATATTTTCCATTTTAATTCCATAGTCCATCAATGTGCTTTTCATCCATAGGACTTGTGCACAGCAAGCTCCAGCTGCCACATATTCTGCTTCTGTTGTGAACAGAGCTACTGAATTTTGTTTCTTGCTAAACCATGAAACAAGTGATTTGCCCAAGAATTGACGAGTCCCACTAGTGCTTTTCCTATCCACTCTACATCCAGCAAAGTCTACATCTGAATATCCAATGAGAGTGAAGGCAGTAGATCTTTCATACCATAGTCCCAGACTTTGGGTTCCTCTTAAGTACTTGAAGATCTTCTTGACTGCCGATAGGTGATACTCCTTTGGATCTGATTGAAATCGAGCACAGAGACAGACAGTAAACATAATGTCTGGTCTGCAGGCTGTCAAATAGAGTAGGCTACCTATCATACCCCTATACATCTTTTGGTCCACAGATTTGCCAAATTCATCATTTTCTAGCTTAGCAGTTCTACTCATGGGAATTCTTGATGTCTTACTGCTATCCATACCATACTTCTTTAACAACTCATTTGTATATTTTTTTTTATTTATAAATATCCATTTTGGTATTGTTTGATTTGGAGTCCTAAGAAGTAAGTTAATTCACCCATCATGCTCATTTCAAATTCATTTTTCATTAGAGTTGCAAATTCATCACACATTTTTTGATTAGTTGAGCCACAGATGGTATCATCCACATAAATCTGGACAAGGAGGATATCTTGATTTTCTCTTTTGATAAATAATGTTTTATCCACCTTTCCCATCTCAAAATTTTTTTCCACTAGGAAGGTGCAAAGCCTCTCATACCAAGCTCTAGAAGCTTGCTTCAACCCATATAAAGCCTTATTAAGCTTGAATACATGATTTGGATGTTTGTAGTCTTCAAAACCTGGACGTTGCTCAACATACACTTTCTCTTAGATATAGCCATTTAGGAAGACACTTTTGACATCCATTTGATATAGTTTAAATCATTTATGAGATGCATATGCCAAGAGTATCCTAATAGCCTCCATACGGGCAACAGGAACAAATGTCTCATCATAGTCTATTCCTTCCTCCTGATTGTACCCTTGGGCTACAAGCCTAGCTTTATTTCTAGTGATAATTCTATTTTCATCCATTTTGTTTCTATACACCCATCTTATGCCAATGACTGGATGATCACTAGGCCTAGGCACTAGCCTCCACACCTTGTTCCTTTTGAATTGACTCAACTCTTCTTGCATAGCCATCAACCAATATTCATCATTTTCGGCTTCCTTGATGGACTTAGGTTCTAATTCGGATAGGAACGCCAAGTTGTTACTGACACTTCGATAGTATGATCTAGTTCTTACCGGCGATGTGGCATCACCTAAGATTTGAGATTCAGGATGATCTACCAATATTCTCCTATCCCTAGGTAATGAGTCATCATCTACACTCTCAACTTCCTCACTAGATAATGTATTACTTGTAGATGCATGAGGAGGAGCATTTGTCTTAGGTAAGAGGTGTTCAATAGGTTCATCCTCATCATGTGACATTTCTTGAGGTGTTGGCTCTCTTTCATCAAATGTAACATGCATGGGATTCTTCTACAACTAGGGTTCTTCTATTAAATACTCTATATGCCTTGCTATGTGTAGAGTATCCCAAGAATATGCCATCATCCGATTTCTTATTAAATTTGTGTAAGTTATCTTTAATGTTCAAGATCTAGCATTTACAACCAAACACTCTAAAGTAGCTTATATTTGGTTTCAAGTTTTTCCAAAGCTCATAAGGTGTTTTCTAAGACATTGGCCTCAATATACCCTATTTATGATATAGCAAGCGGTGCTAACCTCCTCCGCCCAAAAGTATCTAGGGAGATCATTCTCATGTAACATGGTTCTAGCCATTTCTTGGAGGGTTCGTTTCTTTCTTTCTACAACCCCATTTTGTTGAGGTGTCGTAGGTGCCGAAAAGTTGTGTTTGATGCCATGTTCATTACAGTAAGTGTCAAAGTGTATATTTTCAAATTCCGTTCCATGGTCACTCCTAATGTAAGATATGGCAATACCTTTCTCATTTTGGACTTGATTACACAACTTAAGAAAATTTTCATAGGTTTCATCTTTATGTGCTAAAAATACGACCCATGTAAATCGTGAGAAGTCATCCACAACGACAAACACGTACCTCTTTCCACCTAGGCTACTTGTCTTCATTGGTCCAAAAAGATCCATATGAAGTAGTTGCAAGGGGTAAGTGGTTGAGATCATATTTTTAGGGGCAAATGAGCTCTTCAATTGTTTGCCTAATTGACAAGTTCTACAAATGTGATCTTTGGTGTACTTGAACTTAGGCAATCCTCTAACAATGTCTTTTGAGGAGAGGGTTGAAATGAGATCCATTCCGGCATGACCCAACCTCCTATGCCATAACCAAGAATCTTCACTAAGGGCATTAAGATAAGTTACATTTTGGAGTCTAAGATCATCTAGCCCAATAGTGTAAATGTTATTGTCTCTAGAACCTATGAATTGCACTTTTCCATCTATCTTATTCTTAACAATGCATTTGTCGGGATTGAAGACTACTTCAAAACCATTGTCACACAATTGACTAATGCTAATAAGATTATGAGATAAGCCATCAACATAAAGTACATCATGTATAGGAGAGGTAGAGTTACCTATGGTGCCTTCTCCTTTCTTATCATCTCCAAAGGTAACATCTCCACTATCCTTGAGTGATAGGGATGCAAATTGAGTGAGGTCTCCGGTCATGTGTCTAGAGCATCCACTATCAAGGTACCATGTGTTCTTCTTGTTATGGCTTTTACGGCATACTTACATATGAATAGGCAAGTGAGATCCCTTAGGTACCCAAATTTTTCTAATCTTGCTAAGTTCATTTATTTTCACTTTAGAGTTCAATTTGATTTTATCTTGTTTAGCATACATGCAAGCAACCTTATAATGTCCTTCTAGACCACAATAAAAACAAATTTTAGTACCACTAGAAGAAGCCTTTACAAATTTGTTTTTATAGTTTAATATTGTAGTATTCCATTTATGTCCAAATCCACTTTTATCATGTGACAATCTTTGAATATTAACAAGCCTATCCAATTTTAGTGAACCATGTTCAAATTTTTCAAAAAGTTTCTTTAACTCATCATATTCATGAGATAGTTTACTATTTTCATGCTTTAGCTTGTTGTTTTCAATAGATAGTTCTTGTCGATTTTCATTTAAAATTTTGATGGTAGCATTTAAATCATGAATTTCAACTTATATTTTTCATTCTAATCATCTAAAAATTCATGATATTTCTTTAACCAACCAAATTCTTTTGTCATGTTAGAAATATAATTTTCAAGTGATGTATTTTTATCAAGTTCAACTTCAAGTTCATCATGTGCACTTTGCAAGGAATTAAGAACTTCTTTTAAAATAATGACATCATTTAAAGTACTTACCTCTTGATTGTCATTTGTTGAGGCCATGAAGCAAACATTTTTTGCTATCAAGCAATCTTCGCCATCATTTGGTTCACCTTCACTTTCATTGTCCTCATCCCATGTGGCGGTGTAGACACCCTCATTTTGCTCCGCTTTAATCAACAAAGAAGTTAGTGTTTTGCTATCGGTTTTCTACCATTTTCCATTCTCGTGTCTGTCCCTCATGCTTTCTCGATCTTTTCGATCATTTCCGCCATGTTTCGCATTTTTTCGCTAAGTGTTGAGAAAGGTTATTCACGAGAATCCGACCAAGAGAGAATTTGGACCCATTCGGTGGGCCCGCATTGAACATTTGTTTAAATTTGGATCAACAAGGGGGCCCGCATATTGTTTAATGAAAAATGAGTGTTGAGCCTATTTCGATCTAATGCATGAAGATGTCCATCAAGGAAGCGGTCAAGATCTCAGAGATGTCGTTTTACAACCAATTTTGTTGCGACCATCAAGTTGAGCAATTCAGGTCAAATCAAGGAAATGATTTGGGGCATAACCCATTTTGATTTTGGCCCAATCTAATAGTGGCTCTGATTACCCCATGAAAAATGATTTGTGGGCCCAACCCATTTGTATTGCGGCCTACTAATTGGGCGGATTGGATCATCCAATGGTTGATTTGTGGGGTATGACTATTCATGATGTGGCCCATTAATGGTCAGTTCAGATCGTCCTATGGTGGTCAGTTGCAGGGTGTAACTAATTGGGTGGTTAGGATGGTCCCATAGAATGGAATTTGGCGGTTCAATATGCTTATATAGTGGCTCCGTTAGATAAACAGTTTGAGTCATTTCATGGATAAGAGGGACAACCATATATGTGTAACCCAACAAATGGACGATTTGGATCATCTATTAAATAAAGAAAGTAGGGCCCACTATTGCCAAAATGGGAAGATATGGACGTTCATATACTTATGGGTTTTTTATCAAAGCAGTTGGGTCCATCCAAAGTCATTCCAATATTAGTGTCAAGAGGATGAATGTCTTTGCTAAAGATAGAGATCATGGAAACAGTAACTTCCCCAGCATGGCAGCAACCATCTTTGATATATATGAATATATATATATATAGAGGGCAGTGTTCCTGCGCAGCTGCTCAGTTAGCTTAACTGAGCAGCTGCCCCAAAAACTCATGTGGCCACATTTTGGGTGGGATCCAAAGCATTCATTTGATGGGCCCTTTCATGGGTAGGGTGTCCACCAAAAATCAGCTCCATTGGATCACCTTAGGGTGTCCATTTGTGGGGCAAAATATGGACAGATTTGTGGACAAACAGTATCTGTCCATTTTTGGCCCCACAAATGGACACCCATTGGTGATCCAATGGAGCTGATTATTGGTACACACCCAATCCATGGAAGGGCCCATCAAATGAATGCTTTGAATCACCCAAAAAATATGGGGCCACATGAGTTTTTTGGGGCAGCTGCTCAGTTAAGCTAACTGAGCAGCTGCGCAGGAACACTTTGCTCATATATATATATATATATATATATATATATATATATATATATATATATATATAATGGAAATTAGGAGGTCGATTGATTGAAGAAAAATCGAAAAAAAAAAGAAGCAGCAACCCAGCTTTCTATATTTTCACACGATTACTGCTATTTTTAGGATCCATGAAAAAGAAAGCTAGAAAGGAGAATAAAAAGGAAAAACCGAGACTACAGTAGGGATCTCGGCCTCCTCGATCCCCAATCTCCCTCTCATCTCTCTCGACTGCCCACCTATCCCAAACAGCAGCCATCTCTCGATCATTCTCCCAGACTCCCTCACTTTCTGTTTCTCTCAACTCTCTCTCGAACTCTCTCATCTCTTATATTTGATTGGCTAAAAAAAAAAAAAAAAAAGAAAAGCAACCAAAACACAGAGTATCGTATTCACGGTTTCACGATCTCTCTGTTTTTCTCGCTCACCCTCTCCATCTCTCTGTTTTTACTCTCTCCATCTCTATCCCTCTGTTTTCTCGCTCTCCCTCTCTATCCCTCGGTTTCTCTCATCCTCTTAATCCCTCTCTCTCTCTGTGTCTCTCTCCATCTCTATCCCTCGGTCTCTCTCACACTCTCACTCTCTGTGTATCACTCTCTCCATCTCTGTGTCTCTCTCACACTCTCAATCTCGGTCTCTCTCACACTCACCATCTCTCGGTCTCTCTCACTCTCTCTCTCTCTCTCGATCTCTTTGTTCCTCTCTATCTATCTATCTCTCAATCTCGGTTTCTCTTCCTACATCCCTCTCTATCACTCTCACTCTCTCTATTTCTCTCTGTCAATCTCTCCCTATCTCTCTCTCCCCATCCACAGTGAAGAAAACAAAGAAGAAAAAAATAAAGAAATAAAGAGAATAAAGGGTACCGGATTGAGCGTCGACGGGATTTTTCAGAATCTTCGGCTTTCGGATTCGGCGAGGATCTCTATCACAGGTAGGTGCACAATTCTCAGATTTTTCCAGGATTATTTGGTATTTTTTTTAATCTTTTCGCATGATTTTAGCATTTAATTGAATTTAATTGAATATTATATGGGTGTGCTAAAAATCATGATCTACATGAGTGTTTCAATTCGGATTTGTCCCGAAATTTAATACACTGATCTATTTAAATAGACTAAAATAACCATCGAATCGGATCGGACATTGGATCAAAGGATTTCGAAAATTGGAGTGAAGAATGGAATTTCATTTAAAATAGTGGCTGAGAAATTACAAAATTCAAAAAAATAGCTATCTCAGGATGATTGATTTTGTGGAATTTTAAAATTTTTTTGTGTTCATCACATCAGAACAAGATTAAAGGAAATTTTCCGGAGTCTTAGTTTTCTCAAAAAGCATGTTTTAAAAATAGAAAACTCTTCAAAAATGTCTGTTTGACGAAGAAAAATAAAATATATACTAAATAGATTCCAAAATTAATGAAATTTTGTGGTCAATTTATATGGTATTGATACATTCTACCATGAATTTTTAAGAATTTTTGGATTTTTTGGGTATATTATTTGATGCTTTCTTTGAAAACAATCAGATTTTGGGAGATTTTTTATTGACCTCCGATCACAATTAAAATTCACAAAATTTTTACAGTAGTCTTAGATTTCATATTTCTTGCTTCTGTAAAATTTTCAATTGATTTGGATCTTGTTGCCTAAGGGATGTAGTGTAAATTCATAATCTGGTCTTAAAATTGACAAATCCGAAATTAGTACTAAATAGTCTCAAAAATTCATGAAACTCTCACAGCATGCAATTTTTACTCATATCTTACTAATGTAGAAATTTCAACGAATTTAGATTCCTATTTCTAGTAGTTTCTGTGTTATTTTTACAATCTGGTCATATTGTTATTAAATCAAAAATTAATAAGAGCTTAATATAAAAATCTTTAAAACTCTTCCAATAAGCTACATACATTCACATCTTGTTTCTGTAGAAATTTCAATTTGTTTTGAACTCGTTTGCAATAAGTTCACTTGTAAAATCACTCATATGGTTTAAAATTGATAAAATCCATTGAAGAATTAAAATTAATTAAAAATCATTGTGAAAATTTCTAAAGAACCTTAAATTTTGATCACATATTCACTCCTTAATTCATTGAAACAGAAATCTTAGGATCCTTAGATTTCCCTGGTAAAATGGCCAGTGCATCCATAATCGTATCCCAATTGCAATCGATCTTTGACAATTTGAATATTTAAGCTATAGCATGTTGTTGGCTCCGAGGTTACTGTCCACGGAAATCCTGAGATATGCCAGGCAATAAGGTGCTATAACTTAAGTATTAAATTGCACAAGGAAAGAGCCAATGATTCCCTTCTGTGGATGCCGAAATTGGTGAACCATAGAACCTTTGGTATTCCTTAAATGTCCAGAAATCGAAAATCCTTGAAATCTGAAATTCATTAACTTCAAGAACTTGAATCGATTTACCTCATGTCTCTCGGAACCGTTGGATTACGGTTTCCGCCATAAGAACCATTAGAGCCCAATTTAGGAACACTTACGTCAGGTCGTGTCCTAGGTTTTAGGGAGTCTTAGGTTTTAGGGGGTCCTAGAGTTAGGAGTCCAGCCTCATCACGGACGTTTGCTATGTATAGCAACTGTGCCATAGGTCTAGTTACACTAGTCACCCAAATTTTTCCTAGGATAAGCCTAGTTACCTAGGACGTAGGTTAACCTGCATTAGTCTAAGGGACAACTTGCATTAGATAAGATCATATAGCATCTTAGATGAAATCCTAGGATAATAAAATCCTCAACTTGAATTAAATAACTTCTCTTAAAACTGTTGAAACAGTCAATCCAGTCTAGATCGGTATCTTAGTTGAGTTAGGCATAAGTAGCTTAGCTTAGGTGCACCGAACTACGTCGACTCTGATCCCAATGAGGCTTGGGTACGTAGGCAGTTTGGATGTCTGATGGCATACCAACCACGAGTCGGCTCCACAACAAATTATGGGGTTTTGTATATTAATCTTCTTGTAAATTATTAATTAAATCACTTAGGATTTTCCATGAAATTAGAATTTTAGGAAAACTTTCACTTAGATTGAATCCAGACAAATTAAGAAATCAAGATACACATTTAGGATTCATATTGAAATTAGATTTTAGGATGCATGTCACTTAGTTCGCACATCAACAGAGAGTTGAATGAGCCATTTAAAATAAATTTAAAAGAGTTAACTTTTGGAATTGAAGACCGATTATCGGGCAGGAATGGTGCATGTAGTGGATAACTCCCCATACCTTCCATTCTTATAACCAGGTAACGAGTCTAGATTTCTGGTTAATTATGGGTCCTAGATCCCATATCCAGGTGGCGACTCTGTCAGTCTCTTTTGTGTGGAATTCAGATTGCCTTAGTGATCCCAAGTTCACATAAAAGATGAATTAAAATCAATAATAAAAATGCACACGCCAATCGCGTGGGTACGAGAGACCAAGAGAGAACATGGCGGCTCGCGCCCCACCCCTCTCGCCGGATCGGGTCCCACAGGCGGTCATTCCTTTCTTGCCTTCTCTTCTCTTAAAACGATTGTTTGAAGTAGGCTCATTGTTGAGTGGACAATCCGGGCGAATGTGTCCAAGTTTCTTGCATCCGTAGTATCGGGGTTGAGATGATCCGTCACTGAGCTCTTCTTTCTTCTTGAATGGAGGATTCGTCCTTCTATTTCTCATGCCTCCCATATTGCTTTGCAAGAACTTGATCCTTCTTGTTAGAAGGGCTACCTCATCTTCCATGTCTTCCTTTGCTTCTTCATCATCACCTAAATTGCAAGCAAAAGCAACACCTTTTCCTTTTTCAATTTTATTTTCAATTTCGGGTGCTTTTGTTTTGAAAATCATCCCATGGGTTATCAAGGACCGTATTAGTTCATCTAGGTTTAATGTGTTCATGTCCTTGGCTTCGGTGATTGCGGAGGTTTTGGTTCCCATGATAAAGGTAGGGATCTAAGGATTTTGGTCACAAAATCTCTATTTGAAAATTATTTTCTAAGTCCCCTTAGTCCATTTACTAGGTTAGTGAATCTAGTGTACATGTCGGCAATAGTTTCATCAGGTGTCATTTGAAAAAGTTCATATTGCCTAAATAGATGATTCATTTTAGATTCCTTAACTTGGTTGGTTCTCTCATGGGTAACTTCTAAGGTGTCCCAAATTTCCTTAGCTGAATTCAAGTTTGAAACTCTATTGAATTCTCCGGGTGACAAAGCACAAATTAAAGAATTCATGGCTTTGGCATTGTAGTTTGAGACTTGTTATTCGGCTTCGGTCCATTCATTTAGATTTCTAATGGGCAAGGTATATCCATTATGAATGGCTCTCCACATTTGGTAATCTTGGGTTAAAAAGATCTTCATTTTGGTTTTCCAAAATCCATAATTTGTTCCATCAAAATAAGGTGGCCTAGTGTTTGAGTATCCTTCATGGTGTTGAGGGTAGTTTACCATTTTTAGAATCTTTTCTCTAGACCGGTTAGGATTTTAAATAAAGTAGAGACGAGGCTCTGATACCAATTAAAATAAACAAGAGGGGGGTGAATTGATTTTAACAACAATTTATACCTTTTTAAATTTAAGAATTGAACCTATTTTGATTTTTCTTTTCTTGATTAGATCTTGGTTAGTTCAACTAAGATCAAATCAAAAGGAAATACCAAACCAAAATAAGAATGAAAATACAAGACAAGGAAAGAACACACCGATGTATAGTGGTTCGGGCAAAGCCCTACTCCACTCTTCTTAAGATCGTCCTTAAGGATATCCACTATGTGAGACCTCCACGATGCCCGGCTCCGAGGCGATTACACTTCCAAGGGGTATTAAATAAGGATGCCCTTGACACCTTTACACCGACTCTCCTTCTTCGCCGAATTCTAAGCGATACTCCCTAGGGTATTAAAATAGGATGCCCTAGCCACCTTTACAATGAATGGGAGATGAATTGCTTGGCTTCTCTTGATAGCTTGATGCACGTTGTAGTCCCCTTGAGTGCTCTCCACAATTGATTGCAAGTGAAAGCTCTAGATCCAAACTCAAAATGATTTGCAAGTGCAAGGCAAGTTTGGGGAGAAGAAAAACAAAATCTCAAGCCAAAGGAATTTGCAAGTTCTTTGAAATGCTTAAGGATGTTTTTCAAGTACTTCAAAAGAGGAAGATAATCCTCTTCTTGAATGTGTTTTTATAGCCCTTAGAAAAGATATGACCATTTTGGGGTGTAAATATCAAAAACCAAATTTTAATTCAAATCCCAACGGCTCTTTTCTGTGCTGTCGCGACGTTCTCGGAGTTCTGAGAACCATTCTCGGAGCTCCGAGAAATTCTCAAAGTTCCGAGACAAATTCTCGAAGTTCCGAGAGAACGGCCAGAATATGAAAAATACTACTGGACCATTTCTCGGAGTTCCGAGAAAATTTCTCAGAGTTCCGAGAAAATGGCCAGAAGTTGTAAAATACTACTGGACCATTTCTCGGAGTTCCGAGGGAACTCTCGGAGTTCCGAGCTCGGAGCTCCGAGAAGCCTAAAATCAGCATGACTTTTCTGTTTTTGTTGCTATTTGATTTTGGACTTTTGGAACTCAATTCCTATGATAATTTGGAATGTTTATAAGAGTCCCAACATGTTGGTCCACCACATAACCATTCACTTAACCATTTAAGTTCTTAAGTGGTTTTGGAAACTATTTTGAAAACCTTGCCTTGACTTAGAAATCTAAAGAGAAAAAGATGTACAATGAAATCTAGGTAACCCTCAACTTCTCTTTAGCCTTGGTCTTCAATTGGTCTTCCATTTTGTGTATGCTTGCTTGAGAGATAATGTGAGCTCCACTTAGCTCCTTTGACTCTTGTGTGGTACATCTTCAAGCATGACCATGTGGTGTGTTAGTTCCTTCAATGATCAACCTATCTTAACACAACACTTCAAGGCAAATTGATTAGTATTCAAGAACATAATCAATTATGTTTAGAAGCATCAAAACAAGATAGGAGAGTAGACCCTTGGGCTTACACTATTAATCACCTAATTAAGTTTGCTAATCAAAAGATTTTTTGAACTTATATTAATTTGTAATATTGTTTTAAGTTCAACTATTTCAAAGTTAATTAAACAAGGGATAAGTGTTGGGTGATTTTGGGAAAAGTTTTTTTAAAGGAAAAGTTTTCATAAACAACCTATTCACCCCCCTCTAGGTTGCCAAACCGAGTCACTACTTGGATTTCACTAAGCTTAGCATGCGCTATGCGGGCATGGTAACATCTACATGCATCTGCTAGGCTTATGCAGGGGATGAAGACTTGAGGGTTCCTCTCGCCGATGTGATTAAACAATCCCTTGCCATGTGTTTCCCAGCGCAGTGGGAAGTTTATACAGCATCATTTTAACGTCACCACAAGGGTGACGTGCAAAGAGGTGGTGCTTTCACATCAAATGGAGGCGAGATGAGCTGCACTTTGGGTGATAAAATCCCAAGTGGTACCGAATTCGTTCCAAGTGCTAGTCACTTCCGAGGGTAAATAGGTATGCAAGCGGGTGATGAAATCCCAAATGGTGTACGTGAAAAATAAAAAAAATGGGTATCCTAGGTGCCTCCCTGGGTATTTTCGCTCAATTTGGCAGCAATTTTGAGCATTGGCTCTTAGCAATCCCTGCAGAAGAAGTATGACAAGTGTATGGTACTGGAAAGTAAGTCCATCACTTGTTTTATTTTGCACGTTAGGGGTGTTCACAACTTGCGAAGTGTTCGCAACTTGCGGATACCTCTAAAGGCAACAACGGGTTAAGGATAACCCTAATAATAAAAAAAGCCAAATTATTTGGTTGAATTCTTCGAAAATGCCAAATTAGGTTAATACAGAGTTATAACCTTTTTTATATTGATAACAAGTCTGCTGAAAGACAAATATAGTTCTATCCCTAGCAGAGTCGCCAGCCTGTGGGAGCCAATTTTTTCCCGTGGTGCATAGGACTACGGGGATCACCACATTGGGTTCTCAAGGGAGTGTTTATTTGGTCTGCGCTAGTTGCGGACTCGGGACTGTGGTCTTAACTTCGCAAGTTAGAGAAATTTAAAGTCACCACCTAGGTTAGGTCCTAGGACCTGTGCTTGTTCTTCTAATGAAATGAGTAGTGATACTCAACTTTTATTGGAAGATTAGTAACCAAAGGGGTTCTTTTGCTCTGGGGCTAGAACCATATATTTTGCTATGTTTATTTCAGGCATGGTCCTTGCAGATATCTGGGTAAGGGTTATGGTTACAATCGAGGAGGTGTTAGGCACCCCTCTTGCCTGGACAAATCCGGTCTTAGATTGGCATTTTTCGAAGAGTTTGAACAAGGATAACTTATCATTTTATCCTTTACTTAGGTTATGCTTAATTCCAGGATGTAAATAAAGATGAATTTACAAAAAAAAAAACTGAAAATAAGCTATAGTTAACCTAATTGATGTTGTAAGTTGTATGTGGTTTTAAAAGAGCTCACAACTACTCACGATCAGGTTAACTTAAAACAAACCGAAAAAGACAGTGCAGAAAGTAAAAGAAAGACAAAGGAGTTTTTATCATTAGATCTGGGGAAGCAGGAGCCGGAGATCTTATGTTACCACCTCATACCTTACTTTGAAAAGGAAATTGCAGAAAATAAAGGAAATTACGAAAAGTAAAAGAAAGGTAGAGGGGTTTATATCATTAGATCTGGGGGCCGTAGGAGCTGGAGATCTTATGTCACCACCTCCTACCTTACTTTGTAAAGGAAATTGAAGAAAGGAAAGGAAGTTGTGAAAAGTAAAAGAAAGGTAGAGGGGTTTATATCATTAGATCAGGGGCCGCAGGAGCCGGAGATCTTATGTCACCAACTCGTACCTTACTTTGTAAATGATAGTACATTTAAAGCGGTTTAAATAAATATAATTTTACCAGCGGAGATTTGAGCAGCGTAACTGCGCTTGTTTTGGAAGGAAGGATCTCTGACGTTGAGATTTCGACAGCGTAACGATGCTATGTGGAGGTGGGAGCTCCGAAATCGCTGAGATTTCGGCGGCGCAACGACACTATGTGGCTGAAAGAGGCTCCGAAGTTGTCAAAATTCTGGCAGAACAATGGCGCTACTAGTGAAAAGTAACTCGTAGTTCTGTGAAATTAGGCAGAACAACGGCAATGAATGAAGGATGTCGCTCCGAACCTTCGGAATTTCGGCGGAGTGTCGACGCCCGGTGTGAGCTACCTAGAGTTTCTCTACTTTCTCTCTTCTAGAAATGAAATAGACTAGGGTTTTTAGGATTTCTGCAAGGGTTCGGGGCTAGAAATACACCAAAGGGGTGTGTATACACCAAGAGAGAGAGGAGCAAGTTCTTTTCTTTACACTTAACCCCCCTATTTATAGGGTTGGGGGGTCAAAATTTTGGATTTTTGACCCAATTTCGCCTTGGGTGAAATCCAATTCCACCCTGGGCGAAATTGGGTGATGTGATCTGGTCTTATATAGATGACATCAGCCTCGGTTGGCGCAATGATTTTCCTTTTCCCCAGTTCTATAGAAATGTGATTTTCGTCTTTTATCAGTTTAGTTTCGAATGTTCGTAACTTTTCCGATTATATTCCGATTCGCATGCGGTCAGATCCGTTGGATTCCTTGTTCCAGGGGCTTTGAAATGAATCTAATATAGTATACTTTTGTGAAACGAAGTATCCTTTGAGTGAAAACAGAAGTTTTTGACCCAAAGTTAACTTACCGATTAAAATGTCGTCTGCGAACGGGCTTACCGGTTTATGCCGCAAAAGGCGGGTGCTGTGTAAAACAGGCTTTTAGTTTGCCAAAAAAGGCGGGTACTGTGTTAAAACAGGCTTTTCGGTTGTTAAAACGGCTTTCGAAAATCACTTTCTTCTAAAAGCATCCTAAAGAGAGATTAAGAGAAACCGAACATGTGCTTTGGGACTCGTCATAAGGTTCTTCCTCGCGACACCTATCATTAGTACCGCCTTGACAAAATTGGGTGTCTACACTACCTTTTATGGTCAAAACGTCCGGGATCTGTTCAAATGAATATATCTTCTCGCAAGAAGATATACCCAGTTAAACCTTTGTCATAACCAAAGTGTCGAACCTCTATCCAGTTGTCACCTCGATGTCAGGGTTAGATCTTTTATCTAAACCCTAATCAAAGTCAATCCTTCTGAGGGTTGTCTTCCTAGTTCTCAGACCGCAGGGGCAGACTTTGCTCTCAACCCCTTTTTACTTGTCCAAGATCCGTCTAAAATTTTTAAAAATTTCAAAAGCAAAAAAATATATAACAAAAAAAATGCAAAAACAAATGTTTTACTGGAGTCTTACAATTATTTTACCGTGTTTTTATTTATCCCCTGTCTTCCGTATAGGTAGATCATGGACCAAGACGATTTGGTTGAATGGATGCAATGATTTTACTCTCCCGAAAGTCTCAAGCATGTCGGATGGATAACAGATCCCATTGAAAATTTCATCCCTCTCTTACCCACCATTTTGGTAGACATGGATTTCATTAGGGCGGCCGCTACGTTTTGGGACCCTCAATACCACGTCTTCCATTTTGGCACAGAAGAAATATGCTCGACTTATGAAGAATTCTGTGCATTATTGAGGGTATCATCTGAGGGACCTACGGTCATTCCTACGGTCATGGATCGTCGCCGAACGACAATCCAACGGTTATTTTGTTGGAATCACTTTGAACCTTCCACGTTTCAACACAATGGTGGCATTATAACGAACAATGTTCTCCGTGCTTTCTCCCCAGATGGAGATTTGGAAGACTCCATCTACCAAATGCATCGTTATAGCGCCCTTCTGTTTTGTGTATGTGTCCAATACCTCACTGTCCAAAATGATGAGATAGCTTCTCCTAGCATCCTCAACCTTCTTGATCAAATCCCAGGCGGAGCCAATCCTGTTTCTACTATCTTAGGAGAAACTCTTAACGGTTTAGATGTAGTCTCTACAGCTTAGAGTCTCCCCTTTTCTGGATATCCTGTCCTGTTGTACATTTGGCTTACCCTCAAACTTGGGGTTTTTATCGCGAGATCCAAAATAAATATCTCCATTTTCAACTTCAGTGCTTGGGCATGTGGTTCATGTTTCACTACCGAGTCTGAATGGAAAGCCTAGTTAGGCATTCGCTCTTCAGGAGACATATTTTGGAAGTTAGATGGTAAATCCAATCATGTCGAGATCCTGGCCTCAGAAAAACCCTCTTTCTATATTCCAGATTGCATCATGCGCCAGTATGGAGCCAGACTGAAAGTTTGTCGCCCTCTTTATCAATTCTGGCCTCTAATAAAATTCAACCAACGTATAGTAAACAAAGTTGTTGCTAGATGGGAAAAGAGAATTATCATCTCCAACCAGCGTGTCTTTGTAGCCCAAGGAGATGAGGTGCCACCTAACTATTACCTCGCCTTACAAAGAGATATTGAAATCCCACTAGGCAACCCAAGAGGGGGGTGAATTGGGTGTCTTTAAAAAAAATTATCCTCTTTAAAAACTTTTATAAGATTAGTTTCAAAATCTTAAATGAATATCCTCTCTTAGACCTTTTGTCAAACACTTGTTAGATGGCTTTTGAAAACCCTAGTTGATTATTCCCTTTTTAATCTTTCTATGAAAATAATTGGTGCTTGATTAAAGATTATAAATCCCACAACAAGGTAAAAGAATTAGATGAATGGTTTCTTTTAGGCCTTTTATCAAACACTTGATGGAAGGCTCATGCAAACTTAATTAACAAGATTAAATGGGCTAATTAGTAAGGTACTAGATAAGCAAGTTAATTACCATTGCTGACTACTCACTCAATTCTAAGTGTATAAATGCAAGCATAAATAAGAGTGAGGGTGAGAGAGATAAATACCACACAAGAGACGCGAAGATTTATAGTGGTTCGATCTTAGCCCCAAGACCTACTCCACTCTTCTCAAGTTTTGTCTCCTTGAGGAATCCACTATCTTCCAAGGAACTTAAATACGGCGTTCCTTTCGCCTTGTACAATCCGAGCGTCCAAGCTCCAAGGGTCTTAAATACGGCGCCCTTTGTTGCCAAGTTTACAATGAAGAAGAAGATTGAACCACACTCTTTAGCCTCTTGAAGGCTTGATACAATGTAAAGCTCACAAGAGTCTCTCAAAGATAAGCCTAGGTCTAATCCCTTTACATATTCCCAAATTGAGGCACAAGGGTGTTTTCCACTCTCTAATATGTTTACAACAAGTTTAGAAATGAGAGAGATTAGTTCACATGCTTAGGGAACCAATATATATAGAGAAAACCCAAAACTAGCCGTTACAGGGGCATTTCTGTAATTCTGGGCAACTTCCCAACGGATCTATTTCAGGGCATTTTTGGCATTTTTTAGATTTCAGACTCGGTTTTGTAAAATTCATATCTCACTCGTTTCTTGTCGAATTTCGACGTTCTTATACTCGATTTGAACGAAAATGATGAGCTCTTTCTGTTAAAAATATTTTCAAAAATATTTAAAAATGTTTATGATCAGCTATGATAGGATTTATGACCTGATCTCAAAATTCAAGTGCTAAGTGTGCCGATTTGAATCTTTTGCAATTCTAAGCTATTTATGGCACTAGGGCTTTGGTCCACGAGTCTTTTCCTTATATTCTAATATTGTTTGGGACCTTATTAGTGACTTGATTATGCCTCAACAAGGGATACCTAAGTGGGATTAAATTATACAATCTAACACAAGACTCATTACTCACATCTTCAACTTTAAAGCTCATCTTCAAGTCTTGGTCTCTTGCATGGATCACTCCTTCAAGTTGGTTCAAGCTCCTTGACAAGTTGTTGATCTCCAAGCTTTGGCCTTCATCGATCTTTCTTTGTTTGTTCAATGCTTTGAGATGACTAATGTTGAGCTTCTCCTTGGTTGATCCCCTCCAAGGTATGATTGATCCTTTGTATGCTCTAGCTCATTTGACATGTGTTTGGTTCATCTTGAAGCATAGGCCATCAATAGTGTGTGCTAGCATGGATTAACCTATGAATTTCCTGTCCATAGCACAACACTCAAGGCAAACAATTAGTCCATAAAAGACTAATCAATTTGCGTTTGTTAATCATCAAAATAAGGTGATTGATTGAACCCATGGGGAACCCTTGGGCTAACAATCTCCCCCTTTTTTATGATGACAAACCAAATTGATTAGAGAGGTGGGAGGATCCTCTTATGAGGAATAGATAAGAAAGATGAGTGTGACTACTCCACCTCAACATATTCATAAGATAAATTTAACAAGTTTTAGCTTACATGCATATGGATTATGGACAATCTAATCATTTTCATACTTCTCCCCCTTTTGGTATAAGAAAAAATGAAGGATACACAATTAAGTACAAAAGTAATGCATCAAAGATTTTAATCAAACTAGATGCTTCCCTAGCTTCTTATCATGATTTACCAATTTAAATCAAAGTACATATGGCATGATAAGAGCATAACAACATAAGAGATGAATAAACTAATACAAATTAAGCCTATGTTAGAAAAACAAAGAGACATACCAATTTAGCACAAATTTTAGGATATATCTTGGTATATATATAAATCCAATATAAATCTACCCTATGACCCATAATACAATATTAGATTAGCAAGTTAAGGCTTATATTTTACTTATCATGAAAGAAAAATAGCAAGATTTAGATCTAGCATGATAAGCCCCCGAATTTTTTGAATTCCTATTAGAATTTTATCATGAAGAGATGGGATGAAATAATGTTGAACCCATCATGATAAGCAAGAATAGATATTTTCAAGTTAAAAATGTTCTCTGAAGTTGACATGCATAGAAATGAGCATTTGATCCTAATATTGCATGACAGACAAACTTATCATGAAGTGAAATGACACTTGATAAGCAATCAAATCCATAGGAACTAAGATTAGCAATTTCAGTTCACTCCTATGAATGAATATCTAAAATGATATGCAATTCTTAGCTCAATTAGAGGGGATATGTTTGAATGGACAATGTGAGCATCTCACAATGACCCATATAAACATGAAGATAGCAAAGATTAGCTCTCCCCCTAGGTCTATGTCATTGGCCTTAGGTGAAGCCTATATGGCAAGGCATGATATGACATAATAGGCCAAAGGAATGAAAGTGAGTACATGGCCAACAAAACTTATCCTTGGAATAGATGATAGCACATTCGATTATCCACAATAAGTATGAAGCCTAATAGGAAATGACCTTAAAATCTAGGCAATTGGCTTACTTTTCTTTAACTCAAAATACATATACAAGCACAAGACAATGCCAAAACAACCCATATGGAGCAACCATGCTCTAAATGAGTGCACTTATCATATGTAATGAAGTATACATATTAAACAACATATGATATGATGAGAAGGAAATATATTACATATATAGTACCCCCTTTGTTAGAGACTCATACAAAGTATGAATCCAAAGGGCTGTCCAATACATAGTTACCAAGGGTTTTTAGATATATTTTCCAAAAGATACCAAGTTAGACTCAACCCTTGGGCTACAATGACACTTACTCTCTAAGTGTCGGTTTATCATGATCAAAATGATAGCCATAGTCTAGCTCATTGTAAGCCCAAGGGTCTACTCTCCTATCTTGTTTTGATGATTCTAAACATAATTGATTATGCTATTGAATACTAATCAATTTGCCTTGAAGTGTTGTGTTTAAGATAAGATTGATCATTGAAGAAACCAACACACTACATGGTCATGCTTGAAGATGTCCCAAACAAGAGTCAAAGGAGCTAAGTGAAGCTCACATCATCTCTCAAGCAAGCATACACAAGATGGAAGATCAATTGAAGACCAAGACTAAAGAGAAGTTGAAAGTTACATAGGTATCATTGTACATCCTTTCTCTTTAGATTTATTAGTTCAAGGCAAGGTTTTTAAAAGAGTTTTCAAAAACACTTAAGAACTTAAATGGTTTAGTGAATGGTTATGTGGTGGACTAACATGTTGGGACCCTTATAAACATTCCAAATTATCATAGGAGTTGAGTTCCAAAAGCCAAAAATCAAACAAGTAATAAAAATAAAAAGTCTGCTGATTTTCAGGCTTCTCGGAGCTCCGAGCTCGGAACTCCGAGAAGTTCCCTCGGAACTCCGAGAAATGGTCCAGTAGAAATTTTCATCTTCTGGCCGTTCTCTCGGAACTCCGAGAATGGTTCTCAGAACTCCGAGAACCTCGCGACAGCTGAGAATATAGCCGTTGGGATTTTAATTAAAACTTGGTTTTGATAACAACACCCCCAAACGGTCATATTTTGACAAGAGGCTATATATACAACATCAAGAGGATCATTTCCTCTCTCTTGAACATTTGAAAAACCCCCTTAAGCATTCAAGTAAACTTGCCACCCTTTCAAGCTTAAGATTTTGTTTTTCCCAAACTTGCCTTGCACTTGCAAATCTATTGAGTTGGGATTTAGAGCTTTCACTTGCAACCATTATTGAAGAGCAATCAATGGACTACAAAGTGCATCAAGCTTTCAAGAGAAGCCAAGCTATTCAACTTCTATTTCTTGTAAAGGCGGCTAGGGCATCCTACCTTAATACCCTAGGGAGCATCGCTTAGAACTCGGCGAAGAAGGAGAGTCGGTGTAAAGGTGTAAGGGCATCCTTATTTAATATCCTTGGAAGTGTAATCGCCTCGGAGCCGGGCAGGTCTCACATAATAAAAAACCTTAAGGACGATCTTAAGACGAGTGGAGTAGGGCTTTGCCTGAACCACTATATATCGGTGTGTTCTTTCTTGTTCTTGCACTTTCTTTCTTTTTTTTGATTTGACATTTCATTTTGTTTTAATCTTATTTGCACTAACCAAAAATTTAATCAAGAGAAGAAAATTCAAATTAGGGTTCATAATTAATTTTCAAAAGGCATAATTTAGTGTTAAAATCAATTCACCCCCCACCCCTCTTGTTTATTTCAATTGGTATCAAAGCCTCGTCTCTAATTTTATTTTATTTTAAAAAAAACCCCTAACCGGTCTAGAGTAAAAATTCTAAAAATGGCAAACTACCCTCAACACCATGAAGGTTACTCAAACACTAGGCCACCCTACTTTGATGGAACAAATTATGGATTTTGGAAAACCAAAATGAAAATCTTTTTAACCCAAGATTACCAAATGTGGAGAGCCATTAATAATGAATATATATTACCCACTAGAAATCTAAACGATTGGACGAAAGCCGAACAACAAGCCTCAAACTACAATGCCAAAGCCATGAATTCCCTAATTTGTGCTTTATCACCCGGAGAATTCAATAGAGTGTCAAATTTGAATTCGGCTAAGGAAATTTGGGACACCTTAGAAGTCACCCATGAGGGAACCAACCAAGTTAAAGAATCTAAAATGAATCATCTTTTTAGGCAATATGAACTCTTTCAAATGACACCCGATGAAACTATTGCCGACATGTACACTAGATTCACTAACCTTGTAAATGGACTAAGGGGACTTGGAAAGCAATTTTCAAATAGAGATTTGGTGACCAAAATCCTTAGATCCCTACCTTTGTCATGGGAATCCAAAACCTCTGCAATCACCGAAGCCAAGGACATGAATACATTAAACCTAGATGAACTAATAGGGTCCTTGATAACCCATGAGATGATTTTCAAAACAAAAGCACCCGAAATTGAAACTAAAATTGAAAAAGGAAAAGGAGTTGCTTTTGCTTGTAATGTAGGTGATAATGAAGATGCAAAGGAAGACATGGAAGATGAAGTTGCTCTCCTAACAAGAAGGATCAAATTCTTGCAAAGGAACATGGGAGGCATGAAAAATAGAAGAACCAATCCTCCATTCAAGAAGAAAGAAGAGATCGGTGACGGATCTTCTCAACCCCGATGCTACGATTGCAAGAAGCTTGGAGACATCCGCCCGGATTGTCCACTCAACAATGAGCCTACCTCAAATAATCGCTTCAAGAGAAGAGAAGGCAAGAAAGGAATGACCGCCACATGGGATGAGAAAATTGAAAGTGAAGGCGAACAAAATGATGGAGAAGATTGCTTGTTAGCAAAAAATGTTTGCTTCATGGCCTCAACAAACGACAATAAAGAGGTATGCCTTAAAAGCCATAACAAGAAGAATAAATGGTACCTTGATAGTGGATGCTCTAGACACATGACCGGAGACCTCACTCAATTCGCATCCCTATCACTCAAGGATGGTGGAGACGTTACCTTTGGAGATGATAAGAAAGGAAAGGTCAAAGGAGAAGGCACCATAGGTAACTCTACCTCTCCCATACATGATGTACTTTATGTTGATGGCTTGTCCCATAATCTTATTAGCATTAGTCAATTGTGTGACAATGATTTTGAAGTAATCTTCAATCCTGACAAATGCATTGTTAAAAATAAGATAGATGGAAAAGTGAAATTCATAGGTTCTAGAGACAATAACATTTACACTATTGGACTAGATGATCTTACACTCCAAAATGTGACTTGTCTTAATGCCATTAGTGAAGATTCTTGGTTGTGGCATAGGAGGTTGGGTCAAGCCGGAATGGATCTCATTTCGACCCTCTCCTCAAAAGATATTGTTAGAGGATTGCCTAAGTTCAAATACATCAAAGATCACATTTGTAGAACTTGTCAATTAGGCAAACAATTAAAAAGCTCATTTGCCCCAAAAATTATGATTTCAACCACTTACCCCTTGCAACTACTTCATATGGACCTTTTTGGTCCAATGAAAACTAGTAGCCTAGGTGGAAAGAGGTACGTGTTTGTAGTTGTGGATGACTACTCACGATTTACATGGGTCATATTTTTAGCACATAAAGATGAAACCTATGAAAATTTCCTTAAATTGTGTAATCAAATACAAAATGAAAAAGGTATTGCCATATCTTACATTAGAAGTGACCATGGAACGGAATTTGAAAATGTACATTTTGACACTTACTGTAGTGAACATGGCATCAAACACAATTTTTCGGCACCTAGGACACCTCAACAAAATGGGGTTGTAGAAAGAAAGAACCGAACCCTCCAAGAAATGGCTAGAACTATGTTGCATGAAAATGATCTCCCTAGATATTTTTGGGTGGAAGCGGTTAGCACCGCTTGCTATATCATAAATAGGGTATATATAAAGCCAATTTCTAAGAAAACACCTTATAAGCTTTGGAAAAACTTGAAACCAAATATAAGCTATTTTAGAGTATTTGGTTGTAAATGCTACATCTTAAACATTAAAGATAATTTACACAAATTTGATAAGAAGTCGGATGATGGCATATTCTTAGGGTATTCTTCACATAGCAAGGCATATAGAGTATTTAATAGAAGAACTCTAGTTGTTGAAGAATCCATGCATGTGACATTTGATGAGAGAGAGCCAACTCCTCAAGAAATGCCACATGATGAGGATGAACCAATTGAACATCTCTTACCTAAGACAAATGCTCCTCCTCATGCATCTACAAGTAATACATTACCTAGTGAGGAAGTTGAGAATGTAGATGATGACTCATTGCCTAGGGATAGGAAAATATTGATAGATCATCCTGAATCCCAAATCGTAGGTGATGCCACATTGCCGGTAAGAACTAGATCATACTATCGTAGTGTGAGCAATAACTTGGCGTTCCTATCCGAATTAGAGCCTAAGTCCATCAAGGAAGCCGAAAATGATGAATATTGGTTGATGGCTATGCAAGAAGAGTTGAGTCAATTCGAAAGGAACAAGGTGTGGAGGCTAGTACCTAGACCTAGTAATCATCCAGTCATTGGCACGAGATGGGTATATGAAACAAATTGGATGAAAATGGAATTATCACTAGAAATAAAGCTAGGCTTATAGCCCAAGGGTACAATCAGGAGGAAGGAATAGACTATGATGAGACATTTGCTCCTGTTGCCCGTATGGAAGCTATTAGGATACTCTTGGCATATGCATCTCATAAAGGATTTAAACTATATCAAATGGATGTCAAAAGTGCCTTCCTAAATGGCTATATCCAAGAGGAAGTGTATGTTGAGCAACCTCCAGGTTTTGAAGACTACAAACATCCAAATCATGTCTTCAGGCTTGATAAAGCTTTATATGGATTAAAGCAAGCTCCTAGAGCTTGGTATGAGAGGCTTTGCACTTTTCTAGTGGAAAAAGGATTTGAGATGGGAAAGGTGGATAAAACATTATTTATCAAAAGAGAAAATCAAGATTACTTCCTTGTCCAGATTTATGTGGATGACACCATCTGTGACTCAACTAATCAAAAAATGTGTGATGAATTTGCAACTCTAATGAAAAATGAATTTGAAATGAGCATGATGGGTGAGTTAACCTAATTCTTAGGACTCCAAATTAAACAATACCAAAATGGGATATTTTAAAATCAAGAAAAATATACGAAGGAGTTATTAAAGAAGTATGGCATGGATAGCAGTAAGACATCAAGAATTCCCATGAGTACAACTGCTAAGCTAGAAAATGATGAATTTGGCAAATCTGTGGACCAGAAGATGTATAGGGGTATGATAGGTAGCTTACTCTATTTGACAGCCAGCAGACCAGACATTATGTTTACTATCTGTCTCTGTGCTCGATTTCAATCGGATCCAAAGGAGTCTCACTTATCGGCAATCAAGAAGATCTTCAAGTACTTAAGAGGAACCCAAAGTCTGGGACTATGGTATGAAAGATCATCTGCCTTCACTCGCATTGGATATTCAGATGCAGACTTTGCGGGATGTAGAGTGGATAGGAAAAGCACCAGTGGGACTTGTCAATTCTTGGGAAAATCACTTGTTTCATGGTTTAGCAAGAAACAAAATTCAGTAGCTCTGTCCACAACAGAAGCTGAATATGTGGCAGCTGGAGCTTGATGTGCACAAGTCCTATGGATGAAAAGCACATTGATGGACTATGGAATTAAAATAAAAAATATTCTCATTCAATGTGACAATACTAGTGCTATAAGCTTAACAAAGAACTCCATACAACACTCTAGAACAAAAAATATTGAGATTAGGCACCACTTCATTAGAGATCACTCACAAAAAGGGGATATTTGCTTAAAATATATCAACACTGAAGAACAATTGGCTGATATCTTTACAAAACCCCTTAGTGATGATAGAATATGTTATATCAGAAGTGCCTTAAACATTTGGAGTGCGGATCAAGTTAAAGAAATTGCCAAATAAATACTTTTTGCCCTTCAAACAGCTTATCTATATAGTATTTATATATATCATCCTTGTTTGGTAGTATCTGCATGAATGAGATGTTAAATATTAATCTTAAAAATCACTCAATTGGTACTCTTAGCCTTCTTAGTTTTCTAAGATGGAGAGGTACCTTCACTTTAATTAAAAAATACCTAACAATTTGACTTTTGTCAACATCTGGATCATGAACAGGTATATGTGCATTACTTGGCTAAATATTTTTATACCATAAGCATTGATTTAGGGGGAGTACCTAACTCAATCTTCATTTACTCCTAAATTGCTGTACAATTCAGTTTACCCTTTCTGCCGATGACAAAAGGGGGAGAAGTTTGAAATTGGTTATCTATTCAATTGACTATATGCACCATATGCTTTTAATAGTTATAATTTATCTGTGTGCATATATTGAGGGGGAGTTCCAGCATTCACTTGCCTACTATGTCACTCCACACACACCTCATAATCAATTTTCTTTGTCATCATCAAAAAGGGGGAGATTGTAAGCGCAAGGGTCTACTCTCCTATCTTGTTTTGATGATTCTAAACATAATTGATTATGTTATTGAATACTAATCAATTTACCTTGAAGTGTTGTGTTTAAGATAGGATTGATCATTGAAGAAACCAACACACTACATGGTCATGCTCGAAGATGTCCCAAACAAGAGCCAAATGAGCTAAGTGAAGCTCACATCATCTCTCAAGCAAGCATACACAAGATGGAAGATCAATTGAAGACCAAGACTAAAGAGAAGTTGAAAGTTACATAGGTATCATTGTACATCCTTTCTCTTTAGATTTATTAGTTCAAGGCAAGGTTTTTAAAAGAGTTTTCAAAAACACTTAAGAACTTAAATGGTTTAGTGAATGGTTATGTGGTGGACTAACATGTTGGGACCCTCATAAACATTCCAAAATTATCATAGGAGTTGAGTTCCAAAAGCCAAAAATCAAACAAGCAATAAAAATAAAAAGTCTGCTGATTTTTAGGCTTCTCGGAACTCCGAGATTTTTCTCGGACTCCGAGCTCGGAACTCCGAGAAATGGTCCAGTAGCTTCTGGCCATTTTCTCGAAACTCCGAGAAATGGTCCAGTAGAAATTTTCATCTTCTGGTCGTTCTCTCGGAACTCCGAGAATTTCTCGGAGCTTCGAGAATGGTTCTCGGAACTCCGAGAATCTCGCGATAGCTGAGAATATAGCCGTTGGGATTTAAATTAAAACTTGGTTGTTTATAACAACGCCCCCAAACGGTTATATTTTGACAAGAGGCTATATATACAACATCAAGAGGATCATTTCCTCTCTCTTGAACATTTGAAAAACCCCCTTAAGCATTCAAGTAAACTTGCAACCCTTTCAAGCTTAAGATTTTGTTTTTCCCAAACTTGCCTTGCACTTGCAAATCTATTGAGTTGGGATTTAGAGCTTTCACTTGCAACCATTATTGAAGAGCAATCAAGGGACTACAAAGTGCATCAAGCTTTCAAGAGAAGCCAAGCTATTCAACTTCTATTTCTTGTAAAGGTGGCTAGGGCATCCTACCTTAATACCCTAGGGAGCATCGCTTAGAACTCGGCGAAGAAGGAGAGTCGGTGTAAAGGTGTAAGGGCATCCTTATTTAATATCTCTTGGAAGTGTAATCGCCTCGGAGCCGGGCATCGTGGAGGTCTCTCATAGTGGAAAACCTTAAGGACGATCTTAAGAAGAGTGGAGTAGGGCTTTGCCCGAACCATTATATATCAGTGTGTTCTTTCTTGTTCTTGCACTTTCATTTTTTTTTGGTTTGGCATTTCATTTTGTTATAATCTTATTTGCACTAACCAAAAATTTAATCAAGAGAAGAAAATTCAAATTAGGGTTCATAATTAATTTTCAAAAGGCATAATTTAGTATTAAAATCAATTCACCCCCCCCTTTTGTTTATTTCACTCATCATGATAAACAAGCATAGCACAAAAGATTTGTAATTTTTGGCTCATGCTCCCCCTAAGTGTGATATTATTTTCTACAATTTCAAATTTTCTTCCCTAGGTATATAGCATACGACCAAGTTAGGGAGATCACACATATACATATACCTATTCATGATTGAGATGGTGGCAAAAGGCCAATTGATTAAGTATTTTAATTATTGTGAAGGTACCGACTCCCCCTTTGGTCAAAGTGGGCTATGAGCTCCAATTGAGTAGCTTTTAAGGTTAAGGTTTGACATCTCAATTATGTAGATACTACCAACCAGGGGTGATAACTATAGATTATTTAAATATACCAATTTGGATCAATTCTATAGGATTTAGACATTGAAGAATGAACAATAAAGTACAATGTCTAAGAGAGACATACATGGCTCATGAGTGAGAGTATACCACTATGGGTAATCATGAGGAAGATATAATTTATATCAAAACATCCATGGATAGTCTACCATGTTTGGATATAAAGAACATGACATATAAGGTGCATGGTCCAAATATTTGCATTTACATCCACAAACCACCAATATAAAGACAAGGCATTAGGCACAAAGTGCATAAGCCCATAGGAAAACCAAAATGCGTGGGAGACACATGTTCCCATCACAAGGTATAGGGTATCAACCACCAAGGTGAAATATGCCAAAATAAGATACTAGATTCACAAGATGTTTTCAATTTTACTTAAATACATTGAATCTAGACCATTTTTAATTTTTCCTACAAAATATATTCTATAAGATTCTATGGATGGATCCAAGGACTCTATGGATAAATATCAAGTTAATACCTTGGACATATGCATTCCAAAAAGGATTTTCAAGACTATATGAATAATTTATATTACTTGTAAAGAGAGAGATTCACATTAGTCATGAAAAAATATCCAATTAAAACCTTTAGAAATACATAGACTTACAACTCATCAAAGACTTTACATATAATGATAACCATTTAGGTATAATAGAAAAATCTAGTGATAGTGTAAAGGATAACTAGGTACACAGAGATTTTCAAATACATTTTCTCACCTAGGGCATAAAAAGTTGTCTAAGAAAGGATTTGAAATAATTTTCCTACACATGACATTTAAGCACATAATTTTGCTAGAAGAAATAAATAAATCAATTCCAGTATATACTAATCTAGCAAATGCCATTTTTATCCAAATTAGAGTTCAAATATGAAAGATTTACTCTTATGAATTTAACTTTAACTCATGGGCAATGAAGAGGTTGATATTCATATAAGATCAATCATGGTTTTCACATTAACTGCTCTATTATGGTTTTACATGTGGATGACTACTAAGTGAAAAATGATCTAAGTCTTAGTGAGTGCACTTAGAGTAGTATATATAGATACACAAGAATCAAACAATATAAGTCTAATGTATCTATAAGTTGTTTCTTTAAAAAAATGTGATCTTTAAAACACATATGAGGCTAGATGCAAGAAAATATTAATGTGACATCTAGTACCCAAATAAACTCAAGGGATATGGCATTTAAGCTCAAGATTAACTAGATACATGGGAATCAAGCATATTGTATCTAGAAGTATACATTCCATGGGATTTGACAATTTTAGCTCAAACATAAATTATACATCAAGTGAGATATCTAGGGAACCTTTTCCAATAGATATAACAATTTAGTGCAATGTGTCAAAGTCTAATACAAATCAAGTTTTAAGCATATAGACTTTGGATTTTCAAAAAGATAAACATTTAAGCACAAAATATGGATACATGGTATTCATGCAAGATAGACATTTTTGTATCAAAACAACCATTTTCAAATGATATAAACATTGAAGCACATCCCTACATCTACTAAGTCATAAATAGATCAAGTAGGGAGTTTTGGAACCCAAACCATCTTGGGTCCATGCAAGTTTGTTCTATGAAATAGATCATCTTTTCTAATCCACACATACTTGTAAGATTTCACAAACCTAAGTCTACACATAGATTTGTGATGACCTAATCTACCACAATAATCACACGAATCATAAGAATAGGTAGATGATGATCTAGATGAACAATTACAAGAATGCATAGGCACACAAACATGTTAAGCATTCATTTCTTGTAGGAATTTGTTTTCCAACTCAAGATTTTTATTTTTCAATCTCATTTCTTCAATTTTCATTTTCAAGTGATTTATTTCATTAGATGGGGATGTTTTTAGTTCATCTTCTTTTTCCATCAAGATTTTGAGTTCCTCCATTAATTCAAAATTTCTCTTTTCAAGAATATTGTTATCTTTAATCAACTTCTTTTTTTCATTTAGCAAATTTTGATAGTCATTTTCAAGGTTTTCAAATTCCTTAGAAATTGAGTTGAGAGAGTTTTAAAGTTTTTGATTCTTGGAGACTTTTAGATTTAAGGTGTTATTTAGTTTCTCACATCCATCAAGAAGTTCTTCAATTGTAAGAGGCTCATCCATATCAAAATCATTATTTTCTTCATTGTTGTTTTCTAATGCCATAAAACATTTAACATTAAAAATATTTTCAAGTGAGGTCCATATTTCTTTGGCATTTTTACAATTAGCTATTTTCTCAAACATATGAGAAGATAAGGCACAACATATGGCATTCATAGCTTTTGAGTTCAAGCAATATAATTTTTTATCATGTTCACTAATTCTCTTAGATTTGGAGTTTAAGACAAAACTATTTTCATTCACTTTCAATAATTCACTATCTAGACTCTTGAGATAAGACCTCATATGGATCGACCAAGATCCATAGTTGGTTCCATCAAAACAAGAAAGTCTAGAAGCCATTAGGTTACCAATATAGATCTTTTCTCTTGAAGAAATTTGAAAGTTCAAAAATCTATATAAGAGCCTTTAGCTCTGATACCAAGTGAAATCTCACTAGGCAACCCAAGAGGGCGGTGAATTGGGTGTCTTTAAAAAAATTTATCCTCTTTAAAAACTTTTGTAAGATTAGTTTCAAAATCTTAAATGAATATCCTCTCTTTGACCTTTTGTCAAACACTTATTAGATGGCTTTTGAAAACCCTAGTTGATTATTCCATTTTTAATCTTTCTATGAAAATACTTGGTGCTTGATTAAAGATTGTAAATCCCACAACAAGGTAAAGGAATTACATGAATGGTTTCTTTTAGGCCTTTTATCAAACACTTGGTGGAAGGCTCATGCAAACTTAATTAACAAGATTAAATGGGCTAATTAGTAAGGTACTAGATAAGCAAGTTAATTACCATTGCTGACTACTCACTCAATTCTAAGTGTATAAATGCAAGCACAAATAAGAGTGAGGGTGGGAGAGATAAATACCACACAAGAGACGCGAAGATTTATAGTGGTTCGGTCTTAACCCCAAGACCTACTCCACTCTTCTCAAGTTTTGTCTCCTTGAGGAATCCACTATCTTCCAAGGACCTTAAATACAGTGTTCCTTTCGCCTTGTACAATCCGAGCGTCCAAGCTCCAAGGGTCTTAAATACGGCGCCCTTTGTTGCCAAGTTTACAATGAAGAAGAAGATTGAACGACACTCTTTAGCCTCTTGAAGGCTTGATACAATATAAAGCTCACAAGAGTCTCTCAAAGATAAGCCTAGGTCTAATCCCTTTAGATATTCCTAAATTGAGGCACAAGGGTGTTTTCCACTCTCTAATATGTTTACAACAAGTTTAGGAATGAGAGAGATTAGTTCACATGCTTAGGGAACCCATATATATAGAGAAAACCCAAAACTAACCGTTACAGGGGCATTTCTGTATTTCTGGGCAACTTTCCAACGGATCTATTTCAGGGCATTTTTGGCATTTTTCAGATTTCAGACTCGGTTTTGTAAAATTCATATCTCACTCGTTTCTCGTCGGATTTCGACGTTCTTATACTTGATTTGAACAAAAATGATGAGCTCTTTCTATTAAAAGTATTTTCAAAAATATTTAAAAATGTTTATGATCAGCTATGATAGGATTTATGACCTGATCTCAAAATTCAAGTGCTAAGTGTGCCGATTTGAATCTTTTGCAATTCTAAGCTATTTATGGCACTAGGGCTTTGGTCCACGAGTCTTTTTCTTATATTCTAATATTGTTTGGGACCTTATTAGTGACTTGATTATGCCTCAAGAAGGGATACCTAAGTAGGATTAAATTATACAATCTAACACAAGACTCATTACTCACATCTTCAACTTTAAAGCTCATCTTCAAGTCTTGGTCTCTTGCATGGATCACTCCTTCAAGTTGGTTCAAGCTCCTTGACAAGTTGTTGATCTCCAAGCTTTGGCCTTCATCGATCTTTCTTTGTTTGTTCAATGCTTTGAGATGACTAATGTTGAGCTTCTCCTTGGTTGATCCTCCAAGGTATGATTGATCCTTTGTATGCTCTAGCTCATTTGACACGTGTTTGGTTCATCTTCAAGCATAGGCCATCAATGGTGTGTGCTAGCATGGATTAACCTGTGAATTTCCTGTCCATAGCACAACACTCAAGGCAAACAATTAGTCCACAAAAGACTAATCAATTTGCGTTTGTTAATCATCAAAATAAGGTGATTGAATGAACCCATGGGGAACCCTTGGGCTAACAGATATCGTTGGCAGGATGCTGACTCTCGGTCGCTGATCAGCCTATACACGGAAGACAGAGAACAATGCTTTTCTTTTCTTTCACCGATTTTGTTTTATACATAGCCTATTATAGGCTCCCGTGTAAAAGAAAAAGGAAATGTGAATATATAAAATTATGTGCATAGGTATTGTAGTTATCTTTTTGTTTGTCTAAAAATTTCCTTGTTATCTCCTGTATGGAACAAACTATGTCTGAAGAAATGGTGTCCGAATGGATTAGAAGTTATGGTGAGTCAAGAAGCTACTCATGGTTTGACTACCTTACTCGGCATGAACAAAACTTTCCCTTGTATAAGTCCATCCCAATAGATTGGAATCTCCTCAAAGCAGCGGCCCAGTGCTGGGATCCTCGGTACCATGTCTTTTGCTTTGGTCTTCAGGAAGTGTGTCCCACTTTCGAAGAATGTTGTACCCTTCTCATTACTTGCAGAACGGACCCATCATCCGCCCTGAGCTTAGGTATGGGATTAACAAGTTCATCTGTCTTCGGCTAATTTGTATGCCAAGATAGGACCCTGAGGATTTCATGTCATTAGACGGTCTTTACTTGGATAGGATCATAGATGCCTATGCCCCAGAGGGAGAATTAGAAGACTTGACGTTTCAGCAACGTCGCCGTGAGGCCTATACATTTTGTGTTTACGCAAAATATTTTCTATGCCAAGAATCCAATGTAGTTTCCCTCGCCTTTCTTAGTATTGTGGACCAGTTGTCATTAGATGCCAACCCCATACCCACTATACTTGCCGAAACTTTCAGAGGATTGGATAGAGTCTCTCAGTACCCTCACATTCCTTTCTCAGGATGTCCAACCCTTCTGTACATTTGGTTGTGTCTAAAACATCACATAGCGATCCCTCGCACAAAAGCAATACCTTGCATCTCGAACTTTAGGTCATGGAGACCATGAGGTCATTTAAATAGTGTACCTGAGTGGCATGACTGGTTAGTGACCTGTGCTAGTTATGATATCTCTTGGAGGGCTCCGAGTTCTAACTGTTTCACCATGAATACGGCCAGAACCAAATACGTTTGTATCCTTGGTCTAGAGAATACGTCCTTCTACATTCCACAACGGATCATGCGACAATTTGGAGGAAACCAGGAGCCATGGGAACCTCTTGTTCATTTCTATCCACCTGTAGAATTCAGCCCTCGGCAGGACTCTGTACTCAGCAGTGCAAGATCGCAGAGTAGTCTCCTTGTGTGGTATTTATGTTTCCCGTGGCGACAGGATACATTCGGACTACTACTCAGCACTTATCGTACACTTCCCTCCAGAGACTGAGTCAGTGGACTCCTCAGAAGATGTGTAGCTCCCTGCTACCTTCCTTTCAGCTCAGGACTGCCAGGCTATGGACTACTTTTGTCCAGAAGATAACAAGTTTTCTTTCCTGTTTTACGAACTCTCATAAAAATGTTGGTTAGAAGTCACGCTAGCACATGCCTTGTTGTAAAAATTGTAAATATTAGTCAGACATATAAATAAAGTAAAGGTTTTGTTTGTACTCTTCCAATTATTTGCATAACTCTTTTTTCCTTGCATGGAAATTCTAAAACTAGTGTATATTCCCATCTGCAGGTAGAAAGTTCTTACACTTGAAACCATTGCACCCAAGAAATCAAAAGCCAAAGCCTGGGCATGTACCCAAGCTTGTCTAGTGAGAACCTTAGAACTACCTAGTCCTTCAATTCCTACTCCATCAGTAGAAATTTCAGAACCTTCTAGTCCCTCAACTCCTCTTCTCATCATGGCAGAACCCATGGACCAGTCCAAGGTTATCCAAGAACTGCAACAGGCAGTAGCTGAACTCACTCAGTCTCTGTCATCTCTCAGAAGAGAACAACACGTTGAGGTCACCTCCTCAGGTTACTGTCGCACCTACCGTACCTCAACAACCTACTCCTCCTGTTCAGGAAACCATACCGGTCCAACCCACTAACCAGTCTACAGCTCAGTCTCCAGACCCATTCTTGGGAGAACAATACACCGATGAGAGTCATCCCTTCGCCTAGGTTTTGAAACAGTGGGAAGACAAGTTTTCCAAGGTCAACAAAGACTTCAAACTTATCAAAGTTTAGGGTTCGACAGGACTCTCTTTCCGAGATGTTTTGTTGTTTCCAGATGTACAGCTCTCGGCCAGCTTCAAATGGCCTGACATCAGCAAATACGACGAAACTGGTTCTCCTCATAACCATTCCGCATTGTTTCAAAGTATGTTACGATCAAAAGGTCTGTCTCCATACCAGTTAGCCCTTGTCTTCCAAATGTCTTTGAAAGGCATTGCACAGAAATGGTTTATGAGTTTGCTTGAATTGCCAACTATGGGTTGGGAACGAATCATGAATGAGTTCATCAAATAGTTCCCTTCTGAGGATGCCACTGGAACCTCTCACCAAGATCTTCTGACCATAGACAAGAACCCTTGGAGTCCTTCTTTGATTTCGTAAAGCGTTGGCATCATAAGACAGCTCAGATGCTCATGCGGCCCGCCGAGAAAGAGCAGATTGACATGATGCAATAGAACCTGACCTTATCCTTCCAGCGCCCCATGGCTATTCAGAGTTTCACCAGCCTCAAATACTTAATTGATACTGGTAACCAAGTTGAGGATTCTATAGCAGTGGATGGCTCAGCAAAGCCTCCTCTGATTCAAGGAATGCTCAGTTCAAAAAGCCTCCTGTATTTAAGGAAGTCAATGAAACAAAGTCTATTCGAGAAACTTCTGAACCTCAAGTTGTCTGGCAACAGAATAATGCACCTCCGGGACCTACCACTGTGAACATGCCACCGAGGGAATTCACTCCCTTACTAGCCAATCTCACCATGATCATGAAATTACTTCTTCCAGCAAGGAAGATATTTCTACTTCCACCCCATCCACCTCCCAATCCTTTGCCAAGAAACTAGAACAATAGAGAATATTGTGAGTACTATCAAGGTAGAGGACATCAAACAGATAGATGTCTCACTCTAGAACATGCTATCCAAGACCTTGTAGAAAAGAAGCAGTTCATTCTCTCATTTGGGCCAAATATCAACACCAAACCTCTTCCAAATCAGAACCCGTCTTCGTCCACTACAAATGACATCTTCACCGAGCCTTCGCGGATCAATTTCTCATCCTTAATTTGTACTATCGAACTCTATCCATGGGGTACCACTAACAACAATTATGTACGAGAAGTCAGGGAAGAGGAACCATATCCCCTTGCCATCTGCGCAGACCTTGATGAAGAACCTTACATTCTAGACCTAAAAGGGGCTGGAATAGACGAAACTTCGTTTGTCCTTTCACTAGAAGATTGCAGAGTCAGTCATCCTGCAACTTCAGAAGTAGGACATCTCACTAGGGGTGGTAGGAACTACAAACCCCAAGAACTCAGGTTGGACGAGCAGATTGACGCTGTCAAACGGAAGGTCGTTAACATAGAGGTTGCTCAGGAAGATCTGAACATCATCAGGCAGCTCAACAAGACTCAAGCAGACATCTTGCTGTGGAGACTACTGATGGTTTCCCTCAAACACCGAGATGTTCTCCTCAAAAGTTTGCAGACTTCCCAAGTGTCAAAGGACACTACACCCGAGCAGCTTACGAATCTAGTTACAACAGTCAGAGCCTCTACAGCCCTTTCGTTCTCAGATCAAGATCTGACCCCCGAAGGAAAGAACCATTCCAAGCTTCTCCTCGTTACTGTGTTATGTAATCAGAAGAAGGTACCAACCGTACTCGTGGACAATGGTTCTGCCTTTAACATCTGTCCGTTGAGCACGGCCACAACTATCAGTTTTGGTCCTATTGACTTCACCCCGTCTGATCAAGGCTTCATGGCCTACGATAACTCCCGATGAGATGTAGTCGGAACACTTTCTACTGCCATCTTCATGGCTAGTGAAACCTTTGACGTTGAGTTCCATGTACTTTACATCAAGTCATCCTTCAACCTGTTGTTAGGATGACCCTGGCTTCACAAAGTGGGAGCTGTACCCTCTTCTTTGCATCAGAATCTCAAATTCATAACAGAGTTATCACTGTTCAAGGCGACGAAGACCTAGAGTTGGCGCCATTCTGTCAGATCCTCATGGGAAGTCAGCCGAAGGCAGTGTCTATCTCAATGGTTTCCATCTTCATGTCACCAATGTCTGTTGGGAACAGGCTAAGAAGGAAGAAGATCCTCTTATAGTCTGACTCAAAGTATGATTACCAATGCTGGCAATTCAGAACTCTTAAGCGTGCCTGTAGAGGACTGACCAAACAAGATGGTCAAGCTTCCTCGATGTCCTGAGTCAATATATTAGTAAAAATCAGAGGTTCTTTGACAGAGGACTGCATGCACTAAGCCTACTGGGCCATAAGAATGTCATCAAGCCAATTGCTAATCATCCACAGGTTTCCGGGCAATCCCAGAGCATTAAAATGGAGATCAATTTGTAAATACAGGGTATCAAGTCCAGCACTAAAATTGAAGTCAAGGGTTTTTTTTAAAAAAAAAAGAATTCAAATTCAGCCTTACTTCAAAGATCAAAGCCACTCAACACCATTCAATCAGGGAATTAAAACAAAGTAAGACAATCACCCTAATCTAAAAAAAAAAAGAATGTGAGAGAATAACCTTGATATTTGGTAGATAGAAATTCTTCTTTCTTTTCTTTCCCAGTTGAATCCAATGCAAGCGAGATGATGATCCGACGATGATTGCGAAAGAGATGATCGGTTAGTAATGGATGATCGGAACTCCGGGGAAGAAGGTGATTGCCGAAGTCTGTGAAGATGGATTTGGGCTGATGTTAGAGGTGGAAGAGATGGCTTTAAGATTACAAAAAAAAAATCAAAAATGGGAATGGGTTTTGGGAATTTTTTAAAGGGGGCTCACAGAGATTGTGGATGCCGGATTGCGACGGGATGATCAGAGAGGGTGACCGGAGTTGGGGTTTGTGTTAGCCCAAGGGTTCCCCATGGGTTCACTCAATCACCTTGTTTTGATGATTAACAAACGCAAATTGATTAGTCATTTATGGACTAATTATTTGCCTTGAGTGTTGTGCTATAGACAGGTAATTCACAGGTCAATCCATGCTAGCATACACACAGATGGCCTAAGCTTGAAGATGAACCAAATAAAGGACAAAGGAGCTAGAGCATACTTGGACAAACCATACCTTGGAGGATCAACCAAGGAGAAGTTCCACACAACCATCTCAAAGCATTGAACAAACAAAAGAAGATCAATGAAGGCCAAAGCTTATGGATCAACAACTTTCAAAGGAGCTTGAACCAAATGGTGGCATCATCCTTGGAAGGTGTCAAGCAAAAACACTCAATCTTGAAGATCCCAAAGCAAGCCAAGCACACCAATGAAGATCAAATGAAGATTGGCTCAAGAGAACAAGAGACTACTAAGAATGGTAGTATGTATCACCTTTCTCTCTTGTGTTTTCTCTTATCAAGGCACATCTTAAAACCCCTAAAAATATATTTTTCAAAGAGACTAACACACCCATTAAGGACTTAAATGGATAAGTGAATGGCCATGGTGGTTTACCAACATGTTGGGACCCATATGACATTCAGCACAAGAATGAACAAAACAGAGTTCCGAAGCAACAACCTGGACCAGCAACTAAATCCTATCAAAACTTGTTTAAACAATTTTCAAATATTTTTGAAAATATTTTTAACAGATATCTCTCATTTTTCTCATATCCGTAAAGTATAAGAACATCAAAATCCGATAAGAAACGAAGGAGATATGAATTTTTCAAATGGGACACTGTTTGCTGGAAATCTAGTCTCGGAACTCCGAGAAAATTCTCGAAGCTCTGAGAAATGATCCAGGTTCTAAAATTAAAAGCTATGTTTGAATTCTCGGAACTCCGAGAATTTGCTCGGAACTCCGAGAAGTGTATTTGTTCAAAATATTATAGCCGTTGGAGGCCCAACGGCTAGTTGACTGTTTGACCCGAAAATAACCGTTTTGCCCCTAAAACGGTCATATTGAGTTGGGACACCATATATACCCATCTAATGGGTCTAAAACACAACATGAACACTGTCCAACTCTAAAAAACCCTAGAAATTCATTTGTGAATCATTTTTGGGTTAATCTCTCACAAATCCTTCATTGTGCCTTGACTTTGGGAAAATCCACTTGAGATTGGTTAGGTTTAAACTTGTTTATCTTTGAGAGCATCCTTGGAGCTACAACTTGTAATCAAGCCTAGTAAGAGGCTAATACTTCTTCTTCTTTATTCGATCGGTGGCAAGGGCATCCGTTGTTTTTAATTCCCTTGGGTGAAGCGCTTAGAACTCGGCGGAGAAGGAGAGTCATTGTAAAGGTGGAAGGGCATCCTCATTTAATTCCCTTGGAGTGTAAAAGCCTTGGATCCGGGCGTCGTGGAGGTCTCAATAGTGGAAATCCTCAAGTGCGACCTTGAGTAGAGTGGAGTAGGCTGTTGGGCCGTTGGCCGAACCACTATAAATCCTTGTGTCGCTTGCGTTGGTATTTCTCGATTTCTCACTCTCTCTCTCACTCTCTTATTTGTGCTTGTCTTATTATTTAGAATTGAGTGAGTTAGCATTGCCATCCAAGGTGAATATCTTTATATTACTAATTAGCCCACTAAATCTTCTAATTAAGTTGGTTGTTTAAACAAGGGTTTTTAAGCTTATATATATTTGTGAAAATTGGTTAAGTTTAACTGATTCAACTTAATTAACCAAGGGATAAAACTAGGGTGAAATTAGTAAAATTTTTCAAAAGGCAAAAGTTTTATAAACATCCTATTCACCCTCCCCCCTCTAGGTTACCAAATCAAGTCTCTACTTGGATTTCAGTTTGGATCTTGGGATTGATTGTAGTAGAGATGGAGATGGGTTTATAGAGGTAGGTGAAATGAGGGTATGATGATGATTGGGATGGTAGAGGATGGGGGTAAAGGAGATAGAAAGAGGATCTGATGGTGGAGCTTGAGTGAATCTGGCTGGATTTAATGGTGGATGGCAGGATTCCGGTGGGTTTCCTCGAGTTTATGGGTTTGGGCCTCGCTTGATGTGGGTTTTGATGGCTGTGATGGTGGTATGGAGGTGGTGTAGAGGGTGTGGTGTGGCTGAGATGGAGGTGATGGTGGCAATGGAAGGGTGGAGAAGGAGGTGGAGGTGGAGGTGATGGTGGCCGTGGGAATCGGGGTGACTTAAGGCGATGAAGAGATGGTTGCAAAGCCCTTCTCCCCTTCTCTTTCTCAGCTCTCTACTGGGAGCCCCAAAATGAAGAAGACGATCCTCTCCCACAAACCCTAATTCGATTCCCTTTTATGAAAGGGACATGATATATTTTGCCCCCATTTGTACCTATGGACAGATCCCCTTTGGTGTATTATGACTACTCTTTTATACCACCAGGGGGTGGCTGGGGTGAAAACGGGGTACATACCCAAAAAGGAAATGATATATATCACATCCCTTTCCTTCCTTGGATAGCCACCTTAAATGCATTTATCACTACTCTTTCATCCTAAAGGGGTGGTTAGGCAAGGATAGGAGCAAATAAATCACTTCTCTTTTAGCGCAAGTGATTGGTATTGGCACTCCTATGTTGGGTGTTTCACCCCCTTGCTGGTTTAAGCAATAGAAAAGGATATCAACACCACCATGCTTTGATATTTGTACTAACTCGCCTTGTCTTTTCCATTCTCGGGAAATGCCAAACCTTGGATAATCTTTTAAACACTAAAAGACAAGATGGGTTGATGTAAATACCGAAATATGATTGAGCTAGTATCATTGGAACTTGGGGATTCCAGTAGGGGAATGTCAATACCGAAAACTCGGGGGTATTTTTTGTGGACTTTTCTAATTTTTGCAAAAGTGAAAGAGAAGGTCAGGGCAATTGAACGGAGGATATCAATGGGGCTCGGGGATCGCTTGGATTTTCAGAATATTTTGAAAAATGATCTCCAAACGGGCATTTTCGGATTTTCAGGCTCTTTCGCAATTAGAGTTTGTTTTTTGAACTTTCGGGACTCGGTTTCAGACACTTTGGGAACTTGAGACTTGATTATCAGGGACTTCGAATTTGGCTTCGAAACATCAAATTTCAGGAACTTTATTCGATTTCGAGATTTTTATTCAAATTTTGGAACTTGGGGGGGTCAGGTCAAAATGGGGTGTCTACAGGCACTCTCTTTTTAATTTCAAATTTCAAACCAGCGCAGTCGACCGGTTCATGGTGGTCGTACGGCGAGAGCAACCTTGACATTTTTATTCTTGTCCAGTTCCATATCCTCGGTCGCCCGGCCCTATGGTGGTCGATCGGCCCGACCATGCTGGATAATTTCTGATTCACCAGAAACATATCCGTTGTCGCTTGAAAATCCCCAGTCGACCGGCCCGCTATGCTTCGGCAAGTGCTGGATTTCCAGCCACTATGCCGCGGTCGCCTAGGGAACCCTGGTCGACCGGCCCTGTTTGAAAATCCATTTTAAAGTTAAAATCTAAGGGACTTTGGGCCATGGTCTTTGGGCTTTTGTCCAAGGTTTTCAAATATATTTTGGGGAGTGTGAATGGTTTTCAAAGATGTTAAAATTAATTATGAAAACCATTTTGAAAACCTTTGAAAGTGTAAATACATAAACCAAGAGGACTCCAAGAACAATCTAAAAATGTATACCATTGAATCTTCTTCGATTGCTTGGCTCCTCCGCACTTTCTTGGACAACTTCGACTTGTGAGTGAACTCTTCAACATTCTTCAGATCATGTGGCTTCCTCCATCTCTTAGACATCTTCAATGTTGCATGAGAAGGCCACTAATGCTAGTTCAACTCCAAGCTTCTATTGGCACTGTGCTAGGCAACTTGTGGGATCTTTGACTTGAGCTCTTGACTTGAACATCCTCCAATGATGATGTCTCCAATGTACGTGCAAGCTCTTTGGTTCCTTTTGCATGTTGATCCTCAAGCCATGTATTGTGTTGAGTTATGTAATGGCGATATGACATGTCAAGTTCCTATTTAGGACACAACACTCAAAGACAGCACATTAGTCCATAAAGACTAATCAATTTAGGTTTGCTAGCATCAAAACAAGAAGGTAAGGTGAATGATTAAACTCATGGGAACCCTTAGGCTTACATTCTTCCCCTTTTTTATGATGACAAACCAAATTGATTAGGGAGGAAGGAGAAATCAAACAAATAGATAAATAAGCATTAAATGATATAACTATAGAGCATAGCTCCCCCTCACTATATGCACAAGTATAATATGTGAATATAAAATATGTGGCACATATAACCTATGGACTGCCTAATCAATTTCAAAAATTCTCCCCCTTTTGGCAGCAGCAAAAATGGTGGGTTTTAACATTTAAAGTTTAAAACATGGTGCCATAATTACTCCCCCTATCTACTTATTATGGATATAATATGATAAAAGTGAAATATGCATGATAAGACTAATCAAACATAGACATGGGTGATGACAGTGAAATACATTTCTATGTTTAGGAATGGGCATAGAAGAAAAGATGTCAACATATTACAAGATGCTTCTATAAGCCATAAAACTAATAATGATATGACATTTAGGCTCATCTAGTGCTTATTTCAAAAGATTTATAAAGGAAATTCAAACAAAGTGCATGATAAGCAGTTTTTTTATTAATCAAAATTATTGACATTTTAGCACAACAAATGGGGCAATGAACATTGTGAACACATCACAATAGTCCATATAAGAGTGTGAATGAAACAATTAAGCTCTCCCCCTATGTATTTGTCATTGGCCCTAGGTGAAACCTATGTGATAGGGCATGACAATATAAAATGGATAAAGATATGACTATGAATGCATAGCCAATGAATCTTATCATGAAGAATGATGTATTCACTTTCAAAAGCACATGATAAGAGAGAAAATGACAGATGTTTACATATATTGCTCCCCCTTTGTAAGTGACTCATACAGTGTATGAATCCAAAGGGTTGTCCAAACACACAGGCACCAAGGGATTTAGAGGTGAATGACTGACAAAAAAACCCTTGGGCTACTAATGCATGATTGTGTAGACACCCCATTTTGACCGGACCCTAAAGTCCCCAAAATTGAATAAGAACTTCAAAAAATCCAATAAAATTCCCAAATTCCGAGTCCCAAAATATTCCAAAATTAATCTCAAAAATTTCTGAGGGACTGGGCCCAAAATGAGAAGAAGGCTCGGGTTTTGGGCATCTTGTTGTGTACATTTGTGGGTACAAATTCCCCAAGAGATTGTTAGTGTTCTCAAGGATACCCCTGCAAAATTTCATGGCAATCGGGTGAAAAATGTAAAGAAAGACAAGAGAAGTTTGTGCAATAATCAACACTGGGTTGTGATAGGGTATGAATTATCAAAACTTGGTTGTGTAGAAATCACCCTCCTTTTTTCATAAAAGGCAAGATATTTTTGTTGGGTAAAATGGTGATTTGCCATCTTTAGAGGGGTGATTTTAGAATTCTGACATTACTTAAGGTGTAAGCATCCCTTGGCAGCCATTGGATCGAATTAGAGGGTTAGGATCAGTTGAAGAGAACAGAATTTTTGCCCCCTTTTCTACCTAAGGCCTCCCCTGGTAGTATAAAAGGAGTAGTCGAAATATACTAGGTGGTGGCTGTCCATGGAGGATTGGGGGGGGAGAAAAAATTTTCATTTCCCTCTATATATCGATCTAGGGTTTCTCGAAGCAAGGGAGGCCTCATTTTTGCAAAAGAAAAAAAATCAAGAAAGAAAACAGAGAGAGGGAGGAGGAAGAGCCGCCGACCATCCATTTTCTCCCACCTCTTCCCATCTTCAACCTTCCAAAACCACCGGCCATCCTCCGCCATTTCCCACCCCAAAACCCATTATCTCAAACCCATCTCCTCCACCCTCATCTCTTAAAACCTGCAAACCCATATCCACCAAACCCACCTTCTTTTCCGGCAACCCACCGGAATCCGAGCCACCACCACTTCCTCTGTCCATCTCCCACTTCATCTTCCTCCCCTCTTTACTACACCAGCCACCTCCATCTCCGATCCCCATCCACCACCTCTGCTATTTTTGCCAAAACCCACTTCAGTTTTCTCCACCAAAACCCATCTCCGGCCAGCCACCTCCACTCCCACCCCGTCTCCGATCCAACCTTCCCACCGACAAGCCACCATCACCATCATCTACATCACCTCCATCCAACCCTCTCTCAGCCACCCTCAAAACCCACCTAATTTTCTCCATTTTTTTCTTCCACCTCCGATCACTCCTCCGGCCAGTCCACCCTCACCACCATTTCCCAGCTACAATTTCCATTTTTTTCAAACCCTCTTTTCCATCTCAATCGTTTTCCCCAAAACCCATTTTTGAAAACCCAAAACTCCACCATGGGTTCCCGCAAACCCCATCGGAATCCAAGCCCCATCACCACCACTATCATCTATTCCATCCAATTTCCCTTCATTAAACCCATTCTCCTATCACCATAGTCATTCCAGCCATCTTCACCCTCCGACCACCCACCGGCCGGAATCCGGCCAAGCCACCCTTACCGCAACCACCTCCACTTCCTTCTTCTTCTTACCACAGCCCCCCATCTTCACCTTTAAACAGAGAGAGAGAGAGAGAGAGAGAGAGAGAGAAGACTCCGGTCATCTTCTCTGGTGGCCATCATCGGAATCCGATTACCCCATCCCCTCTTCTCCAATCACTACCTTCTTCACCCACATCTACCAAACCCATTTCATTTTTATCTCCCATTTAGAAACCCAAGAGCCTATCCCCTGTTTTGTCCCAAACCTTTCTCATTTCCCCATTTTTTTTTTATCACAGACTCAACCCCCAACCTTATTACCATCTCCTCTATCCATCTCCTACACCATCAGAACCCCATTAAAATCCCCATCTTCTCCGGCCCCTCACTCCATTGCCGCCAATCTCCATCCCTTCTAATTTCTTTACCAGAGAAACCCTTGCTTATCATCACCGCGGATCGTCTGAGACCGGCAGGCATTCAAGAACGTCCATCGCCCCCACTCAGCTCAGGTAATATGCTATTCCTTGGATTTTGTTTTCTTTGTGGTAGCTCATCGAGGGTAATGGCGATTTGGATTACCCTTGGTATGGTTGAGGTGGTCTGGTTATTTCCTTTCTCTTAGTGTTTTGAATGAAGGCTTGCTGCATGAATACGAAGTTTATCAGGAGTTTTGTGTTAAATTCATTTAATCTCAAAGCTTCATGTTTATTTGACTAGAGTCCTATGCTTTTGGACTAGAGTTCCTGATTTTGTTGACCCTGAGTTCTTGAAGTCATCGTTTATTCCTTTTTGTTTATTCTCTTAATAACAAAAGAGCTTTTGAAATTGAAAGTTTTGGTAGCATCAAAATCTGGGAATAGATGAACTGTTGATCCAATCGTCTTCCTTTCTGATTGCGAATATGAGCTATCTGTTATCCAAATTGAAGACATAGCTATATCAAGTCAACATTGTTTCGGCATTGCTTATGTTCTTTTTGTTTTATAACTTGAAAGCATAGTCTATGGTAAGTCTGTAAGAAAATTAATTGGACTCCTCAGTTCTCTATCACCCAATTATATTGAAAAGCTTTGATTCTTGATCGAAACTCCTTTGTTTTCTGATATTTCTTCTGGAATAGGCCCCAAAACAATCATATCTGATGAATGCTTAAAATTATTTGATTGTTGCTATAGTACATCGTGTGTTTTTGAGGCTATCTTGCTCTTTTGATATTTCTTTACCTTTCTAGAGGGATGTTGATTTCAGTATGGGTATATACATCAGGTTCTAATTGCGGTTTCTAGGGACTTTGATCGGTGAATTTCAGTTTTGATCTTGACTTTTATTCCATGACCCTACCTGGGAAAAGTATTTAGAGACACAATTTTCACGAACGAGTGAACCCAATAGGGTCCCTCATTCTTTTAAAGCTGAAGGTGATATTCTTGGTATCATTTGAAAGAAGTATAAATGGAAGGTTTTCTGTTCCTTTACATCATTTTTATAAAACAAACCCTTTATTGTATTTTCTCTGAAAATATTATCTGTGTTATTGAGGATCATTGCGTGTACTGTTTTTACTTGCCTTAGGTTATTCATTGGCTTATGGAACCGGATTAACCCTTATATGTTGTCCTTGAATCTTGTTGCAACTCAGATGACTGTTATTCCTTACTTCTTTATTTCCTCCCGCTCCCCTTTGAGTTTGGGCTTCAATTTAGATTCTTTGGGCACTTGTCTGTCATTAGAGGTCCTCATTAGGGTCTCGAGTTCTTCCTGACACTTGAATTACTCTTGATTTCTCGGGAACAGTCTATGACGGAATGCTTCTTGAGCCAACCCCTTCCCTTCCTGCCTTAGAGTTTTCGCAGGTTAAGGGATTTCTTCCTCTTTAGAGTCTGTCATAGAGAGTTTAGGAGTCTGTCCTTTCATATATGAGTCAGTCTTCAGCATAGGAGACAGTCCTTCAGTCTTTTAGGAGTCTGTCCTATCATCATAGGGGTTAGGATTCTGTCCAACCTCTCATCAAGTCATGTGATTTTTATCCGCTCCTGCAAGGCATAGGATGTTGTCCAACCCTTGCGGGATATCTGGAGTCTATCCTACCCTTATGATGGTAAGATTCTATCCTCTTGAGTCAAAAACATTAAAAACATCTGAAAAACTAAAAAATCTCAAAAATCTCGAGTCATTAGGAGTCTGTCCTAAGTCCGAAGATGGCTTGATCCCTAGCTGAGGGATACGTAGGCAGCTCAGGTGTGCAGCTGGCATCCTGAGTTCAGTCATAACTTCATAACTTTCACAGCTTCAAAAACTTCTATAAGCTTCAAAACCTTTCAAATCTTCCCAAAAATACAAAAATTCTTCAAAATAACCTTACCAACCATTTTCAAGAGATCTTCCCATAGAGTTAGGAGTCTGTCCTAGGCGTTTGGGGTGTCTTAGAGTTAGGAGGCCTCGAGTCGTGATCGGTTAGACACTTAGTCGATCCGATGGCTAGACTAGAACGCATTTAGATAGCCCATGATTTTCCTTAGGACACACAGCCTAGTCACACATAGGGTGTAGGGTCCACTTGCATTAGTTAGGGCATATAGGGAGTCCTAAAAATTACCATTCACTTGAACTTAAGTAATAGCAAGAAGCTTTAAAAACTAGTCAGGTCCAGTTGATCGAGTCTAGGATAGCAGTCCTAGAGGGTTAGGCATTGTAGTTTAGCATAGGTCGCCGAACTATGTTGACTTTGATTCTTCCCGAGGCCGGCATACGTAGTGCAGCCAGGATGGATGGCCATCTTGGTCCGAGTCAAGTATCGCATTAGAGTTTAGGGTTTGTCATATTGTATGTTTTGCAGTGTTTTCTTATTTTCCTGTACGGACCTTATACCTTTAGTGGTAGTGTACATATGTTTGCCCATCAGAACTTAGACACCAATTAGGCATGACACTTATAACCTAGCTATTCTTAGGTGCCATGTCTTTCATTTCTTTTGTGTGTGCTTCTTATTCATCTCCGAGACATGCATGATTAGCTAGACGTTATCTCGGGGATATTCGTTCCCATTTCGCATGATTTTCGCCCAAAACTCTTCAAAGTTAATAATAAATGGCATAAGAGACCAGGTGCTTGCACTTGGGCGAATTGGGAGCTCCTAACCCCTTCCCCATTCGTCATCAGGCATGGACCTTTTGTATCTCTGGTTATCTGTTGTGATAGAGTACAACATCGGATCTAAGGCCTACTTCCTTGGATGGCGACTCTTTCTTTGTTTAAGGTACGCCTCGAATCCGAGCTGGTCCCCGAATCGAAAGGTATCTCACTTTACATCACCACTCATGCTGTGAGGGGCACTCTTTCGAGAGTTCCTTGGTGGAGCTCTCTTTCACGTGGATGATCTAGAGACTTTGTGGGGGGCTCGTCCCCCCGCCTCTCTCGGATCGGGGTCCACAGGCTGGCGACTCTGCTGGGGATTTCTTGAAACATTGCCTAACTCTGTAAAAATGCCATTTTAATTAATTTTGAAGAAATTTGGATGTAAACCAAGTTAAATGGGAACTTTATCGTTAGAAATCCAAGGGCACCAAGTAGGTGCGTAAATAAAACAAGGGATTCACACACTGCACATCATGCATTGTCATATTCTTTATTTCTTTCATTATTTTCATTATTGGCCCCAGGGAATAGATGTGACGCGTACCAGATGGGTAATTATGACCTTGAGGGAACCATTGTATCTATTTCCAAGCTATGCGCCGGAGCTGCAGCCGTAGACACTGGGTGTGCTGGTGTTCTACAGCAACCGATGAGCAATGAACATACTCTGTATAATGCTGGGTGTGCTGGCGTTATACATCAAAGGTATGGTCATAAGCATAGTACCCTGCAGAAATGTCTGGGCCCTACTTTTATTTCATTATATTATGTATATATATTAGCTACTCCCTTTAGAACCAAAATTAGGGAACCCTTGCTAGGACATTATATATATGTACTCATATAGGACGAACATGTGCGACTGGCATATGTAAGCTTAGGATAGAAGTCAGCCTACCCATGTAGTGTAGAAGGGTAAGTCACACCGTGATTACCCGCCGCGGTATCTAGTACACTCACAGACACTTTCGAGTCGAGATTTTCTTGGCTCCGCTAGATCAGGTTAGGGCTGGTGCCCCTGGTTAGGGTATGTATGTATATATGTACGTGCATGTATTATATCTATTCTTAGATTAGGACCTGTCTCCTAGATTAGGTTTCTGTATCTATCGCAGTCGTGCATTCCTTCAGACCTGATCGATGACAATTACTCTTGCTCGGTTGTCAGCTAGATCATGATTTACCCTGTGATCTCTTATCATATGGTAATTCCGGTGTCTTGGGTCCATGTTTGTGAGTTTTTATGATCTATTATCATCAGGTGGAGTTTGTTCCTTCTTTCAGTTTTGGGTCCGGCCGATGGTTTTGTTCACCACCTTTCATGGCCATGGTCCAGTCCTTGATTCCTTATTGTCCTGATCAGTCTTTGTGTTAACCTGTTAGACTAGGGTCTGTCTGTCAATAGAATTTTCTGGTCTAACTATCAGCTACATAGTTTCATTCTCCAGTCTTCAAAATGGTTAATCATTTTTCCTGGTCTTTATCCTGATCATGGTCTATGTTTTGTCTTCTGAGTGTACAGCGGTGTTGTTCCTTTGTACATGTATTACTCGCTGAGTCGATGTACAGTTTTGCCATCTTCTTGTACATACCCTATTTGTCAAGTCGGTCGTTCAGATCAGGCCCCCTTTTGCAGTAGGTATTCTAGGTCTGATTCATCATTTTTGCCTTCCTTTGATGCAGTCGATAGTATTTCTTTTACCATTGTTGGGACTATAATCTGTCGTTTTGTCTTCAAATTGTACAAATCTCTTCAGTATATTCAGTTTTGTCGATTGGTTAGATTAGAACCCTCTTTTTCAGTGAGGGATTCCTGGTTTAATCAATCATATGTACATTCTTTCAGAGTCACCTAATTAGTGGTCTATACTCGTCACTCTCATGACCCTGGTCTATTCATGTTGGGTACATAGATCCTTGCCGTATATGTATATTACCCTTCGACTGTGTACCCATTCTTTTGATGTGTCATAGATTCAGGCTGTATATATGTATTACTCATTAGGCTAGATTTTGCTTACTCACCTGCTTTGTCTTAGATATGGTTGATGGCTTGTCCGCTGTCTCTGTGACCATGATCTATCATTATCGATCCTCTTGATCATACAGTTGTCAATGTCCATCATCAGATTTGAGATCCAGTCTATGACCTACTTCTATCATTTTGTGGCCGTGGTCTACCTGTCTGATCTATTGATTGTCCTTGATCATTGATGAACGAAATTCAGTGTCACCAGTTGTATCATTCCCATATGATTGGTCAAGTTTATCCATATTATTTCGTTATTCAAGATTATTTTCACTCTCTTCTGATCTTATCCTATCTGTGATTAGGTTAAATCATGTCGAACAAGATGATGAGGGATTGGATAATTGAGTCAACTAGATCTCTCCCGCGTGAGCGTGCAAAGTGGAGTATGGCCGACAGGTTCATCAGCACGTTTAATCATTTGAGCGCATCCAGTGTGAATTGGCAATTTCTTCAAGCAGCTGCAAGACTTTGGGATCCTATTCTTCATGTTTTTCAATTTGGTCCCTTTGAAATCTGCCCTATATTCGAGGATTGGTGTGCCCTATTAGAACTCCCACCTGAGGGACTCTGGATCTAACATTCGAGTGTAGCGTCTCCTCGTTTCCTTTTCTGTAAGCTTTTTGAGAACAAAACTGTTGATGCTATGCCCTATTGCAAAGACACATACGTGCAATTCGATGACCTCATTGAGCGTTTTTTCTAAAAACGTTGACCCTGCCGATTCCGTTTTCAAAGTTGCCGGCGCAATGCCTTAATCTTTGGTGTCCTTACATGTCACGTTATCCGTGAAGACTCCAGTATTGCTCCTGTGACCTTACTGAGTGTAGTCGATCAAATTAGCGAAGGAAGGAATCCTGTCCCAATCATGCTAGCGGAAACCTTCTCTGGGCTGGATCTTATCGCTCAACGAGAGGTTAAGGATAATTTCCATGGGTGTGTCAAACTGCTTTATTTGTGGCTTTGTGAAAAACTCACGATCCTTCAGCCACGGAGCTCCCTTCAGTACACGCTCAAGGATCACCTTTCGTGGCAACCAATGGCCAATAAACCCCAATCCATTGATGAGTGGCATTATTGGTTGCAGCACGTGGAGAAAGATCAATTTCACTGGGTGAGTCATTCATGCTTACACGTTATCACTAGCACTTACCCGCATCCATTTGTGTATCTTATGGGTTTGGAAAAATCAACATTTTATGCACCCACTCGTTTGCTTTACCAGATCACGGGAAATCCATGTCCTCCCGGATTTGTAACCCCTCCTCCTTACGAAAAGCTTACTCCCGGTCTCATAAAGTCTATTGTAGCTGCTTGGGGAAACAACCAAGTAAATCAAGAAAAATCATCAGCAATCACAAACACATATCTTCTACTATTAAGACTACATGTTTTCATGGGACCAAACAACTCCATATGCAATAATTGTGATGGTCTAGAAGTAGATATGATATGCTTGGGTTTGAAAGAATTTTTATGTTGTTTACTAAGTTGACAACCTCTACATACAAGATCATTTTCAAATTTCAACTTTGGTAAACCTTTTATAATCTCCTTTGAAGCAAGCCTCGACATTAGATCCATATTCACATGGCCTAGCCTTTTGTGCCAAATCCATGAATTGTCTTCCAAAGAGGAAAAACATTTAACGTCTTGGTCATCAAGCTCTTCTAGGACCAATGGATATAGGCTTCCGTCTCTAGCCACTACAAATTTGATTTTACTTTCATTTTCCTTTCTAACTATGCACTTATTGTTTTTAAATAAAACTTCACAATCCACATCGCATAGTTGACTTATGCTAAGTAAATTTAAATGAAGACCTTCTACAAGAAATACATTTCTAATATTATGGCCTTTAAATTTAATGTTACCTTCCCCAATGATTCTCCATTTGCCATTGTCGCCAAATGTGACATGTCCTTTGTCTCCCATGACAATGCTAGAGAATTTGGTGGGGTCTCCCGTCATGTGCCTTGAGCATCCGCTATCTAAGTATCATTTGTTCGTTGTGGATCTTGAGCTCAAGCACCCTTACAAAAAATTTAAGTCTGGCCCTTAGGTACCCAACCAATGCTGGGTCCTCCAATGTTAGTATCAAAAGACTTATCTTTTCTTATCCAAACAAGGTTAGATGATTTTCTCAATCTACATGCATAATTGTAATGTCCCAGTTTTCCACAATAATAACAAGTAGGAGAACAAGTGTTAAAGTTCTTGTAAGGGATTTTGGACTTGACAAACTTAGCTTTGTAAGCAACTTTCTTTTGGGGCTCTTGGTAGGCAAGACCTTGTTTCCCAATAGAAACCTTGCTTGCTAAAATTTCATCAAACTTGTCCTTTCCACATGCATGTCTAAGAACAAGTTTATCATTTTCACTAGTTAGTCTCTTGTTCTCAACATACAATTTTTCAATATCAACATATAATTTTTTATTTTCTTCCTTTAAATGATCAAACCTACACCTTAAGTTTTCATGTTTCCCTTTAAGTAAGGTGTTTTCCATGAAAAGTTTATCATTTAAAGAAGATTTTTCGTCTAGCTCATTCTTCAAGTTTCCAAAATCCTTGGTTATCATTTCATGAGATTTCTTCCATTTTTTATTTTTGGAAACTTCAAGGAGCAATGCTTCCTTAACTTCTTGACATGTGTCAATTAGTTCATTCATGGTAGGTTGGTTATTTTCATTATCACTTTCACTACCACTACTACTATCACTATCATTATTAGGAAGAAGAGAGTCTAGAATTTGACTTACATTGAGTTGAGATGGATCACTTGCCATATAGCATACAAAATTTGATTTCTCATCTCCACTCGAGTTGCTTTATGATATGTTGCTTAAGTTATCCCAATTGGAACTGAAACTCGTTTTCTTCTTCTCATCTTTTTCTTTTCTCCTATCCGAGTCCTTCTTGAGTAATGGGCACTTAGGATGAATGTGTCTCTCTTTGCCACATTCGTAGCATCGGACCGGATCATCATCTTCTCTTCTTCTTCTATCATTGTCTCTCTTTGGGGATTTGCTCCTTCTTGAGGTTCAGTTCTTCTGATTGAATCTCCCAAATCGACTTATCATTTTGGTGATGAGAGCCATTTCTGATGTTACGTTCTCGATACTTAATTCTCGCTCACTATCTTCTTCTTCACTGTGAACTTTGGCTTTAAAAGCCACATCCCTCTTCTTTGATTCTTCCTTCTTTCCTTTCCTTTTGCTTTCCCTCTTCTTCATCTTCTGTAAGCCCAATGGTTCCCACCTTGGCATTCCCATCTTATTTTGATGATTCCAATACACAAGTGATTTAAGATCACTAATGTGTTTGAATGTCTAAGTTGTAGATCATATTGGTGTTAAGACAAGATTGCTTGGATTGAGGCCAAGAAGCTCTCATTGAACCACATTCGGAAGGCCAAAGACATTGAAGATCCAAGACAATTGAAGACTTGAAGAATCTATTGAAAATCGAAGTCTAATAGAATGTATAAGATCCAATCTTAGTATTAGATTTTAAGAGGCATAAATTAAGTTAATCTCACACACCCTAAATGTCTAAGAAATTGTCTTTGTGGTGTTCCAACACTTTGGAACCCTCATAATAATCCCAACTTGGTGTAAAGATGGAAGCCCAAAAACAGAAATTGAAAATCTGCTTGACATAGGCTTCTCGGAACTCCGAGAGAATTCTCGGAGCTCCGAGCTCGGAACTCAGAGAGATTCCTCGGAGCTCCGAGAAATGGTCCAGTAACATTTTCTCAATTCTGTTTGTATTCCCAGAACTCCGAGAGAGAATTTCTCGGAACTCCGAGAAATATTCTCGGAACTCCGAGAACACTATAATGGTAAGAAAAATAGCCGTTGGTAATTTTCCCAGAATTACCACTATGCCCCTCAAACGGTCATATTTGGTTTTTCTATATATATGGACTTTCCAAACTTCCAAATGATAAATCCTAACACTCTTAAACTCTACTTGAATATCCCAAGAGTGAATCAAAGCTTATTTATGCCTCTCATCCTCTAAGATTAGGATTTGGATCATAGGCTCAATTTGTACATCTTATTCAAAGTTGTAAACCCTTGTGAGGGATTTTTTAGTTCTTTCTTTCTTATTCTAAGATTATATTTGGGCGAGTGCGAAGGGACGCGGAGCCATCCCTAGAGGGCTAGTGCGAAGGGGACGCGGAGCCATCCCAAGAGCGAGGGCGAGGAGACGCGGAGCTTTCTTCGGTTCATGGCAAGTCTTGCGAGGCGGAGCCGAACCAAATTATAATTGGGTTGATTCCTCGCCATTAAAGGAATCCTTAGTGAAGCCATCAACGGGTTTGGTTGGTGGAGTGGAGTACGCCTCTCGTTTTGAGGACCGAACCACTTTAAATCTCGGGTGCACTCTCTCTTATCTTTTTGCTCTAAATTTGCATTGCACCTAGGATTTAACTTGTGTGCTTAATATTCATTCCTTGATCCCTTAATCTACAAAATTAAGTTAGAGGTTTTCAAAAGATTAAAACTTGTTAGGAGCCTAAATTTTTGTCTCCTCATTTGTTGCCATATCGGGACCACCCTTGGATTTTCATCTTCATCTCATGGGTGATTAGGTTCCCCATGAGGTCATCAAGTCTTAGGGTGTCTAAGTCTTTAGATTGCTCTATTGCCGTGACCATTGGATCCCATGAATCCGGGAAGCATCTCAGGAGTCTTTGGACCAATTCATAATTTATATAGGTCTTTCCTAAGGCATTCAACTCATTTACAATATTAGTAAACCTTGTGAACATTTTGGAGATAAACACTCCTTCATGCATCTTAAAGCCCTCAAAATCACTAATAAGCATATTAACCTTAGATTTCTTCACTTGAGTCGTCCCTTCATTGATTGTCTCAAGTGTGGTCCAAATTTCCCTAGCCATCTTACAAGTTGAGACTCTATTAAATTCCTAGAGAGAGAGAGCACAAAATAGTAATGTCACTCCATTGGCATCCAACGTAAACTTTTTCTTGTCGGCGGCACTCCATTCCTTCATTTTTCTTGTTGGCCACTCCATTCCTTCCTATCCGTTGTGGGTTCAATGTACCCATCTTGGACTAGCTCCCAATTTCAAAGTCTACGGATTTTAGATAAAAAGCCATTCTAATTTTCCAATATCCGTAGTTTAGTCCATTGAAATATGGAGGTCTATTTGAAGAAAGACCCTCAATGTACCAGGAGGGAGCTACCGGAAGAGGATTGGATGAGAATGGGTTATCGGTTGCCATGGAGCTTTCTCTTGTAGATTTTTTTATCAAAAAACTATATAAGAGCCTTTAGCTTTGATACCAAGTGAAATCCCAAAGAGCAACACACAAGAGGAGGTGAATTGGGTGTTTTAAAAATTTTCTACTTACAAAGCTAGGGCTTGTAAAATTAACCTAGTTAGTTCTAACCCTTGTTCAAGATTATATTCAAATAGAAAAAGGAAAGAGATTACCAATCAGACCACAAGAGAGAGCAGACGGAGCAAGGAGACTATACGATGATTTTATAGTGGTTCGGTCACAACTTGACCTACTCCACTACCCAAGTACGTGGTCTTTCCTTGGGATTTTCTCCACTACAATAAGACTCCTCAACGCCGCCTCGTAAAGCGTTACAAGTATACTCCACCTCCACAAGGGGACACACCCTTGTATTACAATCCGCCTCCGAGGACATTCTTCTTCATTACACCACATACAAGAAACTCCTCTTTGCAACTCCAAATACAAGAAAGGAAAGAAAATAAGGAATCAAAAGCTCTCAAGCCTCTTTAAGGGATATACAACTCTCAAGCTCACAATATTCTCCCAATGATTGAAACTAGATGCTTAGGGAGATCCTCTTGGCAAGAAATGAATGCAAGTTTAAATGCACAAGTGTGGATCCCGCCCAGGAGGGGGCGGTCCCACGAGGGTGTGTGTTTTTATGATGATGGCGCCTTTGTCCATTGGATTTGAATATGGTTGCTTTTTCCATAAATTTAGGACGAAAATCCTAACTTCAAGAAAGAAACAACTGACCAGAGTCGCCACCTAGAATAGGGATCTAGGACCAATGATTAACTCTGTATGTTTGGTCTACGATTTAAATTCTGGGTAAGTTACCTGGTTACGAGATCGGAAGGTGTTCCGCACGAAGTGTACAGCACCGACCTTGCCTAACTTTTTAAAAGCTTTAATTATTTAGGTTTAACAAAGGGGGTGAATGCGAGTTTTAGTTGAGAAATCTAAATATTACTAATGATTTGGCCGTTCATAGTTTAGACTCATGCGGGCGAGGAGTCTCAGTCCTAAATGCCTAGCTAAGATGCCTAATGCCTAGCATGGGTCCTATGTAGTTGACTGAGCCTGAGAATTGGATGTTGATTGGATGTTTGGAAGCTTGTGAAGGCTAGGTTCTACATGCCTAGAATGCATGTTCTATATGATCCTAGAACTAATGCAAGGAATCCTAAGGGCCTAAGCTAAGGCTTGGGTTTGAGGTATACGATTGGCCATCCTTAGATAAGACATCCTAGAATTTAGGTGCTAGGATAAGGCATTCTGAGGAAAGGTATTCTAGAATTCGGTATCCTAAGTTTGGATCCTAGGACTGGGTATTCTAGATTCGGGGTTTTGGGATTAGGTACTCTAAGATTGGACATCCTAGGATAAGGTGTCATGGGATTGGGAGTAGGTTTTCCTAAGGTCTGGAATTGGTCTTAATGAGTGTTTAACTCGGATGGACTCTTGGGTTCTCTGGTTATGACACTGGTCACTCTCAGGGCACTCTAATGTTCTCTGGTTCACTCCGGGGGATTATTTAGTGTATTTCAGAAGCATTCTGGAGTACTCTGTGTCATTCCAGAGGAACTCTGGGTTGACACTATGAACTTCAGGTGAACTCTGGTTGTCTTTAACTCTTAAAATGGGTCTTTTAGGCTAATTACTTGAGTTCAAAGTTGAGTGGACCTTTAAGTTTTGGGGAAATGGTTAGCCTAAGTAGTTGTGGGGTTGAGCTTGAGTTGGGTCGTTTGATTCGGGTTTGGGTTTGGTTCAACTCGGATTGGGTTAGGTTCAACTCGGGTTGGGTTTGGGTTCAACTCGGGTTGAGTTGGATCGGGTTGACTCGGGTTGCGGTACAGGTTTGAGTTGGACTCAGGTTACGATGCGAGTCCGAGTTGGACTCAGGTTAGGCTCGGGTTGGGTTAAGTAGAGTTAGGTCCGATTTGGACCTAGTTGAGCTCTAATTACGGTTTGGGTACGGGTTGCGGGTCGAGACCGAATGGACCAGGGGTTTGGGTCGAGGCCAAATTGGCCGTGGGTTTAGGTGCGGCTTGGGGGTTCGCTCAGATTGTGGTCTGTGTAGGACTCGGTTGAGGCTTGGTGAGGTGAGGAGAATTTGGGTTAGGCCAAGTAGGCTTTTGATGCTACGGGCAAGGATTAGAAGGCTAGGTGTTTGGGTCCAGGTTTGGGTTGGGCTGAGAAGTGGGTTAGACCGGGGCTTGGTGCGGGTTCGGGTGATTGGTTACGGGTTCGGATTGGGCTGAGAAGCGGGTTAGACCGGGGCTTGGTTCGGGTGGTTGGTTACGGGTTCAGATTGTTGGTCCAAGTCGGACCGGGTTCTGGTTAAGTCTGCATTGGATCGGGTTTATCAGGTTGGATAGGGGCTAAACCGGTTTGGGTCGGGTTGAACCGGATTAGTTGCGGTTTGGTTCCGGGTTGGGTTTGCACAGGTTCGACCTGAGTTGCCTCGGGTTTGGACTAATTTTAGATAGGCTACACATGTGCACAACACGCGTGGATCGGGGCTTTGAACCTTGGGTCGGAACCCATATTAGCTTTGGTGTCAGGTTGAAGTGGAACCCATGTGGATTTAAAACATGGGCCCAAATTATGCATACAGTGTAACACATTCACTTATATTGGATATGTGGCATGCATGTGAACAGCACACATAATCGGATCAATACTTTGTGAATTGGTTGCACCGTATTATCAACAGGTTTAGGCGCAATAGGTTTGTGGTTCGGATGCGGGTTAGGAGTTGGGTTGGGTTGGGTTAGGTTGTGTGGTCGGGTTGGGATGAACCGGGTTGTGGTTTGGATTGGACTCGGGTTAGAACCGGATTGGTTTGGGGTTAGACCGGGATAGGTTGGTTTGGGGCACCGCTTGGGTTGAGTTGGGCTGATTTGGGTTGGACTCGGGTTAGAACCGGATTGGTTTAGGGTTAGACCGGGATAGGTTGGTTTGGGGCACAACTTGGGTTGAGTTGGGCTGATTTGGGTTGGACCCAAGTTGGGGTCCGGGCTGACTCAGGTTGGGGTAGGTTAGGTCCGAGTTGGACCGGGTGGATTTAATCGGGGTTGAGTCAGGTTGGATTGGGCAGGTCCATGGTCGAGGTTCTGATTCCGGTTGGGGGCCAACTCGGGTTGAGTTGGGTCGGATGGGTAAGGTGGGTTTAGGCAGGTTGGGTCCAGATTGTGGGGTTCGGTTGTTGGGTCGAGTCTGGTTGGGTTCGGTTGGGTCAAGTTTGGTTGAGTATGTTTGGGTTCGTGGTGGGTTTAGGTTTTGGGTTCGAGTTGCGGGTTGGGGTGCGGGTAGGGGCAGGGGTTGGGGTACGAGTTAAGGCGCAGGTTAGGATAATTTGGTTGGATTAGAATGCTGCCGAAACTGGGTGCGGCCATGGCTAAATTGGGTATAAATATGGGCGCGTGCACTGGGCATACTTGGCTGTTTTGGAGGTGTTTTGGGTGAAATTTAGAGGGCTGTTTTGGACATGCTTTGGATAAAGTATAGGGTGCTGTTTTGAATAATGAACGAAGGGTCAGATTGAGTGGTTTAACTGTTGTGAAAGGAGCATGGATTGGGTCAGGTTGGACTGGTTGAATTGGGTTGGGTCCGGGTTGGACCGAGTGGGACAGGTTGAACCGGGTTAACTTGGGTTGGCTTGGGCTGACTCGGGTTGAACCCGGTTGGATCCGGGTTGGGGCTGGGTTGGACCGGGAGGGTCCGGGATTTACTCGGGTTAGGTCCGGGTTGGGCCGGGTCAAGTGCGGTTGCATACATACACACAGTGCATAGCATATGGGTTGAACAACATGTACACAGTACATGGCATATGCATGGCACATGTGATGAAAGGGATGCACATGGCGCATAGGGTCAAGAAATGTTCCAGTGTGACCAATACACAAAAAAATAGACTCGGTTGTTCGCTCATATGCACAGTGCACTAAAAAAATGAGTTTGATTTTTCACCGACATGCACAGTAGGCATACTTTGGAAAATGGATTGATTATTCCCCTTTTTTGCACAGCACACATATTTTTGAAAATAGGTTTGATTATCCTCCTTTGTTGTACAGCATATATGCTTTTGGGATAACAATGGAATCGTTTATTCTCTCACATGCACTTTGGAAAAATGGGCTTGGTTACTCACAATTTATATCTTTGAGTTCGATCTATAAGGCTTTGGTTTCTTGTACGTCACACAACGCAACGGATGGGACCAATCTTCATGGATTTTACCTTTTGGACTCTAAATTGGGGTCTTTGGTTTGGGGGAATTCATGGCCGAATGGGTTACAAAAAATAAAAATAAAAAATAAAGATGAAAGAAGATGAGGCATATGCATGCATGTTATGAATTTTAAGAGTAAAACCAGAAAGGAAAAAAGGCATGAATATTAATCCTACATGCTTCCAAAAGAGAAGAACAAAGGTTTGCATGAACTAAGCTAATATGATCATGGAACTTAACCTACCATGGATCTAGAATTTAAACAAAGTCCTACCTCTTTCCGGAGTTTGAAGTCGATCCTCCCTTCTTCGCTTTTCTTGAATTTCCTCTCTTGAAAGTCGGTGGAGAACACGGATAGGCTTGAGAAAGATGAATTGAGGAAGGTTTTTGGGTAGAGATATGGACAAATTTCTTGAGCAGGGAAAGGGAAATGGGCGAATTTTCTATATAGGCTCTCTTGGAGTATTCTTGATTTTTTTTCCGTCCCCTAGGATGGAGGGATGAAAGGATATTTATAGGTGAAGGTTACCTTGAGTTGCCATGTTGGAGCCCAAGAGAAGCAATGGTTGAGATTAAAAGATTGCAATTTAGAAAGCAAGGCAATGGTGGATGAGACAAGGAGCTAGAATGTTCTTTTCTCAATTTGGAAAACATCCATATTGGACATGACCTTGTGTAGAATGGCAAGTATTTATGCGGCAAGGATTAAACACAAAGATTTTAGAAACAATTCAAGGTCCAAGATGGTGCCACTTGTCCTTCAAATCTTTGTGAATTGGAAACAAATTTGGAGGACAAAGAAAATGTCCAAATTGGTTGCTTTTGTAGAGAATGGCAATGGTTTGGATGGTTGAGATCAATTGCAATCTTTAGAGGATCGAAAGAATGGACGAGATGATGCCTCCAAATCTCATGGAATCTTTTGCAAAGATATGAGATGAGATTATTAAAAAAACAACGTTACCCCAAGCCTTGCCACACGTTTTCCCATGTGTGGTGGAGAGAGAGAGAGAGAGGGAAAGCACACTCGCGAAAACAGAAAAATATCATTTTTCTGAGATTTTGGCGTCCGATTTCGATAATTTTTTCGCCTTTGGAATCCTTGATTTCTCCTCTTTCATTTAAGCCTAATATTGCCATAGAAATACTGATTTCAAATTTTTTAACCAATGAGGGCCCTCGATCTCCATCGATGGATCGCTTTTCCAAAAATTGGGCAAATCGGTGATCCAAACGAACCAACCGACTCGATCAATCTTGGATCAACGATTAAAACTATTAAACCAAGATATCAAAGCCAATTAAGATATTAAAAAGTTTTGTTATCGATGATTTAATGGGATAATTTCAACGGATCTCATTCATCATGTCTTGATCCGTGACTTTTCACTAGGTTTTTGCTTAGTTAAGTAACCCAATGTTTAATCCGGATTTGAGATTAACCTTGATTGATATTATTTTGACTAAATGATCACAAATCCTTGGTAAAGAAAGACACCCAGGTCAAGATCTGCCCTCGATCTGAAGATTTACGGAAATCGGGTCTCGGAATGGAATCACGGCCCGGGTTGTGAAGTAACCCAAGCTTATTTTATCCCGATTGATGATCCGTAAAGTCAGATCGAGATATTGATACCCTAAAATATATAAATCCATGATAGAGGGACTCTTACATGGATTTAACACTCTAAAGTCACCAATCAGGGCATTTTTCTAATTTTTCGGATCTAATCATCTGACCAGGTACATCTCTTTATCATTGTGAGGATGCATATTTTACCAGTGAAATTCCACGGATCAATATATTAGGTCATTATTGGTTAAAGTGTAGCAAAATGAGGGTGTCTACAACAAGAGGTTTGAAGAAGGATCTTTTGATTTCAAAGATTGAAACTCTACGATTTGAAAAATAAATGCTCAAAAGGTGTAAAATGAAGTAGTTGATGGTGTTTAAATAATCCTAGTTCATTTGGGACCCTTCAAGGGCAAAACCGTAATAAAACTGGGTAGGTGCACTTACCCACTACAGGCTCCAACGGTTCTTTCGTCTAACCGGTGCGGTCGACCGGGTCATGGCGGTTGCCCGCCCTTATCGGGTGCCCTTTTTATTTTCAAAATTCAAACCGTTGCGGTCGACCGGGGCATCCACGGTCGCCCGTCGAGGCTAATCTGTTTGAAAAAATTATTTTGCCTTTGAAACATTCTGCGGTCGACCGGGGGGTTGTGGTCGTCCGCCGAGACCAACCTAGATGTTTTCTGGATTTTCAAAAAACCGATCCGGGGCGTTGCGGTCGTCCATCAATTTGGGTTTGTTGATCAACAAAATAAGAGAGGGATGTACCATTGGGCTTACAGTATGAGATCTCTCAGATGAAACTAAAAATCACAAAGGGAAGGTTAATCCATGAAGTAGGAGGTGTAATGCCTATGCCCACCTATCCGGGAGAGCCTCAATGGCCATTTCGTCAAGGAAGGGGAAGACTTCCCCTACTATGGTTTTCCAGAATGGTCATACAATCCAATCACAGGGGAGAATATTTCGGGGTTACATATTTTCTTTACTTCAGGATGGCCTGGCGAAGAAGATGATCTGTGGTGGAAGAAACAGCATAAACGCGGAGAAAAGGCAAAGCTTGACTGAACAACACACAATCTGATGCGAGTCGTCCAACCCTATCATTAGTCCCCACTGACAAAATTTTGATGTCTCTTATGACTTTGTCATTCGTGTGTTGTGCACCCTCTACCAAAGAGGGCCATCTGTAGATATCCAAATTTGTCATGGTGGTACTAATGATATGTTGTCGCGATGATGAATCCTGTGACGATTCCAAGGCCCCTCTAATTTTTCTCATGATCTCTCTGGTTTGCAAAATAGAAAAGATAATCCAAAAATAAATTTGTCTCAAAGTTAAAACCAAAAGCCCATTTTTACACGGCACCCGCCTTCTACTGCACAACCAGAAAGCCCGCTTTTACACAGCATTTAACCAAAGGTTCGCTTTGAGTCAAAAATGTATATTATTTCACAATAATTACCCCCACCGATTCAAAGCACGAATCTAGGTTGTATACACCCCCATTTTGCTACGCTTTGAAAAGCAAGAGATTCAGAAGTTTCATTGAGTCTTGAGTTGGTCTTCCGCATTATATTAGGTATTCTTCCATTTTTAAGGAGTTTTGAAGTTGATTCGCAATCCAAAAACTCTCTGGGGGCTCCATTGGACTCCGGAAGATGAAAATTCAAGTTTTCGATCAAGTAGGAAAACCTGCTATTTTTGGAATTTCTCAGGATTTTCCCTATTTTTCATCAGTTTTTGCACTACAGGGGCATTTTGGTCATTTCCAGTGTGTCCCATTTGACCCCCCAAGTTGTGTCTGAGAAATCTTGAGTGATTCCATGAATCTTTTTAAAAAAATTCTAAATTTAGAACTTCTCAAGGTTTCACTTGATTTGGAAATTTTGTGAGACGAGGGCATTTTGGGCATTTTTTAGGGATTCCAAGTGATCCTGTTTGATATCACCCACTAAAAGGAGGCAATTTAAAAACTTTCTATTTTCGAAGTTTGACCTTGAAGATTTTCCATTTTTAACTTTCTCCTTCAAGGGCAATTCAGTTTGAGGGCATTTTGGTCACTTTTTGATATGTGTTGATCAAACGAGGTCATTTGGGTAAAAATGATTTTTCCAAGGGGTGAATGAGGTTAGGCCATGTGTGTAGGACCCACCATATGCATCACATGGTGTGGGCCCACCATTATAAATTTCAAATTATTCTTTGAAATGGGTTGGATTTCATAAAATATGACAAAGAGAAAAGGGCTAATATGGTCAGGTTACTAAAACGGCCATAACTTTTTAACCACTTGTCCGATAAATTCGTTGTTGTACTTATTGGAAATGTCTCGAGAAGCGCTATAACTTTCTAGTTTATAACTTCTCGTAAATCTTCCACGAAATAAGAGCTTTAAAATCAGGAAGTGCCATTTGGATGAGAATTACAGCCCACTAAAATTATCATAACTCTTCAACCGATTGGCCAAATTCAAAGTCTAAATATGCCTTGGAAACATCTTTCAAATGGCTACAATTTTGTAGTTTATTACTTTTCCTAATTCTGCCTCTAAATAGGTCAAAAATGAGCTCCAACGTTGGGCAATCCTTTTTGGACGGGAATATTTCATAAAATGATGTGTTTCCCATATGTGAAAGCTTCTAGAATAATCTTAAAAGATCTCTTTTGGTATAATTAGAATGAAATTCTTGCTTAGCAAGGAATCCTAATTAGAAAACAACTCTATTTTGCCATTTAAAAAAAAACAACTCTATTTTAGAAAGTAAAAGAAAGAAAGAAAGAGAAAAATATTGAAAACTTACTAAATATGGAGTCCTCACAAAGGAAACTTCCTATTCAATTCAAACTCTTAATTTTCTATATAAATACACACATACACACACAACCCTAGGGGAGACATCCAAAAACGTCCAACTTGGGCTCCCAACATTATAAAACGTCCAACTTTTCTTGGGTGCTCCATATTTTCTCACCTCCAAAAATTCAATCATATTTCTTCTTCTCCTCTTTTATATTGATCATATTGGAGATTATTGGATCGATCTTCGGAATTTTCTAGCGTTTATAAGGGTGTGTCAAAGCGTATATCCCGGATACACACACCCTAGAGACAAGGAAAGCGATCAACAGTAGTTGTTCTTCCTTAAAATCTTAGATCTAGAAAAGCATGTTAAGGTTGATTTTAGGGTTTAATTTTCGTATATGATGTATATGAATGAATTTTTAATTGAAATTTTAGTATGATGAAGCATGAATCATAATTTTTTAAATTCCATATTTTTGCAGGAAAATCAATGTTTCTTCATTAAAAATCAATTTTCTTTTGTTTTTCTTTCGAGATGGGTTTAAACTTGATTTCCATAGCAAGTGATTCAAATCATGAAGTTTTTCATAAAATAATATTTTCTAAGATTAAAATATATTCAAAAACCTCTTGAAAACCTAATTTTCGGCCGTGTTTGACTCGTTTTAATTTTGGTTTTATTTTTTGAACGGTAACCTAGAAAAGTGTTATTTTTCGACGAATAAAATCAAATACCTATCAAATCAAGTCAAAATTGTATGAAATTTTGTTTCCAGTCGTGCTTTAATATTTCCAGATTACCCAAGAAATTTTGAAATTTTTTGAATTTATTTGACCCTATTTTAAATTATTTTAAAATTGATTAGATTTTAATAAATATCAAACAGATTCGAAAATTTGCGAAACATTTCAGATCATGAGATTAAACATATTTAAAATTTTGAAAAATCTTTTTTCAGATCATGAAATTAAACATATTTAAAATTTTATGTGAAATAAAATTTTGAAAAATCTCTTTTCTTCATTGTTTTATATTCAAAGCTTTGTTTTGCGTGCAGTAATTGTTTTTCACAATAAATTATTATTTTTAAAAAAATTTCTCTTCAAACCAGTAATATATATTACTTGTATGTTATAGAAAAAAATTTACGAATTTTTATGAAGTTTTGATAGGGATTTTGAATTTTTTTTTATGATAAAACAGCTTAGAATTTCATGGAAACTATTGATCTTTTCAATAAAAATTGAGTTTCTAGAGAAATATTAATTTTCTAGTTCTAAAATTTTGAGGAAGAATATTATGATTCATATGTAGTCTACCTTTATTTTCTCATGATTTTAGGATTACAGTAAACATGCTTTATGATTTATTCTTTCAGAATATCCAGTTATTGATAGGTATGGAATAGGTAACAAATCGTAATAAAATATGATGAAAGTTTTACAGTATGCTTACATTATGATTATAATGTTACTGTAAAAGTTTGGATTTATTTTGAATCCGTTTGCTATGTGTTGCTTTGTAAAGTCACCAATCTGACATAATTTTGGAAAAATCATTAAAAATCGAATTTAATTCTTAAAATCATGAGAAATTTCAGAGAATTGTAATTTTCTAGAGTACATCATATCCTTGAGTTTATGGAACAGAAACTTTAAATAACTATAGGAGGCTTTGTAAAATCACTAATTTGGTCTAAACTTTGATAAAATCACTTAAAAATTCAATTTAATTCAAAGCGTCACGAAAATTTTCAGAATACTCTAATTTTACAGTATGTATTCAATATTTAAGACACTTAAACAAAAACCCTAAAAATATAATACTTCATTTGTAAACTTGCTATTCTAGGTTAGTTTGAATGCAAGGGTTGAAATCATTATTGTTTACTTTTTGCGATCAGCCCTGGATAGTTTAACATCTAAATTATATATGTTGTTGGCTCTGAGGTCGTTGTCCACGAAAATTCTGAGAATATGTCAGGCAACAATATATTATTAACTTATATGCCCAATTGTTTAAGGGTGGAGAGCACAATTCTCTTCCATGAATGCAACCCAAGCATGAGACTGGTCAACCCATAGAGCCTTAGGTTTTAGATGCTAGAAACCCTTAAAAGATAGATAAATCATTAACCTAATAATTTGGGTTGGGTAAACCCATGATCAAGTTCATCTTAGAATCGTTGGATTACGGTCCCACTTCATAGGAACCCCTAGAGCTGCTTTAGGAACACTTACGTCACACTGTGTTCTAGGTTTTAGGGTGTCCTAGAGTTAGGAGTCCAACCTCATCACGGCCGGTCGCTATTATTAGCCACTGACTCTTAGATTAGGTTTTACTAGTTGATCCATTTTTCCTATAGGACAAACCTAGTTAACATAGGATGTAGGGCTCACCTGCATTACTTTAGGAAATATTTTGCACTTAGATATGACCATATAGCATCTTCGATGGAGTCCTGGGATAGTAAAATCTACCCAACTTGAATTAAATAATTCCTCATAAATTGTTGAAACAGTTCGTCAAGTCTAGATCGGTGTCCTAGATCTCTTAGGCATGTAGCTTAGTTTAGGTCACCGAACTACGTCGACTCTGATCTCAGTGAGACTTGGGTATGTAGGCAGCTTGGATGCTGGGATGGCATTCGATGCACGAGTCGGCTCTACACACTTCAGTAGGGTTTTATTTTGTTTATTTCTTTCTCACTTTTCAAACCCTAAATCAAATTTATCAAATCACTAAGGATTTTTCCCAAAATTAGATTATATGAGAACTTTCACATAGATCGAATCAAACCAATTTAAGAGAATCAAAAGACCCATCTAGGAATCACATCGAGATTAGATTTTAGGGTGCATATCACATAGATCACCTCAAAATAGTTTAAATGAGCATTTTAAAAGAAATTCAAGAGAGTTAACCTTTGGAATTGAAGACCGAATTATCGGGCAAGAATGGTGCATGTGATGGTAATTCCCCATACCTTCCATTCTCGTAATCAGGTAACGAATCTAGACTTCTGGGACCGTAGATCATTGCAGTGTCACTTATGGGTCCTAGGTCTCTTACCTAGGTAGCGACTCTGATTATTCTCTTTTGTGTGAAATTCGGATTGCTTTAGTGATCCTAAGTTCACAGAAAAGATGACTTATATTAATAATAAAAAGGCACACACCATTCACGTGAGTACGAGAGACCAAGAGGGAGGCGGTTCGCACCCCCATCGCGGGACCGGGTCCCACATAGGTTCATTGGATTCTCCTTGTTGCAAGGAGACCAACAGATCAGACCGTGCACAATTCGGAGGCCAAACGAAGGAATTATGATCCGACAAAGTTCTGAAAACTCCCGAAAACCAGCTTTTCAGACAAAAATACCCCTCCCGACCTGACAAATATGTCAAGGGCAAAATGATAAATTCTATAAATAAGGGGTAGAAGTAAAAACCAGATCAAATTAAGTAGAAACCAGATCAGAAGTACAAAATCAGACTAAAAACCCTCTGTATCTTTCTAGTTTTTTTATTTTTTCTAAAAAATATCTTCTGATATACTTTAGTTTCTTTTGCATCCAAAGAGAAAGAGTAGAGAGATAAACACTTGAGGGTTTTGGCATCTCTGAGCATCGACATTCTGCCGAATTTTCGAGGATTCGGAGCAATCCCATCTTACGAGCATCGTTACTCTGCCAAAGTTCCGAGGAATCAGAGTGACACCATCTTGTAAGCACCGTTACTCCGCCAAATTTTCGGAAGCTACACCCACTTCTTAGGTATATTTACATTAAATTTATAGCTTTCTATATTTCAATTATAAAATTCGGTAGTATGTATATATAGGGTTTAGGGATCCTCTTGCCCTAAACCCTATAGTGTAAATCCTTAGCTTTTTTTCTTTATAAATAGGGTTACATTTCCTCTCCTTATCCCACCACTCTGTCTCTGATCCTACCATATACAAAAGATATAGAGGCAAGAGCCTAATGCTCCGACGGTGTAGGACAAACGGAGGGAACCAAAATCTAGTTTTTGTTTCAATTGTAGTATATCCTGATTAAGGCAGTCGCTACATGATTCGGGAGTAATCCCTTGAGGACCCAAATCATGCAGCAAACACCCCTATTTCGGATAATATTAATCGATTATTCCGCATTACCTCATTTTTTCCTTTTAAACTAAAAAATAGGGACAAGCTTAATCATAATAAAGGCCAAAAGGTTAAGATTTTGCTAAATTTCTTTAAAACTGCCAATCAAGTAAAAAGACCGGGTTTACCTGGGCATGAGGGGTGCATAACACCTTCCTCGATTGTAACCATATCCCTTACTCAGATCTTCGTAAAGACCATGCCTAAAGACAAAGTAAATTATGGGTTCTAAGCTCTAACCTAAATGGCGACTCTAAGATTCTCTTGTATGCAAAATTCGGATTCCAATCTCAAGTTCACAGCAAATGCAGACATTCACAAACACCCCCTTTGACACAACACAACCTGCACAAGGTGGCGCGGGGGCCTGGCAGGCCGGGAACGGGCTCCCACAACTATGCTTTGGCTGACCGTGGATTTACAAATTTTCAGATTTTGGTCCCCATGGTGCGAATGGGGGAGTAGAGGCATAACTCTTGAAGTCTTTTATTAGTTTCATTTCAATTCTAGAAACAGTGAGTAATGTTTAAACAATTGTAGTAGACCACAATTAATTGTTTATTTTGGGTAGCAAGAGAGAGAGCTAGAGGTTTTATTAATTTGATTCATGTTTGACCTTTATTATTTCATAGAAGGTTCTTGCTATATTTGTGCTGCCCATTATACTTGTAGGGATTTCTTTGCCGCTATCACGTCCTTGGCTGTGTATATGATTTGGGGCGTGATTAGTAGACCTGGCAAACGCGAGCCGTGCCCGGGGTCGACCCAACCCACCCGCAAATTTGCGGGCACTGGTCAGGGTTTTAGTGACCCGCCAAAACCGATCCGCGGGTGACCCAACCCGCAAAAACAGGGGTCGGGTCGGGTCAACCTGCGGGCACCCGCGATTTTTTGGATTTTTTTTTTATACTTTTTATTTTAAAATAGAAAGTGAGATCAAGGGCTAAGAGCAACTCACTTTTTGAGCTGGAATAGTGCACTTGTGTTTGGAAATCAGCCCTTCTAATAGCATCTCACTTTTTGAGGACTCCCAACTTCCAGCAACTCATGAACATTACTAATTTACTATGCATGAATACACTCCCTATTTTTCAAAATGGATGATTGGAAGGTACAACCCATACCATAGGATTATCCAAACCGTGCATTGAATGGGCCATAATGTAAATAGGTTGTGCCCCAAAAATCATTAGCATAGGATGATTCTAACCCTCCGATCTAAAGAGGGACTGACAATATGGAAACTTCTATAGATTGAACGGTTGAGATCGTCCTATGACAATGATTTTTGGGGCACGATCTATTTACGTTGTGGCCCATCAAATGGACGGTTTGGATCATCCTATGGTGTAGGTTGTATGGTCCATTTTGAAAATTAGGGGGTGAATTCATACATAGAAGGGGGTGAATTTATCACCGCCCAATAAAAACTTTGTTTTGGAAAAACATGCGGGTAACCCACGGGTCGACCCGACCCACCCGCACTGGGTTCGGGTCACCTGGTTGCTGACCCGTAGGAATGCGGGTCATTTTGACCCGCAACCCGCGTGACCTGCACCTGCATGACCCGCGGGTCGATCCGACCCGACCCGACCCGCCCGTTTGCCAGGTCTAGTGATTAGTGACTTCAATTGCTACACACATTTTATGATGGGGCTCCATGCATTGATAAGGGGGCAAGTTGAACTTTTAGCTGTTTCCCTTATTTTTAAGGGAAGTGACTTTGTAGTCCCGGGGGCGGGGGTGGTTCCCATGGAGAAAATCGCACCCCCTTCGGTAAGCATGCGCCCCACTTATAGCGTGTTTGACGTGAACAGTGCGCAACTTGAACGCCTTTTGGGGTCAAATTGCGCATGCGTACTGCCTGGGTGCGAATTTATCATTGCCCTAAAAATAACATTTCCCTATTTTAAACAAACGGGGAGATTTTCGTAATTTAGCTGCGTGTATAGATAGATACTTTTTTTCCATTTCATGAGCTTTCGAGCTGCTGAAACAGAGGCCATGGCGTTTCTTCTTCACTCATCAGCTCCGACATTCCACAAACCACTTAATAACTCACATTTCTTCTCTCTCAAAACCCCTCCGACTTCGAACTCACCCAATTTCGGCAAGTGGGTCTCCGATTTTCGTTCCAAATCACTTCGTTTTGCGCTTTCAGGCGCTCTCGCCCTTGGATTATCTCTTACCGGTAAATCTTTTCACCCTTTGATTATAAATAGCCGTTTTAGTATCGTTTTGGTGAGGATTTTTTGATATCTTTTTAGTATGCATAGATTGATCTTGCTCAATTTTGTGTTCAATCCATTTTTTCTTGTTGCTTTTTATTATCCATTTGAATCTACATTTCTTTCTTGTAAGAGCTCAAATGGCATTTGGATTTCCTTTTAATTAAATTTTTTGTGTTCAAACAAGAGTGATCTGAAAATTTCTGGTTGTAAAATAAATTGGTAGTGTTTTTTGAAAGGGAAAGGCCTGGAACCGTGATCCATGGCTATGAAGGACATTGTCGGTCACTGTTCAACAATCAAATCCAAGCAGGAAAATAAAAAAATGAAAAGCAAAAAACTCTATAATAGTGAGAACTTGTCTCTTATCTGTAGCTGCAACCAATGATCTCCTTCTCTTGCCATTGTATCTGTGATGGTGTTTGCACTTCTTGGTATCAATTATTTGAAGTACAATAGTTGCCTACTTCCAAGGCCTGGACTAAGTTTCTTAGACCACACAATCACATTAGAAGAATGGCCTTCCACCACGAAATTGCCGGAAAATTTCTCCTTGAAAATCAACTCCACAATGTAGACTATAGAGTAGATTTTCATCCTAACTTCTTCTTGATGCATCTCATTGGCATCTTGAGTAGCTCCTCCATGTCCATTGTTATTAGTTATTACAATCTTCCATTTTGTCTTCAGCCCTCCTTGGTAGGTTTTGTGCTTCCGCAACACCAAAACTATCAGGTTCTCCATGCAAGATGTTACATTATCACATTAAGCCTACCCACTTGTTGAACTAGCTCCAGTAAAAGCTTATCTCGTTTGCACTGGGTTATTGTAAATATGTCTAAAAGTAATGGTAGATGAAAAAACATGTCCTTCATAAATTGAAATTTTGCTCTGATATCATTGATGGCGTCGGAATCCGGGTCTGCGATCGCGTGGTCGGTAGAGAGCCTCCGCGGGGTCTGCAATCACAAACAAAGGGGGTCAGGGGGTCCGAGGTGGGTCCCGGACGACCACTTCGACACCCAAGTCAGATTCTTCGACCAGTCAATATAAAGGACAGCGAGAAGAGGAGAGGGTTCGATCAGGTTTACCAAGGCCAGGGCGCAGATTCGTTTCTTGGTGTGTGGGTGGATGGGTCGGAGGGGACTAACAGGGAGAGTGGGATCAAGTTCCCGACCTCTTCTGCTGTTGCCTTGCCTCTTTCTTTTCCGGTTGTTTTGTGGGAGCTGAAAAAAGGATCCCTTCTTCTTCCCTTCTCCCCCCTTTTAAGGGGAGGCGTGCGGACTTTTCATCATTATGGAGAGAAACCCTTCATTTGCAGGATTGGGCCGTTCTCCTGTTTCGTCGGCGCGCGTGGCTTTGCTGGATAATCCCTTCCATAATTTGTGATGATGGGGTTTGGGCGGCGAGAAGGTGACACGTGTCGCAATCGTATGGTCTCGCCGCTTATCAGCGCCTTTCCTCATGATGGTTTAGGCTTCGCGGGTGCATGGACGATACGTGGCGAGATTTGGGAGCAACGCCGTATTTATGTCTCATCATAACACCCCCTTACTCCTTTGGTCCATTGAATGGGCCAAGGGAGTAATGTTTGGTCAAGTAATGCTATGGTGGGGGCATTTATGGGGGCTCCGGAGTGCGACGGGACATGCCGTTTTATCCGACGGTCATCCCCGTGAAACAGTAGCGTCATCATGTGGCTTTTGGGTGGAGACAAGTGCCGGGTGGGTCGCCTTGTCTCGAGACACAAGGGTTTCTCCCTCGAGCTTAAAAAGGAAGACTATTCCGGCGTTCTATCATTGCTTTTTTCTGAGATAGGTGTTTCTTCGCACCTTTTCCCTTCTTTCGGCAACATGTTTGGTTCCCCTTCGCAGGTTAGGGGTAAGGCCCTTCTTTCCCAGGAATCGTCGAGTGACCCCGACCTGTCCTCCGACCCGGAGGAGGACCTTGCAGCTCGTCGGAAAAGGGCTAGGAGGGACTCGGGCCCTTCCTCGGGCTTTCCCCCCCTTCGTCTTTCCTCCTTGCCTAGGAAGGACAAGTCGTCTCGATCCCGTGTCGCCAGGGAGTGGTCTTTTTTCTCCCGGGCTTATCACCAGGGGATGGAACTGCGTGGCCGTGTTTCGAAGATGGGTAAGGAGATTGAGGACTTGAAGCGGGAGAACGAGGCATTTTAGAGAAAGGTTCACTCCCTCAACGAGCAGCTGCTTGAATACGAGGTGGACCCCCTGCTGGAGAGCTCCTGGGAAGAGGAGGGGAACCCTTCGGGAGAGGAGTCTTCTTCTGATTAGTTTCTGGCTTCTCATGTTTTCCTGTTTTTTTTTTCTTTCTTCCCTTTTCTTGTCGGGGATTTTGGGGCCTGCGTGCCCTATGCTTTTTTTTCTTTCTTCCCTTTTCTCATGTTTTTCTCTTTTTTTTGTTGGGGGTCTTGGAGGCCCGGTTTGCTGGGAGCTATGAAGAGGAGGGCCCGCTGCGCGGGTGAGGAAGTGGGGGAGAGTTCCGCCAGTCATCGTGGTGAGCCTTTTTCCCTAGGTTTGTCCCCCCATTTTTTTTTTTTTTGCTGTCGTTTTTCTTTGCTCTGAGTGGTTGTTGTTCTTCTGTTTTTGGCAACAGGTATGTCTTCTTCTGGTGATGCTGGTAGGGGAAAGGGGGTTGCGGCGGCGGCGGCGAAGGGTCAGGTTAGCCGTAAGAAGATTCCCTCTGGTTTTATGGCCGCGGCCAGGTTGGACCGGTCGCAAACTAGGCTTCCCCCATCTGCGCCGTCTAGCTCCTCCGGTCGATCGGTCGGAGAGAGGGGTACAGATAGGTCTCCTCCCCGGGAGTTGGAGCCTCCCGCCAAGAGGGTTGCCCTTTCTGGCACTAAGTAGGGGAAAGCCGGCCGCGGGGCCCGTCCTCCTGCTGCCTTTGCGGACGATATGCCGAGTCGGTTGGAAGGGTCGGTTATGGCCAAGCTGCTTCTGGAGCGAATGGACTTTTCCCCGCAGTGCTACCAGGTGCAAGGAGAAATATTTAAGCCTGACTGGAAGATTGGCGTTGAGGATAGAGTCCTCGGGAATCCCCGGGTCGGGGTGGAGCTTGGGTTGATGACCGCCCTTCCCGGCGATGAAGCTGAGTTAGAAAGCTTCCCTCGCAGGGCTCTGGGGGCTCGGTACCTTCAGTTGGTGTCCTGCGCAAGTATCGAGTGGCTGGCTTTTCTGCTTGTACTTTCCCTTTTTGTTGCCTTTGAGACCGCACGTGGCAATTTCCTAACGGTTTGCTTTTTGCAGGCTCAAAGTTACTCTAGGAAGATGCTGCAGTACATGGTCGAGGATGAGTCTGAGATTGGTGCTTTCGAGGAGCGAGTCCGCAAGCTGAGCGAGGACTTGGAGAAGGCCCAAGCTGAAAAGGCGGCGCTTGACGACACTGTTTCTCAACTTCGGGCGGAACTCCAGCTGGCCGAGGATGGGAGAAACCGTGCGGAAAATAGTTTGGTGGTGACCCGACAAACGCACGCTGAGGAGTTGGCGAAGGCGCGGGAGGAATATCGAGATTCCGAGGAGTTTCTTAAGGCCGCAACCTCGTTCAGCGTGGATATTGAGATAGATGCTTTCGCTGAATGCCGGCGGCGCGTTCGCGAGGTTGATTCTTCCTTCCCTCTCGAGAAGTTGGTTCACGAGGCCGAGGAAGTCGTTCCGGAGGATCTTTTGCCGGAACCAGTGGATGCCCCGAGACCGGTCGAGGATCCGGCGGTTGCCTCAGATGCTCCTATAGTTACTGAGACCTCTGAGGGGGCTCGGTGAGGCTCGGATGCCTTGGGACTTTTGCTTCTTTTTATGCTTCTACCGATTTGCTGGGTCTGTAATAGCTATTTGAACTCTCTTTCTCTCTTTTTTTTCTTTTTTTTTTATATACAATGCGCCGGGGGCCATTTGAGCTTTCCCGGTATTTTTCTTCGCGGCGGGTTATTAAATTCTAATTCGATTGGCGAGAATACTTCTAGTGCGCCCTTGTAGGGCGTCTTGTTCGAGGAAGGACCATCTTCCCCTTGAGTGATCAGCTCGGAGTTAATGGGTCCCGCCTGCCCTTTTAAAAAAGGGGAGGTCTTTTTTTTTTTTATGGGGAGCGTTTTAGGGTATTTTTGGGGGGATCAGCCCAGATGTTACCTCTGTCTCACTCCCTGTCTTTTTCCGGCCCTTTATTCATCGTAGGCCGGAAAGTGGAGATGCACATGGCTCGGGTAAAAAACGCTATTCCATTAATTTGTAAAGGGGAAGACATGGCTTTGCTTCTGGAAATAACAAAAAGAAAATAAACAAAACATCCGTTATAACTTAAAAGAAAACACGGACCTTACCCTTCCTTTTTACTGGTAAAACTCTCGGAGGTTATCCATGCTCCAACTTCGAGGGACTGGGGTCCCGTCGAGGTGCTCTAGCTGGTAGGCCTCGGGGCGGAGCACTCAGACAACCCTGTAGGGTCCTTCCCATTTTGGTACGAGCTTCCTGGTGTTTCGGGGGTCGGATACCTCCGCCCGCCGTAGTACTAGGTCTCCGGGTTTTACCATGCGTTTTTTCACTCGGGCGTTGTAGTACCGTGCCACCCTTTGTTGGTAGGAGGCGGTTCGGAGGAGGGCTTGCTCTCTTTTTTCGAGCACGAGATCGAGAGCGTTCCGGAGGAGCTCAGAATTTCCCTGTTCGTCGTAGTTCTCCTTGCGGAAGGAGATGCCGATTTCTAATGGAATGACCGCTTCGGCTCCAAAAGTCAAACTAAAAGGGGATTCCCCGGTTGCGGTCCGTGGCGTCGTCCGGTAGGCCCAGAGGACGCTAGGGAGTGCTTCTACCCAGCTTTTTCCAGCTTCTCCCAATCGCTTCTTGAGGCTTTGGAGCAAGATTCTGTTAGTTACCTCTACTTGTCCGTTGGCCTGCGGGTGTGCTACGGAGGCGAAACGGTGTTCGATGCTCAGATTATCACAGAATCTGCCGAATTCAGCGCTTGCGAACTGGAGTCCGTTATCTATTACGAGTATCCTTGGGATGCCGAAACGGCAGACCACGTCATGATAGAAAAACTTCTCTGTTGCTTTTGAATTGGGCCTTGCCACGGTTTTAACTTCGACCCACTTGGTGAAGTAGTCGATGGCGACGTACAACATCGTGTGCCCCCCTGGGACCTTTGGGAACGGCCCGAGCAGATCCATGCCCCACATGGCGAAAGGCAGGGGTCCTGCCACCGTGGTGTATGGGGTGGCCGGTTGACGGGGGGTGGTGGCGAACCTCTGGCACGGGCTGCATTTTTTGACGAATTCCTTGGCGTCTCTGAGGATTGTAGGCCAAAACTAGCCGTGCCTTACGATCTTCTGGGTTAGGATCCTGCCTCCTCCGTGGTCTCCGCAGATTCCCTCGTGTACCTCCCGTAGTGCGTATTCTGATTCGGAGGGCACCAGGCAGCGGAGGTACGACCAAGTGTATGACCGTTTGTACAGCCTGGGTCCGTGGATCACGTAGTGGGCGGCTCTTGCGGATAGGCGTCGGGCTTCCAGCTTATCTTCGGGTAGTATCCCGTCTTTTAGATACCGCATGATGGGATCCATCCAGTTTGGTCCCGGTGGAATTTCCGAGACTTGTACCTCATTGATGCTGGGGTGTAGCAGTATTTCTGTGAGCACGGTACCAAAGTCATGGGTTTCTTCAGAGGCCATTTTCAACAACGCATCCGCTCGATTGTTCGTGTCTCGCGGTACCTGGAGAATCTCAACTTCCCCCATTCTCTGCAGCTTTTCTTTTACCTTCTGGAGGTATCTTTTCATTCTGAGGCCCCTGGCCTCGTATGCCCCGTTCACTTGATTGACGACGAGCTGGGAATCGCTATAAACTTTCAACTTTCCGGCCCCGAGCTCCGTGGCTAGGCTTAGCCCTGCTAACAAGGCCTCATATTCAGCCTCGTTGTTGGAGGCTTTGAAATCTAGCCGGAGGGCGTATTCTAATGTGAATTCTTTGGGGCCGTGGAGGACCACTCCCGCCCCGCGCCCCGTTTTACCTGCTGAGCCATCAACGTGCAGGGTCCAGTGTTCCGTCGAGTCGGGCCCCATGCCTTCGCAAGCCGTTTGTTCGGTGGGGTCCCTGGTTTTTTCCATTATTGCCTGTTCCGCGGCAGGGGCTGTGGATTCCACTATAAAGTCGGCAAGGGCCTGGGATTTAATGGCCGGCCTCGGTCGGACCTGTATGTCGAATTCTCCCAACTCGACGGCCCAGCTTACCATCCTGCCCGAGGTCTCCGGTTTTTGGAGAATCCTCCTGAGGGGTTGGTCAGTCAAAAGTATTATGGGATGGGCCTGGAAGTAGGGGCGGAGTTTCCGAGCGGCGCTGACAACTTCGAGGGCGAATTTTTCTATGTTCAAGTACCGGACCTCCGCACCGTGGAGGGTCTTGCTTACATATTACACCGGGTGTTCCTTCTTGTCGCTTTGTTTGGCCAATACCGCACTTACCGCCGTAGGGCTGATGGCCAGATACAAAAATAGTTCTTCCCCCGGCTCAGGTTTGGCTAGTACGGGCGGTGTCTGAAGGTACTGTTTCAAGGCGTCGAAGGCTTCTTGGCAGGCCGTGGTCCATTCGAATTCTCGTATGTTTTTTAGCTGTTTGAAGAAGGCCTGACATTTCTCCGCCGACTTGGGCATGAAACGGCCGAGGGCGGTGATTCGTCCAGCGAGCCGCTGTACTTCTACCGCTGTTGTTGGGGGTTCCATGTCCAGGATGGCCTGGATTTTTTCGGCGTTGGCCTCGATGCCTCTCTGGCTAACCATGAACCCTAAGAACTTTCCGGAAGTCACCCCGAAGGCGCATTTTGCGGGATTCAGCTTCATCCGGGCTCGTCGCAGGGTGTCAAAGGTTTCTTGAAGGTCGGAGATGTGTTTGGAGGCCTCCAAGCTTTTTACCAGCATGTCATCAACATACACCTCCAAGTTTCGTCCGATCTGCTCCCGGAATAGCTTGTTCACGAGCCGCTGGTATGTGGCTCCCGCGTTTTTTTAATCCGAAGGGCATGACGGTGTAGCAGTAGACGCCCTTATCGGTGATGAACGCTGTTTTCAGGATGTCTGGTTCGTGCATTTTCACCTGATTGTAACCGGAGAAGGCATCTAGGAAGGTGAGGAGCTCGTGCCTGGATGTGGCGTCGATGAGCTGGTCTATACGCGGGAGGGGGTAAGGGTCCTTTGGGCAGGCTTGGTTTAGGTCTGTGAAGTCTATACAGGCCCGCCAGCCCCCACTGGCTTTCTTGACCATGACCACATTTGACAGCCACTCGGGGTACCGGATTTCGCTGATAAATCCGGCTTGTAGCAGTTTTTCCACTTCGGCTTTTATGTGAGTTTGGCGCTCTACCGCGAAGTTCCTCTTTTTCTGTCGGACGGGTTTGAGGGCTGGATTCACGTTTAACCTGTGAACTGCCAATTCCTTCGGTATCCCGGGCATTCCTGAGCGGACCATGCGAACACGTCTTTTTTGGCTCTGAGGAAATTGATCATTTGGTCCCGCAAGGTGCCTTTCAGCAGGGAACTAATCCGGACTTGTTTCTCCGGTTGATCTTGGGCTATGGGGATGGAGTCTAGCTCCTCGGCGGGCTCTCCTCTGATTGTGCGGGCCCGCTCCCGGGGGTCTTCACTCCTGATCGCGAAGTTTTCGGCCGGGGCGTTGCTTCCTCTGAGGCTTGCCGCGTAGCATTGGCGTGCTATCATCTGCTGCCCCCGAACTTCTCCTACCCCGGTTTGAGTGGGGAATTTCATCTTGAGGTGGGGGGTGGAGACTACCGCTCCCAAGTCTCTCAGAGCGGGGCGCCCTATGATGGCGCTGTAGGTGAAAGGTATGTCTACGACCATGAAGGTGGTCAAGATGGTCTTTTGGAGGGGATACGTCCCAAAGGTTACGGGTAAGTCGATTTTGCCATTGACCCGTACCGACGCCCCGGAGAACCCGTAGATGGAGTATTCCGCGTGTCCCAGTCTTCCTTCGCCCAGTTTCATCTCTTCGAAGGTTCCGAGGTGTAGTACATTGACGGAGCTTCCCGTGTCAATCAGAATTTTTCCTATGTCGAAGTTGGCGACGACTAGCCTGACAACCAGTGCGTCGTCGTGTGGGACTTGTAGTCCGTTGAGGTCTTCGAGGGAGAAAGTGATGACCTGATCTTCATGGGGAGGACCCGTCCGGCCTTTTTGGAAGGCATTTCCAGGGAAAACACCTGCTCTCAATATGCTCACCGGCCAGCTGTTGTTGGTCCTCCCGCCGCCGGTCTGCCCGTGATGATTTTGATTTTGCCGATAATGGTAGGCGGCTGTTCGCGGGCCTGCGGTGGTTCAGGGGGCTCTTCTTTCTTAGGGCGCTGTTGGCGGCGTGTGTCGTGTCTGCTGCGGGATCGGTGCCTGCTCCGAGAGCGATGCCTGCTCGGGGATCGGCGTCGGCTTGTGGATCGGCGACGGCTACTCGACCGACGCCTACTACGTGATTGACGCCTGCCTCTGGGTTCGTCAGCGGGGTGATGGGCCTCGTGCGAGTTTTCGCCAGGGCTCTTAAGATATTGATTTAGGTGCCCTTCCTCGGCCAGTTTTTCTAACTGGAGCCGGAGGTGGAAACAATGGTCGGTTTCGTAGCCGTGGTCCCCGTGGAACTCGCAGAACTTTCTTGTGGACCGCTTCTTCGGGTCTGTGGCCATTCTCTTGGGGGGGGGGGGGGGGGGTCTCTGATAGCTAGCAGGACATGGGAGAGAGGAACCTTCAGGGGGGCGCTTCCTAGTCTTTCGAAGACGGGGACGGGGTTCCGGCTCGTCTGTCTTTCCTCGGCCCGTGGCCTCATGGCCCTTCGGCTGTCGTTGCTTTTTCTTTCATCGGGGCCGGGCCGGCTCCGCTCTCGCGCGCAGGCTTCTTCTGCCCGTACAAATTTGTCAGCCTTGGATTCAAGCTCCTGCAGGTCCCGTGGTGGCTTGAGGGTAAGATGCAGCTTGAGATTCGGGTCGGTGGTGGCATGCTTCAGTGTTGCGACCGCTATTTGGACGTCCATGTTAGAAAGTTGGGCTAGCTCGGCGTTGAATTTCAACATGAAGTCTCTTAGGGTCTCGTTTCTTCCATGTCGGAGGGCTAAGAGGGCATCCGCTGGATCGTGGCGGAGGCGGTTGTTGGCGAATCTTGCGCTGAACTTCCTTCCGAATTCGTGGAAGGATGCGATGGAGTCGGGCTCCAATCTCATGTACTAGTCGTTAGCGGTCTTTCTTAACAAGGAGGCAAAGGCTCTGCACATAAATCTGTCCGACGCGCCCCGGAGCGTCATTACCCTTTTGAAAGTTTGGAGGAACTCAAGAGGGTCTGTGCTCCCATCGTACAGACCAAAACGGGAGAGATCTATTCCCGCTTCCACCGGGGTCTTTAAGACCTTCGAGGTGAACGGGGATGCCGTTTCCCTCTCCCATTCGTCGAGGATGCCGTGGGCGTAAGGCTTTTTCATTTCCAGTTTTACTTCTCGGATTTGCCTCTGTAGGTCGGCTATCGGGTCCATGCCGGGGGGTTGTGCTGAGGTCGCTACCTCCTCTGTCCGAGCTGGGGGTGGTCCCTGGAAACGAGCCGTCCGGACAGGATGGGCGCGGCTTAGCGTAGCTTGCTTCTCGTCGTTTCGCTGGTGCCCCCTAGCTGTGGGAGGTAAAGGGCTATTTGCCGATGGGGAGGGTGTCCGGCGGGCCGGTACTCGCCTTCGCCGGGGATGACGCTCCCCCGGCTGTTCCTCGTCACCTTCGCCATAGGCTTCCGTCTGGTCATGTGTTGTCAGGGGCCTCCCCGGGGCCGGAGGTTCTGGCGGAGGCAAGCGTTGGAGCAGCTCTTGGCGGAGTTCGTTAAACATTTCCATGGTGGGGACCATTTGCGGTGCGCTGGAGGAGGGCTGATGTCGGCCCGAGAGCGGCGAGTTTGGCTCCCGGGAACTTGAGGCGTGGGTCTCTGCGTGTTGGGCCTGGCTCCGGGTCATTACCCCTATTTCTTGCTGTTGGGTGTGGTTTCTCATCGCCATAAGGCGTTCAGTACTCGACGAGTCCCATGGATGGCGCCAATATGATGGCGTCGGAATTCGGGTCTGCGATCGCGCGGTCGGTAGAGAGCCTACGTGGGGTCTGCAATCACAAACAAAGGGGGTCAGGGTGGTCCGGGGTGGGCCCCAGACGACCATTTTGACACCCAAGTCAGATTCTTCGACCAGTCAATATAAAGGACAGCGAGAAGAGGAGAGGGTTCGATCAGGTTTACCAAGGCCAGGGCGCAGGTTCTTTTCTTGGTGTGTGGGTGGATGGGTTGGAGGGGACTAACAGGGAGAGTGGGATCAAGTTCCCGGCCTCTTCTGTTGTTGCCTTGCCTCTTTCTTTTCCGGTTGTTTTGTGGGAGCTGAAAAAGGGATCCCTGCTTCTTCCCTTCTCCCCCCTTTTAAGGGGAGGCGTGCGGACTTTTCATCATTATGGAGAGAAACCCTTCCTTTGCAAGATTGGGCCGTTCTCCTGTTTCGTCGGCGCGCGTGGCTTTGCTGGATATTCCCTTCCATAATTTGTGATGATGGGGTTTGGGCGGCGAGAAGGTGACACGTGTCGCAATCGTATGGTCTCGCCGCTTATCAGCGCCTTTCCTCATGATGGTTTAGGCTTCGCGGGTGCATGGACGATACGTGGCGAGATTTGGGAGTAGCGCCGTATTTATGTCTCATCAATCATATTTCGTGCAAAAGATAAATCGAAACAGAGAAGACACTGCACTCAATCGAAAATAGATCAACAAAAAAGGAGGATAGATGACAAAGAAGATTGGACAACCCCAATCGAAATCAATTCGAAGAGTGAAATGATAAATTATTGTATAAAATCGGACTGCTGAATTTTGCTAGTAACAACTTAATATTGGTGATACAACGCAAATCCATAGTTCCTTTAATAAAAACTTGAAGGATGTGCTTTGAAGAATGAATTAGTTATGAATTTGGTTATTTCATTTGAATTTTTTTTTTTGTTGTGTTTTGAAATGTTCACGTTTTGAATTCAAGTTTCTGAAAATAAACCCCTAGTCTAATATTACATGGACCTTTTTAATGTCGTACTACAAGCAAACTACTAATCCTTCTTGAAATAAAATTCCTAACTCAAATGAAACACTTAAACAACACTATGACTCTTTAACCACAGATCTATAGGATTCCTTATTTGTAAAGATCAGGATCCTTTGTGATTTTATTGACATGATGTCATCTTATGTCTTAAGTGTCTTGCATCCCATTTGAAAGTGATACTGGAACACTCTTTGAATACTTTCCTCAGGATTGATAAAGCAGTCTAACACGATATTTGATACTTCTTGGTATCAGAGTACTGGTAATACTCTATTTTCAGAGATTTTCATAGAAGAAAGAAAGAGAAGAAGAAATGAAAAAATGATAGAGAAAATTCTTTATTACCCTTTCTTGAATTACAATACACTTCATATATGCTAGTACCAACTACCTACAACCGTTAACTAACCTTGGTTACATCACATGACTAACTACTAACTATAGTTGTAACTAACTTCCATCGTATTAACCTCCTTGAGATTCAGTTCACATTAGTTGTTTACATAATCTGTCATCCACTGTGGTTGAACACTGTTTCTTTGAAGCTTAACTCTCCCCTTTGAATTGGGTCCCTGATCCACTGGCTCTGTCACTCGATTCAAGAGTGTATCATTGCCACCCCCATTAAAAACCACCTTGTCCTCAAGGTGAAGGGAAGGAAACAGAAGGTGAAATTCGTCAGCATCCTCCCACGAGGTTTCTTCCAGTGGTAATTGTTTCCACTGTACCAAACATTGTTTAATCCATTTTCCTTGGCGCAATATCCGTCGCTCATTCAGAATAGCTAAAGGTTCGATTACTCGACGATTGTCGATGCTAATTAGTGGCAATTCTCATCTAGGATCGCCATGAAATGGTTTCAAAACAGAAATATGGAAAACAGGGTGTATTTGTGAACCTTCAGGCAGCTTGAGTTTGTAAGCGACTAACCCAACTTTCTTGAGTATCTGAAATGGAGCAAAAAACTTTTTCCCAAGTTTGTGATTAGGCTTATGCTCCACGGTGACTTGTCTATATGGTTGCAACTTCAGTAAAACCCAATCTCCCTCTTGAAAATGCAAGTCTGTTCGATGTGCATCAGTCTTAGCTTTCATTCGAGCTTGAGCGGAAACAAGATTTTCTTTCAGATTATGTAATAACTCATCTCTGGTGCCCAAGTCTTGATCCATAGCTTCTAATTTGGTACTGCCTCTGCAATAAGCAGGTATATTGGGAGGAAGTCTCCCAAATACTGCTTCAAATGGAGACCTTCCCAGTGAAGAGTGAAAAGCTGTATTGTAATGGTACTCTGCCCAACCCAAAAAAATGGACCATTTTGTAGGGTAGTCAGATGTAAAAGCCCTCAAATACTGTTCTAAACAATGAATTACAACTTCCGTTTGGCCGTCAGTTTGTGGGTGATATGCAGAACTCATCCGTTATTCCGTGCCTTGTAATTGAAACAAAGTTTTCCAAAAGTTACTTAAGAAGACAGAATCCCTATCACTGACTAGTGATCTGGGAATGCCATGATGTTTACACACCATTTCCATAAACAAAGAGGCAAGCTTACTCGCATTATAATGCTTGGGCAAAGCTCCAAAATGTGCACTCTTAGAAAACCTGTCTACTACCACCAGAATGACAGAAAAACCATGTGAGGTAGGTAAATGAGTGATGAAATCTAAGCTTAAATCTTCCCAAACCTGTTTGGGAATATTCAAAGGTTGTAGAAGACCATAAGAAGGGACATTAGGACTTTTAATTTGTTGGCACGTCACACAGTGAAGAACGAACTTATGAACATCTGCTCTCATAGATTTCCAAAAAAAATTCGTGGCTAAGCGGATATAAGTTCTGTGAATACCAGCATGGCCCCCAATGGGCGTATAATGAAATTCACGAATCATTCGTTCCTTGAGAGAAGAATTAGCAGGTAAATAAAGCTTCCCTTTAAAATAGAGTAGCCCATCCATGGTGGACCAATGAAGAGAATCCTCAGGTCACTGTTGTAACTTTTCAAAGACAGTTTTAGCTTCAGTATCCTCTTCTAATTCCTGTCTTAGAATATTCAGAAAGTCAAATTGAGGAATAGAGATAGCCATGCAATGCACTGGTAATGAATCATGAGTGTCCGTCCACTGGCAATTGAGACAGAGCATCAACAACGGCATTATCCTTTCCTGGTTTATAAGTAATCTGATAGTGATAACCCGAAAGTTTAGTAAGGTAATGTTGTTGTTCAGGTGTTTGAGGTGTTTGAATTATCTGATCCATGAGTCCCCCTTAAACTCTTTTGATCTGTATGAATATAAAACTTGCTTCCCAACAAATATTGGCGTCATTTAGCCACTGATGAGGTAGTAGCATACAATTCTCTGATATAAGTGGAAGCCTTTTGCATACGTGGACATAACTTCTTACTGAAATAGGCAGTAGGGCCTTTTTGCATCAACACAGCGCCAATTCCCACCCAGAAGCATCCGTTTCCAAATAAAAAGGTTGTGAAAAATCTAGTAATGTCAAAACTGGAGCCATTGTCATAGGTTGCTTCAAATTGTCAAAAGCTTGTTGGGCCTCATTACACCATGAAAATCCATTTCTTTTAAGTAATTCAGTTAAAGGAGCTGCAATGGTAGCATAGCCTTTGACAAATTTCCTAAATACCCTGTTAAACCCAAAAAACCTTCTAATTGTTTCAAAGTAGAAGGTACCAGCCAATTCAGCATAGTTTCGATCTTCCTGTGATCTGGTTGAACCCCTTTGTTCGAAATCACATGACCCAAATAATTAATGGAATGTTGTCCAAACAGACACTTACTAAACTTGGCATATAATGAATGAGCTTTAAGGGTCTATAGAACATGAGTGAGGTGAAGGACATGATCATCAATAGATTTACTAAAAACCAGAATGTCATAAAAAAATAATGACAAATTTCGGTACAAAAGGTTTAAAAACTTGGTTCGTGGTAGCCTGAAAAGTGGAGGGAGCATTTGTTAAACCGAAGGGCATAACAAGAAATTCAAAGTGCCCGTCATGTGTTCGAAAAGTAGTTTTAGGGATATCAAATGGAGCCATTCGGATTTGGTGATAACCTGCTCGTAAATCCAGTTTGGAAAACACCCTAGCTCCATGTAATTCGTCGAGCAATTCATCAACGGTTGGTATGGGAAACTGGTCCTTAATGGTGATAGCATTCAAGCCTCTATAATCCACACATAACCTCCAGCTACCATCTCGTTTTTTTACCAACAGAACAAGGGAACTAAATGGACTGGTACTGGGTTGAATAACCCCTGAATCAAGCATTTCCTTAACTAATTTTTCAATTTCTGATCTCTGAAAATGTGGATATCTATAAGGTTTAATATTAACAGGTTTTGAATTTGGTTCCAACAAAATACAATGATCAGTAGATCGGGAAGGAGGCAAGGCAGAAGGTTCAGCAAATACCTCTGTAAATTGTTGCAGAATAGGTTGTAAGGCTGGATCCACTTGGTGATAGGGGTTGTTGTCCAATTGAGGAGTAGTTGTACTTGTTGGGGAAGAAAGTAACATGAAGCAAGAGGATAAACCACCATTATCTGCGAATTTATGTAACTGGTTTGGCGAAATAAAATCTGACTGATGATCTTGAAGTCCTTAGAAATGAACTGGTTTCCCTTGCCACACAAAAGCCATGGTCAATGCATTATAAATTTATAATCAGTGGTAACAGGCCCCAATTGTTGCAACCACTGAACGCTCATAATAACATCAGCCCCTTGTAAGGAAATGATGAATAAATCTGTAACGAAGGAATGGTTTTGGATGTCAATTCGAATGTTGGAGCACATTCCCTGACAAGTTAAAAATTGTCCATTACCCACTTGAACCTTAAAATGAGGAGAATGAGTTATAGGTAAGCCCAAGAATTTTGCTACCCTTTCTTGTATAAAATTGTGGGTACTACCTCCATCGACTAACACTTGAAGGATATGGTTTTCAATGATGCCTTCTAACCGGAGTGTTTTTGACACATTCAGGCCCATAAAAGCATAGAAACTTATGGTAGGTTCTGCCAACCCTTCAAGAGATTCTGAAGGTGTTTCTGACTCGTCCAAATGAAACACTTCATCTGTACAACTGTCACGCTCTAACAACAAAAGCGACATTTGATTCTTGCACCTGTGTCCATGATGAAATTGCTCCTCGCAATTAAAACATAGCCCTTTTTCTCGTTTTTGTTGCATTTCGGCATATGAGAGTTTCTTGATTGGGATTTTTGCAGCAACTACTGAATTGTTAGAAGAAGAAGAAGGGGTTTTTTATGTTGGAAAAGTTGAAGTGTTGAAATTGTTAGACGAATTCTGTGGGGTTTTCTGAGTAACAAGATTAGGAGTAGGTCCTAAAAGAGAAGGTTGAGTACTGACTTTGGCATTCCATTGCCTACTAACCATACGAACTTCTGCAATTTTATCCTCTTGTAATCGAGCAAGACCGATAGCCCGATGCAATCCAAATGGCTAATGGGCTATCACTTCTTGTCGAATCTCAGGTTTAAGTCCCGAAATAAAACAACTTTTCAAGAAATTATCAGAAAGACCATAGACTTTAGTCGACAAATCCTCAATTCAGCTTGATATTCAAGAACAGAGCCTATTTGAGTTAATTTGACTAATGCACCTTGTGGATCGGCATAGAGAGAAGGACCAAAACGATATTTAATTGCAGTTTCGAATTCTTGCCAGGATCGCAGCTGATTGCTATTTGACATCCATTGAAACCAACTTGAAGCTGGACCTTCCATGTGAAAAGAAACCGTTGGAAGTTTCTGATTCTCTGGAGTTCTATGAAAAGAGAAGAATTGAGAAACTTTGAAAAGCCAAACAGAGGGATCTCCACCACAAAACTTCGGAAAATCAAGCTTTAGGTGTTTCGGAGGAAGGTGAGGAAGAACAGAGGAATTCAACTCGTCTTGATTTGAGAACGAATTGGAATTGAATTGATTGGTTTGGGTTTTGCTGTTTTCAAATTCAGAAGAAAACTTGTCCAATTTCTGTTGCATTGGAAGGAGAATAGCCATGAAATCCTCACGAAGTTGTCTCTGTAAGGTGGCCATTTGAGCAGTAAACTTTTCTGCTGCAACATCAGATTGGGAGTTTTGTCGAGCTCTTGTACCGTCCGCCATGAGGACAGAACAATGAAAGCACCAATGATACTTCTTGGTATCAGAAAACTGGTAATACACTATTTTTAGAGATTTTCAGAGAAGAAAGAGAAGAAGAAATGAAGAAATGAAGAAATGAAAGAGAAAATTCTTTATTACCCTTTCTTGAACTACAATACACTTCATATATGACCAACTACCTACAACCGTTAACTAACCTTGGTTACATCACATGACTAACTACTTACTATAGTTGTAACTAACTTCCATCGTATTAACCTCCTTGAGATTCAGTTCACATTAGTTGTTTACATAATCTCTCATCCACTGTGGTTGAACCCTGTTTCTTTGAAGCTTAACTCTCCCCTTTGGATTGGGTCCCTGATCCACTGGCTCTGTTACTCGATTCAAAAGTGTATCAATATTGATACTCTCTTTGATAATTTCTTTATAAGTGATAAGGATACCCTGACATGATATTGGCACTACTTTTGATAATTTCCACAGAATTGATGAAGACTTTTAAAAATGATAAAGATACCCTTAAAAATTTTAGGGAAGCAAGTATGGTCACCTGTAATACCCACTCCCCCAACTTGAAAAGACTCGACCCATTGAACACAGCGGTCAACAATGCTTGTGGGAGCTTGTCTGCCATGGTCATTGAGTATTATAGTTTTCCTTTCCATCGAGCTAGGTACTTCCAACGTACCAGTAGATTTGGGCAATCATTTCTTCTGATTGTTGCATTGTGATTATGATAGACATACTCTTTGGACCGTGTCAACTTTGCCAAATAAAAACCTGATTAATCTCCATCAGCAGCTGTGTAGACTATTCTTCGATCTTTATCAATTAAAAAGTAGGAATAGAGAAGTAACACTCAATTTCACATAAAGCAAGATCATCAGTAATTGAATTGGTTCTGCGCACAACTCTGAATATACCACGATCTACAGATGAGGTAATATCTCGAACTTGTTCATCGACTTTGACATTGACAACTTGCAGAGTCTTAACTTCCTTGCCCACAATTTAAAGTTTCCACAACTTTGCTCTGGCAATGATTGCTCTTTAGGCGCGTTGAATGGTGAATTTTGCCTTCTGAAGTGTCTATAATGCTCTTCTAGCAATCATTCCTCTCTAGATAGTCTGAATAGGGATTATGACTTTCTTTATCCACAAATAATTTAGTCGATCCACGTGTTTTTGGTACTGGCTTTGAATTACAGCCCTTGCGTTCCCCTTAAATAATTGGAAAAATCCACGTATTGCCAGAATTGATGTTGGATTACTAGTGTGTCTGTTGTTTGTAGCTTAAAATATTTCTCGAATGCGTCTACGAGTCAGCATGTGCTTCTTCATCGTTGCTTCCTTGAAATTTTAGTACTTTTCTCAGCCAATCCATAGATTTAGATCTTCCCGATTGCAACTCAATATTGTCTATTCTATTGGATAGTTTTAAGATCACATCTAGCACCCCTTGGATGGGATATCTTGGCTGGTAGACCCTACCCTACGGGTTGCTATGGTGGGAACCAAGTCTCTAATACCAAGTTGACATAGAAGTACCAAAAGAGTCCTATTCAAACAACTTTGATACCAAAATGATGCGGGATGGATAAGGGGAGACGGTAGGTATGTTGTAGCTAAACAATATTTTTATTTAGGGCAATCAAGAAAAACTATATCTTATGCTTCTTTTGGTTGCAAGTAAAAAAAAATTCCATTGAATTTTTGTGGAAAAAGGGAGGAGACGAGGGAGGAGACGCATTTATTAGACGATGGTGTCATTATGAGTGGAGGGAGAGGGAAGAGAGAGAAAGAGAGAGAGCACTATTCCCTAGAAAATTATATGGGAGACTTCCAAGGTAATACTGATGTCACCTCCGTTTTTCCACAAAAATCCATTCCAATGGATTTTTGTATTTTTGATTTTTACTGGCAACCAAATGAATCATTAGGGTCTGATTTAAGTTGACTTATCTTTTTTGTTTTTTACTAGCAACCAAACGAACATTAGGGTCTGATTTAAGTTGACTTATCTATTGAATAGGAGAGGATAAAGCTGAAGGCTTAGGGATGTCGTAAATATCAATTGTAATGGCAGTTTGACAGATCTCGAATGGAATGATAAATCTGGAATTATTTCAAGGTTGGGAGGTAGGAGCTGATCTGGGTAGTTAATGGGAAAACTGTGCATGTTTTTTAGGTGGACTGTAATAGAATTAAAGTAGACTGTTGATTATCTGTACAAAAACCCTGAACTTTCTATCTAAGACTGTTGAAATTCTGGAGCAGGTAGTTAATGGTTTGGGTTTTGGGCTAAAGGTTAAATTTTAGAGGACTGTAGGGTTAAGTTGCTAGGGATTAAGGCTATGAGAAAAAGGGTACGGGCAGGCAGTCTCTGGAATGGTATAGGAAATCAAGGTTGCAGGTTTCGAGAATAAAAGAAATTATAAAAAAATAGTAAAGGAGAGAAGGAGAAGTGGAGAAGACGGTAAAGAGATGGAAGTAGCAATTAACCTGGTATTTTACTATCGATCTCCTAGGGATGATACCATAGGAATTAAGGCATCACACCAACATAAAAGCAAGGGGTTTCATTTCATTAATTTGTAATTCCAAATGGCCAAAGGCCATTGGATATAGATGTAGACTTTTAACTCATGAAATTCATGGTTAGGAGATGATTAGGATTTAGGACCACTAAAACTTACCCAAATCTAGTTATAGACCCCAATTTCTATTCCTATTCCTATAGGACTCTTGTCAACTAAGACCCTTTTTACATGGACTTGCGTTCTAAAAAATAGAATTCTTGATATTCTAAAGATCATAGATTCTAGCAATATTAAACTGACACATGTCTTTTTACTCTTTCATTTTTCTAAAATATACTCATAGTCTAATATTACGTTGACTCTTCAATATTCTACTACAATCAAACTACTAATCCTTGTTGAAATTGTTAGAAATGGGATTTGGGTTAGAGAGAGAGAAAGAAGAAGAGGAGTGAAGGATGGAGAGACTCCACTATGGAGCTCCTCATGTAAATGATGTATATATAGGCCCAAATAAGGCATCTAATGTACAATGACTACAATATCCCTAATCTACAAGTAATGACTAAACTACCCTAAATACATGTTATTCAACACTCCCCCTCAAGCTGGAGTGTATATGCGATGGAGCTCCTTGGTGCAAAGAAAACTACAACAAGAACTAAAAATAACAAAAAGTACATAATCTCATACACACCCATGTTGGTATAACACTCCTCAAGCTGATGTGGTAAATACATAATGAAAAGCATAAACAAAAAACAACGTCCACCACGAACAACATCGAGATCAACGGCAATAAGAAAAGACCAGCTCCCCCTGAAGTAGCATGATTGCGAGAGTGATAAAAACAGGGCCTCCCCCTGAATGAGAGCACGACAAATACATCTGCAAACTACGAAGGATCGAACTGTAGCACCTTGGCAGGGAATAGTAGCGATCCATCGAGCAAAATAGGCACACCAAAGGTGCGCACATGAGCAATGACGAAGCACCACGAGCGAGAACACCGACTAAGCAGCACAATGCCAATAGAAGATAACCACCGATGGGGAAACCATTGGAGGCAAGGTTGATGGGGAAATCGTCGCCTGGGGAGAAGAAGATAAGGAGAAAGATAACCAACCATGGGGAAACTGTTGTCTGGTGACTAGGTCGACGGCATGAACATCGTCGCCTGAAGATAAGAAGATAGAAAGAGGATAACCAACCAACGATGGAGACACCATCGTCTGGAGATAAGGTTGACGACATGAACATCGTCGCCTGAAAAGAGCCGACCATTGATGGGGACACCATCGCCCGGAAAAGAAGGTCAACAGAAAACAAAGCCGTTGCTTGTAAGAGAGCCGACCAACAATGGGGAACCATTGCCCAGAAAAGAGAGGTTGATGGGAAAACGAAGCCGTCGCCTGTAAGAGATCCGACCAATGATGGAGAAACCATCGCCCAGAAAAGAGAGGTCGATGGGAAAAAGATGCCTTCGCCTGTAAGAGAGTGGACTAACGATGGGGAAATCATCGCCCGGAAAAGAGTGGTCGACGAGAAAACAAAGCCGGTCGCCTGTAAGAGAGCCGAGGAACGATGGGGAAACCATCGCCCGGAAAAGAGGTCGACGGGGAAATGAAGCCGTCGCGTGTAGGAGAGCCAACCTACGATGGGGAAACCATCGCCCGGAAAAGAGAGTGACGGGAAAACAAAGCCTTCGCCTGTAAGAGAGCCGTCCAATGTTGGGGACACCATTGCTTGGAAAAGAGAGGTCGACGGGGAAACGAAGCCGTCGCTTGTAAGAGAGTGTAATCCAGGTGTTGAGAGAAAGATTAGAGAAGAAAAAGTGAGTTAGAGAAGAAAGTCCCCCTCACTAATGTATTTAATTAAAGAGAGATAAGTACAATTACAACTATGCCCTCAGGCTTATTACATATATCCAACACTCCCTCTTAAGCTGGAAGTAGATATTATACATTCATAGCTTGCTACAAATATCATTCAACTTTGACTTAGGCAAAGGTTTTGTGAAAATATCTACTAACTGGTCCATAGATCGAGTAAAAGAAACATGTATCTCGCCCTTATGAATTCTTTGGCGAATAAAATGGCAATCAACCTCTATATGGTTGGTTATCTCATGGAAGACGGGATTGGTGGCTATCTGAATCACAACTTTATTATCACAATAAAGCTGAGCTGAAGAAGGAAAACTAATCTCTGTAATGAGGGAACGTAATCAAAGAAGCTCCCCACTCGTATGGGACATAGCTCGGTATTCTGCCTCGGCACTAGACTTTGAAACAACCTCTTGTTTCTTACTTTTCCATGACACTAGATTGCCACCAACAAAGGTGCAGTAGCCCGTGGTTGATCTCCTATCTGCTGGAGACCCTGCCCAATCTGCATCACAATAGCCTTCCACCCTGACATGTCCATTTTTCTTGAATAGTAGTCCTTTCCCTGGTGCCCTTTTCAAATAGCGGAGAATCTGAAGTACTGCTGTCCAGTGAGAGGTACGAGGGGCACTCATAAACTGGCTAACTACTCCAACTGCATAAGAGATATCTGGGCAAGGTTTTAAATCTCGGTTTCGGTCATCAGTGAAACCGAAACGTTTCGGTTTCGGTACGAAATTTCGGACGAAATCTTGTAAAAATTTCACCGACATTTCGGTAAAATTTCCGAAATTTCACCGAAATTTCCGAAACGTTTCACCGAAATTTCAGGTGAAATTTTGCACTTTAGCGAAACGTTTCACCGAAATCACCGAAATTTCCGAAATTTCACCGAAACGAAACGTTTCGGTCCAAATTTCCGAAAGGTTTCGGCGAAGTTTGGTACTTTTCCGACTCAATGTGGATTTCGTTTCGTTTTCCATAGGCCGAAATTTAAAACCATGTATCTGGGCGAGTAACTGTGAGATATATGAGCTTAGCAACCAGTCTCCTATGCCAGGGTCTTCCAACAGATCTCCTTCCTCTGGAATAAGCTTTACATTGGGATCCATAGGCGCAGATATAGGTTTTACTCCAAGATTCCATGTTTCTTCCAGTAAGTCCAACACATACTTTCTTTGTGATAGAGATATCCCTTGAGAGGAATATGCCACTTCTATCCCAAGAAAGTATCTAAGCCGACCCAAATCCTTTGTAGCAAACTCTGCTTGTACGAAACTCTTCAATGTCTGAATTCCCCCTGAGTTGCTACCTGTAATGATGATGTCATCAACATACACAATCAAAAGGATGCACCCTGTAGAAGATTGATGACTGAACACTGAATGGTCTATTGCACACTGTCTAAGTCCAAAACGTATGACGGCCTCACTGAATCGACCAAACCATGCTCGTGGAGACTACTTCAAGCCATATAGTAATTTCTTAAGGCGACAAACAGAGGAAGACATCTCCCCTTGAGCTAGGGGTGCAACTCGGGTCGGGTTGGGTCGGGTTGAGGCCAACCCAACCCAACCTGAGGAGCTCAACCTCCAACCCTAACCCAACCCAACCCGACTTTCAACCCGGGATGGCTAACCCAACCCAACCCAAATTGGTTTTTCCCTAACCCGAACCCAACCGAACCCAACCCAAATTCCCAAATTGGGTCGGGTTTAGACATTTCAGATGAGATATTTAGTAAGGGAAATGGCACCCAAGTTCAAAAACCAAAGGAAAAAAGCAGTAAAACACTACTAGAACACATGCACATATTAAATAACTGCAAATGATGCGAGGAAAACATGAAAATCACAATCACAAGGATATGCGAGTGTTTAGTCCAGTAAAAAGAAGGTTGAGATCATCCAATCAATCGATTTTTGCATGCTTCAATCTTGCGGTTGAGATCTCTTCTAGATTAGGGTTTTTACTTTAGTGACTTTAGCCCTTTACTTTTTGTTTTTGATAAGTATCTATTATTATATTTGCAAAGGATAGAAAGAAACAACAAAACGTCAGAAACAACAAAGTACAAAAAGTAAAAAACGTGTATTACTCTTTGTCGAGTTACGGGTCGGGTCGGGTTGCCTGATACCTAACCTAACCCAACCCAACCCAACCCAAATTTTGGTCGGGTTGCCAAATCCCAACCCGGACCCGAACCCAACCCGAATTTGGTCAACCCAACCCGCCCAAAAATCGGGTTTAGCCCGTCGGGTTCAGGTTCAACCCGACCCAAGTTGCACCCCTACCTTGAGCAGCATACCTTGGAGGCTGCTCCATATAAACTTCTTCCTGGAGGTCGCCATGTAGAAGGCATTCTTGACGTCGAGCTAATGTAGAGGCCATCTATGATTAACTGCCATGGATAGAATCACGCGAACTGAAGGAATCATCGCAACTGGCTAGAAAGTTTCATGATAGTCAACCCCAAATGTCTGAGTGTAACCCTTGGCAACCAGACGGGCCTTCAACCTTTCAACTGTCCCATCAGGTAAATACTTGAGTGAGAATACCCAACGACAACCGACTGGTCGAGCCCCAGCAGGAAGTGGAACAAGATCCCATGTCTGGTTTGATCGGAATGCACCCATTTCTAGATCCATAGCAGCTCGCCAGCCTGGATGTTGAAGAGCCTCATGTAATGACTTTGGTAATATAACAGAGGACAAGGAAGAAACAAAGGCTTGGAAAGAAGACGTCAGACGGTCATAAGAAACAAAATGAGATATGGGATGTGCAGTAGAATGAGATCTAGTGCGAGATGCAATAAGAGAGTCGGAAACAAAGACAGAGGAGGGTGAAGAAGATACCTCAGTAGGCAAGGTAGGGACCTCGACAGATGAAGGCGATGGATCTTGTGAAGGAGGTGGAGGTCCGTCTTTCTGCACGCGTCGCCGATATTGTTTGATAACAGGTGGTGGAGCCACTGGAACTGATGGAGATGGCGATGGATCTGTGATCGTAACAGGCTGTAAGGGTACCTGAACCGAGTCAGAAAGCGAAGATAGGAATAATGGGACCTCATTCTCAAAGGGACTTGTGAGAGGAGAGGAAGGACCAAAGAAAGCTTCAGATTCAAAAAAGGTTAAATCAGCTAAGACAAACCATCGGCGTAGTCGAGGACTATAACAACGATAGCCTTTCTGAGTTCTAGAATAACCCAGAAAGACACACCGTTCCTACCGAGGATCGAGTTTGTCCCGACCAGGACCAAGAAGATGGACGAAGTAGACACACCCAAATACTCGAGGGGTGGGAGGGAATGGATCCTGCTGAGGGTATAGCACCTGAAAGGGAGAAGAGCCACGAAGGACAGAAGGGGGAAGACGATTCGCAAGAAAACAGGATGTCAACACGGACTCTCCACAAAAAGATTTAGGGACTCGAATTTGAAACATGATTATGCGAGAAACTTCAAGTACCTCAATTTCCTTTCAGCGATACCGTTTTGGTGGGATGTGTAGGCACATGATGACTGGTGAAGCATTCCATGACCTGAAAGATAATCCTGAAACCCAAGTGTGGAAGAGAAAAATTTGTGAGCATTATCAGTGCGAAGACACTTAATATTGCAATTAAACTGATTCTTTATTTCAACATGAAAATTCTGAAAAGCAGTGAAGACCTGAGAGCGGTCTTTCAACAAAATATACCCTTGTCATACGCGAGTAGTCATCAATAAAAACAACGAAATACCTAAATCCATTATTTGACGCGACCCTGGAGGGCCCCCATACATTAGAATGAACTAAGAGAAAAGGACCATCGACTCGACTAATGACTCGGGAAGGAAAGGACACCCGGTGATGCTTCCCGAGTTCACACGACTCGCACTGGAACAGAGAGACTGAAGAAGGAACAAATGACGTCTGCTGAAGGCGCTGAAGAGACGGATGATCAAGACGGCAGTGCCACTGATAGGCGTCAACCGAGGTATGCAAGGCTGTACGAGAACGACTTCAGTCAAGGTGGTAAAGTCCATCCACCTCACGACCCGATCCAATCGTCTTTCCAGTCGAAAGATCCTGAAACAAACAATACGAGGGATAAAATGAGATGGAGAACTGAAGATTTTTCATTAATTGACTGACAGAAAGTAAACTAAATGGAGATTTAGGGACACATAGTACAGATGATAAGGAAATATTAGGAGAGGGACATATTGTACCAATACCTGTGATGCGAAAAGAGGATAGCTGAGATGAGTTACCGGTCATGTGATTGGAGGCTCCCGGGTCAATAATCCAGGACCTGGAGCTAGAGAGTAAGGTCGTGGGTGAACTACCTGGCTGGGCAAACCTGACAGTGGGCTGTGAAGCACTCTGTCTAAACCGCTGCAGCTCCTCATAATCCGCCCTGGTGAAGGTAAAGGACTCATCAACCGAAGTAGAACCGGGCGTAGGGGTCAAGCTGTCAGATGGGCCAGGAGCAGTGAGATGAGCTGATCAAGGAGAGCGAAGCTCAGGATGAAGCGTGTAGCATGCCTTGATTTAGTGGCCATCCCGATGGCAATGAGTACAACAAGGACGTCCACGACCACCACCAACGTGGCCACGTCCACGAGCCCGGGGAAAGGAGCCACCTCCTCTGGGTGGCCTGGAGCCACCAAGACCATCAGAAGATATGAGAGCGGAACTATCAGACAGAAGACTGGATGGTGTCTCATCAAGGCACTGCTGCGCACAGGAATAGGCCTCCCGTAATGATGGAATGGTGCCGAAGCCAAGATTCTGATGGCGAAGGTGAGTAAACTCAGGGCCCAGGCTCTCAAGATAGTGTACAACACGAATTTGTTCTCGCTGGCGACGAAGGACATTGATATCAGAAGTGAGAGGTAGAAAAATGTCAAGCTGCTGACATAATGAGATAAACTGCCCATAATGAGTCTCGAGGGACATGACACCACGTCGCAGACGCATCCACTCAGAGTAAGTGGAACATATACGCCTGAGGTTCTCAACCCCAGAGTAGGTGACAGCTGTGTGATCTTAGATCTCCTTTGCAGTAGGAAGGAGAATCATGGTGGATGAAATGGCTGGGGTCATGCTCTGCCAGAGTAGACTACAAATCAAGGCATCTTCCATCTCCCATCGAGAATAGGAAGGGTCCTTGAGAGATGGGGGATCATCCCGAAGAAACCTAACTTTGCCTCGACCTAGAAGGTATGTCTCAACGACAACTTTCCATGGTAAGTAGTTGGTTTCATCAAACTTTGCAATATTCAACTGTGGATAAGATCCGTCCACAGATGCATAGCTAGAAGAAGCTGAGGAAGACGGAGCCGAAGGAGGTGGGGTGGCACGAACGTCAGTAGTCATGCAGAGAGAAGGATCCACAATGACAGGAGGATCCATAAGAATGAGAGGAAGAATAGAACCCACAAGCAACGACAATATGAAGAAACGAGAGGAAATGAACCAACTACTTAAGAGAAGAACGAATGGCGCGGCCTCACGAGAGGACACAGGATAGTAGAGGACATGAAGAAGATGAAGTGAGACCGCAATGAGATAAGAGGTGAGACTAATTTAACACATCAAGAGAAGATAGAAAAAAATAGGGTTTTAAGTATTTGCAATGAAAAATATTGATTGGTGGGTATGGTTGTCGGGAAAGCGAGGGGTGGAGGGAATAAGGGCTGGACGGAGGGGGAAAGGGGCTGATTTGAAGAGGGAAAGGGTTTGGGGCGGTACTGTAGCGGTACTGTGGCAGTACTGTAGCGGTACTGTGGCAGTACTGTAGCGGGGAATGGAGGAGAGGAGGAGGTGTGGGGTTGAAGGAAGGAGGGTTAGGGTTTTAGAATTAGGGAAAGGTGAGGGTGAGAGATTAGGGAAAGAGGTGAGGGTGAGAGATTAGGGTTAGGGTTAGAGTGGTGGGGGTGGAAAAGATGGAGGCTAAAGGTAATCCCTAGGGATCAGAAACCCTAGGGCTCTGATACCATGTTGAGAGAAAGATTAGAGAAGAAAAAGTGAGTTAGAGAAGAAACTCCCCCTCACTAATGTATTTAATTAAAGAGAGATAAGTACAATTACAACTATGCCCTCAGGCTTATTACATATATCCAACACCAGGAATCGTCGCTATGTGGTCGTCCTCGCCATCTGACTAAGAACTTTCTAATTCCTCCGGCGTGATTGGAGACAATCTTCTCATCCAAGATGTCTTCTACTACTTTTCTTTTCTCAAATCTGCGTATTGGTAGGGTAGAAGAAGGTAGTACTGGGATGGGTGGAGATTGGGCATATTTGGGGTTATCAAATGCAGAAAATGGTTCATGATATGGTGAAAGGTCTTCAACAATGAAAGTATTACTAATTCCCATGTCAGGTGGTAAATCTAAAACATAGGCATTAGCACTAATCTTTTTAATTATTTTAAAAGGTCCTGAGCCACGAGCATGTAGTTTGCTAACTACACGTTTACCATAACGTTCAGACCTAATTCTTACCATTACCATATCACATTCTTTAAATTCTTGTAGCCTTCGATGTACATTTGCATAAGATTTATATGATTCATTGCTAATTATTATCTTTCTTCTTATTTCTGCATGTTAGTCTCGAATGTGCTGCGAAAAAGACTCGGCAGACTCGGAAACTCTAGAACTGGCACTAGCTACAGCAGGAATAAGGTCAACTGGTTTCCTAGGGGATTAGGCTGTGATAATCTGAAAAGGGGAAAGAGCTGTACTACGGTGCACAGAACTATTATAGGCAAACTCAGCTTGAGGTAGAACTCTATCCCAACTAGAAAGATTGTCACCAACAAGACACCTAAGGAGATTCCCTAGACTCCTATTAATGACCTCTGTCTGACGATCTGTTTGTGGGTGGTACGAACTAGAAAATTTCAACTCGGTTCCCATCATACTCCACAAGGTTCTCCAGAAGTGACTAAGCCATCCCAATTGGCACTAAAACTCTTCTTCTTCTTGTCCTCTTTTCATCTTCTTCGATCTTTGTCCTTCTTTAGTAGAGGGCATTTAGGACGAATGTGTCCCTCCTTGCCACACTCATAGCACCGGACCAGATCATCATCATTGTCTCTTCTTCTTCTATCTTTGTCTCTCTTTGGGGATTTGCTTCTTCTAGCACTTCGGTTCTTTCGATTGAATCTCCCAAATCGACTTATCCTTTTGGTGAGGAGGGCCATTTCCGATTTTAGATTTTCATTGTTTAACTCACGGTCACTGTCCTCTTCTTCACTATCCACCTTGGCTTTGAAAGCCACATCCTTCTTCTTTGTTTCTTCCTTCTTTCTTTTCCTACTGCTTTCCCTCTTCTTCATCATGGGTGATGAGGTTTCCCATGAGGTCATCAAGTTGAAGGGTATCGAAGTCCTTTGATTGTTCAATTGCCGTGATCATTGGATCCCAAGAGTCTGGGAAGCATCTAAGGAGTCTTTGAACCAACTCATAGTTTGTATAGGTTTTTCCTGAGGCATTCAATTCATTAACAATGTTAGTAAACCTTGTGAACATGTCGGAGATAGATTATCCTTCATGCATCTCAAATGTCTCAAAATCACTAATTAACATATTTTCTTTTGATTTTTTGATATGAGTTGTCCCTTCATGGGTTGTCTCAAGGGTGGTTCAAATTTCCTTTGTCGTCTTACAATTTGAGACCCTATCGAATTCCTCGGGAGATAGTGCACAAAAGAGTTGCTCCACTCCCTTAGCATCCAATGTGGCCTTCCTCTTATCCGCGGCACTCAAAGTCTTCCTTTCTGTGGTAGGTTCTACATACCCTTCTTCAATTAGCTCCCACATTTCAAAGTCTATGGATTTTAGATAAAAAGCCATTCTTATTTTCCAATATTCATAGTTTAAACCGTTGAAATACGGAGGTCTATTTGAAGCTTGACCTTCGGCATAGCTGGAAGGGGCTACCGGAAAGGGATTGGATGAGGAGGGGCTATTTGTTGCCATAGATCTTTCTCTTGTAGATTTTTGGATAAAAAATCTATATAACAGCCTTTAACTTTGATACTAAATGAAATCCCAAAGGGCAACAACCAAGAAGGGGGTGAATTGGTGTTTTAAAATTTTTCTACTCAAATAGCTAGGGCAAATGAGATTTACCTAATTAGTTCTAACCCTTGTTCTAATTATAATCAAAATAGAAAATGGAAAGAGATTACCAATCACACCAAAATAGAACAGAGAGGGAGCAAGGAGACTACACGGCGATTTATAGTGGTTCGGTCACAACTTGACCTACTCCACTACCCAAGTACTTGGTTTTGCCTTGGGATTTTCTCCACCACGGTGAGACTCCTCAACGCCCCCTCACAAAGCGTTACAAACAATCACCACTTCCACAAGGGGACGCACCATTGTTTACAATCCGCCTCCGAGGACGTTCTTCTTCGTTGCATCACCGCCTTGAAGAAAGAAACTCCTCTTTGCAACTCCAAATACAAGGAAGAAAGAAAAATAAAAACTCTCAAGCCTCTTAAAGGCGAATACAACTCTCAAGCTCACAATATTCTCCCAATGATTGGAATTAAATGCTTGGGGAAATCCTCTTGACAAGAAATGAATGCAAGTTTAAATGCTCAAGAGGTTTGAAGAAGAATCCTTTTGATTTCAAAGAAGAAAGCTCTAGGGTTTGAATGATCAATGTTCAAAAGGTGTAAAAGAAGGTCTTTGATGATGTTTAAATAGCCCAAGTTCATTTAGGACCGTTCAGGGGCAAAACTGTAATAAACTGGGTAGGTATACCTACCCTGCGCAGGCCCTAACGGCTCTTTCGCCAGACCGGCACTGTCGACCGAGCTATGGCGGTCGCCATCCCTTATCGGGCGCCCTTTTTTTATTTTCTAAATTTAAATCGCCACGGTCAACCGGGGTCACCTGCCGAGGGCAACCTGTTTAATAAAAATTTGGGCTCGAAATATTCCGCGGTCGACCGGCTCATTACGGTCGTCCGCCAAGACCTTCCTGGACATTTTTCTGCATTTTCAGAAAACCAATCCGAGGTCGACCAGCTTTCCCTGGTCGACTGGCGCACCTTAATTCGGAGGATGCTGGAATTACAGCCATCCACCTAGCCCGGTCGACTGGCCCTGCTTTAAAAACTTGATTTTAAATATTTTGTGCAAGGGACTTTGGGCCATGGTCTTTGGGCTTTACATATGTGTTTTCAAATACTTTAATGAACTATGAAAAATGATTTTCAAGATGATTTGGAAACATAAAAACATGCAAACACTAAATGCCAAGAGGACTCCAATGCACTATAAATTATATGAACCTTGAATCTTCTTGATCTTCAATCTTCTTGGGCGCTTGCATGAGCATCTCCTTATCTTCAGATAGTCTTTAACCTTGTCCTTGCGCTTGTGGTGCCCTTGAATCTTCGATAGACCATATGGTTTGAAGGATGACCACCAAGACTTGACTTTCTCTAAGACTAGCCCGGTTCTTCTTGCTTCAAGTGATGATATGAACATAACCTGTCTAAATCACAACACTAGAGAAGCCATTAGCAAACTACCATCAATTTGGGTTTGTTGATCATCAAACAAGAGAGGGATGTACCCTTGGGCTTACACATGAGGTTTTGAGGGATTGTTTTTATGATTAAACCTCAGCCTAAACACTCAAGAACCCTAACTTTAAACCCCTTTTTAGCCTTATTGCAATTTTCACCCCTTTTCAAGATTGGAAACCCTTTTAAAAGATCAATAGCTTAAACCAACCATCAAATCAGAACCTAAACCCTAGAATTACCTTTCTTTTACCTTCTAAATCTTAACCTAAGATTTGGACAGCAGTATTAAACCAAAATCCTAGATCCGTCAAATTACCAAAATACCCCTACAACCCAAAATTAGACTATTTCATTGGTACTTGCATTAGCTTTTAGTTCTTTTAATTGGTTGCATGCATAGGCCTAGTTTCAAACTAATCTTTCTATTATCAATTCATCTAACGAATCCTTATCGCTTTGATTGATTTGTATAAGGTTTAGTTCATGCGTAATTACAATCTTTACAATTATTTATGCTATGTAAGTCTCATTATTGCTGCTGCCCATAGATTAACTAGGAGTTAATTCGGCCCCAGGTAAGTTGTTAAGTGTTCTTTTAATTTTCCGCGTAAGCCCTAAATTGTCCTAAAGTCTTAATCCCATTACGAGTGTAGGATTTTCCCTAAATTCGGTATTGTCCTACATCACTCCATTTCGGTTAAGGTATGGAACTTTCGTTGCCCGCCTAGAGTTGGTATCTTCGAATGGGCAGTATGTCGCGATCGGATTCAAATGATCAATTTCCTTAGGAAGCGTGGCATGATGCTTGTTGACCATTGTCCTCTATGCTTGGAAGATGCTGAATCCGTGAATCATTTTTTCATGCATTGCTCCTTCTCTCGTCAGGTTTGGAGTCATATATTTCTCAGATTCGGTATTAGTTGGGTTTTCCCATTTTCTATCCCGGATTTGTTGCATCAGTGGATCTTTGCGCCGTGGGAAAAGAAAGTCATTATGTTGTGGAATATTTGTCTTCTTCCTACATGGTGGGTGATATGGAAAGAAAGAAATTCTAGAGCCTTCGAGGGGGTTGCAAAATCTCCATACTGGTTGTATATGGAAATTATTGCTATTTCTATTTCTTGGGCGAGGAGTCTTTCGGCATTTCGGTTTGTATCGGCTTTTGACTTATGGGAGGGTTGGAGGATTGTATGCTTTAATAGGGAGGATCGCCCTAATGATGTTCAAAGATGTCAAGCTCCGCTTTTTGGAATGTTCAAAGTTAATTTTGATGGCTCGAGTCTTTGAAATCCGGGACTGGCCGGGATGGGTGGCTTGTGTCGGGATGATGATGGTGTCGTTGTATGGGCTTATTCCGGCCCCCTTGGAGTATGTGATGCCACTGAGGCCGAAGTGAAGGCGGCATATCAAGGCATAAAAAAGATTGATAAAGAAAAAATGGATTATACTATTGTGGAGGGTAATTCTCTAAACATGATTCATTGGTTGAAGAGAGCCTCCTTGGAGATTTTCTTATTTTTTTGATGAAATAGACGACTTAACTGCGGGGTCTTCTATTGTCTTCAACCATATGCGGAGATCGGCAAATAGGGAGGCGGATTCTTTGGCTAGGGTTGGGGTTAGTCGGGTGGAGTTGGAGTGGTTTGATTTCCTTCCTCCTTGAGTGTTTTCTTGTTTTTGTTTTTTATTCTGTCCACTGTAATTTGGGGTGGTCCATCTCAGTCCGCTTTCTTCTTTAATGAAATCATCTTGCCATAAAAATAAAAATAAAAATTCAATAGAAGTGATAAGGACACCCTACGATTTAAAAGAAGGACACCCTGACATGATATTGACACCCCTTTTGATAATGCCCAAAAAATGATAAGGACGCCCAAAATGATAAAGACATACTGAAAATTTATGTAAGGCAGGGATGGTTCCCCAACAGGAGTTCTTGATTAATTAGGAAAATTAAAATTTATGCAAGTAGTTTTGCCTTTTGTCTGGTGTTTCCTATTTGAGACATGCTTGGGACACCACTTCTTTGCATTATTGAGACATGCATTTGGTTGAAGCATTTTATTTCGAAACTTGTGATTGCTATTCTATTTTGGCAGCACCAATGAAACCTCTCTAAAACTCCCAAAACTTCTACTTCTAAAATTGACCAATAAAAGATTAGTTCTGGAGACTTTCCATCTTTTTAACACAACTAAAAAAAACTCAAAAATAGAAATTGTAGAATATCGTAAAAATACTTCATACACTTCAGAAGCTTTAAAAAAGTCATCCGATTCCTTCAGAAAAGTCGCATATCTGTCTCAATATTTTCCAATTGTGAATGATTTTTCTTTTCACTTCTCTCTGTCCTTATCACAACCCAGATCCACATCTTTACTTGCTTGAAAAGTTTCCATGTTTCAATCATGCTCAAACACTACATTTTATCCCCATATGAATTTAGGAACTATGAGCCTCCGAAACCCATCAAAAAATTGTGAAAAATTCAACACAAATCATCATACATCCCCAAATAGAAAAGAGACCACTATTTTCTTTGTTTATGAAATGGGCCTAGTGATGATGTCGGCATAATTATAAATGGTACATCCCTCTTTCGGCCTTTTCTTTCTTCTTCTTCTTCTTATATGTCCCTGAATGTCACATAGTCTTGATTTCTTCTCAATAGATGCCTCTTGCATCATATAATACATTCAAACTTATTGGCAATATCAATTCTCAAAATAAGTCTCTATTCTCGATAAGTTCTCCCTTGGTTACCATTTTCTTTTTGTGAGCTATATTTCCCTTCTATTATTGGTAAAGGCATATAACAAGCTGTAAATGAATTGGTGCATAAAAAGCTATAAAACGAATGTACGGAAGGGCATAATTAGACCGAAGAAAAAAACAAATCACATGGTCATGAGGTTAAATAGAGGCAAAGTTAGGGAGCAACCGAGTAGAACATGGAGGAAAATAGGTAGCAGTCAAGTAAGGGAAAAGTTTGACTTGTTTTTTCATTTTTATCATTTCATAAAAAATATAGGATAGAACTTGAGAAATATTTCGAAGAATAGATTGGCACAAAGGTTTTCCATTTTAGTGGTGCATGAAATTTTGGTATTATCCCATTAACTTTTGGCGATACTAAGCTATTTGGCCCACAATTGAATCCTAGAATAACGGGAATAAGTGGACTTTTGAGTGGATAGAACTTGAGAAATATTCCGAAGAATAGATTGACACAACGGTTTTCCATTCTAGTGGTGCATGAAATTTTGGTATTATCCCATTAACTTTTGGCGATACTCAACTACTTGGCCCACAATTGAAGCCTAGAGTAACGGGAATAAGTGGAATTTTGAGTAGATTTTTGCTCTTGTGAAACAACCAATTACTCCAAAAGCTTAAGATGTTGGAGATGGCGTTATTTAATCTCTTGTACTTTAACACTCCCCCTCACATGTGGCCCCTCTTTTTAGGGTTGGCCTACACGTGCCACATGTGGGCCTCTCTTTTGGGTGGCCATTACATATGAATTTTTAGTATCAAGGAGGTTTGAACTCGGGACCTTTGCTCTGATAGCATGTGAAACAACCAATTACTCGAAAAGCTTAAGCCGTTGGAGATGGCGTTATTTAATCTTTTATACTTTAACAGCTCTAAAGTTTGGTATGTTAGCTTCCCATAAGGGGTAGAAAAGTGAATCAGAAGTATTAGCCAATATAATGTCATGTGGAATTTTTAGTATGTGGAGGTTTGAACACTGTTTCATGCTTGATGAATCACCCCAATTATCCCTGCTATTATCGTTATGGAGTGATAGTTTTAGACTAGCCAAAGAACTACACCATATGAGCTCATAAGACCATGTAAATTATGAGTAACTCTTGAAACAAAACAATGTGCTTTGGGCATGTTGACAAATCCACAAGTACTAACCAGTTTGTTGCCAAAATTAATATATCATTAGCAATTCCAAATTGCAACCATGGTATTAAATCTCAGTTTCGGTTCGGTTTCGGACTCAGCTGAAACAGAAATTTTGGCTGAATACCGAAATTCAGTAAAAAGATGAATTTCATTTTTTTTAACCAAATTTTCGTAATTTTGACAGCAATCTTGGAAAAAAATTTAAAGCAAATAGTTTTTTAACGAAATTTTGGTTTCGGGCTAATTTCGGATTTCGGTCCAAATTTAAAACCATTGTTGCAACACATAATGTAAATCCTTTTTTTATTCCCCTATCAAGTTTTAAGTAGTATGAAGCAATTCCCTGCAATGTATGATTGATCTCACATCATTTCTTTTGTAGAATCTCCACAGGCTTTGATTATATCTTTAGTGTGGATTCACATGGTTCACAAATAGACACTATCACATATTTTCTCATTTCTCAAGTGTCATCCATGGTGTCTATGAAGTCTGAAAACAAAGTTCTTTTACATTGCTGGACACCTTCCTAATGTTCAGGTAAGGTTGAATATTTATCGGAAAGTTCTCATAACTAATCTTTGTAGGACTAGGATCTGCTGATGCAAAAGTTGGGGTTAACAAGCTAGAATTGCTTCCTAAAGAGTTTAGCCCAGTTATTGATGTAGCTGGGTTCCTCTCTGCAGGCCAGGTGTGATTGGTTCTCTTATTTTCTGATTTTGATTTATAATATACCATGGTACTATTTATTAATCAGATCATGCACTTTATCTCTTTCTTACATTGGTTGGGATTGTTTGGCTACAGTGAAAAAAATTTCATTGATTCTCTCCCATCAGGCTCTGTTTCTTTCAACCTAAAATGGGTGTAAAACAAATTTTACGCCCATTTTTATAGTTAAAAGATGGGCATAAAATTTGGCTATGGGTATTAGCACTGCCATGTATTAATGGAGAGATTTAGAGAAAATAAACAGGACCTTCATATGGTCTTCATTGATTTGGAGAAAGCGTATGATAGGGTCCCAGGAGTGTTATGTGGTGGGTCCTTGAAAGGAAAAAAGTGCCTACTAAATATGTTGATGTGATTTAGGATATGTACGATGAGCAGTAACTAGTGTCAGAACCACGGATGGCACGTCTAGTGAGTTTCCAATTACGATAGGACTGCACCAAGGATCAGCTCTAAGCCCTTATCTTTTTACGCTAGTTATGGATGAGCTTACGGAGGGTATCCAGGATGAGGTGCCGTGGTGTATGTTATTTGCAGATGACATAGTATTAATCGACGAAACCAAAGCAGGAGTAAATGATAAATTAGAGTTATGGAGAACTACTTTGGAATCCAAAGGTTTTAGACTGAGTAGGACTAAGACAGAATATATGGATTGCAACTTTAGTAATGTTAGGAGGCGGGACGAGGATGTAGTAAATATGACTGGAGAGGAGGTACCGAAGAGGGATATCTTTCGCTATCTTGGCTCTATTCTACATAAGGAAGGAGAGATTGAAGAGGATGTTAACCGTAGAATAAGAGCAGGTTGGTTGAAGTGGAAGCTTGCCCCAGGAGTTCTGTGCGACTGTAAAATCCCTACCAAGTTGAAGGGAAAGTTTTATAAGACAGCTGTGAGGCTAGCTATGCTGTACGGCTCATAATGTTGGGCCACCAAGAAGCAGCATGTGCATAAGATGAGTGTAGCGGAGATGCGAATGCTTAGATGGATGTGCGACCACACAATGTTAGATAGAATTAAAAATGAAGACATTCGAGAAAAGGTGGGGGTGGCACCAATTGAGGAGAAAGATGAGAGAGCACCGCTTAAGATGGTTTGGACATATCCAACGTAGGCCTTTGGATGCTCTGGTGAGAAGAGGTGACTCGTGCCAAATTGATGGAGTAAAAAGTGGTAGGGGCAGACCGAAAACAACTTGGGTAGAAACAGTGAGGAAATACTTGATAGCTAGGAACATATCAGAGAACATGACCTTGGATAGGATAGAATGGAAGAAAATGATCCACGTAGGAGAACCCAACTAGAACCAGGATTAGAGCCGGGTAAATTCCTTTCACCTTCTTCATGAAATTTTTCTAAAGGATACATTTAGCCGACCCCAACTAGTTTGGGACAAAGGCTTTGTTGAGTTGAGTTGAGTTGAGTTGAGTAGACTCTTTCAGAAGCCAATTAAAGAAGAAAGGAAAAGCTGACTTTGTGCAATCGTTAAAACATGGCAGTGCCAATATCAGCAGCCAAAATTTTTTTACGCCCATTTTACGCCGAAATAAATGGAGCATGAGTGAATTTTTTCCCAAGAGAAAAACCACGGGCAGAGAGCATGGGTCTTTTTTCTCAAAATTTTTGAAATGTTTTTACCTGAAAATACTATTATATCTAAAAAATGAGTTACCAAATGTTTGAAAGTTCGAAAAATGTTTTTAGAAAAAATTTCAGTGTTTCATTTCTTAAAGCCCTAGATTGCCTAAGGCAAGTTTGTAACTAATGAAAACAAGCACTTGAAAGTGATGTGGCTTCTTATTTAATTGGAAGATAATTGAGATATTTACCATGAACTAGTTTTTACTATCATGGTTTTATAGTTCGGCCGAAACATTTTATTTCAGCAGAAATATTTTGATTTCAGCTGCTACCTAAACGAAATCCCCTTTTATTCAGGAAAAATACCAAATTTTGCCTCAATTTTTGGGATTCCATTCTAAATTTCAGGATTTCGTTCATGTTTCGGTTGAAATGCGTAAAACATGCAATTTTTTTACATAAAAGCAAACTTTTTGTTGAAATGTCGACATTTCAAACTTTCAATACAAACTCTGACAAAAATCATCCCCACTTGTATAGAAGAGAAGAACAACGAGATTCCTTTAAGATATTTCTTAAAAAATGACATAAAGAAAAAGAAAAATCCGTGGTGAAAAAAATTCTTGTATCTTGGCCATGATTTCGTACAGAAATGTTTCTGTGATTTTAGAAGATTGGGGTGAAATTTCGTACCGATACTGAAATAGTGAAATGTTTCCATTTCACTGATGACTAAAACCGAAATTTAAATCCTTGGTTACTATTCAATGTTCGGGAACTATGATTATGTTTGTGACTGGCTCTAGTTGATTCATTTTGGATTGATCTAGAACCCTGTTACTCTGAAAAAAACTTGTCTAAAGCTGAATCCGGCACAAAGAATCATCAAATTGAGTGACAGGATCAACCCTCTACTTTCTTGGATTTGGTTGCCAAAAAGTTCAAGAAGTAGATGGGGGTTCAGAGTTGAAATTTGAATTCTCCACACATGCCGACAGCACACTTCCTCAAATCTATGAGAAATATGGATGTTTTTTTTCTAGAATTAAAAGTAGGAGCATGTCCTGGGGTATAATAGTTTTGGTGTTATCTAGATTTTAAAATGATGTTGGCAATGCACGCTTGACCCTTGAGTCATTTTGTTTTGGTTGCTCAAATGTCCTAGAAATGGAAAGAGGATCAGAGTTTAAATTTGGATTCTCCGTGCACGCCATCAGCACACTTCCTCACATCATTGAGAAATTAAAATTAATAGTGTCCTGTGATAGAAAATCGATCTTTTGGTGTTATCTAGATTTAAAAACGAAGTTGACATTTCATGCTTGCAACCCACTTATATGCCCTTCTTGGAAGTGGATAGATTGGGCAGATTTAAAAATGAAGTTTGACATTTCATGCTACCAACGCACTAATATGGCCTTCTTGGAAGGGGATAGCTTGGGCATAATCACTGGAAAGATGGAAAACAAAGCATTGAGGGTGGGAAGGGCTGGATGAAAGATGTCAAAGAAGGGAAAGAAAGAAGTCGTGGGAGAAAACGTGAAAGTTGTCAAAGAAGGGAAAGAAAGAAGTCGTGGGAGAAAAATTCCTCTCTCCCGGCATGTTTTATTATTTCCACAAGTACATATTTAGTAATAATTGCCAGAATGCAATCTTTATGTGAGTCATCATTAATCCCAAAACCACCCAAAAGATTAAGAATATAAACACAATAAGGAAATGTCTACTCTTTTAAAAATCCCCCTCAAGTTGTGGTGAATATATCTTTCATCCGTAGCTTGCACAAAATGCCATGAAATCATGCTCTACCAACAGCATTCGCAATCAGATGTCCTTGCTTCCTATATGAAGGTCTAGAAGGAGTGCAATCTAATCCTGTGATCTTCCCACCTATGAAATGACACTCGACTTCTATATATGTAGCCCTCTTTTGAACGATTGGATTAACTGCAATGGCATGACAGTTATGATTATGACAAGGCATAAGAATAGGAAGATCCACACTAACTCCCATCTAAGTGACAGAGGTTCACAATCATATAAGTTCACATATAGCAGGAGCCATGGTCCTATACTCAGCCTCAACACTATATCTAGTAAGTGCAATTTTTTTGGTCTTATTAGTCTCAAGTTTTCACCACAAATAAGCAATAGCTAGAGGTATATTGTTAATCCAATGAGGGTCAGTCCAATCTGCAGTCATGTGGGTAGAAACTCATAGATAACCATGATTGGGAGAAAATGATTTCTTGCCCAGGGGATAACAGTACTTTCCATACTTCAAAATTAGTAAATTTCCTCTAAACATGCTTAGCATTAATGCATAAGTTGGCTTACGAAACCTACCATGGCATCCAAGTAAGGGCAAGTTATACTAAGATAATCTAACATTCCCACTAAATGGTGGTAATGTGGTATCACGGTAGATCCTATAAGAGCTCCCTCTCATCCAATCTCAAATGGTGTTTGGTTTATAAATGAGTGTCTATTGGTTTCTCTTCTAACTGACCGACTTTTTCTAGTCAGTCTTAGGCATGTTTCTTTGAGATATAAAGGTCATTTCTTTAGCGAGCAACTTCAATCCAACAAAGACTTTGAGGGCCTAAATGTTTGTTGTCGAACTCCTTTCCTGGGCGCTGCTTAAGTTCCACTATAGTGTTAATGCTAATACGAAGGCCCAGCAGTCTCCAAGGCTAAACTCAACAGATTGAGTTCAATCCTATTGCTCCCACCAATGGGAGAGTTGTGGCTTAAATGATTGTGAGTGGAAATGGTGATCCCATCGATTGAACCAATTGGCATGTTGGGCTTCAATTCTGGATGGGACTTACAAGGTCCTTAGTATTGTTGAACGATTCCGCAACTTTCATTTGGTTACAAGCTTTGATGGCATCTTTATATCTTGTTGAGTCATTTTTTTGTTATGTTAATTACAGGTAGTGGTGTCATATGGGTCTTGATCCAAAAATAAAAAATAAAATCATAATTCACAGTTCTGGATGCTTTTAAAATTTTAGATCTTGAGCTTCATTGTGACATTCATGATTGACCAATGCATGACAATATATTTAAAGAACCCTTTGTTTTATATTTTGATTCTGTTATCTAGGTTAATAAAATAATGTTCTATTATTTAAAAAATCTGATCCTAAATGGACTTAGAATTTCCAGTTCAACTTTGTAGTCCCTTAGTGTAACAAATTGTCTCCTTCCCAATTCTACTTCTGATTTTGTATTTGCAACCTATGGTTCAACTGCTCACTTTCTGAACACATAATTTTCCCTCCCAACATTATTTGAATCTGGGTGTCTGGGTATAGCACACTAGGGATGAATGAAGGTACTTAGACCCATTTGGGCCTTTTGGTTTCTCCTTTTCACCTCTAGAATTTTACCACAAGTCCTATTTCTTCTCTCTTTCTGAACTGCAGAATTTTCGCTCTTAACATTATTTGATGTTAGGTATTATTCATTTGTATCCACTGATCTAACAATATATACAGAAGCACGAAGCATTAACACATTTTAGAACAGTGAGACCAAAAATTCCTCCATTCTTTACGAATTGATAAATTTCTCGGACGAATTAATTGATTGATAGATGCAATGCCATTACGTTGCATGTATTCTAACGGGGCTTTCGCATTTTACGGGCCATCGATGTATGTTCCAGACTTGAAAAACACATTCATTATGACTAGGGGTGTAAACGAGCGGAGCTGAGCCGAGCCGAGCCTAGGCTCGGTCAGGCTCGGCCAGGCTCGCGAGCCTTATCGACCTCGAATTATATTAATTTCACACCCCTCATCTTCCCTGGACAGCCCTATCTAGTATTTTTTTACTACTCTTTTTACACTACGGGGGGTGGTCCATGTAACAAATGGGGTTCCAAAAAAGAAGTGACATATTTTGCCTCCCCCTTTCACTCCCTGGACAACCCTTTGTGTATATATTAATATAATATATATATATATATATATATATATATATATATATATTTAAATATATTAAATTCTTAACGAGCCGAGCCGAGCCGAGCCTGGCCTAACTCGGGCTCGGCTCGGCTCGGCTCGGCTCGGCTCGTTAAGGATTCGAGCTTTTTTCGAGCCGAGCTCGAGCGAGCTTCCGAGCCCGAGCCAAAATTGACACCCTTAATTATGACCTTCAATCAGCTACTTAAACTTATAAATGTTCAACAGGTTTTCATGAAAGACAGCTATTATACATGATTATTTTCAATTGACTTATTTTAGAGGTATAAAACTAATGCCTTTATATAAAATATGAGCCTGCTAATACACATTAGCTTATCTTCAGGAGAGTCGACTTATCCAAGAGATTACTAATCTCGAAAAAGATACAGGATTCAAACTGAGAGTTCTAGCACAAAATTACCCTGACACACCAGGTAAGGCTTAAACCTTGAAGCTTTGTTAACTGCAACATAACTCCTACCTGTCTCCAGTATACTTGGTTCATTTCCTTTCTTAATAGGTGTCATCGGACTCCTCACTTTATTTCAGGACTAGCAGTGAAAGATTTCTGGCAAGTTGATGACAGAACTATTGTCTTTGTTGCTGACCCCACCTTTGGTAATATTTCAATGTAGTTGCGCAACAGAAAATTGTTGTATTCTGCACATGGTTTAAATTTCAGTCGAAATCACAAAATTCCAGGCGAAATTCGGATAAAAATATTTGAATTTCACTTTTAATCTGAAATTTCAGTTTTCGGCCGAAATTTCGGATTAAAAGTAAAATTGTAAAAAAATAATCATATTTCTGAAATTTCAGCCAAAATTTCTGAAATTCTGAAATTTCAGGTTTTGTGGATTTCAGTTTCGGTCCCTACCGAAATCCAAAATTTCAGTATTTCAGAATTTAAAAACCATGATTCTGCAGGTCTTTTGTGCTAAGACCGTGATTTTTCTGGGTAATAAAATGCTAAAAGTCAAATAGCTTAATACTGGTGTCTGCCACAGTATGCTAGACCCACGACTCAATTGAATCCAAAGGCGATAATTGAACTATAAATAAAAACAGTTATCTGCTCTATGTTTCCTCACCATTTTCCTCTTTATGAAAAGTCTTGTTCAATAAATGAATTATATATATGGTCCTCTGAGGCAGGAAACATCTTGAACTTCAATGTTGGTTCGTCCGTTGATCTAGACATACCTCGCAGCTTCTGGAGTCGCCTCGCAGGAAAATATGGGAATATATTTTATTGGAAAGAAAAGGTTATCCTTATTTTATTCTTCTCTAATGCCAGTTAGGTCATGGTGATTTATTTCCTTAATGTTGTTTCCTTTATTTAACTCGTCAGATTTAAGGTATGGGATTTTCCATCTGAAACAGGGGGAAGATGCATCTGTTGAAGCTGCTGTCATGGCAATATCAAGTTGCTTGAGAGAACCTGTGGGCCAAAATAATTGCTCTGACATAAAGTAAGACTCTTTCCTAAATCCACTTCCAAATAGGAAGTGGATGGCAAAGGTTCGTTGTAGTGTGTTCATCGCCTTTTTCTAAGTGATCATGGGGTGATGAAACCCGTGTACATAAGAGCTTTTTTATTTCTCCTTTGTCTTTGGTGGATATTATCCAATTATAAACAATGATGATTACTACCGTGTGCATTACTCTGGGTGGTTTCTGAATTAGATCTTATGACTTTTTCTACCGATAACTCATTGAAGTGATATATTTTGGTAATTTCGGCTGTCATTTAGTTCTTGCAAATTGTGAGCACCTTTGACTAATTTTTCTGTTAACTGGTTTGATATGTGATTATGCCTGCACTATTTCAAGCACACTCAAGCCCATTGCCCATTGAATAGGTACTATATCTTATCATGTGTTGATCATCAGTCTTGCGTTGTTTTTGAATGATGGGTATTAAGAATTTAATGTATGAATGTAGTAGTAAATGACTTGTATGATCTACAAAATTTGCAATTCAGATAAAAGGGATCTTGAAGATGCTAGCATGGGTCCTACTTGCCATCAATATATTGGTACAATACTTTGCTAGGCGACAAAAAAAGAACAAAAAATCCATTCTAGGCGACACTGGATACAACTAGAAGTGTCAAACTTGGGCACAACATTTTTTCATGATTTTGAAATTAAGAAGCAAAACATGTATGACGTGAAATGCTTCATTATGCAACTGAAGTATTGTCATTAGATTAGTCCCGATATTACTAAGTACCAATTCCGATACACATTAGGCCATGTTATGTTTGAAATATAGAATTCATATCACCAAACTAATCTCTATGTTGCATCACTACGGGTACGAGTGTGGGAAGCCAACATGTGTACCAAGTGTCTGATTCGGCAAACTTCAAAAAGACAGATTCATGGATTGACCAAAATATTTTAATCATCTCTCAAATTTTAATTTTTTATATAATAATATCAAAATTTTTAATAGGTTAAGTAGATATAATGTTTATTTTCATTTAAGAAATTTATGATTATTTTGAATGGTATTAAAAAATTTATGATTAGGGATGGTAAAACTCAAAACATGTGGTAATTGTAAAGTTGTGTTAGTAGTATTTAGAAAACAACAAATAATAGAGACCGAGAAGTGTCTACGTGAATCCAAAAGTATTGGAATCCGAGATGTGTCCAACATGAATACTTTGTCCTTTGTGAAGAATCCGATATGGAAGGCTTAGAAATCCACCTACTATAAGCACATTAAAACCTGAATCGAAATAAGCAAAATCCATAATTCATCAAATAGAAATATATGATTTCATTTATATCGGGATGGAAATAGGATCTGGGTTTCTTCACCAGTAGAGCCCCCAATCGCTGTGTAATGTGGAAATAACAATCTGCTATTTTTTGTATTTTACTTCATTTTACATATTATTTTACTTTTAAACCACTTATAATTGTGTTTATAATGTAGGGGTATTCTTGTCATGTTATATTCAATCATTAAGCAATACATTGCTGGGATCATATCTCACTTGCATTCTAAGATGATCCTTCAGAATTTTACACTGTATCATAGCACATGAACCCTCTAGTGATGCTGGAGGGACTGAAACATTACATCTTCCTCACCCACTTCCTCTCTGTTAACCGAGAGTTTAGAGAGAGAAAATCCAACTATCTTTTCTAGCATATCCAATCTTTTTCTTTCCTTCGCAGCCATCATCTTCTTGGTCATGTTGATGGACTGTGTCATGTCCACAACTCCCATTATGCCTTCTTCTCACCAAGGTTCAGATACTTAAGTTACTATTCTCAACAAAGATTCTGATTTGTTTTACATGGATTCTTTGCCCCCCCACCCACCCCCGCAAATGCCAAATCCGTGTCGGCACGTCTCCACACGCGAAGCGGACATGGATTCTTGTGGGACACACCCGGATTCTTGTCGTAGCCGTGTTCTGCAGGAATCCTTTTTTTTTCGGGCGAAACTGATTCATCATTGTCTCTTTTAAAATGCGAATCATACATATTTTCACTTTAAACGTATTTCCTTCTTAACTTTTTTATGTGCAAGCGCAACCTGTACTCTTTTAATAAAAACGCTTGCGCCTCGACCCTAGAACATCAATCCCCTTCCTTCCAAGGTTTTAAATTTCGGTTTCGTCACCACCGAAACTGAAACGTTTCCGGTTTCGGGCTGAAATTTCGGCCGAAATCATGTAAAAATATGATTATGATTTTGTTTTTGTTTTTAATTTCGACCGAAATATCGGCAATTTTAGTGGAAATTTTGGCTATTTCGGTGAATATTTCATAAATTTCTGTGGGAATTATAACATTTCGGTGGACTTTTTTAAAATTTCAGTGGATCTATTTAAAATTTCGACGGAGATTTTGTAAAAAAGGCTAAAAACAAAATTTCAGTTGAAATTTCGCCAAAATCTTGTAAAGAAACGACTTAATGTAAAATTCGTTTCGCTCGCGGCTGAAACCAAAATATTTCGGCCGAAATTTAAAACCATGCTTCCTTCTTCGACTCTTTTAATAAAAACTTTAAGGCCTCAACCCTCATCCTCAAATTTTTCATAAACACATGTGCGCGTGCGCGCACGCACACACACACACACACACACACACACATATATATATATATATATATATATATATATATCTTACATACGTGCCAGTGGTTTCCTTGTGTGACCTTTCAATCTGTCACAAGATATATATCTTACATACGTGCCAGTGGTTTCCTTGTGTGACCGTTTGAGGGGCATAGTGATATATATCTTACATACGTGCCAGTTTTTCAAATATCTAAATTCTTTGGTTAACCTGTAACCGCCTAGATGGTTACAAGCTTAAGTTCTCACTATGCATAAAATTGAATCTATAACCTCACTAGTTCTTAGTACCATACTCTAGATTCTAACAATATACTAGGTCGTGACTAAATTTCTTTGGTCTACAAAGTCCTCAATGACACCTTAAGTCTCAGAAGGTCTCAAATCATTCTCTCGAAAATCTGCTAAGAACTTGCTTAATTCTAACATCCAAAATTTCAAGTCAATCATCACTTCTCAAATTTGTAACACCTAGGACCGAAAGCCTAGGCTCTAATACCACTTTTCTGTCACACCCCAAACCCCACCCTGGGCGTAGGACGTGGCAACACCGTACACCTGCAAAATAAATCCCCCAAGCATACAAGGCTACAAAGCAATAACAGAAATAAACCTGGCATTCAATAACTAAAATATCAAATTCTCAAATAATGTGGACCCAACATAGCTAAATCAAATCTCAACTCTCCCATGAATCAAAATAAATAAACATAGATATAGTCTTACACATTTGTTTACTAATACTCACGATCTAAAACAAAGGCTAATAAGCTAAATAAAATCTCCAAGCTCCTACAGTTCTGAAATTAAGCTTATTCTTCCTCGTTCATCTCATGAGGATCAAATTCTGAAAATGTTAATATAACCACAGTCAGCTGAAAAGTTCAGTACATAATACCGCACTACAAAAGTGGGGTCAAAAGCATGCTATATAGAGAGGGTCAATTGGTAAATGAAGATGGTAAAAGCTACATATGAGGTGACTAATACAAATACATTATCTGAGAAACAAATCTTGCAAAGTCATATTTCAAAGGATTACATAAAAAATGGTCTCAATATGAGAAGTCACAAAGTCTTAAGAGATCACTAAAAGTGATCTGAAATGTATGAAATCTCCAAAAGGTCATCGGCTTAGCCCAAAAAGCATGTTATTTTATCCGACTGCCTGCGGTTCGAAACTAGTTTCTGAGTTCATATACCTGTCGACAGGGTCAGCAAATATAGCACCCACTAACGGGCCCAAAAGCCTACGTATAACCCCCTTTGGTGGGGGGCCTTATAGTTCTCATATAAACTTAAGCCTCCACAAAAGGTGTCCACATATACAAAAGGTCCAAAGATTGTGGTTCACATTGGTTCTACAAGGTTTTCCAAAATAATTGGGTATACAATGATGAAAAGGTTCTTATATCAAAGAAGGTCACATATTCAATACGAAATTCACAGGTTGTCAATGAGAACAAAATTCAATAGATTATGATCAATGAAGGAAAGCATGCAAAACCCAAATCAAAGGCTAAGGTTATCATAGATTTCACACATTCAAAGAGATTAGGGAGTTGCAATAAAAAAATATATCATTCATTGACGAATCATATCATTATAGTAGTCTGAAATTACGTACCTCCAATGACAAATACTTTCCTTTTCAAATTCACCTTAATTACCTACAATCAAGAGTATGAATATTCTCCATAAGTTTCATCATTAATTGCACTCCTATTAGGCATATATATTCTCCTACTGACACAAGATACCCTTTGGTGCCTCTTCGGAAAAGAATCGGTAAACCGTCCTAGGATTCTTTTTAGTATTTAAGAATTATCATCATTACAGAATCTTAAAAAAAATTTGAAACTATTTTTAACAGAAATTAAATGTTTCTGGCATATCCTTAGAGTATAAGAGCATCGAAAACGGACAAGAAATGAAGAAGTTATAAATTTTTGAATTATCACAATCATTTTTTGCTATAATTCCAGATTCGTCCCCTAATTTATCAAAAGTTCTACGGACTATAACTTTCTTGTTTTTGCGCCGATTCGCACGTGGTCGGATCCGTTGGATTCGTATGGACGAGAGGAATCCAACTAAACTAATTTCATGCTCGAATCGACACATATAATTATTGTAAAAATAATCTAAACTTTTTTGTTAGACCCTTCAAGACAAACTATTCTAAAAATCAAAACGATCCAATCTTGGGCTCGTTAGGGATTCCATAGCAAAGCAAATCCTAAAAAAATCAAGATCAGTCCTAAGGCACTTATTAAACGAAATAAAATATTCGCTTTCATCTTTTTAAGATCACAAAATTCTTATTTCATGGTTTCTAATAACATAAATCAACAAAGAACATAGTTCTTACCTTGATCTTCACTCTCTAATTCCAAAACTTGATTTTCTTCTTTTCCCATACGAAAATCTTCTCTTATGGCTGTTGAAAATGTGTTTAGGGTTTTAATTAACTCCCAAGAGATGTATATATAGGCTTTCTTTGAGAAGCTCTAATTAAATTAAAAAAATAAGAGGGATAAAAACACCCCTCTCCCAAAAGGAAAAACGAATTTTTGTTTCAGGGTTTTTTTCGGCTATTTACATTCTACCCCCCTAAAAAAATTTCGTCCTCGAAATTTACTTACTAAGTTAGATTTTTTTTTGAACAATTCTTATGCTGAGTAGAAACACACACGGCGGTATACTTCTATACCTGATGTTTCCTATTTATTTCACATGCTGGAAATTACTAAGGAAGTCTTATCATAAGGCTGGCAAATGATATCCTAGGGAGAATATGTAGCCCTAGGGTAGGATTCATACGATATTTATTGCGTTTGGTCAATTCAATTTTCTCCATAAAGGTAATTATTTCTAACTTTCAAACGTACAGTTTAACAACGCACTTCTAGGTTTCAAACAAAATTTGGTTTCCTTTCTATATTCATTACATTCCTGATGATAGAATCCTAAATGTGAATGGTTCTATAGTGCATAACAACGATTGAGGTCCCTTACGGTTTATCGAATAAAATTTTAAACTAGATTTAATACAAACGAGATATGACTCTCTCAAAATACATAACAAGGGATGAAATTTAAATGGTCATAATACAATTGAATTTAGAGGATTCTAACTGAAGGCACAGATCAAATATTAAAGTCCACATAGTCAAAATCTAATAAGATATAAGGGATTCGAACGTGCATCACAAGTCGATTATCAGAGCTCAGTTAGTTACATTCTGATAGGATTTGAAAAGGGTTCAGGTACTGAACATAGACCACTTAGTCAAATTGTGACACATTCACTAGATTTAGAGGGGTCAATTCTCCCTTCTAAGTTCAAATATTTGGGTGGTTTCTTTCGATTACAAATTGTTCTCCTCTTCTTTTTTTATAGCTCCGAGTTTTTTTTTCTTCAAAATTTTGGGTTAGAAGACTTTGCTAAACTGGTTCAATACTAAAATCTTTTATCTCAAAATTTTTCATATCACAAAATGTTCTACTTACATACTAAGATAAGACGATTATTTAAGGGCGGAACAAAGGTCTTATTGCAATAACTTATACTTTGAGAGCACATATAAAAGTATAAATTCTTAGGTCTTCTAATGGTAGATAAAGGTTAAGGCAAAACGTAGAGTCAGATTCAAATTACAACAACACACAATATCTATAAGGTTTGCGCAAGAATTTTTTATTATTATTTGCGTACAAGCAGTAAGCTCTTGCTTCCCATTTCTACAGCTAAAAATAGTACTTATGTTAGCCCAAGGGTTCAACAAGTACTCCCATTGACATGTTTTGATGATTAACAAACTCAATTTGATATAAAAAGGTTTTATGTACTAATGATTTCAATTGGCTAAGTTATAGTGTTCATAGCTTTAGTACATTCAAGATTGCACAAGAAATGACAAAATCATTCAAGCTCAAGGTGAGATCAAAGGCATGACGAAAGAATCATCATCAATGGCAAACTAACACAAAGGCAAGACAAGGTCATTCAAAGAACAAGGTTGAATTCAAGCTCTACAAGGATGAAAATCAACTCAAAAGCTCAAGCAAGGCTCAAGCATCAAAGGAGATAATTGAAGACAAGTCAAAGCCTTTACAAAGTGCCAACAAGATTGAAGACCAAGCTAGTTTAACATGTATATGGTTTATCATGTATAGTCTAGGTCAAAGGCACAAAAGAGAGTTTAAAATTAGCCTAAAATGAATCTAATTGGACAAGTGAATGATCATGGTGGTGTCCTCACTCTTTGGACCCACATGACATTCCATTTGACAAGATACATGTGAATTCCGAAGGCACAAAACAAATCAGCAACCAGGACTTAGAAATATTGCTAAAATAGCCTTCTCCGAATTTTGAAGAAGGCTCAGAATTCCGAAACAATTTCTCGGAACTCCGAGAAAGCCCCTGTTTGAAAAAATTTCTCGGATTCCGAGACGACCGTTGGGGATTCTAAAAAGGTCATATTTTGATCTCCCCTATATATATGAACCTTGGGGCTTTTAAGAAAACACTTAAGGAGTTCACCTAACATTCTAAGTGCATTCAAAGGCATTTATTCTCCTTCTCCTTAAGATTTTCACTCTCCCTCTCTCTCTTGTGCCTTTACCTTAGATTATCCTTGAGAGACTTTAGGATTTTTATTTGTTGATCTTTTTCTTGTGAGAGTGAGTAAGCTTTACATGTAATTAGCCTATCTAGAGGCAAGCAAGCTAAAACCTTTCCTCTTTTTTGTATTTGGCACAAAGGGCGCCGTAGAAGACCCTTGGAGCTCGAAGCTCGGATTGTACAAGGCGAAATGAACGCCGTATTTAAGTTCCTTGGAGAAGATAGTGAAATCATCAAGGAGAGCAACTTGAGAAGAGTGGAGTAGGTCTTGGTGAAGACTGAACCACTATAAAAATCCGTGTGTCTCTACATATTGTCTCTTCTTCTCTTCTCTTGTGGTAAGTCTTTTAACTCTTGGCTTGAATCTTAATTGTGATTTTATAATCAATCTAAAGCTAGTGCTAACAAAGTTTTCAAAATCCTTAAAATTTGAAAAGACACCCAATTCACCCCCCTCTTGGGTTGCTTAGTGGAATTTCACTTGGTATCAGAGCATAGACTCTTACAAAGGATTTCTCTTTGAAAACCTACAAGGGAAAGATCCAAATGGCAACCTTTTCTCATAGCAATGAGGGGCAATCCACTACTAGACCTCCCTTCTTCAATGGCTCAAACTATCCATATTGAAAGCTAGAATGAAAGTGTTAGCCCAAGGGTTCCCCATGTGTTCATTCAATCACCTTGTTTTGATGATTAACAAACGCAAATTGATTAGTCTTTTATGGACTAATTTTGCCTTGAGTGTTGTGCTATAGGCAGGTAATTCACAGGTCAATCCATGCTAGTACACACCATTGATGGCCTATGCTTGAAGATGAACCAAACGCATGTCAAAGGAGCTGGAACATACTTGGATCAATCATGCTTTGGAGGGTAAACCAAGGAGAAGCTCAACATCAACCATCTCAAAGCATTGAACAAACAAAGAAAGATCAATGAAGGCCAAAGCTTGTCGATCAACAACGTACATGTCATATCGCCATTACACAATACAACGCAACACATGGCTTAAGGATCAACATGCAAAGGAGCTTGAACACATTGGTGGCATCATCCTTGGAAGATGTCAAAGCAAGGAGCTCAAGTGAAGATCCTACAAGCAAGCCAAGAACCATATTGAAGATCAAATGAAGATTGGCTCAAGAGTTCATTCAAGAGAGTGTTCAAAATGGTAGAATGTATTCATCTCTCTCTTAGATTTTCTCTTGATCAAGGCACATCTTAGAAACCCCCTAAAAATATATTTTTCAAAGATACTAACACACCCTTTAAGGACTTAAATAGATAAGTGAGCCATGGTGGTGTACTAACATGTTGGAACCCATATGGCATTCAACACAACATTGAACAAAACAGAGTTCCAAGTGGACAACTTGGATCATCAACTAAATCCTATCAAAACTTGTTTAAAATATTTTAAAATATTTTGAAAATATTTTTAACAGATAGCTCTCATTTTTCTCATATCCGTAGAGTATAAGAACCTCGAAATCCGACGAGAAACAAACGAGATATGAATTTTTCGAAGATAGGAGCTGAAATCTGGAAACCAGGTATGGAACTTCGTGGGTTTCCACGGAGCTCCGTGCACGGAACTCCGTGGAACCTCACGGAGCTCGTGGAGCAACCTGTTTCAAAATAAAAAAGAGCCGTTGGGGTCCAACGGCTAGTTGTTTTTTTTACCCGGAAATGACCGAAATACCCTCAAAACGGTCATAATGAGTTGGAACTCTATATTCATTGTATGGGTTCAAAACTTCAACATGAACATGTTCTAACCTTAAGAAACCCTTGAAACTCACTTGCAACTATTTTTGGGTAAAATCTCTCACCAACCTCATTGTGCTTTGATTAGAGAAAATCTTTTGAGATTGGTTTAGGCCTTATTTGTATTCATCTTTGAGAGCATCTTAGGAGCTTCAACTTGCATTTTAGCCTACATAGAGGCAAAGCTTTTATCTTCTTCTTGGTTTGTATTGGTGGTGAGGGCATCCGTGTTTAATTCTCTTGGAAAGCGTTTAGAACTCGGCGGAGTAGGAGAGTCGGTGTAAAGGTGGCAAGGGCATCCTCATTTAATTCCCTTAGGGTTGTAAAAGCCTCGGAGCCGGGCATCGTGGAGGTCTCAATAGTGGAAATCCTCAAGTGCGACCTTGAGTAGAGTGGAGTAGGTCGTTGACCTAACCACTATAAATCTTTGTGTCACTTATGTTGGCATTTTCTCAATCTCTCACTCCCTCTCTCACTCTCATATTTGTGCATTTCTTTACATATTTAAAATTGAGTGAGTTAGCGTTGCCATTCTATTTGAATACTTTACATTGCAAATTTGGCCACTAAATCTCCTAATTAAGTTTGTTGTTTAACAAGGATTATTAAGCTTATATAAATTTGTGATATTTGATTAAGCTTAACTATTTCAACTTAAGTAACAAGGGATAAAACTAGGGTGATTTTAGTAAGAGTTTTCAAAAGAAGAAGTTTTTATAAAGAAACCCAATTCATCCCCCCTCTTGGGTTGCCTATTGGAATTTCAGAAAGTGTTTTTGAAATCTTTAGATTTTGATGTTTGGAGAAGCATCCAAAATGGATATAAAGAACCTAGTATTGATATGGACCTATGGGATGATTATGAAAGAAAATAGTCCACTATCAATGCAAAAGCAATGAATGCATTGATTTATGCCTTATCTCCGCTAAGCAGATTTGGGATATGCTAGAGGTAGCTCATGAAGGGACAAATCAAGTGAAAGAGTCCAAGATGAATCTTCTCTTTAGAGAGTATGAACTATTCATGATGGACCCTAATGAAACCATTGCCGAAATGCATACTAGGTTCACCAACATAACCAATGGTTTGAAATCATTAGATAAACAATTGTCCAACAAAGACTTAGTTATCAAAATACTTACGTCATTACCTAAAGATTGGGATCCCAAGGTCACCGCCTTTGAAGAAGCAAAAGACGTATAAAAAATGGGCTTAGAAGACTTAATAGGCTCTTTGATAACTTTTGAAATGGTTTTAAAATGAAGAGAAACTTTAAACAAACAAAAGGAAGATACAAAAAAGAAAGGAATAGCTTTTAAAGCAAGAGTTGAGAGTGAAGAAGAAGAGAGTGAATAAGACATACAAGATGATGATCTTGCTCTCTTCACCAAGAGATTTAAGAAATTTCTCAAGTTCAAGAGAGGAGGCAACTCTAGCTTAGGAAGAAATAGGCCTTCAAGCAAAGAAGAGATGAGATGCTATAAGTGCAACAAGGTTGGTCATATAAGGCCAAATTGCCCACTCATCAACAACAATGACAAGAACACGAAGAATAGAAGAAGTGGCAAAAAGGCTTTGTGTGCGGCGGCGTGGGATGAAGAGAGTGCTTCATCCGGAAATGAATCCAACGAAAAGGATGAAGATGACCTTTGCTTCATTGGACTCGCTAATGTGACACAAGACATCTCCGTATCCGAGGTAAATGATGTTGATGATATCTCTCATGAATTTTCTAATGATGAACTATTAATTGCTTGTGAAAAACTTCATGAAAATTTGGATTTACAATTTGCGAAAAACAAAACAATGAAAAAATCCTTGCATGATATAACTAGGAATTTTGGATTCTTGAAAAAGAAATTTGATTTGCAAACTAATACAAGTGAAAAATTAATTTTGGAAAACAAGGCTTTGAATGAAGAAGTAGACAAATTAATTTTTGAAAACAAAAGCTTGAAAGAGGAGAATGAGAAACTTGTTTTGAAATACAAAGAACTTGACTTAACGTTTAGAAAATTTTCATAATGGCAAAAATAAACTAGATGAAATTCTTGAAAATAAGCTTGTCTCTCTAGAAAAAGTTGGTCTTGAATACCAACCCTTTTCTAAAGGAGAAGCCTTATTCAAGAATAAGTTTATATTGAATTCTTCCCACATGCATGCTAGCACTAGTGCTTTTATTCCTACCTGTCACTACTGTGGTAGAATAGGACACTTAAGGTTTGCATGCAATGTTAAGAAATCAAAAGCATCTAAATTTATTTGGGTTAGAAAAAATAAGCTTTATGATGTTGCTAACCTTGAAGGACCCAAGAAAAAGTGGGTATCTAAAACTTCAACATGAGCTTTGGTTATTGTAGGTGTGCTTGAAAGGAAGACCTTCAAAGGACAAGTGGTTCTTGGATAGCGGTTGCTCAAGGCACATGACGGGAGACGTAACTAAGTTCGCCTTCGTCACCATGAGCCATCAAGGAAACGTCACATTTGGGGATGATACAAAAAGCAAAATCATCAGTGACGGTACCATTAAAATTAAGGATATTAAAGTTGAACATGTTTTGCTTGTTGATGGTCTTTCATTCAATTTGATAAGCATTAGTCAACTATGCGATTTAGGTCACAAAGTTCTTTTTGAAAAAGATAAATGTAAGATTTTGAATGCTAAGAATAATGAAGTTGAATTTGTTGCTTATAGAGATGGTAATATGTATTCATTAGCATTAGAAGACATTGAGAATCAAAACATCCAATGTCTCTCCGCCATGGATGATAACCCTTGGTTATGGCATAGGAGACTTGGTCATGCTCATATGGATTTGATTTCAAGATTGTCTTCTAAGAATCTTGTGAGAGAGTTACCTAAACTCAAGTATGTTAGAGATAAAGTTTGTAGTGCTTGCATTCATGAAAAACATGCTAAAGACTCTTTTAAACCCATAAGTATATTATCTACCTCTTGTCCACTACAATTCCTTCACATGGACCTATTCGATCTCAAGAAGACTCATAGAAGAGGAGGAAGTAGATATGTATATGTGATTATTGATGACTACTCTAGGTTTACTTGGGTGTTGTTTTTAACTAGTAATGATGAAATCTTCAAGAAATTTGTTAACTTATGCAAGAGAATTCAAAATGAACAAGGGGTTTCCATAAATGAAATTAGAAGTGATCATGGAACCAAGTTTGAGAACATTGAGTTTGATACATTTTGTAATGAAAATGGAATCAAGCACAATTTCTCGGCTCCAAGAACTCCCCAACAAAATGGGGTAGTTGAAAGGAAAAATAGATCACTTATTGAAATGGTTAGAACCATGAAATGAGCACAATGTTCCAAGAAATTTTTGGGCAGAAGTCGTTCACACGGCTTGCTATATTTTAAATAGAGTGCTCATTAGACCTCACCTTAACAAAACACCTTATGAACTATGGAGTGAAACACCCCCCAAAGTTAGCTATTTCAAAGTTTTTGGTTGTAAATATTTTATTTTAAACATGAAAGACACCTTGCACAAGTTTGATTCAAAATCCGATGAAGGTATCTTCTTAGGCTATTCAACCCATAGTAAAGCTTATAGAGTCTATAACAAAAGAACTCAAATTGTTGAAGAATCCGTGCATGTCAAATTTGATGAGTCATTTGAACCTCCTAAAGTCATTAATGAAGAAGATGATGATGCTAATCTTCTAGAGCCTCCTAATCAAGTAGAGTCTATTGTTCAACCCTTAGAAAATCTTGATTTAGAAGGTCAACCTATAGAAGAGGTTGAAATAGAAGGTCCTCACAAACATAGAAGTATCATGTCTAGTCACCTTTCTACTCAAATCATAGGTGAAATCTCACAAGGAGTCAAGACAAGATCTCACTATAGGAATGTTTGTGCCAACATGGCATTTATCTCCCAAATAGAACCCAAGTTCATAAAAGAAGCCGAAAAGGATGAATTTTGGATGGTTGCCATGCAAGAGGAACTAAACCAATTTGAGAGAAACAAAGTATGGAGGTTAGTTCCTAGGCCTAGTGATCACCCAGTTATTGAAACTAAATGGGTGTTTAGAAACAAACTCGATAAGCATGGAGATATTCAAAGGAATAAAGCTAGATTAGTAGCCCAAGGTTACTGATGAGCACATTTATGTGTGAATGGTAGGGGTTAAAAGCATGTAATTTTCTCATTTAAAGCGGTGCTACTAAGGTATTTTCATTGTTTTTGGTGTTTCAAGGTTATTTCTAAATTTTCACGGAAAATGGAGCTAAGGAGATGAAATTCCAAGAAAATCTTGGTTACAAGCAACATTAGCAAGTCAACAAAGGAAGAAGGTTCAAGTTCAATGCAAGCAATATGTTACTTGAAGCTTACCAAATGAAGAAGTTCGGACTATCCATGGAAATAATTTGGGAGCAACAGGTTATACTATGGCTCGTCAAATGGGCAGTGTTTATTCGCAGCCATGTGCACTGTGGCTGATTAGTGAGTAGTTCGGATCATATATGGTGTCTTGAAAGCAACATCAATGTGCATTGTGGCCCCATTAAATGGACAATTCAAGTTACTCTATGGAACCGATTTTGGGTGCCACACATATATGTTGATAATCAAGTTGGACGGTTCAGCTCAGCCAATGAGTATGGTTCGGTGGGCACAACCATTCACCTTAAGGTCCATGATTTGAGTGATTAGGGTCAGCCTTGGGAAGGATTTTGATGCACCCTACTAGGGCCTAACAAGTGGACAGTTAGGATTATCTCACGAAAAAATTCGGTACAACTTATTTTGGTAAATGGCGATTTTGATCACCCAATCAAGTGGGTGTACATATGCTTTTAAAAAAATTATAAGATTGTGCAACAAAATGGATGATCTTAACCATCCATTTTGGTTAGGAAAGAGTCCCAGCTGACTCTCTTGGGCGCATTTGTTTGGCTTTTGGCAACATTTATAGGAAAATAAAATATCTGAATTATGGATCATAAAATGGATGGATTGGATCATTCCATGAAATTTAAATAATGGGCATAACCAATTTGCAATAAGCCCATTATTTGAACTGTTCAGATTTTAGAGGGACAATCCTATTTACACTGGCCATCTATTTGGACGATTTGGATCAACCTAATAAATGGACCATTTGGATTATTACATGGGAATGGGTTTGAGTGTTCGGTCATTTGTGGAAAGAAGGATGATGTAATTCAAGCAAGCATCATGTTACACTTTGAAATCAGCCCACCATTTTGGCATCTTGCTAAGTTTTTTTTTAAATCCATGCAAAATACATTAGCCCACGTTGGAATTTTCTAGTCAAAATTGGTATATATAATATGTGGGATCCACTTGCTAACAATAACAAATGCAGCCATATTGAGTGTTGTTAACTTGTTATGAATGGAAACAAGATTACTACTGTTTTGCATGGATCGGTATAAATGCACACAGAAAAAACTAAAAATAGAAGCTTGCCTTTCTTTTCTACAGCAACATAGGTAGGACCCACTTGGTTGGCATATTAGTCAACAAAGAGTGAGACTCTTTGTTTTCTTTTGTCCTATTTAGAAAGATACCCATATAAAATCAAGAACCGACTTTTGATGGCTCACCTTTGAAATTCTCGCCCAAGCCTGGAAAAGAAAGAAATTTGCTAGTAAAGGCATTTCCACAATAATAGTAGCTATACATATAAATGATGTACAAAAGGCAAGCAGCTCCCTCTTTATCAGGAAAAGGATGAACCGAGCAACACTCTCATCATTTAGGCAAGATGCTCATGTTGGAAACTCTCTGTCTCTCAAGATAGCAGGTTGGTAAAATTTGAAAGGTTACATGGTTGAAATTTCGGCAAAAAAAAAGAAAGGGACGAGAATTCCTTCCTTGCTCTCGATATCTCTTTATCTCTCTCTACTTCTCTCCACATTTAAAAGCTTCCTCTCTACAACTCTCTACACTCTCCTCTCTCTCTCCCTTCTCTCTTTTTCTCTCCACTACTCTCAAGCTCTCTCCCTTAGGTTTTCTTGTTCTTTCTTTTTCTTTTTCTTTTCAACTCTCAATCCAAGGCATCATCATCCACCATTCAAACTCAAGGTGACATTAAAGCTTGAAGGACGAAGATTCAACCAAAGTTGGAGGAGAAAAAGACTAAGTTCTATTTAATTTTTGTTATTTATTTTAAGTTCAATTTGATGTAATTTTTATTCAATTCAAGTTAGTGAAGAAGTAATTAGCTTTTGTTTAATTTTCTTTCAAGTTCTATATGGCAATTCTTCTCCATCTATCTCGTTTATTTTTATTTTTCTTCTCTTCTTCATGAGTAACTAAATCCTATTTACTTAGGGTTTAGTTGAAACAATGGGGAAGGAGAAATATTTATAATTAAATCAATCTACTCAATTGAAAAATTATGTAGGATTTTGTGTTTGGAAAATCCCAATCATTCATGCCATTGGCTTTCCTCTTTCGTATGAATGATTGTTGATTAACAAATATAAAGTTCTATATAATCAATGTAAATTGGAGAGTGGATTTGATTAATTACTTATAAGGAATGACATCCCTTTGATCTTATTCCTTATTGACTAGTTAATCGAATTTTCAACCCAATTCAAGAGTTGTTTTAATTAATCAATTTAATCCAAACCCATGGTGGATTCTAACCCTAAGTAATCTTTTATATTGAATTAAGGTTTTTACACTATTCCAAATTACTTTTGCAATTTTTCAATTTACTTAAGCCCTTAGAATTTAGTTTTCTAATTAAATTAGATAAGTAGTTAATAGAGATCATTAAAATTTGGTACACTTTGCCTAAAGTAGGATTTTAAATAAAAAAGATCTTAGTTAAATTTGATTCTTAGATTGAATAGAATAAACGCTTATATATAGTGTTGGCTCCGAGGTCTAAGTCCACGGAAATCCTGAGTCCATTCCAGGCAACATTATATCATAGCTAGTATTCTAATCGGTAAAAGAATAGGATTGACAACTAGATTTCTCTTCCTTGAGTTCGACCCGTATTTACACGATCCGTGCACTTGCGGTTATTTAATTTCTCTAACAGTTACAACCTAGAGGAAGGCATCGATTATGATGAGACCTTTGCTCCGGTTGCTAGGTTGGAAGCCATACGGATGCTTCTTGCATTTGCATGCCATAAGAACTTCAAGTTATATCAAATGGATGTAAAGAGTGCATTCCTTAACGGGTATATTATGGAGGAAGTTTATGTAGAATAACCTCCCGATTTTGAGGATTTCAAATACCCTAATCATGTATATAGGTTGGACAAAGACTTATATGGTCTAAAGCAAGCTCCTAGAGCTTGGTATGAGAGGCTTAGCTCATTCCTATTAGAGAGTGGCTTTCAAATGGGCAAGGTTGACAAAACCTTGTTCATTAAAAGAAAAGAAAAAGATATGCTTATTATTCAAATCTATGTGGATGATACAATATTTGGTAATACCAATGATAAGATGTGTGAAGAATTCGCATAATCCATGCAAATAGAGTTTGAAATGAGTATGATGGGAGAGCTTACCTATTTTCTAGGACTTCAAATCAAACAATGTAAAAATAGATTTTTCATTAACCAAGAGAAGTATATTAGGGAACTCCTTAAGAAATTCAGCATGGATAGCTCACAAATTAAGCCAACTCCTATGAGCACCTCTACCAAATTTGAAAAGGATGAAATTGACAAACCGATTGATGAGAAGAAGTTTTGAGGAATGATAGGTAGCCTATTACATTTGACCGCTAGTTGGCCGGATATAATGTTTAGCGTGTGTATTTGTGCTAGGTTTCAATCGGCTCCTAAAGAGTCTCATTTGAGTGCCGTAAAGAGGATATTCAAATATCTCAAGGGAACTCCCTTTCTAGGTTTATGGTATGAAAGATCGAATGAATTCAACCTAGTAGGATACTCGGATGCCGACTTTGCCGGGTGTAGAATTGATAGAAAAAGCACAAGTGGCACATGTCAATTTCTAGGAAGATCTCTAGTGTCCTTGTTTAGCAAAAAATACAACTCTGTAGCCTTGTCTACCACCGAAGCCGAATACATTGCGGCCGGAGCTTGTTGTGCACAAATCCTATGGATGAAGAATACTCTCTTGGACTACAATCTTGAATTTAGTAATGTTCCAATCCATTGTGATAACACAAGTGCCATTAACTTGACAAAGAATCCAATTCAACATTCTAGAACCAAGCACATAGAGGTAAGGCATCATTTTCTAAGAGATCATTCTAAAAAGGGGGATATATCCATCAAGTATATCCATACCAATGATCAATTAGCAGATATCTTCACTAAACCCCTAAATGAGGATAGATTTTGCGACATTAGAAGCGGACTCAACATTTGGAGTTTGAATTAAGTTAACGAGTTTGACAATGATGCATGAGTGGGTGTTAACGTTCTCTCTATATATGTGTATATATGTATCTTTCTCACCTTTGTTTTGATAGTGACTACATGATTCACGATGATCAAACCTTCAATCTAAAACTCACTCAATTGGTGCCCATAGCCCACTTTGTTCAAAGGGGGAGTCGGCATCGTCACTCTAATCAAGACACTTAATACTTTGGCCATGTGCCATCATCAAAATCGTGGTTAAGTCACATGTGCAAATCATGCTCTGAAATTGTTGTGACAATGTTTTGTTCGGAATATGTATATCTATAATCAGTGGCTTGAGTGTGTAATGTCATGTATATGTATTGGCTGGCATGTGTGTCGTACATGATGTATTTTTTCTAAGCTTATCATTGCCAACATTCATGTAAAAAAAAAAGAAAAAAAGAACACTCTCGGAACTCCGAGAAAATTCTCGGAATTCCGAGCTCGGAACTCCAAGAAATTTCTTTGAATTATGCAGTAAGCTAAGAACAAATTTTTTCTTTACCTCTCGGAACTCCGAGAAATTTCTCGGAATTCCGCAGTAGCATCGAACAAAAAAAAATAACAACTCTCGGAATTTCGAGAAATTTTCTCCGAGAATCGGTCCAGGCGCGTATAAGGCCCGGACCGACTCATTTTTTCTTCATTTTTTTCTTCTCGTTCTTTCATTTTTTTCCTCGTTTCTCTCCTCCATCCTCCATCCTCCATCCTCTTTGTCCTTAGAAACCCTAGCTTTCTCTCCTAAACCCTATCGACTCCATTTTTTTTTCTTGAAACCCTTTCCTCTTTTCCCCAAATCTCACCCAATCTCTCCTCTCCATCCTAAATCCAACCCTGCACACCTACTAATCCTCCATTTCCTTCCTCTTTTTTGTTCCCTTTCCTTCCTTCCAACCCTTTTTCTTCCTTTTCTCCCCTTCTTTCATCATTTTTTCCATCTAGGGCTCAAAATCCCTCTTTTTCTCTCTTTTTGTTCAAACCCTAGTTTCTCAACCATGCCTCAAACGAAAAATCCACCGTGGCGGTTCTTCTGGCGGGCGAGACGATGAAGAGCCATCAAGGAAGAAAGCCAAGGCTAAAGCTTTGGTTCCAGAACCCGTGGTTATTCCTAATTCATACTTCTCCTCCGCACACGCCAAGCAGACATGGCGCAAACTGGCTACTCGGGGCATCCTCATCGGTCGCTACATTGTGGTCGACGTTCTCCAACATTTCGACCTTCAAGCGTGCTTTGATGCCCTTGGATGGACCCAATTTCTTCATCTCCACGAGCTTGTCTACCCTCGGTTAGTTTGTCTTTTCTATACCAATCTCACTATCACTTCCTCTTACTTTGAAATTGAATCTCGTGTCAAGAAAACCCACTTCAAACTCAATATTCATCAACTTGCTGAGATTCTCGCGATTAGCTCCGAGGGCTTTGACCATTACTTTTGGCCAGACAATGGGATCCATTCCCTTCCGGATCTTGATCACGACACTGTGTTTGGCCGCATTACCAAGGGCTATAGACCCAACATGCTTGTGCAAATTTCTGACCTCATACCCATGGCCAAAATGCTTCATAACTTCATGTTCAACAACTTCACCCCACGCGGTGGCATGACCGATGCCATACGCCCCCTTGAGGCCTACCTCCCTACATCATCTTTCGCTTCATGTTCCAGACTCTTTCTCGATACTGTGCCTCACTGCCATATGGCATGCTCCTTACCTGTGTATTCTGCTACTTCGGTATCGCTCTGGAGGGTGAGGCCACTGACACTCCCACCGCTCCTTTTGACGATCGGACCTTCCGGCGCATGGCACTCACCAAAGAAGTTGTTGTCGTTGACTTTGATGAGGAAGTGTAACCCCAATGGTTTCCATCTTGGCATTCCCATCTTATTTTGATGATTGCAATACACAAGTGATTTATGATCACTAATGTGTTTGATTGTCTAAGTTGTAGATCACATTGGTGCTAAGACAAGATTGCTTGGATTGAGGCCAAAGAAGCTCGCATTGAACCGCTTATGAAGGCCAAAGACATCGGAGATCCAAGACAATTGAAGCCTTGAAGAATCCATTGAAGATCAAAGTCATATTAGAATGTATAAGATCCAATCTTAGTTTTTAGATCTTAAGAGGCATAATTAAGTAAATAAACACACACCCTAAAATGTATAAGTGATTGTACTTGTGGTGTTCCAACACTTTGGAACCCTTATAACAATCCCAAGTTGGTGTAGAGTTGGAAGCCCAAAAACAAGAAGTGAAAATCTGCTCAACATAGGCTTCTCGGAACTCCGAGACATTCCTCGGAGTTCCGAGAAATGGTCCAGTAGACATTTTCCAACTTCTGTTTGTATTCCCGGAACTCCGAGATTTTTTCTCGGAACTCCGAGAACACTATAACGGTCGGATTTTTAGCCGTTGGGAATTTTTCAGGAATTACAACAATGCCACTGAACGGTCATATTTTGATTTTCCTATAAATATTGGTATTCCTAACATACCAAACATCAATCCTAACACTCTTAAACTTTACTTGAACATTCAAAGAGTGAATCAAAGCTTATTTGTGCCTCTCATCTTCTAAGATTAGGATTTGGATCATAGGCTAAATTTATACATCTTCTATTTCTTGTAAACCCTTGTGAGGGATTTTTTTGTTCTTTCTTTCTTACTCAAAAGAACTTGTATTGGGCGAGTGTTCGGAGAAGCGTAGCCCACTCTCCGTGGTGAAGATCGCTACCAATGTTAAAGGCGGTTGGAATTGTAATCGGCATTGATCTTCGCCGAAGTTAAGAAGATCACTAATGAAGCCATCAACGGGTTTGGTTGGTGGAGTGGAGTAGGCCTCGCGTTTTGAGGACCGAACCACTTTAAATCTCGGGTACACTCTCTCTTAAACACTTGCTCTTTATTTGCATTTGCACCTTTAGATTTAACTTGTGTGCTTGAATATCATCTTGATCTCTTAATCTTCTAAATTTGGGTTTGAGTTTTAAAAAGGTTAAAACTTGGTAGCAACCTAAATTTCACCTCCTCATTAGTTGCCAATTAGGGACCACCCTTGGATTTTCACTTGGTATCAGAGCAAAGGCTCTTAAAAGATAAGGGATTATGGTGGAACCAAGAAATCTTGGGTTCCCAAAGCCCCCATATGATCATCTTCATATGTGCTTAGATTAGGGGCTTTTGTTTAAAATTGAATATCTTTTTCAAAGTTAATTAAATATCCCCTCTTGCATTGAAATTGTTTTTCAAATAGGGGGAGTTCTAGGTTTGTCTTTTTCCTTGAAAAAGGGGGAGCTTTAAATTGAATATTTCATCCCTTTGTTTCTCTTTTACCCCAATCTTTTTGATTGATGCCAAAGGGGGAGAGAATTCTAGTGTAAGGAAATAAATGTGCTTTTTATTGAAAAATCTCTTGTGCTTGTCATCATAAAAAATGGGGAGATTGTAAGCCCAATGGTTTCCATCTTGGCATTCCCATCTTATTTTGATGATTCCAATACACAAGTGATTTATGATCACTAATGTGTTTGATTGTCTAAGTTGTAGATCACATTGGTGCTAAGACAAGATTGCTTGGATTGAGGCCAAAGAAGCTCGCGTTGAACCGCTTATGAAGGCCAAAGACATCGGAGATCCAAGACAATTGAAGACTTGAAGAATCCATTGAAGATCAAAGTCATATTAGAATGTATAAGATCTAATCTTAGTTTTTAGATCTTAAGAGGCATAATTAAGTAAATAAACACACACCCTAAAATGTATAAGTGATTGTACTTGTGGTGTTCCAACACTTTGGAACCTTCATAACAATCCCAAGTTGGTGTAGAGTTGGAAGCCCAAAAACAAGAAGTGAAAATCTGCTCAACATAGGCTTCTTGGAACTCCGAGCTCGGAACTCCGAGACATTCCTCGGAGTTCCGAGAAATGGTCCAGTAGACATTTTCCAACTTCTGTTTGTATTCCCGGAATTCCGAGATTTTTTCTCGGAACTCCGAGAACACTATAACGGTCGGATTTTTAGCCGTTGGGAATTTTTCAGGAATTACAACAATGCCACTGAACGGTCATATTTTGGTTTTCCTATAAATATGGGTATTCCTAACATACCAAACATCAATCCTAACACTCTTAAACTTTACTTGAACATTCAAAGAGTGAATCAAAGCTTATTTATGCCTCTCATCTTCTAAGATTAGGATTTGGATCATAGGCTAAATTTGTACATTTTCTATTTCTTGTAAACCCTTGTGAGGGATTTTTTTGTTCTTTCTTTCTTACTCAAAAGAACTTGTATTGGGCGAGTGTTCGGAGAAGCGTAGCCTACTCTCCGTGGTGAAGATCGCCACCAAGGTTAAAGGCGGTTGGAATTGTAATCGGCATTGATCTTCGCCGAAGTTAAGAAGATCACTAGTGAAGCCATCAACGGGTTTGGTTGGTGGAGTGAACTAGGCCTCGCGTTTTGAGGACCGAACCACTTTAAATCTCGGTTGCACTCTCTCTTAAACTCTTGCTCTTTATTTGCATTTGTATCTTTAGATTTAACTTGTGTGCTTGAATTTCATCTTGATCTCTTAATCTTCTAAATTTGGGTTTGAGTTTTAAAAAGGTTAAAACTTGGTAGCAACCTAAATTTCACCTCCTCATTAGTTGCAAATTAGGGACCACCCTTGGATTTTCAAGAAGTTACCGAAGATCACGATGACGACGAAGAAGGAGAGGAGGATCCGGCCACTCAGGCCCCTGAGGCGCCCTATGCATCTCAGGATTTCTCTCAGGGCTTCGCAGCAATGTAGGAGGCCCTTGAGCGCTCCATGACCACACAGTTTGAGCAGCTCACTACCAATGTTGACACAGAGATGTCTACTCGATTCGAGTCGCTCTCCACTCACGTCGACGACCAATTCACTGCCCTTTATCAGTACCTCTCAGGTGGTCCAACGAGTCAGCGCCCGGGTAGTTCCTCTTCTTATCAACCACCGCCTCCTCCCTAGCAGTAGATGGCTTTAGTTCTCTGATGCTGGGCATCGTTTTGGATCCGACTCCTTTGCTATCTTTGGATTATCTTTGTAGATGTTTTGTCTTGTTGTGTTCGTATCTGGATGGTTATGTTTTTACACATATGATGGGTTGGATTGTATTAGGATTTTCTTTTTGGATGGATGCTTAAATGATCGGTTGGATCTTTTTGGGCTGTATTAGATTTATATTTATGTAGCTGTTATGATGTGTGATGAATGTTGTGTCCTTTGATTGGTTGTATCCACTTCTATGTGTGGCATTTCACATCAGCTAAATATATGTCTATTTGGTTTGCTATGCGATGTGCTTCTCTGTTCTATTTCTTTTTGTTCGCCTACCTTATATTGTGATTCCTTTCTCTCTTGCATTGTCCTTTCATTGTCTCATTGGTTCTCACATGCCCTCGTTCCTTTTGTTCCACCTTTTTGGTGCTGACAAAAGGGGGAGAACAATGGAGCTCCCAAGTCATAATAATATGCATATATTGAGGGGGAGCAAAGCTCCTTGTTTAGAAGTTTGCAATCAATTTTCATCATTACAATTAATGCTTTCAATGTTCAATTAAATCAATCTCTTAGGAGGGGAGAATAAATTGTTCTATTCATCCCTCAAGGGGGAGCTCCTACCCTAAAGTAAATTGTATTTGTCATCATAAAAAAGGGGGAGATTGTTAGCCCAAGGGTTCAACAAGTGCTCCCACTGACATGTTTTGATGATTAACAAACTCAATTTGATATAAAAAAGTTTTGTATACTAATGATTTCAATTGGCTAAGTTATTGTGTCCATAGCTTTAGTATATTCAAGATTGCACAAGAAATGGCAAAATCATTCAAGCTCAAGGTGAGATCAAAGGTGTGACGAAGGAATCATCATCAATGGCAAACTAACACAAAGGGAAGACAAGGTCATTCAAAGAACAAGGTTGAACTCAAGCTCTATAAGGATGGAAATCAACTCAAAAGCTCAAGCAAAGCTCAAGCATCAAAGGAGATGATTGAAGACAAGTTAAAGCCTTTACAAAGTGCCAACAAAATTGAAGACTAAGCTAGTTTAACATGTATATGGTTTATCTTGTATAGTCTAGGTCAAAGGCACAAAAGAGAGTTTAAAATTAACCTAAAATGAATCTAATTGGACAAGTGAATGATTATGGTGGTGTCCTCACTCTTTGGACCCACTTGACATTCCATTTGACAAGATACATGTGAATTCCGAAGGCTCAAAACAAATCAGCAACCAAGACTTAGAAATATTGCTGAAATAGCCTTCTCGGAATTCAGCGACAATTTCTCAGAACTCCGAGAAAGCCCCTGTTTGAAAATATTTAAATGTAACGGTCAACTCGGAATTCTGAGCACGGACTCCGAGACGACCGTTACGGAGTCTAAAAAGGTCATATTTTGATCTCCCCTATATATATGAACCTTTGGGCTTTTAAGAAAACACTTAAGGAGTTCACCTAATATTCTAAGAGCATTCAATGGCATTTATTCTCCTTCTCCTTAAGATTTTCACTCTCCCTCACTCTCTTGTGCCTTTACCTTAGATTATCCTTAAGAGACTTTAGGATTTTTATTTGTTGATCTTTTTCTTGTGAGAGTGAGTAAGCTTTACATGTAATTAGCCTATCTAGAGGCAAACAAGCTAAAACCTTTCCTCTTCTTTGTATTTGGCACAAAGGGCGCCGTAGAAGACCCTTGGAGCTCGAAGCTCGGATTGTACAAGGTGAAAGGAACGTCGTATTTAAGTTCCTTGGAGAAGATACTGGAATCCTTAAGGAGAGCAACTTGAGAAGAGTGGAGTAGGTCTTGGTGAAGACCGAACCACTATAAAAATCCGTGTGTCTCTACATATTGTCTCTTCTTCTCTTCTCTTGTGGTAACCCTTTTAACTCTTGCCTTAAATCTTAATTGTGATTTTATAATTAATCTAAAACTAATGCTAACAAAGTTTTCACAATCCTTAAAATTTGAAAAGACACCCAATTCACCCCTCTTTTGGTTTGCTAAGTGGAATTTCAACTTATGGGGTTCGTACAAAATTAGGTTTGGCCTTATACGTTCATTATATTTCTGAAGGTGAGGACCAAAATGTGAATGATCGGTGGCCATTAGTATCACAAGACAATAAGGCCTTTATACGGTGGAAGTACCACCCTTGACATTTGATCCAACAGCAGCTCCTTAAAAAGTGAGTTGTTGTTGGATCAAATATCAAAGGCGGTACCCCTACCATATTGTTGTAAGGCCTTACACCATATAAAATCTCTAGTATCACATATAGTTTAAGACTCGACTGCCAATGACCTCTTATAATTGAAGCCGTCTTCTAGTATTTTAGGATCGATGACGATGTACAATTGCGCAAGTTGTTTAGTTTCCTAAAGGGAGCTGAGTTTTTTTTTGGGTAGCTCTGTATTAAAAGTTTCAAATTGGAGGCTTTGTAAAACAAGTTGAATACTAAATTTGTTTATCCTGGGGTTTCTTTTATCTCAAAATTTTCCACTGACAAGCGAAGACAAAATGGCTACCTAAGGAGTGTAACGATGGCCGTATCAGAATGACTTACTCTAAGGTTAAAATTCGAAACACATATACGTGTTAGATTTACAGGGTACCAAATTTATCTTTTTAATTTGACCAATTAAGGTTGAGGTAAAACTACAGGTCAGATTTAGATTACAATAACATATAAGATCAGGTGAGATCAATACTTACCGAATTTGATTTCCCTAATTTCAAGGGAAATTTTTTCATGTAATTTTTTCAGATGCCACACTAATGATATTTGATCTGACTCAATTAAGGAGGCTTATCGGAAGGCAATCAAAACTTTACCACATATGGTAAGAAAACGTAGAGAAAGATACGAAATTCTTATTGGATGGGTGATGTTTCACTAGATTGGATAACAATCAACCATATCTTGACGAGGATGTGCTCAAGACAGGGCAAATCATTCAGATTACCAATCAAAGAGGATCATTCAGATTAACAATTGCGCAAGTTGTTTTGTTTCCTCAAGGGAGCTGAGTTTTTTTTTGGGTAGCTCCGTATTAAAATTTTCAAATTGGAGGCTTTGTAAGACAAGTTGAATACTAAATTTGTTTATCCTGGGGTTTCTTTTATCTCGAAATTTTCCACTGACAAGCGAAGACAAAATGGCTACCTATGGAGTGTAACGATGGCCGTATTAGAACGACTTCCTCTAAGGTTAAAATTCGAGACACATATGTGTGTTAGATTTACAGAGTACCAAATTTATCTTTTTAATTTGACCAACTAAGGTTGAGGTGAAACTTCAGGTCAGATTCAAATTACAATAACACATATGATCAAGTGAGATAAATACTTGCTGAATTTGGTTTTCCTAATTTCAAGGGAAAATTTTGCACGGAATTTATTTAGATGCCACACTAATGATATTTGATCTGACTCAAGTAAGGAGGCTTATCAGAAGGCAATCATAACTTTACCACATAAGGAAGAAAATGAAAAACTATCTTTGAAATGTGAAGAATTGAAAGTTTTATTTTCTAAATTTGAATGTGGTAAAAATATACTTAATGAGATTCTTGAGAGGCAACTAGCTTTGGGAAAGGTTGGTCTTAGTTACCAAAACTTTCCAAAGAAAGGTCCTCGCAAGAACAAATTCGTGAGATCTTCATCATACTCACATGGTAACACTTCACATTGACATGCTAGTCCTAGTTCCTTTGTGCCTATATGTTATTTTTTTGGAAACTTAGCACATTATAACTATGCATGTAGATTAACAAAATCATTGCATCATGTTTGGATTAGAAAGGATGTGATTTATGGATAACCTTGAAGGACGCAAAAAGGTTTGGGTACCTAAGGCACCAACTTGAACTTGTATCTTGTAGGTAAGCTTGAGTAAAAAATCCGCCATGGACAAATAGTATTTAGATAGTGGATGCTTAAGGCATATGATGGAAAGGGTATAATCATTGGTGAAGGTACAATATCTTTTTAAGACCTTACCATTCATAATGTATTCCTTGTTAAAGGTCTTATTCATAATCTACTTAGTATTAGCCAACTATGTGATGTACGAAATGAAGTTCTATTAAAAAATAATAGGTATATTGTTAGAAGTGCACATGATAACAAAATTGAATTCATTGCAACTAGGGAAAGTAATGTACACACATTAATCTTAGAAGAACTTAACAATCAAAATGTGAGATGTATCATCTTATTTGAAGACAAATCATGAACTTGGCATAGAAGACTAGGTCATGCAAACGTTGAACTCATCTCTAAACTATCTATAAAAGAAATTGTAGAAGGATTACCTAAACTAAATTTCGTTAAAGATCACTTATGTAGAGCTCGTCAATTAGGAAAACAAACTAAAGAGTCCTTTAAACCCAAGAATATAATTTCAATCTCTAGGCCACTACGAGTCCTTCATATGGATCTTTTTGGTCCTATCAAGACTTGTAGTCTAGGTAGAAAGAAATATGTGTATGTTGTTATTGATGATTATTCTAGATAAACATGGGTTCCATTCTTGGAGGTGAAAGATGAAACCTTTAGTATGATTTATAAATTATGCAATAAAATTCAAATGGAAAAAGGTTTTATGATAACACAAATAAGAAGTGATCATGGAACAGAATTTAAAAATCTTGAATTTATAAACTAATGTTCAGAACTTGGAATTGAGCAAGAAGATATACTTCGTGGGATCCAATCTTAAACAAAAAACTTAAATTCCTTTGGTTAATTGTTCCTCAAAGAATCTAGAAACCAAACTAGAGGAAAGTAGAAGGTAGGAAAAACAAATTGGGATGCATGAGAGGGTTGGACGGATTTTGACTCAACTAGAAAAAATAGTGCAAGTCCCAATTCATCCACACATTCTACTCTTTATATAGAATTCCCATATGGAATTCCGTTCCCTCTAACAGTCCCTTTAAACTTTGGAAACCTTTTTTCAAATAACTCTCTTTTATTAAATTTGTTCCCAAAACAACCATAAAGCTAAGAAATGTTTTTCTCCTTGTAAAGAGTTTCTAAATTCAATTAGGACTCCAAGAAATTAAAAACCTTCTCCCTATTTAAGTCTCTCTCTCTCTCTTTCTCTCTCATTTTTCAATTTCCACCAATAGGAAACTAGATAGTTAAAGCCAATGGAAATTAAGATAATCCTAGCCAATAGGATTTAACTTAACTCTCAATCTGTAAGCCCAATGGTTCCCATGGGTTCAATCATTCACCTTTTTCTTCTTGTTTTGATGCTAGGAAACCCAAATTGGTTAGTCTTTATGGACTAATATGTTGTCTTTGAGTGTTGTACCTTAGACAGGAACTTGACATGTCATATCGCCATTACACAACTCAACACAACACATGGCTTGCGGATCAACATGCCCAATGGACCAAAGAGCTTGCACACATTGGGAGAACCATCTTTGGAAGATGTCCAAGCATAGAGCTCAAGTTAAGGATCCCACAAGCATGCCTAGCATATGCCAAGAGGAGCTTGAACTTGAACAAAGTGTTGGTGACCTTCTCATGCCTCAAAAGTGAAGATTCATTCAAGAAGAGAAGTCACATGTACCAAAGCATTCTCAAGTGTTCACTTACAAGCCAAAAGCCCAAGAAAGACCTTTGAAGCCAATACGATCAAGGTGCTAAATAGTTTAACTTTATAGATTGTATTGGAGATCTTTTTCAAGTGGTTTTGCACTTTAAAGTGTTTTTCAATCCTCTTTCAAAACCAACCTTGAAATCTATTTTTATTTCATGTAAAATCATTTTCAAATGTCCTAAATGTTATCAAAACAAAAGTTCATAGCCCAAGAATGAAAGCCCAAGTGCTAACCAAAGTTTACAAATGAAAAGAAATGACATTAGCACTTGAATTATGAAAACAGCAGCTTAAAACTGATTTAAATGGTTCAAAACAGTTTCAAATATTTTTGAAAATATTTTTAACAGATAGCTCTCATTTTTCTCATGTCCGTAGAGTATAAGAACATCAAAATCTGATAAGAAACGAGTGAGATATGAATTTTAGAAGATCGCGGCCATAAACTATTTTTGCAGCCTCGGTCGACCGGCCCGGTCGATTGCCGCACCCCCGGTCGACTAGGGCGGTCAATTTTCTATTTTTTAAAATTCCAGATGACCCTCGGAGTTCAACCGCCCTACCCCGGTAGACCACCACGGCGTGAGAAACTAGTCGTTGGGGCATAACGGCTAATTGCTTTTTTGACCCGTTTTTGGTCTTTTCTTGCCCAAACTACCCCCAAACGGTCATGAATCATTGTGGGCTATAAATATGTTGTTCTATCATGGATTAAGAGACTTTTGGACTTATTAAAAACCTCATTTGAGATTTAACCTTCAAATCCATTAATTTCTTCAAAGAGCTTTGAAATTGCATATTTCATATTGAAGAAGATCTCCATAGGGCTTTCATTTGTGTTATCTTTTAGAGAGTTTTGAGAGCTATTATCTTTGTATCAAGCCTATCAAGAGGCTAAAGAGAGTTTTTCTTTATTTGTTCTTCTTTGTATTGAGGGTCTCCGATTTAGCCCAATAAGAAAGGTGAATCTAGGAGTTGTGAGAGGGGTTTCCACTTCGGCCTTAAGGAGAAGCTTGATTGTAAGGGGGTCTTCGATTCGGCCCATTAAGAAAGGTGAATCCGGAGCTAGAGGGTTTGTCTCCTCGGAGGTGGAGAAGGCGTGTGTAAAGCTTTCAACATTAGTGGAGAAATTCTAAGGAAAGACCAAGTACTTGGGTAGTGGAGTAGGTCCGTTAGTTTTCGAACCACTATAAATCTTTGTGTGGTCTCTTTCTTCTTCTCTTACCTCTTTGTGGTGATTGGTAAATTCTAACCTTTCTTGTGTTTATGTTTTTATTGAACAAGAATTAGAAAATATAAATGATAAGAAATATCTAAACCCTAATTGTGTTTTTTTTAATTACTCAAAGTTTCATATAAATAGCTTAAAATTGGCAAATTGATTTTAACATTCACACCTAATTCAGCCAAAATTTCTAATTGACCAATTCACCTCCCTCTAGGGTTGCCACACTTGCATTTCATTTGGTATCAGAGCTTAGGCTCTTAAAGAGATTTCTTTAATCTAAAAATCTAGAAGAGAAAAGATCTAAGGCAACCTAATGGCATCTAGACTACCTTACTTTGATGGAACCGATTATGGATCTTGGTCGATCCGTATGAAGTCCTATCTTAAAGGTCTATATGGGGATTTATTAAAAGTAATTGAAAATGGATTCACCCTATATAAATCTAAGAGTAAATGAATATGACAAAAAATTATTTTCCTTAAACTCTAAAGCTATGAGTGTCATATGTATGCTTTATCGGCATATTTTTTTGATAGCATTTCTCCGTGTAAAAATGCTAATGAAATATGGTCTAAACTTGAAAACAATTTTGATTCAACATGTCTCATTGTTTTGGAAAATTCAAATGATAGCATATCTAATGAAACTCCAAACATTAAAGAACTTATTGATAAATGTGAAGAATTGAAGAATGCTTTAAATGTTGAACTTTCTAAAAATGAAAAACTAAAACACTCTCTTACCTCTATTTCTAATGAATTATTAGAATCAGAAAAAGACTATCAAGACTTATTAGATGAAGAAAATGAGTTAATTGAAAATAATAAGAAATTGCAAAAAGAAATAGAGGAATGGAAATTAAAAGAAGAAGAACTTAGAACAATCTCATCTCATGAATTAAATGCTCTAAAAGAAGAAATTAACGAGCTGAAAATTAAAAATGAAGAACTCTACCAAAATAACCACAAGTTACAAGAAGAAAGAGGTAAACATATATGTGATCATTCTTGTTATTCATCATGTTCATCTACCTATTCTCTTATATCTTGTGATTATTGTGGTAGATTTGGACATTACAAATCTAAATGTAAGTTTAGATTTGTAAAAGGTTCAAAGTTTGTATAGATCAAAAAGAATTTATTATATAAAACAAACTTCAATGGGCCCAAGGTGGTTTGGGTTCCAAAACCCCCTACTTGAGGGATTTTATATGCTTAGTAGATTTAGGGGTATGTGCTAAAATTGAAAATCTTTTAAAAATTGCTTGTGCTTAAAAGATATATCTTTTGATCTTGTTTCCTAGATACTACATCTTAATAATGATATAAAAAAATTATTGTATCTAGTCAATTGTGCTTGATTGTCATATCTATTGGAGAAGGCTCCCTAGATGTCCCATGTTGATATCTAGTTTATGTGTGTGTGCTTTAATTTGAATATCAATTGATAAATTTGTTTGTATAGATAGTATGTGCCTATTCTTGTTTGATTCCATGTATCTATGTATGATTGTGCTTGTTAGAGATATTAAATAACTGCAAGTGCACGGATCGTGTAAATACGGGTCGAACTCAGGGAAGAGAAATCTAGTTGTCAATCCTATTCTTGTACCAATTAGAATACTAGCTATGATATAATGTTGCCTGGAATGGACTCAGGATTTCCGTGGACTTAGACCTCGGAGCCAACACTATATATAAGCGTATATTCTATTTAATCTAAGAATCAAATTCAACTAAAATCTTTTTTATTTAAAATCCTAATTTAGGCAAAGTGTACCAAATTTTAATGATCTCTATTAACTACTTATCTAATTTAATTAGAAAACTAAATTCTAAGGGCTTAAGTAAATTGGAAAATTACAAAAGTAATTTGGAATAGTGTAAAAACCTTAATTCAATATAAGAGAATACTTAGGGTTAGAATCTACCATGGGTTTGGATAAAATTGATTAATTAAAACAATCATTTGAATTAGGTTGAAAATTCAACTAAACAATCAATAAATAATAAGATCTAAAAGATGTCATTATTTATGAGTAATTAATCGAATTAACTCTCTAATTTATATTAATTATATATAATTTAATCTTTGTCAATCAACAATCATCCATACGAAAGGGGAAAGCCAATGGCATAGATGATTGGGATTTGTACAAAAACAAAACCCTACATAATTTGTTATATGAGACACTTGTTTAATTACTTCTCTTTCTCCTTCCCCATGGCTTCATCTAAACCCTAAGTATAGTGGGTTTAGCTACTCATGGAGAAGGGGAAAGAAACATAGAGAATAGAGAGAATAGAGAAGAGAATTGTTATTAAGAACTTGAAAAGTAAAATAAAACACAAAGTACTTTCTCTTTTAATTGAAATTAAACAAAAATACATTGAACTAGATTTGAAAGAAATAACAAAAATTAAAGAACACTTAGTCTTTTTCTCCTCTTCGCAATAGCCGAATCTTCCTCTTCCTTCCTTGATGTCACCTTGGGTTGGAACTTAGATAGTAGGCTCTTGTTGAGAGAACAAGAGAATAAAGAGAACAAGAGAGTAAAGAGAATGGTGGAGAGACCTAGATACAAGAGAATTAGAGAATGTAGAGAGAAAAGCTTGAGAATGGGGTGAAAGAAAAATTAGAGAGAGAGCTCAACATAACCAACCTTCCTCCTTTTTAAGACTCAAAACATTGCCCAAATATGTTGGTCGGTCATCAGCCACCTCATTTCTTTCCTCTTTAATAATTTAGAAAGTCAAGGACGTTACTCCTTATCAAGCATGCATTCTAAAATAAGGTTTGAGGAGGTCCCACTTTAATTTGCCATATTTCCAAGAGTCAAAGAAGAAAAGGACATGGGTGTCACTATTTCCAAAATATAAGATTGCCAATTGTCTTCTCCATGCATATTGCCAACAAATGGTAATATTGCTTACCTTGCACCTTTGCATGGTAAAAAAACTTTTTACTTAAGATTCACTTGCCCACGTATATGAAGAAAAGCAACAATTTCCATTTAAATATGGCAGTTTCTAATATTTTCCTTTCTTTGTTATTTAAGCAACTTTTTTTTTCCTTTGTTGACTTTGGTGTGGGAACATTAATGGAAACTTTGGAAACAATATATTTTCTTCCATGGTGGGTCCCACTTATATTGCATGTATATGGTTGTAATAGTAGTAATTAGAAATTACTATTTTCAATATGAAAACGCGTGGGTTGCTGCTGTGTAGAGAACAAGCTTGCACATAAATGCAATTCCAAGTGGGTCCCATGTTTTTTTCTTTGTGACCGAACATTGCTATTGTACAACCCAAAATCCTTTTTTTCTTAATTTTAACCCCGAATTGGTCAAGGCACTCTTCCAAAAATTCCACTTGCCCAATTGATATGCATAGCCAAATCATTTCCTCAAGATAATCTGGACCCTCCAATTAATGGGCCACGATGATAATTGACCATGCTTTCTAATTTATTTCCATAATTTGATCCAAACCGTTCATTTAATGGGTAAGGGGGAGAGAGAAAGAGACGACCAAGGGAATCCAACAAGGGAAGTGAACTAACCAAATATGGGGGTGGTTTTACCAGAAATAAATTTCGATTTCCTCCCTCTTGCTTTGTTGATTTCAATCTCAACCATTGAATTTAGGAATTTCACTCTTCTTTGTTCTTCATCTAACCTCGACATTGGAAGACAAGGATGCGCATCTATCTCCTTTCGATAGATGTGGAACTTTGGCACATTGTTGAAAATGGATACATGTTGCCTTCCAAACTATTTGAAGAATGGAATGTCGTAGAAAAAAGGCATACAAATTTAAATTACAAAGCTATAAATTCTTTGTTTTGCGCCCTATCTACGGAGGAGTTTAATCGAGTTGCTCTTTTTGATTCTGCCAAGGTTATTTGGGATACACTTGCCGTTACCAATGAGGGAACATCTCAAGTTAAGGATTCCAAAATAAACTTGTTAAAGAGCAAATATGAAATGTTTAGAATGGATCAAAACGAAAGCATTTTCGAAATGTATACACGTTTTTTCTAAAATTTCTAATGAACTAGCTAATCTTGGTAAATCTTATCCTACTGATGAGCTTGTGAGTAAGTTGCTTATGTCTCTTCCTCCATATTGGGATCCAAAGGTAACCGCCATACAAGAATCAAAGAATCTCAAGACGCTAACCATGGAAGAGCTTGTAGGATCTCTCATCACCCATGAGATGCTCCTCGCTAGCCGACAAGAGGAGAGAAGCCGAAAGAGAAAGAAAAAGAGAGTCGATCTCTAGCTCTAAAAGCCTCCAAAGCGAACTCATCATCCTCTAGCGAGGCGGATAGCGATGAAGAAGAAGCTTTAAGAAAATTTAAAAGCTTATGGAGAAAGAAACATAAAAAGGATAAAACGAAGAAGAAAGAAGAAAGTGAAGTAGAAGGAGGAATAAGGTGCTATAATTGCAAGAAGACCGGATTGTCCACTTCTCAAGTCATCCTCCTCAAAATACAAGGGAAAGAAGGAATGGAAGAAACATAAGGCTCTTGCCGCCGGATGGGATGCTACTAGCACCTCGGGAAAGAGTTCAAGCGAAGGGGAAGATAAAAAATATGATCTTTGCTTCATGGCACTCACCCATGAAGATGAGGTAAACTCTAACCCCTCGTGTTATTCATCTAGTAGTGATAGTGAAAAAATATCTTATGATGAATTATGCTCAACCTTGTATTCTCAAATTTCTAAAAATAAAGTTCAAAAGAAATCTATTTCAAAATTAGAAAATGAACTTAATCTTTTGAGAAATGAATCTTCTTCCAAATCTCAAGCACAACTTAAAAATTTTAAACTTGAGATTGAAACCCTTAAGGGTTGTTTGGATGAGAAAACTTGCCAAATTGCAAAACTCCAAGATGTGGCAAGCTCTTCCAAATCTTATGAAGATGAATTTAATGATTTTCAAAATCAAATAACCCATCTTCATAATGAAAATGAAAGGTTAAGATTATGTCTCCATGGATTCTTAAATGGTGGCAAAATTATTGACATAATCTTAAAGAAGACTAGTCAAAGACCTAAACATACATGTTATGATAGGACTAGCGTATCTAACCCTCATGTTAGATGCCATTATTGTGGAATAAATTGTCATTACCAATTCCAATGTGCATCTAAGATTAGGGATAGCGGTGAATCCAAGAAAGCTTGGGTTCCCAAAGCCCCCATATGATTATCTTCATATGTGCTTAGATTAGGGGTTTTTGCTCTAAAATTGAATATCTTTTTCAAAGTTAATTAAATATCCCCTCTTATATTGAATAAAAATTCTAAATAGGGGGAGTTCTAGGTTTGTCTTTTTCCTTGAAAAAGGGGGAGCTTTAAATTGAATATTTCATCCCTATATTTCTCTTTTACCCCAATATTTTTGATTGATGCCAAAGGGGGAGAGAATTCTAGATTAAGGAAAATATGTATGCTTTTATTGGAAAATCTCTTGTGCTTGTCATCATCAAAAAGGGGGAGATTGTAAGCCCAATGGTTTCCACCTTGGCATTCCCATCTTATTTTGATGATTCCAATACACAAGTGATTTATGATCACTAATGTGTTTGATTGTCTAAGTTGTAGATCACATTGGTGCTAAGACAACATTGCTTGGATTGAGGCCAAGAAGATCTCATTGGACCACATCATGAAGGCCAAAGACATCGAAGTCCAAGACAAATGAAGACTTGAAGAACCCATTGAAGATCAAAGTTATATTAGATTGTATTTAGATCCAATCCTAGTTTAGGATTTTGAAAGGCATAATTAAGTAAATAAACACACACCCTAAATATATAAGTGATTGTCTTTGTGGAGTTCTAACACCTTGGAACCCTCATAGCAATCCCAACTTGGTCTTAAGTTGGAAGCCTAAAAACAAGAAATGAAAATCTGCATAAAATAGGCTTGTCGGAACTCCGAGAGAAATTCTCGGAACTCCGAGAATTCTCGGAACTCCGAGAAATGGTCCAGTAGACTTTTTTCCAACTTCTGTTTGTATTCCCGGAACTCCGAGATTTTTTCTCGGAACTCCGAGAACACTACAACGGTCGGATTTTTAGCCGTTGCGAATTTTCCAGGAATTACAACAATGCCATTGAACGGTCATATTTGGTTTTTCCTATATATATGGGCATTCCAAACATTCCAAATAATGAATCATAACACTCTAAAACTTCATTTGAACATCCAAAGAGTGCACCAAACTTGATTATGCCTCTCATCTTCTAAAGATTAGGATTCAGATCATAGGCAAAATTTGTACATCTTCTACACTTTGTAAACCCTTGTGAGGGATTGTTTTTGTTCTTTCTTTCTTATCAAGAACTTGTATTGGGCGAGTGTTCGGAGAAGCATAGCCCACTCTCCGTGGTGAAGATTGCCACCAAGGTTAAAGGTAATCAGAATTTGTAATCGGCACCGATCTTCGCCGAAGTTAAGAAGATCACATAGTGAAGCCATCAACGGGTTTGGTTGGTGGAGTGGAGTAAGCCTCGCGTTTGGAGGACCGAACCACTTTAAATCTCGGGTGCAATCTCTCTTACTCTTGCTCTTTATTTGCATTTGCACCTTAGATTTAACTTGTGTGCTTGAATTTTATTATTGATCTCTTAATTTCCAAAATTGGGTTTGAGTTTTCAAAAGAGTTAAAACTTGTTAGCAACCTAATTTCTTACTCCTCATTTGTTGCCAATTCGGGACCACCCTTGGAATTTTAATTACAGTATAGATAGAATCGTGGTATTAGACTACTGTAAAAATTTCAAAGCTGTTTATCAAATTTGATGTCAATTAAAATTCACACAAAATTCGGATAAAATCAATGAATCAATTAAAAAGTAGATTAAATTATATCCTAAAATCATGTGCAAACTCCCGTAGATATAAAATAGGTTATATGATTTACTGTAAAAATTTCAAGACCTAATAATTAATGGTCCTCTATAAAATTGATTTTTGAATAAAAAGGGGATTTCGTTTCCTAGAAATTAAAACCCATTTTTTTTTAAAGAAAATTGTGAAATCATATTAAACCTTTTTAAAATCTTTTAAAATTTTTTCACTAACCTTCTAATGGCCTAAACTACTGGTTTGTAGGAAAAAGAATTGAAATTCCATTAATTTAATATAAAAAAGAACTACGACACGTAAAATGAAAAAGCGATTAGAAAATAAATAAAAAAACATTTTTTCGTAAAACCTATTTCATGCGAAATTCACTTTATTATTGAAAATTAATTCTGGAGAGTTTCATCAATTTTTAAAACCTTTTGATATTTATTACAAATGGTCGAAATGTAAAATAATTTAAAACTAGATTAAAAAAATTCAAAACAATCCGAAAATTTTTGGGTAGTCTGAAAATCAAACAATTGGTTTGGAAACAAGATTTCATAAATTTTGGACATGGTTTGATATACTTGTGGCTTCGTTCATCAAGAAATAACCCCTTTCGGGGTTATTTTTTGAAAAATAGAATAAAAATTAAAACGGCCAAACCGCGATTGGAAATTAAGTTTCCAGTAATATATTATTTTATAGAAATTCCAAAACATATCAGTTTTTAAAGAAACCCACGTTTTCAAACACTTGCTTTGATAATTCGATTTAAATCCATATTGAATAAAAAACGAAAGAAAATCATAATTAAATGGAGGAAAATTAATTTTTTGGTGAAATTTTGAATTTTGAGAAATTATAATCTATATTATAACATACTGGAATTTTAAGAAAAAATTCATTGATTTGATCTATCAAAAGTAAAACCCTAGCATGCTTTTATACTTTTGATATTACAAAGATAAAAATCCTACCGTTGATCGCGCTCCTTGTCTCTACGGTGCGTAGATCTGAGGTATACGCTTTGACGCACCCTTTTATATGATAAAAAAGACCCAAAAAACACCCCAAAGATCCTTGATCTGTGATTTGTTGAAGAAGAAAAGGGAATTCAAGAATCCCTTTTGTGAAGAACCTTTGCGAGAGATGAACACACTTCAAGAGAGAAGAGGTTTTTTTCTTTTTCTTTTTCTTTTTTGGAGGAGAGAGAGAAAGGACGAATTTGGATTTTTTTTTGGATCCATTCTAGGATTGTTTGCTTTGATTTTTATACAAAAAATCAGGGGTTAAGAGAGAAATAGTAGTTTCCAATGTGAGAGCTCCATTTTTGGCTTGTTTCCAATTTTTCCCTCTTGCTTTCTTTCTTTCTTGTTTCCAAATTGGATTTGATTGTAATCTTAATTTCTTGTCAATCAAGACATGTTATTCTTCATTCCATATTGCTTATTTGGAAGAAAATATTTTTTAAGCAATCATTCCTCTTTCCCTTCTTTCCTTCTTTTCTTTTTTTATTCTTTTTATTTTTCTTTTAACAAATATGATGTCACCATTATGACATCATCAAGGTTGGGTGCTCAACTCATGTGGGTTAGCTATGTGGGGCGCCCACCATGGTGGTCGACCCATATGAATGAACCCACATGAGCTCCACATTTGCGGGCTTTAGCCCAATAGGCCATTTCACACGGGTTTCGGGTTTTTCCGTAAAAATTCAATAAAATCTTTCTAAATTCAACATTCTATATATGGACTGAACCCATTTGACATTTATTGTGCATCTCTCACACATGATCCGACCATCTTTTTTGGAAAACAACTTTTCGGACCAAAATGCCCCTATTTGACTGTTAGACATCCAAATGAGACCAAAATACCCTCAGATTGGTTCACCCCTAAAGGGAAAAATAAAAAATGAAAAGTCTTTGTGGTCAAACTTCAAAAATATAAACTTTTAAAATTGGGTCCTTTCGGTGAGCAATATTAAACACGATCGTTTGGTATCCCCTGAAAATACCCAAAATGCCCTCAACACTCGGAATTTCCAAATTAAATGAAACCCTGAGAAATTCTAAATTTAGCAGGTTTTCTAAAATTCAGGAAATCATTCATAATCTCTCAGACATATTTTGGGGATAAAAAGAATTACAAATGAAAAGACCAAATTACCCCGAGGTGCTAGAATTTGGCGAGACTAGGGAAAACCCTGAGAAATTCTAAAAATAGTAGATTTTTAAAATTTTATTAACGGACTCAAGATTTCTTAGACACAACTTAGGGACCAAATATGATATGTTGGAAATGTCTAAAATACCCCCGAAGTGCAAGACTAAGAGAAAATCTTGAGAGATCTAAATTTAGCAGGTTTCCCAAATCTTACGAAATTACTCCTAATCCATCAGCCGTACCCTCGAGATGGTTTTGGATATATGAGAAATGCTTGAAATATCCATAAGATGATGAAAATGTGGAAGCCCCAAGAGTTTCTAAAAATAACAGCTTTTTCAAAATTTGTAAAATCACTCAAGATTTCTCAAATATAACTCGGGGGTCAAACGAGACACATCGGGAATGACCAAAATACCGTGTAGTGTAAAAATGGGCAAAAATGAGGCAAACCGCAAAAATTCTAAAAATAACAGGTTTTTTTAAGTTGGTTGGAAACTTGAATTTTCATCTTCTAGATACCATTGGAACACCCTAGAAACCTTTAGGATCACGAATCAACTTCAGAATTCCTTCAACGATGCAAAATCTACCATAAAATGCACAGATGCTTAATCATAGGTGGAATACGGACTCGAAACTTGACAAACTACCAAATCTTTTACTTTTTAAAGTATAGCAAAATGGGGATGTCTAGATTAAGTTGTACTCCTGGCTTGGCGTCGTGCATGGCTTTGTTGTGTAAGCCTATCCATAATCATGATGATGAATAATTATGCTTAAGATTTTGGTGGCGGGGAGGTGACACGTGGCAAGATCACATGGCTATGCCGTGCCTTAATACTCTTCTTAATCATGATTGGATTCCTTTGATATAAGGGTGACACGTGGCGGGATCTGACTGCCTCACCGCATTTTCTCCCTATCACCTACTATCTCTCTGGTTGGCCATATCAACAGGGATGATGGAAATTTTTTCCCAAAAGACTTATGAATAGGGTGCATGTATAGTTCTTTGAAGAAGACTTAGAGAGTGTTTTATATGGTGTGGAGAGGGAAAGAAGAGAAGCGCAGGGCGAAAATGATATTAGACCATTGCATGTGCGTAGGCCACCTTGTATTTTGTTTCATCTTCCTTATGTTATACTCTTTTCATGCATGATGGGCCCTCCAAACAAACCTACCCAATTTACATTACTAAGTGGGACCCATCTGGAGTCCTTATGTACTTGTGTTGTTATGAAGTTATTTTCGTGTTAGTTGGAGAGTGGGGCCTCCACCAGCAACAAGAATGTATTTGTGGGCCCTCTCGTACCTCCTTGGCCTTCCTAGGCCTGTTATTGAAGTCAAGGTAGGGATACAACAAACATTTATTCATTCATTTTATAGATCTCAGCACGTAGACTGGGCTGCGAATGGCTAGGCCTCTTCGTCCTCCACCTAAGTTGTGCAGGACAGACCCAAAGCCAATCTCAATGAACAGTAAAGCGATATGGGGTCTTTTTGTCCAGGTGCAGGTAGTCCACATCTTCTAATTGTTGTTTCACTCTGATCCATGGACATTTTCGTGAATCCTTGCCCAATATATTTTGTTGACTGTCTGAAAAAGGTTTCCATGGTTAGACCATTAATAACATGAGAAATCATTAGATTTAGATTGAGAGATATTTAGCATTTTATTTTTCCTTTTATATAGCTAAATTTTCAATTTTAAAGGAGATTTCGAACAATTAAAAATATTTAAATCACACTATAATATAGCATATAATAATATACAAATTCCTTCAACATAGTTATTAGTTATGTGCAATATTTAATAGCTACAAAGTAATTTACGTTTATAAGCTATTTAATAGCTATAAATAAATTTATATTTATAAGATATTTATTAGCTAAATAAAAATATATATTTATATTTAAGGTTATAAAGAATCTGGTCCACACCTGTTTTCATATAGTATACACAGATTTGATCACTGCAATTCTTGGGTTAATACCGTAGGATTGATGGTCTCTGACTCTTTCTTCTTGTCCATGTGCACTAGTTGGGACTAGCTCCATTTTAAATGAAGTGCAATATTATATATTTACTAAGAAGCATGAAATTCTATATACCAAGGTGAAAGACAAAAAGGGTTAGGTTATGTGCATGGTGTCTGTTGGTGATTTTCAAAATAAAGGTGGTTTTGATAATAAAAGGTTTTTATCTTTGAAAATGATTGTTTTTTGAAAGAGAATGGAAAAAAGGCTTGTAGTAAGGCTAAAAGTTTAGTCCCATGATGGAAAGTGAGAAAAGTGGAGAGAGGTTAATACGTATCCCTCCACTTTTCCCCTTGTTTTAAATTCAAATTGTGCTTCTGAATGGTGGTCCAAAAAGATGTTGCAACACACCATTCACACACACAAGGCGTGGAAAGTAGGGCGCTTGTGGTGCTTTTTGGAGCACTTTGCACTTCGCACCTATGCAGCATCAGGAAGAGTAATTGGGTGATCGGTCCCAATCCGACGGTCAGATAACCATTATGGGGGAGGACGAGAGTTTTATAAAGCAATAGTCACTTCAGAGTCAATTTAGACCATAGAATCGTGATCTTGCACGATCTAACAGACAGATAAGCAGGCTATATTGATAAGGTGACTTAAAACGGTGCATTTCAATCTGAAAAGCACCAAAAGGTCTATAAATGGACCAGAAATACACCATTTGTGATAGAATCCGAGATTCCATTGTGGATACTATTGTATAGTGAATTCCTTTGCCTTCTTCACTTTCTTGAAATTTCTGAAACTCTTTTTTCTTAACTCTTTTTTTTCGCGAAAACAAAAACCAGTAATTCACAGAATTTCCAAATCCTAGGATATTTCGGGTCTGTTTCTATTTGTGTGTAATGTCAACAAACATCGGTAGATTAGGTTTACTTTCCTTCAATGGCTTCATTGTATCGTAGAGGTGAATTCGTAGATCCAAACGCACATCAATTATTCAAGTGGGGGGGATAAATATTATCTTAAGGAAACCGACATCCGTAATACGCCTTAAAGCATCCATCTTCTTCTACATCTCCACCAAATGTTAATAATCTCCTATCAAGATTTTTCATCAACAGTTTCTACATTCGAAATGTCACAACAATATACATGTTTTATATATAAGTCCAAGAATTAGCCAGTACAAGTTTTATGGGAATGACATGTAAATCAAGTCTGTTTGCTTTAGACATTAGAAGTTAGGATGTTCATTTGTTCATTACAAAAAATACATATCTCTGGTGCAAGCTTTGAAACAGATGCAAGATTTTCCATCTTAAAAGTTCTACAAATAAAAAAATTAGTGTTAAAGAAAAAATTAAGCAATTACCAAAACCCTCACCTATTTTATGCATTTCTTGATGATGGACTAAAAACCAACTTATCAACAAACTACTGCACAACGTAATCAACAGTGGCCTTTGATATATTCGACAGATCTAAAATGACCGCAATGCGTTGTAACTGAATTTACAGCCACAAAATGCACAGACTCGTGAAGTAGTAAATCTCAAAACTTACCAACATCATTTTGCCAAATAGATTGATGTCAAGATTTATTCGAAAATAAGTATATGTCATGGGTGGAATGAAAATACATTCATGAAAGAACATAAATTATTATAAATAAAGAAATATGTCATCTAATGAGAATTGACGAGGCATTTATAGTTGATGTCCTTGACCTTGGGGACATCTATACTAGATCTTTGGTGATCAAACTATGCATTCCTTAGTTTCATTGGTTTTCAAACATAATGGGTAAAACATGTGCTACATGCCATTAATGACATAGCTTTCCGTGAGTATGTGCTCTGGGAACTCGAACGCAAGACCCCCCTCTTCATCGTTTCTACTCACTTCACACAGACAATGATGGGGACCAACGCTTGGTGTTTGTTCGACGTAGATCACAAACAAACCCAAGCAAGATGTGTCTTGTGTGTATGAGCAGAGGAACAAGGATCTCTATTTATAGATATGGTGAGAGGGGATGAAATCCCTCATCATGCCTATCCCCACAAGCATCTCCAAACTTCATTAGTAGTAGCAAATGCCCTAACTGCTTCACTATTCCAACTCCCAACAATCCAACTATTCCAAGCAAAGTGATCATGGCCATAGATTTTTGCATGGTCATATCCTTGCATACCCCCACTTGGCCAGCAAGAATCTTTGTGCTAATCACAAGATCACTACCTTAGTTGGTTAGACAAAAATCACAATATTTTAGTAAAAATTAACTACAAATTATGTAACCAATGAGTCACAGACTCTACCCAATAACCTATCCTATGGTTATATCATTAAGGGGTTAGTCTTGTAGCTCGATGGTTGAGGCTTTGTTTCTCAACGTTGAGGTCGTAGGTTCGATCCTAGCTTATCTACCAAAAGAAAATTTACCAACATGAATATAAATTCATACATGTAAATATGGTCCAAAACTGTCAATTAAACATTCTACCTCTTATTACAATCCATGTAATGGTGTACAAAACAGATGGAGTGGTAGAAAAATAACATCAGAATCAGAAAAACCAAATAAGATCACATAATGTATCTGAGTACCTCATACGGACTCCCACTATTACAAGCTATCAAAACTGTCAATTGTTAGTGTATATGCCCTAAAAGCCAGTGCATTTAATGTATTTACATTATTTTATTAATAAAAGGACTATTTCATGACATTTATTGGATATTTATAATTGAATAGATCTAAAAATTATCAAGGACTTTTGGCTTTTCTTTTATGAAATAGACATTGCTGAAGCGTGAAAAATTCATCTATGAAAGTAATGAAGTACTTCTCGCCACCTAGGGTAGGAGTCAGAAAGGGTCCAAAGATGTCAGCATGAATGACTACTAGAAGACTAGTACTCCTAATGGTGCCCTTCTTATTAAGTTTCGTCTGCTTACTCTTGTCACACTCCCAACAAACACCGAAATCATAAAAATCAAGGGAATGAAGAACTACATCCTAACCAGTCTTTCCATCTTACTAATGGAAATGAGGCCCATTCGCTTATGCCATAGTATGGAAATGGGCCTGGTTTAGTGTAAGCCATTTGTTAAGTTTGTAGTTTTGTGTGGAGTATTATTTGTAATTGTACATGTATAGTTGAAATTCCAAGGGTGGTCCCGACTACTTACTCTAATGGCAACTAATGAGGAGGTAAAATTAGGTTGCTAACAAATTTTAATCTTTTGAAAACTTCTAACCCAATTTTGAAGATTAAGAGATCAAAGATGAAAATTTAAGCACACAAGTTAAATCCTAAGTGCAGTGCAAATGAAAAACAAGAGACAAGAGAGAGTGCACCTGAGATTTAAAGTGGTTCGGTCCTCCAAACGTGAGGCCTACTCCACTCCACCAACCAAACCCGTTGATGGATTCACTATTTGATCTTCTTAACTTCGGCGAAGATCGGTTCCAAGGGTGGTCCCGAGTACTTACTCTAATGGTAACTAATGAGGAGGTAAAATTAGGTTGCTAACAAGTTTTAATCTTTTGAAAACTTCTAACCCAATTTTGAAGATTAAGAGATCAAAGATGAAAATTTAAGCACACAAGTTAAATCCTAAGTGTAGTGCAAATGAAAAGCAAGAGACAAGAGAGAGTGCACTCGAGATTTAAAGTGGTTCGGTTCTCCAAACGCGAGGCCTACTCCACTCCACCAACCAAACCCGTTGATGGCTTCACTATTTGATCTTCTTAACTTCGGCGAAGATCGGTGCCGATTACAATTCCAACTGCCTTTAACCTTGGTGGCAATCCTCACCACGGAGAGTGGGCTCCGCTTCTCCGAACACTCGCCCGAATACAATATTCTTGATAAAGAAAGAAAGAACAAAAAATCCCTCACAAGGGTTTACAAAATTGTAGAAGATGTACAAATTTGAGCCTAATGATCCAAATCCTAATCTTAGAATATGATAGGCATAAACAAGCTTGAATCACTCTTAGGATATTCAAATAGAGTTTTAGAGTGTTAAGATTGATGATTTGGAAGTTTAGAATACCCATATATATAGAAAAACCAAATATGATCGTTTGAGGGGCATAGTGGTTGAAAAAAACAAGAGGGGGGGGGGTGAATTGAATTTTAATACTAAATTATCCCTTTTGAAAATTTCTTGTGAACCTAGTTGGAATTTTCTTCACTTAATTAAATATTTGGTTAATGCAAATAATTAGAAACAAAATGAAATGCCAAACCAAAAATTAATAATGGAAATGCAAGACAAGAAAGAACACACCGATGTATAGTGGTTCGGGCAAAGCCCTACTCCACTCTTCTTAAGATCGTCCTTAAGGATTTCCACTATTGGAGACCTCCACGATGCCCGGCTCCGAGGCGGTTACACTTCCAAGGGATATTAAATGAGGATGCCCTTACACCTTTACAAAGACTCTCCTTCTCCGCCGAGTTCTAAGCGGTTGCTCTCTAGGTAATTAAAATAAGGAATGCCCTAGCCACCTATACAAGAAGTGAAGATTGAATAGCTTTGCTTCTTCTTGAAAGCTTGATGCTTTTTGTAGATCCTTGATTGCTCTTCAATGATGGTAGTTGCAAGTGAAAGCTCTAAGAATCCCAACTCAATAAATTTGCAAGTGCAAGACAAGTTTGGGAAAAATCAAATCTTAAGCACAAAATGGGTTGCAAGTTTTCTTCAATGCTTAAGGAGGTTTTCAAATCATCAAGAGAGAGGAAATGAATCCTCTAGATGTTGTATATATAGCCTCACCAAAGAATATGACCGTTTGGGGGTGTGGATATCAAAAATCACAAGTTAATTTAAATCCCAACGGCTAGTTTTTGGTCTGTCGCGAGGTTCTCGGAGTTCCGAGAACCATTCTCGGAGTTCCGAGAAATATTCTCGGAGTTCCGAGAGAACGGCCAGAAGAACAAAATATTCTACTGGACCATTTCTCGGAGTTCCGAGAAAATGTCCAGAAGCTACTGGACCATTTCTCGGAGTTCCGAGAGAACTCTCGGAGTTCCGAGCTCCGAGAAAAATCTCGGAGTTCCGAGAAGCCTAAAAAATCAGCAGTTTGTGTATTTTTTGCTTATTTGATTTTTTAGCTTTTGGAACTCAACTCCTATGATAATTATGGAATGTTTATGAGGGTCCCAACATGTTGGTCCACCACATAATCATTCACTAAACCTTTAAAGTTCTTTAAGTGTTCTTTGAAAAACATTTTGAAAACACTTTGCCTTGACTTGAAAATCTAAAGAGAAGGGATGTACAATGATACCTATGCAACCTTCAATTCCTCTTTAGCTTTGGTCTTCAATTGATCTTCCATCTTTGTATGCTTGCTTGAGTGATGACTCTTGTTGGGTACATCTTCAAGCATGACCATGTTGTGTGTTGGTTTCTTCAATGACCAATCCTATCTTTAACACAACACTTCAAAGCAAATTGATTAGTATTCAAAAACACAATCAATTATGTTTAGAATCATCAAAACAAGATTGGAGAGTAGACCCTTGGGCTTACAATCTCCCCCTTTTTGATGATGACAAACAAACTTGATTATGAGGTGTGTGTGGAGTGACATAGTAGGCAAGTGAATACTGGAACTCCCCCTCAATATATGCACACAGATAAATGATACAAGTTATAAGCATGTGGTGCATATAGTCAATTGAATAGATAATCAATTTCAAACCTTCTCCCTCTTTTGTCATCGACAGAAAGGGTGTAAAAAAATATTTAGGAGTAGATAACTCCCCCTAAATCAATGCTTATGGTATATAGAAATATATAGCCAAGTAATGCACATATACCTGTTCATGATCAAGATGTTGACAAATGTCAAATTATTAGGTATTTTTAATTAAAGTGAAGATACCTCTCCAACTTAGAAAACTAAGAAGGCTAAGAGTATCAATTGAGTGATTTTTAAGATTAATATTTGACATCTCATTTATGCAGATACTACCAAACAAAGATGATATGTATAAATACTATATAGATAAGCTGGTGAAAGACACAAAGTATTTATTTGGCAATTTCTTTGACTTGATCCGCACTCCAAATGTTTAAGGCACTTCGGATATAACAAATTCTATCATCACTAAGGGGTTTTGTAAAGATATCCGCTAATTGATCTTCAGTGTTGATATATTTTAAGCAAATATCCCCTTTTTGTGAGTGATCTCTGATGAAGTGGTGCCTAATCTCAATGTGTTTTGTTCTTGAGTGTTGTATGGGGTTCTTTGTTAAGCTTATAGCACTAGTATTGTCACATTGGATGAGAATATTTTCCATTTTGATTGCATAGTCCATCAATGTGCTTTTCATCCATAGGACTTGAGCACAGCAAGCTCCAGCTGCCACATATTCTGCTTCTGTTGTGGACAGAGCTACTGAATTTTGCTTCTTGCTAAACCATGAAACAAGTGATTTTCCCAAGAATTGGCAAGTCCCACTAGTGCTTTTCCTATCTACTCTACATCCAGCAAAGTCTGCATCTGAATATCCGATGAGAGTGAAGGAAGATGATCTTTCATACCACAGTCCTAGACTTTGGGTTCCTCTTAAGTACTTGAAGATCTTCTTAACTGCTGATAGGTGAGACTCTTTAGGATCCGATTGAAATCGAGCACAGAGACAGACAGTAAACATAATGTCTGGTCTGCTGACTGTCAAATAGAGCAAACTACCTATCATACCCCTATACAATTTCTGATCCACAGATTTGCCAAATTCATCCTTTTCCAGCTTAGCAGTAGTACTCATGGGAATTCTTGATGTCTTACTGCTATCCATTCCATACTTCTTTAATAACTCCTTTATATATTTTTCTTGATTTATAAATATTCCATTTTTGTATTGTTTAATTTGGAGTCCTAAGAAATAAGTTAACTCACCCATCATGCTCATTTCAAATTCATTTTTCATTAAGGTTGCAAATTCATCACACAATTTTTGATTAGTTGAGCCACAGATGGTATCATCCACATAGATCTGGACAAGGAGGATATCTTGATTTTCTCTTTTGATAAACAATGTTTTATCCACCTTTCCCATCTCAAATCCTTTTTCAACCAAGAAAGTGCAAAGCCTCTCATACCAAGCTCTAGGAGCTTGCTTTAATCCATATAAAGCTTTATCAAGCCTGAAGACATGATTTGGATGTTTGAAGTCTTCAAAACCTGGAGTTTGCTCAACATACACTTCCTCTTGGATATAGCCATTTAGGAAGGCACTTTTGACATCCATTTGATATAGTTTAAATCCTTTATGAGATGCATATGCCAAGAGTATCCTAATAGCCTCCATACGGGCAACAGGAGCAAATGTCTCATCATAGTCTATTCCCTCCTCCTGATTGTACCCTTGGGCTACCAACCTAGCTTTATTTCTAGTGCTAATTTCATTTTCATCCAATTTATTTCTATACACCCATCTCGTGCCAATGACTAGATGATCACTAGGTCTAGGCACTAGCCTCCACACCTTGTTCCTTTCGAATTGACTTAACTCTTCTTGCATGGCCATCAACCAATATTCATCATTTTCAGCTTCCTTGATGGATTTTGGTTCTAATTCGGATAAGAACGCCAAGTTGTTGCTCACACTACGATAGTATGATCTAGTTCTCACTGGCGATGTGGCATCACCTAAAATTTGGGATTCAGGATGATCTACCAATGTTCTCCTATCCCTAGGCAATGAGTCATCATTTTCATTTTCTACTTCCTCACTAGGTAATGTATGACTTGTAGATGCATGAGGAGGAACACTCAATTTTGGAAAAAGATGTTCAATGGGTTCATCATCATCATGTGGCATTTCTTGAGGTGTTGGCTCTCTTTCATCAAATGTCACATGCATGGATTTTTCTACAACTAGGGTTCTTCAATTAAATACTCTATATGCCTTGCTATGTGACGAATACCCTAAGAATACTCCATCATCCGACTTCTTATCAAATTTGTGTAAATTTTCTTTAATGTTCAAAATGAAGCATTTACATCCAAACACTCTAAAATAGCTTATATTTGGTTTCAAGTTTTTCCAAAGCTCATAAGGTGTTTTCTTAGAAATTGGCCTTAAATATACCCTGTTTATGATATAGCAAGCGGTGCTAACCGCTTCCGCCCAAAAATATCTAGGGAGATCATTTTCATGCAACATAGTTCTAGCCATTTCTTGGAGAGTTCGATTCTTTCTTTCTAATACTCCATTTTGTTGAGGTGTTCTAGGTGCGGAAAAATTATGTTTTATGCCATGTTCATTACAGTAAGTGTCAAAATGTACATTTTCAAATTCCGTTCCATGATCACTTCTAATGTAAGAGATAGCAACACCTTTTTCATTTTGTATTTGATTGCACAATGTAAGGAAGTTTCCATAAGTTTCATCTTTGTGTGCTAGAAATATGACCCAAGTAAACCGTGAGTAGTCATCCACAACTACGAACACGTACCTCTTTCCACCTAGGCTACTTGTCTTCATTGGTCCAAAAAGATCCATATGAAGTAGCTCCAAGGGGTAGGAAGTTGAAATCATGTTTTTAGGTGCAAATGAGCTTTTCAATTGTTTTCCTAATTGACAAGTTCTACAAATGTGATCTTTGATGTATTTGAACTTAGGCAATCCTCTAACACTTTCTTTTGAGGATAGGGTCGAAATGAGATCCATTCCGGCGTGACCCAACCTCCTATGCCATAGCCAAGAATCCTCACTAATGGCATTAAGACAAGTCACATTTTGGAGTCTAAGATCATCTAATCCAGTAAATGTTATTGTCTCTAGAACCTATGAATTTTACTTCTCCATCTATCTTATTTTTAACAATGCATTTATCGGGATTGAAGACAACTTCAAAACCATTATCACATAATTGACTAATTCTAATAAGATTATGGGATAAGCCATCAACAAATAGTACATCATGTATGGGAGAGGTAGAGTTACTTATGGTGCCTTCACCTTTGACTTTTCCTTTCTTATCATCTCCAAAGGTAACGTCTCCACCATCCTTGAGTGATAGGGATGCGAATTGAGTAAGGTCTCCGGTCATATGTCTAGAGCATTTACTATCAAGGTACCATGTGTTCTTCTTGTTATGGCTTTTAAGGCATACCTACATATGAATAGGCAAGTGAGATCCTTTGGGTACCCAAATCTTTCTAATCTTGCTATGTTCATTTGTTTTTACTTTAGAGTTCAATTTAATTTTATCTTGTTTAGCATGCATACAAGCAATTTTATAATGACCTTCTAAACCACAATAAAAGCAAGTTTTGGTACTATTAGAAGAAGCCTTTAAAATTTTGTTTTTATAGTTGGATATTGTAGTATTCCATTTAAGACCAAGTCCACTTTTATCATGTGACATTCTTTGAATGTTAACAAGCCTATCCAATTTCAATGAACTATGTTCAAATTTTTCAAATAGTTTCTTTAGTTCATCATATTCAAAAGATATTTTACCATTTTCATGCTTTAGCTTGTTGTTTTCAATCGAAAGCTCTTGTCGATTTTCATTCAAAATGGTGATAGAAGCATTTAACTCATGAATTTCTACTTTGTATTTTTCATTTTTATCATCTAAAAATTCATGATATTTCTTTAACCAACCAAATTCTTTTGTCATGTTAGCAAGAGAGTTTTCAAGTGAAGCAATTTTATCAAATTGAATTTCAAGTTCATCATTTGCACTTTGTAAGGAATTAAGAACTTCTTTCAAAACAACGACATCATTTAGAGTGTTTACCTCGTTATTGTCGTTTGTTGAGGCCATGAAGCACACGTTCTTTGCTATCAAGCAATCTTCGCCATCATTTTGTTCGCCTTCGCTTTCAATTTCTTCATCCCACGTGGCGGTCATTCCTTTCTTGCCTTCTCTTCTCTTGAAGCGGTTGTTTGAAGTAGGTTCATTGTTGAGTGGACAATCCGGGCGAATGTGTCCAAGCTTCTTGCAACCGTAGCATCGGGGTTGAGAAGACCCATCACCAAGTTCTTCTTTCTTCTTGAATGGGGGATTAGTTCTTCTATTTCTCATGCCTCCCATGTTCCTTTGTAAAAATTTGATCCTTCTTATTAGGAGGGCAACTTCATCTTCCATGTCTTCCTTTGTATCTTCATTTTCACCTACATTGCAAGCAAAAGCAACACCTTTTCCTTTTTCACTTTTAGTTTCAATTTCGGGTGCTTTTGTTTTGAAAATCATCTCATGAGTGATCAAGGATCCTATTAGTTCATCTAGGTTCAATGTGTTCATGTCCTTGGCTTCGGTGATTGCGGAGGTTTTGGATTCCCATGACAAAGGTAGGGACCTAAGAATCTTGGTCACTAAGTCTCTATTCGAAAATTGTTTTCCAAGTCCCCTTAGTCCATTTACAAGATTGGTGAACCTAGTGTACATGTCGGCAATTGTTTCATCGGGTGTCATTTGAAAGAGTTCATATTGCCGAAAGAGATGGTTCATTTTAGATTCTTTGACTTGATTGGTTCCCTCATGGGTGACTTCCAAAGTGTCCCAAATTTCCTTAGCCGAATTCAAATTTGATACTCTATTGAATTCTCCGGGAGATAGAGCACAAATAAGGGAATTCATGGCTTTGGCATTATAATTCGAAGCTTGTTGTTCGGCTTCGGTCCAATCATTTAGGTTTCTTGTGGGTAATATGTATTCATTATTAATGGCTCTCCACATTTGATAATCTTGGGTTAAAAATATTTTCATTTTAGTTTTCCAAAAACCATAGTTTGTTCCATCAAAATAGGGTGGCCTAGTGTTTGAATAACCTTCATGGTGTTGAGGGTAGTTTGCCATTTTAGAATCTTTACTCTAGACCGGTTAGGGTTTTCTAAAAATTAGAGACGAGGCTCTGATACCAATTGAAAAAAACAAGAGGGGGGGTGAATTGAATTTTAATACTAAATTATCCCTTTTGAAAATTTCTTGTGAACCTAATTGGAATTTTCTTCACTTAATTAAATATTTGGTTAGTGCAAATAATTAGAAACAAAATGAAATGCCAAACCAAAAATTAATAATGGAAATGCAAGACAAGAAAGAACACACCGATGTATAGTGGTTCGGGCAAAGCCCTACTCCACTCTTCTTAAGATCGTCCTTAAGGATTTCCACTATTGGAGACCTTCATGATGCCCGGCTCCGAGGCGGTTACACTTCCAAGGGATATTAAATGAGGATGCCCTTACACCTTTACAAAGACTCTCCTTCTCCGCCGAGTTCTAAGCGGTTGCTCTCTAGGTAATTAAAATAAGGAATGCCCTAGCCACCTATACAAGAAGTGAAGATTGAATAGCTTGGCTTCTTCTTGAAAGCTTGATGCTCTTTGTAGATCCTTGATTGCTCTTCAATGATGGTAGTTGCAAGTGAAAGCTCTAAGAATCCCAACTCAATAAATTTGCAAGTGCAAGACAAGTTTGGGAAAAATCAAATCTTAAGCACAAAATGGGTTGCAAGTTTTCTTCAATGCTTAAGGAGGTTTTCAAATCATCAAGAGAGAGGAAATGAATCCTCTAGATGTTGTATATATAGCCTCACCAAAGAATATGACCGTTTGGGGGTGTGGATATCAAAAATCACAAGTTAATTTAAATCCCAACGGCTAGTTTTTGGTCTGTCGCAAGGTTCTCGGAGTTCCGAGAACCATTCTCGGACCTCCGAGAAATTCTCGGAGTTCCGAGAAATATTCTTGGAGTTCCGAGAGAACGGCCAGAAGAACAAAATATTCTACTGGACCATTTCTCGGAGTTCCGAGAAAATGGCCAGAAGCTACTGGACCATTTCTCGAAGTTCCGAGAGAACTCTCCGAGTTCCGAGCTCGGAGCTCCGAGAAAAATCTCGGAGTTCCGAGAAGCCTAAAAAATCAGCAGTTTGTGTATTTTTTGCTTATTTGATTTTTTAGCTTTTGGAACTCAACTCCTATGATAATTATGGAATGTTTATGAGGGTCCCAACATGTTGGTCCACCACATAATCATTCACTAAACCTTTAAAGTTCTTTAAGTGTTCTTTGAAAAACATTTTGAAAACACTTTGCCTTGACTTGAAAATCTAAAGAGAAGGGATGTACAATGATACCTATGCAACCTTCAATTCCTCTTTAGCTTTGGTCTTCAATTGATCTTCCATCTTTGTATGCTTGCTTGAGTGATGACTCTTGTTGGGTACATCTTCAAGCATGACCATGTTGTGTGTTGGTTTCTTCAATGATCAATCCTATCTTTAACACAACACTTCAAAGCAAATTGATTAGTATTCAAAAACACAATCAATTATGTTTAGAATCATCAAAACAAGATTGGAGAGTAGACCCTTGGGCTTACAGTGGTAAATCTGGCAGAGTTCCCAACGGCTGTAAATTCTTACCGTTATAGCGTTCTCAGAATTCCGAGAGATTATCTCGGAGTTCCGAGCTCGGAGCTCCGAGAAGCCTATTTCCAGCAGATTTTCAATTCTGTTTTTTGGCTTCCAACTCCACACCAAGTTGGGATTGTTATGAGGGTTCCAAAGTGTTGGAGCACCACAAGGACAATCACTTAAACATTTTAGGGTGTGTGTTTAACTTTATTTATGCCTCTTAAAATCTAAACTAGGATTGGATCTTATACATTCTAAAAGGACTTTGATCTTCAATGCGATGCTTCAAGTCTTCGTGCGTCTTGGATCTCCGATGTCTTTGGCCTTCCGAATGTGGTCCAATGAGAGCTTCTTGGCCTCAATCCAAGCAATCTTGTCTTTAAGCAATCATGATCTACAACTTAGACAATTAAACACATTAGTGATATTAAATCACTTGTGTATTGGAATCATCAAAATAAGATGGGAATTGCCAAGGTGGGAACCATTGGGCTTACAATCTCCCCCTTTTTTATGATGACAAGCACAAGAGATTTTCTAATAAAAGCACACATATATTTCCTTACACTAGATTTCTCTCCCCCTTTGGCATCTATCAAAAAGATGGGGTAAAAGAGAATCAAAGGGATGAAATTTACAATTTTAAGCTCCCCCTTTTTCAAGGAAAAAGCAAACATAAAACTCCCCCTATTTAGAGTTTTTATTCAACACAAGAGGGAATATTTAACTAACCATAAAAAGATATTCAATTTTAAGTGCAAACCCCTAATCTAAAAACACATAAAGAGAATCATATGAGGGCTTTGTGAACTCAAGCTTTCTTGGTTCCACCACAATCCCTAATTTTAGATGCACATTGGAATTGGTAATGACCATTTATTCCACAATAATGGCATCTAACATGAGGGTTAGATAGACTAGTCCTATCATAAAATCCATGATTAGGTCTATGACTAGCCTTCTTTAAGATTATGTCAATAATTTTATTACCATTTAGGAATCCATGGAGACATAATCTTAACCTTTCATTTTCATTATGAAAATGGGTTATTTGATTTAGAAAATTATTAGTGTCATCTTCATAAGATTTGGAGGAGCTTGCCACATTTTGAAGTTTAACAATTTGGCAAGTTTTCTCATCCAAACTACCCTTAAGGGTTTCAATTTCAAGTTTAAAATTTTCAATTTGTGCTTTAGCTTGAGATTTAAAAGAAGAAGATTCATTCTCAAAACATCAAGTTCATTTTCTAATTTTGAAATAGATTTCTTAAGAACTTTATTTTTTAAAATTTGAGAATGCAAGGTAATGCATAATTCATCATAAGATATGTTTTCACTATCACTACTTGATGAATGACAAGAGGGGTTAGAATTTTCCTCATCTTCATGGGTGAGTGCCATGAAGCAAAGATCATCCTTATTGGCTTCCCCTTCACTTGAGCTCTTTCCCGAGGTGCTAGAAGCATCCCAAGCGGCTACAAGACCCTTGTTCTTCTTCCAATCCTTCTTTCCCTTGTACTTTGAGAATGATGACTTGAGAAGTGAACACTCCGGTCTTTTATGTCCCGTCTTCTTACAGTTGTAAGACCTTATTCCTCCTTCTACTTCACTTTCTTCTTTCTTCTTCTTTTTATTCTTTTTGTGTTGCTTTCTCCATAAGCTTTTAAATTTTCTTAACGCTTTTTTCTCATCACTATCCGCTTCACTTGAGGATGATGAGTCCGTCTTCGGCTTCTTCTCTTCTTGACGGCTAGTGAGGAGCATCTCATGAGTGATAAGAGATCCTACAAGCTCCTCCATAGTTAGGGTCTTGAGATCCTTTGATTCTTGGATGGCGGTGACCTTTGGATCCCAATGTGGAGGAAGTGACCTAAGCAACTTACTCACAAGCTCATCAGTAGGATAAGATTTACCCAGATTAGCTAATTCATTTGAAATTTTAGAAAATCGGGTATACATTTCGGAAATACTTTCATTTTGACCAATTCTAAATATTTCATATTTGCTCTTTAACAAGTTTATTTTGGAATCCTTGACTTGTGATGTTCCCTCATGGGTAACGGCAAGAGTATCCTAAATAACCTTGGCGGAATCAAAAAGAGCTACTCTATTAAACTCCTCCGTAGATAAGGCGCAAAACAAAGAGTTTATAGCTTTGTAATTTAAATTTGCATGCCTTTTCTCTACAACATTTCATTCTTCAAATGGTTTGGAAGGCAAAGTGTATCCATTTTCCACAATATGCCAAAGCTCCACATCTATTGAAAGAAGATAGATGCGCATCCTTGTCTTCCAATGTCCATAGTTAGACCCATCAAAGAAAGGAGGTCTAGTTGTGGAATGGCCTTCCGGAAGTCCGGTTCCATTTATGTTTGCCATTTCACAATTAGAAAGTTGCCAAAGATCTTATGATCTTTCCCTTGTTAAAATTTTAAAAAAAATTTACCAAAGATTTCAAGAAAAGAAAATCTTTTAAGAGCCAAGGCTCTGATACCAAGTGAAATTCCAAGGGTGGTCCCGAGTACTTACTCTAATGGCAACTAATGAGGAGGTAAAATTAGGTTGCTAACAAGTTTTAATCTTTTGAAAACTTCTAACCCAATTTTGAAGATTAAGAGATCAAAGATGAAAATTTAAGCACATAAGTTAAATCCTAAGTGCAGTGCAAATGAAAAGCAAGAGACAAGAGAGAGTGCACCCGAGATTTAAAGTGGTTCGGTCCTCCAAACGCGAGGCCTACTCCACTCCACCAACCAAACCCGTTGATGGCTTCACTATTTGATCTTCTTAACTTCGGCGAAGATCGGTGACGATTACAATTCCAACTGCCTTTAACCTTGGTGGCAATCCTCACCACGGAGAGTGGGCTCCGCTTCTCTGAACACTCGCCCGAATACAATGTTCTTGATAAAGAAAGAAAGAACAAAAAATCCCTCATAAGGGTTTACAAACTTTGTAGAAGATGTACAAATTTGAGCCTAATGATCCAAATCCTAATCTTAGAGGATGAGAGGCATAAACAAGCTTGAATCACTCTTAGGATGTTCAAATAGAGTTTTAGAGTGTTAGGATTGATGATTTGGAAGTTTAGAATACCCATATATATAGAAAAACCAAATATGACCGTTTGAGGGGCATAGTGGTAAATCTGGCAAAGTTCCCAACGGCTATAAATTCTTACCGTTATAGTGTTCTCGGAGTTTCGAGAGTCAAGAATTCTATTTATATATAAACCTAATATCTGGAAAGTTTCATGAGTTTTCAAATTTGTTTGATATTTATTAGAAATAGCCCAAATTTAAAATAATTTAAAATCGGATTAAAAATATTCTAAAAATCCAAATTTTTTTGAAAGATCTAAAAATCTAAAAATCGGTTTAGAAATAAATTCTCATCGAATTTGGATTTGATTTGATTCGTTTTTTATTTTATTCTTCAAGAAATAACCCTTTTCTGGGTTATCTTTCGAAAAATAAAATGATCAAAACATGGTCAAAAATTATATTTTTCGGTAGTTTTAAATTTTATATTAAACTTAGAAAATATTATGTTTTGAAAAACACAATGATTTGGAGGACTTGCTTTGAAAATCTCAATTGAAAATCTCATTCAAAACCCATATTGATGAAAGATCGAAGGAAATCAATATTTTAATGAGGAAAAGTCAATTTTTCAGCAAAAATTTGAAAAATAAAAGATCATGATTTACATTGTATCATACTCAAATTTTATTCAAAAACTCCATCGTTTAGATCATATTTGATAATTAAACCCCGTAGATCGTGAACCCTTGTCTCTAAGGCTAATATTCTGAGATATACGCTTTGTCCAGCCCTTATAATCGCAAAAGAAAACCTCGAATAATGGTTGTATAACCTCCAATATGTTGAATATATGAAGAAATATGAGAGCACTTCATGTAGAACAAAGTGGAGGAGATGAGCAAGAGCTCTCCGAAAGGGGATGAATTTTATAGAGTAGGAAGACCAAGTTGGACCTTTTTCCATCCCTTTCCCAAGGTTGAATTGATTTTCTTTATAGAAAAAGCTAGATTTTGTAAAGAATAGGTAGTTTCCTTTGTGGGGAGTCTCACATTAGCTAGTTTCTTATTTCTTTTCCTTATCTTTCCTTTCTTTTAGTTTCCAAATCAACTTAAATTCTAATTGTGATTACTTGCAAACCAATGCATACTATTTTGCATAAGGTAGATCTTTCAAGACTCTTCTAGAAGCTCTTACACAATGGAAACAACATATATATGAAAGATTCATGTCCAAAAAAGGACTGACCAACATTGGAGCTAGTTTTTGACCTATTTAGGGGCAGAATCAAGAAAAGTCATAAACTAAAAAGTTGTAGATTTCTTTGAGCCATTCGAAACAAGTATAATTTTAATTTTTTTAGAAAATAGGTAAAACGTTATGGACAGTTTACTAACCTTACCATACTAGCCCTTTCTCATTATAACTCTTCATTCTTTTCATTCTTTTTTTTTTTCAAAACACATCAAATATGACATCATCATCCCACCTCATCCATGTTGGTCGCCCAACTAAGTGGGCCACCCATGTGGGGTGCCCACTTATGTGGCCGACCCACATGGGTGGGTCTACTTGGGCCCCTTCCTATGTGGGCTTTGCCCAATGGGCCTTCTCACATGGGTTTTGGGTTTTTTTTCATAAAAATTTAATAAAATTCTTTTAAATTCAATATTTTATGGATGGACCTAACCCATGTGACCGTTATGGTACACCCCTAACATATGGTTGGGCCATCTCTCTTGGGAGGAACAAATTTTTGGACCAAAACGCTCTCATTTGACCAATACGCACCCAACAAGTGACCAAAGTGCATTCAAATCAAGTTGCCCTTAAAGGAGGAGTTAAAAATAGAAAGTCTTCGTGGTCAAACTTCAAAATATAAACTTTTTAAGATGGCTCCTTTTGATGGATTATCTGAAAATGCCCAAAATGCCCTTGTTTCACAAAATTTCTAATTCAAATCAAACCCCTAAGAGTTTCTAAATTTAGCAGGTTTACAAAAACTCATGAAATCATCTAAGACTCCTTAGACACACTCTAAAGGTCAAGTGAAACACATTGGAAATGACCAAATTACCCCCGAGGTGTAAAATAGGTGAAAATAGGAAAAACCCTAAGAAATTCCAAAAATGGCATTTTTTCACTTGATTGGACGTTTAAATTCTCATTTTCTGGAGACCATTGGAACACCTTAGAAACCTTTAGGATTGCGAATCAACTTCAAAACACCTAAAATGAGATGAAACTACCCTAAAATGCATGGATACCTAATCTAATGCGGAATACGGACTCGAGACTTGATAAACCAACTAAATATTTCGCTTTTTAAAGTGTAGCAAAATGAGGGTGTCTACAGCCAGACAATCATGCCTCCTCTCATTCCATTCTATCCCCCACGAGGTATTGATCAAAGCATCATTAGAGCCATCGCTAAATCATGGGATTATAAGACAAAGGTATTCCTAGTTGGCATAGCTGTAGAGGATGGGGTCTACACATCTGAAAAGTACTACCCTTGTATCAAGAGATCTCTCCCCCTATCGTATTCAAAGGGTTATCAGACTAGATCCGCAATCATCTTACTGCCCAGTCATGATAGCGAAGTACCCCGTGAATGCCTTTCCACACTTAAATTTCATTAAAGTTGATTGGCGCCTCTTATATGCCTCAGCCAAGTGTTGGAATCCCCACTATCATTCTTTTTGGTTTGGCACTGAGGCGATGTACGTGCTTGTGTATGAGTTGTAGTTGAGTGAGGGAAAAAGAAGAAATGAAGCAAAATAATAGGGGCCAGTCGAATGAAGTATGGTAGGGGCTGATAAGGAGGTTCCAAGTAGGTTGCCTCATCAGCCACTTAATTAACCGTCGCATAAGCAATGTAAGTGGGCTACCACCTCCACATGGACAGGTAGCAACAACTAGCCCATTCTAAAAGCTTCTTTGTAGCCTATAAATTCGAGGGAGGTTTGCTGAGATTTTAGTTTAAGAGAATACAAATTTTGTGAAGTGAACTGTGTAGAGTTTCTTGTTTGTAGAGATTTCGGCTCAAGGAAGAGGGGTCTATTTTCTCTTTCCTTGTAAGATTTTAGAAGGATCTTGAAGTTATGCTTCCTATTTGTTCTTATATTTTTATTTTGGATGCAGCCATCCATGGGTTTAATCTTTGTTTAGTTTTCAATTCTTGAATTCATGCCATGAATTTTTCCAAATGTTCTTGCTTTGATTCTTCTCTTCTTGAATCAAACTCATGTTTTTTACATCTATCCTAACATTGTTATCAAGGACCTATATTAAGATCAGATATGAGATTCAAACTCAGATCTTGATCCTAGTGTAAGAACTGAATAACATGACAACGAAGTTCACTATTATGCATTTGCTGCCATGGCAAATCAACCGAGCTCCTTATGATCCCTTCTTGCATATTTTACCTCAGTTATGTCCCTAAGTATTACCTGAGTAAGCATCTTATAATGATCTTTAAGTTCTAGAAAGAATTCATAGAGAATTGTTCTAGTTTTGTTTTTCAAAACTTGACATAAACATCTCAGGTTCATTTCATTTGACATAAACATCTCTTGTTTTGCTAATTTTGTTTCTTAAACTCTTTTCCATTTGAGATCTTTAATCTCCTGAGAGAAGTACAGTTCTAATAACTTAGATCTAACAAGGACCACTGCCTTTGAAGGAATCAACTACTATATGATATCGGTTCTCTTTAAACATCATAAAATACTATAGAAAGAGGTAGTTATTGGTTATAGCTCAGTCTTGAAACTTTACTAGCTGACACCATTGCAATTCCACTCCCTAATTTCTACATTCCATGAGAATAATAGTCTTGAATAAAACATCTAGAAAAGCAAGAGAGATCTGAGGCAATTTTACAATAGCTTTCCAAAACAATTCTCAGATTCATCCAGATGAACACCTATGGAAATGGACTCTTTTGGTTATTTGCTTTCTTGACTCTCTTGAGTTTATCTCGGCTTAGATACATGTAAGTCTTATTGTTGAGTGCATCATAGATCTTGTACTAATAATATCTATATTAGATCTTTCAATATTCTAATGAGATTAATAAGTTTTATAGCTCAGCTCTCAATTATAATTCAAAAACCTATAGAGATTAGTATAGTTCTCGGCTAACCCCAAATCTCTCAAAATTCTTATAAAAATTTCAAGCATATTACATAGTTCAACATTCTTACGAGGTATGAAGACCAATATTACTAAGATCTAATGAGTTTTTATTTGAATTGAACAAGAAATAGCCTTAACCGACCATTATTTTCATGACTATGGACCAGTCATGTAGTGCACTTACTTTTAATCAATTCCTCATTACTTTTGTTTGAGAGAAATCTTCTTATGAAGATTGGCTCTGCTGGATTTTGTCCACATCACTTTACGACCTATACTGAAAAAATAACGTCCATTCGTGTTACGTTTCTTTCAATTTAGATTGTTTCCATAATTTAGGTTTCCTTATTTTCCCTTTATATTTCTGCTGATTTTATTTCCTTAATTGATATCATAGATTTCTATAAATCCATGTAGATGCCGTATGGCTATTCTCAAGCAATAATATTCATTTCAATGCTCTTGCACATTGGAGGCCTGAGTTTCCTCGAATTAACTCCCTGATTTCTTCATCTTTCTCTATTTTTTCTCTTCTTTTTCTTAAATTTCTGTTTTGATAGAACGATGTTCTATCAAGTTGGTATCAGAGCACTTTCCTGGTGGATGCCTCTGACGTGTCTTCAAAAGAACGAGCTCGGTATCAAAGATTTGGAAGCTTATTCCATGGCTGCCAGGAACAAGAACGGTTCGTCTTCGGAAGAACAAGCCTTGGAAGCAAGGTTGGAAGCGAAGTTCGATTCGAGATTCCAAGCTTTCGAAGAGAAAATACTGAAGATGTTTAGAGAATTGGCCTCGCAAAATCCCAATCCTCCACCAACGATGGCCACCCGAGAGAGACCCAATCTTGTATCTGAATCTACCATTATGCACAGAGATCGATCAGAGCAAGGCGCTACGAACTTCCATAATCGTTCCGTCAGTGAACGAGATAATCGGGAGGCGAAAATTATAATGATTGAGATCAAAATTTTCCTCGCGTTAAAGTAGAGTTTTCGCGATGGGATGATAGTGATCTGATTGGTTGGGTGTCCCGAGCAAAGCGTTATTTTCGATTCTAACAGGCAGTGGAGGACCTTAAGGTAGAAATCGCTTCCATCAGTCTCGAGGGCAATGCTACCCAATGGTATGATTAGTTTGAAGCCACTTGCCATGGAGTTCCTTCTTGGAAATAGTTCGTGGAAGGTTTATTGGTGCGCTTCGGTCCCTCTGGGTATGAAGATGTTCATGGAGAGTTAGCGAAAATACGCCAAACAACAAGTGTCTTGGAGTATCAAGGCCGCTTCGAACAACTTTCGAACTGAGCCAGGGATTGGTTAGAGCCAAAATTGGTCAGAACATTTGTAGCAGGACTCCGTCCAGACATTAAACGAGAAGTCAAGATGTATAACCCTCAGACGATGACATCGGCTATCTCGTACGCACGATTACAAGAGGAAAAACTCAATGAAGACAGTCGACGCTCATAAAGAGGCTCCACTAGTCGGCCTCCAGATGGGCCTCCAGATGGTCCTGTCAAATCTACGGGTCGTAACCTCCCAGTGAAACGATTGACGGAAGAAGAACTCAAGGATCAGACGTCGAAAGGGCTGTGTTAGCATTGTGATGAGAAGTGGCACAGGGGTCATCGTTGTAGACAAAAGTGATTGCTAATGATCGAGCTCGTGGATGATTCCGACATTGACGACGATGGTGAATCAGATCATGAGGATGCCGATCAAGAAGGTAATGGTGATACAGTTGTTATTTCTGTACATGCCTTGGCAGGATATTCTACTCCCCAAACTATGCGGGTCAATGGATACATCAAACGCCAGCCTGTGACAATTTTAATTGACTCGGGTAGTACAAATAATTTTCTTGATGTTCGGATTGCCAAAAGACTTTCTTGCCTTGTGGAGAACTCTGATAAATTCGAGGTTAAGGTAGCAAATGGTCGAACTTTAACTAGCACGGGAAAATGCTCCAATATGAAGATTTTCGTACAAGATCAGGAGTTAGTCACCGATCTATTCCTATTGCCACTAGATGGCTGTGATATAGTTCTGGGAGCTCAATGGTTGCTTACTTTGGGAGATATTACTTGGAATTTTTCCAAACTCATCATGCAGTTTTCTTTGAACGGAAAAAGGGTCACTATCAAGGGCAAAGGTGGAGGCAGTGTAACTACAATCAGCAATCATCGTATGGAAAAGCTGGTACAGAAAGAGCATGAGGTCTTCCTTGTGCAGCTGCAAAGACTTGAGAGTTTTGAAACTGCCACAGAAGCTGAGGAAATGGAGGTCCTTCTCTTAGAATTTGCTGAATTATTTGTAGAACCAAAGGGGCTGCCTCCTAAGCGTTCGCATGATCATCGCATACCTGTTCTTCCGGGTAGTAGTCCTGCGAATGTGGGACCGTACCGCTATCCATATATATAGAAGGCTGAGATCGAGGAAGTTGTTCGTGAAATGTTAGCACTTGGTATTATTCGGCCTAGTGTTAGCCCCTACTCATCCCCTGTATTACTAGTGCGAAAGAAAGATGGCTCTTGGAGGATGTGCGTTGATTACCGCGCATTAAATCGCTCCACCATCAAAGATAATTATCCAATTCTCATGGTGGATGAATTACTTGATGAGCTTGGAGGTGCCCAATATTTTTCTAACTTGGATCTGCTCTCCGGGTACCACTAGATTCGTGTTCATGAGGAGGACATTCCGAAGACAGCTTTTCGGACTCATGACGGTCACTATGAATTTTTAGTGATGCCGTTCGGCCTCACCAATGCTCCTTCCACTTTTCAGAGCCTTATGAATGACATCTTTCGACCATATCTCCATAAGTTTATTTTAGTTTTCTTTGACGATATTCTCATATTCAGTTCGTCTTGGAAAGATCATCTGCAACATTTACGGATTACTCTCACCCTCCTGCGGGAGCATTGTCACTTTGTTAAAAGATCTAAATGTAGCTTTGGGAAAACTGAGGTTGAGTACCTTGGTCATATTGTCTCAAAGGATGGGGTAGCAGCAGACCCTTCAAAATCAAAGCTATGGTTGAGTGGCCTAAACCGACCACAATCAAGGCATTGTGGCGATTTCTTGGGCTGACAGGATATTACAGAAAATTTGTGCGTGATTATGGCAAAATAAGTGCGCCCTTAACCGCTTTATTGCGGAAGGACAACTTCAAATGGGGAGCGGATGCTGATGTCTCTTTTGGGAGGTTAAAGGAGGCCATGTCAACTACACCTGTTCTTGCCTTGCCAAATTTTAACAAGATTTTTATGATATAGTGTGATGCCTCTGGTATCGGTATTGGTGGAGTACTAATTCAAGAGAGTCATCCCTTAGCATTTATAAGCAATGCTTTGTCCCCCAGGCACCAAGAGTTGTCGGTGTATGACAAGGAAATGATGGTTATCGTCCTTGCAGTCACAAAGTGGAGGCCATATCTGATTGGTCGACATTTCAAAATACTGACAGACCACAAGAGTCTAAAATACATAATGGAGCAATGGATTTTTTCTATGGAGCAGCACAAATGGGTCTCTAAGTTGATGGGTTATGACTATGAAATCATCTATAAAAAGGGGGCTGAAAACGTGGTGGCTGACACACTATCACGTATACCGGAGAATGCATCACTTGTAGCCATATTTGTGCCTCTCTTTAATGACCTTGATGACAATCGCAAGGAGTGGACTTGTGATCCTGACATTCAGAACATCATCCATAAATTACACCAAGATCCCACTGCCTTCCAGGATACACATGGGACTCATCAGATCTCAGATATAAAGGGCGAATAGTGCTGTCTCCTCACTCTTCCAAGAAGCTCAACATACTTGAGGAACTTCATGCATCACCATCTGCTGGACACTTCGGGTTCCTTCGCACATATAAGCAGATATCTCGAGCCTTTTACTGGAAGGGAATGAAACAAGAAGTCAAAAAATTTGTGGAGTAATGTGAAGTATGTCAACGACACAAAGGTGACACGGTGGCAAGGCCCAGTCTTCTTCATCCCTTGCCGATTCTGATGCAGGTTTGGACCAATATTTCAATGGATTTTATTGATGGCTTGCCTCTCTCACATGGGAAAAGTGCCATATTCGTGGTCGTTGATCATCTTACAAAATATGCTCACTTTTGCTCCTTATCTCACCCATACACTGCAGCTACTATTGCGCAAGTATTCATAGATAATATTTTTAAGTTGCATGGGATGCCCCAATCTATTGTCAGTGACCGCGACCCAGTGTTCATTAGCAAGTTTTGGACAGAGTTTTTTCGCTTGCAGGAGACTAAGTTGAACATGAGTACTGCATACCATCCTCAAACCGATGGCCAAACTGAGGTAGTCAACCTCTGTTTAGAAAATTACTTGCGTTGCTTCACATGTGATCGACCCAAGGAGTGGGTCCATTGGCTACCCTGGGCTGAGTGGTGGTATAACACAACCTATCACTCTGCTATAAAGAGGACACCTTTTGAAATTGTGTATGGACGTGCCCCACCTCTCATCACTTCTTACACCTATGGGTCTTCTAATGTGCACCAAGTTGACTGTGACTTACGCGATCGAGACCGTGTGCTGCAGATTCTTAAGGATAATTTACAAGGTGCTCAAGCCCGCATGAAGCAACAAACAGATAAACATCGAACTAAGCAAGAATTCCAAGTTGGTGGCTGGGTATTCCTACGTCTACAGCCTTATCAACAGATGTCTGTTAATGTTCGTGCTTCCAAGAAACTTTCTCCACGTTTTTATGGGCCTTACAAGGTACTTAAGCGTATTGGACCTATTGCTTATCAGCTAGATCTTCCAGAAGGTTAAAAAATGCACCCTATTTTCCATGTGTCATGTTTGAAAAGGAAGCTAGGAATGCATGTGATTGCTCAAAGTCAGTTGCCAGACACGTCCCCAACAGGCGAAGTCAAAACACAACCACATGCCATTTTGGACCGACGGGTTGTCAAGCGCAATAATCGGGCAGTGACTGAGGTTCTCGTGGAATGGAAAGATTTACCAATGGAAGATGCCACATGGGAGCCTTACTATTTCATCCAACAGAAATTTCTGGAGTTTATTGCTAGTCAACCTTGAGGACAAGGTTGAAATTAAGGGCGGAGGAATGTTACGTTTCTTTTAATTTAGATTGTTTCCATAATTTAGGTTTCCTTATTTTCCCTTTCTATTTCTGCTGATTTTATTTCCTTAATTGCTATCATAGATTTCTATAAATCCATGTGGATGCCGTATGGCTATTCTCAAGCAATAATATTTGTTTCAGTGCTCTTGCACATTGGAGGCCTGAGTTTCCTCGAATTAACTCCCTGATTTCTTCATCTTTCTCTATTTTCTCTCTTCTTTTTCTTTAATTTCTGTTTTGATAGAACGGTGTTCTATCAATTCGGATGACTTAAAAGTAGAAGGAATATGAGTATTTTTCCATGTAAAAAGCCATTGAATCACATTTGGCTAACCTGGAGAGCACAATTTCCAAAAAGTTGATTTCCCTTGTCTTCTTCTTCTCGATGGACGTGTCAACCAAAAGGTTTCATCAAATTTTCCTCCTATATAGAGCAGATTGAGGGGGATAGTAAAACTCTCTCTCTCTCTCTCTCTCTCTCTCTCTATATATATATATATATATATATATATATATATATATATATATGTGTGTGTGTGTGTGTGTGTGTGTGTGTGTGTGTGTGTTGTTTCAAGGACCTGCGAAAAAAATAAAATAACAGAGGCTACAAAACTAGAATCCAATGAAATGGAGGAATCCCATTTCGGTTATTACAAATTTGTTTCGTCGCCGAAATCCTGGTGCTTCTTTCCACACAGATTCGTGTCCAGTCAACAAGAACTTGACACAAAAACTAGGGAATCATCTCTCTCTTTTCGCTTGAAGGTCCCTTTCTCCTCCTGCAAATGGGGATTTGTGTTGTTTGAAGATATCTCTAGAGAAATAGTCATCGGCGCAAGTTAGTTCTGCAGGCTTCCCGCATAGATTCATCGCCAATTGTCTCTGGGTTTTCTTCAAAGATTCACCACAAAGATTCTCCGTACAAATTTCTCTGTTCACTGGTTCCTTCTGTGGGCTTTTCACAAAGATTCATCCCCAATCTCTCAGCTGACTGCTCCCTTCTCAGCGATGGTGAAATCGTCCAGAGAACAACGTTGTTGTGGGAAAATTTTCCTTCACATTAAGTGTTTGATCAAATAGTCGCTGGAATTGAAAAAAATTTTTGATTCCCATACAGCCTTGTCAGAGTTTCCATTTCTACCTCGTCTTCGGGCATCGAAATGAACCCTAAGCAAAAATCTCCAAGACACAACATTTCAGTCCCTCTAGTGGCTCGATCGCTGTGGAGGTTCATATGGACAATGCATGGTTTGGCACTATCACTCACCCACCTACCCGCATGTCTAACCTTGAGTCTACTTGATCCTTAGATAGTTCAAATGGATGAGTTTGTTGTTAGCTAGGAACCATCTGCGCACCCCTATTTCCCTTCTAGTGTTATTGTTTGCGCACCCCTATTTCCCTTCTAGTGTTATTGTTCGCTTAGGATCATCGAAGTGAGTAGGTCTCTATCTGCTCATAACCCTCTAAGCACCCTTGTTTTCCCTTCCAGAGTAATTGTTCGCATAAATTTAGTCACTGCCACTAGACCTGGCAAACAGGTGGGTCGGGCCAGGTTTCACACGACCCGTACGGGTCCGGGTCAAACGGGCCAAATAAAAAATGACCCGGAAATTTACGAGTCACTAATTGGTTGACCCGGACCCCACCTGTATGGGCCGGGTGGACCTGCGGGTCACCCGTTTTTTAATGATTTTTTGTTTTTTTCTATTCTTAAATATTTTTGTTGTTTTTATAGGAATTTGCTAGCCAGCTTCGCCAAAGGGTACTTCGTGCCCATCCTTTGCAATTGCATGTGATCATGAGATGATAGTCATTTATGTTGACTTTTTGGCAGGTGCAAACTGCAAAGGATGGGTAGAAGTACTTTTCTGCAAATGTGGCTAGCAATAATAATGCGGGTAAGGTGCTAAGTTTTGAGAAAAATTATGGTAAAAAGGCTTCAAATTAAAAAAATTACAAAAAAAATACCGAAAGATCTTTATAGAAAAATTACGGAAAAAACTATGAAAAAAATGCATCAAAATATGAAAACTAAGGAAAAATGCCAGTTTCACTTCTTCTTTACGGGCACCCGCAGATCCACCCGGACCGGCCAGTTCGTTTTCAAACAAGTTACAAATGAGTGACCCGGACTCTGAAAATACGGGGCAGGTCACATCTTGTCAGGTCTAACTTCCACCCACGTAAGTTTTCAAGCAAGCAGAGTAGTAATAAAAAAGTTAGTATAAAAGTAATGAAAAACATCAAATGAGACGAACTTGTGGAAATTCCCAATTTTAAGGGCGGCAATGTCAGCAGGCAGGGGCCATCTTTGGCACCGTTGAAAAATGAAAAGGTCTTCTCATTGGTCAGAGCAAAAGAGATTCCACAAAGGAGACGAGAGAGACTTATTCTTCATTCATTATTTTATATTTTATATTTATTCAAGGCTGTTAATATTGACACTACCACATTTTGACAATTACATCAACTCATCTTGTCTTTTCCTCTTTAATTGACTTCTGATAGCTTTTGGGAACTATAATAATTTTTGACAGCTGTTTAAATAATAAAAGACGACCTGAATTGGTGTAATCATCAAAATATGGTAGTGCCAATTTTAGTATCCGTATTTAATTATTTCCTTTTGTTATTCCTGTTGACTTAGATTTTTCTCACCTTCCTCCCTCACCTTTGAACCAGTGTTTGTTTCATCTTTTCATTCCATGGCAGATAAACCCTCTTTCTCTAATCATCTAGACGTTATTTTTCTGGGTTTTCAAAAATCCCCAATTCGAATCTGTTTTTCCCTTCTAATTTCCCCTCTGTTATCTGCTGTTTGTACCCGTTTTTCTTCCTTTAGAGAGCAAATTCTAGGGTTTTTCTTCTCTTTGATAGCAAATTCTAGGGGTTTTTCTTCCTCGTGATAGCAAACCCCAGGGGCTTTCTTCCATTTGATAGCAAATTCTAGGGTTTTTCTTCCCCGTGATAGCAAATTCTAGGGTTTTTCTTCCTTTTGATAGCATCTTGTTAGGGTTTTTTTTTCTTCTTTTTTTAATTTTTTCTGGTGATTTTTTTCCTTCCTTTTGGTAGCATCTTCTAGGGTGTTTTTCGTCTTCTAAAATGTCTTTGGGGGAAGAATCAAAAGGGGTGGTGGAATCCCTTGTAGAAATAGTGAAGGAGATTTCGGCGTTCTCCGAATGCCGGAATCCTTCAAAAAGACAATACTGTAATCTTGTGAGGAGGGTAAAGCTTTTGAGCCCACTTTTTGAGGAATTGAAGGACAGCGAGGCGTCTCTGGGTGACGGCGAGGTTCGAGGTTTGGTGTCATTGAAGGCCGCCGTAGAATCGGCAAAAGAGCTTCTTCAATCTGTCAATGGAGGGAGCAAGCTCTATCAGGTCCTTTTAGTAGTTTTGCGCATAATTGAATTGAATTGAATTGTTGAAGTATTTGTTATGATATAGTTGTTTATGAAGTTATTTGCTGAAACTTGATTTTGTAGTAAGTGAAATTTTATTGGATTCAGATTTATAACACAGGGCTCTTGTGTTTAGAACTAATATCCTGAAAATAATGAAACAGGTTTTGAAAATTATGTGGGCTAAGTTAATTGAATTGATATGATCGCAGGATAGTAACTGTAAGATTTGTAAAACTAAAAGGTGAAAATTTATGAAACATGGGCAACTCAGTCATAGTCTCATATTTGAGACTAAATTAGTCAGAATTTCGTGGCATTTATGTGTAGTTATGATCTAAGTCACAAATATCGTTCTCTGTAATTTCTCGCCGAGAAATTCTCAGGATATATTTTTTTCAGATTTATATCAGGAAAAACAATACGAATTAAATTATTTTAAAATACATTAATTAAGAAAAATAAAAAATAAAAAATATCGGGTTATTATGCAATATTATGGTGGTAAATGAAAATATCGCTGTATTTTTTAAATTCTCGGGATTATTTTGGAATTATGTCATTCTATCAAAGTGTCATGATTAAATCATTATATTTTGAAAATGTCAGAGATATTTGTGACATAGGTTATGATCTACATAGAGCATCCTTTTTTTTTTTTTTGAATGGCATCTACATAGAGCATCTTGACCAGCGAGTTAGTGAAAGAAGCTCGTCTGAAGTTCCTGAATTTTTGTTTCATTGAATTCTTAATTTAAAATGATGTTAAACTAATCATTTTGTTTTTTATTGAATTGTCTGATTTGGGCTTCTATGTGTAGAACTCTGTTTGATTCACTTGTTTTAAGTATATGAATGGTTTAGCAAGCAGGTTGCTAAAAAGAGAGTTAATGTGAATAACTAACATGATGGATCATTATATAGTGCACACAATTTTTCTTATATGAGAATGCTCAGGTTGTTATCATTCTAATTTTGTCATGATAAAATCGTTATATTTTGAAAATGTCAGAGATATTTGTGACATAGGTTATGATCTACATAGAGCATCCTTTATTTTTTTTAAATGGCATCTACATAGAGCATCTTTTTTTTTTTTTTGAATCATATCTACATAGAGCATCTTGACCAGCAAGTTAGTGGAAAGAAGCTGGTCTGAACTTCCAGAGTTTTTATTTCATTGAATTCTTAATTTAAAATGATGTTAAGCTAATCATTTGTTTTTTATTGAATAGTCTGATTTGGGCTTCTATGCGTAGAGCTCTGTTTGATTCACTTGGTTAATTATATGAATAGTTTAGCAAGCAGGTTGCTAAAAAGAGAGTTAATGTGAATAACTAACAGGATGGATCATTATATAGTGCACACAATTGTTCTCGTATGAGAATGCTCGGGCTGTTAGCATTCTATTATGTTGGTTTTGACTTGGTACATGGAAAGAATTGGTGGATTTTATGACATGGTTTCCTCTCTGAGTCCTTCGAAGGTCTACATGAAGATTCTTTCTCGATAATTATTCCTCGTTGGTATGTTTGATCATGCTTCTATTTATATGAAGCATGTTCTTGAATTCTGACGTTATCTACAAACCCACTATCTGGCTTCTAATTTCTTAGACTCTTCATGTCCTGGGCACTTTCCAGACTAGCTAGTTGACTAAATGTTATAAAAAATTAGTTTTGATTGGACAAATAGGTTTAGGGACATATCTTCGTTCCATTGTCTAGTCTTCCATTCTTGACATTCTTTTTTTTCCCGGAGAGGTGATTCTCTTGGAATTGATCTTGGTCTATGCGCCTAACTAACTCAACTGAAAGGAATTTGTTGGTGAAGTCCGAAAGAGAACAAGAATGCAATGATTTTATTGTGATTTGAAGGTTTCTTTTAATTTTATGTGCTAAATTCTAGGGCTGCAACAGGGTCGGGTTGGGTCGGGTTTTTCAAAATCCTAGCCCAACCCTAGAACCCATTATCTCGGCCCTGACCCGCCCTGACCCGCCCTGACCCTGAGATAGGGCCGAAAAACCTCAACCCATTGCCCGCCCTACAGGGCTCAGTGCTGGCCCTCGCCCGCCCTGATTGGCCCTGATTGGGCAGGGCTAGGCCGGCGCGGCCCTAATTGACCCTAGTGCAAATACCTGTTAAGAGTGCCAAAAATAAAGCAACCACTTATCATATAGAACAAAATGATCAATAAACAGAGAAAGGGAACAAAATAAGACAATATGAATTCAACATGACGGGCAACAGAGACAATTAATAATAATAATCTAAAGAAACATCAATCCAAGATAATAGAAAACATTAGCAAAAGAAACATGCACAGATGGTTCAATTCTATAATAGAAAACTTAGGGTCGGACCGGGTCAGGGTACCCGAGGCACTAACCCAGAACCCGACCCGACTTGAGTCAGGGTCTAAAAAAATGAACTCTGGCCCTCAGGGTTGGAAAATCCAGCCCTGACCCTGTTCGGGCTCAGGGCGGGTCAGGGCTGGCAGGGCCAAACTTGCACCCCTACTAAATTCTATTGTGATTTGGAGGTTTCTTTTTTCTTTTTTCCTTTTTTGAATGTTGATTTGGTGGTTTCTTTTATTTCATCAAATTTAAAGCATCAATGCTTGGTGGAAATGAAATATTACAATGACAAATTCAATGGGAAAGGGCTCACCAATACTTGCTAGATGTAATGCTTACTACTTAAAGAGAAACAGAATAAATCTCATTGCTTCTTTCACATCATTCAAATGCCACATGGGAGCATAATACTGTTAAAAGATGGCGGTCCAAATGGGCTCCTAGGAGTTGTATAAAGAGCCCTCAAACCACTTGTCGAAATTGACAAGCAAGGACAAATTCACTAGTTCCTTGTATTGATACTCAAATAAGGTTGCCAATAGTATAAAATATCTGATTTTTTTTTATGTCCAAACCATCTGGTAGTGTGGAATTCAAACTTTTTGATATTCAAGTATGTCAAACTACCCCTCCACCTACGGGACCAAGTTGTCTAGGATATCAAGTCGCACATTGAGCTGAACCATCTAGTGTTTTGAACCTTACATGTTTCACTATCCATGTTTCTCTAAGAGATTACTAGTATACAGACATTCACTATGAAAATAGTGTTGCAGCCTAATGTAGTTTTGTTCTTGAAACTAGGATGATGAAAAAGACATCGGGATGTCACACTTGTATCCCACCAACCTGTTTGTCAATGACTTGCACCCTTGCTTCGTATTAGCTAGAGGGTTCAAGTTACAGTAATCCTAGACTATTTATTAGTGTGTTCAACCCCAAATACTTGTTAACTTTGAGATATGGGAATCTTTGTATTTTTGAGAAGCTAAGGAATACTCTTATCAGTAAATTAGGTGTGATTGTCTTTTACATTCTCTGCTTATTTGCTCTCCTCATAATCCTTCTACTTTTCTTCTCTTCTTGTGGGAGAATGAGGGAAATAGTCTTGCAGAGAGCCACAACTAGTACAGCCCCTAGAGTTTAAGCTGGGTGTGGAATGCATGTTTGTTTTAACTAATACTTCATTCTTTTCATTCACCTTGGTATCTAAAATTTGGTATTATTAAACGCAACTCGACACTACTCTATTTTTAAATTTGTATTAACATTAAATGAGTTAATATCAACATTGAAGCTTTCTTTCTTTAGTCGATAGTTGTCAAGATAAAACGAGGAATGCATTGCGCTTGTTGAAAAATAACTTAATGTTCGTTTGCACCTTTTTAAGATCTTTTCAGCCACGATCCCCCATTTTTTTTCTTTTTTTAATAAAGGTGACTTTATTGACAGAAATCAGACATACAGGTAGATTGGGGGGGGGGGGGGGGGGGGGGGGGGAGAGAGAGAGAGGGCAAGGTGTCCCCAACCATAGATAAGGTACAAATATAAACTGTAAAGAGAAAAACAAAACCCCTCTTCTCGAAGCCTAAATGGCCTGAGATACAAGAAAACTGCTCTCTACCACACGGCTGTTGTCCACACCCGCCTTCGCAAGTTCATCAGCTTTTTCGTCTGCAAATATGGTAGATATGGGAGAAAGTTGGGTGAATGATTTTACAGCAGTCCCGAATTTCGAAAATGATATTAGAGAGTTTCCAGGGACCCGGGGGCGTCCCCTTTCGCCCATGAGATGATGTTAGATGAATCCCCCTCTACTATTAAGGGGTCAACGTAATGTGTAGCGTACCACTTAAGACCATGCAATAAAGCTCTTGCTGCAGCCTCATTTGATTCACATATTCCAGCCGGGCCAGAGTATGAGAATAATGTATTACTCTCTGCGTCCCCCATTGAAGAGCTCAAAGCTCGTTGAGGTTGCGGCTATTTGGACAGAGTCTTCTACAAGCTTTATGATCATGGGCACAATGTAGGCAACAGCTACTCGACAGGGGTCTTATGACTTGCTCCCTAACAAGGGCGTTGCAAAACTCTTGATTTCGGGGGATAATACCCTCTTTCTCTCTATTACTCTATTAGAAAATTCATTTTTGTTATCTATTAAATGTCAGAGAGATTATATAACTTATACTCTATTATTTTATACCGTTTAGCTTCCACCGGCATTATAAAATATGTAGCGGTCTATTGTACTTCTTATAGTGCCCAATTTGTATGTAAGATGAAGGAAGAAGAGGATAGAGGAAAGACGAATGAAAAGAATTTTGTTGAGGTTGAACCCCAGCCCCTCCAATCCAATTAATTATATAAGGTTCCACTTGGGCCACATGATGGAGCCCATCCTAATAATGCAATAAACGTAGCAACACCAAGGGATTTATGTAAACCAAAACTGAACTATATTAACTCTAAACTCCCCCTCAAACTGGATCATATCTATCATCCACACCCACCTTGGAATAAATATTACCAAACTGACTATGACGAAGTGACATCATGAATATGTCTACCCATTGATCTTTCGATCTGACAAAACAGATATCAATTTCCTCGTGACCTTTTCATAAACAAAACAACAATTTACTTCAATGTGCTTGGTCGTTTTACGGAACAGTGGATTAGAACCAAGTAAGTTACCGCTTGATTATCTTAGAACATCTTCCTAGCCTGTAAATTTGAAACATAAGCGTTTTCAACCACATGAACTCACACGCCATGTGATCCATGTTTTGCCACTATAATGGATTGTGCAACCATTTTCTACTTGTTGTTTGGCCTAGCAACTACATTACCTCCAATAAAAGTACAATAGCCCGTTGTTGAACATTTGTCAAAAGGTGATCTCCGCAATTTGCATATGAAGATCTTTCCACTCTTAAGTGGTCATTTTTCCAGAAGATAATTCCTCTACATAGTGCACCCTTTAACTATTTCAGAATACACTGAACTGCACCCTAGAATTATGCATAAATTGACTAATTCACAGGAAAAACATTGTGAGGATGTATAATGATCAAGTAAATGAGCCTCCCAGCAAGACGACAATATTTGCGAGGGTCCTCAAACAAATCTTCCTTATCCTTTAATCATGTTATGTTAAGTTCCATAGGAGTGTTAACAAGATTCAGCCTAACATGCCTCTATCTGACAAAAGATCAGTGACATACTTTATTTATGAAAAATTGATACCAAGCTTTGACGATGCAACTTTAAAAGCTCATCTATCTTTTCTGCTAATCTTATATAAAGTATTGTACTATGTTGCAGGCTTTAAAATGGGAGGAAATTGCTAAGAAATTTCATGTAGTGACGGAACAACTTGAGAAGGCATTGAGTGAGATTTCCTATGATAAGCTTGATATACCAGAAGAAGTTCAAGAACAGGTATGCTACGGAAATTTGATTTTTGAAGTATTTCAAAAGGGAAATTTTATCTACACAACCATATTTTAATATTTGCACAAACCCAGCTGTCGTTTCTTCTTTAATTGGCTTGTAAGAGCTTTTTGGGAAATGTAATAACCTTTTGACAGCTCCTTAAATACTAAAAGACAAACATTTCCCTTTCAAAATTCCTTCAAATGTTGCTGTTCCAAAAAAAAATAAAAAATCCTGCAAAAGTTCTCTGCATTGTTAACTTGGTGATGAAATTGCCATGTATGATGGCTTAAAGACTTAAAGCTGGAATGTTTGGTTATAACTTATAATCATTCTGACAATGTCTTTCATTTGTTCTTCAACTTCTCAGATCGAGCTCGTTCATGCCCAGTTTAGAAGAGCAAAAGGACGGATGGAAACACCTGATTTACAACTTTTCATGGATTTATCCTTGGCAAGGATTGAAGAAGACACTGACCCACACGTCCTAAAAAGACTCACTGAGAAACTGCAACTCCGGACCATTAATGATCTCAAGAAGGAGTCGCATGCTCTGCATGAAATGGTTATCTCCGGTGATGAAGATCCTAGCGAGTATCTGGAGGAAATGTCATCCTTGCTTAAGAAGCTAACAGACTCTGTACTCACAGAAAACCCAGACATGGACACCTCTGAAATTGAAAAGAGCTCAATGAAGCACAGGTCCCCTGTTATTCCAGACGATTTCAGATGCCCAATATCTCTTGAATTGATGAAAGATCCTGTCATTGTCTCTACAGGACAGGTCTAAACACTGAATACTCGATATTTTGTTTCTATCCTTTGTGGACATGGTCATGAGTGCCACGTGTCGACAGTTGACATTGACACGGAGTCTCGAACACGTCAAACCCCCAACATTTAGAAACGGGGACAACTAAAATAGAAAGTATAAATGATCATGATTTGTCTATACGGATTCGTGTGTCGAGTTTCGATACGGGTTGTCTGACATGGCAACATCTAAAATCTAGACATTGTGACTCGTAGATACACATAAAATTATTGATTACTATCATAATTGGTATCAATATAAATATGATATTCATTTAATAAACTAATAAATTGTAGAATTAATCAACAATAATCTAAAAATAACATGACATGATCAAATAACAATGGATTCCTCAACTTAATCTAGTTCTCTTCCATCTCTAATAGACAAAGAGAGACCAATATGATATAATGAATATAGTATTGGAATAAGAGTTTGCTTAGGGTTTTAGGTTTAGGGGAGGGATATAAAAGCAAATATTAGTTAAAAAAGAGCTAAAAGAAGAGTTAATAATAAAAGAATAGTTAAGACAATGTTCAATAATAAAACTGAATGTCACACTTGACACAGTAAAAAAACATGTCCACACACCCACATTAATTCTAACACTCCTAGCAGTACATTTAAAAGTGTCCAAAGAGGTTTCGACACGTGTGGACATGTGTGTCGTGTTAGACACGGCAGTACACATGTGTCTCCAATAAATTCAAAGTGTCGACCAAATCATAGTTTTGTTTACATTTTGGTTTTGGTATTGTAGGTATTTTTTTTTTTTTTTTTTTTTTTTTCTTTTCTGAATGGTAGTTTGGTTTCGTTCTTCTGACCATTGTTTTACATACTGTCATTTTGCAGACCTACGAACGGTCCTGCATCCAGAAATGGCTGGATGCTGGGCACAAGACCTGTCCGAAGACGCAACAAACTCTATCACACACAGTCCTTACACCCAACTATGTTTTGAAGAGTTTGATTGCTCAATGGTGCGAGTGCAACGGTGTTGAGCTACCAAAAAGACAAGGGAGTTGTCGAAACAGAAATTCAAGCGGTTGTGCCTCTTCTGACTGTGACAGAAAAACTATAAATATCCTTATGGAGAAGTTATATAATGGGAACCAAGAAGAGCAAAGAGCGGCCGCTGGTGAGGTTCGATTGCTGGCAAAGAGGAATGCTGAGAATAGAATTTGTATTGCAGAGGCCGGAGCAATTCCCTTACTCATAGAGCTACTAGCATCACCGGACCCTAGAACGCAAGAACACGCAGTTACCGCACTTCTTAACCTTTCCATAAATGAGAGTAATAAGGGCAGTATAGTTAACGCAGGAGCGATCCCCGATATAGTTGAAGTGCTAAAGAAAGGTAGCATGGAAGCACGGGAAAATGCAGCGGCTACCCTTTTTAGCCTGTCTGTTATAGATGAGAACAAGGTGGCAATAGGGGCAGCGGGGGCAATCCCAGCTCTCGTTGATCTACTCTGCCAGGGCAGCCCTAGGGGTAAGAAAGATGCTGCCACTGCGATATTTAATTTGTCAATCTATCAAGGTAATAAGGTAAGAGCCGTGAGGGCTGGGATTGTAGTGCCACTTATGAGACTTTTGATGGATGTTGGTGGTGGAATGATGGATGAGGCACTCGCGATTTTGGCTATTCTTGCAACTCATCAGGAGGGAAGGCTCGCAATTGGTCAAGCGGACCCGATACTGATTTTGGTGGAGGTGATGAGGACTAGTTCACCGCGTAACAGGGAGAATGCCACTGCTGTGTTGTGTTCTTTGTGTTTGAGTGATGTACAATATCTGAAGGCTGCAAAGGAGCTTGGGGCAGAAGAGGCGTTGAAGGAATTGGCCGAGGGTGGCACGGATCGGGCTAAGAGGAAAGCTGGGAGCCTTCTTGAGCTTATGAACCGGTCGGTTGAGATGGTTGTTGACCAATAAAATTTCAAATTGCCTCTATCCAAGGTTGTTCTGAGTGTTGTTGTATCAAATATTCTGTATTGATTTATGAAAGAAAGAGATCATTGATGAAGGGTTGTGCATTTATTTAAGTGGGTATTTATGAAGGGTTTCTAAGCAGGCAACCAACTGAAATGGAAAAACGGTGAAGTTAGATATGTGTTTTGATGCTTGAAATTGATCGAGAGATTCTAGTTGTGGATACCCTGAAGTGGCAATTTTACATTATGGTTCAGATTCTCTTGAGATTTTGTGGCAACAATGAGCAGTATAACTAGCATCCAATACGCTTGTCCTATGAATCGTCTGGGAGTGAACATTCAAGTGTTGAAGAAATTAGGAATTTAAATGTGTAGATGTTTAGTGTGCTTGAAAATGAGGTTGTGTATGTGTAGATTTTCACTATACTCGTATCCGAGGCAGTTATAACAGCGACCTCAGACTGGGGGGCATCCAAATTGTTGAAGAAATTTGGTGTGTAAGATGTGATTGTGTACCATTCAGAAAAAAAAAAAATGTGGTTGTGCATTTAGTAGAATAAAAAACAATTCTTTTGAATCAACTGCAAGAGAAAATTCAAAATGCTGAAGAAATAGGTATGTCATATGTGTCTGAGTAGCTGTTTGTCTTTGTTATTGTAAACTTGTTTTGTCTCATATGAATATTAATATTCACAAGTAAATCGCAGGCCTCATTATGATGTGTATAAAAATCTAATGTTGGAATGCTTACTTGCAGTTATTGTGCTTGGAAACTGAATTTTTATTATTTATGTTGGTAGAAATAATCGTGGTTTAAGTGATGTGTGAATCCGTAATCTGATTTTTTGCTAATGACTGTTTTAACTATTATTATTGGATGGGCATAACAAAATCTCATAGGATTAAAAACCTGGATTCAAGTCTGAATCTTCTGAAGACTTGGTTGAGTGCTAATCCAATCAATCTGTTTTTTCACCAAGGAACAATATGGAATACTGAAAAGAAGAGATCAATATAAAATGCAAAAAAATTAAGGAACAATTTCAACACTAATCTGTTAAAGTAATATTATTAAACATCAATGCAGAGCTCTCTCTTTTTAATATTCAAAAAAAATAAATAAAAATGCAGAGCTCTTTTGTTCTGAACCCTGAAAAAGCAATATGGAAAATAGATGGGGTGACATGAGGGTGAAAGTAATAAGGGTTTTGACATTCAACATGTAAGGAAATATTGTGCACATACCAGCAACTCCTGAACCAAGCTAATAGATATATTTTATATGAAATCAGAAGTTCAATGGTTGCTCAATATTTCTTTGTTTGTGTGCATTTTACGCATGGGCTGACTGAAACTGTACAGAATAAAGAGAACAAGTACTTAAAAAATGGGCTTTTTGCTAAAAAGGGGCTTAAAGAAAACAATAGTTGAAAAAGTCCTTTCTCCCCTATTTAAGGAGGTTACAAGATTTTTTCAAAGTTTTACACGATGTTTACGTATCCTATATTTCAAGGTACATGGGAATAAATATTTTACAATCAGAAAATAAGTCAGGTAAGTATTTTCTTGATTTACGGGATGCAAAACCTTGATTGCCGTGCTTGTTCTCCTCTTTGGGTGCGTGATTTGCACAGAGGATACTGACCAAATTTTTTCCACGATTTCTAGGCTTGGTTTTTCTCTCTCGGAGCTTGTTTTGCATAGAGGTTATTGGCTTAAATTGTTGCCTTATTTCCATAATTTTTTTTGCTCATTAGAACCAGCTAGGTTGTCATCACATGACCATTTTCCTTTTTAAGACTTTGGATATCATCTTCCGCATAGAAGACTTATGATGTGCCATTTGTCTGATATGGGAATTCCAATGAGAGCATGGACTTTCGAGGCCTAATAAATACAACCCTTCTTTTGCTGCAGCACTTGGAGGCCTAATTCCATTTCTTAATTTTTTTGTTTTCTCTTTTGAAATGGTATTTAGGGGTGCAAGTTGGTATGGTTCAACCCGATTTTACTCGGGTAGGGTTGACATTTCTTTGGGTTGGGTTAGGTTGGGAAAAGCCAACATGATTTAATTTTGGCTTGGGCTTGGTGGGCAACGCGACCCGACTCGAACCCAACCTCTTCTCTCTAATTTTATTGTGATTTCTTAGAATTATGTTTTCTTTAGTACTTTTGTTTCACCCTAGGTTAACCCAAACCCAAGCCAACTCAACCTGACCCAATTTGGTAAAAATAGTTTAAACGGGTTGTGTTAGGGTTGAGAGATTTAGAGGTGGGTTGGGTTATGGTTGACCATTCTCAACCCGAAGGTCGGGTTAGGGTTGAGGGAATGCTATCTCGGGTTGGGCTGGGTTAGCCTCAACCCGATCCAGCCCAGCCCGAGTTGCACCCATTGGTATTGGAGTTGAAGATTTGCCAACCATCTCATTTTCTTATTGATTTGCTTGCACTCTTTTACACAGGACAAAACAAACATGGTGGCATGCCTAACTACCAAGTGTGGCAATTTTATTTCTTCTCTCTTCGGGGGTTAATATTCACAGTCCTCGGTTTTCAAAACCCCACAACAATTGTATCTTTTTCGGCAAAATGATGGAAGATAGTAAAACAAAGGAGAATATCTTTTGTTTCTTATGAAATTTTCATAAGAGCAATAGCAGTGTATTACTGTTTTATAGAGGAGCTTATATGCTCTCTGTTACACCTTGCACATACACGTTTTCAACTAGTGGTTACAATAGATAGATACAGGTTTCAATGCTAAGGAGATAATGCTAAGGAAAGATACATGGTTACATGTGGCGAGGTGGTTTCCTAGCTTTTAGGGGCTAAACTTATCTAAACCGTTTGTGATATTCTCAATGACCACCCTTCAAACGGATGGGACCATCTTGAACCATCAGTTTGGATTGCAGGAACTGAAAGCATGGTGATGAGATGCCCGAAGTGAAAATGTCAGCTACTTGGTCCTGCAAGGCCACGTATTAGATGTCAAGATCCTTGCAAACGACCTTTTCTCGAATAAAAGGGTGATCGACATGTTTTGTACAAGCATGGAACAGAGAGTTGGAGGCGAGTGCAATGGCACTCACATTGTCACATCAAATGATAGGGGTATGCCGTAGAAAAATTCCAAGATCTTTGAGTAACATTCTAAAACCAAGAGAGTTCAGCAGCAGTGTGTGCGAGCGAGCGATATTCGGCTTCAGTGTTACTACGAGCAAAAGCGGGTTGTTTCTTAGCACCCCAAGAAATGGGATTTCAACCTGAGAATATGCAAAATCCACTGGTGGATAGGCGATCATCAGGGCTACCAGCCCAATCGGCATCAGAGAAGGCCTGAAGATGTAGCTTACTGTTGGTTGGGAAGTGAAGACCATAATTGAGTGTGCTCTTAAGAAAGCATAAGATTCTTTTGACGGTGATCATGTGGGAGGCAGTTGGAGCATGCATGAACTGGCAAACCTTATTGACAGAGAAAGCAATATCAGGTCAAGTGTGGGTCATATATTCGAGGGCGCGACCAAGCTCTGGTATAGCGTGGCATTAGGTAACGGAGTGCCGTCGAAACGACTGAGCTTGCCCTTAGAAATAGTGGGTGAGGAAGGAACAAGGCTTCGCATCGGCCATGCCAGTTCGTTGAAGTAAATCCAACGTGTACGATGATTTAGAGAGAAAAAGGCCGGTTTCATCACGATGAACTTTGAGGCCAAGAAAGTAGTGTAGAGGGCCCAAATGTTTCATTGCTAATGTATGTATTGTTGCTGCCGGTAACAATAGTTATAATCAACATGGACAAGGACAACGATGTGAGAAGCATCAGCACGTCGAACAAATAGAGTGTTATCGGCATGGGATGAGGAGAAACCCAGATCAAGGAGAAAGGTAGAGAACCTTTCAAACCATGCCTTAGGAGTCTGTTTAAGTCCATAAAGCGACTTGTGTAGACGACACACATGATTAGGGTACTGGGGATCCAAAGAGCCCTGTGGTTGAACTATGTAGACTTCTTCGTTAGAAGGCCATGTAAGAATGCATTTTGAATGTCAAGTTGTTGAATGGACCAGTGAAACTGCACTGGTATTGACAAAATAACGCGAATCGTAGTAGGTTTTGCAGCAGGGCTAAATGTGTCTGTAAAATCGACACCATGGACCTGATCATATCCTTTGGCACATAACCATGCCTTGTTGGCGTTTTATTTAGTGTGGCCCACATTGAGGTCCCACATAAAGAGAAAACGTTAGTTTTTTCCTATTCCTTTCCACAACAGTTATATCTCATACAGGAGTCTTAGGGATAAATCCCAAGTGTTTTGAAACTCTAAAACACTAAGGTGTTTGAAGTGTGGAAGGGCACAAATTTGTTTATGCCGAAATCTATAAATATAGGTTGCGTTTGATGGGAATAACACTCATACGTTATAGCTAAAGTTCCATCTAAAGAGAGGGTCCCTAATCTGAGAGGAAAGACGGTGGCTGCGATTCCATCGATCAAGCCATAAGGTCTTCTTAAGATTAGAAGATCTCTCTTCTCTTGTTCGTGCGCAGCGGAGATCGTGTTTGTAGTTCGTTAAAGGAGGGATTTATGATCTTCGATTCTAATCGCCATAGCCGGAGGTAAGTTCCCCATTAATTTCAAATTAAATAAAGTCTAACAGTTGGTATCAGAGCTGGCGATTGATCAAGTGAGATCAATTCGTTTCGAGCGATGAATTCGAATCAATTTTATTCGCCCGCCCTTCTATGTTCAAATCCAATTCGATTTGATGAAGGTTTGAAGAACGGATGATGTAACATTGATTTAAAACATAAGTATTATGATTCTGGAATAGAGTTACTGATGGCGTCTGAATCTGGGTCTGTGATCGCGCGGTCGGTAGAGGGCCTCCACGGGGTCTGCAATCACAAACAAAGGGGGTCAGGGGGTCCGGGGTGGGTCCCGGACGACCACTTCGACACCCAAGTCAGATCCTTCGACCAATCAATATAAAGGACAGCGAGAAGAGGAAGGGGTTTGATCAGGGTTACCAGGACCAAGGCGCGGGTTCTTTTCTGGGTGCGAAGATGAGGGGGTCGGAGGGGACTAGCAGGGAGAGTAGGATTGAGTTCCTAGTCTCCTCTGTTGTTGCCTCGCCTCTTTTTTCGGTTGTTTTGCGGGAGCTGAGAATGGGGGAAGTCATTCCAAAAATGTGGATCTTCTTCCTTTCCCTCCCCTTTAAAGGGAGGTGCGCGGGCCTTTTCATCATTATGGAGAGAAAACCTTCCTTTGCAGGATTGGGCCGTCCCCCTACTCCGTCGGCGCGCGTGGCTTCGCCGGATATTTCCTTCCATAACTTGTGATGATGAGGCCTGGACGGTGAGAGGGCGACACGTGTCATGATCGTATGGTCTTTGCCGTTTTCCAATGCCTTTCTTCATGATGGTTAGGCTCTACTTGTGCATGGACGACACGTGGCGATATCTGAGAGCGACGCTGTATTTGTGTCCCATCATAACTCCCCCTTACTCCTTTGGTCCATTTGGATGGGCCAAGGGAGTAACGTTTTGTTCGAGCGACGTCAGGATGAGGGCATTTATGGGGGCCCCGGAGTACGAGGAGACGTGCCGTTTTATCCAGCGGCCGTCCCCGGGAAGCGGTGGCGTGGTTAGCTAGGTTGCCTTGTTTCGAGGCACTAGGTTTCCTTTCTTGAGCTTAAAAAGGGAAATTACCATGGCACTTTGTTGTGGCTCTTCGTCCCCCTTTTTTTTTGTAGTAGGTGTTCTTTCGTGCCTTCTTCAACAACATGTCTAGTTCTCCTTCGCGAGTCAGGGGCAAGGCCTGTCTTCCCCAGGAATCGTCGAGTGACCCCGACTTGTCTTCCGATCTGGAGGAGGACCTTGCGGCTAGGAGGAAGAAGGCTAGGAGGAACTCGTGCCCTACCTTGGGCTTTCCTCCCCTTCGCCTTTCCTCCTTGCCTAGGGAGGACAAGTCGTCTCGGTCCCGTGTCGCCAGGGAGTGGTCTTTTTTCTCCCGAGCCTATCACCAGGGAACGGAACTGCGTGGCCGTGTTTCGAAGATGGGTAAGGAGATCGAGGACTTGAAGCGGGAGAACGAGGGTTTGCAGAAAAAGGTTCACTTCCTCAATGAACAGTTGTTTGAATATGAGGTGGACCCCCTGCTGGAGAGCTCTTGGGAAGAGGAGGGGAACCCTTCGGGAGAGGAGTCTTCCTCCGATTAGTCTCTAGCCTTTCCTGTTTTTCTGCGTGTTTTTTTTTCTTTTTCCTATCGGGGATTCAGGGGCCTGCGTGCCCTGTGCTCTGTTTCTTATTTCCCTTTCTTTTTGTAGGCCTGTGGGTCAGGAGGATGTGAATGGACGGTCTTTATGAATTTGTGCCGTGTCTCTTTGTGTTGCTTTTTCCATTTTGTTTGGCATAAACTATCTTTGTTGCGAGGAATAGTGACGTTTTGTCTGGGCCTGTGTGGGATTCCGAGTCTTTTCCTAGCACGTTTAATTTTCTTCGCCTGTTGTGTTCGTGCGTCGTGGTCTCGTGCTGGGGCCCCGGGCCTGGGCGCGCATTTTTCCTCTGGTGGGATTGGGGTCGGATCTCTTTGCTTGGTTTCCCACCTCCGAACCCTTCCCCTTCATTAGGTGGGGAGGAGCCGGGAGTGATTTGTGATGATGAGGCCTGAACGGCGAGGAAGTGACACGTGTTGAATTCGTACGGTCTTGCCGTTTCCCATTACCTTTCTTTATAAAGGTTGCATGGATGCATGGACGACACGTGGCGATTCCTGAGGGCAACGCCGTATTTGTGTCTCATCATAACACCACCTTTGGTCCATTGAATGGTCCAAGGGAGCAGGCTTGTTTACCTGGTTAAGGAATATCATGACGACATCATTTATGGGAGCCTTGGGGTACGAGAGGACGTGCAGTTTCGTTCGGCGGTTCCTTCCCGAGGAATGGTGGTGCCATTACGCGGTGCCGGTTGGTCATCCAGTAGGAAACGGACACGCGTAGGGCAAGTTGATTCGATCTCCTTCCCAAGGGTCTCCCGTAGGGTTTATAAGGGGTGAGACCTTCCGTTTTTTATGCAGATTGCCTTTTCGTTCCTCCCTCCTTCTTCGCTTTCTTTTGGCCTTTCTTCGGGCTTGTCGGAGATGTCGTTGTCTTTCCAGGGTCTCTCTATAAGCGCCGGGGGGGGGGGGGGGGTAGTTGTCGAGGGGAGTCCTCCCAGTAGTCCCGAAGCAAATCCTGACGGGCTGGGGCCTCGGCAATCGGTTCCTGAGAGGAACCCGCCTCAAGGGCTTTTCCCGCGCTCTCATCTTCCTCCCGTTTACGAGAGGGAGTCCCATGAAGCTTTTGCTTGTCGCCACCGCTCGTTCTCCTCTCATGTCCATCGTAGGAAAATGGAGGTCTGTAGCCGGATGATCGACATGGATCGAGAGATAGCGGCCTTGCGCATGGAGAATGATTTGCTGAGGAACCGGGTGAGGTGGTTAAATGACCAGACCCGATTTGCTAAGGTTCGACGTTGGGGGAGCTCTTCGGAGGAGGAGCATAGTGATAAGGAGCTCTCTGACGCGAAAAATTCTTTCAGCGGCTAGCTGCTCTGGGCCGGAGGCGGTGGGGTGAGTGGGATTTTGGAGGGGTGGTTTTTCTTTTCTTCTTTTTTTTTGTCATTGCTGGGGGTCTTGGGGGCCCGGGCCTGCGTGCCCTTATCTTTTGTCTTTACTCTCCCCCTCCCCCCTTTTTTTTGTAGGCCTATGGGCCGGAAGGGAATGGTTATGAATGGCTCTTTCTTTTTTTCAGTGTTTACGACTTGTGCTTTATGCTTCCTTTCCCTTTGCATAGCAGCCGTAATGTTTCTAGTGGAGCGGTAGTAAGACCGGGCCTTTGCCGTGCGGCCAGAGCCCTTTTCGCTGAGCTTGATCTATTATTTTTTTCTGGTGGCATTGTATGCCGGGCCCTCGTGATGGGTCCCGGGCCTTTTTTGACCGTACGCGGTATTTTCCATCCTGTGGAATTGTATGCCGGGCCCTTGGGATAGGTTCCGAGTTTTCCTCGACCGTACGTGGTATTTTTCCTCTTGTGGAATTGTATGCCAGGCCCTTGTGATCGGTTCCGAGCTTTTCTCAACCGTATGTGGTATTTTCCGTCTGGACCCTTCCTTCGCCTTGGGTGAGGAAAATTTAGGGATGGCTTGCTGGGGAAGTCACTTAGCGGCAGGGGTAGCAACGTCTTTTCATTCAGGGGTATGGCGCTTTGGTTTTTGGCGGTTCCCTCGAATTTTCTAATCGGCGCCACATGTGTGCGTCCCATCGGATTAGAAGGAAGGAAAGGGAGATCAATCGACGCGTGTCGAAACCCTAGCTCTTCTTTTTAAAGCCGTTTTGGGGATTTCATTTTTGTCTTATTTCTTCGTCTTCCTTGGGTGAAACGGGCTTTCTTCTGCAGCGGTTTTTCTACGTGTTGCTCTTCAGCAGCTTCTTCTGCCCTGGTGAGTTCTGTGCTTTTTATTCCGTCCGGCATTTGATTATTTTACGATGTCTGTCGCAACCGGTTTTCAGAGTCTGTCTTCCGAGTCGGTAGAAGTAGTAGAAATGGCTTCGTCAAGGAAAAGGAGGCGGTTGGTAAGGGGCGGGGGCGGTGACTCTTTAGATGTACAGCTGCCCAGGGAGTCGGAGAATAGCTCCGGGGCTTCTGGATCATCGTTGGGGGCCGCTCCCTTGGAATCTCCTGCTCGAGTCTCTTCCGCTCACGAGGCGGAGATTAGGGACATTCGGTCTGGTGCCGTTATCCGTCTTGGTCGGGTGACGTGTTATAGGAATACTTTGGGTGAAGGGACGGGGGAGAAGATTAGGAGGGAGTTTCACATTCCCGATGATTATGGGATTAGGGTTCCTTCCTCTGCGGAGGGGGTGTGTGAGGGTATCACGGAGGAAGTAGCTTTCTATGTGGAGGCTTTTCGGGCGGGGATTAGGTTTCCGCTCTTGGGTATTATAGTAGAGGCCCTCGAGTTTTATCGGGTGGCTCCCTCCCAACTGTCGCCTAATAGTTGGTGTACTCTCTTGGCCTTTGTGGCCAAGGCGGGTCTTCACAAGGTTCAGCCTACCCTCCCTCTGCTCCGGGCTTGTGTTGCCCTTAGCCCGCTGGTGAAGGGGGAGGACAGCTGGTTGTATCTGACCCAAAATTGCGGCGAACTTGCCTTCTTCCATTAAAAGGTGGAAGGAGGAGTATGTGTTCATTATCCCTCCGTTGGACGCTGGTTGGGGCTTTCCTCGCTCTTGGAGGCGCTCCGTCGAGTGGCGAAGGAAGTCCCTCCCTGACGAGTCCGATTGTAGTAAGTTTGACTTGGGGAAGCTCGTCTCGGGGGAGGCTATCGATGTTTTCGAGTTTAGATGAGAGAGGGGTTTGAAGAGGCTTGGTTTGCTTGGAGCTTTGGAGAGGAGGGCCCGCTGTAAAGGCGATGAAACGGGGGAGAGCTCCGCCAGTCACCGCGGTGAGCTTTTTTCCCTGGGTTTGTTCATATGTGCCTTGAGCATGTATTTTTTGTTGTTGTTTTTCTTTGCTCTGAGTGGTCGTTGTTCTCCTACTTTTGGCAGCAGGTATGTCTTCTTCCGGTGATGCTGGCAGGGAAAGGGGATCGCGGCGGCGATGAAGGGTCTAGTGAGCCGCAGGAAGATTCCCTCTGATTTTATGGCCGCAGCCAGGCTGGACCGGTCGCAAACTAGGCCTCCTGTATCCGCGCCGTCTAGCTCCTCTGGACGATCGGTCGGAGAAAAGGGCACGGCAAGGTCTCCTCACCCGGAGTTGGAGCCTCCCACCAAGAGGGTTGCCCCTCCTGGCGCTAAACAGGGGAAAACCGGCCGTGTGGCCCATCCTCCAACCTTTACGGAGGATATGCCGAGTCGTCTGGAAGGGTCGGTTATGACCAAGCTGCTTCTGGAGCGGATGGAGCTTCCTCCTCAGTGCTACCGGGCGCAAGGGGAACAGTTTAAGCCCGACTGGGAGGTTGGTGTTGAGGATAGCGTCCTTGGGAATCCTCGGGTCGGGGTGGAAGTGGCGCTGATGGCCGCCCTCCCTGGCAATGAGGCTGAGTTAGAAGGCTTCAGCCGCAGGGCCCTGGGGACTGGGTACCTTCAGTCACTGTCCTGCGTAAGTACCGGGTCGCCAGTTTTCTAGCTTGTGCTTTCCCTTTTTGTTGCTTTTGAGACCGCGAGTGGAGATTTCCTAATGGTTTGCTTTTTGCAGTCTCAAAGCTATGCCAGGAAGATGGTTCAGTACCTGCTCGAGGATGAGTCTGAGATAGGTGCTTTCGAGGAGCGGGTCCGGAAGCTGAGTGAGGACTTGGACAAGGCCCGGGCGGAAAAAGTGGCGCTTGATGATACTGTTGGTTAACTTCGGATAGACCTCCGAACAACCGTGGATGGGAGAAGCCGTGCGGAAGGTAAATTGGTGGAGGTTCGACGGATGCACGCTGAGGAGCTGGCGAAGGCGCGGGAGGAATGGCGCGACTCCGAGGAGTTTCTCAAGGCTGCGGCCATGTTCAGCGTGGATATTGAGATAGATGCTTTTGCTGAATGTCGGCGGCGTGTTCGTGAGGTCGATGCTTCCTTTCCTCTTAAGAAGTTGATGCATGAGGCCGAGGAAATCGTTCCAGGGGATCTTTTGTTGGCACCAGTGGAAACACCGGAGCCGGTCGGAGATCAGGTGGTTGCCTTGGAAGTTCCTGTAGTCACGGAGACCTCTGAGGGGGCTCGGTGATGCCCGGATGCCCTTTGGATTTTATCTTTTCCCCCCTTTTTTTGTGGTTCCGCGATGGGTTTGTAATAACATTTGAACTATATATATATATATATATATATATATATATATATATATATATATATATTTTTTTTTTTTTTCTTCTATTTTATATGATGCGCCGTGGGCTCTTTGAACTTTCGGTACTTCTCTTTGGGCCATTAAGTTGTAATCTTGGTTGGCGAGAGTACTTCTAGTGCACCCCGTGGGGCGTCTTGTTTGTGGAAGGACTATCTTCCCCTCGAGTGATTAGTTCGGGGTTAATGGGTCCCGCCTGCCCTTTAAGGGGAGGTCTTTTTTTCATGGGGAGCATTTTAGGGTATGTTCGGGGGGATCAGCCCAGATGCTACCTCTGTCTCACTCCCTGTCTTTTTCCGGCCCTTTATTTATCGTGGGCCGGAAAGTAGAGATACACATATGGCCCAAATGGAAATGCCATTTCATTGATTTGCCGCGGGGAATACATGTCTTTGTTTCTGGAAATGATAGAAGGAGAACAAACAAAACATACGTCATATCTTAAAAGAAAAAACACGGACTTTACCCTACCTTTTTACTGGTAAAATTGTCGAAGGTTATCCATGCTCCAACTTCGAGGGACTGGGGTCCCGTCGAGGCGTTCTAACTGATAGACCCCGGGGCGGAGTGCTCGAACGACCCTGTAGGGTCCTTCCCATTTTGGCGCGAGTCTCCCGTGTTGCGGGGGTCGGATACCTCCGCCCGTCGCAGCACTAGATCGCCGGGTTTTACGATGCTCCTTCTTACTCGGGCGTTGTAGTATCGTGCCACCCTTTGCTGGTAGGAGGCGGTTCGGAGGAGGGCCCGCTCTCTTTTCTCGAGCACGAGATCGAGAGTGTTCCGGAGGAGTTCGGAATTTCCTTGTTCGTCATAGTTCTCCGTGCGGAAGTTGGGGAGGCCGATTTCCAAGGGGATGACTGCTTCGGCCCCGAAAGTCAAACTAAAGGGGGACTCCCCCGTTGCGGTCCGTGGCGTTGTCCGGTAAGCCCAGAGGACGCTAGGGAGTGCCTCCACCCAGTTCTTTCCAGCTTCTCCTAGTCGCTTCTTGAGGCTCTGGAGCAAGATTTTGTTAGTTACCTCTACCTGCCCGTTGGCTTGAGGGTGTGCTACGGAGGCAAAACGATGCTCGACCTTAGGCTATCACAGAATCTGCCGAGTTCAGCACTTGCAAACTGGGATCCGTTGTCTGTCATAAGTATCCTTGGAATGCCGAAGCGGCAGACCACGTCATGATAGAAAAACTTCTCCGTTGCTTTTGAATTGGGCTTTGCCACGGCTTTAACTTCGACCCACTTGGTGAAGTAGTCGATGGCGACGTACAACATCGTGTGCCCCCCGGAGGTTTTTGGGAATGGCCCGAGCAGGTCCATGCCCCACATGGCGAAAGGCAGGGGCCTTGCCATCGCGGTGTATGGTGTGGCCGGTTGACGGGGAGTGGTTGTGTACCTTTGGCATGGGCTGCATTTCTTGACGAACTCCTTGGCGTCCCTGAGGATTGTAGGCCAAAAGTAGCCGTGCCTTACGATTTTCTGAGCTAGAGTCCTGCCGCTTCCGTGGTCTCCGCAGATTCCTTCATGTACTTCTCGTAGCGCGTACTCCAATTCGGAGGGTACCAGGCATCGGAGATACGGCCATGTGTATGACCGTTTGTAGAGCCTGGGCCGTGGACCACGTAGTGGGCGGCTCTTGCGGTTAGGCGTCTGGCTTCCAGCTTGTCTTCGGGCAGTATCCCGTCTTTCAGGTATCGCATGATGGGGTCCATCCAGTTTGGTCCTAGCTGAATTTCCAAGACTGGTACCTCATCGATGCTGGGCTGGGACAGTATCTCTGTGAGCACGCTGTCGAAGTCATGGGTTTTCTCGGAGGCCATTTTTTACAATGCATCTGCTTGATTGTTCATGTCTCGCGGTACCTGGAGGATCTCAACTTTCCCCATTCTCTGCAGTTTTTCTTCTACCTTCTGGAGGTATCTCTTCATTCTGGGGCTTTTGGCCTCGTATGTCCCGTTTGCTTGGTTAACGACGAGCTGGGAATCGTTATAGACTTTTAGCTCTCCTGCGCCGAGCTTCATGGCTAGGCTTAGTCCTGCCAGTAAGGCCTCGTATTCAGCCTCGTTATTGGAGGCATTGAAGTCTAGCCGGAGGGCGTATTCTAGCGTGAATCCTTCGGGGCCGTGGAGGACCACTCCAGCCCCGTGCCCCGTTTTACCTGCTGAGCCGTCAACGTGCAGGGTCCAGTGAATTTCGTCGCTCTGTTCCGCTGAGTCTGGCGTCATGTCTTTGCGAGCCGTCCGTTCGGTGGGGCCCTCACCATTTTCCATTGTTGCTGGTTCCGTGGCCGGGGCCGTAGATTCCACTATAAAGTCAACGAGGGCTTGGGATTTAATGGCCGGCCTCGGTCGGACTTGTATGTCGAACTCTCCCAACTCGACGGCCCAGCTTACCATCCTGCCCGATGTCTCCAGTTTTTGGAGAATTCTCCTCAGGGGCTGGTCGGTCATAAGCACTATGGGGTGGGCCTGGAAGTAGGGGCGGAGTTTCCGGGCGGCCCTGACGACTGCGAGGGCGAATTTCTCTATGTTTAGGTACCGGACCTCCGCACCGTGGAGAGTCTTGCTCATATAGTACACCGGGTGTTCCTTCTTGTCGCTTTGCTTGGCCAATACCGTACTCACCGCCGTGGGGCTGATGGCCAGATACAAAAATAGTTCTTCCCCTGGATCGGGTTTGGCGAGTACGGGTGGTGTCTGAAGGTATTGCTTCAAGGCGCCGAAGGCTTCTTGGCAGGCCGGGGTCCATTCGAATTCCCGTATGTTTTTTAGCTGCTTGAAGAACGGCTGACATTTCTCCGCCGATTTGGGCATGAAACGACCGAGGGCGGTGATTCGTCCTGCGAGCCTCTGTACCTCTACGGCTGTTTGCGGGGGCTCCATGTCCAGGATGGCCTGGATTTTTTCGGGGTTGGCCTCGATGCCTCTCTGGCTAACCATGAATCCTAAGAACTTCCCAGAAGTCATTCATCTTCCAGCCTTCTCGCCGGAGCTCCGACCTTCTTCCACCATCAACTCCCATCCATTGGAGCCACCGTCAATCTCCACCAGATCCACGATCAAAACCTTTTTTGATTTTTTTTCCATTTGCAGCCACCACCGTCTCCATTGATTCCGGCAAGCTTGCCGGAATCCGACCGAACCAACCCTACATGAAATCCGTCCAATACCCTCTGCAAGCCCTCTCCTATAATCAACTCAAGAAAATCTACAAACCCATTTCACATGTGTCCCAACTCCTCTAACCCCCATCAATAACCTCCACCTCCAACCCATCTCCACTCCCAACCACCATCTACATCAAACCCATTTTGGATACTCACCCACTTGCAGCTATTAAAACCCTTTCCTCCATCAATTTCTTCAAAACCCATCTTCTTAAACCCCATTTCCACCATTAATTCCGGCCGACCTCCACCATCACTAACTCCGGCCGGCCACCACCTCTTGCCTCTACCACTGGCCAAACCCCTAACCGACCACACTCACATCTCCCCATCATCTCTACCACCACCATCATAAATCGAATCACCATATCCGGCCAATCCGTTGCCACCGGCCTCAACCATTTTCCCAATTCAAGCTAACCCCATCCTTCATCACCTCAATCTCACACCCCTAACCCATTTTCATTTCTTAACTCCTACTACCCGAGCCCAATTTCAAGGAAAACCCATTTCGTTCCCTTCAGCCATCCACCATCAATTTCACCACCATCTTCCATCTTTGCCTCTTCACCCTCTACACTAAATCTTTTATTTATTTATTTTAGAACCCCCGTTTCCGAGCCGACCATCCTCCCATTCCCCTGATCCAAACCTACCTCAATCATACCCTCATTTTCGTCTCCACCACCGTCACGATCGTTGTTTCTGCAAGTGGCCCGGAAAAAGAAGAAGATTTTGTCTCGAGCATAATACGAGTCCAGCACTGGAGGAGAAATCCTAATATAGGCTTGCCAGAAAACTCAGGTAATTTGTTTCTCCCCTTTAAATTCATGTTTACTGAATGATTCACCTGGTCTAAGTAATTTCTTACCCTTCCAAATATCATGGCCTTGAGTCTATAGGAGAAATTGATAAGTTTTTAATGCTTGAATCTTATGAAATTTCTGCTTGGATCTTCTGAAATCTACTGTAGTTAACTGAATATCTGGTTGGGTTTTCTATAATGCTTAGGAAATTTTTATAGTGCATGGGTAATAAAAGGTCTTTTGGTCACTTCCACTTCTGTAGTTCATTTATCAAATATCAATGAGAAGTGATTGGGAAGATGACATTAGGGGAATGATATATTCATTCCTTGGTCTGGCTTGGGTTGACCCCTTTTCAATATATGTATAACTACTTGCATTATCAGTGGGTAGCCCAAGTGAGAAGAAAGGTTCAGATGATTGCATTGGGTTAGCTATTCTTCTTTATCTCAATCAATTTCCCACTATATTTGGATTGGTATTGGCCTTTGATAGCTTCCATTGTTTAGTAATCACACGAGCCCAATTCCTCTCTTCATCTGTTAGAATTGTTAGGAATTGCTTAGTAGTGTTGGTATTGGTATATTTGGATGATTGCACTCCCTTAGCTGACCCTTCCTCTCTACTCGGTTTTATGGGATTTCGTTTTTTTATTTTTATGAACTACAGTAGCCTTTTTGACAATTCGTTAGGCATCAAAAGGTGATATGCCTTAGTGGAGGAACCTTGGTGTGTGAGCGTTGGACACATCTGTACCAATCATGTTTGATTCATTCCAAGTGTCTGGAGTCAAAATTTTATTTAGTACCCTTTTGCATATGGCTAAATCCTCACTAGCTCGTTCCAATTCACTTGTATGTGCCACTTTTGGAATATTCACACCACTTTCATAGGGTTCTGCTCTACTCTCATTTTGAGAAAATGCGGGGTTTGCGTTCTTTGATATCATCTGCAAAATTCGGTCCTCTTTCCTAGGTTTCAGAGCATGATATCATCCCAACCATATGTTGATGGTAATATGACCCTAGGATCTTGTTTCCAATACTGATTTCATTTTAATCTTTTAGTCCTACATTACGTATTTGAAAGGCGATGACGGAATGTTTCTTGAGCCACCCCTTTGCCCTCCATGTCTCTTTTCTTATCTTGTCACTTCTCATGGGGCTTAGGGGTTTCCTCTTCTTCGTGGTCATCATTTCTTGCATGGTTCGGGGTGTTTTCTTCGGGTTCACTCTCCTCACGTTCCTAGGGATCCTACTCGGGCTTCGGGATTCCATCGATTATAGGGACATTTCCTCGGGTTTGTTCTCCCTTCAGAGCCATTCTACTTACGTTCCTTGGGATACTCTTTGTGTTTCGAGATTCCATCGATCATGGGAACGTTTCGTCTGGTTCAGGCGATGGCGAACGGCAACCTCTTGAGCCAAAACCCCCTTTCAATCGAAAAGGATAAAAAAATATATAAAAATGCAAAACAACAAAAAAACATCAAAAACACCAAAAGCGTATTTCGAAAAGCTGTTTCGAATTACGCTGGCTTGATCCCTTTTCACAGGGTACATAGGCAACTTGAGACCGTCATCCCGAGTTCAGTCAAACTTTTCAATAAAATCATTTAAGCCCTTCAAAAAATCATTTAACCATCCAAAAATCTTTCAAACCTTTCACAACAAAAATCAAAATGGGCAAGGATGGTGATTGCGAGGTCATTCAGAGCCCTCTTTTCATTCCATTTCCGATCTTGATCGTGGTTTTTCGGTTTTTATCGTTTTTTCGACGTTTTATCAGGTTTTGGGACGGGTGACGACGTAGCGTGGCCCCTTCACAGGGATTGTCCTCGCTAAGCCCAACGATAGGCTATGACGACCGCGAGACTTGTCTAATCTTTAGCGGATCAGGATCACTGAGCTCGATTCCTTTAGAATCGCTCCTTGAGTCTATCGTATGTCTCCTTTTCCTTTCCCTGGCATTTTGGGTTTACACATACCATCGATTTTCTGATTCATTTCTTTCCTCGCATCTTTTAGCTTATCGTGTGTTTGTCTTTGGTTCCTTGTGTGTTTACTTTCAGCTTGATTATTCCTTGTGTGTTTAGTTTCACATGCTTATTTACATGCTTAGCTGGAACATTTATCTGTTTGCTTATCATGATCATATGCTTAGCTGTAGATATTTGCTGCTTTCCCGCTTATCATATCTGCTATATTACCTGCTTAGCTGTAGCTGTGCATGCAGATGTTACTGCTTTCCTAGATGTGATGGGTTAGGAGTAGATGCGGTGAGTTAGGATTTTGATGTTTATTTTCTTTTGCCCATCCCCGGGTCGTGCATGCTTAGATAGACGTTTTCTCGGGGATACTCGTTCCCATTTCATCTGATTTTCGCCCAAAACTCTTCAAACTTCATAATAAATGGCATAAAAGACCAGGTGCTCGCACTTGGGTGAATTGGGGGTGCTCTTCGGATCTTCCTTATTCGTTACCAGGCACGGACTTTTGTATCTCTGGTTATTTGTTGCGACAGAGTATTGTATGGGATCTAGGGCCCATTTTCTTAGATGGTGACTCTTCTTTGTTATAGGTACATCTTGGTTCCTAGTTAGTCCCTGAATCAAGAAGTATCTCATTTATATCGCCACCTATGCTGTGAGTGGCATCATTTCGAGAGTTCCTTGGTAGAGCTCTCCTTCACATTGTGGAGATCTTAGAGGATTGACGTGGGATCTCGTATCCCTCGCTCACCGTCCACGGGATCGGGGTCCACAATGAGCATTACATGATCAAGCTTTTTCATTCTCAAGGGCTAAAGCGAAGCCCATCTGCAGGAGGCCTTCGGCGAGGGGACACACCCTCATATGCCGTCTTCACCTTTCTTAACGGGCCGAAGAGGAGACCCGCGTCTTCACGATTCTTAACGGGCCGAAGAGAAGACCCTTAATGAAGAACAAAGAAAATAAAAACTCTCATGCCTCTTAATAGGCGGATTACAACTTTGAAAGCTCACAATCACTCGAAGAAAATATAAATGCAAAGCCCTATGGAGTGCCTCTTGATAAGATGTAGAAATGAAAGATCAAAGAGGTTTTTACTTTTGAAATAAAATGTTGAAGGTCAAAGAGAAATGGGATTTGATCTTTCTCAAATGTTCAAAAGCTTATAGAGATAGGTTTTAATCATGTATATATAGTATATTTGAAAATATGACCGTTTGGGGTAAAACTGTAAATAACTGGCTTGAAAAAGTCAAGCAGAAAATGCCCCAACGGCTAGTTTGTCCGATCGTCGCGGTCTACCAAGCCACTGTGGTCGCCCGCCCCTATCGGGCACCCTTTTATATTTTTCTAATTCGTTACCGTCGTGGTCTACCGGCCCAATGGCGGTCGTCCGGCGAGGCTGACGTGTTAGCTCAAAAATTCGGCTAAAAAACCTATCCGCGGTTGATCGATCCATTGCGGTCGTCCGCCAAGCCCAACCTAGATGTTTTCTGGATTTTCAGAAAATCAATCTGCGATCGATCGGATTGGCCTGGTCGACCGGCCTGATGAATTTCTGTGTACCCCGATCCCGAGGACGCTGGCGAGGATACGAGATCCACGTCAATCCTCTGAGATCTCCGCACGTGAAGGAGAGCTCAAGGAACTCTCGAAAGAGTGCCTCTCACAGCATGAGTGGCGATGTACAAATGAGATACCTCTTGATTCGGGGACTGACCCGGAACTGAGACGTTCCTAAAATAACTCAGAGTCGCCATCCAAGTAATTAGGCCCTGGATCCCTTACTATACTCTGTCGCAACAGATAACCAGAGATACAAAAGTTCGTGCCTGATGACAAATGGGGAAGGTATTAGGCGCCCCCAATTTGCCCGAGTGTAAACACCCGGTCTCTTATGCCATTTATTTATTAACTTTGAAGAATTTTGGACGAAAATCATATGAAATGGGAACGAATATCCCCGAGAAGGTGTCTACCTAAGCATGCATGTCTCGGTGATAGGCAAAAGAGAAAAATACACATCTGGGTCCTAAGAAGAGTTGATATCAGTGTCATCTGCCATTGGAATGAATACTAGAATTTAACGTCTCTTAGAGAGGCGTAAAAGACTAATGTTTATCCAATATAAGATAACCCTGCTACTTATCTCCATACATCATGTCTAACATCAATGCCTAAAGAGAGTTGGTACCGGTATCATCTGTTATCAGAATAAACACTAGAATTCACCGTCTCTTAGAAAGAGGCGGAGAAAACTAATGTCGATCTGATAATGGATAACCGTATTACCAATCTCCATCAATCATATCTAATCCTAACACAACACATCTAAGAAAGCGGTAAACATACACATGCACATCTATGTCTAAAGAGACGAACCTGCACAGTGAGCAAACATCACTAGATGTTAACAAAAGTAATAATCAGCAATAATAAAAGGCTATATCTATGCATGTGATCAAGAGACAGATAAATGCTACAGCTAAGCATATGAGTAATCAATAGATTAAATAAAATAGACATGCAAATGCTACTGCTAAGCATGTGAATCATCTAAAGAAAGCAATCATTCAAGCATACAAACAAGTATCAGACCACAAACTCCTATGATTCTAGGACAATAAACTCTAAGCCTCTAATGTGATACTTAACTCGGACCAGGATGGTCATCTCGACTGCTCTACGTATCCCGGCCTCGAGAAGAATCAGAGTCAACGTAGTTCGGTGACCTATTCTAAACTACGATGCCTAACCATCTAGAACCTCTATCCTAGACTCGATCAACTAGACCCGACTAGTTTTTAAAGCTTTTTGTACGATTGCTTGAGTTTAAGTGAATTGTAACTTTTTAAGACTCCCTATATGCCCTAACTAATGCAAGTTAGCCCTAAATTAATGCAGGTGGGCTCTACATCCTATGTGTAACTAGGCTGTGTATCCTAAGAAAAATCATGGGCTAACTAAGTGCATCCTAATCTAGCCGTCAGCTCGACTAAGTGTCTAACCGACCATGACTCGAGGCCTCCTAACTCTAGGGACACTCACACGACAAGACACACAAAGCATCAACATAACCAGGACAGACTCCTAACTCACCCCAAATATCTAGGACAGACTCCTAACTCTAGGGGAAGATCTTTTCAAAAACCGGGGTAAAAGATTTGTTTGAAGAATTTTTGTATTTTGAAAGAATTTAAATGATTTGAACATGTTTATTTTGAAAGGTTTGACTGGACTTGGGATAAGGATCCCAAGCTGCCTACGTACCCTGTGGGAGGGGATCAAGCTAACGTAGTTCAGAACAGACTTTTCTAACTACTCCTAGTGACTCATGACTTTTCAGATTTTTTAAAGTTTTCTGTTTTTGTTGTTTTTTTTTTAATTTTCAAGTTTCCAAGTGTTTTTGTTGTTTTGACTCAAGAGGACAGATTCCTATCATCATAAGGGTAGGACAAACTTCTAATATCCCGCAAAGGTTGGACAGAATCCAATACTTTACGGGGGATTGGACAGAATCACGATTCTGCAAGGTTTGGACAGAATCCTATGCCTTGCAAGGATTGGACAGAATCACATGACTTGATGAAAGGTTGAACATAATCCTAGTTCCCTATGATGATAGGACAGACTCCTGAAATTGAAGGACTGACTCCTATCTAAATGAAGGACTTCTGGCTAAGGACAGACTCATATGCTAGTGACTCTAAGAGGGGCGCTAGTGAGACATGACATGTCTCCTAAAACAAGAGGATAACTAGGGCCAATGAGACAAAGCCTGTCTCCTATAGGAGAAACAACTAACTCTAGTGAGACACTGAATGTCTCCTATGGAGGGCTCCAAGTACCCTTATCATTGCCCTTGCAATGATAAATAAGAATAGGGCAACTAACTGACCAAGTTGGTCTTCAACTAGAAAGGGGTGCAACTTGAAGGGAATCCTATAAATGAGGCAAGGCATGCCTCCTATGGGCTTACTCTATACATGACCAAGATAAACTCCCTAAGGGATAGGCTCTAAACGATAAGGCTTGTCTCCAAAGGAGAAACACCTTAATGAGACATAGTATGTCTCCTAACGGGGCTCTAGATGACTCTGTCATTGCCCTTGCAATAAGAAGGGGAAAAAGTTACTAATGTCTAGGAAAATTTCTAAAAGACCATACAAGTCCCTAAATGAAAGGGAAAAAATAGGGGATTACTACTAGGACTAAGCAAGTCCCCTAAGGATGGGCTTGGACTAACGCCTTCATCGCCCTTGCAATGAAGAAGATCAAGGGTTCAAATGGTGTCTATAAGGCTAGAAAACTTCCAAGGAAAGAAAAAGAAAGACATAGGGTATTACCATAACTCGAAAAGTCCCTCTAGGGATGGGCTTGGGCTAACACCTTCATCGCCCTTGCAATGAAGGAAGAATTAGTGTCTAAGAGGTATTAAAAGGCTAAGAAAGCTCTCTATGAAGAAAAAGGAAGAAAGAGGGTATTACCATGACCATGTAAATCCCTCTAAATGATAGGCTTAGGCTAACGCCTTCATTGCCATTGCAATGAAATAGGGCTTGCTAATATTCAAGGGTATCTATATAGGGCCAAATACTTTCTCCTAAAGAAGAGGAAAGAAGACAGAGGGTACTACCATGATCCGGTATGTTCCTCTAAAGATGGGCTTGGGCTAACCCCTTCATCGCCCACTAGGCTAAGCATGAATTAAGCATCAAAAGCACGCATTTGCATTCTACATGGAAGCTGAGCATTTGTATTTACACTTACACTCTCCACATGGCAAAACTAGTAAAAGTGATACACATAAAAGTTGTAGGGAACACATCAAGGAAAATTTTATTAGTTATTCATTTCGGCCGGTTCTCGCCAGAAATGGTCGGAAAATGGTCATCTTTGGGCTGATTTCAGATTTCATTTATGCAATTTATTTTTCAACGTTCTGATTTGGTTTTGCAAAACCGATGATCAAAAATACATTTTCAAGAACAGTGTTCAACTACAAAGTTTTAGGAAATTGACCAAATAAACTTTTCTCCGTTGATGATTTCGGCTGGATCTTGCCGGAAGTGGCCAGAAAATGACCATCCCCGAGCAAATTCAAATCTGGAAATGTAGTGTTTTTGGATGACATCTTAAAAGTAGCATAACGTTTTCATTTTTCATCGTTATGAGGCCCGTAAGATGCCAAATCGAAGATCTCAAAATATGTACAACTTTTATTTGTATCACGTTTGCTAGATCTAATCAGATTTTAGTAAAAAATTGAAAATAATCTGGACAGCATGTCATTCAACACAATTTCATGACATTTCACATCAAAACTTCATTCAAACACAAAATCTTTGATAATTTGACACAAATATATGATAATACATGCTGATTAGGCTTAGATCTAACCATGTTAGTTTCAGTTTTCAAGATCTTTAAGGAATTCTCACAAAAAATGCATAAATTCACCATTTTAACCTAAATTTTCAGTTGAAATCTTGAAATTGGTATAACTTCTTCGTTTTTCAGCCAATTTTAGGCCACCATATGCCAAATCGAAGATCTCAACAAGCTCTACAATTATTATGTGAAGTACAACACTCAGTTCTAATTAGATTTTAGTGAAAAACTCAAAAAATAAATCTGGACAACATATATTTTTGAAGTTTTTCAACATCTTACAAGAGCATTTCACATCAAATCCCTAGATCTATAATGGATTTCACTAGATATTCACATCACACACATAATAACACATAAAGTTTTGAATTCCAAAGCCTAATACATCAGATCTAAAGATATTCACAAAAATCATCCAAAAATTCACCATTTTAACCCTAATTTTTAGCTGAAATCTTAAAATTAGCATAACTTCTTCGTTTCTAGGCCAATTTTGGGCCATTATATGCCAAATCGAAGATCTCAACGAGCTCTACACCTCCTTTAAATTTTTTTTTTACGAATTTTAACCAAAAATTGATGAAAAATGGCAAAAAACCCTAGACAATATTTTATTTTGCCATTTCACATTGAAATTCAACTAGAACTCAAAATCTAAGCTAAATTGTTTTAGATCTTTATATGAGACATGCTTTTAAACATATTTTGGAAGATTTTAGCCCTAGGTTATTAGATCTAACCATTTTTAAGCATTTTCCATTTAGATTTCCCATTTTATGTTAGATTTTCAAAGAAAACTCAAAATCTACTAACCTTCTGCTCTTCTCTTAGATCTCTCATTGAAATCTTCTTCGCCTTATTCTTTCTCTCTCTAGATCTTCTTCTTTCTCTTTCTAGATCTCATTTTTTCTCTTTCTAGATCTCCTTTCTATAGATTTCTCTCTCTCTCTAGAATCGTCTCTCTCTCTCTAGAATCTTCTTTCTCTCTCTAGAAAGCTCTCTCTCTTCCTCTCTCTAAAATTAGATTAAGAACCCTATTTTTTTTCAAATGAGAGCCCAAATGCTCTATTTATAAAGTTTTTCCCTTAATTTTTGTCCCCAATGAGTTTATAAGATAATTCATTTTCAAAAATTTTGCTTTGATTTTGGTTGCAAAATGGTGGTATAAAGAGAAAAATTTAAGTAAAAAATTAACATAATTTCATCCCCTTCTATTACCCTAAGACACCCCACCTATGTGTTTTATATTTGATTTTGCTGAAAATGGGTGGTCTCGGGAAGAAATTATGTCAAAAAATAGAGTGGGATAATTCACCCCCCTTATGTTTTTGCACCTTGCTTCTTACTCGGCTCGTTTGCTAGGCAAGCCTGCTCGGATTTCGATGAAATTTTGCAGGGACCTTGGTGGGACCCTAAGATGCCCTAGGGTGAAGTTTGGGGTTCTAACTCACTGATTTGATGGGATTTTATTCAAACAAGGGGTTTAGGGCCCGGTCAAAATGGGGTGTCTACAATTTTGAAATATCCTGGACTTCCAGGTTCCATCTCGCGGTCGCCTGGCAAAGCCCGGTCGACCGGCCCTGTGTGAAATTCCATTTTTAACTTTAAAAATTAGGGGCTTTTAGGCCATGGTCTTGGGCTTAAGTCCTAGGTTTTCAAACATATTTTAGGGTGTGTGTATGATTTTCAAAGATGTAAAAAGTTAAGTATGAAAGCCATTTGAAAACCTTTTGAAAGTACATTTAAACATAAAATCAAGAGAACTCTAAATACATTCTAAAATGATATCGTTGAGTCTTCTTGGAATGTATTCGCTCCTTTACACTTTCTTGGACTTCTTCGGCTTGTGAGTGAACTTCTTGACCTTGTTTGGCTCTTGTGACTTGTCATCCAATCTTCAATGCATGTTGAGGTACATGAGGTGTCACCATGGCCTGTTCAACTCCAAGCTCCTTCTTGACACTTGTTGGGAACTTGTGGAATCTTCATGACAAGCTTCTTGATTTGAACATCTTCAAATGAGAATGTCTTCACTGTAGGTGCAAGCTCTTGGTTCCTTTGCTCCTTGATCCACAAGCCATGTGTTGTGAAGAGTTGTGTAATGTCGATTATGACATGAAATTCCTGTATACAACACAAAACCTCAAAGCAACACATCAGTCCATAAATGCTAATCAATTTGGTTTGCTAGCATCAAAACAAGAAGGTAAGGTGAATGATTAACCCATGGAAATTCTTGGGCTTACATTCTCCCCCTTTTTGATGATGGTAAACAAATTGATTAGGGAGGTAGGAGATTTTAAACAAATAGATGAATAAGCATTAAACATTATAAACAATGAAGCAATGCTCCCCCTCATTATATGCACAAGTTTAAAAAGATAATGTAAAGCATGTGGTGCATACAAAATAAGGACTACCTAATTAATTTTCGAAAACTCTCCCCCCTTTTGGCAACAGCAAAAAGGAAGGATATGCAAGTGAAAGTGCAAGTGGGGTGTCAAGATAAATGATAGCTTATATAAGCTATATATATGGTATATGATATAACATTTATGCTCATAGAATGCTTATCCATGGTCATGTGGAAGCAGTAGGGTTTGGGAAGAGTAGAAGCAGTCCATGGTCATGTGGCATGTTCTTAGGTATTCTTTTGGATTGATTGTTGACGTGTTTTTGTTTTGTTTTGTTTTTTTTATTGGTTTGTGGATTTCTACAAATATTTGGCGTTGGTGTTTTTCTTCTTTTGATCTCATTTGGTATTTAAGTGCTTTTCTTCTTCTGATCTCATTTGTTATTTTATGGAATGCTTTAGTAGGACATGGTTCATTGTAATACAATGTGACACTCCTAATTTGATGTAGCGGGTCCCACCTTTGATTGATCCAAACCGTTCATTTCATAGTTATGGTTTTTGATCTTCTATCTAAAAAATTAGGCTGATATTCAAATCATAAGATCTTTCAAAAATTTTGGAAGTGTTAATGAAAGATGGGGATTTATTGTAGAAAAATTCATTTGTTTAATTGCATTCTTTTCGTTTAAGTTGACAAACAATTGTGTCATTTGCTCTCATTGACACTTCTGTGCTCATCCATGGCTCTCCTAAATCGTCCAAGGGATTAAGACAAGGTGATCCCTTATCCCCCCTTTCGCTTTGTTATAGTGGCTGGAACATTGAATAGACTTTTACCATTAAAAAAAAAATTGAGTAGAGTTTTGGCCAGAGGTAGGTCTAGTGGATTATTGAAGGTTTCAAAATTGGGATGGAAGAAGCAGAGGTCTCCTCATAGAGTTTACTCATGACACTTTTTTTTCATTCCCCTGAACCGCTTAAAGTTCTGAATCTTAAATCCATCCTTAGATGCTATGAGCTGATAACGGGCCAAAGGTCGAACATGCAGAGATCTTGAGTGTTTGGCATAAACATTCATCCGGAGTCGCCCCAAGTTCTCGCAGGTTTAATGGGGATGCAAAGTAGACTCTTCCTTTTACTCATCTTGGTTTTCGTTGGGATCCCATTCTAGAAATGGTAGAAAGGAGATTGGACACAAGGAAGTGAAATCTTGTGTCTAGGAGCGGCAGAGTGACCTTTACAAAAGCAGTACTAGCTAATATTCCAATCTATCAATTCTCCTTATTTAAATGTCCCATGAGTGTTACAAATAGATTGAAGCAAATTCAAAGAAGATTCTTGTGGGGGGATCAGATGAGAAAAAAAGGGTTCCATTGGGTGAGCTAAGAGGTCCGGAAACAGTAAAAGCTGGAGGTCTAAGCATAAGAAAGATTAACGAGGTTTATCAAGCCCTATTAGGAAAATAAATTTGGAGATTTTGGGGAAGAGGTATCTCATTTGTGGGTAAAAGTGATAGAAAGTAAGTGACGGTCATAGGACACTGGGAATCAGATGATAGATTTAGATATCCAGGGGTGTCAGTGTGCAATACATAATGCAATTTAAACATAAATTTCTCAAAGGGGTTTAGTTCAAGGTCCCCAAAGGATCAAATCAGATTTTGGCATGACAAATCACATTTCCATTAAAGGTGATCTTTCCCGAGCTGTTTGCCTTGGCATCGGCCAAAGAGGCTCTGATCAAAGATTGCTTTGAAAGGAGAGATAGTAAGGTGGTGTGGGCTCCTTTTAGAAAGAACATTTTTATAGGGTTTGGATCTTGGACTCAATGGGTGTAGTCATTGTTAAATGTTTTCTTCATCGTGTGTCGTATTCTGTGCTTTTCAGAGTAGCCAAAGTTTAGTTGATCCTAGCGCCTCCAATGGTATGTTTATTTGGGTCGGCAGCCTGCCTTGGAAAAATTCAGACGGTGGACTTCCCGTGAAAGCGAGAGATGCTTATTATTTATCATTTTGCCCTTTGTATCGAGGCGGGGAAACAACAGACCATTTATTTATCCAGAAATTATATGTTGAATGTGCATATTTGATATAGGTAGTACAACAAAATACTGCCCTTGATATTTGATCAGCAGCACCTTAAAAGTGTTCTGCTATTAGATCGGGGAAAAAAATCAAGGGTGGTACCACCTACACTGATCTGCATGCGCATTCACCATATAAAATCTCTATTTATCCATTGTAAGTTTGCTAGAGAAGTTTGAGGTCGCATATTGACCAGATTTGAAATAGCTTGGGTGTTCCCAATATCACTTGTAGACTTATTGGAAAGCTGGTCTTTGGTTCCTTGGAGAAAGAAAGGAAAGATTCTTTGGAATTTATCTCTCCTGGCAATCATTTGGGTGTTGTGCGAAGAGAGGAATGCTCGTATTTTTAAAGGTCACTCTAAGAGTACTTCATATCTCGTCATTAAAGTTATTGCTTCAGATTTGTGTGTGCCCCTGAATTATGGTATGGGTGGAAGGAAATCTACCCTTGCTCTGAGTCGTGCCCAAGATCGTTTAGTAGAGGAAGCCTCCTTCTCTGGCTGGGCTTTCTAAAGTTTTACTTTGATGGATCTAGTATGGGAAATCCGGGGCCTTCGGGTATTGTCCTTAACTGGGTCAATAAGGTGGGCTTTCTCAGGACTGGTATTGATTGTGGACTCTGGCGAAGCAGAAGTGCGTCCCACCCACTAAGGAATCAAGCTTCTTGAATATGTGGAATGGGATAAAGTGATAGTGGAAAAGGCGAATGGTGTAGCCGACAAGTTAGCTAGGGAAGGAGTTTTGAAGGTGTTAGTTCTTTTTTATTTTCTTCCTCGGTGATGGTTGTTTTCCTCTCCCATTTGGGGGTAGTTGTTTTCTTGTTCTTGGTATATTTCTCTCTTGTTGCTGTTTTGACCATCTCGGTCTCCTACTACTTTTAATAAAATCTTCTACCATTCAAATAAAAATAAGTTGACACAGTTGAATGTCTATACTGTGTTGATCAAGAGAATGATTAAGCAACCAATACTCTCAGGATCAATGGTGGCAATCAACACTATGGTTCCATGCGGGGGCATGTATGTGCAATCAAGACCGTTGATGTTTTTGGCATAACGAGAACACAAATGATAGGCTCTGTTTCTTTTGACGTAAAATTTGCTCTATTTTTTTTTGACGTAAAATAGGCGCAAGACAAATTTTACAACCACATAAAAATGAGCACAAATTTTACGCTTTTGTAAATGGGATTTGGTAGCCAATTTGCGGAAAGCCATATTGATGTAAAATGCTCTATTTCTTTTGATAAAAATGGGCATAGGACAAATTTTATTCCCACTTTAAGATGAGCACAAAATTTTAACACTTTTGTAAATGGGATTTGGTAGCCAATGTTGTGGAAAGCCATTTCGCGGTTGGCTTTTGCATGGGAGAACAACCACGTCAGATGAATTAAATGAATAAGACAAAATCTGTTGAAAAGTGAACCTGGGCGGGCTGTTCTCTCGTGCAAAAGGAAGCCATGAAATGGCTTTCCGCAAAATTGGCCAGCCAATCCCTTTGTAAATTTTAACACTTTGTTTTGTGTTATTCAGTTTCTCGATGATTGATCATAGATCTACATAGTTGGCTCTGATAGCAACTATAAGTCTAGGATCAAGGCATCCAAATCAAATCCCAGTTCATGATATTGATTATCTAGAATGGCATGATCACTGAAATAGATCTAATTATCCTGATTTGTTACATCTATAGAGAATTAAACTAATACAACCATGCAAATTAACTAGAATACGAACAGATTAAGAACTCACCTTGATTGGCCATGTCTGGTGATTGATCAGGGGATGGATCTTCTACTGCCTCTCTTTATGATCAAATCTCTTATGGGGTTATCATTAAGATGGCAGCAAAGACCAATCACACACACACACACACACACACACACATATATATATATATATATATATATATACATATATGTATATATTATTATTATTATCTACTACTATATAGCTAGAGAAAAAAGGAATTTCTTTTCCTTTTATCTGGGATTTACACGTCAGCATTACTCTTTTACTATTAACCCCTTTGCTGATATCTAACATCTATCTCTATGAGAAATTATTTGAAGGTATAGCTAGAGAAAAAAGAAATTTCTTTTCCTTTTATCTGGAATTTACACGTCAGCATTACTCTTTTACCATTAACCCCTTTGCTGATATCTAACATCTATCTCTATGAGAAATTATTTGAAGGTAAAATCGTAATCTACATACGAAAAGTATCGACACGGGTACCTGTCTATGACAATTACGGAAAAAACTACCAAGAAGTGGTAAAGCCATATGACAATGACAAAAGAACTACTTTATATTACTCATGCAGGACACTTGCAAAATATTGACGGATTCCGGACACCTGAAGATGAACAACAATTATGGAAACCTCTATCGATTGGAGGGTTAGGATCAGCCTATATCGATTGGAGGGCTAGGATCAACCTATGGAAATTATTTTACGGGCACAACCGATTGATGCTGTGTTTCATCACATGGATGGTTTGGATCAACCTATAACCCTCTATAGATCGGAGGGTTCGGATCAATCTATGAAAATTACTTTTGGGGCACAACCTATGTAGGCAGTGGCCCATCTAATGGACATTTTAGATCATCTGATGGTACGGGCCATACCGTACATTTTAATAAAGTGAGGAGTGTGATCATCAAAATACGGAGAGTAGTGCCATTATAAAATATGATAGTGAGGACATTAGCACTATATATAATTTGAAACCATCGTTGTTACTTGGATGTTCCCACGCGGGTCGGGTTCAACATGAATTTGGGTTGGGTCGGGTTAAGCTTTTTCACAAATCGGGTTGGGTTGGGTTGGAAAAAATCAACCCAAATTGGAAATCGGGTCGGGTTGGGCTGTCGGGCAACCCGCCCCGACCCGAAAACCGAATTTGGGTTCCATCTGAAGAAGTTCTGTATATGCGTTTTTCTTTTTCAACATTGAAATAGTCTCCACAGTCCACAATGGACGGTTTGGATAATCATATGGTGCGGGCCATACCGTTCTTTAATAAAGTAACGAGTGTGATCATCAAAATATAGTAGTGTGAATAACATTTCCCTTTATTAATTGTTAGTCCCTGTTTGGTTTGGATTTTGAGAACCGATTGTGAGTTAAAAACTGATTATTGGTGACTCACTATTGGTTCTCAAAATCCAAAACAACCCGGCTTGAGTTGAGGTGGTCAACAAATGGTACCATATCAAATCGGGTCAACCCGACCCAACCCAACCCGAATTGGAAATCGGGTTGGGTCGGGTTGAGCCCAGTCGGGTTGGAAATCGGGTTGGGTTGGAAAATATGGGTTCCTCGGGTTGGGTTGTGTTGGGTTGGATTGAGACTCGAGTTGCACCCCTAACGATGACAAAAGAACTACTTTTCCTTATTCACTATGTGCGGGTCAAATTACGGAAAGTTTGATATTACGAATGCAGAACACCTGTAAAAATATTGACGTATTCTGGGCACCTTAAAAGGAACAACAATTATGGAAACCTCTATAGATTGGAGGGCTAGGATCAGCCTATGGAAATTATTTTACGGGCACAACCTATTTATGCTGTGTTCCATCACATGGACGGTTTAGATCAACCTATGATGTGGTCTGTACAAGTCTTTGTCGGCCCGTGCATCGAGCAGAAGAGAAAAGGAGAGAATTATTTGAATTTCTCCCAAAATTCTATGAGAATTACACATCACTTTTTTTAACAAAGGCACCCATTGAACCCACATATTTTCAATCCTACCCCCTCCTTTATGCTTTTTAACAAAGGCACCCATTAAAGCCACATAATTTCAATCCTACCTCCCTCCTTTATGCTTTTTTAATTATGAAAACCTCTATAGATTGAAGGGCTAGGATCAGCCTATGGAAATGAATTTACGGGCACAAACTATTGATGTTGTGTTCCATCACATGGCCATCACATGGACGGTTTGGATCAACCTATGATGTGGTCCGTACAGTTCTTTGTCGGCCCGTGCATCGCATGGGTTTTTTAAACTAGTATACTATAGAGCAGAAGAGAAAAAGGCGAGAATTATTTGAATTTCTCCCAAAATTCTATGATAATTACACATCACTTTTTTTGACTTTTTTTTAACAAAGGTACCCATTCAACCCACATATTTTCAATCGTACCCCCTTCTTTACGCTTTTTAACAAAGGCACCCATGCCACATAATTTCAATCCTACCCCCTCCTTTATGCTTTTTTAATTATGGAAAGCTCTATAGATTGGAGGGCTAGGATCAGCCTACGGAAATGATTTTACGGGCACAACCTATTGATGTTGTGTTCCATCACATGGACGGTTTGGATCAACCTATGATGTGGTCCGTACAGTTCTTTGTCGGCCCGTGCATCGCACGGGGTTTTTTACTAGTATACTATATAGCCGAAGAGAAAATGAGAGAATTATTTGAATTTCCCCCAAAATTCTATGAGAATTACACATCACTTTTTTGACTTTTTTTTAACAAAGGCACCCATTCAACCCCCATATTTTCAATCATACCCCCTCCTTTATGCTTTAACAAAGGCACCAATTAAAGCCACATAATTTCAATCCTACCACATTCCTTTATGCTTTTTTAATTATGGAAACCTCTATAGATTGGAGGGCTAGGATCAGCCTATGGAAATGATTTTACGGGCACAACCTATTGATGTTTTGTTCCATCACATGGACGGTTTGTATCAACCTATGATGTGGTTCGTACAGTTCTTTGTCAGCCCGTGCTTTGCACGGGATTTTTTACTAGTATTTATAAAAAGGGATTTGTTAGCATCCATCGCAGAAGGCATTTCACGGATGGCCTGTTGCATGTCGCAGCCACATGGGCTCACCTCGTAAATGAAGAAAAAATCTGCTGAAAAGTGAGCCCGTGTAGCTGCTCCGACATGCAACAGGCCATCCATTAAATGCCTTCTGCGATGGACGCTGGCAAATCCCTTATAAAAATATAAATTTGTTAAGTTCTACCGATAATTAATCTCTAAACAGTTAATTGATTTGATCTAATCAGATCACCGATCAATTTAATTAACTACTTTCTCCTTATGTAGATATTCTATGCTACAATAAAGCACCAATATTCCATTAGGATACTTGAGATGTACTGATTACTCATACCCTTTAATAATCACTTGAGAATGGTTAAATCCAGTAATTTTCACACTCAACGTTCTATTCAATCCTAACCATAGATCTTAGTTATCTATGAATGCTCATAGTGCTTAGCTATTTGCTTCAACTAGTAAAAAACCCCATGCGATGCACGGGCCAACAAAGAACTGTACGGACCACATCATAGGTTGATCCAAACCGTCCATGTGATGGAACACAACACAATAGGTTGTGCCCGTAAAATCATTTCCATAGGCTGATCCTAGCCCTCCAATCTATAAAGGTTTCCAAAATTAAAAAAAAGCATAAAGGAGGAGGGGTATGATTGAAATTATGTGGCTTTAATGGGTGCCTTAGTTAAAAAGCATAAAAGAGAGGGTAGGATTGAAAATATGATCCTAACCGTCCAATCTGTAGAGGTTTCCATCATATGTTGTTCCTCTTAAATAGGATGGTTAAGATCACCCTATGAGGAAAAAATTTTAGCTGGTAATTGCGAAGGATTACTTCGGGTGTTTTGCAATGTGGAGGGTGCATAACCCATGTTAATTACAGTTCACATCGCGTCACATGTCAGCAGCCATACACTGAGGCCTGTTTGGGCTACTAATTCAAGAAGAAGTAATTAAAAACCTGGAGAAAAACAATGCCAAAGAAACACAACATGGCAAACTCTAATTTTAGCATCAGTACTTCAACCCAAATTTTGCATCAGTAGGTGAACCCTTAATCCGACCCAACCCAAATTCGGGTTAAACTCGACCCACGTGGGAACATCCAAGTAACAACGATGGTTTCAAATTATATATAGTGGTAATGTCGTCATTACCATCTTTTATCATGGCACTATTGACTGTATTTTGATGATCGCACTCCTCATTTTATTAAAATGTACGGTATGGCCCGTACCATAGGATCATCCAAACCGTCCATTAGATGGGCCACTGCCTAAATTGGTTGTGCCCCAACAATAATTTTCATAGGTTGATCTGAACCCTCCGATCTATAGAGGGTTATAGGTTGATTCAAACCGTCCATGTGATGGAACACAACATCAATCGGTTGTGCCTACCCAACCCGATTTTCAATTTGGGTTGATTTTTCCCAGCCCAACCCAACCCGATTTGCAAAAAAGTTTAACCCGACCCAGCCCAACCGAATCCGACCCGCTTGGGAACATCCACGTAACAACGATGGTTTCAAATTATGTATAGTGCTAAAGTCCTCAGTACCATAATTTTCATCTAGCATTTGGTACAAAATCCAATGTCATTATGTTTTGCAATGTGGAGGGTGCATACCCCATGTTAATTGTAGCTCACATCGCGTCACATGTCAGCAGCCATATGCCGAGGCCTGTTTGGGCTACTAATTGAAGTAGAAGTAATTAAAAACCTGGAGAAAAACAATGCGAAAGAAACACAACATGGCAAACTCCAAGTTTAGCATCAGTACCTGAACCCAATCCTACCCAACCCGATTGTCAATTCGGGTTGATTTCTCCCAACCCAACCAAACCCAATTTGCGAAAAAGCTTAATCCGACCCAACCCAAATTCGGTTTGAACCCGACCCGCGTGGGAACATCCAAGTAACAACGATGGTTTCAAATGTCCTCACTATCATCTTTTATCATGGCACTACTGACCCTATTTTGATGATCTCACTCCTCACTTTATTATTAGTATCCTGAATATTGCAAATTAGGAGTAGAAAACACTAACATTTAGGGGGAAATAACTGACCAGCCACTTCTGTAGCAGGATCGACAGACTGATCAAATTCAAAAGAATCAATATCAGTGTCACTGGAGGAAGTAAAGCCAACCACTACAGATGTGTCATTATCTTGGAAAGCACGCGCTCCAGAAGAAGAGACAATCCCAATATCATCAGAGGGGGATGGATTATTGTCGCCGACATCATTGTCAAGGAAAACACATTCTCCACCCATATCATTAGAGGGGGTGTGGTACCCGATCCCGCGAGAGGGGTGGGGCGCGAGCCGCCGCGCTCTCTCTCTTGGTCTCTCGTATCCACGCGATTGGCGTGTGCATTTTAATATTGATTTGAATTCATCTTTCCTGTGAACTTGGGATCACTAAGGCAATCTGAATTCCACACGAAAGTGACTGACAGAGTCGCCACCTAGATATGGGATCTAGGACCCATAATTAACCAGAAATCTAGACTCGCTACCTGGTTACGAGAATGGAAGGTATGGGGAGTTATCCACCACATGCACCATTCCTGCCCGATAATCGGTCTTCGATTCCAAAAGCTAACTCTTTTAAATTTATTTTAAATGGCTCATTCAACTCTATGTTAAAGTGCGAACTAAGTGACATGCATCCTAACATCTAATTTCAATGTGAATCCTAAATGTGTATCTTGATTTATTAATTTGTCTGGATTCAATCGAAGTGAAAGTTCTCATAAAATTCTAATTTCATGGAAAGTCCTAAGTGATTTGATTAAGCATTTACAAGAAAATTAATATACAAAACACCACAATTTGTTGTGGTGCCGACTCGCGGGTGGTATGCCGTCAGACATCCAAGCTGCCTACGTACCCAAGCCTCACTGGGATCAGAGTCGACGTAGTTCGGTGCACCTAAGCTAAGCTACATATGCCTAACTCAACTAGGACACCGATCTAGACGGGATTGACTGTTTCAACAGTTTTAAGAGAAGTTATTTAATTCAAGTTGAGGATTTTATTATCTTAGGATTTCATCAAAGATGCTATATGATCCTATCTAAATGCAAGTTGTCCCTTAGACTAATGCAGGTTAGCCTACATCCTAGTTTACTAGGCTTGTCCTAGGGAAAAACTGGATGACTAGTGTAACTTGACCTATGGCACGGTTGCTATACATAGCAAGCGTCCGTGATGAGGCTGGACTCCTAACTCTAGGACTCCCTAAAACTTAGGACACAACACGACACGACACCATTGTTCCTAAATTGGGCTCTAAGGGTTCTTACGACGGAAACCATAATCCAATGGTTCCGAGAGACACGAGATGAATCGAGATGATGAATAGTGTGAGGGAATGGGAAAGATAGAGAAAGGTGCAACTGAACTTGGGAGTGCCAAATTGCCTACGTACCCCGTGATGGGGATCAAGCCACACGTAGTTCCACTGGGGAGGTTGCTTGGATTTTGGAAGACAGAATTGGTATTTGGATCTGGAATCGGGTTTGTATTTGAGCATTGGACTTGAGATTCAGAAACATTGATCTAGCAATGGGATTTTGGAATTGGGAATTTGCATCAAAGAATTGAGCATATAGGAATCATCAAGGGTTTGAATTTTCGGAATTCAAAGTGGGCGGGCTTATGAGATTTGGCCAAATGGATTCAGACATGCGACTCGGATTGTGTTGGGATATGACTTGGTTGGATTGGGTTAATGGTTAGGGTCAAGTGAGTCAGGTCTAAGTTAGGAGCAAACCCGAGACTAGCCATGGTCTAACTAGGAGGAAGCAGGGTACAAACCAGGGTGCGGACCAGGGTGCACCAGGGTGCGAACCAGCAGGGAACCAGGGTGCGAACCAGCAGGGAACCAGGGTGCGAACCAGCAGGGGAACCAGGGTGCAACCAGCAACGAACCTGGGTGCAACCAGGGTCTAACCAGAGTGCGAACCAGCAGGGAACCAGGGTGCGAACCAATATCGAACCAGGGTGCGAACCAGTAGGGAACCAGGGTGCAACCAGCAGGGAACCAGGGTGCAACCAGTAGGGAACCAGGGTGCAACCAGCAGGGAAGCAGGGTGCGAACCAGTAGGGAACCAGGGTGCGAACCAGTAGGGAACCAGGGTGCAACCAGCAGGGAACCAGGGTGCGAATCAGTAGGGAACCAGGGTGCAACCAGCATCGAACCTGGGTGCAACCAGCAGCGAACCTGGGTGCAACCAGGGTCTAACCAGAGGCTAACCAGGGGGAAAACAGACCCTACATGCTTCCTAACATGGTTTTTCTTTTAAAGTAAAAGATATGTATGAAAACAGACCCTACATAGAATTGAAATAAATGCCTACCTCTTTGGAAACCCACTTTGTGTTTGATTTTTCTTTGATGTTAATTCTTTGAAGATGATTCCTTGCTTGATAATGACTGCTTTTGATATATATCACCCAACGTATAAAATCACCCGATCCGGCAAGGATGGCCGAACCCTTGAAGAGATGAGGGAGAGGGATGAATTTTCTAAGAGAGGGGTTCTTTTTCTTCTCTTGGATGGTGGGATGAGAGGGTATTTATAGGAGAATGGGATAGGAGGTTAGGTGAGGTTAGGTGGTTTTGGATGGTTAGGATGAGAGGATGAGGTTAGGTAAGGTTAGGTGGGGTTAGGTAAGGTTAGGTGAGGTTAGGTGAGGTTAGGTGAGGTTAGGTGAGGTTTGGATGGTTAGGATGAGAGGAGAGGTTATGTGAGGTTAGGTGAGGTTTGGATGGTTAGGATGAGAGGAGAGGTTAGGTGGTTTTGGATGGTTAGACCCAGGTCAAGATCTGCCATTGATCTAACGATTTACGGAAATCGGGTCTCGGAATGGAATCAGGGTCCGGGCTATGAAGTGACCCTAGCTTATTTTGTCCTGATTGATGATTCGTAAAGTCAGATCAAGATATTAATGACCTAAAACATATAAATCAATGATAGAGGGGGTTCTCACATGGATTTAACACACTAATTTCTTTGTTGATTAAAACAAAACAAAATGGGGTGTCTACAGATGCCCCTCTTTGGTAGAGATGACGTAGTCATTGAATACCAAAGCAAAAAATGACAAAACCATTTTGCGTAGCTTTAATCGACAAAGAACTATCTAGACACAATGTACCTTAACATAATGCAACCTTCACATAATGCAATACCCTAGATGAAATCCTGGAATTTGGAATGCAAAAAAAAAAAATCCCGCTGCGGTGCCGCTCACAAACGGGCAACGAGAGAAGATGAGACCATTCACAAATGGATTCAGAAAATGAGATACCGTTCAGAAACGGGCTCAAAGAGGATAGGAGGCCATTCACAAATGGATTCGGACAATGAGGTATCGTTCACAAACGGTCTCAAGGAGGATAAGAGACCATTCACAAATGGACTCGAGAAATGAGGCACCGTTCACAAACGGGCTCAAGGAGGACATGAGACCATTCCCAAATGGACTCAGAAAACGAGACACCGTTCACAAACGGGTTCAAGGAGAAGACGAAACCATTCACAAATGAACTCGAGAAATGAGGCGCCGTTCACAAACGGGCTCAAGGAGAACACGAGACCATTCACAAATGAACTCGAGAAATGAGGCGCCGTTCACAAACGGGCTCAAGGAGAACACGAGACCATTCACAAATGAACTCGAGAAATGAGGCGCCGTTCACAAACGGGCTCAAGGAGAACACGAGACCATTCACAAATGGACTCAGAAAATGGGACACCGTTTACAAACGGGTTCAAGGAGAAGACGAGACCATTCACAAATGAACTCGAGAAATGAGGCGCCGTTCACAAACGGGCTCAAGGAGAACACGAGACCATTCACAAATGGACTCGAAAAATGAGGCACCGTTCACAAACGGGCTCAAGGAGAACACGAGACCATTCACAAATGGACTCAGAAAATGGGACACCGTTTACAAACGGGTTCAAGGAGAAGACGAGACCATTCACAAATGAAATCGAGAAATGAGGCGCCGTTCACAAACGGGCTCAAGGAGAACATGAGACCATTCACAAATGGACTCGGAAAAAGGAGACACCGTTCACAAACGGGTTCAAGGAGAAGACGAGACCATTTACAAATGGACTCGAGAAAAGAGGCACCGTTCACAAACGGGCTCAAAGAAACAAGAGAATTTTTATGAACTTGAATTTGTCGTAGGATTGGATTTTTTTGAATTAAGGATTTGGATTTGATAAATTTTTTATTTTTGGGAAATGATGTACCGTCCGTAAACGGGCTCAAGGAGAAGACGAGACCATTCACAAATGGACTCGAGAAATGGGGCACCTTTCACAAAAGGGCTCAAAGAGGACATGAGATTTTTCGTAGGATTGGATTTTTTTTTTTGAAGTAAGGATTTGGATTTGCTAAATTTTTTATTTTTGGGAAATGAGGTACCGTCCGTAAACGAGCTCAAGGAGAAGACGAGACCATTCACAAATGGCCTCGAGAAAAGAGGCACCGTTCACAAACGGGCTCAAAGAGGACATGAGATTTTTCGTAGGATTGGATTTTTTTTTTTTTAAGTAAGGATTTGGATTTGCTAAATTTTTTATTTTTGGGAAATGAGGTACCGTCCGTAAACAGGCTCAATGAGAAGACGAGACCATTCACAAATGGCCTCGAGAAAAGAGGCACCGTTCACAAACAGGCTTAAAGAGGACATGAGATTTTTCGTAGGATTGGATTTTTTTTTTTTGAATTAAGGATTTGGATTTGATAAATTTTTTATTTTTGGGAAATGAGGTACCGTCCGCAAACGGGCTCAAGGAGAAGACGAGACAATTCACAAATGGCCTCGAGAAAAGAGGCACCGTTCACAAACGGACTCAAAGAGGACATGAGATTTTTCGTAGGATTGGATTTTTTTTTTTTTAGTTAAGGATTTGGATTTGATAAATTTTTTATTTTTGGGAGATGAGGTACCGTCCGCAAACGGGCTCACGGAGAAGACGAGACCATTCACAAATGGCCTCGAGAAAAGAGGCGCCGTTCACAAACGGGCTCAAAGAGGACATGAGATTTTTCGTAGGATTTGAATTTGACGTAAGATTGGATTTGTTTTTTTTTTTTTTTTTTTGAATTGGGATTTGATTTGATGAATTTTTATTATTTTTATTTATTTGTTTTTGTATTTTTGGGAAATGTGGCACCGTCCGCAAACGGGCTCATGGAGAAGATGAGACCATTCACAAATGGCCTCGAGAAAAGAGGCACCGTTCACAAATGGGCTCGAAGAATTTAGAGGTTTTCATGAATTTGAATTTGACGTAGAATTGGATTTGATGAATTTTAGATTTTTTTTTTTTGAACTCAATGAAATCGGGGACATTATAGATCGTGCCCAGTAAAGATATTGGAAACCAAGACTTTGACGAATGATGAGACGACCAACCTTATGAACGAAGAACCATTAGTAACAAGAATGGATTAGGAACACTTTTATGAAACTTCAACAAGATTTTTCTCAATGAGACTGTTGGTCTTGTCTTCTGGGGATTTTGATAACTGAAACCTTGAACAAGACAGTTGAGATTGGTAATTTAGAACAATGGCTCTCTTGGATATAATCATGGAAAAGTGGGATTTGCCTCTTGACAGGTGTTTAGATAAACATTTCTTGACCAGGAAAGTATTTAACTAACTGGAAGGAAATTCTGAATTTTAACGGTTCATCTTTCTGAGAAATTGGCTCGACCATCATTGCATCTGAGGCTCTTCCAAGCTTAAGATGCCTTCCTGGGGTATGATCTTTTTACGGAAGCTGGGCTTTCTGATGTTTCTACTTCTGAATTCTTCTGGGTTGATCATCTTTGAAATATAGCTGTTTGACTAGATTCTCGAACTTTTTCAGGTACAATCGCAGGGAGCTGACGAGGCCGGGCCTCCTTCACCGAGACAGTTGCATCATTTGGACATATGGATGACGATTGACTCTTTTTAAATAGAAAACTTAGATAAAAGGCACTACTCAAAGGATTGAGGAGCTCTAAAGGAGTGAACATAGAATAACAACGATTGATTAACTACACTGACAGACACAGTAATGCTTCTGACTTAGTTAACGTTTTATTTGGTAAGTCTATCCTTTCAAGGAATATTTTTTTTTTTTTTTTTTGAAATCGTAAACACTGGACTTCTTCCTCGAAACAGTAATGCCTCAAGAATTTAATTACGACCCCTAAGATTGCTTAGCTTCAATGCCCCCAGTTTTGAGGATATCACTTGAATTTGCTTGAACTTCAGTTGATCTTCAGTCTTGATACCGGCTGTTGCCTTCTTATACTGATTCTCTTACCGTGACCAAGTCACCTCTTCAGGGTTTTTAACTTGGCGGACCGCGCTAGCCTTAACTTTTGCCTGAACCACCTTTCTAGGTTTTCGATCCAGCAGGCTATCCCCTTAGCTTTTGCCTAAGCCGCCCTTTCGGGTTTTCAACTTAGCAGGGGAATGATCTTAAATTTTGCCTAGACCGCCCTTTCAGGTTTTCAGTCTAGCAGATCTTCAAACTCCGTTATTTTTCTTATTCATCATCATTTCATTTTTTTATTGTATCTCAGGACCTAGCTCATTAGTTCTGAACACCAGAAGGACTTTTATAGGTAGGATAGGGCTTTTCAAAGAATGGCTTAAGGCTCAACAAAGATTTCGACCGAACCTGTGAACATGTCGCCTACATATCCCAAGGTAGGAATCAGGTCGTGTGTAGTTCAGGGCGAATGCCCCTAGTTTGAAGATAAATTGTTCGAAAGTTTATTGATTTTTTCCTTTTTTTCTTTCTTTCTGGAATGATTGACCTCTCTTCTTTTGGAACTGGTCCCTCTTTTTTTTTTGGAACGATTACATTTCTTTTCCTTTTTTGGATTGATTGAATTGCTTTTCTTTTTTGAATTGACCGAACTCAGTTTAACCGAGCTGCCTACGTACCCCAGTGTAGGGATCAGGTCTCGCGTAGTTCGGGGCGAATGCCCCTAGTTTGATGGGTTTTCAAGAAAATTTCATTTAGGCTCGAAGGGTTTGCAAACCAGTATTCTTTTGACGTTGGGTTCTGATTTTGGGATTTATTCGGCCAAAGGAGGCCTTCCGATGTTCAGATTGGGAGTCGATCTAGTTTACTAGAGTCCCTCTGGTACTGATTATTTATTTTTTTATTTTCTTTTTCTTTTTTTTACGGAGTTTGACGGCATTTCCAGGTAAGAGATAATAAATCTTCTTCTTTCAAGATTCTAATACGTGCCTTCGACTTTCATAGAGCGAAACTTGTTCTTCGACATCCTCCATCTATGGATTTGTAACTCTTGATATCTGATGATCACTTTTCAATGCTTGCTCTTGAACTTCTTATCTCGAATTTGATGGCTTCATGTTATGAATTTGAGAACCAAGGTCATTGATTGGAAATATGAAAGTTGTTTCCACTCCATGCCCTTTGCATAGCATATGATATTCACTTCATTCTTTCTTGAACCTTCTATCTGGGTCTTTCTCTTGGCATTAATGGTAACGCTTACCGGACCATCTTTTTATCCTCAAAATGGGTTTACCAATTCTTCACACTTTTCAGAGGGTAATGTATTTTCAATCGGCATTTACTGGATCAAGGTTTCAGTGCCAGTGTTTACCACTTTAATTTCATCTTTGAAAGGCTGAGATTGGCGCTCCTCCTCTTGTTCAAGTAATTGTTGTGACTCAAGTGGAGTTTCGCCAATTTTGTCCTCATTTGAGGAGGGAGTCTTACTTTAAGATCAGAAGCATACTTAAGAAACAGACACAAGTGAACTATTGAAACTTGAAATTTTATTTAAAGGAAAGGCTATTACATCTGACGACCTATCCTGAACATGCTCAGGATTCACAACTCTGAATAAAGAGAAAAGCAAACGATAACTTGCCTGGACTAGGCATTAACCTTGAACTGTAAAACCGGACTCAACAATTGTACTGACCATGGTGACTGACTCAACATAAAATAGTAAATGACTAAAACTTTAACTGCTGCAACTGTCTAGCTTTGGAGGCTCGGCGAAAGCTGGCTCATAAATGGTACTTTCAACTTCTGATTCTTTTCATTGCAACCGGACCTGTGCCCCTTTGAGCCTTCAGTTATTTAAGCATTGCGAACGGCTGGCGGCAGTACTGCATGATTCGGTAATGGGTTATTGGTAGCAACGGGACTTGGCTCAAACACAAGGCTTTTATTGTCGAGCAACCTCTGGATTCTGAATTTTAGGGCAATGCAATTATCAGTGAGATGGCCAGAATTTCTATGGTATTCGCAGTGTTGATCTGTTCGCCAATTTGCTGGTAAAGGATTAGGAAGAGCCCTAATGTCGGGTAGGATTATGCGACCTGAGGCTAAACACTCCTTGAGTATCTCAGATGGCGGAAGGGGAAGAGGGGTAAATTCTGTCTGGGCCTGTGGCCGAGGTGTGACAGCAGGTTGGGTATAACCCATCACCATGGGGTTCTGAGGTTTTGAAGGCTGAGGCTTGGAGCGGGAAAGGTTATTAATTTCAGCTGATGGAGGCTTCCTGAATTCTTTGGTATTCGGGTTACTTCAGTTGAACACACCTTGAGCCATAGCCTCCTCTATTTGGGTGCCTGCCACGATAAAGTGTTTGAAGTCCGGATAATACTGCAACGACATGTGATACTGGAGCTGGGGGGAAATATTTTTCATGATTATTTGGACCTGCTCTTCCTCAGAAGGGCGCTCCATCATCTGAGCTGCTATTCTCCTCCATCTTTTCACAAAAATCAGAAAAGATTCCCTTGAATCTTGCTTGGTTCTTTCTAAATCCTTTCTGGTGATTTCTGTCCCATCATCATATGTGAATTGCCTGATGAATTGTTCACCGATATCCCTCCATGTCCTATAACGAGTCTTGTCTAGGACCATGAACCATCTCCTAGCAACCTTGGTTAGGGAAACCGGGAACAATTGAGCCATTTGCTCAGAAGATAAGCCTTGAGGCTGACACATGATGGTGAACATTTGCAAATGTGTGATTGGACAACCCACACCATCATATTTGTCGAAATCTGGCATTTGAAAATTGGCAGGGAGACGGATTTCGGGAAACAGTGTGAGGTCACTTGGATTGAAACCCCCCTGGTCCTGAAACTGAATGTCCTGAACCTTCCTGGTAAGACTTTCTAATTTCTCCATAACTACTTTATCAACCATGGACTGAGAAGGCCTGCTGCGATCTTCGCTGTACTGCTCTTTTTCAAAATCTTCTTCAGTTTTGTCAGGGATAGGAATGAACACTGGCTGGGCAGGTGCGGCTGAAGTAACTGTATGGTGCATGGACCCTTTATCTTTGGACAACGATGGCCCCAACTTTTCAGAAAGCTGGGCCTTGATAACTTGGTTCTCTTCTTTGAGTTCTTGAAGCTGCCGGAGAATCAAGGTGAGAGTATCGGTAATAGCAGCGGGTGGAAGACTACTGTTCTGGTTTTCTGCCATTGGGGAGGATGAGGATGGGAAAGAAGGAGATGCTGGGGTCCTCAGAGAAGGTGGCGGGGAGACAGATTTCCTCTGCAATCGAGAAGAGATCCGAACCCAAGGAATAGTAGGGTTAGCTATGGTGTTTAGTGCCCTGTCATGGAAATAATGAACACGAGGTATATGAGCTTGACATTCATGGAGTGTTTCTTCTCAATGACTGAAAAATATTACACATTTAAGCAAGTAATTGGGACAATAGAATGAATCCAAATGATGAGGGGAATGCCCTTAGTTCAAGGATTATGAGAGTAAACTCTGAAGGATTTAGCAGAAATATTCTTGAAAAAGGTAGCCCCTAGAGGAGGAAGAGATCAAGGGTACAGGCAAGATTGGATCATCAAGATTGCACGATCAAATGATTGAGACACAATTTCCGCCAATGAAGACACAATCGAATCCCACAAGAGACGAATGATAGACACATGATCAAAATGTGAGATTGCATAGGATTACTTTCAACGGGTAGATCAAGAATAACTAATCCTATGAGATCTTTGGAAATGATGGGATTTATATCCTAACCCCAAAGAAAAAGTTTTTAGTCTTCGCACATTTTAACAGTGTTACCTGAAGGCATCAACCCTAATCCTAATCTAGCGGAGTGGAGAGAGGATCTCGACTCATGACTTTGTTCGTGTATCTAAGGACCGATCGTAGCCATTGGAAGATGGACCACGGCCTAATCTAGACACAAATGGGTAAGATATCCTAAACTAGGCTTACACACGTAATGCACATATGTTCGTATACTACATGCATGTGTGGGTTAATCTAGGGGTAAGGCCAAGAGTTCCCTTAGCGCGAATCCCTGTTCGATATACTGTACCAGTGTCCGGCGTATCAGTACGTGAACAAGAGATCCGTTTACGTACCATAAAGGTACTAGGCTAAGGGTGGAATGCTTCTCTAGCACAGAGGCACCAGGTGATGAAATCCCAGTCAACCATGCTAGATAACACTCCGGGTTCCTAAAATAGGACGTGTGTGCACGTGAGATGCAAGGGTTTAGATGCAAGTGATGTAGGTGTGTGCAATATGTTTGCGCAATCTATGATGCCTTCAGGTTTTGTTAGATTAAGTTTGAGTAAAATGTGATGAGAAAATAAAACAAGACAAACTAATCTAACAAGTATAGAGTTTTTATGAGCCAGTTAAATTAGATTCAAATGAGTTATCCTTTGGAATTGTGATGAAGTTAGGTGGTCCCCAGCAGAGTCGCCAAACTGTGGTACCCGATCCCGCGAGAGGGGTGGGGCGCGAGCCGCCGCGCTCTCTCTCTTGGTCTCTCGTATCCACGCGATTGGCGTGTGCATTTTAATATTGATTTGAATTCATCTTTCCTGTGAACTTGGGATCACTAAGGCAATCTGAATTCCACACGAAAGTGACTGACAGAGTCGCCACCTAGATATGGGATCTAGGACCCATAATTAACCAGAAATCTAGACTCGCTACCTGGTTACGAGAATGGAAGGTATGGGGAGTTATCCACCACATGCACCATTCCTGCCCGATAATCGGTCTTCGATTCCAAAAGCTAACTCTTTTAAATTTATTTTAAATGGCTCATTCAACTCTATGTTAAAGTGCGAACTAAGTGACATGCATCCTAACATCTAATTTCAATGTGAATCCTAAATGTGTATCTTGATTTATTAATTTGTCTGGATTCAATCGAAGTGAAAGTTCTCATAAAATTCTAATTTCATGGAAAGTCCTAAGTGATTTGATTAAGCATTTACAAGAAAATTAATATACAAAACACCACAATTTGTTGTGGTGCCGACTCGCGGGTGGTATGCCGTCAGACATCCAAGCTGCCTACGTACCCAAGCCTCACTGGGATCAGAGTCGACGTAGTTCGGTGCACCTAAGCTAAGCTACATATGCCTAACTCAACTAGGACACCGATCTAGACGGGATTGACTGTTTCAACAGTTTTAAGAGAAGTTATTTAATTCAAGTTGAGGATTTTATTATCTTAGGATTTCATCAAAGATGCTATATGATCCTATCTAAATGCAAGTTGTCCCTTAGACTAATGCAGGTTAGCCTACATCCTAGTTTACTAGGCTTGTCCTAGGGAAAAACTGGATGACTAGTGTAACTTGACCTATGGCACGGTTGCTATACATAGCAAGCGTCCGTGATGAGGCTGGACTCCTAACTCTAGGACTCCCTAAAACTTAGGACACAACACGACACGACACCATTGTTCCTAAATTGGGCTCTAAGGGTTCTTACGACGGAAACCATAATCCAATGGTTCCGAGAGACACGAGATGAATCGAGATGATGAATAGTGTGAGGGAATGGGAAAGATAGAGAAAGGTGCAACTGAACTTGGGAGTGCCAAATTGCCTACGTACCCCGTGATGGGGATCAAGCCACACGTAGTTCCACTGGGGAGGTTGCTTGGATTTTGGAAGACAGAATTGGTATTTGGATCTGGAATCGGGTTTGTATTTGAGCATTGGACTTGAGATTCAGAAACATTGATCTAGCAATGGGATTTTGGAATTGGGAATTTGCATCAAAGAATTGAGCATATAGGAATCATCAAGGGTTTGAATTTTCGGAATTCAAAGTGGGCGGGCTTATGAGATTTGGCCAAATGGATTCAGACATGCGACTCGGATTGTGTTGGGATATGACTTGGTTGGATTGGGTTAATGGTTAGGGTCAAGTGAGTCAGGTCTAAGTTAGGAGCAAACCCGAGACTAGCCATGGTCTAACTAGGAGGAAGCAGGGTACAAACCAGGGTGCGGACCAGGGTGCACCAGGGTGCGAACCAGCAGGGAACCAGGGTGCGAACCAGCAGGGAACCAGGGTGCGAACCAGCAGGGGAACCAGGGTGCAACCAGCAACGAACCTGGGTGCAACCAGGGTCTAACCAGAGTGCGAACCAGCAGGGAACCAGGGTGCGAACCAATATCGAACCAGGGTGCGAACCAGTAGGGAACCAGGGTGCAACCAGCAGGGAACCAGGGTGCAACCAGTAGGGAACCAGGGTGCAACCAGCAGGGAAGCAGGGTGCGAACCAGTAGGGAACCAGGGTGCGAACCAGTAGGGAACCAGGGTGCAACCAGCAGGGAACCAGGGTGCGAATCAGTAGGGAACCAGGGTGCAACCAGCATCGAACCTGGGTGCAACCAGCAGCGAACCTGGGTGCAACCAGGGTCTAACCAGAGGCTAACCAGGGGGAAAACAGACCCTACATGCTTCCTAACATGGTTTTTCTTTTAAAGTAAAAGATATGTATGAAAACAGACCCTACATAGAATTGAAATAAATGCCTACCTCTTTGGAAACCCACTTTGTGTTTGATTTTTCTTTGATGTTAATTCTTTGAAGATGATTCCTTGCTTGATAATGACTGCTTTTGATATATATCACCCAACGTATAAAATCACCCGATCCGGCAAGGATGGCCGAACCCTTGAAGAGATGAGGGAGAGGGATGAATTTTCTAAGAGAGGGGTTCTTTTTCTTCTCTTGGATGGTGGGATGAGAGGGTATTTATAGGAGAATGGGATAGGAGGTTAGGTGAGGTTAGGTGGTTTTGGATGGTTAGGATGAGAGGATGAGGTTAGGTAAGGTTAGGTGGGGTTAGGTAAGGTTAGGTGAGGTTAGGTGAGGTTAGGTGAGGTTTGGATGGTTAGGATGAGAGGAGAGGTTATGTGAGGTTAGGTGAGGTTTGGATGGTTAGGATGAGAGGAGAGGTTAGGTGGTTTTGGATGGTTAGACCCAGGTCAAGATCTGCCATTGATCTAACGATTTACGGAAATCGGGTCTCGGAATGGAATCAGGGTCCGGGCTATGAAGTGACCCTAGCTTATTTTGTCCTGATTGATGATTCGTAAAGTCAGATCAAGATATTAATGACCTAAAACATATAAATCAATGATAGAGGGGGTTCTCACATGGATTTAACACACTAATTTCTTTGTTGATTAAAACAAAACAAAATGGGGTGTCTACAGGGGGATGTGTCGTTGTCGTTGGCATTATTATTCAGGAAATCACACGCTCCATAAGTAGAGACAATCCCAACATCAACAGAGGAGGATGGGTTTTTGTAATCATCTCGAAAAGGTTGGGTGGAATGTGATTCTGGGGCTATAAATTGCAAACCAAGTTATTGATAAGGTAAGCACATGATCAAAACAACTAATCACACTTCAAGGGGAAGAAAGTAGCAATACGACCAAGACCGCATACAGTTGTTAACCGTATTAAAATGCCTCAGTGTACCATGTACTTTCTCCATCCCTGTTTATGGACTAATTGATGAAACGGCATTTCGATGACACTCACTCTCAAAGGACAACATGGAATCTTGACAATATCTCAGCCAAGCCAGATGCAGACTACATTCCTCAAATGCTTTTATGGCTGCAGAGCATAAATCTTGTCGGCCTAATCGTGTAGATCTCTTGATACAAGAATGATTAATTTGACATTGGCGTTTCTTAGCAGACACCAAACATGGATCACCTACGACAACAAATAATCAAATTATGTTGTGATGCGTAATATCAGGTTTGCAAACTAAGGTTACGCATTCGAGTTCTAATGACATGAAATATTGACTCACTCGAATGATGGCGTGGGGCCATCAAATTTGATATAGTGAGGTCCTTTAATAATGCACCTTAAAATAAGAGTGGTATGAAGGTGCTACTCTGGTTGCGTGCGGTAGAAGCGGCATAAGAAGTCATTGAAAAAAATACAATTTCAGAAATTACATGAAAAAAATAAAGTGGAAAAGTTGGAGAGACCGTACCTGTAAGGCCAAAGAATATTCTGGTGGTATGAGAGAGAGAGAGAGAGAGAGAGAGAGAGAGAATTGGTTGACTAATTTTATGACGTGTTCGATAGCAAATTATCACCTGAGCTTTTAATCTTTAATCTTATCGATAGCTTGTGGGTTCATCATCATTATCAATCTTTTTCATAGCTCTACGATGCCATCATTCCAACCTTCCAAAATAAAGCAGATTGAAAAGAAGTAAAACATTAGATTGGAAAAGATGGGCAGATAATATGAATTCACGAATCTTACAGAGAAAGTTAGGGTTCAAAAATCGTAGGATACAAAAACCTAAGAAAATAAAGGAATTGCAGAGAGAATTGGGAAAAGTGTTGAGGAAACCCTAACCTTGGTAACTAAAGCTGTGGAGGCATAGGTCTTCCAAAGGGGTTCGATGGGCGGTAAAACTAAGTGGGTTAGGGTTTGGAAAACTAAGTGGGTTAGGGTTTTAGAGAGAGAGATGAGGAATTTAAAACGATTTACCTGTAGGGAAGATTTTCAGCTCCAAAATTCCAGAGAGAGAGAGAGAGAGAGAGAGAGCCATCGAGTCTCTCTTGAGCTGTGATAGAAAGAGGGAGAGATGTAGGAAAGGCTGGAGAGGACACGCGTTAGGTAGAGATAGAGAGAGAGAGCGAGACGTGTATGTAGACACCCCATTTTGACTGAACCCTAATAGAGTCGTTAGGATAGAAACCATGTCAAACTAGTGTTTTAGTGTCCCAAATTTGTTCCCAAGCTAGGTTAGGGTCCCGCTAAAATTCTCGTAAAATTTCGTCGGAATCCGAGCACGTTTGCCTAGTAAACGAGCCGAGGTAAGTGTCGTGGTGCAAGTTTATAAGGGTGGCGATTTAGCCAGAAATAGGGGTGCGCTGGAACCTGGAAAACCAGTTCAAATTTTTCGTAATGGGTTGTCCAGGGAGATACAGGGGGTATACGGATTAGTGTGTATCAAAGTTAGTTAGGGGAGAATCTTAGGAAGCTTCCTTGGTGGTTAGGAATCTTGGAAGCTTCCTAGGTGGTTAGGATTTCTTTGATCTTAACCCTTGAATCAAAAGGTGATTTTAAGGGTTAAGATCAAAGGGAGAGAAGATATTTTTTGCAAATTTTTTCCCCCTGTTTTCTACTTGGGCCGCCTCTTATAGAATAATAGTTGTCCTAAATTCGCCAAGGGGGCTGTCCTGGAAGGTTTGGGGGTACAAATATATCATTTCTCTTTTTCTTCTTGGGCACCCCCCTGTGTGTTAAAAGGTATTAAAAATACACTGAAGGTGGCTGTCTCAGAGGAAAAGGGGGGGGGGTCGAATTTTTGGTATTTTCGTCTAATAAAACCCCAACCGATTAGGGTTTTGAAGGAAAAGAAAAAAAAAATCTCATTCGCAAGAAAAAAAAACAGAGAAGCAGAGAGAGAGGGAGAGAGATTTTGGCCGACCTTCTTCTCCGGCATCAACTCCGGCCGGACCCATCTCCCACCATCACTCAACAGCAGCTTCTTCTTCTTCTTCTTGTTCTTCTCCTTCTTTTGCTTCTACCAAACCCACCTCTAGCCACCACCATCTTCTCCATCTTCATCTCCACTCCCTTTGCAGAAATCAAGCCCATTACCCTCTTCCAAACCCATCCACTCCAGCCGGCCAACTTCCAACCGGAAATCCGACCAGGCACCTTTTTCCGAGACCAGCAACCCCCACCACCATCTTCCTCCTCCTCTATAATCCAAGCTACCACCATCTACCCCACCTTCCTTGCCACCAAAACCCCATTTTCGGCCATATTCTCTGGGAATCCCATCGGAATCCGACCGGCCTCCATCTTCAACCTTCGATCGGGTTTAACCCATTTCCCCACCACCAACCTCCACCCTCCTCCTCCATCTCCACCATCTACCAAGCCGAGCCACCACCTACATCCCCACCTTCAAACCCATCCGGTCCTTCTATTTTACATAAAGAAACAAAAGGGGTTTTCCCATTTTTTTTTTAAAATCGCAGAGAGAAGAGGGAATCACAGAAAGAGAGAAAGGGATCTTGGGGAGCTTTCTTCTCCGGCACCACCTCTAGCCGGAGCTCCGATCGACCACACCACCTTCTTCTTCTTCTTATATATTTTTAACACCACCAAAACCATCTCAACCACCACAAAACCCGTTTCATTTTCCCTCAAACCCATTTCATTTTCTCCTAAAATCCAGATCATCTCCCACTATCTGCAACCCCCATTCCCATTTTTCTGCAACTCCGGCCGGCCACCGCCATTAAACCACCTCCATTACCCCAAACCTCCTCCTATCACTGTCAAGGAACCCATGTCCATCTCCATCTGCACCTTTTCCAGAAATCCTTTTTCTTCTCCTCTAACCCAAATCCAGGAAACCCATCGGAATCCGGCGAGAGCTCACCCGAGCTCCACCTCCATTTTCTGTTGGATTTTCTGATTTTTTTCTTCTTCCTTTCCATTTTTCCCTTATCCTTCACCTTGCCATTATCTTCTTCATCCTTTTTCCCCATCCATTAAACCCGACCCACGTCATTTCTTTTTATATTCCAGCAACTTTGCTGGAATGCGGTCATGTTGTTTTTCTTTCTATCGATAGCTTTGCAAAGGAAAGGGCATTGAATAATTTTGGGCTATCAAAATCAGAAGCTAACCTTTCATTGGCAAGGTATGATTCTCCACCTCTTCTTTTCTTCTTTAATTATTCTTTGTTACAGGGCATGATTTTATTTATTCGATGTTTTCCTTTAGCTACATTTGATCCCCACATTTGATATTTTATCTTTAATTCGATTGATTCTAATTTTCTCCTCTAGTGCTTCATTTTCTGTTTCTAAAATAAGATGTGAGAAGAAGAAAAATTCAATTCCGCTGAGCTTGTTTTAAAAATTCAATGGAGATTTCTTGTGATTATATAGAAAATATAAACAGAGTCCTTGAACTGAAGGAGATTGGATATGATGATTTCATTATTTGTTGTTGATTTCAAAGTGGTTTGTTTGAATTGATTTTCTTGGTTGAACGGATAACTGTGAGGTCTCGAGGCATTTGGAGCATATCTTTGATTTAGACTCTCAAGTTATATCAGGGGATTTTTAGAAAAGTATTTCTTCTTAGTTCACAGGGACTGAAATCAGCACAAACGTGCTTGGTGATTACACAAGCCCACCTTGTCTTTTGGTTCCTTAATTGATTTATAGAAGCTTTGATTTATAATTCATAGCAGGTAACATTTCTACCATCTTATATTGTTGAAACCTGCAAATTTGTTTGCTCTAATTCTCTCAAAATATGGCATTGATTCGTGGGTTTGGATGCTAATTTGATCTTTGAATGCAAGATGAAAATACAAGTTTATGTGGTGAATGGAGGGTGAAGTGATGTATGCCTAATTGATGTAGGAAATCAGATGATACAAGTATCAACTGATTTCACAGGAGACCCATATCGAGGGTTCAGCTGAATTGTTTTGTGGTTCGATCTTTTGATGATCCTAGAGTATTTTTGATCTATTAAAGTTACATGTTGTTGCATTTCTCGTGGTGATTTTCTTGATAAGATTACCATTCATTAACATTTTGGAGATTTGATTCTGAGACAGGTTCTGAATTATGCAATTTGGGTGTACTTTTCCTCCTTTAGATATTTTCAGTCATGTACTGTATGCAATTCATGAATAGCTTTTGATCAATGGCTTTGTAGAAAATGATTTTTGGGCCTAATCTCGCTTTGAATGATACAAGAATAAAAAATGTTTTCTCTTCCATGGTGGATTTGTATAATTTCTTCTTGAAATCTATGAAAATAGTTTGCTGATTTGTAGAAACTTAGAATCTTGTAGTCTTTGGAATGATCAACGTAACATAGTTTTGATCAAGACATTAAAATTTGTATGCCATGATTTCACAATAGTATGGTTCCCGTTCATTCTATTCCAAATCTGCTTGTGTTATAGTCGACCTCAGTGCTACAACATGAAGTTTCCTCTATTAGGGCTTGGAGAGTTGTGTCAATACTCTCTTCTTCAATATCTCGAGACGAGGACCCCAAATTGATTTACTAATTTTCAGTCCTTGTCTTCATGTCGGTTCCCCAAGTCAAGAAAGTACATGTTGAATTTCCCTCGGTCTTGTAGTCGCATTTGAAACCCTATTGCAGTCCCTTCATTTGTTGAGTTTTAATCATAATCGTTTTTATGCATTCAAATATATAAGTTGGCTTGCTCCATAAATTGGAATTACTCTCTTCATCTGACCCCGGTTTGTAGGCAGTAATTCAATTTGGATCTTAACTGACCAACCCGAATTACACCCCACTCTAATGACCCCTTACAATGTTAACTTGTTATGGCTCAACCCTTAAACCTTAAGTTCCCTTGCGTATCATTGCTAGGGCAATGATAGGGATACTTTGAGCCCTCCTTTGTATATAGGAGACTTGCCCAGTCTCATCAGATGTTTACGTCATTTGTGTCTCAGAGACAGGCATTGTCTCATATAGAGAGTTTCCCCTTTAGGAGGCTTATCCAGCCTCATGTTAGAATAACCCTTTCTTCTAGCGAGTCTTTGACTATTTTTATCCCATTCTTGGTAGCGTTATTAGAGAGTCATTGACTCCTTTGCACTCCTTTAGTGTTATTATTTAGGAGTTTCTCCTTTAGAGTTGTCATTACTTCACTTTGATTAGGGACTAACTCAGTCTTATTAGAGCTTTGCTCGTTTGAGATCTTAGATTCGTTTTCTCTGTTCTTTGGACACTTCTTTACGTGTCGTGGTTCGTCTCTTTGAGGTGCTTGTTGTTTGTTCGGGGTTTCCCCTTTAGATTTAGGGCTTTGCCCTAGTTTGTGGTTATGCTTGCGTGTTCCCTTGAAGGGTGAAAACATCTAAAGATCCAAAAGCATTGGAATATTTTAAAATCCAAAAACATTAAAATTTTAAAATATCAAAAACATTTGAAAACTTTAAAAGTATAAAAAATATTTGGAAATTTGAAAAGCCTTAAAAAAATCCCGTGTGTTGAGTTCGGTAGTAGTTTAGGAGAGTTCGTTTCGAACTATGTTGGCTTGATCCTCTTCCACGAGGTACGTAGTGCAGCTTGGGATCTTCATCCCAAGTCCAGCCAAACTTTGTAAATAAATGCTTTAACCCTTTTTCTTCAAAACCTTGTTTTCAACAAGATCCTCTAGAGTTAGGAGTTTGTCCTAGATAGAGAGTTTTAGGGTTAGGAGTTTGTCTTTGATTTGTTGTGTGCTTGTTTGTGCTTATTTTAGAGTTAGGGGTTTGTCCTAGAGTTATAGGAGCGCCTCCGTCCGGTTAGTTGGCGATCCACATCGCCGACTGATGACTAGAATAAGATACGTTAGTGATCCCATTGTTTTCCTTAGGAAACACAGCCTAGTTACACATAGGTTGTAGGAACCAACTGCATTAGCTTAAGGCTAACTTGAAATTATTTAGGGCATATAGGGTGTCCTAAAATCTACAATTCACTGAAATCTAAATGATCGTTCAAGAAGCTTTAAGAACTAGTCCGGTCTTTTAGGTCGGGTATAGGATAGAGGTTTAGGTGTCTTAGGCATCTTAACTTAGAATAGGCGCGAAGAACTACGTTGCTCTGATTCTCGTGGAGGCGGGGATACGTAGGCTTTTTGGGATGAATATCAGACAATCCGAGGACTCGGGCTAAATCGTTTAGAGTCTTAGGATTTGTTATTTTGTTATGTTGTGTGTTTTGCTGTGTTCTCTTACTTTCATGCGCATACCTTATACCTTTAGCTGTAGCATGCATGCGTTTGTCCACCAGAACTTAGACACCATTTAGGCATGTCACCCATAACCTAGCTGTGCTTAGGCGACATATCTTTTATTTTGTCTTTTATGTGCTTATTATTTCATCCCCGAGTCATGTATGATTAGATAGACGTTTTCTCGGGAATATTTCGCTCCCATTTCATATGATTTTCGCCCGAAACTCTTCGAGGTTAATTAAATGGCATAAGAGACCAAGTGCTTGCACTCGGACGAATTGGGGGTGCTCTTCGGACCTTCCCCATTCGTAATCAGGCACGGACCTTTTGTATCTCTGGTTATCCGTTGCAGACAGAGCATTTGTTTTTGGTTCCATGGCGTATCCATGGATGGCGACTCTGAGTTATTTTTAGGTACATCTTGGTTTCGAGCCCTGGCTCCAGATCAGGATGTATCTCATTCGTTTTGTATTGCCACTCATGCTACGCTGTGAGAGTGGCACCTATTTTGAGAGTTCCTTGGTAGAGCTCTCCTTCACATGTGGAGATCTTAGATGATTGCAGGAGGGATCTCGCGTCCCTCGGCACCGGTCCTCTCAAGATCGAGGTCCACAGTGTAGAATGGGATGAAGGAGGAATTGTCAAACTTTAGAGGGGTAGATGGATAGAATGGAAAAGCTGGAACGTGTTAAAATGAGAGAGAGATAAAGAGAGAGGCGTATAGAAGGGACTATCCATGTGGATTGTTAGGTCGATGGGGGAGCTGTCCACGTGGGCGTGAATAGTGGAATCCCCATCCAGCTCTCTTATAATAGAAGATGAGATATGTCACATGTACAACAGGGCCAATAAGAAAGATAACAGATCAAGGGTTGCAAGTGATACTAGCATTGCTCTTGAAATTAACCAAAATTAACAACCCATGCTTTCTTAGAACATAGTTTTTTGGCTTGTTAGGCAGTAGCAGATTTATAGCTCACGCAAAAAAGTGTGGAGAAAAGCGAAAGAAAGCAAATGGGATATTGAAGTCTCAGAGACAAGTACAGAACAAGTTTCATCCCCTCCTTCGATGGTTGTTGTTTCGGCAAACAAGGTAAAGAGGGTGAGTCTATCACTATGCTGGTGATAAACCGTAGATCTTTAGTCCGTGAGTGAAGATCTACGACCTCAAGGTTGTATGTCATATTTATTTATTTTTGGTTGGTAAGCTGGGGTCGAACCTATGACCTCAAGGTTGAGAAACAAAGCATCAACCATTGACCTACAGGCCCAACCCCTTTTATGTCGTATTTTTTGCATTACATTTGACACTTGAGGAAGGTACAACCCAACTATGAGGTACATCACAAAATGTTACTATCATACTTGGCTTAGTTTTAGTGAGGAGGTTATTTGAATGTACACAAGTGAACCACGGCTGATGTAGGGAAATGACCGGCGAAGCAAGTTGCGACAGAAGGTGCTTGGGCGACATTCAAAGGGTTCAAGAGGAGAGATTGTTACTATGGGTGCAGATTTGTGTAAGCTATCCATATGGATAGCTATCTCCATGCTGAACAACTGCGTGTTTCCCATCCCTCAACTAATCCTAATGCTGAAGGTTTATGGTAGAATTTTCCATGATTTCATCCTCAGGTCAAAAATTTGGCCCTTAATCTAGGTCACTCCTTTTCATTTATTTGGAGAAGGTAGTGCTTGCATAGCCATGGTTTTCACAACAATTCTCTACTAAACCAATTTCTTCCTAACCCAACAAAATCATATCAACTCAAAGTATTGCAATAACAAAAAATCAGCAATGATGTCTTGGAACGTTTCTTAAACCTTATAAGTTAGGTTTCGAGGATTGTTACATGCAATTCAAAAACAAAAAATCAGCAAAGTAACCTATTGGTGCCAAAATCCGCTCCGATTGGATGGGGTTGAATGGTACTTCAATTTGTGCACGCCCTGCGCTCAAAGAACACACATTAGAGGTCCCATAGTTTGGACTCTGGGAAGACCCTCCTACGCCCGAGTCACAAATCAGAACAAATAGGGAATCCGAATAGCAAAGGAGCAGAGGAATGATATGCCAAAGACCTTGGATGCATACCTTTTATCATGGAGTCTTTTTATAGAGCTAGAGTCAGAGGCAATTTAGAGGACTTGCCTTTCTTGGAGACTTTCCTCATTGGTCGAATTTCTTAGGGAGTCGATTTCCATGTTTATCTTGGAGATCCTTGAGTTTCCTAATGGAACTTGGTTTCTATTTAAGTAACTGAGCTTTTAGGAAGGTTGTCTTATTATTTGATTCCCTAGGGATCCTGGACTCACTTTTTATTTTCATTACAGCTTTTAGGAAGGTTGCCTCATGGAGTTCAAACTCCCTCCTAGGGCACTTTCTTGTTTGCTTGGAGTTACTATTAATAACAAAGGCGAAATAACCTTTTTGACCTTGCTTTATAATAGGCAAGTTCTACCTTCCTAAGATCGGTGTGGGAGCCATGCGTCGTGAACTTATTAGTTCGACGGATTCTACCCCTAACATTACCAAAATTTTAGCAAATTTTACATTATGCAACTTGATGATTACGAAAAGGATTGAGAACCTCTTTGAATGTCACCAAAATAAGTTTTTTTTTTTTTTTTGGAAATTGAAAAATATATTCATACCAGCAAAATTACAAGAGGACCAGTAGTCCCACTAGATTTACATAGTAAGAATTGCCCAGGAGCATTCTCCTTGGCCCAAAAGAAAAATCCATTACCCCTTACATTACCCAATAGCCTCAATTGAATCGAATCCAGCAAAAAGTACCAAATTTGTGGGACCCCCCAAGTCAAGATCGTGACCTGCCACATCACACCGATTTCTCCACTACAATCCGCTGGCAAATTCGATTTTCAAAAATCCCGGTCGAAGGCCCAGAGCTATTGTGTGCCCCTAACCGTGCACGATAGCTAACCACCCAACATCATCATCCAATCTTCGGCGGCCTCCAACTCGAACCACCACCAAACATCGACGGCTAGGGGTGTCAATGGATCCAGGGTGTCAATGGATCCAGACGGTTTGATGGATCGTCCGAATCCGAACATTAATGAATAGGATCTAATCATCTGAATAGGATCCATGGGCATATTTCGGATCACCAAATCTAGGATCCGAAAAATTTTGGATTGTGTATGGGCACGCCACAGATGCCGATTGGATAGTCACGATCCGAAATGGTTTACAAAAATACCCTCCAAATTTTGTTAATGCTAACCGTTCTATGAAGGGTATTTTGGTCAAAACCTTTCTTATCAATTAATGAATCGGATGGTAATGCTATTTCACTCATTTCAATCGTTTCATTTTATACTTTCATGAAGGAAAAGAGAGAGGAGTTTTGTTCTTTATGCATCATATTCTTTGATAATAATTATACATTATATTTGTGTATGTAATTTTGATTAGTTTTAGGAAAAATGACATAAAAAAGCTCTTTCTTGTACTATTCATGCTAAAGCAGTGGAGAGTTGAAAACGACCAAAGTGAAGTGCTTTCACTGTTCACAACTTTTTTGAGGACCGAATTACCCCTCCTGCCCATTCCCTCTGACAGACATCTTTTCACCTAATAAAAAATATATTTTTTCTCCCCTTGAAGGCTGTAAACGTTTAAGTGTAATGTATATAAAAGGTTTCCCAACTTTTTACCTCTCTCTCTCCCAACAGCAACCGTTGGTGGGGCCATCATTTGAACCCTACCCATATTTTTTAAAAAGAACACAACACCATAGGATGATCCAAATCGTCCATTTCGGCAACAAAGGTTGCATCCCAAAATATCATTTTCATAGGTTGATCCTAGCCCTTCAATCTAAATAGAAACTACATATTATGCAACCTCTATAGAATGGAGGGTTGCGACGGGTTGCACCCCAAAATATCATTTCCACTGGTGGGGCCTACAATTGGCCCTTAATGTTACTGTATGACCCTCACCATAGGATGATCCAAACCATCCATTTAATGGGCCACAATGTAAATAGGTTGCGCTCTAAAATATCATTTCCATAGGATGATCACAACCCTCCAATCTATAGAGGTTGGATCATCCTATGGTGTGGACCGTACACTTTATTTTGAAAAATATGGGTGGAGCCTATGATTAGGCCGTAATGTTACTGTACGACCAACTCCATAGGATGATCCAAACCATCCATTTGATGGGCCGCAATGTAAATAGGTTGTGTGCCAAAAATCATTTCCATAGGATGATCGCAACTCACCAATCTATAGAGGTTGCATAATATGTAGTTTCTATTTAGATCGGATCGGAGGGCTAGGATCAGCCTATCGAAATTATATCCCATTCGACGAAGAAGAAACCCCATTTCGCTACGCCGGTAAATCCCCTTCGACGGAGAAGAAAAACTCATTTATGCACGTCGGTGAATTTCCCGTTATTTGCACCTTGGTGAATCCTTCACCCCGCAAAAGCTTTATTCACGCCGTTGAACCGCTTTTGCAAGCCGGTGAATCCCATTGGAGATCGGCCGTCGTAGTTGAAGGAACTTGAAGTAGGTTTTCTTCTCATCTTTTCTCATCTTCCATTGCTTTTGGAAATCTTTTTTCATGGGGTTTGGTTAGGGTTTTGCTAAACCAATTTCAACCACTATTTAGGGTTTTGTTAGGGTTTTGCTAAAATATTCACGCCGTTGAACCGCTTTTGCAAGCCGGTGAATCCCATTGGAGATTGGCCGTCGTAGTTGAAGGAACTTGAAGTAGGTTTTCTTCTCATCTTTTCTCATCTTCCATTGCTTTTGGAAATCTTTTTTCATGAGGTTTGGTTAGGGTTTTGCTAAACTCATTTCAACCACTATTCTGTTAGGGTTTTGCTAACCTAATTTCCACCACTATTTTAGGCTTTTGTTATGGCTTTGCAAAATCAATTTCAAGTACTTAGGGTTTTTGAAAACCAATTTTGAGTACTATTCCTTTATGGTCTTGTTAGGGTTTTACAAAAGCTTCGTTAAAGTTTTTCTCTATGGATATTGAGTTCAATTAGTGGTTTGAAATGAGGAATTAGTGTTTGAAATCTGTTGTAGTGTTTGAGGTGTGTTGAAATAGTGGTTGAGATGTGTTGAAATAGTGGTTGAATTATGTTTTACTGGTTGAAATTGGTTGAAATAGTGGTTCAAATCTTTTTAGTACTTGAAATTGGTAGAATTAGTAGTTGAAAACTGTTCCAGTTGTTGAAATATGGTTGAAATAGTGGTTGAAATCTGTTTTAGTGGTTGAAATAGAGTTGAAATATGTTTTAGTGGTTGAAATTGGTTGAAATAGTAGTTAAAATCTATACTCTATACTTATTGTTTCAAATGGGCTTGAAAATTTGGTTGAATCTGGTTGAAATCTGTTTTAGTTTTTATCTGTGTCTTCTTTGTAGTGAGAAATTAGTGTTTGAAATCTGTTGCAGCGGTTGAGATGTGTTGACATAATGGTTGAATTCTGTTTTACTGGTTGAAATAGTGGTTGAAATCTGTTTTAGTGGTTGAAATTGGTTGAATTAGTGGTTGAACTCTGTACTTAAGGTTGGAAATGACCTTGAAATTTTGTAACTGATTGTAAACGACCTTGTAAACGAATCACTTTGTATAATGTAACCCGGACACAATTTAAAGTGTAATTTTTTTGAAACAGTAGAGTCAAAGTCGACTCTAGAGTCGACACTTATGTAAACAATTTTTAAATCTCATATGGATCTACAACATATTGAAATTTTAAAGATAATGAAACCTTGATTACTTTGGTCTCAATTTTTTGTGTATTAGAGACTGAAATTCTAAAAAATTTATTTCGCGATTCACAATTAAACACATCTTCGTCCCCCCAACATATTCGAATGACACAGCATCCTTCAAGTAGATAAATGAAGCCTTTGCCCCTACCATTTGCGCAGTCCCTGCGGGATGAAAATCCACTTTAAACCACCACTTTAGAACTACGAAACACTATTCAAAGACTATGAACCACTATTAAGCAGATGAAATCCAATCCAATGAAAAAATATGAACTAGAAGGAAACCAATCCAATGAACAGAATTTGGACAACCCTGAACCAGTGTGGGAAGAGTTTGAACAAGTTCTTATGCACACTAACCACTACTCACACTGTTGCAACCACTATTGATACCATTGCAAACAGTAATTACACAGCTTCAAATACTATTCCAATAATCCTCAACCACAAGTGGAGTAGATGAAATCCAATCCAATGAATAAAATTTGGACAACCCTAAACCCGTGTGGGAAGAATTTGGACAACTCCTTATGCACACTAACCACAACTGACAGTGTTGCAACCACTAATGACACCAATTCAACCAATAATTACACAGCTTCAACCACTATTCCGACAATCCTCAACCACTAGTACAGTAGATGAAATCCAATCCAATCACTCAATACGAAGTAGATGGAATCCAATCTAATGAACAAAAATTGGACAACCCTAGACCAGTGTGGGAAGAGTTTGCACAAGTCCTTATGCACACTAACCACTACTCACAGTGTTGCAACCACTATTGATACCATTGCAACCAGTAATTACACAGCTTCAACTACTATTCCAACAATCCTTAACCACAAGTGGAGTAGATGGAATCCAATCCAATGAACAAAATTTGGACAACCATGAACCAATGTGGGAAGAGTTTGTATAAGTCGTTATGCACACTAATCACTACTCACAGCGTTGCAACCACTATGGATACCATTTCAACCATTAATTACACAGCTTCAACCACTATTCCAACAATCCTCAACCATTAGTGGAGTAGATGGAATCCACTCCAATCACTCAATATGAAGTAGATGGAATCCAATCCAATGACTAAAATTTGGACAATCCTGAACCAGTGTGGGAAGAGTTTGAACAAGTCCTTATGCACACTAACGACTACTCACAGAGTTGAAACCACTATTGATACCATTTCAACCAGTAATTACACAGCTTCAACTACTATTTCAACAATCCTCAACCACAAGTGGAGTAGATGGAATCCGATCCAATGAATAAAATTTGGACAACCCTGGACCAGTGTGGGAAGAGTTTGGACAACTCCTTATGCACACTAACCACAACTGACATTGTTGCAACCAGGGTTCGGTCAAAATGGGGTGTCTACAGATGCCCCCTTTTGGCAGAGCGTGCTTGTCGCGCGAATGCCAAAGCTGAACCGACAACACATTTTGATCGACCCAAAAATGAAACATATCGAATTTTGCTTTTTAGTTTTGAAAACGGTATCCAGAAGGGTAGACTGGATGAAATGGCTTTTCGCCAGACTCTAACTCTGCAAGCGTTGGTGAGATAGCCTCTCTCCAACTCCTAACTCAGCAATCATGACACATAAGCGAGATAGCCTCTCTTACAAAATATCAAAGAATTGATTTGGTTGTGAACAAGCTTGAAAATTTAAAGCATTGTTTTAGCTGCGAGCGAGCTTGAAAATTGAAGAGAAATGAGTTGACTGCGAACGAGTCAAGGTTGAAAGGTTAATTTGGCCGCGAGTGAATCGGGAAGGATACTGGCTTGGTTGCGACTGAACCAGAAGCCGGGGAATTGACTTGACTGGGAAGGAGTCAGATAGTCAAGGATATTAGCTTGGTTGCGAACGAACCAGAAGATCGGATAATGGACCTAACTGCAAATGAGTCGGAAGGTAAAAAATTTGCTTAGTTGCAAACGAACAGAAAAGCAAAGGGGTGACTTGACTGCAAGGGAGCCAGAGTAAAGGATATTGGTCTAGTTGCGAATGAACTATAAGACCATAATAATGACTTGGTTGCGAATGAGCCAGAAAGTTAGGAATTTGATTTTAGCTGTGAATGAGCTAAGAATTGAAATATTGACTTGACTGCGAATGAGTCCAAGTCAGGAAGATTACATTGATTACGAAGTCAGGAAGATTACATTGATTACGAATGAATCAAGAAATCAACGAGAAACTTGGCAGCGAATGAGCCGAAGAATTCTAAGATTTTGGCTTGGTTGCAAATGAACCAAAAGGCTGGAATTTGATTTTAGCTGCAGATGAGCTAAGAATTGGAAGATTGACTCGACTGCGAGTGAGTCGAAGTCAGGGAGACTACCTTGATTACGAATGAATTAAAAAAACGGCGAGAAACTTGGTAGCGGATGAACCAAAGAGTCTAAGATTTTGGGCCTGGTTGCGAATGAACCAAAAAGGCTGGAATGATGACTTGGTTGCAAACGAACCGAAGTCAAAGAGATTAACTTGACTGTGAATGAGTCAAGAAATTAGAAAATAGACCTGACTACGAATGAGCCGAAAAGCCTAAGATTTTGGCTTGGTTGCGAATGAACCAAAGGCCGAGATGATGACTTGGTTGCGAATGAACCAAAAAGGTAATAACCTGACAGAATCAGAAGTTAAAGGATTAGCTCAGTTACAGATTAACCGAAAAGCTTGACTACGAAAGAGTCAAAAGCTCAGAGATCGACTCGGTTGCTAATGAACCAGAAAGTCGAGGATTGACCCAGTAGCGTATGAACCGAAAAGGTCGAAATGATGACTTGGTTGCGAATGAACAAAAAATAATGTAATAGCTTGACAAATCAGAAGTTAAAGGATTAACTTGGTTACAGATTAACAGAAAAGCTTGACTGCGAAGGAGTCAAAAACCTTAGAGATCGACTCGGTTGCGAATGAACCGAAAAGTCGAAGATTGACCCGATTGCGAATGAGCCGAAAAGGTCGGAACGATGACTTGGTTGCAAATGAACCAGAAATATAATAGCCTGACAGAATCATAAGTTAAAGAATTGAGTCGGTTACAGATTAACCGAAAGCTTGACTGCGAAGGAGTCAAAAAGCTCAGAGATCGACCCGGTTATGAGTGAACCGAAAAGGTCAGAACGATGACTTGGTTGCGAATAAACCAAAAAGGTAATAGCCTGAACGAATTAGAAATTGAAGGATTGACTCGGTTACAGATTAACCGATAAGGCAAGAGTAAAAGCTAGACTGCGAATGAGTCAAAGGCTCAAAGGATTGATCTGGTTGCAAATGAACCGAAAGGTCAAGGATATGAGCTAGACTGCGAATGAGTCAAAAACTCAAAGGATTGACCTGGTTGCGAATGAACCGAAAGGTCGAGGATATGAACGAGACTGCGAATGAGTCAAAGGCTCAAAAGATTGACCCGGTTGTAAATGAACCGAAAGGTCGAGGATATGAGCGAGACTGCGAATGAGTCAAAAGCTCAAAAGATTGACCCTATTGTGAATGAACCAAAAGGTCGAGGATATGAGCGAGACTGCGAATGAGTCAAATGCTCAATGAAATGGTGAGACAGACTCTCAATGGAATAGTGAGACAAACTCTCAATGGGATATTGAGACAGACTCTCAATGAAATGGCTATCTCTTGCAGAGAATAATTGGGAGTATGAGTTCTTTACTGAGAACCAGACTCAGATAACTTGCTGGGATTTGGGTATTGACCTTCTTCTCTTTTTTTTTAATAAGAGAACTGTATTCTGCTGGGAATTGAAGACTGTGGGAGCAAATTCTAGACTCCGCTGGGGAAACTGATTTTCTTGGAAAGTTGACTCTTCAGGAGAGTGGACTCATCTGAGGGATTTAGAGGTTTAGTTCGAGATATACTCGTACCTCTCTTATCTCAACTTACTGAAGACATTGGCATTGATTGCCCTTTGTGTGCTTGATATCTTTTATGACACAAGTCATAAAAGATGCCCCTTAGTGTGTTGTGCTTCCATGACAAGAGTCTTAAAGAAGTGGTACACTGGTGGTTGAAGAAAAAGTGTTTTGCTCTGTGGAGGCTTAAGGTCGTACAGGTTCTTTCCTTTGATATAAGAAGGAATAAGACAATCACCATGATGGCTGAGTTTGAAAATCTCTTCTATTTTTGCTCACTGCTTGAGGCTTTGATGTCTCTAGCAGGTCTAAACAAGATGTCTCTTACCCCTTCTTTGATTCCCAACCAGGATTCACTTTGAATTTTCTTCGCATTTTGGAAGGAGTACTCTCGCTCTTTCAGTGCCAGACAACTTTAGACCTTGAGAAAAAAAATGGATAAGAATGAGGAATAAACTTCTAATGACTCGATCAAAGAAGATTTATACAATTCAAGGGACTCGACTCACTTTTGATTCACCCTTAGATCTGATGTATTATTTTTTTATAGTAAGGCTAGCCGCTCTCAGAGTAATTTCGAAAACCATGTCAAGATGCTCTATATTCCTCCATCGGGACTTCCGTCATGGTTATTACCCCCTTCGGATTGCTCAATTTTAATGCCCCTAGTTTAGGGAGGTGTCAAAGTAAGTCTTGCCGACACTACTCGGATTCCGAGATCCTGCCCTGTTTGAAGACTGCTTCTCCATCTCGTCTATTTTCTCCTTCCGGAAACTCATGACTATTGTCCTTCCAAATTTTTGGTCTAGCAAACCATTTGTCTCAACTCTTGTTTGCACTGCTTGCATTCTTGAGTTCTTCATGACTGAGGAACTCCTTCTACAACTCATCAGCTCTTTCTTCATGGGAAGTCTTGCTGCTGACTAGATTGCCTTCTTGAGTTTTCAATCTAGCAAACCGCTACCCTTTCTTTGTATAAGCAACTCTTTGACTTAGCAACTACATGAATCTCTTTTTTCCAGGCTGCCCTTTCAGGTTTTCAGCCTAGTGGGTCTTCATACTCTCGTTCTTTTCTTTTCTTTCTGTTTTTGTTTTCAATTGCCTTGAACATTTGCTTGTTTCACCAGAAGGACTTTCTAGGTGGGCTCGGGATCAAAAGGGTTAGATATCAAAAGTTCAAACGATTTGGACCGAATCTGGTCTTGCCAGACTTCCTACGTACCCCAAAAATGGAGGATCAGGTCTGCGTAGTTCGGTTATTGGGGTTCAGCAAAGAATGGTTTAGCTTTTAGCTCAAAAAAATTGAAAGGGAATAATTTTGCTTTTATCCCAAAGGTTGACCGAACCTGAGTTGATCAGGTTGCCTACCTACCCCTGAAGAGGTGGGGATCAGGTCCGCGTAGTTCAGGTGCATAAAATGCCCTTAGTTTATAATGTAGTTGAAAGAATTGTTTGGTTTTAAAGTGTTGGCTCAAATGGCTCACAAAAGGCTCAAACGTCCAAGGATGGCCTCCTGGTGTTTTGACGTGCAAGCTCTTGAGGAATAAGGTTTAACGGCTTTAAATATTTTTGTCTAGGAGTCTGGCGGTATTCTTGGGCAAGACTTCCATTACGATGCTCCACTTGAATTTGCAATTGACTCAGAGATCTTGAATTTATGCTCAAGATTCTTCAACTCTCATTAGTCTCCAAATGCTGAAGACAATTCCATATTCAGTTTATCTCATTGACTCCATCATATGAGTCTTTGATATTCTTAAAAAGCTATCTTAGGGACACATTCTCTTCCCCTTTTATCTTTCTCTCGTACTTTCTTTTCTTTTGAATGTTCACTTTCTTTTGGACAAAAGAACCGTCCCTACTCTCTGAATACAATAACTTGAAATCCCACTAAGATGTACAACCCGAGTGTTCTTCTTGGGGATCAAGTCTATGACTTCATTTTCTGAAAGTCCTCTCTCGATGTTTTCATCAGCTTCACTTGATGTTTGATGCTTCACTCTCTTGAATTTTACTTTTCGACCGATGTTTAAAGCTGATGGAGTCTTCCTTTGCACAACAACAGGGCATTCCCCCTGTTTATCCTTATAGGATCAAGCATGACTACCTCGAACCCCCTATAAACAGGTTTATCAATTCCTCGCTCTCCTCGGGAGATAATGTTTTGCCAATCTATCTTTCCCGAGTTTCGGATTTCGATACCACTATCAACAGCTTTGATTTCTTCTTTGAGTGGCTATGCTCGACGCTCTTCCTCTCGTTTGATCATCTTTCAGATCTCGAGGGGAATTTCGTCTGCATCCTCATCCGAGAAGGGTGTCTTTAGTTATTTTAAACATTAGATCTAAGAGTGAATCATAAGAATACTGATAACATTGAAATCAAACTTTATTGAGTTGGAAACTCTTAAGTATATCAATAACGCTCTTTTTTTTATGCGCCTCAATGGGCTCTACATTGAATTTGACAAAAGACGGAAACAACAGACTATTAATGAACACGACTGACAAACATGACACATTTTTTTTTTGACATCAACACAATAAGACTTACCAACTCTGAGAGAAGAAAGTTGGTGTACACTCAAGGAAAGACAAACAACACATGACACTTCTTCGATGGTAAATGAACTGGCATTGCAAGGTTATGGGTGCCACTCCTTCCTCCATGACGTCCATAACTAGGGGTTCAACCCTGGTGTAGGTCCTGTTGACCTGGCTTTAGCTGATCTTCAATAACTGGCATCGGTAACGATCTCGCTGGCATATAACTACCTCCTGATATTTCTAGCTCTAACATTCTCAAATTTGCAGTCGAAGTACCTCCTAATTCAAATGTGGGACGAATGAGGACAGAGAGATATTCAAAAGGCTCAACTGTCAAGTTAGCTTTTGTAGCATTTGAGAGAATTACAACATCTCTAGGCGAAGAATTCTGAGTAGCATTAAACCCGGGCCAAATGGGACGGTCCCTATCTATGAGGTCCTAGATTGCAAATCTGAGGGAGCGACAACGATTGGTGATGTGACCAGAGCCTTGCTGATATTCACAGTATTCATCCTTGTTGTAGAACCTTGGAAGAACCTTATGAGGTAGCTTCTGAGCCATGAGTTTCAACTGTCCATCCTTAACAAGTTTTCGAAGAATGACCGCTGGAGGTTTCGGTAATGGAGTGAACTTCTTCTTAGGCTTCTGTGCTGTGTTCTCATCTCCTTGACCAGACTTTTATATGACAGGTTGAGGTGCTTGATGAGATGACTCAATAATTTTGATCTTCTTAGAATCAACAACTGATTTGCTATCGTTCCTTGAATTCTTCACGCTTTGGTGATCAATGGTCAATTCTTCAATTTCATTAACACAGTCTTTCACCTTTCCTACTGAAATGAGAGATGGGAGATACTTCTCTTCGACATGTTGCTTGCCCTGGGAATTATCAATATGTGATACCGTGACTGAGACAAGAATAGGGATCATAGGAGATAGCTTCTCAACCTCGTCAGGAAATTCTTTCTCCTTTCCTACGACAGTGGGAGGTGTAAAACACTTCTCTTCAGTAAGTTGTTCTTCTTCAGAATCACCAATATGTGCTATCATGGCCTTGATAGGATCATGGGTCACATGAGGATGATTTTGGACTACAGAGTCCTCAGAAATCACGGATTTACCATCATCTTTTGTTTTCAAAAATGCCACTTCCTCCTTCACACTGAACATTCCTCTAGATACTTTCCCTAGAAATTCTATCACTTCGGAAATCACAAATTTCCCATCATCTTTTGTTTTCAGAAGGGCCACCCCCTCCTTCACAATTGACATTTCTCTAGATACTTCCTTCAGAATTTCTACCACTCCCGCTAGGATGTCCATAGGTACAAACATTTTATCTGGGTAAAATGAAAGGAAACTGGTGCAGCAGATGGGTGAGGTCAGTTAGGTTTGACTCCTGTCATGGAAATGACAAACACTAACTTTAGTGTGAGGCAATCTCGTTGAATGTTATACACAAGTTGAAACAAAAGATAATACAAACACATCTCTCCTTATGGTAAGAACCAACAGCATAACAATTGTAAGAAGGGTCATGGTAAGATAAACACATGATTTATCAATAACCCTAAACGATAGCAATCACATTGAAAATGTGTTGGGTAAAATTCGGTAGCATGACAGCCATACAAAGGGACCCCACAAGTCATCATAAGGGTATATGGATAAACTCGGTAGTATAGGACTCCCAGCAAGGATACTTGCACTCAAATTATGGTGACAAGATAGGCTCATGAGTGGTAAATAGAATATGGTCATCAGAGGGATGTAATCAAATGAAGGACTGACCATGAACGACGACATTTAGAGATGGGTTGAATTTGCAACCAAAATATCGAATGATAGATTGTGACCATAAGAATGATGATTAGAAGCCATCGATCTGATCATAATCTAAAAGAATGAATAGATAGGGATAATTGATTAGATTAGGAAGGAAAACCTAACTAAGAGGTAAACCCTAATCTAACAATGGAAAATACAGATCAATTTAAAGACCAATAGATCAAGGAATAGATTATGGATAAAGAACCAATAATCTAATGATAATCCACAGAATGGATAAATAGAAAGAATTGATTATATTACGAAGGAGAACATAACTAAGAGGTAGGCCCTAATCTAAATATCAATGTATAGGATATAGATCAATGATACAAGATACGAGTCAAATGTATAGTAAATGGAGTCAAATGATAGACTATAGCCATAATGATGGCGAGTAAGAGCTATAGACCATATTTATATCGGAAAGATGAATTGATATAATTGATTGAATCAGATAGGGAATCTCCACTAAATAAGAAGACCCTAATCTAATAATCAATAGATATATATATATATATATACATATATACATATATCCTAACCAGGGGCATCAACCCTAGTCTAATCTAGCGGAGTCAAGGAGGTCTTGACTCATGACAGACATGTGAGTGTACTAGGACCGCGTTGTAGCCACATAAGGTGAGCTACCCTAGTCTATAGATAGGACAATGATCATACCTCTAGGCTCCACATGTGTAAGCAACACATATGTTCGACCCTATATGAATGCAATATATATATATATATATATATATATATATATATATATATAAACACATGCATCTCCTAGTTGGGCTTTACTAAGTCAGAAAATATATTTATCTACATAATATATGTAAAATGAAAGTAGGGTCCAAACTCAATCGATCGGGCACTATGCGTATGATCCATACTTTAAATGTATAACACAAGTACACCGAGTGTTATATATAGTATGCTTCATTGCTTATCGGCTGTTGTAAACACAAATACGCCTAGTGTTTACGGCTGTAGCACCGACGCATAGCTTGGAAATAGATACAACAGTCACATCAGGGTAATGACATCCCATCTGGCACGCACTGTATCTATCCCATGGAGCCAATAATGAAAAACAATGAAAGAAATAAAGAAAAAAATAAAAGAAGTAAAGAATATGATAATGCATGCAGTGCAGTGTGTGAATCCCTTGTTTTATGACATCCCATCTGGCACGCACTGTATCTAAGCGATTAAGTTCCCATTTATAATGATTTTCGCCGAAAATTCTTCAAAATTAATTAAAATAATTTTTTAACAGAGTTAGGCAATGTTTCAAGAACTCCCCAGCAGAGTCGCCAGCCTGTGGACCCCGATCCAAGAGAGGCGGGGGACGAGCCCCCAAAAAGTCTCTAGATCATCCACATGAAGGAGAGCTCTACCAAGGCACTCTCGTAAATGTACCCCTCACAGCATGAGTGGCGATGTAAAGTGAGATACCTCTCGATTCGGGGACTAGCCCAGATTCGAGACGTACCTTAAACAAAGAAGAGTCGTCATCCAAGGAAGTAGGCCTTGGATCTCATACTATGCTCTGTTGCAATGGGTAACCATAGATATAAAAGAAGGTTCGTGCCTGGTTACGAATTTGGAAGGTCCGAAGAGTACCTCATCCGTCCAAGTGCAAGCACCTGGTCTCTTATGCCATTTATTTATTGATTTTGAAGAGTTTTGGGCGAAAGCCATGTGAAATGGGAACATATATCTCCGAGAAGATGTCTGTCTAATCATGCATGTCTCGGAGATGAATAATAAGCACACGCAAAAGAAATGAAAGAAATGTCACCTAAGAATAGCTAGGTTATGAGTGTCATGCCTAATTGGTGTCTAAGTTCTGATGGGCAAATACATGCATGTTACAGCTAAAGGTATAAGGTCTGTACATGAATGTAAGAAAACACAACAAAACACACAACACAACACAACTCGACTCCACACACGACTCGACACGACAAACCCTAAACTCTAATGTGATACTTGACTCGGACCAAGATGGCCATCCATCCCGGTTGCTCTACGTATCCCGGCCTCGGGAAGAATCAGAATCAACGTAGTTCGATGACCTATTCTAAACTATGATGCCTAACCATCTAAGACCGCTATCCTAGACTCGATCAACTAGACCTGACTAGTTTTTAAAGTTTTTTGTGCGATTGCTTAAATTCAAGTGAATTGTAATTTTTAGGACTCCCTATATGCCCTAACTAATGCAAGTTTGTTAGCCTTAAGCTAATGCAGGTGGTTCCTATATCCTATGTGTAACTAGGCTGTGTGTCCTAAGGAAAACCATAGGCTAACTAAATGTTTTCTAGTCTAGCCATCGGTTCGACTAATTGTCTAACCGACCATGACTCGAGGCCTCCTAACTCTAGGGACACTCACACGACAAGACACGGCATATCAACACAATCAGGACATATTCCTAACTCTAAGACATCCCAAACATCTAGGACAGACTCCTAACTCTAAGACATCCCAAACATCAAGGACAGACTCCTAACTCTAGGGGAAGATCTTTTTTAAAAAAGGGTTTTGAAGAATTTTTGTATTTTTGGAAGGTTTGAAATGTTTATTTTGAAAGGTTTGACTGAACTTGGGATAAGAATCCCAAGCTGCCTACGTACCCTGTGGGAGGGATCAAGCCAACGTAATTCGGAACAGACTCTCCTAACTACACTCTTAATGACTCTGACATTTAGAATGTTTTGAATTTTTCAGATGTTTTTGTTGTTTTGAAATGTTTTAATATTTTTTTGAATTTTTCAAGGATTCTCCCTTCTAGCCAAAGGGGAAACAAAGAGACAATCAGAAAGAAAAGAACACTCCTGTGATCCATAGCCTGGAGAAGCGTCAGATGAAAAGACGGAACCCTTTTAGCCTAAGGGTCGTCCTAAACAAGCAAATCGGTGTCTTAAATAGATGATAGAATGGAAGGAATCCCAAGATGGTGTGAAAACCTAAGAAGACTGAGTTAGACCCTAAGATAAGAGAGAAGAACTAAATCAGAAAGGAAGTCTTCTACTGCTCTTCTCTGAAAGAGTGCAGATGAGACAAGGCCTGTCTCTCAAATGAAAATTGCCATTAGGATCAATGAGACATAGCCTGTCTCCTAAAAGAGAAGAATCAACAAGAGAATGAGACTGGGCGAGTCTCCTAAAAGAAAAAGGATGAGACTGGGCGAGTCTCCCTAAATGAAAAAGACATCTAATGAGACAAAGCATGTTTCCGTAAAAAGATGTGATGAGTTGAGCAAAAGAGACAAAGCCTGTCTCCTAAAAGGTATGATTTTTCTCTCAAGACATAGTTTGTTTTCTGAAAGTGCTCTAGATAGCTCTTTCATTGCCCTTACAATGAAAAGGGACCTAAGGTTCAAGGAATGTATATCTAAAAGACTAAGCAAGTCTTTTAAACAAAAGAGGGGAGTGCTACTTAAACTGAGCAAGTCCCCTAATAATGGGCTTGGGATGACTCATTCATCACCCTTGTAATGAAAGGGCTACCACTGTCTAAGGGTATCTAATAGACTGAGAATTCTCTACCTAAAGAAGAGGAAAGAAGAGAAAATAGGATATTACCATGACTCAGTAAATCCCTCTAAGGATGGGTTTGGGCTAACACCTTCATTGCCCTTCAAGATCTTTACTGTCACATATATATTTTACTGAACAAGAATATCAAATAATCCAGTGAAGAAAATAATTTACAACTAATGAAGCATTTAGAACATGAATATCATTGCCTGAGAATAATAATGTTTTCCTATTTGTCTAGAAGGAAGTATTAAACACATTATATTAAATATAGTTTACAAAGACTATATTGAACCCAGAAAGATAAAAGAAAATAGCGAATTTAATTCTTTTGATCATTTAATAGTACAAATGTTGTTACTTTACTTCCTGCTTAAAACTCAGCTAACTATTGCTTTACAATTAACACTTTACATTATGATATTGATATATTTTGTACTTGTTTTACCTATAAAAAAAATCATAAGAAGAAATTCCCTCGATTAAGAAAAAAATGTAAATTCTCACAAAATAAGCTGAGATTAAAATCATATATCATTGACAGATAATAAATTATGACAAGCAATAAATCATGGCTGGACTTGACATGCTCAACAGGTACTAAAACTTAGTTTTCCTTTAAAAAAAACTATAGATTAAACTCAAACCTCATTATTCTATACCCATTTCAGTTCATAGGATCACAAACTAGTTCAAATCATCACACTACTATAGCTCCTAACTCCTTGTAAAAAGAAACTACATATAGCACTACATTCCATTTTATCTCTAAAATACAAAAACCAGCCTTCTTGACTGAAATATGCTGTAAGCAGACATGTCACGTTACATAGCTGTATTTTTTATTTGTGAGAATAAAGACAAGAACAGAATAAAAAAAAAGAATATTCACCACATATGTTCTTAACTTTTACCAATAACAAATCAAGGGGTGAATAAAGCTTGTGCATTGTTCGAGTAGATCACACTGACCATGTTCATAAACCTAATGAAAACATGTTCAAAAAGCAAACAATACGATTAGTTTATGCTATAAAATGATGACTCACCTAATGCATGGGTGTGTGACTAAAGGTGGCAAACCTCACCTGATCATAACCTGGGAGATAAAATGATGTGCCTTACATCATGCATGGGCATTAAAAACAATGCTAACCACACCTCCATCACAACATTAATAGTAGGTCCACTATGTTTTCTAAATTTTGATTCGGTTTCTATTCAACATGGTCCAACAGTTAAATCTGAAATCTTTCATATCAACCAACTATCCACCTGAACATACCCAGCACCTGTCTTTCTCATCCTAAACTTCTAGCCATCCATTAAAGTCTCCACTTGTCACCAAAACCAACCTATACAATCCATCTTATGAACTGTCCAGACTCTTTAAAACCTGTAACTAGCTCATCTATAACCTGTTACTCACATCACAGCCTATGTTAATTGACTCATAATCACTCTATACCTTGTCCTTCCACCCAACAGTCCATGTGCACGGTCAATTTACCCTGGAATTCTACTAATCATCTCCGATGCTAGTCATAAACCTAAACTAGTCCCTAAACCTCTATTACAACTAATTTACAGCCCCTTTACAACTTACTATACACATCACGACCCGATAGTACCCATTTTGGGAACGTCCAGTGCCAAAGTCACTGAATGGGGAAGTCGCCAATCCCTAAAACGGACTATGTAATATACTTTATCTGCTGGGTGACGTGACGGGCGGGCATGTTCATAAAACACAAGCAGCACATTGGATTCGACCATACAGGTAAAATTCCTTTACTCGAGATCTTTCTCTTTTACAACCACATATTCAGCTTAATGAAGAAATGGACAACAGACCATGGTGATAATGCTGTTATGCTTCCATCCTATATTATTATTTCATTTGAATGTTCTAATAGGAGTAATAAAAAAACTGAGATGAATAATAAAATGCTTCCATTTCAGGCATAATGACAATGAACTACAACAGTTTTTAGTTCAAGCACAACGACAATGGCCTACAATAGTTGTCAGTTCAAGCACAAATAAGATGGACAACCATAATTTTCAGTTTAAGCATGATGAAGAGGAACTGTAATGGTTTTCATTTCAGCACAATATAAAAGAACTGCTATGGTTTACATTCCAGCACAATGTTCAGAAGTTCCTAATAAAATGCATTTTAATGATATGCCCAAAGTGCTCTGACTTTCAAAAAATAAGAACTATATTTAAAGAACTGACCCAAATTCCTTAAGAAATTTTAGAGGGGCAACCCTCTCTTCTCCCCTTTGCTCAGAATCCAAAGTAAGCCAAGCAGACACTAAACTCATTCTAAGGGGTTATTTAGTATCAAAATGGGGTTACCAATTTACGAATGGGCTTATCAAATCCCTTAAAATTGCCCAAGGGTACTGGAGTTTTGGAAGGGGGTTTTCAAGTCTTTGGGGTTGGGGTTATCCAGTATCAAAATGGGGTTACGAAATTCCGAATGGGCTTATTAAGTCCCTTATGAACACGTTTTTACTTCCTGTTTTTTTTCACTCGTTCATTTTCACGTTTTTTTTTCTTTCTACTGTACAATTCATCTTCCTCATCCTCCATTGAAAGGGAGAAGGAGAAATGCAAAATCCTAAAACAAATGAAAAATAAAACCTAGAGATTGAGAGAGTTGGGAATGAACTCACGTTTCAAATTTTCGAGTTGTCCCGCCTCCAATGGTGGCTAAATGATGAAGAAGATGACTGGTAAGGTAAAAAAATAAAGTTGAAAATGAAAAAGTAAAAAAAAAAGAGGGAAAGAAGAGAGAAGAGGGAAAAGTGGAAAAGCAAAACGTGTTGCTTAAGAAAAGGGCATTTTCGTCCAGCTTTTAATGACAAGACCTCTTTTGTCCCTCGTTGATAATTTCTGAAAAGCATGGGTCATGTTGATAATTCTACCTAATTTTTGTCCCCCATTGGTAATTAATCCTTCCCATTATTCACTTTGTCGTTTTTCCCTAGCATTTTTATTTTGTAAATGAGAGATCGATGCCAGCACATTCATTTGCTGATTTTTACACAATACCAGCTTGTGTTTTCTTCTTTAGTCTGTTCATGGGATGGTGTTAGTGTGGGAACACCCCTACTTTGATAATGCACCCTCCCTTTTCTTCTCTGGACAGCCCTCTCTAGATGCACTTATGCCTACTCTTTCTATTCTATAGGGGGGCTGGATAAAAATGGGTTCTAAAAATAAATGGAATATTCAGTCCCATCTCTTCCTTGGACAGCCACCCTCTAATGTATTATGGCTACTCTTTTGGCTCCTTTGATTCTTTCCATAGACAACCTCTTGTGTGGTGTATTTATTATTATTCTTTTATATTAGCAGGGGGTGGCTTGGGTAACAAAACCCTATATAATCAATATGCTCACATCATTTTCTTCCCTAGACAGCCCCCTCTAATATTATTCAGTCCCCTTTTCATTTGAATTTAAAGAGAAATGATATCAGTTCAATCATTTTTATAATGAGACAAGCTCAATTTGTCTTATTTGAGGTTTCCATCCGATTTACTTGAAAATTTGTGGACACTTTAATGGGTTTCTACACTATTCCAAAGTACAACTCGAGACACTAATTCACTCTATTTGAAAGGATTTTATTCAAACATGATAATTTGGGGTTCGGTCAAAATGGGGTGTCTACATTAGGTCATTTTCCCTTAGTTTTATTGTTTACAAGCATTATTATACACATAGATTAAACATAGATAAATGAAATTTCAAGGGTAGGCCCGAGTACTTACTCTAATGGCAACTAATGAGGAGGAAAAAATTAGGTTGCTAACAAGTTTTAATCTTTTGAAAACTCAAACCCAATTTTGAAGATTAAGAGATCAAGAATGAAATTTAAGCACACGAGTTAAATCCTAAGGTGCAATGCAAGAAAAGAGCACGAGTTAAGAGAGAGTGCACCCGAGATTGAAAGTGGTTCGGTCCTCCAACACGAGGCCTACTCCACTCCACCAACCAAACCCGTTGATTGCTTCACTAATTGATCTTCTTAACTTCGGCGAAGATCGGTGCCGATTACAATTCCAATTGCCTTTAACCTTGGTGGCAATCTTCACCACGGAGAGTGGGCTCCGCTTCTCCGAACACTCGCCCAATACAATGTTCTTGAATAAGAAAGAAAGAACAAAAAATCCCTCACAAGGGTTTACAAGATTTGTAGAAGATGTACAAATTTGAGCCTATGATCCAAATCCTAAATCTAGAGGATTAGAGGCATAAACAAGCTTGATTCACTCTTAAGATATTCCAATAGGTTTTTAGAGTGTTATGATTGATGATTGGGAAGTTAGGAATACCCATATATATAGAAAAACCAAATATGACTGTTTGAGGGGCATAGTGGTAAATCTGGCGAAATCCCAAACGGCTATAATTCTACCCATTATAGTGGTCTCGGAGTTCCGAGAAATTCTCTCGGAGTTTCGGGAATACAATCAGAAGTTGGAAAAATGCTACTGGACCATTTCTCGGAGCTCCGAGGAATCTCTCGGAGTTCCGAGAAGCCTATCTTCAGCAGATTTTCAATTTCATGTTTCTTTATTTATTTGGGCTTCCAACTCTAGACCAAGTTGGGATTGTTATGAGGGTTCGAAAGTGTTGGAACACCACAAGGACAATCATTTAAACATTTGGGGTGTGTGAGTTATACTTTATTTATGCCTCTTAACACCTAAACTAGGATTGGATCTTATACATTCTAAAATGACTTCGATCTTCAATTGTGATGCTTCAAGTCTTCATGCATCTTGGTTCTCCGATGTCTTTGGCCTTCCGAATGTGGTCCAATGAGAGCTTCTTGGCCTCAATCCAAGCAATCTTGTCTTAGCACAATTTGGATCTACAAGTTTGACATTCAAACACATTAGTGATCTTAAATCACTTGTGTATTGGAATCATCAAAAGAAGATGAGAATGCCAAGGTGGGAACCATTGGGCTTACAATCTCCCCCCTTTTGATGATGACAAGCACAAGAGATTTTCCAATAAAAGCATACATATATTTCTTTACACTAGATGTTTCTCCCCCTTTGGCATTTATAAAAAAGATAGGGTAAAAGAAAATCAAAGGGATAAAATTTACAATTTTAAGCTCCCCCCTTTTCAAGGAAAAAGACAAACATAGAACTCCCCCTATTTAGAGTTTTTATTCAACACAAGAGGGGATCTTTATATAACCATAAAAAGATATTCAATTTTAAGCGCAAGCCCCTAATCTAAGCACATATGAATAGAATCATATGGAGGCTTTGGGAACCCAAGCTTTCTTGGTTCCATTACAATCCCTAATTTTATATGCACATTGGAATTGGTAATGACCATTGATTCCACAATAATGGCATCTAACATGAGGGTTAGATAGACTAGTCCTATCATAAAATGCATGATTAGGTCTATGACTAGCCTTCTTCAAGATTATGTCAATAATTTTATCACCATTTAGGAATCCATGGAGACATAATCTTAAACTTTCATTTTCATTATGAAGATGGGTTATTTGATTTAGAAAATCATTAGTGTCATCTTCATAAGATTTGGAAGAACTTGCCACATCTTGAAGTTTAACAATTTGGCAAGTTTTTTCATTCAAACTACCCTTAAGGGTTTTAATCTCAAGTTTAAAATTTTCAAGGTGTGCTTAGATATGGAAAAAGATGACTCATTTTTCAAAATATCAAGTTCATTTTCTAATTTTGAAATAGATTTTTTAAGAACTTTATTTTTTGAAATTTGAGAATGCAAGGTTATGCACAATTCATCATAAGATATTTTTTCACTATCACTACTTGATGAATTACAAGAGGGGTTAGAATTTACCTCATCTTCATGAGTGAGTGTCATGAAGCAAAGATCATCTTTATTAGCTTCCCATTCGCTTGAAATTTTGCCCGACGTGCTTGACGCATCCCAAGCGGCGACGAGACCCTTGTTCTTCTTCCAATCCTTCTTCTTTCCCTTGTACTTTGAGGAAGATGAGTTGAGAAGAGGGCACACCGGTCTTTTATGTCCCGTCTTCTTACAGTTATAGCATCTTATTCATCATTCTACTTCATTTTCTTCTTTCTTCTTCTTTTTATCCTTTTTGTACTTCTTTCTCCATAAGCTTTTGAATTTTCTCAAAGCTTCTTCTTCATCACTATCCGCCTCACTTGAGGATGATGAGTCCGCTTTCACCTTGAGTGCTAAGGATCTACTCTCTTTTTCTTTCTCTTTTGGCTTATTCTCCTCTTGTCGGCTAGTGAGGAGCATCTCATGAGTGATAAGAGATCCTACAAGCTCCTCCATGGTTAGCGCCTTGAGATCCTTTAATTCTTGTATTGCGGTGACCTTTGGATCCCAATGTGGAGGAAGCGACCTAAGCAACTTACTCACAAGCTCATCAGTAGGATAAGATTTACCAAGATTAGCTAATTCATTTGAAATTTTAGAAAATCGGGTATACATTTCGAAAATACTTTCATTTTGACCCATTCTAAACATTTCATATTTGCTCTTTAACAAGTTTATTTTGGAATCCTTGACTTGTGATGTTCCCTCATGGGTAACGGCAAGAGTATCCCAAATAACCTTGGCGGAATAAAAAAGAACTACTCTATTAAACTTCTCTGTAGATAAGGCGCAAAACAAAGAGTTTATAGCTTTGTAATTTAAATTTGCATGCCTTTTCTCTACATCATTCCATTCTTCAAATGGTTTGGAAGGCAAAATGTATCCATTTTCAACAATATGCCAAAGTTCCACATCTATAGATAGAAGATAGATGCGCATCCTTGTCTTCCAATGTCCATTGTTGGACCCATCAAAGAAATGAGGTCTAGTTGTGGAATGGCCTTCCGGAAGTCCAGTTCCATTTGTGTTTGCCATTTCACAATTAGAAATCTGCCAAAGATCTTATGATCTTTCCCTTGTTAAAATTTTTAAAAAAATTACCAAAGATTTTAAGAAAATAAAATCTTTTAAGAGTCGAGGCTCTGATACCAAGTGAAATTCCAAGGGTAGGCCCGAGTACTTACTCTAATGGCAACTAATGAGGAGGAAAAAATTAGGTTGCTAACAAGTTTTAATCTTTTGAAAACTCAAACCCAATTTTGAAGATTAAGAGATCAAGAATGAAATTTAAGCACACGAGTTAAATCCTAAGGTGCAATGCAAGAAAAGAGCACGAGTTAAGAGAGAGTGCACCCGAGATTGAAAGTGGTTCGGTCCTCCAACACGAGGCCTACTCCACTCCACCAACCAAACCCGTTGATTGCTTCACTAATTGATCTTCTTAACTTCGGCGAAGATCGGTGCCGATTACAATTCCAATTGCCTTTAACCTTGGTGGCAATCTTCACCACGGAGAGTGGGCTCCGCTTCTCCGAACACTCGCCCAATACAATGTTCTTGAATAAGAAAGAAAGAACAAAAAATCCCTCACAAGGGTTTACAAGATTTGTAGAAGATGTACAAATTTGAGCCTATGATCCAAATCCTAAATCTAGAGGATTATAGGCATAAACAAGCTTGATTCACTCTTAAGATATTCCAATAGGTTTTTAGAGTGTTAGGATTGATGATTGGGAAGTTAGGAATACCCATACATATAGACAAACCAAATATGACCGTTTGAGGGGCATAGTGGTAAATCTGGCGAAATCCCAAACGACTATAATTCTTCTCGTTATAGTGGTCTCGGAGTTCCGAGAAATTCTCGGAGTTTCAAGAATTTCTCTCGGAGTTCCGGGAATACAAACAGAAGTTGAAAAAATGCTACTGGACCATTTCTCGGAGCTCGGAGGAATCTCTCGGAGTTCCGAGAAGCCTATCTTCAGCAGATTTTCAATTTCATATTTCTTATTTATTTGGGCTTCCAACTGTACACCAAGTTGGGATTGTTATGAGGGTTCGAAAGTGTTGGAACACCATAAGGACAATCATTTAAACATTTGGGGTGTGTGAGTTATACTTTATTTATGCCTCTTAACACCTAAACTAGGATTGGATCTTATACATTCTAAAATGACTTCGATCTTCAATTGTGATGCTTCAAGTCTTCATGCATCTTGGATCTCCGATGTCTTTGGCCTTCTGAATGTGGTCCAATGAGAGCTTCTTGGCTTCAATCCAAGCAATCTTGTCTTAGCACAGTTATGATCTACAACTTTGACATTCAAACACATTAGTGATCTTAAATCACTTGTGTATTGGAATCATCAGAAGAAGATGAGAATGCCAAGGTGGGAACCATTGGGCTTACAATAAATTTTTAATTTAGTTGAAGAAAATGCGTAGAGACACACGAATAGTGGGCTTCCATTCTCTCTTTTTTTTTTAAAATTAATTGTTTATTTTGCTTAGTGGGACATAATAGGACACTCCGATGGACGGTCCGAATTAAAATGGATCGTGAGCATGACGTGGAAAGTAGGATCCGAAGACCAATCCGACTCCGACTCGACCGATAAGAAATTTGAATGGATCGTGACTGTGACATAGGTGGATCCGACCCGAAGTGGATCCGTTGACACCCCTATCGACAGCTCCCTATTAAAATATATCAAATCCTTCCACCATCCGCTCCAAAACAAACTTTTTCTAACCCAAAAATCATCCCATCCAAAAGTATATTCCAAGCCCTAACCCTAAACCGTAACCCTAAAGACTATAATGCTCCCCACCTCCTTCCCCATTCAACCTTGACCCTAACAACCCTAAAACTCCCCTGCTATCCACAACCTCCCTCGCCTCCAAATCCAATCTCCTCCTTTTCCCTTGAATCCAAACACCATTTTCCTTACATCAACCCCTTCCACAGCCTCCAACGACTTCCCCACCCACTTTCTCCATAATCCCTATCTAGATCCGGCCTTGTCACCATTAAATCTAGCCTTCTCGAGTCCAACTCCGACCATTCCGCCCCTCCAGCCATCCACGGCTCCAGGCCTGGCACCCCACAGCCTTTCATGGCCACTAGCAACCTTCACAGTTTTTTCCGGCTCCAGATCCAGCTTCACGACCTCAATGGCTTCAGATCCGGCCTCCACAGTTCCCAATCCAGCCTCCACGGCCCCGAATCCTGCCTCTACAGCCCTAGATCTAGCCACCATAGAAAAGCCATGTTCCAGATCTGGCCTCCACAGATCCCAATTCGGCCTCCGCAGCTCATCTGTTGCCAATAATGGGAGAGACAGTAAAAAAGAGGGTCAGCAATGGGGAAAGAGAGGGAAAAGAGAGAGAGAGAGAGAGAGAGAGAGAGAGAGAGAGAGAGAGGGAGAACGAGAGAGAGAGAGGGATGTGAGAGAGAGAGGGGACGAGAGAGACGAAGATGAGAGCAGAAACCGCCTCCCTCCCTAGGTCGATGCCCTAGGGAAGGAGTTTTTTTTATCTCCTTTTCTTCACCAAAATAAGTCTTTATGTGCAAGTAAAATATTTTAACTTAATATTACTTGCAAGAGAATAGTGTTTCTGAGCTAGAGCTCAGATAAGCTTATCTGAGCTCGAGCTAGGAAACAGGTGTGGGCTCCAATTGTTGGGGGATCCAAAGCATTCATTTGAAAGCCCCTATCATGGATAGGGTGTCCACAAAAAATCAGGTCCATTGGATTATCCTAACACTTCCATTTGTGGACGGAAAATGGGTAGATTTGTGGACAAACAGTATTTGTCCATTTTTCCCTACACAAATGGAAGGGTTAGGATGATCCTATGGATCTGGTTTTTGGTACACACTCTATCCATGAAGGTGCCTTTTAAATGAATGCTTTGGATCCCCCAAAAACATGGGCCCACATGAGTTTTTGACGCTTGAGCTCAGATAAGCTATCTGAGCTCTAGCTCAGAAACACTATTCTCTACATGCAAATGGTAAAGATAGCTTTGAAAATCTCAATGGCATTTCTTGGAGCATGTTGCGTGCATAGATAAGGTGTAAACGAACTAATTTGTTACAGGAAAACAAATTGTGACAAATATCAAAGAGTGCCCATAGAAATTGTCTGCGTACTGAAATTCAGCTCAGTCAGCGAGTTTCTGAATCATCCATAACGAGATTAACCCCATGGCATTTAAGAGCATTAACTATAATGGCCCAAACCTTAGTGCGATTCTTGAGTCCCTTCTTCTCAATCTCTTCCTCTACATTTGCATGATAAGCTATCTGAGCTCTAGCTCAGAAACACTATTCTCTACTTGCAAATGGTAAATATAGCTTTGAAAATCTCAATGGCATTTCTTCGAGCATGTTGCGTGCATAGATAAGGTGTAAACGAACTAATTTGCTACAGGAAACAAATTGTGACAAATATCAAAGAGTAACTTGTTAGCCCATAGAAATTGTCTGTTTGTACTAAAATTCAGCTCACTCGGCGAGTTTCGGAATCGTCCATAATGAGATTAACCCCGTGGGATTTAAGAGCATTAACAATGATGGCCCAAACCTTAGTGCGATTCTTGAGTCCCTTCTTCTCAATCTCTTTCTCTACATTTGCATGATAAGCTCTCTGAGCTCTAGCTCAGAAACACTATTCTCTACTTGCAAATGGTAAAGATAGCTTTGAAAATCTCAACGGCATTTCTTCGAGCATGTTGTGTGCATAGATAAGGTGTAAACGAACTTATTTGTAATAGGAAAACAAATTGTGACAAATATCAAACAGTAACTTGTTAGCCCATAGAAATTGTCTGTTTGTACTAAAATTCAGCTCACTTAGCGAGTTTCGGAATCGTCCATAACGAGATTAACCCCATGGGATTTAAGAGCATTAACAATGGCCCAAACCTTAGTGCGATTCTCGAGTCCCTTCTTCTCAATCTCTTTCTCTACATTTACATGGTAAGCTATCTGAGCTCTAGCTAAGAAACATTATTCTCTACTTGCAAATGGTAAAGATAGCTTTGAAAATCTCAATGGCATTTCTTCGAGCCTGTTGCGTGCATAGATAAGGTGTAAACGAACTAATTTATAACAGGAAAACAAATTGTGACAAATATCAAAGAGTAAACCAGTTAGCCCATAGAAATTGTCTGTTTGTACTAAAATTCACGTCACTCAGCGAGTTTCGGAATCGTCAATAACGAGATTAACCCCATTGGATTTAAGAGCATTAACAATGGCCCAAACCTTAGTGCGATTCTTGAGTCCCTTCTTCTCAATCTCTTTCTCTACATTTGCATGTATGGCTCTTCCTTCTGCAAGTCCTTCCACTTTGAGGCGCATGGCCAGCACTTCGCCCACGGCCGCGGCTGCCTTGGCATTGCAGGAGCGCCCACACTCGAGTGCGTCCTTCAGCGCGTGTTCTACCGAAGAAGCCGATACCAGAACGCGTCCATTGTTTCGGTCTATCACGTTGGCCGTGATGTATTTTAGTGAGATGAAGAGTCTGAGCACATATCGCTTCGTGGGGCACATCGATGCTAGGTAGGTGTTTGACAAAATGCTGAAATGAGTGGTAATATGTGTTTGAATTGGGAATGTTTTTTTCTCTCTGGCTAGCCTAAATTAAAAGAGCAACACGAGGGGATGGGAAGCCGAGTGAGCCAGGTGCATCGATGTATTGCACTTTGTGAAGACCCCACTTCTTACAATGAAATAATACGGAATTTGCCAGTTATTCAACTCTCGAAACCATTTATTAGGCGTTGCTATATAGGCAATGGGCCCAAAAACAATCTATAGCTGCTAGAAATGTAACAGAGGTTCCTTGGAGACCCAAGCAGAACAAACATCCGTTGATTTGAGATTTTTTTTAGTGTAACACTGTATAATCCAATGTTTTTCATAAATTATAAGATGATCCAAACCGTCCATTTGATGGACCACAATGTAAATAGTTTGTTCCCCAAAAAAACGTTTCCTTACGATGAATGAACCCAACCCTCCCATATATAGAGGTTTTCATAATATGAAGTTCCTCATCCTGTGGAAATTATTGTACGGCCCATCAAATTGATGATTTGGATATTCGTATGGTGCAAGCTCTGTTACTTTTTGAAAAATAATTCATTATTCATTATTATTTTATGTGTTAATTGTGAGACTATAAAAAAGGGAAAAAGACAAGGAACAGGTGTATGGTGGAAAAAGCGATATTGTAGACAAAAACCCCTAAAAATAATTCATTATTCATTTTGACTGAACCCCTAATAGTTTGATTTGAGCAAAAACCCTTCAAATAGGTGAACTAGAGTCCCAAATTGTACCCTAGGGTAATTTAGGATCCCAGGAAGGTCCCTTTAAAATTTTGTTGAAATCTGTCGAGGTTTGCTTAGCAAACGAGCAAGGTAGGTAGCCTAGTGTAAACATAGTGTAGTAGAAGGGCGGTAGTTTATCCAGTTTAGGGGTAGTCCAGTTAGTGTGTATTGTTGCAGGAGGGTTGTCCCTGGGTAACTTAAAGGGGTGCAAATTGGTCCTTTATTTTTCATTAAAATATTTTCATTGGACCACCCTATCTAATGAAAAATGAAGTAGAAATATACTAAACGGGAGGGTTGTCCAGTTAATTAGTAGGGTGTAAAAAATTACAAAGTCGTCTATAAATAGCCGATTAACTTTCTAATTGGGGAGTTCTTTTTCATTTTTTGCCGAGAAACCCTTGCAGAGCTTTGTTGTAAAAAATCTTCAAAACCCAAACTTCGTCTCTTCCCTTTCTCCAGCCCAAATTCCAGTCAAGTTCCTGTCAAAGTCCGGCCTTGTTCTCTGCTGCCGTATTTCACCAAAGATCTGTTAGATCTATGAGCTTTACATCTTCTTTTCCTTCTTTTGCTGGTTTTTCTTTGTAAACCCTAGCTTATTCACTTCTTGAACCTTGGATCCGAGAAGACACTCTATTATACCTGTTCATATTCATCTTAATTCTGATCATTTGGTTTGGATCTGGATAATTGAGATTTGGATTTAGTGAAAGCCCTAATTTTCATCATCCTTAGAAGAACGAAGGAGGATACTATTCAAGGTTAGCTTTATACTCTGTTTTTCTTTAAAGCATGTGATTCTTGATCTTGGCTGATATTGGATTCTAAAATTTTTCTTTCATTAAGTCAAAAATCTAAGATTAGGACCTTAAATGTTGTTTATTATGTTCATGTGTGTTAGACCTAAAATCGGTAACAGGTACAGCAATGACGTGAGAGCTGAGCTGGATGACTAGGGGAGCCGAGTCCTGAGAGACCGGAGTGAACGAGAAGTGAGGTGGTCGAGAACGAGTCCTGCTATGAGGGTTGAATCCTGCACAAGGCAAGCGAGGTCAGAAGACCAGACCGGGTTTTACTCCGGACAGGCCCTTCGACACTCAAGTGAGTATGAGCAGGAGTGAAGGGGAGATGTCTAAGAGTTTTTAGGGAGAGAAGGGATTTTTCATTACCCATTGGTCTGAGCTTTGATCCTGTATTTATAGGAAAATCTGGTGAGGTGTCCTGGACAGGTGTCCAGGACAGGTGGCGGCCTGTGAGAGGCTGCAGCTCACCTAGCGGCCTGTGAGAGGCTGGTGTTTTCACACCCCATCAGTTGCCCCCCAGTTTCCCAAGTCATTGAGAGACTTGGGAAAGTGTGATCAATCGATTCTCTTAACGGGTAGGCATTGTCTGGGAATGAGTCAGAAAACTAAGTTCAGAGATCCAGTCCGGAGTCTGGCTGGAAGTTGAGTCCGGAGATCCAGTCCGGAGTCCGGCTGGAAGTGGAGTCCGGAGATCCAGCCCGGAGTCCGGCTGGAAGTGGAGTCCGAAGATCCAGTCCGGAGTCCGGCTGGAAGTGGAGTCCGGAGATCCAGTCCGGAGTCCGGCTGGAAGTTGAGTCTGGAGATCCAGTCCGGACATCCAGTCCGGAGTCCGGCTGGAAGTGGAGTCCGGAGATCCAGTCCGGAGTCCGGCTGGAAGTGGAGTCCGGAGATCCAGTCCGGAGTCCGGCTGGAAGATCCAGTCCGGAGATCCAGTCCGGAGTCCGGTTGGAAGTGGAGTCCGGAGATCCAGTCCGGAGTCCGGCTGGAAGTTGAGTCCGGTGATCCAGTCCGGAGTCCGACTGGAAGTTGAGTCCGGAGATCCAGTCCGGAGTCCGGCTGGAAGTGGAGTCCGGAGATCCAGTCCGGAGTCCGGCTGGAAGTGGAGTCTGGAGATCCAGTCCAGAGTCCGGCTGGAAGTTGAGTCCGGTTCGGACCGGACTGATTTTTGTCGTCTTGCGGCCATTCCGGTTCGGACCGGACTGGTTTTTGTCGTTTTGTTGAAACGCGTTATATCCAGTTCGGATTTTGCCGGACTGATTTTTGTCGTCTTGCGGCCAGTCCGGTTCGGACCGGACTGGTTTTTGTCGTTTTGTTGAAACGCGTTATATCCAGTTCGGATTTTGCCGGACTGATTTTTGTCGTCTTGCGGCCAGTCCGGTTCGGACCGGACTGGTTTTTGTCGTTTTGTTGAAACGCGTTATATCCAGTTCGGATTTTGCCGGACTGATTTTTGTCGTCTTGCGGCCAGTCCGGTTCGGACCGGACTGGTTTTTGTCGTTTTGTTGAAACGCGTTATATCCAGTTCGGATTTAAAGATCCAGTACGGAGTACGGAGTACGGAGCATGGAGTGCGGAGCATGTAGTAGGAGCATGGAGTGCGGAGCATGTAGTACGGAGCGGAGATGTGAATTTTCATGCACGTAGGAACACGCGCGTGCTTGATCGTATTTTTGAGTGGGAGAATGTGTCCGTCATAAATATGGGACACGTGGCAACATTCGAGTGTCCTCGAGATGCGTGCGTCGTATTTAATGCCCCACCGTCTCTGAAAAGCTATAAAAGGAGGTTTACCCCCTTTCATTTTTTACTTTTTACTTTTCATCTTTTCTTCTTTTTCTTGCTCTGGGAGCTTCGACTTCTCAGTTCTCAGTTCTCAGTTCGCAGTTCGCAGTTCGCAGTTCGAGTTACGCAAGGACTTGACGAGCTCCACTCACCGGTGTTCCTCTCAGCCATTCTCTTTACTACATGTCTGATAGTAATTCGAGTTCCGAGTCTGGTACGGAGTCCTCCACTAGCAGTAGTTCAGAATTTAGGCCGCCGCAGGAGCCTGTAATGGCTAGGACGTCCGCTAGAGTAGATCTTGTAGATAGTGACGACGAAGGGGACAAGGAGGAGGTGTTTTTAGACTTGAACGCCACTCCACTCCCCACTGGTAGTCTTTCCCGAGCAGAAGGGAGTGTTGAAAGTGACGTTGCTGAGGCGTCTACAACATTCCCTCCTGGTCAGGCGGTGGAGGTAGTCGCTAGAGCGCGGATGGATGCCAACCCAAAATACAACCTGCGAGCTCTAGTCGAAGAGAACTACCTCACCAGGTCCATGCTAGGCGACATTAGGAATAAGTACTGTGTGCCTCCAAGATTTGAACTGAAGGCAGCTATAGAGGGAGACAGAGCCTGTAACGAGAGTCGAGATCTCTGTATTTATGAGGAGTCGATGAGGGCGGGACTCCGATTTCCTTTCCACCCATTCTTCGCAGCGGTGCTTCGATACTACGGACTGGCCCCAGCTCAAGTAGCTCCGAACTCATGGAGACTACTGACTGGGTTCTTGTATCTTGTCCACGGCCGGTTAGAGAGGAGCGTGAGCTTGTCGCTATTCCGTGCTTGTGCACATCTGAAGAGGCATAAGGAAGGGGGCTGGATCTACATCAGCCAGCGCCCTGAACTCAAAATCATTACCGGCATCCCCTCGTCAATACATTCATGGAAGAATAGGTTCTTCTACGTCGAGGATAAGGAGGTCAGTGAGCCCTGGCCTGTCCCTCTAGTGTGGGACACTCCGGACACTTCCAAATTAAGTCGAAAGCCGCTCCTCGAGAGTGAGGACAGAGAGACTTTCGCCTTGATGCGGAAGGAGATTGAGCAATCAGGCCTTATCTGCTGTGCAGAGTTCTCAGGAGAGGAGGTGCTAGTTGGACTGGGCGTGAGTGCCGCGACTCCAGAACGTATGTAGCTAGACTTGTCTTTAGAATATGTTTACTTTTATATGCTTGCTTCTGACTGCTTGCTTGTCTGGCAGAAATGAAGAAACAATCGACTGTCGAGAAGATAAGACAGGGAGCCCAGCCACGAGCACAGGAGGGTGCTGCACAGGCACAACAGGAGCGCCAGAAGAGAAAGGCGACTGTACTGGCGAGTCCGGCCCCATCACAGGGCACTCCTCCACCCCCATCCCAGAGGGCCAAGACTACGGTGAAGCTAATAGGCCCCTTTGCTCAGGGCGGTGGCTCTTCTAAGTCCGGTGGTGCTTCTACCGGAACCGGTTCTGGGGCTCGTCCTCCTACGGGGCTTAGTGAGCACGTCTTTCGACCCAATTGGGCCGTTCTGAAGGATGACACTGCCCTAGGCGAGAGCCGAGTAGCAGCAGAGATCATGAGCAAGTGTTTGCTGCGGAAGGACAAGCAACAGGTCCTTCACGAGCCGCCAGCTACAGGAGAGGAGGCTGTGTTATCCTCAGCTTACCAGGTAAGGAAGAGGTGATCCGTTTGCTAACTTTCTGCCCATTTCTTCCTTTTACCATACTGATGCCTGTTTCTTTCTTCAGATCTTGCTCTACTACAATGACCTCAAGGAGAAGAGTAAGAAGTTCTCGCAAGCCATTACTGCATCTGAAGAAGTGAACAGAAAGTTGGCCGCTGAGGTGTAGGAGCTTCAGACGAGCATCGTGCGAGTAGAGGAGGAGAAGAGGTTGTTGATGGAGGATCTGGCCGCAGAGAAGAAGAAACTGGTCAAGGCTGCTGAAGCCATGGAGGCTCAAAGAGGAAGAGCCAAAGAGAGGCAGGAGACGGCAGTGAAGGAGGCCACAGAGGCGAAGGAGGCTGAACTTTTCAGCTTGTCGAGCGAGGCTTATAGTCTTGGATACTACGACTGCCTCCAGGAGCTCCAGGCCTGCAATCCAAACTTATTGATGCAGAACATGACTCTCCCTGCCAGGCCGAAGATTACTGATGAGGAGCTAGATGCTCCTACTGATGCTCCTGCTGACATCACCTCTCTTCCAGATGCTTAGTATTATTATTATTTTTTTGTTTATTTTGACCTCATTTTGTAATGGTTCTTGAGACCCTACAGCTCTTACCAGCCTCTTTAAAGTGAATTTTGTAATGGCCCTCGAGGCCCCACATATTCTGATCAATGAAATCACATTTGTCTGTCTCTGATATTTCTCAACTGAGTGATTTGCTCGACTTGTCTTTTTGATTTTGATAACCTGGGACTGAGGCTGTTGATAGTCGAATTGTGACGAGCTGGTCTTCTAATAAGTACCCAAGTTCAGGAACAACAAGTACCCAAGTTTAAGAACTGGGTTTCCAGTAAGTACCCAAGTTTTGTGAACTGGGTTTCCAGTAAGTACCCAAGTTTTGTGAACTGGGTTTCCAGTAAGTACCCAAGTTTTGTGAACTGGGTTTCCAGTGAGTACCCAAGTTTAAGAACTGGGTTTCCAGTGAGTACTCAAGTTTAAGAACTGGGTTTCCAGTGAGTACCCAAGTTTAAGAACTGGGTTTCTAGTGAGTACCCGAGTTTTGTGAACTGGGTTTCCAGTGAGTACCCAAGTTTAAGAACTGGGTTTCCAGTGAGTACCCGAGTTTTGTGAACTGGGTTTCCAATGAGTACCCAAGTTTTTGTGAACTGGGTTTCCAATAAGTACCCAAGTTTTGTGAACTGGGTTTCCAATAAGTACCCAAGTTTTGTGAACTGGGTTTCCAGAGAGTAAGAGTGAAACAAAGTCTGCAAAAAAGATTATTTATTTATAACAACAAATTTACAAATTTACAAAGTCACCTTTTTACGCCGTACATTTTGTCTATTGATAATATCTCCTGAGATTTTTGGAGTTCCATGCGTGAGGTAATAAGTGCTCCTCCAGTGTCTCCAGTTTATAGCTTCCTGGCCGGATAACTTCTTTCACTCGATATGGCCCTTCCCAAGTCGGGGAGAGTTTCCCGAGTTTCGTCGGTTGGGAGACGGCTGCCTTTCTCAGAACCAAATCTCCTGTCTTGAATTCTCTGGGGCGAATCTTGGAGTTGTGATAATTTGATACCCTCTGCTTATAAGCGGCGACCCGGATTCGAGATTCTTCCCGGATTTCTTCTAGTAAGTCGAGATCGGCACGGAGCCCGTCGCCGTTAAGCTGCTCATTGAAGCTGGTGATTCTGGGAGACGGAGCGCCTATATCGACTGGTATCACAGCCTCAGTACCAAAGGAGAGGTTGAATGGCGATTCACCAGTCGTCGTGCGAGGAGTAGTGCGGTAAGCCCACAGAACGTGATAGAGCTCATCTGCCGATCGGCCAGTTTTTCATCCAGCCTCTTCTTTATCCCCTGAAGCAGGATTCTATTAGTTACTTCTGTTTGCCCATTGGTCTGGGGGTGAGCAACCGAAGTGAATCTCTGTTCAATCTTTAAGTCCGAGCAGAACTTTCGAAAGTTCCGGCAGTCGAACTGTTTGCCGTTGTCTGTGATCAAGATACGGGGAATCCCAAATCTACAGACTACTGCCTTCCAGAAGAAATTCTGCATATTCTGCTCAGTGATCTGGGCCAGAGGTTCTGCCTCCACCCACTTAGTGAAATAGTCGATCGCCACTACCACGAACATGCGCTTTCCAGAGGCCGGTGGGAAAGGGCCCAGGATGTCCATCCCCCATACTGCAAAGGGAAGCAGACTAATAATTGGAGCCATTGCTACGACGGGCTGGTGGATGGTAGGAGAGAACTTCTGACACCTCTCACACCTTTTAACCAGATCCAGGGCCTCCTGCCTGATAGTAGGCCAATACAGTCCTCTGAGCAGCACCTTTATCGCCAGAGCTTTGCCCCCCAGATGTTCTCCGCAAATTCCTTCATGAGTCTCTTGTAGTGCATACGCGGCGTCGCTCGGCCTCAGACACTTCAGATATGGGAGAGTATATGACCTTTTGTATAGATTGTCACCACTGAGGGAGAATCGGGCAGCTCTCTGTATCACCTTACGAGCTTCCTTCTTATCCTCCGGGAGTCTAGCATCGCGCAGATAACCCATGATCTCATCCATCCAGCACGGCTCATCTTCCACCTGCAGGACTTCCATGGCTTTACTGTCGATGCTGGACCTCTGTAGAAACTCCATGTGTATGCTTCCGAGAGTGGTGTATCCAGAGGCAGCCAGTTTTGACAGCACGTCAGCTTTGGCATTCTCTGTTCTTGGCACTCTGATGACCTCGAAACTTGCAAACCGGCTGGAAAGTTGGCGAACCTTGGCGAGGTATTTAATCATACGCTCGTCTCGGGCTTCGTAGACCCCTTGGATCTGGTTTGCTACCAGCTGCGAGTCGCAGTATGCTTTCAATTTTTGGGCGCCGGTCTGAATCTCTAGGCTCATTCCGGCAAGGAGGGCCTCATATTCCGCCTCATTATTTGATGCACGGAACCCGAATCTCAGGGCGTAATCCGCAGTGAACTCATCAGGCCCAGTGAGGATGAGGCCAGCTCCACAGCCGTTTTTATTTGAAGATCCGTCGACATATACTTCCCAAGTCGGTATGCTGGCTATGGAGTCCTGTCCGGCTGAAGGTGGCCTAATTTCCGTCAAAATTTCCTCTGTCATACGCTCTTCAGGGACTACTTTCTCTATAACTGGGAGCTGCAATGCTTCAGGGTCGACGACCTGCTGGGGGATAGTGCACTCGGCTACAAAATCTGCCAGTACTTGGGCCTTGATAGCTGGCCTGGGTGCGTACTGAATATCGAACTCGCTTAGCTCTACAGCCCATTTCACAAGTCGCCCGGAGATATCTGGTCGATGGAGAACTTGTCGAAGTGGCTGATCAGTCAAGACCTTTACAGTGTGAGCTTGGAAGTACGGCCTTAACTTCCTGGCGGCCATTACCAGCGCGTAAGCCAATTTCTCGACCCGCTGGTACCTTGTTTCTGCGTCGTGAAGAACCTTGCTGACATAATAAATAGGTTTTTGCTGGCGGTGCTCTTCACGGACGAGGACAGCTGCCAGAGCCGTGGAGCTGATGGAGAGATACAAAAATAGCTCCTCGCCTGGCTCTGGCTTTGTTAATAATGGCGGAGAGGACAAATATCTTTTCAGTTCTTCGAATGCGATCTGGCATTCTTCTGTCCAGGGCGCAATCTTGAGTCCTTTGACCGCGCTGAAAAAGGGGAGGCACCTTTCCGCTGATTTGGAGATAAAGCGACCCAACGCCGCTATCATTCCCGTGAGCCGCTGGACTTCCCTGATGGTTTTTGGAGCAGTAAGCTCCATCACGGCTCTGATCTTTTCTGGGTTTGCTTCTATCCCTCGCTGGCTCACCATGAATCCTAAGAACTTCCCCGAGCTGACACCAAATGTGCACTTGGTAGGGTTAAGTTTCATGTTGTGCTTCTTCAGGACCTGAAATGTTTCTCTGAGATCAGACGCATGATCCTGCGCACTCCGACTTTTGACCAGCATATCGTCTACATAGACTTCCATGTTACGGCCGATCTGGTTCTGAAAAAGTCTGTTCACAAGCCTTTGGTAAGTGGCTCTGGCATTTTTGAGGCCGAAGGGCATAACTCGGTAGCAGTAAGTCCCTTGATCTGTGACGAAGGAGGTCTTTGGTATATCCGACTCGTACATCCTGATCTGATTGTATCCGGAGAAGGAGTCCATGAAGCTCAACAGTTCATGACCCGCTGTGGCGTCAATGAGTTGGTCGATCTTCGGGAGTGGATAGCTGTCCTTAGGACAAGCCTTATTCAGATCGGTGAAGTCGACGCAGGTCCTCCATTTCCCATTAGTCTTCTTGACTAGGACTACGTTTGCCAACCAGTCCGGGTATCGAATCTCGCGAATGAAGTCAGCCTTCAGAAGCCTCTCCACTTCTTCTTTTATTGCCTGCCGCCTTTCGAAGGCGAAATGTTGTCTCTTCTGCTTCACCGGTCTGCAGGTTGAATCAACACCGAGCCTGTGTGTGCTGATCTCTGGATCAATGCCGGGCATATCGGCAGGAACCCATGCAAAGACATCTGCATTGTCCTATAGAAAATTGGTGAGCTGGTGCTGAATGCTGGTGCTGAGGGAGGAACCGATCAGAGCGACTTTCTCACTGTCCTCTGGGCACAGTGGGATGGAGAGGAGGTCTTCAGCAGGTTGAGTCCCTCTGAGCTCGTCCCTTACATCGAGCAGTTCAATTGGCAGTGATTCCACTGCATTTTTGCCTTTGAGTGCCATTGCGTAGCACTCTCTGGATTGAGGCTGATCTCCTCGAACTTCCCCCACACCATTGGGGGTTATGAACTTCATTTTTTGGTGGTAGGCCGAGGCTATTGCACGGATGAGGTTCTGGCCAGGCCGTCCCAAGATAGCATTATAGACCGAAGTGGCCCTTACTACCAGAAAGTTGACCATGGCGAAAGCTTGACAAGGTGGATCTCCGACAAGAACAGGGAGCTCGATCTGCCCCACCACTTTCACGACCTCTCCGGAGAAGCCAAATAAATCTGAGTTCGCCGGCTTCAGACGGTCGTCGCCTATCATCATTTTTTCAAAGGCGTGGTAGTATAGAATGTCCGCCGAACTCCCATTGTCGACGAGGATTTTCTTCACCTCCCAGTTGGCAACGAGCATGGTTAAAACCAGTGCATCGTCGTGGGGCAGGATAAGATTATCCAGATCTGCATCTGAGAAGGAGATCTCATTCTCCGTTCTCGTCTTTTTGCTGGTTGTGTGCACGGCGTTAACTCGCCGTGCATATGCTTTGCGAGCGGTAGAGGAGGTGCCCCCAGCCGCAGGCCCACCCATAATTGTACCGATGACCCCCCTTGGCTGAGATTGGGGTGCCTCAGGCTGCGCATTTGCCAGCTGAGGGGTTTTGTCCCGAGCAGGGGGCTGCTGTGATCTTCGAGGGCTGCGGCCCTGGGGGCTCTTTCCTCTGCGCTCTTGGTTGCGGCTGTCAGTTCGGATATACTTTTTCAAATAGCCTCGGCTGATGAGTTGCTAAATTTCCTGCTTGAGTTGCCAACAATCATCTGTGTCGTGGCCGTGGTCCTTGTGGAACCGACAGTACTTTGAAGGATCTCTCCTGTTTTGCTTGGAGATCATTCTAGCAGGCCACTTCACGAACTCTTCTTCGCTGATCGCCGCCAGTATGTGCTTTCTGGAGGTGTTGAGAGGCGTGAAGTTTTCTTCTCTTCTCTGAGGAGGCGGAGACTTCTCTCTCCTGGGAGGTTTATCCTCCCTGCGCTGCTTAGGGAGATTCTTCTCTTCAGAGGTTATCCTCCGATTTGAATTAAGAGCTGCCAGTGTTTCTTCCACCGTTATGTACTCTTCTGCCCCGGCCATAAGGTCCGCTAGTGAGTGCGGATTTTGTCGAGCCACCGCTCGACGGAATTCATTAGACCTGGCGCCTGCGAGGAGCGCATTCATTGCTGCTGAGGGATCTAGATTTGGCACTTGAAGTGCCTCCCTGTTGAATCGGCGGACGAACACCTTCAGAGGCTCGTTGTCGTCCTGTCGCAAGGCCATCAGGGAAGCTGTTGTTTTCCTTGGCCTGCGGCTGCTCATGAAGTGGCGGACAAGATCCTCTCCAAAATCATCAAAATTGTTGATGGAGTTCGGTTTGATCCTGGAATACCAATCTCTTGCCGCGCCAGTCAGCGTCGTTGGAAACGCTCTGCAAAGAAAGCCATCGGAAGCTCCGTGGAGGAGCATAATTGTTCTGAACGTTTCCAAGTGGTCCACGGGGTCTGTAGTGCCGTCATACTGAGGGACGGCGGGCATTTTAAACCCTCTGGGTGCTGGGGCACCCAGAACATCATCAGTGAATGGTGTCCTGCTTGAGAACGCCCTGGAGACTGGCCGGCTCTGGTCCTTCGCCAATTCTTCTATCCGATGATCCATCTCCTCCATTCTTTGTAGCAGTGGATCCGTCCTATGGTCCAAGGACCTGATCCTTTCCACAGACTGGCTCGCCGCGGAGCCGGATTGGCTCTCCCGACTCATACGACGAGGTCGAGGTTTCGCTGGTGGCGCACGATCTTGATGAGCTCGGCGCCTCTGTGCGGAGGGGGACCGCGACCTTTCACGGTGATGAGGCTCTGTTTGGGCATGCCTCGTCGTGGGGTGAGGGACTTGTCTGATGGAATGATGAGTTCGGCCCTCACCATGGTGTGATGACTCTCCCCTGTGGACGTCTGGCCTTCCTTGGACAGATCGCGGAGCCTCTGGGGGAGGTTGAGGGGGTACTTGAAGTAGTTGCTGGTACTGCCCAATGAGGGCTGTCATCTGCTGAAATAGAGCTTGAACCTGCTCCGGGGTGGGCAAGGGATTCAGATGTTCTGAGCGAGCCGGGCTCTGATCTGCTGTAGCAGAAGCTGCTACTACTAGTGATGCAATTCGCTCGCTCCGAGTCCTGCGGGGTAGCGCGGTTTGGGTAGTCCGCGCCCGCGCAGTAGGCATCCGCGTACTCTTGCGTCCTGCCATTTTTGTGAGTGGGGTGTAAAGACAGCTTTTAGTTCTGGGGTCCCACGGATGGCGCCAATCTGTTAGACCTAAAATCGGTAACAGGTACAGCAGTGACGTGAGAGCTGAGCTGGATGACTACGGGAGCCGAGTCCTGAGAGACCGGAGTGAACGAGAAGTGAGGTGGTCGAGAACGAGTCCTGCTATGAGGGCTGAGTCCTGCACAAGGCAAGCGAGGTCAGAAGACCAGACCGGGTTTTACTCCGGACAGGCCCTTCGACACTCAAGTCAGTATGAGCAGGAGTGAAGGGGAGATGTCTAAGAGTTTTTAGGGAGAGAAGGGATTTTTCATTACCCATTGGTCTGAGCTTTGATCCTGTATTTATAGGAAAATCTGGTGAGGTGTCCTGGACAGGTGTCCAGGACAGGTGGCGGCCTGTGAGAGGCTGCAGCTCACCTACTCTGGGACAGGTGGCGGCCTGTGAGAGGCTGCAGCTCACCTACTTTGGGACAGGTGGCGGCCTGTGAGAGGCTGCAGCTCACCTACTCTGGGACAGGTGGCGGCCTGTGAGAGGCTGGTGTTTTCACACCCCATCAATGTGGATTCTGTTGATGTCTTGAATTTTTTTTTTAATAATGATTTTAATGATGAACACACTGATTTTTCTAGAAAGCATGAGCTTGATCATGTCATCTGTTCTTGAGTTTTTTTTTAACCATTAGATCTGTCCTATTCTTAGTTTCTAATCTCTAAATCTTAAGTTGAAAAGCTAAAATCATGGTTTCAATCATCTTCTCTGAGATTTTGTTGGAAATTTGGCTTTCATATTCCATTTTTCACTGGTATTATTTTCTTCTGCAATTTTTCATATTCTAGTCCCGAAGTTGAGTAGTTGTTATGAAGATCTAATTATTATTTTTATACAAATCTAATGGAGTGTGGTTGAGACCTGGAGATTCACATTAGTTTCAATCAATTACAAGAAGGAACAAATCAGTTACTCTAATTTAGATCGTTGTTCATTTGGATCTACTAAAGCTTAGGTAGCTGTTTATGTTGAATTTATTTTTATGATTTATTGTACTCTAGATATCTATAATCTAATGGATTTTTATGATTTATTGTACTCTAGACATCTATAATCTTGTTTGATAATTTCTGAAGTATTGGTAGCAAATAGATGAGTTGTTTCATGGCTTCTTGCACAAAATTTTAAGTAGAATTTTAGGTTCTGTTTGATGATTGAGGTGAATGGAAATTACTGAGTGAAATATGATTCTCATTTTTGATGGAATGTGACGAAAGTCGTAGAAAGAATGTATGATGTTATGAAAGCTTTCTTAATTATTTTTGTGATTATTTGACAAAGCTTTGTGAGGTAGACTTAGTTTGAGAACTAGAAATGATTAAGGTATATAATCCACTTTGTCTGTGAAATGGATAGCTTTATGTTGAGGTTGATTTAACTTTTACTACTAAAGTGAATTTTTTACATTATCTTTTGAATAGGAACCTGAATATTGTCAGCATTTTTTTTGAAATGATCAAGTAGTTTACGAGTTTTGAACTAAAAATAGAAAAGGCATATTTTATTCATTAATATGAGTTTTATTGCATAGGTGAGGATCTCATGATTGTTGTTACTAAGGTTTCAGTGTTGCCATGCCTTGTTTTCATTTTAGGAGCTTGTATTGTTTAAAAGAACACATAGATGCTTGTATTAGCTAGCCTTAATGTATATACAGGTGTAGTAATGTATTGATAGATGTGTCCACTTGTGTATATATATGTGTCCATGAACATGTGAATGTGTGCTTGTGTGAATGTGTGTGTCTAGGAGTGTGTGACGGTATATGTGTGTGAAAGTGTATGCGTGTCTATGGATATGTGTCTGTGTGTGGGTCTATAGTGTAAATGTCTTTGATTGTATGTGTGTGTGTTGTGTATGTGTCTACGTAGGGGTACATTTTTGTTCTGTGTGTGTGATTGTGCATGTGTCTGTGAGTGTGTATGCGAGTGTATATGTGAGTGTGTGTGTTTGTATATGTGAATATGTGGCTGTGAATGTGTAGGTGTATGTGAGAGTGTCTGTGTGGGTGTTTATGAGTGTCTGTGTGAATGTGTGTGTGTGAGAATGAAGTGTCCAGAAACTTAGTACATTCAAGTAGAACTTCTTCAAATTTTTTTGTTTTTTATATATAATCGTATCAGTCCAGCCATGTTATGGTGCCTGTACATTTTTTAGCCTGCCTTTACATTTAGTGGGAAATGATGTTAGTTTAGATGTGCTTTGGTAATCATATAGCAGGTAGTCAGGTAGTTGGTAATGACAACAGCCTTGTATTTTTTTTAATGATTTTATTTTTAAATGGACATTGGCTTAGCTAGGTTTAAATGGTGTCATTTTGATGATGATGGCCCTGTTTTGTTTCAGTGGTTGTGTTTCATCGAGGATAAAAATGAAATGAGATGTCAACAGTTAGTTAGTTTACTTTTAAATTTCTTTATGCAATATAAGCTTGATATTGACATGCCTTCTCAAGGGTAATGGGTACAACTTGTATATTGTAAAATCCTTGTCAGTGTTATGTGTTTTCTATAGGCCCTGTGTAGGTGTGTTGATGATTAATATGATAGCTTAGGTGTCTGTGCTTATAGAATATTATGCACAGAGGGTAACCTAAGATAAATGTTGGTTGTGAAAGCATCTAATCCACTAGTATTATCGGTCATCTATATGAGGAATGCATGGGCAGGTTGCAAATGTTTTCTTTTTGGGGTCAATACTTTAGATGAGGTTAAAGAGAATGAAGTAAAATTTTAGGGAAGGTCCTGTTATCGTGTTTAGCTATGGATGTATACAGGTTATGTATATATATAGAGATGATCTAAATGATTCATTTCTTTAAGTATATGTCCAGGTTTCACTCCAGTTTTGTGAACTTATTGCTGAGTGTTCATGGTATTTTGTTTAGCTCCATATTTTTTTTTGATTGTTAGCTAAAGGATTTTTCATCAAAGGTTAAAACAAAATCTGTTAGGTTGCATCTGGGAATTGAATGAAAATTCTTTAAGTTGAAAGAAAGAGTAACCCTTGATAAAATTCAAGATAATGTAAACACAGCCATGCTATGTGACTCACATCAACTTCAGCATGTTCTGATAAGTTCTGTTTTTTTATAACTTGCCTCTTCTTTTTAATTGGTTTGTGAAGGTCTGATGAGAACAGTAAGAGCATTCTGATATTGTTAGAAAAGATATTTCAATGGCAATATCAAAACATGATAGCTTCATTTGAAACTAAGATGATAATGACATGAGACATAAACTGTTCATAAGACATGAACTATGAGAGCATTTTCTTTATTTTCCATGTGAAATCTAAAGGGATAAATGATAGAATCATGCTAATGTAACACTGGGAAAGATGTCTCTTTTGTTTTCCTGTGTTCTCCTAGAGGTCATGTCAATGCGACCAGGTTTAGTAGATACCCAAGCTCTATTGGACAGTTACATGCATGTCTATTGTTACTGATCTTTATGCTTCCAATGATTACTCATACCTATGTAGTTTTATCACCTGAATTCTAATGGGGGTATAGATTTAGTTGGGTAGTCTTGATCATGGGTATATTGGTGTTGTGCCAAATTTAGTACTTCTTAGCTTAGAAGTTTATGTCGAATAGAAAAGATTACTTTAAGTGAAGCTGGGTCTATGACTGACCATTGTTTTAGGTTATAGGTTGTGGTTCTTATATTTGCCAAGATATGGTGGTCTTTTGTGTTGTTTGTTAGGTTCAATGACAAATGGGTCGAGGAATTAACATTTCATAGTGATTCCTATTCTACCTGTTATTTCTATTCTCATAGTTTCTTTAGGTTTGCCTTCAAAATCATGATAACTGGGGTCAAACGAAATGAAGTAATCAATGGTCATCTCAGTATTTTTTTTTTTGTTATTCCTTCCTTATTCTTTTGTATTAATCATGATATTATAGACCTGTAAGTTCATTTTTTAATCTTTAGTACTTTTACCTTGAAGTTGTTAGCATATTAATTTTCCATGGGATTTCCAGGTATACATCTCATTCTAATTCATAACATCATTAAGTGTATACCTCTATTGGACTTTGTTGCAATTCTATATGAAAATCCATTAAAAATTTCTTTCTTTTTCTTGTTTCTTTTATGGTCATATAAACACTTATCATCAGGTCCTCCTTCGTTGCAAAGGGCGATGAAGGCGTTAGCCCAAGCCTATCTTTAGGGGACTTGCTCGGTCCAAGTAGCAGCCCCCTCTTTATTTAGTAGGCTAGCTTAGCCTTTTAAATATTTTTAGACATTAGTTTTCCCTCATTGCACGGGCAATGAAAGAGTCATCTAGAGCCCACATTAGGAGACGTGTTTCGTCTCATAAGGTAGATCTCCTTTGGAGATAAGCCTTATTTTAGCAAAACACATTAGAAGACCAACGGGGTCTGTTAGTTGCGTTATCCCCTTTTTTATTATTCCAAGGGCAATGATAGGGATACTTGGAGCCCACCTCAGTGTTTAGGAGACTTGCTCAGTTTCACTAGCACCCTTATTTATCACCTTTTGTTTAGCGAGTCTTTGAGTTATTTGCCCTCATTTTGGTAGCGTTATTAGAGGTCTTTGACTTATTTGCACCCATTCTTAGAGTTGTTAGACATGTTTTGATCTATTTGTACTCCCTCCTTACTGATGTCAGTTATGAGTTTATCCTTTAGAGTTGCCATTCTCCTTGGTTAGAGACTAACTCAATCTTATTAGAGCTTACCTATTTGGGATCGTATCTTTTCATTTTCTTGGGACACTAGTTTATTTATTTTGGAATCATTTTACTTTTAGTGAGTTTGTTTGTTTCGGGGTTTCCCCTTTAGCCCTAAGGTTTGGCCCTAGTGTGCTGTTTGTGTGTTCCCTTTTTAAGGGTTAAAATATTTTAAAATTCAAAAACACTTGAAAACATTTTAAAATTAAAAAACACTTGAAATCATTGTAAAATTAAAAAAAAAAAACACTTGAAATCAATTTGAAAATCCAAAAAAACATTAAAACATTTTAAAACCCAAAAACACTTGAAAACTTTAAAATTCAAAAAAATATTAGAAGTTTAAAACTCAAAAATATTTGAAAACTTTAAAAACATAAAAAATATTTGAAAACTTTAAAAACATAAAAAACATTGAAATATTTGGAAGTTTTAAAATTTTAGGAGCGTAGGAGGAGAGTTTGTTTATGAACTACGTCGGATTGATCCTCTTCCACGAGCTACGTAGGCTGCTTGAGATCCATATCCCAAGTTCAGTCAAACTTTGAAAATAGAACTTTACAAATCTTTAAAATATCATTCAAACAATTTTAAAATCTTATTTTTTTCGAAAACTCTTCTTCTAGAGTTAAGAGTTTGTCATAGATTGAGAGTTTTAGAGTTAAGAGTTTGTCCTTGATATGTTGTTTGATTGTTGTGTGTTTCGTTTGTATTTATGTTAGAGTTATGAGTTTTTCCAAGCTAGGAACGCCACCGTCCGGTCAATTGGCGATCCACATCGCCGGCTAATGACTAGAATATGATACGTTAGTCTGCCCATTATTTTTCTTATGACATACAACCTAGTTATACATAAAGTATAAGAACCACCTGCATTAGTTTAAGGCTAGCTTGCATTTAGTTAGGGCATATAGGGAGTCTTAAAATCCACAATTCACTTAAATTTAAATAATTGCTCAAGCAGCTTTAAAAATCAATCTAGTCTTTTAGGTTAAGTCTAGTTTAGTAGTACATCTAGGCATCATAGTTTAGAATAGGCACAAAGAACTACGTTGCCTTGATTCTCGTGGAGGCAGGGATACGTAGGCAACTTTGGATGAATACCAGACCAGCTTTGGATGCTCCGTTTGGTTGCCTGGTTTTTTTTGTTCCCGGGAGTTATGTGGGAGAAAAAATAACCCTGGGAGATAGGTGGGAAAAAAAAGTCCTAGAAGTATCCCGGTAAAATAAAAAACCCATGTTTGGTTGACCACACTACGGTAGGAAAAAAAAAGTTCTAGAAGTATCCTGGTAAAATACAAAACCCATGTTTGGTTGGGTAGACTATGGTGGGAAAAAAAACCCTCTCTGAATCTTATTACGAAAATGGCATTGTATAGTCTAGTCTGTTTTTAGATGGGTCCCACGTTACATGGTTGAATGAAACGGTCCGGATTAATTTAGTTTTTGGTGGGGTTCACTGCATGCCTATGATCCAATCCAGACGTTCAATGGGCCCAGCATAAATAGACTGCCACGTAATCATCTTAAATAATCTTAAATGGAAAAATCTTGATATATTTGATGGTTGGGATAAAACAAGAACACAGGATTTTCAGGGCATGGCCTATTTACATTGGGCTCCAACAAAATTCTCTTTTGGGTGGACGTCACTGCATTTGGAAAAAAATGACTTACTTGTAGAATTGTTTTTTTTCTACATGTGAAGGGTAGACATTTTATGAGAACATAAGAACGTTGTTTATTTATATATAGAGTGAAGGGAAAAAAAACGGTTTGCATCATTAAGTACAATCCGAAACATATTTACAGCCAGTACACATGTCCTCAAAAAAGAAAAGTACACCACCACACATAAGAACCATATCTAAGTACAAGAGGAAGTTGAGCCGGCAGAACTTGTTGACGCTAGTGGATACCCTTGAATGCTGGTCTCCTCTTTCCCATGTTGTGTGCACCCACTACTAGCAAGTAAATACCCATGAAGGGCAACATCTGCCTCCTGCCTGGTCCCATATGATTGGTAACAAGCTCCACTAAACTTGTTCATCTGAAGATGGCAGTCTTGCCAATTGTCAAACACGCCAACTTGCCTTCCCTTGAAAACCACGTAGAACTTCTGTTTTGCCATTCACCTACAGGAACGCACAATAGGGTTACAAGTAAACAATAAAGCACATAGACATGCAACAGAGAAAGGGTTCATAAACATAACCAAATGAAAAGAATGTTGAAAGACTTGAAGCACAATTAACCTTCATAGGCATTTTGCTCATCTAAGTAGGCACCACCTAGATGATCGCCACTAAGTTATCGATCTTATAGTTATTGGGCATGAGAAGGGGCTTCACGTGCTCTATATATTTCAAACAGTAGGTGGTCGTCCCAACACCCCCACCTACCCAATTGTGCTATGTGCAGATTTGAACTAACAAGTAAACAGTAAAGAAGAGAAGTGAAAGCTGTGAAGTAAAAAAATAAAAAAATTACACTTACTATAAGAATTTGTAGGGACTTGATCAAATACTCATCTCATTTACACAAGCTTACACACTTCAACATGTTATTGCACAACATATAAATGAATAGACGTAATGTACAGTTTTTTGTTTGCAGATGTTATACAAAAATCCATACCTAAAGAGGAATTGTATGATAGGAAACAATCAATAAAAATGAATACATATACTATATAAGTAGTTAAAAGGCACAGAGAAGACTCACCTTTGCTGCACTTTCGCAGGAAGCCATTTCACGGCTCACTCTCCATGACAGAGCAGCCACATCATATGAATTAAATGAATGTCACAAGTATCCCATGTGATTGTTCTCTAAAATACATGCTGACATCTACGACAATGTTTTATAAAGCATGGTCATTAAAGCACGAGGCGTAGATAAAACTTAGATCAGTAGAAGGAAATTTAATAACAACTATTTTGCAAATTAACATTCCAACCATATTGTCTAACTTCAAGCAGAGTATCCAAATAAAAACATAGAAGCAACTACAACCACAGGACAACAATAACGCAATTGATGTCCGAAGGAGATCAGTCACTCTACTCACTCCCTCCCAACTGACCGGCTTCGAAAGAACTTTGCGACATACATTTCTCGGAGGTCCTCCGCACGGCGAACAAACGATCGCCCCTCTGCCAGGTGTGTGCTCAGATAGTCATATATGTCAGCGAGCGTTGCACGATCAAGACCATCAATTTGTTCCAGTGCCTCCATGATCTGGTCACACAAAATGTTCTCCTTCTCATTATTCTCTTTAACAGCAGCGGTATTCTCTTTAATAGCAACCGCAACCTCCGAGACACTGGCGGCGAAAGTGTTTATAGTGGAATTCAAATCACTAGAACCTCGCCTCTTGCGTCTACTAGGACCACCTTCCCTACTTCCCTCCCCGCCCATACTCGTTTCCATTGGACTTGGTGGTTGACGAGAGGTCCACCTACGAATATTTGGCCTACTCGATGAAGTGTGTGTCATAGGGGTCGGCATTTGAGGAGCACTGAAATCCTGAGAATGTTGACCCAAACAGTCATCATGGGAGAGGAACTCTGTGAAGCTATCGTCTTCGGTAGGTGGCATTTGGGGAGTGTAGAATTCCTCTACAACTGCCCGTGGCGGATCCCTGTTATTTCTCCGAAATCCCCCATCTGCGATGTCCTTCCCAAATATTTCAACCCAGTCATCATACAGCTCATAAGGTTTCTTGAAGAATTTAGCTGTATCGTGGTTATCCTACACATTAAAGGAGACTATATAAATTAACAAATATATTGACTGGTGGGACAATAATGCTTTAAGTACTTTAGTTAGGCACTTCTTACCCTAACATAATGTTCACCAACGTCATTCGTAATCGTGAGCCTCTTCAACTCACAGTCCCAGCCGAACCCACTCCTGTTAACTAATCCATGCAGGATCTTAAATAATTTCTTCATTTGTTTCACATGATTCTCGATTTGTGTGCGCCTCAGATGGAGGCCGAAAGTCTCATTCACAACCGTCGTACAGTATACATAAGCACTCTCTTTGAATCCGTTGAGGCATGTCTGCCCCTCCGCACATTGATGGCGCAATGCTGCAAGTAATACCTTATCCATCTCTGTAGACCATTTCGCATTCTTACCTTATCGGTCTCACCTTCGTCATCCATAACCTGAAAAGATATCAGTTGGGAAAAATGCAAGAAAAAATATATTATCAATGCTTTTAGAATGTTCTCATAACCATGATTTCAGAATTGCAGCGGCTCATCTTGTCCTTCTGTATTATAACAATTGATTCACCAACCCATGCAATCCAACAGGAATACTGTAAGCCCAATGGTTCCCACCTTGGCATTCCCATCTTCTTTTGATGATTCCAACACACAAGTGATTTTATATCACTAATGTGTTTGTATGTCTAAGTTGTAGATCATGATTGTATGAAGACAAGATTGCTTGGATTAAGGCCAAAAAGCTCTCATTGGACCGCATTAGGAAGGCCAAAGACATCGGAGATCCAAGACGCATGAAGACTTGAAGCATCGCAATCGAAGATCGAAGTCGTTTTAGAATATAAAGATCCAATCCTAGTTTAGATGTTTAGAGGCATAAATAAGTATCCACACACCCTAAATGCTTAAGTGGTTGTCCTTGTGGTGTTCCAACAATTTGGAACCCTCATAACAATCCCACTTGGTGAAGATTTGGAAGCCCAAAACAAATAAAAAACAAGAATTGAAAATCTGCTGGAAATAGGCTTCTCGGATCTCCGAGCTCGGAACTCCGAGCAATTCCTTGGAGCTCCGAGATTTGGTCCAGTAACATTTTTCATCTTCTGTTTCAATTCCCGGAACTTCGAGAGATTCTCGGAACTCCGAGAAATTCTTGGAACTTCAAGACCACTATTTCGGGAAGAAAAAATAGCCGTTGGGGTTTTTGCCAGAATTACGACTATGCCCCCAAACGGTCATATTTTGGGTTTTCTATATATATGGGTATTCTAAACTTCCCAATTATCAATCCTAATACTCAAAAACTCTATTTGAACATCCTAAGAGTGAATCAAGCTTGTTTATGCCTCTCACCCTCTAGAATTAGGATTTGGATTAGGCTCAAATTTGTACATCTTCTACGAACCTTGTAAACTTTTGTGAGGGATTTTTTGTTCTTTCTTTCTTGTTCAAACGATTGTATTCGGGTGAGTGTTCGGAGAAGCGAAGCCCACTCTCCGTGGTGAGGATTGGCACCAAGGTTAAAGGCAATTGGAATTGTAATTGACACCGATCTTTACTGAAGTTAAGAAGATCAACATAGTGAAGCCATCAACGGGTTTGGTTGGTGGAGTGGAGTAGGCCTCGAGTTTTGAGGACCGAACCACTTTAAATCTCCGGTGCACTCTCTCTTATCTCTTGCTTTACATTTGCATTGCACTTAGGATTTAACTTGTATGCTTAATTGCCTTTTTGATCTCCTAAATCTTCAAATTGGGTTAGAGTTTTCAAAAGATTAAAACTTGTTAGAAACCTAATTTTTCCTCCTCATAAGTTGCCATTAGAATAGTACTCGGGCCTACGCTTGGAATTTCACTTGGTATCAGAGCCTTGGCTCTTAAAAGATTTTCTTTTCTTAAAATCTTTGGTAATTATTTTAAAAAATTTTTAACAAGGAAAAGAATATAAGATCATTGGCAACTTTCTAATTATGAAATGGCAAACATAAATGGAATCGGACTTCCGGAAGGCCATTCCACAACTAGACCTCCTTTCTTTGATGGGTCCAACTATGGACATTGGAAGACAAGGATGCGCATCTATCTTCTTTCGATAGATGTGGAGCTTTGGCATATTGTTGAAAATGGATACACTTTGCCTTCCAAGCCATTTGAAGAATGGAATGTTGTAGAGAAAAGGCATGCAAATTTAAATTACAAAGCTATAAACTCTTTGTTTTGCGCCTTATCTACGGAGGAGTTTAATAGAGTAGCTCTTTTTTATTCCGCCAAGGTTATTTGGGATAGTCTTGCCGTTACCCATAATGGAACATTACAAGTTAAGGATTCCAAAATAAACTTGTTAAAGAGCAAATATGAAATGTTTAGAATGGGTCAAAATGAAAGTATTTCCGAAATGTGTACCCTATTTTCTAAAATATCAAATGAATTAGCTAATCTTGGTAAATCTTATCCTACTGATGAGCTTGTGGGTAAGTTGCTTAGGTCACTTCATCCACATTGGGATCCAAAGGTCACCGCCATATAAGAATCAAAGGATCTCAAAACGCTAACTATGGAGGAGCTTGTATGATCTCTTATCACTCATGAGATGGTCCTCACTAGCCGACAAGAGGAGAAGAAGCCAAAAGCGAAAGAAAAGGAGAGTAGATGCTTAGCACTCAAGGTGAAAGCGAACTCATCTTCCTCAAGTGAGGCGGATAGTGATGAAGAAGAAGATTTAAAAAATTTAAAAGCTTATGGAGAAAGAAGCACAAAAAGGACAAAAAGAAGAAGAAAGAAGAAAGTGAAGTAGAAGGAGGAATAAGATGCTATAATTGTAAGAAGACGGGACACAAAAGACCGGAGTGTCCTCTTCTCAACTCATCTTCCTCGAAGTACAAGGGAAAGAAGAAGGATTGGAAGAAGAACAAGGGTCTTGTAGCCGCTAGGGATGCTTCTAGCACTTCAGAAAAAAGCTCAAGTGAAGGGGAAGCTAATAAGGATGATCTTTGCTTCATGGCACTCACCCATGAAGATGAGGTAGATTCTAACCCTTCTTGTAATTCATCAAGTAGTGATAGTGGAAACATATCTTATGATGAATTGTGCATTACCTTGCATTCTCAAATTTTAAAAAATAAAGTTCTTAAAAAATCTATTTCAAAATTAGAAAATGAACTTGATGTTTTGAAAAATGAATCTTCTTCTTCCAAATCTCAAGCTAAAGTAAAAATTGAAAATTTTAAACTTGAGATTGAAACCCTTAAGGGTAGTTTGGATGAGAAATCTTGCCAAATTGTTAAACTCCAAAATGTGGCAAGCTCTTCCAAATCTTATGAAGATGACTCTAATGATTTTTTAAATCAGATAACACATCTTCATAATGAAAATGAAAGGTTAAGATTATATCTCCATGGATTCCTAAATGGTGATAAAATTATTGACATAATCTTGAAAAAGGCTAGTCATAGACCTAATCATGTATTTTATGATAGGACTAGTCTATCTAACCCTCATGTTAGATGCCATTATTGTGGAATCAATGGTCACTACCAATTCCAATGTGCATCTAAGTTTAGGGATTGTGGTGGAACCAAGAAAGCTTGGGTTCCCAAAGCTCCCATATGATTCTCTTCATATGTGTTTTTAGATTAGGGGCTTGCACTTGAAATTGAATATCTTTTTATGGTTATTTAAATATCCCCTCTTGTGTTGAATAAAAACTTTAAAAAGGGGGAGTTCTATGTTTGTCTTTTTTCTTGAAAAAGGGGGAGCTTAAGATTGAAAATTTTATCCCTTTGATTTTCTTTTACCCCATCTTTTTGTACAGATTAGGCAAGCAGGCATGAGTTTCTACAATTTTGATAACAACAATTACTTAATATCATTCAGCACGAATAAGTAAAGCAGTTTAGTGAAACTCTATGTTTTTAAATCATGACCACATAAACCCCTATAGCAGACTATGGCCATAACTAATCATGTCATTCAAGAAAAGAAAAACAATTGAATTCAAATAATCTCCTGGACAAAACTAAGCAAACCAATAATGTATGAGCGTCTTATGACAACAAAACTGGAACCAATAGTCATCACATAACCATGAAACGGGTGCTGAATATCTTGCATTTCGGTGAGAAAAGGACTGAAGCACTGCAACTCTTCTATCATACAGTGCAAAAATAGTATAGGGTATTATCAGAACACAAAGCCTGTGAAAACAGAAAAAGAGATAATGGGAAAGGCATTATTTTTCGTTGTGAATGACAAACCTCAGTTTACTCTACACTAATCATCTTAGCCACCATTGTCATTTAGATACTATCCCACCCATAATTCAAAGCATCACCAGAAGCAGTAAAAAAAATGGTTAACTCTATTGATACTACAAGTTGCGGTAAGGCTAAGACATAAAGATAAGGACTGAAGCACTGCAACTCTTCTATCATACAGTGCAAAAATAGTATAGGGTATTATCAGAACACAAAGCCTTTGAAAACAGAAAAAGAGATAATGGGAAAGGCATTATTTTTCGTTGTGAATGACAAACCTCAGTTTACTCTACACTAATCATCTTAGCCACCATTGTCATTTAGATACTATCCCACCCATAATTCAAAGCATCACCAGAAGCAGTAAAAAAAATGGTTAACTCTATTGATACTACAAGTTGCGGTAAGGCTAAGACATAAAGATAACATTAACCAAGTAAGAGATGAAATGAAAAGAGGCACAACTATATCAAAAAATGGAAAATTTAGCCAGTTACAGACTATGCTCAACCCATCAGTAGACATGTATCTACCCAACCAACCCAATATTCAAAAACCATCAAACCTCATGTATCCCTCAACACCCTTTTCCCAACAAACCCAAAACTGACAAAAAGAAATAAAATACATTAACTTATCTCATCAACAACCTCTTCCCAACCAACCCATAACTAAACAACATATAATCTCATCTGTCTCTCAACATTTTTCTTCACAACCACCCCAAAACTCAAAAAACATACAGTCTCATCTATATCCCTCAACACACTCTTTTTGCCATACAAGACACATAAATTGTTTTTGGTAGAATAGAATAGGAAAGTAACAAGAGACACCACGAATTGAGGAATGAAGAGATTAAGGTGTAAAGCAAAAGCGTGTCTGTGAAGATGGGTTTTTGCTATAATGGCAAGTTTCTTCGTTTCTTTAGGAGATTGGTTGAAGGCCTTACGCAAAAAAGGCAGTTTGAGAAGATGAGTTGTTGCTATTATTCTCCTTTCTTTTAGGAGAATTGGTCCAAGCCCTTCAAGGCAAAAAAGGCAGTCTCAGAACATAGGTTTTGCAAAAGTCTCACTCACGTATAACTCCACAATGATAACAACGACCTTGCTTCCTCATCCAAAAAGTGACACAAGTTACATAGAAGGGTGTTAAAATGAAGCACTAGTGACATAGAATCCAAAATTAGTAGACCTTATAAGTGGCATACGAAAATATGTGCCATACAATCCAACCTCAAGCACCATACATGAACCATACAAATTTCGCAAACAAGAACCATATCAAGCAGAGGGTGTATAATCTCTCCACATAGCTGAACATATTTCTGTCCTAATTCTATCTCCTTCTATCCCATCTTGAGCTCTACTTAGCCATGGCTCCCTACGCAGTTCTTCCTCATCTAATTCCTCCTCATCTTCTGCTCTTCCACCTTGCCTACTTGTGGAGGCTAATTCATTATCGGCAGAAGCAACGAATTCACGATCGACAGCACCAACAAGCCCATCCCGAGGCATCACGCCTCTAATGAAGTTGTGAATACAACAACAGGCTATGACTAAATCAAACTGTTTGGGGAAGGGGTATATTGGTTCCCCGTGGAGGACGGCGAAACGCTTCTTAAGCACACCAAATGCACGTTCAATCACATTTCGGGCTGAAGAATGCCTATGATTGAATAGTTCCTCAGCGGTCCATGGCCTCTTGCTTCGAAATTCATTCAGATGATACCTCGTCTTACGGAACAGGGTGATGAAATGACTGAGTAAGGGAAACCCGCCATCCACAAGATAATACTTCCCAGGGTGGCAGATAATTCCCCTCTCGTTAGCAAGCGTTTCCCCCAATAGTCTAGAGTCAGACGCAGATCCTTCCCAACCAGCTTCGACGAATGTGAATTTTAAGTCAAAATCACATGCAGCTAGTACATTCTGGCTAGTCCACCCCTTACGACATAAAAATCAGCCTCGCGTATCAAATGGCACTTTAGCCCGAATATGTGTCCCATCGACTGCCCCAATGCAATTCTATCATATAGGAAGGAAAAATGTTACTGGCATAGTCTACAAGAAAGGCATAATTATAAGGCTACAAAGTCAATACCTTGAAGTAAGGATACAATCTTCGATTCGCTCTAATCTGTGGTGGTGTATCCGGTGATGGAGGTTTTATGAGTAAGTCTGACAAACTCATAATTGCGTCGAGAACCTTACTGAAATATCGACTAACAGTTTCCCCTGATCTTCTAAAATATGCTTTCATACAGCGGTGTTAGCCCAAGGGTTCCCCATGGGTTCATTCAATCACCTTATTTTGATGATTAACAAACGCAAATTGATTAGTCTTTTATTGACTAATTGTTTGCCATGAGTGTTGTGCTATGGACAGGAAATTCACAGGTTAATCCATGCTAGCACACACTATTGATGGCATATGCTTGAAGATGAATCAAACACGTGTCAAAGGAGCTAGAGCATACAAATGATCAATCATACCTTGGAGGATCAACCAAGGAGAAGCTCAACATTAGTCATCTCAAAGCATTGAACAAACAAAGAAAGATCGATGAAGGCCAAAGCTTGGAGATCAACAACTTGTTAAGGAGCTTGAATCAACTTGAAGGAGTGATCCATGCAAGAGACCAAGACTTGAAGATGAGCTTTAAAGTTGAAGATGTGAGTAATGAGTCTTGTGTTAGATTGTATAATTTATCCCACTTAGGTATCCCTTGTTGAGGCATAATCAAGTCACTAATAAGGTCCCAAACAATATTAGAATATAAGGAAAAGACCCGTGGACCAAAGCCCTAGTGCCATAGATAGCTTAGAATTGTAAAAGATTCAAATCAGCACACTTAGCACTTGAATTTTGAGATCAGGTCATAAATCCTATCATAACTAATCCTAAATATTTTTAAATATTTTAAAAATATTTTTAACAGAAAGAGCTCATCATTTCCGTTCAAATCGAGTATGAAAACGTCGAAATCCGACGAGAAACGAGTGAGATATGAATTTTACAAAACCGAGTCTGAAATCTGGAAAATGTCAAAAATGCCCTGAAATAGATCAGTTGGGAAGTTGCCCAGAATTACAGAAATGCCCTTGTAACTGCTAGTTTTGAGTTTTCTCTACATATATGGGTTCCCTAAGCATGTGAACCAATCTCTCTCATTCCTAAACTTGTTGTAAACATATTAGAGAGTGGAAAACACCCTTGTGCCTCAATTTGGGAATATCTAAAGGGATTAGACCTAAGCTTATCTTTGTAATCATCTTTGAGAGACTCTTGTGAGCTTTATATTGTATTAAGCCTTCAAAGGCTAAAGAGTGTGCTTCAATTTTCTTCTTCATTGTAAACTTGGCAACAAAGGGCGCCGTATTTAAGACCCTTGGAGTTTGGATGCTCGGATTGTACAAGGCGAAAGGAACGCCGTATTTAAGTTCCTTGGAAGATAGTGGATTCCTCAAGGAGACAAAACTTGAGAAGAGTGGAGTAGGTCTTGGGGTTAAGACCGAACCACTATAAATCTTCGCGTCTCTTGTGTGGTATTTATCTCTCACCCTCACTCTTATTTGTGCTTGCATTTATACACTTAGAATTGAGTGAGTAGTTAGCAATGGTAATTAACTTGCTTATCTAGTACCTTGCTAATTAGCCCATTTAATCTTGTTAATTAAGTTTGCATGAGTCTTCCACCAAGTGTTTGATAAAAGGCCTAAAAGAAACCATTCATCTAATTCCTTTACCTTGTTGTGGGATTTACAATCTTTAATCAACCACCAAGTATTTTTATAAAAAGATTAAAAAGGGAATAATCAACTAGGGTTTTCAAAAGCCATCTAACAAGTGTTTGACAAAAGGTCTAAGAGATGATATTCATTTAAGATTTTGAAACTAATCTTACAAAAGTTTTTAAAGAGGATAATTTTTTTTATAGACACGCAATTCACCCCCCTCTTGGGTTGCCTAGTGGGATTTCTAGCGGTTCCTCAGGTGATGTGAGATGATGTGTAAGAAAATCACGAACTGCTCTTCCACTGGGCAGTGGAGCGTATTAGTTAGCCACCCGGTACCCTTTAATATATGGACAAATCTTGTGAAACATTCCACATTCATTGGAAGGAGATCATGGCAGCGCTCGTCACTTCGCAGAGCATAGGGGAGAAATGTGCGTGAGGTGAGATAGGTGTTCTCATAAGGTGAACATTCGAAGAACGCTTCTTGTTCTTCGATCACTGCCGCCAAGGCTACAGCGGTACCAGCTGCAACCAAAGCGCACCCCTGTATCGCGAAATTCATTCCACCATCATCTCCATTACCATCGTCTTCGGTTGGTAGTAAGCTCATTGCAAATGAATAAGTATACTCAAGAAATGAGAAATGAATGTATCTATTCACGAAACAAGAATGTAAGTATGTGTCAGTATTATGACTGGAAGATTCACTCTACAAGGATGTAATTAGAATCTACAATATTCAAAACTCAAATGTCTCTCACTAACCCCTTGAATTGATTTTTAACTACCAACATGGGTTAGTTAACAATATTAAGTACTGATTTTTTGTCCAATGGGAAAAGTTGATTTAAGTCTTGAATGAAGCCATTGAGGGTTAGTGATTAGAAACTGTGTCATGTATATATCCAATAATTAGAGAGTAAATGTTTTATTAATTTTGAACACTGGTCACCCAAATAATCCTATTTTGTTCGTGGAGAAAAAATTATATACATACCATCCCCTGTCCATAGAAGGAAATTATCTCTTCCGTCGTCAAATTCATGCATTCTTAAAACAGGACATATAACAACAATCATTAAGCATTGGTTAACCATGCATTCGTTGCTCTTAATTAGAATCTAATAAGATTGAGAAGAGATTATGACAGATTGAAGCAGAAAATGACATCAGATTCTACCAGTTCACAGATTGAAGCATATAATGACAGATTGAAGCAGATAATGAGAAGAGAAATTGGGGGTTCTACACATTCAGAAGAAAAAATGACAGATTCAAGTAGAAAATGCTTCAATCTGTCATTAGGTTCTACCATTTCAGGAGATACTCATCTTATTATCCAACATCAATATTTTTCCAGTAGGATTTCTAACCAGAAAATGACAGATTCAACAAGGGTTCTACCTGTTGAAGATTTGCTCGAGCTCGCTTTCCTCTTCGGTGGGTCGATTTTGTTGAATATAATGGGCTAGAAGCTGTGCTCTCCTCCTCAGATGCAGCAACAGATCTCTTCCCTTTCCCTTCCATACACCATAACCCTTCCTTCATCAACTATTTATTCTTATAGAACCTTAGGACGAACTACCACCACGAATTTGTTCATCTGACCTCTGTTTTGCAGGATTTCTTGTAGATTTTGTTCTCTGCTCTGCTTCTCTTTCCTTAGCTTTCTTCTTTTTTGGGGCTAGGGTTTGGACTGGGAAAGAGCTTCTGTTGTGGAAGGGACAGGTTAATCAGAGGGTAGGGTTTAATTTTCGTGAGGAGAAGAAGCCAAAACCATGGAGGGGACATATTATTCGCGAAAGAGAGACGAGTGGGTAGGGTTTTTCTGCCCTTTTTTTTTTCTCCTCAATTCGATCGTGAGATTGGATTTTTTCTTTCTGGGATAAACTCCACAGTTGTATGCGAGCAAATTTTCGTCCTTCGGATATATTTTGCTCCCACATAAAACCCACCAATCAAACGTGGGTTTCCTGCGGAAACTCCACACATGTCCCAGGGCAAAAAAAAAACCCGGCAACCAAACAAAGCATTAGGGTTTGTTATTAGCGTTTTATGATTTATGTTTGTTGTTTTCATTGTTTCTAGTTTATGACTATGATTGTATGTTTTATTTAAGATTATGATCATCCCTTCATTTGTTTTACTTACATACTTAGCTGTAGCTCTCACATGTTTAGTTGTAGTTCTTTACTGCTTATACTGCTTATATACTGTTTACTGCTCATATGTTTAGCTGTAATCTTTATTATTATTGATTATCATTTCTACTGTCATTTACTGACGTTTGTTCCTTGCGCAGGTACATCGTGTTTAGTTTCTGTAGTTATGCAAACGTATGTTTACTGTTTTCTTAGATGTGATGAGTTAGGATTAGATGGATGCTTAGAGATTGGTAACAGGGTTATCTATTATCAGATTAACATTAATCTTCTCTGCCTCTTTGGGAGACAGCGGATTCTAATGTCTATTCTAATAACAGATGATACTAGTACTAGTTCTCTTTAGGTATGGATGGTAGATATGATGTATGGAGATAGATAACAGGGTTATCTGATATTAGATGGGTTTTAGTCTTCTCTGCCTCTTTGAGAGATAGCAAACTCTAGTGTTCTTTCTAATGTCAGACAACACTGATATCATTTCTCTTTAGGACTTGTTTGTTTTCTTTTACTCATCCCCGGGTCATACATGTTTAGGTAGACGTTTACTCGGGGATATTTGTTCCCATTTCTCATGATTTTCGCCTAAAATTCATCAAAGTTAATTAAAAATGGCATAAGAGACCAAGTGCTTGCACTTGGACGGATTGAGATGCTCTTCGGATATTCCTCATCCGTAATCAGGCACAGACCCATATATATTTCTGGTTATCCATTGCACAGAGGATTTTATTTTTTTGGGTTCCATGGCCTATCCATGGATGGCGAGTCTGATTTGTTTTAGGTACGTCTTGGTTTGGAGATTTATCCTTAAATCAAGAGGTATCTCATTTTTATCGCCACTTGTGCTATGCTATGAGGGTGTCACCGTTACGAGAGTTCCTTATTAGAGCTCTCCTTCACGTGGATGATCTCAAAGGACCGACGGGGGACCCATTCCTCGCCGCCTTCTCAGGATCGGGGTCCACAGGCTGGCGACTCTGCTGGGGATCTTTCGAATATTGCCTAACTTTGTAAAAATGCAATTTTTACTAATTTTGAAGAAATTTGAGCTAAAATCATTTATAAATGGAAACCTTATCGTTAGAAACCAGGAGCACCAAATAAGTGCGTAATAAAACAAGGGCTCATACACCATTCTCATCTCTGCATATATTATCTGTTTTGTGGTTACTTTCTGCTGTGGTTTGATGTGGATGTGCTATCAGATTACCTATTTCGGTGGGATACTGTGAGTAGGAGCTGTGAGGGCTATACCCGCCTTCTAGAGCTACCGCACCAGTAGTATGCTCACCACCTGGACACCTTGTGTGTAAAACAGACATAGTTCTTATGCTGGGCGATAATCACAGCATACAAGTAACTATGCACCCGTCCAGGTGGATCTCGCAGCCTTACCCCCTCTATATATTGCATTGTCATTTTGTTTGCTTTTAGGGACGAATTGTCATTTTGTTTGCTTTTAGGGACGAACATGTGTTGCTTACACATGTGGAGCCTAGAGTTATGAGCCTTTTCCTATTTATAGACTAGGGTAGCTCACTTTATGTGGCTACAGACGCAGTCCTAGTACACTCACCAGTCTGTCATGAGTCAAGACCTCCTTGACTCCGCTAGATTAGACTAGGGATGGTGCCCCTGGTTAGGGTGTATATATGTATATATACCTATTTATATTGGTTATTAGTTTAGGGCCTTCATATTTAATGAGGTTTTCTTATCTAATTCAAATCAATTATATCAATCCTTTTTTCAGATTTAGACCTAGCCTTGTTGCTCTTTCTTTGCCGCTCTTGTGGCTATGGTTATCTTTTGATCCATTGATGGTAAATTCGATCCTTACACTCGGACCTGCTCATCTTGTGAGGCTTCTTTGTCTAAGTTTACCTTTGATATCAGTTCATTTCTCAGGATTTGGACCTGGTCAGTGGCTTCTATTTTGACACTCTTATGGCCATGGTCTATATTTTGTTTCATTGATGATAAATTCAATCTTTGTATTTCTTGATTATTAGACCAGGACCTACTTCTTAGTAAGAACTTCTTATCTAAGTTGATCAAATATAGTCATCCATCATGCAGATTTTAGATCTGGTCATTGACCATACTTTGTCATTATTATGGCCATGGTCTATCATCCATTGATTATCCATTTCATCCGTGTTTATCATTTATCTTTTTACCCTTGGATCATATCGAGATTATTGATGGAAAAGTTTGATCCTGCTTGTATCCTACCTGTATCCTTTGAGTGTATCATTTATTGTCAATACCTTTCCTTTTGCAACTTAATATTTAGGGTTGACCCTATTCTTATCCTATTTACCTCATTTGATTATCAGGTGAACCATCATGTCTAATGATAAATTGAAGAAGTGGATGGATGATGAAAGAGGGTATCGCCTTGTAGAAAACCATGCTGGCCATAACCTTAATGCACTCCAAAGCTTACCCTACATCAAAGTAGATTGGAATTTCCTCAATGCGGCCGTCGAATTTTGGTAACTCGATCTTCACGTATTTTGCTTTAGCATGCAAGAAATGTGTCCAATCATTAAGGACTGGTGTCATTTGTTGGGCTATGATTGCAAGGGTCCCCTAGTCAGACTTGAATCTAAATTGGGTTACAATACTAGTTTCGAGAAACTATTTTCCACATCACCTGAGCCCATCAGTTCTTTTTTAAATGATAAGGGTTTGTCAGTTCCCCAATTGGTCAAATTCTTTTTGATTTGGGGAAGCGCACTTGAGGCCATCAAACCAGTCGCATTCATGCCCTAATTCTTTGTGTTTATGCCAGGTGGCTCATTTTTCACCAGGGTGACAATACTTCCCCTGCGCTCTTAGATTTTGTAGGTCAAATTTCTCGAGGAAGTAATCCAGTGCCAACTATCCTTTGCCGAAACCCTTAATGGTTTGGACGATATTGCCAATAAAGTTTCTACTTCTTTCAAAGGTTCTCCAGTCCTTTTATATGTATGGCTCTGTTTGAAACTTCGAATCTTCATACCTCCAACACATCATGAAATCGTTCTATCCTAGCGTAGGTCGTGGGAACATAAGACCTTCAATTTTACCAAATCAGAATGGACAGATTGGTTAAGTTCTCGATAAGACGACCAGATTACCTGGAGGTTCTTCCTTGGTCACTAAGGAATAATCAAAACCAAAGCCAGTAGGGGTGTTCAGTTTCTTGGTTTAGAGAAAACTTCTTTCTATATCCCAGACAGTATCTTCCGTCAATACGGAGGACTCCAGACTGAATGTCCATGTTTGGATTTTGAAACAGAGTATTACTGTCCAACACCAGTCTATCCCCTTGAAAAATCCAATCGTCATCTTGCCAAAAGCATTTGTGAAGACTGGGTGCGTAAATCTGAGGATCTTTTGCATTGTATACGAGATAGAACTCCTAGAGGGACAATTGGAGCAACAACACCTGGAGGAGGAGTTCACGCAGGAGTGACTCCGAATTATTATCAATGGTCGACGGAGGATATTGAAAATCGCAAGCTTAACCAGACTGGAGAAAAAAGACGATTGAGAATCTTCATCTATCTTATGTCCTAAGCATCTTGTTGTTTAGAATCTCATTGTTATGACCATGTTATCCTTTATGTTCCCAGTTTATCTTTGTAATCAGATCAAGTTTTATCAATGAAAGTGTGTTTGTTTTCTCTTATCTTTATTTGATCAGAATGTCTTACTTCACTTATCATTCATTTAATTTAATATGTTCATTTCCATCCAGGATTCTGAAAAAGAGCAACCATCGCTCCAACAAAAGATAACCAGTCCAAACCTACCTGGTTTAGACCTTCCTTTGTCTCTAGACTTGTTCGTCACTTCGACTCACCTGTAACATCTAGAGAGTCCTTATCCCTTACCTTGAAATTACCCAATTCATCTGAATCTTGTTCAATGGCTGATCCTACTGATATTCTGGTGAGCATCCAAGAGATGATGAAAAACATGACTCGAGATATAGCAGCGTTAAAAGAGGAAGTCACTCAGTTGAAAGCCTAGAATACTGACAAAGCCTCTACTTCTAGAGGGCCTGTCATTCAAACTCCCCCTGCTACATTTCCTAACCCTGCTTGACCTGCAATCCCTCATGTGAAAATTGATTTAGACGAGGAGCAATATGCAGAGGAGTATTGGGTCCCGCAGATGAATAAGGAAAAATAATTATTCAATATGTGCGAGAAAATGGCTCATGACAGTGAAAGCATGAAATTTCAAGGGCCCCAAGAGGTTCGATATTTCTGAATTCCTGATATCCCTCGGTGCTATATTCCCACCTAAGTTCAAGGCACCTGACTACGATAAGCATGATGGAACTGGGTGTCCAAGACACCACATCAGGTGGTTCATTACTCTTTCTCATCAGCATGGTCTGAACCGGGATCAGATGGCACAATTGTTTCCTATGTCCCTTACAGGAGTGGCTAAAAGCTGATTTTTAAGACTGAAACCCGAAGAAGTTAGGACTCTAGAAGAGATCTCTAACCGATTTGTTGAACAATTTTCTATGGAAGAAGGGATAAAGGTTACTAAAAGAGATATAAAACAGTTGAAGCAAGGTCCTCAGGAGACCTTCACCTCATTGATCAAGCGCTGGAGGCGTAAGTCTGCACAGCTGAGTCAGAGGCTTTCTGAGGAAGATCAGATTAAGTTAGTGATCAAGAGCCTATCTTCCCAATATTTTCATTTCATAGCACCGCAGCATTATTCGAGTTTCGATCATTTGATAAAAACCGGTACCCAGACAGAGGATGCTATAGGTAAGGGCCTTAGAGCCAAGACATCGACTGACGTTCGAGAGGGTCAGAGGCCTATGGTCCCACCTAAGGAGGTCCATGCAGTCAACTATGTTAAACCAGCATTCAGACCAGAGGCCAAGGTTATTCTTGAGGTGGCCAGTCCAGCAAGGAAAAATGTTTTTAGGCAATTCGATCCGTTTCCTTACCCTTTACCTATGATATTGAAAAGGCTGATAAAGGACAAAAAGATAAAACTTCCGGATGTCAGACGTGTGCCAAATCCATTGCCCCCATACTGGAGACTAGATCAATATTGTGAATATCACAGAAATTCAGGTCATTTGACTGAAAATTGTCTAGCCTGGAAGCATGCGGTCAAGAATATGATTGATAAAAAAGAACTCGCTGTCGAAGGGCCGAATATTACTCAAAATCCTCTTCCAAACCATCGAGCTACTCCCTCTCCTGCTACGAATGCCTTCTTTGTAGATGAGCCCATCCTTGCTCCCTCTACTCTCATTTGCGCTATCACGTCTGATAAAACTTATGTTTTGAAGTTTGACGATGAAGAACTCAAAGATGAGAAAAAGAAACAGCCGTATGTGTTGTCTTTTAGCAACACCGAACTTACCGAGTCCTCTTCTTCTCGGTCTTGTGTTCTTCAAAGTAATGACATGGAAAAGGAAAAGAAAGCTTCATATGTCTTAAGGATGGAAGACTTTGAAGAGAAAAATGTCAGTGGGACTTCTTATGTTTTAAGAAATGGAAGAAGGTAGACTGTTCTTGTTAGATGATCAGTGTGATGAGATGCGTCACATGACTAGGGGAGGGCGAGTCTTTAAACCTCCTGAGCTGAGTGTTGAAAATCCAGCAGAAGTTGCAAGGGCCAGTGAGAATCAGAGGCAGAACAGACTTGTAATAGAAGAAGATGACAATATTTTGAAGCAGTTAAAAAAAACCCAAACCAACATCTCCATTTGGGGTCTCTTGATGTCATCCTCCAAACATCGGAAGGTTATGCTAAAAGAACTGAACGCAGCTCAGGTGTCTGTTAACTTAACTCCTGATGAGCTTGTCAATCTAGTCGCTATGACCAGGGCAGCGAAAACTTTTTCATTTACAAGTGATGATTTGCCACCAGAAGGGAGAGATCATACGAAACACCTCAGAATAACTGTTATTTGCAACAAAAAGAAAGTACCTGAAGTACTTGTTGATAATGGGTCTGCACTGAACGTATGCCCACTAAGCACAACAACTACCCTGGGTTTTGGACCCGAGAGCTTCATTCATTCATATCAGGATATTTTGGCCTATGATGGGACTAGGCGTGATGTAATAGGGACCTTAGTAACTGAAGTGCAAATCGGTGGAGAGGAATTCAATATTGAGTTCCAAGTTTTGGACATTAAGGCCTCCTTTCTGCTGTTGATTGACCGCCCTTGGTTACATAAGGTTGGGGCTGTCCCATCCACGCTACATCAGAAATTGAAGTTCATCTCGAAAAAGAAGGTGATAACTGTTAAAGGAGACCCTGACCTAGAAGTGGTACAAATCTCTCAGGAAGTTTTTGTTGATAACTTCAGGGATGTTAGTCTGACCGGATTTTCCTTGGAGGTGACAACTATAACTCTGGAAGAAGCAGTGAATGAAGAAATCTTTTTCTAAAGCAGTACCAATTCGAACGTAATCAGGATGATACGTCTACAAGGTTACATCCCAGGTGTAGGACTTGGCAAGAACCATCAAGGTTTAACCGAATGGCCGTTTGTTCACACCTTTAATGGTTTGTTTGGGCTTGGGTACAAGCCAACCAAAGCAGAGGTCAAAGAGATGAAAAAATATATGTTGAAATGGGTAGAGTGCCGACAAAGGGGTCTAGACCTAACAATGGCACCACTCGATTTGACTATGAATGAGAGATTCCGCAAAGAAGGATCTCATATCCCATTCTGTGGCTTTGCTGAGACATGGAAAGATGAATCGACCGGATAGTGGCTACCGGGCCTCGAGATTTTCTTTGACTTAGAGCTTGATGATGAGTTGATGAATCTGCATGGCACAGGAATTAAAACAGAGGCTGAAATAGACTGGGAAAAATGCAATGGAGCCTGATGCATTGAGCTCCCTTTTTCATGACATGTCATAGACTGTGGTCGTGATCAGCAAGAGCCCGCTTGTACTGAACCCCACTCACCTTATCACCCTGGCCGAGGAACCTTTGACTAACTGGACCTCTCAGGTCCTACCTCAGGTTACTTTTCAATCCTATCATTTTCCCTCAAAAGAGTCAGTTGTTCATAGGTATGTGTTAGTCTCCGAGTATGATTCAGAGTCTTTTTCTTCTAATAATTCTTTTGATGTAGGTACCGTAGAGGTCAAGTCTATTTCTGAGGTCGGTGATGGGTCTATTTCTCCTAGTGAGGTCCAGCTGGAGGCTGTTTCTGTTGATGGATCTGATGTTTCTTCTTTGCATATGTTTCAGTCAGTTGACACTGATGTCAACTTGTCAATCGAGTCTGTAAATACGAGTCATGAGTCCATTGTAAAGCCAGATGTGGGCTATTCATCATCTGATGTATTCAATTCTACTTTCAATAAAATAAATGGCTTTTCTTCTGCGTACATTCCTGTTTCTATTTCATCTACTAAATCTGCTTTAAAATCTGATAATGTTAATAATAATAATCAAGACTCCCCCTCTGATGAGGATGCTGACGAAACTCCCCATGGATTCAAACATCTGATTCAATAGGAAGAGAGTCGCCGAGCAAAACCGGTTGAAGAAGAAGTTGAAACCGTGAATATTGGTGATGAATCTTTGATTTGGGAAATAAGGATTGACAAAATTTTATCTCTTGAGGAACGCAAAGAATTGAACGCCTTACTTAAAGAGTTCAAGGAGGTTTTTGCTTGGTCTTACGATGACATGCCGGGATTGAGTGAGGAGATTGTTCAGCACAAATTACGCTCAATCCCTGGCATTAAGCCAAAGAAGCAAAACTCCAAAAACTCAAAACTAAATGGAAATTGAAAGTTTATAAAGAAGTCAAGAAACTTCTAGAAGTGAAATTCATCCAAGTGGTCGAATACCCTGAATGGCTCGTTAACATAGTACCGGTGCCTAAGAAGGACGGGAAAGTTTGAATGTGTGTTGATTTTCGAGACCTGAGCAAGGCAAGTTCAGAAGGCGATTTTTCATTGCCGAACATTGATCTCCTGGTGGATAATATGGCTGGACATGCACTCTTATCCTTTATGGATGGATTTTTCGGGTATAATCAGATTAAGATGGCACTCGAGGACATGATAAAGATAGCATTTATTACTCAGTGGGGTACATATTGCTACAGAGTAATGCCATTTGGGCTAAAGAATGCTGGTGCTACATATCAGAGAGCTGCAGCTACTCTTCTTCATGATATGATTCACAAAGAGGTCGTGGTTTATGTAGATGATATGATTGTAAAGGCAAAGACTAGACTAGAGCATACAGTTGCCTTGAGAAAATTCTTTGAGAGAATCAGGAAATATCTGCTTCGCCTGAATCCAAACAAGTGTGTATTCGGAGTTACATCAGGGAAACTCCTTGGATTTATGGTCAGTGAAAGAGGAATTGAGGTTGATCCTCAAAAGATCAAGGCAATCCAGGAAATGGAACCCCCTAAGATAGAAAAGCAGATCAGAGGTTTCCTTGGGAAAGTTTAGCACTTGAGAAGGTTCATATCTCATTTCACTATGACATGTGAACCAATTTTGAAGCTTTTAAAGAAGAATTCCTCGAAGAAATGGAATGAGGAATGTCAGGAAGCTTTTGAAAAAGTTAAACATTATTTATCTTTGCCTCCTGTTGTTCCAGGCGAACCATTGTTGTTGTACTTGTTAATCACAGACACAACAATGGGTTGTATCTTGCTCAGAAAGATCCAAAATCTAAGCGGGAAAGGCCCATTTATTACATCAGTAAGAAGATGCTAGAATATGAGATAAAGTATTCCATTTGGAAAAAACTTGTCGAGCATTAGTTTGGGCAACCCAAAGGCTTATACATTATTTACTATCAAACAAGGTACTTTTACTTTCACGGATGGATTCGTTAAAGTACTTGTTTGAGAAACCCGCCCTTACAGGAAGAACTGTAAGGTGATTGATTGAGAAATTAAATAACCGCAAGTGCAAGGATCGTGTAAATACGAGTCGAACTCAAGGAAGAGAAATCTAGTTGTCAATCCTATTCTTTTACCGATTAGAATACTAGCTATGATATAATGTTGCCTGGAATGGACTCAGGATTTCCGTGGACTTAGACCTCGGAGCCAACACTATATATAAGCATATATTCTATTCAATTTAAGAATCAAATTTAACTAAAATCTTTTTAATTTAAAATCCTAATTTAGGCAAAGTGTACCAAGGTTCTAATGATCTCTTTTAACTACTTATCTAATTTAATTAGAAAACAAAAATTCTAAGGGCTTAAGTAAATTGAAAAATTGCAAAAGTAATTTGGAATAGTGTAAAAATCTTAATTCAATATAAAATAATACTTAGGGTTAGAATCCACAAAGGGTTTGAATAAAATTGATTAATTAAAATAATTCTTGAATTAGGTTGAAAATCCAACTAAACAGTCAATAAATAATAAGATCTAAAAGATGTCATTATTTATGAATATTTAATCGAATTAACCCTCTAATTTATATTAATTATATAGAATTTAATCTTTGTCAATCAACAATCATCCATACGAAAGGGGAAAGCCAATGGCATGGATGATTGAGATTTCTACAAAAACAAAACCCTACATAATTTGTTATATAATCTACTTGTTTTAATTACTTCTCTTTCTCCTTCCCCATGGCTTCATCTAAACCCTAAGTATAGTGGGTTTAGCTACTCATGGAGAAGAGGAAAGAAACACAGAAAATAGAGAGGGGAATTGGAATTGCCATTAAATAAACAAAGAAAGCTCTACTTTAATTGAATTTGAAACAAAAATACATTGAACTAATTCTTATAAGAAAGAACAAAAATAAAAGAACACTTAGTCTTTTCGCAATGATTGAATCCTTGGCCGAGAGATATGACGGTGCCGAAACATAAACTTGAAGAAGAATAGTGTTGAACCAAATTTCCAAGTGGGAGAGATCTTTGTTGATGAAAATTCCAAGTATTACAAACTAGAGAACCAAAAAAATATGAAAAAGTGAGAGAGCTTGAGAGTGGTAGAGAAGTAGAGAGAATTAAAAAAGAGTGTGAGAGCATGGGAGAGACTATGTAAGAGAGAGCTAAAGACAAGAGAATTAGAGAATGTAGAGAGAGAAGAGAGAATGAAAAAAGAGAGAAAATAATGTCTTCTTTTCTCCAATATGTAGCTTTCTTTCCTTCTATTTTCATCTCCAAGAAAAGACACAATCTTGGCATGTGGGTAAAGTTTTTTTGGAAACCCCAACTATCCTTGGCAATTTCAGCAACTTCACCATTTGTTGGTAATTTTAACAACTACTTCTTTTCTTCTTTACCATTTCACCAACTTTATACCTTGCTTTTGTAATTTTCTCTCTTCTTTTTGACTTTTCAACGTGGGAATGATTGAGCTTTTTGAGCAACTTTCTTCTTCACCTTGGTGGTGGGTCCCACTTTTATTGTATAATATATACAATACAAGCTTTTGAAAAATAATATTTTCTAACTCCAAAGTCGTGGGCTACTGTGAATCAAATAACTTTCCATGAAGTTGCACCACCATGTGGGTCCCATGCGTAATATAATAGCCACACTTCAACTTGGAAACTACCGTTTTGAACCAAAGACGTGGGAGAGCTGCTATGTTTGGAACTTCAAGGTGGGTCCCACAGCTTGCATGCATGCATATAGAAAATACTATTCTTGCTTCATCCCAAAACGTCCAAAACGTGGCTACTAAATAAATAAAATAGTATGCTGTACCTATTTGGAAACTTGCCACCATTCACCCTTTTGATCACACTAGAATAGTGGGCCCACACCACTTTCTTAACGTTTGAGAGAGAAAGAATCACACAGCATCTTGCATGGCTTTTTGCATGGCTGTGAATCACTACCAAGTAAGACAATTCCAAATTTGATAGATGCCATTGATAGATGGCCAATTAATCTCACCCTTAGCTTGCCTTATTGCCATTTCCATCCTTACCCAAAAGTAGAAACGTGATCCTTCATCAATAGAATGTGTGAGAGAGAGACAACCACCTCCAATATTAGAAAAAAAAAAATCAATGCTCAATGGGACAGCCCTCAATAGCAATACGTGTGGTCATGGGAAAAAAATGGAATGATCTGAACCATCAATGATTCAGGTCGTTGGTTAATCTCAGCTTAACCAATGCCGAATTTTGTTGACCCCACTTTAAAGAGAGAGTTGGGTAACATGGGGTAATCCAAACCATCCATTTTAATGGGCTGATCTAAACCGTTCACTTGATGGGTAAGGGGGAGAGAGAAAAAGACGACCAAGGGAATCCAACAAGGGAAGTGAACTAACCAAATATGGGGGTGGCTTTACCAAAAATAAATTTCGATTTCCTCCCTCTTGCTTTGTTGATTTCAATCTCAACCATTGAATTTAGGAACTTCACTCTTCTTTGTTCTTCATCTAACCTTTGAAATGCTTGAGAATTTTCAAAGAAAACTAACGGTGTGACGTTATCAACTTGGACCCAAAAAGAATTCTTAAATATCTGGCCTACTAGGATAGCTTGAAAATTTTGGATTTTCTTCTTTGATCTTGACCATCCAAGTTGGAACCCACACACAATTTTCTGCTTAGATTGTTCCAAAACTCCAATTTTTCCGTAAAATTTCACCTTCTTAGCATATTTTCTCCGAAATTCCCCAATATAAACCTAAAACACCAGAAAGAAAGAAAATACCTTAGTAGTACCGCTTTAAATGAGAAAAATACATGCTTCTTACCTACAATTCACACATAAATGTGCTCATCAGTGATTACTGTTATTGTCTGAGTTTGACGTCACTTATGTCACTCAGAAATCAGTTAAGGGGCGGGTCATAGCTGAGCAGTTGGCTGATGCTCCTGTTGAAGAGAATGCTTTTCTAAAGGCAGAATTTTCTGATGAAAAGATTATGGATATAGAAGAGATTCTCAGTACTAAGTGGCTTATGTATTTTGACGGTGCAGTAAATAATCATGGACAATGAGTAGGAGCAGTACTTGTATCCCTTCGGAAAGAGTACATTCCTATTTCTATTAAGTTGCAGTTTGAGTGCACAAATAATATGGCAGCTTTAGCTCTCCGAGTTCAAGACATAAATGTGTTTGGGGACTCACTCTTGATCATTTGCCAGGTTAATGGGCAATGAAAAACTCGAGAAGACAGATTGATCCCTTATAAAACCTATTTGGAATCTCTGGTTAAGAAGTTTATGAGTATTACTTTTACTCATTTGTCGAGGACCAGGAATCATTTTGCCGATGCTTTAGCTACTTTGGCTTCAATGCTAGATATATCTGCTACAAAGGAAGTCCAGCCTTTGGCTATGAGATTACAGTGGGCCCCTGCGCATGTGAACTCAATCGAGATATCAGCTAGGTGTCCAGATGGAAGGCCATGGTATACGGACATAAAGAACCTCATTTCTGGTAAAGTGCATCGTCCTGATGCTTCGAGCAAAGAGAGGAAGACTATTCAGAGGCTAGCTACCAACTTCATCATTTGTGGTGAAGAGCTGTACAGGCGATCTTTTGATGATATACAACTCCTATGTGTTGATGAGGATAAAGCTGCAGAGCTTATTGAGCAGACTCATGAGGGAGTCTGTGGCCCTCATATGAATGAGAAAATGTTATCCAGAAAGATTTTGAGACTTGGTTTTTATTGGCCCACAATCGAAGCAGACTGTTTTGCCTTTGTGAAGAAATGCCACAAGTGCCAAGTCTATGTGAATCTCATTCATATCCCTCCTTCAGAGTTGCACTCTTTGACTTCGCCATTGCCATTCTCAGTATGGGGGATAAACATCATTGGAAAGATTTATCCAAGATCCTCGAGCGGGCATGACTATTTTTTGGTAGCGATTGATTATTTTACGAAGTGGATCGAGGCTGCATCTTATGCTTCCATAATTTCGAGCACAGTTGCGAAGTTTATCCGTACCAACATTATTTATAGATACGGAGTACTTCATGAGCTGATTTCTGATAATGGATCACATTTTAAGAAAGAGGTAGTACACCTGTGTGAAGAATTTAAGATAAAACATCATAAGTCATCTCCCTGCAGACCTCAGACAAATAGGGCTGTAGAGGCAGCGAACAAGAATATCAAAGTCATTATCACTAAGATGACTGAAACTTATAAAGACTGGTCGAACAAGCTGTCATATGCCTTGTGGGCTTATCGGACATCGATCAGGTCTTCGACAGCTGTGACTCCGTATTCTTTGGTCTACGGAATGGAAGCGAGTTACCAGTTGAGCTGAGAATTTCCTCTTTGAGAGTGATGATAGAGGCTGACTTACCAGAGTCTGAATGAGCAAAGGCCAGACATGATGAATTGCAGATGATAGATGAGAAGAGGCTGAGAGCCTTATACCATATCCAGGGATATCAAAGGCGGATAGAAAGAGCTTTCAACAAGAAAGTTCGAGTCCTTAATATGAAGCCAGGAGATCTCGTCTTGAAGTCTTACAGGGCACCGATGTTTGATTCCAGAGGAAAATTCAGGCCAAACTGGTCTGGTCCTTACATTGTTGATGAAGTTCTGTCTGGAAAAGCCGTAAGGCTCCTCGATGAAAATGGAGAAAAATTAAATGAACCTACAAATCTGGATCAACTCAAGAATTACTATGCTTAAATACACCAAGAGGTTATCCTTGACCGATTTGAGCTTTGAGCCAACAACCCACATGTTTAAAATCGTTTGCAAACCCATTTGGGCCACTTAAAAAAAAACTTGTTTTCTTTGATAAACACAAACTAGGGGCATTTTATTTTTATTTTGAACTACATCATGACCTGATCCCTTTCTAGAGGGTACACAGGCAACTTGATCAATTCAAGTTCGGTTGCAACCTTTTAGAAAAAAACAAAAAACAAAAAACAATCTTTGAAACCCCAAATGGGCGAACTACGCAAACCTGATTCCCATTTCTTCAGGGATACGTAGGCAGTCTGGAGGGTCCAGATTCGGTTTAAATACATTCAAACACACCAATGTTTACCCTGCTTGAACCTAAGCCTACCTAAAAGTCCTTCTAGTGTATTTTAGGCCCAGGTTTGTAGAGAAACAGAAAGAAAGAAAAAATGATGGAGTCTTAGACCCGCTAGATTGAAAACCCGAAAGGGCGGTCTAGGCAAAAGTTAGGGCCATTCACCAGCTAAGCTGAAAATTCGAAAGGGCGGCTTAGGTAAAATCAGGGTGCTGAGCCTGCTGGATGGAAAATCTGCAAGGGCAGACAGTGCAGGCAAAATATAAGGCATACGGTCCTCTGTAGACACCCGATTTTGACCTGATCCCAGTTTCCCAAAAAAAATTGAATAAATCCTGAAATTCGAGTCCCGGAACCAAATTCAAAGTCCCCAGAATCAAGCTTTAAGTTCTCGAAACCGGTTCCAACATGTTCCAAAATCAATCTTGAAATTCTTGAAACCGAGCCTAGAGTGCGAAAGAACCTGAGAGACCCAAGAGTGCACATTTGCAATCCATTTCTGAAATACTCTGAAAGCCCCAGTATCCCTAAATCTCATTGATATCCTCCGTTCAATCGTCCCCACCTTCCCTTTCATTTTTTTCCGGAATTTACAAAGAATTGCAAACTACCCCTGAGTTTTTGGTATTGGCGCTCCTCTCTTTGAACCCCTAGGCTCCAATGTATATCGACACAGCCGTATTTTGATATTTACACTAACTCACCTGGTATTAGTGTTTAAAGAGCTATTAAAAGATTGTTACATTTCCCAAGATAGCTCTCACAAGCTAATCATAGTAGAAAAGACAGACGAGTTGGTGCGCTTGTAAAAAATGGTTGAGCCGATAACATTCTAAGAGGAAAAGAGAGAATGTATTCTCACCCCTTCTTTTACAGGGACCACCCTTATAGTGTGTTAAATATGCTAAAGGAGTCTGTCTAGGAAGAAAATGAAGGAGGTGGTTATATCATATTTCTTGTCTTTCATAGGGATCCCTTTTCTTAGCTGGACCACCCTCCTAGGCATAAAAAGTAGTCATACAATACACTACATAGGGGTTGTCCAAGTAAGCAGAAGGGGTGAAAATATCATTGCCCTTTTGTGTTGGATCTCTCCTTGCCTAGAGACACCCCCTATAGTGTTAAAAAGAGTTGTCATAAATGTACTAGATGGGGGCTGTCCAAAGGAGGAAAAAAGAGTCGAATATATCATTTCCTTTTAGAGCCCATCGAATAGGGTTTGTGAGGGGGTTCTTCTTTTGTGCTTCTCCCCAACAGAGGGCCTCATTGGTGCAGCCACAGGAAAAGGAGGGGGAGAGAGAGCAGCTCCAAGAGAAGGGGAAGTCTCTCATTTGGCAGCCGCACACACAGAGAGAGAGAGAGACAGAGGGAAGATGGAGGGAGCTCGAGCTCCATTCGCCACCACCAACACCGTCCCCATCTCCGGCCGGCCAACCATCTCCGCGCCCACCGGCCACCCAAACCCATTTCATTTCCACCCATTCCCATTTTCTTCTCTCCTCTGCCTCAGCCACCTCCCCTCCCACAAGCCCCATCACCAAAACCCTCTTCCTTCTTCTCCACAACCACTTCCAAACCCTTCCTTTTACTTCTCCATCACCGGAGCTCCGGCCGTGCCACCTCCACCCACGCAAATCTGACCCATTTCTTCGACCCATCTCAAATCTGACCATCTCCTTTCTCAAACCCCACCATCATATGCCCTGTTTTCTTCAAAAACCATATCAAAATCATCATAGCCTCTTCCCACCACCATCAGCCTTCTCCAAATCATCCGAACATCAAACCCTTTTCAACCTACCATCCATCTTCCTAAACCCACCATTCTCTCTTGGATCCCACTCCACTTCAAAACCCACTTTGATTTCCATCAATCTCTCTCATTCTTCCCAGATCTAAAGACGGTTTGCAGACAAGAGGGAGGATATTGCAGCTGATCTCCATATGAGCTCCACCTCCCATCAGCTCCTTCACCCCCATCAGACCTGTAACCAAAATTTTTTTTTCTAAGGGGAGATCAACTAAGGGTTGGATCTCTACAACACGGAGAAAGAGGATTAGAGCTAACAAGAAGGGGGTTTGCCAGCCACTTTGTCGTCCATAGATCTTGGTCAATTCCGCAACTTCGGGGAAATTGGTCTCGGGGCTTTCATTTTTTTTGGGCTTCAAGAGAGTAAAATAGAACAAGCAGAGAAGGGGAGAGGGCACGATCATCACACGACTCTCGTTACTGCCTCCAATCACCGCCATTGCCCTCTCTTAACACATATCGAGTCACGGCAAGGTTGTTGGAATCTAAGAATTGGACTGGGTAACAGCTTCCTTCACAGTGCTCTGTAAGTAAAACATTTTACGTCACAGATTTTGCTTTATGGATTTTCTAGAAATAACTATTGGTAGATGTTCATCATGTTGTCTTCATTCTCATATTTGCATAATCATGGGTTGGTGTCACTTGGATGGATTCGAGGCCCATTGATTTGATATTTCAGGAGCATGACTTTTCTCTATTATGTTCACTAGATACCAGATGATTGTTGAGTCGGCATAACCATGCTTAGGAATTGCTGGTACCCAACTAGTAATTTCTATTTCCATAGTTTGTCTTTAGTTTTCTTTGAGAGTAGTGTTTTTTATATGAATAAGGAAACAAGTTGGGCTGGTGAAATTACAAAAGCATGGTCATAGTGATGTCATTCCCCTAAGATGAATACACGGTCTTTCTATATTGATATTATGGTGGTATTACTTTACTGTTTCACTCCTTTTGATCATTCTTTTGACTCTCAAATTTGATGCCAAAGGGAGGACATGCATGATTCAATCAATTGGCATTTCCACAATTAAAACATCGTAGTGTGACCATCGACCATCGATTGTTTAATCTTTTCGTTGATTTTCAGGAATTTCCTCTCGAGTTCAGGCGATGACAGAATGATTCTTGAGCCACCCCTTTGCCCTTCACGTCCTCTTTCCCTTCTTGGGATTCTTACAGGGTGTAGGGGTTTCCCTTATTTCTAAGGTCATCATTTCTTATGGGATTCAGGGGTTCCACCTTGTCTTCTTTTTGGGACTACTCTCTTCACGTTCCTTGGGATACTCTTTGCATTTTGGGATCCCATCGATTTTGGGAACATTTCGTCACTTCTTTAGGGTCAAGGCGACGATGGACGGAAACCTCCTGAGCCAAAACCCCCTTTCAATCAAAGGGATAAAAACAACAAAAATCTAAAAACGTCAAAAACATCAAAAGCATTTTTCAAAAAAGCTGTTTCGAACTACGTTGGCTTGATCCCTTTTCACCTGGTACGTAGGTAGCTTGGGTCCATCCAAGTTCAGTCAAACCTTTTTAATAAATATTTTCAAACATTTTCAAACCTTTCAAAACAAGAACAAAAATGGGCAAGGATGGTGATTGCCAAGTCACTCGGAGTCCCCTTTTCATTCTATTTCTGATTTTGATCGTGGTTTTCCGGTTTTCATTGGTTTTTCGACATTTTATCAGGTTTTGGGACAGGCGATGACGTAGCGTGGCCCATTCACAGGGATTGTTCTCGCTGAGACCAAGGATAGGTCATGACGATCGCGAGACTTGTCCGATCTTCAACAGATTAGGATCGCTGGGCTTGATTCCTTTTGAATCGCCCTCTGAGCCTATCGTGTGTTCCATTTTCTTTTTCCTGGCAGTTTTTGGTTCTCGCATACCGATGATTTTCTTATTCTTTTCTTTTCTTGCATCTTTTAGCTTGTCGTGTGCTTGCCTCAGATTTCTCATACGTCGCTTCTAGTTTGTTTGCTTCTCAAGCATGTGATTGATTGCTATTTTCTTAACCTTATCTCTCGCATAGGTTCGCATGTTAGTGTGATTACTTTACTACTTTGGTTACTTAGCTATAGCGTTTATTCATTTGTCATATCTTGATTATTTGTCTAGATATAGATCTTTACTGCTTTCCTTATCTCATTATATCTAACATTGTCTGTTTAGTTATAGCTCTGCATGTGGTTGTTTATTGCTTTCTTAGATGTGATGAGTTATGATTTGTTTGCTTTCTTTGCTCATCCCCGGGTCATGCATGTTTAGATAGACATTTTCTCGGGAATGATTGTTCCCATTTCACATGATTTTCGCCCAAAACTCTTCAAAGTTAATTAAAAATGGCATAAGAGACCAAGTGATGGGACACAAATACAACGTATTTCTCAGATATCGCCACGTATCGTCCATGCACTAGGAGAGCCAAGCCATCATGAAGAAAGACGTTGGAAAATGATAAAGACCATGCAAACATGACACGTGTCACCGTCCAGGCCTCATCATCACAAATTATGGAAGGAAATGGCCGGCGAAGCCACGCGCGCCAGCATGGCAGGGCGGCCCAATCCTGCAAAGAAAGGCTTTCTCTCCGTAATGATGAAAGGGTTTCCCCCATTCTTAGCTCCGCAGAAAGCAACCGGAAAAAGAGGCGAGGCAACAACAGAGGAGACTAGGAACGCAATCCTACTCTCCCTGCTAGTCCCCTCCGACCCACTAATTCACACACCCAGAAAGGAGCCTGCGCGTTGGCCCTGGTAACCCTGATCAAAACCCCTTCCCCTTCTCGCTGTCCTTTATATTGATTGGTCGAAGGATCTGACTTGGGTGTCGAAGTGGTCGTTCGGGACCCACCCCGGACCCCCTGACCCCCTTTGTTTGTGATTGCAGACCCCGCGGAGGCCCTCTACCGACCGTGCGATCACCGACCCGGATCCAGACGCCATCATATTGGCGCCATCCGTGGGACTCGTCGAGTACTGAACGCCTTATGGCGATGAGAAACCACACCCAACAGCAAGAAACAGGGGTAATAACCAGGAGTCAGGCTCAGCGCGCACAAACCAACAGCTCAAGCTCCCGAGAGCCCAACTCACCACTCTCGGGCCGACACGAGCCCTCCTCTAACACACCGCAGATGGTCCCCACCATGGAGATGTTCAACGAACTCCGCCGAGAACTACTCCAACGCTTGCCTCCTCCGGCCCCGGAGAGGCCCCTGACAACGCAGGACCAGATAGAAGCCTATGACAAAGGCAACGAGGAACAGCCAAGGGAGCGTCATCCCGGGCGAAAGCAAGCACCGACTCGCCGAACGCCATCCCCGTCAACAAATAGCCCTTTGCCCCCCGCAGCTAGGGAACGCCAGCGAGACAGCGGGAAGCAGGCTACGCTAAGCCGCGCTCCCCCTGTCCAAGCTGCCCGGCTCCAGGAACCGCCCCTGGCTCGGGCGGAAGAAGTGGCAACCTCAGCGTAACCTCCCAGCGCGGATCCAATAGCTGACCTGCAGAGGCAGATTCGAGAGGTAAAACTAGAAATGAAGAAGCCCTACGCCCATGGCATCCTCGACGAATGGGAAAGGGAAACAGCATCCCCATTCACCGCGGAAGTCTTAAAGACCCCTGCAGAAGCAGGCATAGACCTCTCTCGTTTCGGTCTGTACGACGGAAGCACTAACCCCCTCGAGTTCCTCCAAACCTTCAAGAGGGTAATGACGCTCCGAGGCGCGTCGGACGGATTCATGTGCAGAGTCTTCGCCTCCCTGTTAAGAAAGACCGCTAACGACTGATACATGAGATTGGAGCCCGACTCCATCGCATTCTTCCACGAATTCGGGAGGAAGTTCAGCGCAAGATTCGCCAACAACCGCCTCCGCCATGATCCGGTGGACGCCCTCTTAGCCCTCCGGCAGGGAAGAAACGAGACCCTAAGAGACTTCATATTAAAATTCAACGCCGAATTGGCCCAACTTTCTAACATGGACGTCCAAATAGCGGTCCCCACACTAAAGCATGCCACCACCGATCCGAATCTCAAGCTGCATCTCACCCTCAAGCCACCACAGGACCTACAGGAACTTGAATCCAAGGCTGACAAGTTCGTACGGGCAGAAGGAGCCTGCGCCCGAGAGCGGAACCAGCCCGGCCCCGATGAAAGAAAAAACAACGACGGCCGAAGGATCCTGAGGCCAAGGGCCGAGGAGAAACAGGCGAGCCAGAACCCCATCCCCGTCTTCGAAAGACTGGGAAGCGCCCCGCTAAAGGTTCCCCTCTCCCATGTCCTGCTAGCCATCAGAGATCAGGGTCTCTTGACCCCCCCAAGCGAATGGCCACAGACCCAAAGAAGCGGTCCGCCAAAAAGTTCTGCGAATTCCACGGGGATCACGGCCACGAAACTGACCATTGCTTCCACCTCCGCCTCCAGCTGGACGAGGAGGGACACCTGAATCAATATCTCAGGAGCCCTGGCGAAAGTTCGTGCGAGGTCCAGCATCCACCCAACGAGCCCAGAGGCAGGCGTCGGTCACCCGATAGGCGCCGGTCCAGCGGCCGCCGCCGATCCACTAGCCGGCACCGATCCCCGAGCAGGCATTGCTCCAGAAGTAGACGTCGATCCCGCAGCAGGCACGACGCACACCGCCGCCAGCGCCCCCAGAAAGACGAGCCCCCCGAACAACCGCAAGCCCGCGAACAGCCGCCTACCATCATAGGAAAAATCAATATCATCGCGGGAGGACCGGCTGCGGGAGGGCCGACAACAGCCGGTCGACAGGCCTATGCAGAGCGGGTGTTCTCCATGGATATGCCCTCCAAAAAGGCCCGAACGGATCCGCCCCGACAAGACCAGATCATTACTTTTTCCAACAAAGACCTCGATGGGCTAGAGGTCCCGCACGACGACGCACTGGTCGTCGCCAACTGCGACATAGGAAAGATTATGGTCGACACGGGAAGCTCCGTCGACGTATTGCACCTCGAAACTTTTGAAGAGATGAAACTGGGCAAAGAGAGGCTGGGACCCGCGGAGTATTCCATCTACGAGTTCTCCGGTGCGTCCGTACGGGTCGACGGCAAGATCGACTTAACCGTGACCTTTGGGACGTACCCCCTCCAAAAAACCATTCTGACCATCTTCATGGTCATAGACATACCGTTCACTTACAGCGCCATCATTGGGCACCCCGCTCTAAGGGATTTGGGGGCAGTGGTCTCCACCCCCCACCTCAAGATGAAATTCCCCACTCCAACCAGAGTAGGAGAGGTTCAGGGGCAACAAATGATAGCACGCCAGTGCTACGCAGCGAGCCTAAGAGGAACCAATGCTCCGGCCGAAAACTTCACAATCGGTAGTGAAGACCCCCGACAGCGGGCCCGCACAATCAGAGGAGAACCTGCCGAGGAGCTAGACTCCATCCCCATAGCCGAAGATCAGCGGGAGAGACAAGTCCGGATAAGTTCCCTACTGAAAGGCCCCCTGCGAGACCAGATGATCACCTTCCTCAGAGCAAACAAAGACATGTTCGCATGGTCCGCCAAGGACATGCCCGGGATACCCAAGGAGTTGGCCGTTCACAAGTTAAACGTGAACCCAGCCCTTAAACCCGTCCGGCATAAAAAGAGGAACTTCGTGGTAGAACGTCAAACTCACATAAAGGCCGAAGTGGAGAAGCTGCTACAAGCCGGGTTCATCAGAGAAATCCGATACCCTGAGTGGCTGTCTAACGTCGTCATGGTCAAAAAAGCTAGTGGAGGCTGGCGGGCCTGTATAGACTTCACAGACCTAAACCGGGCCTGCCCGAAGGACCCCTACGCCCTCCCGCACATAGACCAACTCATCGACGCCACATCCGGACACGAACTCCTCACCTTCTTGGATGCATTCTCGGGTTACAATCAGGTGAAAATGCACGAGCCAGACATCCCAAAAACAACGTTCATTACCGATGAGGGCGTCTACTGTTACACCGTTATGCCCTTTGGGTTAAAAAATGCGGGCGCCACCTACCAGCGGCTCGTAAATAAGCTATTCCGGGCGCAAATCGGAAGGAACTTAGAAGTGTATGTAGACGACATGCTAGTGAAAAGTCTGGAAGCCTCCAAGCACATCTCTGACCTTCAGGAAACTTTCAACACTCTATGACGAGCCCGGATGAAGCTGAACCCCGCCAAATGCGCCTTTGGAGTAACTTCCGGGAAGTTCTTAGGTTTCATGGTTAGCCAGAGAGGGATCGAGGCCAACCCTGAAAAGATCCAGGCCATCCTAGACATGGAGCCCCCAACAACAGCGGTAGAAATACAAAGGCTCGCAGGTCGAATCACGGCCCTCGGCCGATTCATGCCAAAGTCGGCGGAGAAATGCCAACCCTTCTTCAAACAACTGAAAAACATACAAGAATTCGAATGGACCCCGGCCTGCGAAGAAGCATTCGACGCCCTGAAGTAATACCTTCAGACACCACCCATACTCGCCAAACCCGAGCCGGGGGAGGAACTATTTTTGTACCTGGCCATCAGCCCACGGTGGTGAGTGCGGTATTGGCCAAGCAAACCAACAAGAAGGAACATCCGATGTACTACGTGAGCAAGACTCTCCACGGTGTAAGGTCTGGTACCTAAACATAGAGAAATTCGCCCTCGCAGTCGTCAGCGCTGCCCGGAAGCTCCGCCCCTACTTCCAGACCCACCCCATTGTGCTGCTAATCGACCAACCCCTGAGAAAAATTCTCCAAAAACCAGAGACCTCGGGCAGGATGGTAAACTGGGCCGTCGAGTTGGGAGAATTCGACATACAGGTCCGACCGAGGCCAGCTATTGAATCCCAAGCCCTTGCAGACTTTATAGTGGAATCTATGGCCCCGACAGCAGAACCAGCAACAATGGAAAATAACGAGCGCCCCACCGAACAGGCAGCTCGCGAAGACATGGCGCCAAGCTCAGCAGAACAGAGCGACGAGACTCACTGGACCCTGTACATTGACGGCTCAGCAGGCAAAACAGGGCACGGGGCGGGAGTGGTCCTCCGCGGCCTAGAAGGATTCACACTGGAATACGCCCTCAGGCTAGATTTCAAAGCCTCCAACAACGAGGCTGAATACGAAGCCTTGCTAGCAGGACTAAGCCTAGCCGCAGAGCTCGGTGCGAAAAAGTTAAAAGTCCACAGCGACTCCCAGCTCGTCGTCAACCAGGTGAACGGAACATACGAAGCCAAGGGCTTCAGAATGAAGAGATACCTCCAGAAGGTAAAAGAAAAACTGCAGGGAATGGGAAAGGTAGAGATCCTCCAGGTACGACGAGACATGAACAATCGAGCAGATGCATTGTCGAAAATGGCCATCGAAGAGACCCATGACTTCGGCACCGTGCTCACAGAAATACTACCCCACCCCAGCATCGACGAGGTGCAAGTTTTGGAGATTCCACCTGGACCAAACTGGATGGATCCCATCATACGATACCTGAAAGACGGGATACTGACCGCAGATAAGCTGGAAGCCCGACGCCTAACCGCAAGAGCCGCCCACTACGTGGTCAACGGGCCCAGGCTCTACAAACAGTCATATACATGGCCGTATCTCCGATGCCTGGTACCCTCCGAATCAGAGTACGCGCTACGAGAAGTACATGAAGGGATCTGCGGAGACCACGGAGGCGGCAAGACTCTGGCTCAGAAAATCGTAAGGCACGGCTACTTCTGGCCTACCATCCTCAGGGACGCCAACGAGTTCGTAAAAAATGCAGCCCTTGCCAAAGGTATGCGACCACTCCCCGTCAACCGGCCACACCCTACACCGCGATAGCAGGACCCCTGCCTTTCGCCATATGGGGCATGGACCTACTCGGTCCTTTCCCGAAAGCCTCCGGGGGGCGTACAATGCTGTCCGTCGCCATCGACTACTTCACCAAATGGGTCGAGGTTAAAGCCGTAGCAAAGCCCAATTCAAAAGTGACGGAGAACTTCTTTTATCACGATGTGGTCTGCCGTTTCGGCATCCCAAAGACACTTGTAACAGAGAATGGCCCCCAGTTCGCAAGCGCTGAATTCGGCAGATTCTGCGATAGCCTAACCATCGAGCACCGTTTCGCCTCCGTAGCACACCCGCAGGCCAACGGGCAGGTAGAGGTAACTAACAGGATCTTGCTTCAGAGCCTCAAGAAGCGATTGGGAGAAGCCGGGAAAACTGGGTGGAGGCGCTTCCTAGCGTCCTCTGGGCCTATCGAACGACGCCGCAGACCTCGACTGGATAATCCCCTTTTAGCTTAACCTTCGGGATCAAAGCGGTCATTCCGCTAGAAATCGGCCTCTCCCGCTTCCGCACGGAGAATTATGACGAAAAGGGAAACTCTGAACTCCTACAGAACACCCTCGACCTCGTGCTCGAAAAAAGAGAGCAGGCCCTCCTCCGAACCGCCTCCTACCAGCAGATGGTGGCACGGTACTACAACGCCCGAGTAAAAAAGCGCTCGGTAAAGCCCGGAGACTTAGTACTACGACGGGCGGAGGTATCCGACCCCCGCAACGCCGGAAAACTCGCACCTAAATGGGAAGGACCATATAGGGTCGTTCGGGCACTCCGCCTCGGGGCCTACCAACTAGAACGCCTCGACGGGACCCCAGTCCCTCGAAGTTGGAGCATGGACAACCTCTGAGAGTTTTACCGGTAAAAGATAGGGTAAGTTCCGTGTTTTCCTTTAAAAGTATGACGAGTGTTTTGTTTGTTTCCTTTTTGTGTCTTCTAGAAGTAAAGATGTACTTTCCTCTTTAACAAATCAATGGAATAGCGTTTCTACCTGAGCAATGCGCATCTCCACTTTCCGGCCTACGATAAATAAGGGACCCGAAAGAAGACAAGGAGTGAGACAGAGGTACCATAGGGGCCGCCCCCCGAAGATACCCTAAAACGCTCCCCATGAAAAAAGACAGGGAGTGAGACAGAGGTAGCATCGGGGCCGATCCCCCCGAGAATACCCTAAAATGCTCCCCATGAAAAAAAAAGACCTCCCCTTAAAGGGCAGGCGGGACCCATTAACCCCGAGCTGATCACTCGAGGGGAAGATAGTCCTTCCATAAATAAGACGCCCCACTGGGGTGCACCAAATACGCTCTCGCCGAACAAATTGCAATTTAAACACCAAAAGGCTCGAACAGCCCTCGGTACATGACATACACAAAGAAAGAGGAAAGAAAAAAGAGTCCACAATGTTATTACAGGAACCATCAAAAGAAGCAAAAAAAAATAAAATAAAATCCAAAGGGCGCCCGAGCCTCACCGAGCCCCCGCAGGAATCTCAGTAACTATAGGAGCTTCCGGGGCAACCGCCAGATCGTCGGGCGGCCTCGCGATATCCGCCGGCACCGGCAAAGGACCCCCTGGAGTAAACTCCTCAGCCTCATGCATCAGCTTCTCGAGAGGAAAGGAGGGGTCCACCTCGCGGATACGCCACCGGTACTCAGCAAAAGCGTCTATCTCAATATCAACGCTGAAGGCGGCGGCGGCCTTGAAAAACTCCTCGGAGTCGCTCCACTCCTCCTGCGCTTTTGCCAGCTCCGCAGTGAAGGTCTCCTGGGCCACGACTAATTGATTCGCCGTTGTAGACACCCCCATTTTCCTACGCATTAAAAAGTAAAAGATTCGGTAGTATATCGAGTTTTGAATCCGTATTCAGCACTAGATTAGGCATCCATGCATTTTAGGGTAGATTTCATTTCAATATGGGAGTTTTGAAGTTGATTCGCGATCCTGAAGGTTTCTAGGAGGTTCGTTTGGCCTCTGGAAGATGAAAGTTCAAGTTTCCAAGCAAATGAAAAAACCTGCTATGTTTAGAATTTTCAGGGTTTTCCTCATTTTTGCCTATTTTGCACTGCAGGGGTATTTTGGTCATTCCCAATGTGTCTCGTTTGACCCCCGAGTTATATTTGAGAAATCTTGAGTGATTTTACAAATTTTGAAAAAGCTGCTATTTTTAGAAACTCATGGGGCTTCCACATTTTCATCATCTTATGGATATTTCAATCATTTCTCATATGTCCAAAATCATTTCGAGGGTACGGCTGATGGATTATGAGTAATTTCGTATGTTTTGGGAAACCTATTAAATTTAGATCTCTCAAGATTTTCTCTTAGTCTTGCACTTTGGGGGTATTTTAGACATTTCCAAACATATCATATTTGGTCCCTAAGTTGTGTCTAAGAAATCTTAAGTCCGTTCATAAATTTTTGAAAATCTGCTATTTTTAGAATTTCTCAGGGTTTTCCCTAGTCTCTCCAAATTCTAGCACCTCGGGGTAATTTGGTCTTTTCCTGTGTATTTCTTTTTATCCTCGAAATATGTCTGAGGGATTATGAATGATTTCCTGAATTTTGAAAAACCTGCTAAATTTAGAATTTCTCAGGAGTTTCGCTTAATTTGGAAATTCTAAGTGTTGAGGGCATTTTGGGTATTTTCAGGGGATACCAAATGATTCTGTTTAATATTGCTCACCGAAAGGACCCAATTTTAAAAGTTTATATTTTTGAAGTTTGACCACAAAGTCTTTCCATTTTTAATTTTTCCCTTTAGGGGTGGACCAATCTGAGGGTATTTTGGTCGCATTTGGATGTCTAACAGTCAAGTAGGGGCATTTTGGTTCGAAAAGTTATTTTTCAAAGAAGATGGTCCGATCATGTGTGAGGAGTGCACCATAAATGTCAAATGGGTTGGGTCCATATATAGAATGTTGAATTTAGAAAGATTTTATTGATTTTTTACGGAAAAACCCGAAACCCTTGTGAAAAATGGCCCATTGGGCTAAAGCCCGCAAAGATGAAGCTTATGTGGGTTCACCCATATGGGTCAACCACCATGGTGGGCGGCCCACATGGTTGACCCACATGAGTTGAGCACCCAACCTTGATGATGTCACAATGGTGACATCATATTTGTTAAAAGAAAAATAAAAAGAATAAAAAATGAAAAGAAGGAAAGAAGAAAAAGAGGAATGATTGCTTAAAAATGTTTTCTTCCAAAGAAGCAATGTAGAATGAGAATAACATGTCTTGATTGACAAGAAATTAAGATTGGAATCAAATCCAATTTGAAAACAAGAAAGAAAGAAAGCAAGAAGGGAAAATTGGAAACAAGCCAAATAGGAAGCTCTCATATTGGAAATTACTATTTCTCTCTTAACCCTAACTTTTTATGTATAAAAATCAAAGCAAACAATTCAAAAAAAAAAGAGGAAAAAAATCCAAATTCGTCAATTTTCTCTATCATCCGAAGAAAAAAAAATTTATTTATTTTTCTCTCTTGAAGTGTGTTCATAACTCTCAAGTGTTCTTCACAAAAGAAATTCTTGAATTCCTTTTTCTTCTTCAACAAATCACAGATCAAGGATCTTTGGGTGTTCTTTGGGTCTTCTTCATCATATAAAATGGTGCGACAAAGCGTATACCTCGGATCTACGCACCCTAGAGACAAGGAGCGCGATCAACGGTATGATCTTTATCTTTGTAATATCAAAAGTAGAAAAGCATGCCAGGGTTTTACTTTTGGTAGATCAAATCAATGAATTTTTCCTTGAAATTTCAGTATGTTATAATATAGATTATAAGTTTTCAAAATTCAAAATTTCACCAAAAAATTAAACTTCTTCCATTTAATAATGATTTTCTTTCGTTTTTTATTCAATATGGATTTCAATCGGATTATCAAAGCAAGTATTAGAAAACGTGGGTTTCTTTAAAAAATGATATTTTTGGGATTTCTATAAAATAAAATACTACTGGAAACTTAATTTCCAACCGTGGTTCGGCCGTTTTATTTTTCATTCTATTTTTCAAAGAATAACCCCCAAAAGGGTTATTTCTTGATGAATGGAGGCAAAAGTATATCCAATCATGTTCAAATTTAGTGAAAGTTTGTTTCCAATAGTTTTACAAGGTTTTTAGATCACCCAAAAATTTTCATATTTTTTGGAGTTTTTTTAACTAGATTATTAATTATTTTAAATTTTGGCTATTTTTAATAAATTCCAAATCGTTTTAAAATTGATGAAACTTTTCAGAATTAAAGCCTAATAATAAATGGAAGTTTTCGTTGAAAAATATTTCAAAACAAATATGGTTTTTACTGTTTTCTAATCGCTTCCCCGTTTTACGTGCCATAATTCTTTTTCTTATTAAATTAATATATTTTCAAAATTTTTCTTTACAAACCAGTAATTTTGGTTACTGGAATATTAGAGAAATATTTTCAACTAATTTTGCAAAGATTTGATAAGGTTTTACAATTTATTTTAATAAACGGGTTTTAACGCCTACGAAACAAATTGATCTCTTATATTTAAAAACTAATTTTATGGAGGAGATTTAAGTTTTAAGTTTTAAAATTTTGATAATAAATTCTATAATCTATTATATATCTACTGGAATTTTTCATTTGATTTTAGAATACCATTAGGTTTGCTTTTTAAGTAATTCTTTGGTTTTATCTGATTTTTGTGTGAATTTAAATGGGTATCAAATCGTCATAAAAATTCATGAAAGTCAAAGAGTAGTCTAATCTCATGATTATCTTTATAGTGTAAGAGTTTAAGTTGATATGAAATTGATATGCTATAGGTTACTGTGTTAATCTATAATCTGATTTGAATTTGGAAAAATCCGACATTGATATCTAATCTTAATGATAATTCATGCAAATTTTTCAGTAAGCTTTAATCATCTATATATTTATTCTGTAAAAGTGTGGAGTAATTTAAAAGTGATATGATATAGGTTATTGTGTTAATCCATAATCTGATTTGGATTTTGAAAATTCGGAAATTAATAGCAACTTAATATAAAAATCTATGAAAGTTTTTCAGTAAGCTATATTCATTCCTATCTTGTTACTGTAGAAATTTCAATTTATTTCGAATTTTTTTGCAATGAGTTCATTTGTAAAATCATTCATGTGATCTGAAATTGATAAAATCTATTAAAAATTGAAATTAACCAAAATCATTATGAAAACTTCCATGGAACCTTAAATTTTTGTCATGTATTCATTCCTTAAGCCGCTGAAACAGAAATCTTAGGAGTCTTAGATTTCCCTTGTAAAATGGCCATGCTAGGATAATTTAGATGCCGAGATCGCATCCATAATTGTATCCCAATTGCAATTGATCCTTGACAATTTGAGTATTTAAATTATAGCATGTTATTGGCTCCGAGGTCTACTGTCCACGGAAATCCTGAGAAATATGCTAGGCAATAAGGTGCTATAACTTAAGTATTAAATTGCGCAAGGGAAGAGCGCATGATTCCCTTCCATGGATGCGATTCAAGGCTGAAGCTTGCGAACCATAGAGCCTTTGGTATTCCTTAGATGTTTAGGAACCGAAAATCCTTGAAATCTGAAAATCATTAACTTCAACAACTTGAATCAATTTACCTCATGTCTTTCGGAACCGTTGGATTGCGGTTTCCATCGTAGGAACCATTAGAGCCCCATTTAGGAACACTTGTGTCATGTTGTGTCCTAAGTTTTAGGGAGTCCTAGAGTTAGGAGTCCAGCCTCATTACGGGCGTTTGCTATGGATAGCAACTGTGCCATAGATCTAGTTACACTAGTTACCCTCTTTTCTCATAGGACGAGCCTAGTTACCCTCTTTTCTCATAGGAAGAGCCTAGTTACCTAGGATGTAGGTTAACCTGCATTAGTCTAAGGGACAACTTGCACTTAGATAGGATCATATAGCATCTTAGATGAAGTCCTAGGATAATAAAATCTTCAACTTGAAAGTGTATATACAGGTGTAGTAATGTATTGATATATGTGTCCATGACTGTGCTTGTGTATATATATGTGTCCATGAGCGTGTGAATGTGTGCTTGTGTGAATGTGTGAGTCTAGGAGTGTGTGAGGGTATATGTGTGTGAAAGTGTATAGTCTGTGGATATATGTCTGTGTGTGGCTCTATATTGTATATGTCTTTGAATGTATGTGTGTGTTGTGTATGTGTCTATGTATGCGTACATGTATGTTATGTGTGTCTGATTGTGCATGTGTCTGTGAGTGAGTGTAAGTGAGTGTGTATGCGAGTGTATATGGGAGTGTGTGTGTGTCTGTATATGTGAATATGTGGCTGTGAATGTGTAGGTGTATGTGAGAATGTGTGTGTGGGTGTTTATGCGTGTCTATGTGTGAATGTGTGTGTGTGAGAATGAAGTGTCCAGGAACTTAGTACATTCAAGTAGAGCTTCTTCAATTATTTTTTTATATATATAATCATATCAGTCCAGCCATGTTATGGTACCTATACATTTTTTAGCTTGCCTCTACATTTGGTGGGAAATGATGTTAGTTTAGAAGTGCTTTGGTAATCATATAGCAGGTAGTCAGGTAGTTGGTAATGAAAGCAGCCTTGTATTTTTTTTAATGATTTTATTTTTAAATGGACATTGGCCTAGCTAGGTTTACATGGTGTCATTCTGATGATGATGGCCCTGTTTTGTTTCAATGGTTGTGTTTCATTGATGAAAAAAATGAAATGAGATGTCAACAGTTAGTTAGTTTACTTTTAAATTTCTTTATGCAATATAAGCTTGATATCGAAATACCTTCTCACGGGTAATGGGTACAACTTGTATATTGTAAAATCCTTGGCAGTGTTATGTGTTTTCTATAGGCCCTGTGTAGGTGTGTTGATGATTAATATGATAGCTTAGGTGTCTGTGCTTATAGAATATTATGCACAGAGGGTAACCTATGATAAATTTTGGTTGTGAAAGCATCTAATCCACTAGTATTATCGGTCATGTGTATGAGGAATGCATGGGCAGGTTGCAAGTGTTTTCTTTTTGGGGTCAATACTTTAGATGAGGTTAAAGAAAATGAAGTAAAATTTTAGGGAAGGACCTACTATGGTGTTTAGCTATGAATGTATACAGGTTATGTATATATATAGAGATGATCTGAATGATTCATTTCTTTAAGCATATGTCCAGGTTTCACTCCAGTTTTGTGAACTTATTGCTGAGTGTTCATGGTATTTTGTTTAGCTCCATATTTTCTTTGATTGTTAGCTAAAGGATTTTTCATCAAAGGTTAAAAAAAAATCTGTTAGGTTGCATCTGGGAATTGAATGAATATTCTTTTAGTTAAAAGAAAGAGTAACCCTTGATAAAATTCAAGATAATGTAAACACAGCCATGCTATGTGACTCACATCAACTTCAGCATGTTATGATAAGCTGCATTTTTTTTTAACTTGCCTCTTCTTTTTAATTGGTTTGTGAAGGTCTGATGAGAACAATAAGAGCATTCTGATATTGTTAGAAAAGATATTTCAATGGCAATATCAAAACATGATAGCTTCATTTGAAATTAAGATGATAATGACATGAGACATAAACTGTTCATAAGACATGAACTAAGAGAACATTTTCTTTATTCTCCATGTGAAATCTAAAGGGATAAACGATAGAATCAAGCTAATGTATCACAGGGAAAGATGTCTTTTTTGTTTTCCTGTGTTCTCTTAGAGGTCATGTCAATGCGACAAGGTTTAGTAGCTACCCAAGCTCTATTGGACATTTACATGTATGTCTATTGTTAATGATCTTTGTGCTTCCAAAGATTACTCATACCTATGTAGTTTGATCACCTGAATTCTAATGGGGGTATAGATTTAGTTGGCTATGGTCTTGATCCTGGGTATATTGGTGTTGTGTCAAATTCAGTACTTCTTAGCTTAGAAGTTTATGTCGAATAGAAAAGATTACTTCAAGTGAAGCTGGGTCTATGACGAACCATTGTTTTAGGTTATTGGTTGTGGTTCTTATATTTGCCAAGATATGGTGGTCTTTTGTGTTGTTTGTTAGGTTCAATGACAAATGGGTCGAGGAATTAACATTTAGAATTGATTCCTATTCAACCTGTTATTTCTATTCTCATAGTTTCTTTAGGTTTGCCTTTAGAATCATGATAACTGTGGTCAAATGAAATGAAATAATCAATGGTCATCTCAGTATTTTTTTGGTTATTCCTTCCTTATTCTTTTGTATTAATCATGATATTATAGACCTATAAGTTCATTTTTTAAGCTTTAGTACTTTTGCCTTGACGTTGTTAGCATATTAATTTTCCATGGGATTTCCAGGTATACATCTCATTCTATTTCATTACATCATTAAGTGTGTACCTCTATTGGACTTTGTTGCAATTCTATATGAAAATCCATTAAAAATTTCTTTCTTTTTCTTGTTTATTTTATGGTCATATAAACACTTATCATCAGGTCTTCCTTCGTTGCAAAGGGCGATGAAGGTGTTAGCCCAAGCCTATCTTTAGGGGACTTGTTCGGTCCAAGTAGCACTCCCCTCTTTACTTAGTAGGCTAGCCCAGCCTTTTAGATACTTTTAGACATTAGTTTTTCCCTCATTGCAGGGGCAATGAAAGAGTCATCTAGAGCCCACATTAGGAGACGTGTTTCGTCTCATAAGGTAGATCTCTTTTGGAGACAAGCCTTATTTTAGCAAAACACCTTAGAAGACCAACGTGGTTTGTTAGTTGCCTTGTCCCCCTTTTTTATCATTGCAAGGGCAATGTTAGGGATACTTGGAGCCCACCTCAGTGTCTAGGAGACTTGCTCAGTTTCACTAGCACTCTTGTTTATCTCCTTTCGTTTAGCGAGTCTTTGAGTTGTTTGCCCTCATTTTGGTAGCGTTATTAGAGGTCTTTGACTTATTTGCACCTCTTCTTAGAGTTGTTAGACATGTTTTGATCTATTTGTACTCCCTCCTTAGTGATGTCAGTTGTGAGTTTATCCTTTAGAGTTGCCATTCTCCTTGGTTAAAGACTAACTCAGTCTTATTAGAGCTTACCTATTTGGGATCGTATCTTTTCATTTTCTTGGGACACTAGTTTATTCGTTTTGGAATCATTTTACTTTTAGTGAGTTTGTTTGTTTCGGAGTTTCCCCTTTATTTCTAGGGTTTGGCCCTAGTGTGCTGTTTGTGTGTTCCCATTTTAAGGATTAAAATATTTTAAAATCGAAAAACACTTGAAAACATTTTAAAGTTAAAAAACACGTGAAATCATTTTGAAAATTAAAAAAAACATTAAAACATTTCAAAACCCAAAAACACTTGAAAACTTTAAAATTCAAAAAAATATTAGAAGTTTAAAACTCAAAAACATTTGAAAACTTTAAAAACACCAAACATATTGAAATATTTGGAAGTTTTAAAATTTTAGGAACGTAGTAGGAGAGTTTGTTTCCGAACAACGTCGGCTTGATCCTCTTCCATGAGGTACGTAGGCAGCTTGGGGTCCATATCCCAAATTCAATCAAATTTTGTAAATATACCTTTACAAATCTTTAAAAAATCATTCAAACAACTTTAAAATCATATTTTTTTCAAAAACTCTTCCTCTAGAGTTAGGAGTTTGTCCTAGACTGTGAGTTTTAGAGTTAGGAGTTTGTCCTTGATATGCTGTTTGATTGTTGTGTGTTTGGTTTGTATTTGTGTTAGAGTTAGGAGTTTGTCGTAGCTAGGAACGCCTCCGTCCAGTCAGTTGGCGATCCACATCGCCGACTAATGACTAGAATCGGATGCGTTAGTCTGCCCATTGTTTTCCTAAGGACATACAACCTAGTTATACATAGAATATAGGAACCACTTGCTTTAGTTTAAGGCTAACTTGCATTTAGTTAGGGCATATAGGGAGTCTTAAAATCCATAATTCACTTAAATTTAAATAATCACTCAAGAAGCTATAAAAATTAATCTGGTCTTTTAGGTTGAGTCTAGTTTAGTGGTCTAGATGTCTTAGGCATCATAGTTTAGAATAGGCACGAAGAACTACGTTGCCTTGATTCTCGTGGAGGCAGGGATACGTAGGCAGCTTTGGATGAATACCAGACAATCCAAAGAATCAGGCAAAAAGTTTAGAGTTTTAGGGTTTGTTATTAGTGTTTTAGGATTTATGTTTATTGTTATCATTATTTCTAGTTTATGACTATGATTGTGTGTTTTATTTGAGATTATGATCATCCCTTCATTTGTTTTAGTTACATGCTTAGCTGTAGCTCTCACATGTTTAGCTGTAGTTCTTTACTGCTTATAGTGCTTATATACTGTTTACTGCTCATATGTTTAGCTGTAGTCTTTATTATTATTGATTATCATTTCTACTATCATTTACTGACGTTTGTTCCTTGCGCAAGTACATTGTGTTTAGTTTCTGTAGCTATGCATGCGTATGTCTACTGTTTTCTTAGATGTGTTGAGTTAGGATTAGATGGATGCTTAGAGATTGGTAACAAGGTTATTTGGTATCAGATTAACATTAGTCTTCTCTGCCTCTTTGGGAGATAGAGGATTCTAATGTCTATTCTAATAACAGGTGATACCGGTACTAGTTCTCTTTAGGTATGGATGGTAGATATGATGTATGGAGATAGATAGCAAGGTTATCTGATATTATATGGGTTTTAGTCTTCTCTCCCTCTTTGAGAGACAGCAGATTCTAGTGTTCTTTCTAATGTCAGACGACACTGATATCATTTCTCTTTAGGACTTGTTTATTTTCTTTTACTCATCTCCGGGTCATGCATGCTTAGGTAGACGTTTACTCGGGGATATTTGTTCCCATTTCACATGATTTTTGCTCAAAATTCATCAAAGTTAATTAAAAAATGGCATAAGATACCAAGTGCTTGCACTTGGACGGATTGAGATGCTCTTTGGACCTTCCTCATCCGTAATCAGGCACGTACCCATATATATTTCTGGTTATCCATTGCACAGAGGATTTTATTTTTTTGGGTTCCATGGCCTATCCAAGGATGGCGACTCTGATTTATTTTAGGTACGTCTTGGTTTGGGGATTTATCCTTGGATCAAGATGTATCTCATTTTTATCGCCACTCGTGCTATGCTGTAAGGGTGGCACCGTTTCGAGAGTTCCTTGGTAGAGCTCTGCTTCACGTGGATAATCCCAAAGGACCGACGGGAGACCCGTTCCTCGCCGCCTCCTCAGGATCGGGGTCCATATATATTTTTCATTAAAGTTTTACAAGGAGGTTAATATGAAAACATATGCTAACATGTGAAAAGGAATAAAAGGCAAAAATAGCATAAAGACATATGCTAACATATGGAGAAAGCGATATTTTTCATTAGATTAACTAGTGGACAGCCCGTGCGATGCACGGGGCAAAAACTAAATAATTCGCCAAAATTTTGCCAATATACGTAGGATATTGAGAGATAGAAACAATTTTGCTAAAATCATGGGACATAGTGGAGATTTTTTCTCTACTAAATAGAAATAAGTTTGCTAATATACGTTGGATATTATGTGATAGAAATAATTTTGGTAAAAACGTGGGATATGGTGAGAGAGTTTTACGTTTTTGGAGGAGGGGTGCCACATGGCACACCCACGTCGTCCAGGATTCTGTTTTACATATATATTATATGATGTGGATATTAATTAAGTATATATATAAGGAAATGTTATCATCACTACTGTATTTTGATGAGAGCATTCCTGACTTTATCAAAAGTACGGTATGGCCCGCACTATAGGATGATCCAAACTGTCCATTAGATAGGCAACAACCTAAATAGGTTGTGCCGAAAAAATCATTCCATAGGTTGATCCTAACCCTCCGATCTGAATGTTAGAGTGTTGATCCTAACCCTCTATAGATCGGAGGGTTAGGATCAACCTATGGAAATAATTTTTGGGGCACAACCTATTTAGGCTATGGCCCGTCTAATGGACGGTTTGGATCATCTTATGGGGCTGGCCATACAGTACTTTAAATAAAGTGAGGAGTGCCCTCATCAAAATACAGTAGTGCTGATAACATTTCCCTATATATATGTTGATATACGTATATATACATGTCTTTGTTAAGTAAGTAACAAGAGACAGTAAGAATTTTTTGAAGACAAATTGGAGTCGAAATAACTCCCATTAGATGTGAGTTATTAATTAATTAAATTGTTAATTAATTATTTAATTATTATAAATTATTACGTATTATTAATTTAATTATTAATAAGCATAATAATGTGTATTCCAAATGAGGATAGTTATTTCCAAACCGGTTTTGTAAAAGTTGCAGAAATTTGAATGGAATTGAGAATTGGGATAGGACTACACATTTGGATAAGGTTTGAGGGGCCTACCACACTCTCAAATTAGTTGAAGAGCTGGGAAAAAGAGTCTCAATTGCTCAAGAACTTTGAGTTGCACTCAAACTGCTTGTTGGATAAGAATTGCTAAATTGTAGGATCTACAAAGCAAGCAATTTGTTTCTAACACCAATTCTTATGAGATAAGGCAACAAGGTGTAGACACCCACATTTTGCTTTACTTTAACCAACAATAACCTAATATATTGATCCGTAGAATTTCATTGGTAAAGTATGCATCCTCAAATTTTTTGAAAAAAACAAAATGATAAAGAGATGTACCTGGTGAGATGATTAGATCCGAAAAATTGAAAAATACCCTGATTGGTGAATTTAGTGTGTTAAATCCATGTGAGAACCCCCTCTATCATTGATTTATATGTTTTAGGTCATTAATATCTTGATCTGACATTACGGATCAATAATCGGGACAAAATAAGCTAGGGTCACTTCATAGCCCGGACCCTGATTCCATTCCGAGACCCGATTTCCGTAAATCGTTAGATCAATGGCAGATCTTGACCTGGGTCTAACCATCCAAAACCACCTAACCTCTCCTCTCATCCTAACCATCCAAACCTCACCTAACCTCACCTAACCTCTCCTCTCATCCTAACCATTCAAACCTCACCTAACCTCACCTAACCTCACCTAACCTTACCTAACCTCACATAACCTTACCTAACCTCACCTAACCTCACCTAACCTCCTATCCCATTCTCCTATAAATACCCTCTCATCCCACCATCCAAGAGAAGAAGAAAAAGAACCCCTCTCTTAGAAAATTGATCCCTCTCCCTCATCTCTTCAAGGGTTCGGCCATCCTTGCCGGATCGGGTGATTTTATACGTTGGGTGATATATATCAAAAGCAGTCATTATCAAGCAAGGAATCATCTTCAAGGAATTAACATCAAAGAAAAATCAAACACAAAGTGGGTTTCCAAAGAGGTAGGCATTTATTTCAATTCTATGTAGGGTCTGTTTTCATGCATATCTTTTACTTTAAAAGAAAAACCATGTTAGGAAGCATGTAGGGTCTGTTTTCCCCCTGGTTAGCCTCTGGTTAGACCCTGGTTGCACCCAGGTTCGCTGCTGGTTGCACCCAGGTTCGATGCTGGTTGCACCCTGGTTCCCTACTGATTCGCACCCTGGTTCCCTGCTGGTTGCACCCTGGTTCCCTACTGGTTCGCACCCTGGTTCCCTACTGGTTCGCACCCTGCTTCCCTGCTGGTTGCACCCTGGTTCCCTACTGGTTCGCACGCTGGTTCGATATTGGTTCGCACCCTGGTTCGATATTGGTTCGCACCCTGGTTCCCTGCTGGTTCGCACTCTGGTTAGACCCTGGTTGCACCCAGGTTCGCTGCTGGTTGCACCCAGGTTCCCTGCTGGTTGCACCCTGGTTTCCCTGCTGGTTCGCACCCTGGTTCCCTGCTGGTTCGCACCCTGGTGCACCCTGGTCCGCACCCTGGTTTGTACCCTGCTTCCTCCTAGTTAGACCATGGCTAGTCTCGGGTTTGCTTCTAACTTAGACCCGACTCACTTGACCCTAACCATTAACCCAATCCAACCAAGTCATATCCCAACACAATCCGAGTCGCATGTCTGAATCCATTTGGCCGAATCTCATAAGCCCGCCCACTTTGAATTCCGAAAATTCAAACCCTTGATGATTCCAATATGCTCAATTCTTTGATGCAAATTCCCAATTCCAAAATCCCATTGCTATATCAATGTTTTTGAATCTCAAGTCCAATGCTCAAATACAAACCCGATTCCTGATCCAAATACCAAACCTGTTTTCCAAAATCCAAGCAACCTCCCCAGCGGAACTACGTGTGGCTTGATCCCCATCGCGGGGTACGTAGGCAATTTGGCACTCCCAAGTTCAGTCGCACCTTTCTCTATCTTTCTCATTCCCTCACACTATTTCATCATCTCTTCCATCCCTTTTTTCACTAACCTCAAGAACTGAAATCGATTCACCTCGTGTCTCTCGGAACCGTTGGATTACGGTTTCCATCGTAAGGACCCTTAGAGCCCAATTTAGGAACACCGGTGTCGTGTCGTGTCCTAAGTTTTAGGGAGTCTTAGGTTTTAGGGAGTCCTAGAGTTAGGAGTCCAGCCTCATCACGGACGTTTGCTATGTATAGCAACCGTGCCATAGGTCTAGTTACACTAGTCACCCAATCTTTCCCTAGGACAAGCCTAGTAAACTAGGATGTAGGCAAACCTGCATTAGTCTAAGGGACCATTTGCATTTAGATGAGAATCATATAGCATCTTAGATGAAATCTTAAGATAATAAAATCCTCAACTTGAATTAAATAACTTCTCCTAAAACTGTTGAAACAGTCAATCCCGTCTAGGTCGGTGTCCTAGTTGAGTTAGGCATAAGTAGCTTAGCTTAGGTGCACCGAACTACGTCGACTCTGATCCCAGTGAGGCTTGGGTACGTAGGCAGCTTGGATGTCTGATGGCATACCACCCGCGAGTCGGCACCACAAACAAATTGTGGTGTTTTGTATATTAATTTTCTTGTAAATGCTTAATCAAATCACTTAGGATTTTCCATGAAATTAGAATTCTAGGAGAACTTTCACTTAGATTGAATCCAGACAAATTAATAAATCAAGATACACATCTAGGATTCACATTGAAATTAGATCATAGGATGCATGTCACTTAGTTCGCACATTAACATAGAGTTGAATGAGCCATTTAAAATAAATTTAAAAGAGTTAGCTTTTGGAATCGAAGACCGATTATCGGGCAGGAATGGTGCATGTGGCGGATAACTCCCCATACCTTCCATTCTCGTAACCAGGTAGCGAGTCTAGATTTCTGGTTAATTACGGGTCCTAGATCCCACATCTAGGTGGCGACTCTGTCAGTCTCTTTCGTGTGGAATTCGGATTGCCTTAGTGATCCCAAGTTCACAGGAAAGATTAATTCAAATCAACATTAAAAGGCACACGCCAATCGCGTGGGTACGAGAGACCAAGAGAGAGAGCGCGTGGCGGCTCGCGCCCCACCCCTCTCGCGGGATCGGGTACCACAGTCTGGCGACTCTGCTGGGGACCACCTAACTTCATTAAAATTTCAAAAGATAATTCATTTGAATTTAATTTAACTGGCTCATAAAAACTCTATACTTGTTAGATTAGTTTGTCTTGTTTTATTTTCTCATCACATTTTACTCGAACTTAACCTAACAAAACCTGAGGGCATCATAGATTGCGCAAACATATTGCACACACTTACATCACTTGCATCTAAACTCTTGCATCTCACGTGCACACACGTCCTATTTTAGGAACCCGGAGTGTTATCTAGCATGGTTGACTGGGATTTCATCACCTGGTGCCTCTGTGCTAGAGAAGCATTCCACCCTTAGCCTAGTACCTTTATGGTACGTAAACGGATCTCTTGTTCACGTACTGATACGCCGGACACTGGTACAGTATATCGAACAGGGATTCGCGCTAAGGGAACTCTTGGCCTTACCCCTAGATTAACCCACACATGCATGTAGTATACGAACACATGTGCATCATGTGTGTGAGCCTAGTTTAGGATATCCTACCCATTGGTGTCTAGATTAGGCCGTGGTCCATCTTCCAATGGTCACGATCGGTCCTTAGATACACGAACAAAGTCATGAGTCGAGATTCTCTCTCCACTCCGATAGATTAGGATTAGGGTTGATGCCTTCAGGTAACACTGATAAAATGTGAAAAAAAAAAAAAAAAATTTCCCTTTGGGTTAGGATATAAATCCCATAATTTTCAAAGATCTCATAGGATTAGTCATTCATGATCTATCCGTTGAAAGCAATCTTATGCTATCTCATCTAATCTTTTGATCGTGCGTCTTTCGTTCTTCTGTCATACGATTCGATCGTATCTTCATGCCATCCCCTAACTGGCAGATGCAGAATCTCACAATCTTTCGATTATGCGTTCTCATGATCTGATCATGCCTGGTCCAGATAATCCAATCTTGCTTGTACCCCTGGTCTGTTCCTCCTCTAGGGGCTACCTTTTTCAAGATTATTTTGCTAAGTCCTTCAGAGTTCACTCTCAGAATCCTTGAGCTAGGGGTATTTCCCTATGCGAATCAGTCATCATTGTCCAAAATTGAAAGTATCAGCCATGATGATGTTCAGAACGAACCAGCCTTCGCCGAGCCTTCAACGCCAAACAGTTGCAGCAGTTAAAGTTTTAGTCACTTACTATTTTATGTTGAGTCAGTCATCATGGTCAGTATAATTGTTGAGTCCGGTCTTACAGTTAAAGGTCAATGCCTAGTCCAGGCAAGTTATCTTCTGTTTCTCTTTCTTATTTAGAGTTGTGAATCGTGAGCATGTTCAGGATAGGTCGTCTGATGTAATAGCTTTTCTTTAAATAAAATTTCAGTCAGTTCCAAAAAGTTCACTTGTGTCTGTTCTTAAGTGTGCTTCTGATCTTAAAATAAGACTCCCTCCTCAAATGAGGACAAAATTGACGAAACTCCACTTGAGTCACAGCAATTACTTGAACGAGAGGAGGAGCGCCAATCCCAACCTTTCAAAGATGAAATTGAAATGATAAACACTGGCACTGAAACTTTGATTCAGTGAATGCCGATTGAAAATACATTACCCTCTAAAGAGTGTGAAGAATTGATAAAATTATTTCAAGAATAAGAAGATTGTCTAGAAAAGCTACAACCGATACCAGGGGCAAGACATAGATGGAAAGCTCAAAGAAAATGAAGAAAGTGAGAAGATATATGCTATACAAGGGGCATAGAGTGGAAACAACTTTCATATTTCCAATCAATGACCTTGGTTCTCAAATTCATAACATAAAGCCAACAAATTCAAGATAAGAAGTTCAAGAGCAAGCATTGAAAAGTGATCATCAGATATCAAGAGTTAAAAATCCATAGATGGAGGATGTCAAAGAACAAGTTTCGCTTTATGAAAGTCGAAAGTACGCATTAGAATCTTGGAAGAAGAAGATACATTATCTCTTACCTGGAAATGCCGTCAAACTCCATGAAAAAAAAAAGAAAAAATAAATAAATAATCAGTACCAGAGAGACTCTAGTAACCTAGATCGATTCTCATTCTGAACATCGGAAGGCCTCCTTTGGCCGAATAAATCCCAAAATCAGAACCCAACGTCAAAAGAATACCGGTTTGCAAACCCTCCGAGCCTGAATCAAATTTTCTTGAAAACCCATCAAACTCGGGGCATTTCCCCGAACTACGCGAGACCTGATCCCTATACTGGGGTACGTAGGCAACTCGGTTGAACCGAGTTCGGTCGATTCAAAAAGGAAAAGAAATTCAATCCTTTCAAAAAAAAAAAAAAAAAAGAGAGGGACAAGTTCCAAAAGAAGAGAAGTTAATTGTTCCAGAAAGAAAAGAAAAAAGGAAAAAAAAAATCAAACAATTTATCTTCAAACTAGGGGCATTCGCCCTGAACTACACACGACCTGATTCCTACCTTGGGATATGTAGACGACCTGTTCACAGGTTCGGTCGAAATCTTTGTTGAGCCTTAAGCCATTCTTTGAAAAGCCCTATCCTACCTATAAAAGTCCTTCTGGTGTTCAGAACTAATGAGCTAGGTCCTGAGATACAATAAAAAAATGAAATGATGATGAATAAGAAAAATAACGGAGTTTGAAGATCTGCTAGACTGAAAACCTGAAAGGGCGGTCTAGGCAAAATTTAAGATCATTCCCCTGCTAAGTTGAAAACCCGAAAGGGCGGCTTAGGCAAAAGCTAAGGGGATAGCCTGCTGGATCGAAAACCTAGAAAGGTGGTTCAGGCAAAAGTTAAGGTTAGCGCGGTCCGCCAAGTTAAAAACCCCGAAGAGGTGACTTGGTCACGGTAAGAGAATCATTACAAGAAGGCTACAGCCGGTATCAAGACTGAAGATCAACTGAAGTTCAAGCAAATTCAAGTGATATCCTCAAAACTGGGGGCATTGAAGCTAAGCAATCTTAGGGGTCGTAATTAAATTCTTGAGGCATTACTGTTTCAAGGAAGAAGTCCAGTGTTTATTATTTCAAAAAAAAAAAAAAGCATTCCTCGAAAGGATAGACTTACCAAATAAAACGTTAACTAAGTCAGAAGCATTACTGTGTCTGTCAGTGTAGTTAGTCAATCTTTGTCATTCTAAGTTCACTCCTTCAGGGCTGCTCAATCCTTTGAGTAGTGCCTTTCATCTAAGTTTTCTCTTTAGAAAGAGTCAATCGTCGTTCCTATGTCCAAATGATGTAACTGTCTTGGTGAAGGAGGCCCGGCCTAGGCAGCTCCCTGCAATTATACCTGAAAGGGTTCAAGAATCTAGTCAAACAGCTACATTTCAAAGAAGATCAACTCAGAAGAGTTCAGAAGTAGAAACATCAGAAAGCCCAGCTTCCGTAAAAAGATCATACCTCAGGAAGGCACCTTAAGCTTGGAAGAGCCCCAGATGCAATGGTGGTTGAGCCAATTTCTCAGAAAGATGAACCATTAAAATTCGGAATCTCCTTCCAGTTTGTTAAACACTATCCTGGTCAAGAAATGTTTATCTAAACACCTGTCAAGAGGCAAATCCCACTTTTCCATGATTATATCCAAGAGAGCCATTGTTCTAAATTACCAATCTCAAATGTCTTGTTCAAGGTTTCAGTTATCAAAATCCCCAGAAGACAAGACCAACAGTCTCATTGAGAAAAATCTTGTTGAAGTTTCATAAAAGTGTTCCTAATCCATTCTTGTTACTAATGGTTCTTCGTTCATAAGGTTGGTCGTCTCATCATTCGTCAAAGTCTTGGTTTCCAATATCTTTACTGGGCACGATCTATAATGTCCCCGATTTCATTGAGTTCAAAAAAAAAAAAAAAACAAAAAAAAAAAAAAATCCAAAATTCATCAAATCCATTTCTACGTCAAATTCAAATTCATGAAAACCTCTAAATTCTTCGAGCCCGTTTGTGAACGGTGCCTCTTTTCTCGAGGCCATTTGTGAATGGTCTCGTCTTCCCCTTGAGCCCGTTTGCGGACGGTACATCATTTCCCAAAAATAAAAAATTCATCAAATCCAATCCCCGATTCAAACAAATCCAATCTTACGTCAAATTCAAGTTCATGAAAAATCTCATGTCCTCTTTGAGCCCTTTTGTGAAAGGTGCCTCATTTCTTGAGTCCATTTGTGAATGATCTCGTCTTCTCCTTGAACCCGTTTGTGAACGGTGTCTCATTCTCTGAGTCCATTTGTGAATGCTCTCATGTCCTCTTTGAGCCCGTTTGTGAACGGTGCCTCTGTTCTCAAGGCCATTTGTGAATGGTCTCATCTTCTCCTTGAGCCCGTTTGCGGACGGTACCTCATTTTCCAAAAATAAAAAAATTTATCAAATCCAAATCCTTAATTAAAAAAAAAATAAAAAATCCAATCCTACGTCAAATTCAAGTTCATAAAAAATCTCTAAATTCTTCGAGCCCGTTTGTGAACAGGGTCTCATTTCTCGAGTCCATTTGTGAATGGTCTCGTCTTCTCCTTGAACCCGTTTGTGAACGGTGCCTCATTTTCTGAGTCCATTTGTGAATGGTCTCGTGTCCTCTTTGAGCCCGTTTGTGAACGGTGCCTCATTTCTCGAGTCCATTTGTGAATGGTTTTGTCTTATCCTTGAGCCCGTTTGTGAATGGTGCCTCTTTTCTCGAATCCATTTGTGAATGGTATTGTCCTCCTTGAACCCGTTTGTGAACGGTGCCTCATTTCTCGAGTCCATTTGTGAATGGTCTTGTCTTCTCCTTGAGCCCGTTTGTGAACGGTGCCTCTTTTCTCGAGTCCATTTGTGAATGGTCTCGTCTTCTCCTTGAGCCCGTTTGTGAACGGTGCCTCATTTTTTTGAGTCCATTTGTGAATGGTCTCGTCTTCTCCTTGAACCCGTTTGTGAACGGTGTCTCATTCTCTGAGTCCATTTGTGAATGGTCTCATCTTCTCCTTGAGCCCGTTTGTGAACGGTGCCTCATTTCTCGAGTCCATTTGTGAATGGTCTTGTCTTCTCCTTGAGCCCGTTTGTGAACGGTGCCTCTTTTCTCGAGTCCATTTGTGAATGGTCTCGTCTTCTCCTTGAGCCCGTTTGTGAACGGTGCCTCATTTTTTTGAGTCCATTTGTGAATGGTCTCGTCTTCTCCTTGAACCCGTTTGTGAACGGTGTCTCATTCTCTGAGTCCATTTGTGAATGGTCTCATCTTCTCCTTGAGCCCGTTTGTGAATGGTGCCTCATTTCTCGAGTCCATTTGTGAATAATCTTGTCTTATCCTTGAGCCCGTTTGTGAATGGTGCCTCTTTTCTCGAATCCATTTGTGAATCGTATCGTCCTCCTTGAGCCCGTTTGTGAACGGTGCCTCATTTCTCGAGTCCATTTGTGAATGGTCTTGTCTTCTCCTTGAGCCCGTTTGTGAACGGTGCCTCTTTTCTCGAATCCATTTGTGAATGGTATCGTCCTCCTTGAGCCCGTTTGTGATCGGTGCCTCATTTCTCGAGTCCATTTGTGAATGGTCTTGTCTTCTCCTTGAGCCCGTTTGTGAACGGTGCCTCTTTTCTCGAGTCCATTTGTGAATGGTTTTCTATCCTCCTTGAGGCCGTTTGTGAACGGTGCCTCATTGTCCAAGTCCATTTGGGAATGCTTCTTATCCTCGTTGAACCCGCTTGTGAGCGGCGTCTCATCTCCTTCTAAAAACTGTTTGAGAACTATCTTTGTCCTTTCCCTTCAGAATCCATTCGAAAATGATATCTCATTCTCTAATTGCCCGTTTGTGAACGGCGCCGCATCGAGTTTTTTTATTCTAGGATTTCATCTAGGGTCTTGCATTATAGTAGGTTGCATTATGTCTAGGGAGTCATTTGTCGATTAAAGCTACGCAAAATGGTTCTGTCATTTTGACTTTGGTATTCGATGACTACGTCGTCTCTACCAAAGAGGGGCATCTGTAGACACCCACATTTTGCTTTACTTTAACCAACAATAACCTAATATATTGATCCGTAGAATTTCATTGGTAAAGTATGCATCCTCAAATTTTTTGAAAAAAACAAAATGATAAAGAGATGTACCTGGTGAGATGATTAGATCCGAAAAATTGAAAAATACCCTGATTGGTGAATTTAGTGTGTTAAATCCATGTGAGAACCCCCTCTATCATTGATTTATATGTTTTAGGTCATTAATATCTTGATCTGACATTACGGATCAATAATCGGGACAAAATAAGCTAGGGTCACTTCATAGCCCGGACCCTGATTCCATTCCGAGACCCGATTTCCGTAAATCGTTAGATCAATGGCAGATCTTGACCTGGGTCTAACCATCCAAAACCACCTAACCTCTCCTCTCATCCTAACCATCCAAACCTCACCTAACCTCACCTAACCTCTCCTCTCATCCTAACCATTCAAACCTCACCTAACCTCACCTAACCTCACCTAACCTTACCTAACCTCACATAACCTTACCTAACCTCACCTAACCTCACCTAACCTCCTATCCCATTCTCCTATAAATACCCTCTCATCCCACCATCCAAGAGAAGAAGAAAAAGAACCCCTCTCTTAGAAAATTGATCCCTCTCCCTCATCTCTTCAAGGGTTCGGCCATCCTTGCCGGATCGGGTGATTTTATACGTTGGGTGATATATATCAAAAGCAGTCATTATCAAGCAAGGAATCATCTTCAAGGAATTAACATCAAAGAAAAATCAAACACAAAGTGGGTTTCCAAAGAGGTAGGCATTTATTTCAATTCTATGTAGGGTCTGTTTTCATGCATATCTTTTACTTTAAAAGAAAAACCATGTTAGGAAGCATGTAGGGTCTGTTTTCCCCCTGGTTAGCCTCTGGTTAGACCCTGGTTGCACCCAGGTTCGCTGCTGGTTGCACCCAGGTTCGATGCTGGTTGCACCCTGGTTCCCTACTGATTCGCACCCTGGTTCCCTGCTGGTTGCACCCTGGTTCCCTACTGGTTCGCACCCTGGTTCCCTACTGGTTCGCACCCTGCTTCCCTGCTGGTTGCACCCTGGTTCCCTACTGGTTCGCACGCTGGTTCGATATTGGTTCGCACCCTGGTTCGATATTGGTTCGCACCCTGGTTCCCTGCTGGTTCGCACTCTGGTTAGACCCTGGTTGCACCCAGGTTCGCTGCTGGTTGCACCCAGGTTCCCTGCTGGTTGCACCCTGGTTTCCCTGCTGGTTCGCACCCTGGTTCCCTGCTGGTTCGCACCCTGGTGCACCCTGGTCCGCACCCTGGTTTGTACCCTGCTTCCTCCTAGTTAGACCATGGCTAGTCTCGGGTTTGCTTCTAACTTAGACCCGACTCACTTGACCCTAACCATTAACCCAATCCAACCAAGTCATATCCCAACACAATCCGAGTCGCATGTCTGAATCCATTTGGCCGAATCTCATAAGCCCGCCCACTTTGAATTCCGAAAATTCAAACCCTTGATGATTCCAATATGCTCAATTCTTTGATGCAAATTCCCAATTCCAAAATCCCATTGCTATATCAATGTTTTTGAATCTCAAGTCCAATGCTCAAATACAAACCCGATTCCTGATCCAAATACCAAACCTGTTTTCCAAAATCCAAGCAACCTCCCCAGCGGAACTACGTGTGGCTTGATCCCCATCGCGGGGTACGTAGGCAATTTGGCACTCCCAAGTTCAGTCGCACCTTTCTCTATCTTTCTCATTCCCTCACACTATTTCATCATCTCTTCCATCCCTTTTTTCACTAACCTCAAGAACTGAAATCGATTCACCTCGTGTCTCTCGGAACCGTTGGATTACGGTTTCCATCGTAAGGACCCTTAGAGCCCAATTTAGGAACACCGGTGTCGTGTCGTGTCCTAAGTTTTAGGGAGTCTTAGGTTTTAGGGAGTCCTAGAGTTAGGAGTCCAGCCTCATCACGGACGTTTGCTATGTATAGCAACCGTGCCATAGGTCTAGTTACACTAGTCACCCAATCTTTCCCTAGGACAAGCCTAGTAAACTAGGATGTAGGCAAACCTGCATTAGTCTAAGGGACCATTTGCATTTAGATGAGAATCATATAGCATCTTAGATGAAATCTTAAGATAATAAAATCCTCAACTTGAATTAAATAACTTCTCCTAAAACTGTTGAAACAGTCAATCCCGTCTAGGTCGGTGTCCTAGTTGAGTTAGGCATAAGTAGCTTAGCTTAGGTGCACCGAACTACGTCGACTCTGATCCCAGTGAGGCTTGGGTACGTAGGCAGCTTGGATGTCTGATGGCATACCACCCGCGAGTCGGCACCACAAACAAATTGTGGTGTTTTGTATATTAATTTTCTTGTAAATGCTTAATCAAATCACTTAGGATTTTCCATGAAATTAGAATTCTAGGAGAACTTTCACTTAGATTGAATCCAGACAAATTAATAAATCAAGATACACATCTAGGATTCACATTGAAATTAGATCATAGGATGCATGTCACTTAGTTCGCACATTAACATAGAGTTGAATGAGCCATTTAAAATAAATTTAAAAGAGTTAGCTTTTGGAATCGAAGACCGATTATCGGGCAGGAATGGTGCATGTGGCGGATAACTCCCCATACCTTCCATTCTCGTAACCAGGTAGCGAGTCTAGATTTCTGGTTAATTACGGGTCCTAGATCCCACATCTAGGTGGCGACTCTGTCAGTCTCTTTCGTGTGGAATTCGGATTGCCTTAGTGATCCCAAGTTCACAGGAAAGATTAATTCAAATCAACATTAAAAGGCACACGCCAATCGCGTGGGTACGAGAGACCAAGAGAGAGAGCGCGTGGCGGCTCGCGCCCCACCCCTCTCGCGGGATCGGGTACCACACAAGGGCCGGAGAGAGACTTCATATACGTTCTCCCATCTATCTTAGGTGTCCTCACATAGCCTTGGACGTTCGGGAGAGTCCCAATGGCTCGAGGAGTCTCAATTCAAGTTGGTTTCTGAATTGGATAGGAATTGGGAGAGAGAAACGAGGATTTATGAAACAAAAACTCTATTTTCTATAAATGAGAGAAGGATGAACGAATTTTCATGTGAGGAATACTCTAAAATTAGTTCTCCCTTGCTTTCCCCCTTGGAAAATTGTTTTTCATATCTCTCTCTCATCTCTCTTCCAATTGAAAAAGTTCAAAGAGAAAGGCTTCCAATTAATTTTTTTATCTCTACAACAAAGGTACTGATTAGATCAGACCTTAAAGAGGTGAATAAGAGTTATTCACATTCACAATAGTCCGAGAAAAGAAAAAGAATCCATCAGTTCAACTTGCGGGGTTAGTAGCGTTCCGAACGATCACAACCGTTCGAGGAGTAGATCAAGCAGCGTGGTTCCTTGAGGTATTTCTTTATGTTTGATTAACATATTTAACTAATCTAGACTTTAGGATCTTGGGCAATTGCAAGATTGAAAAGAAAATTTTAAAGTCCTATGTGATTTTTGTTCCGCTGCGGATAGCGATCTTGCCGGAAGGGGATAACCTTCCTATGGGCGATGTTATCTTTTTGCCTGTTGGGAAACATCTCTAAAACGTGTCCCTTAATTGAGGACGTGACTACTGGAAGTCTATTTAATCTTCGTTTTAGTTTGAGAAAAAGAGATGAACAGAAATATATTCTCTGTGTGCTCTCTATCCTCTATCTTCTTCAACCTTCTGATTCTTTCTGTTTTAAAAGTTTTTGGGTTTGTTTTCATCTCTGATAAGGCTGCATAAGTGTGTTCACTAGGCATCCGGGTAGTGTGAGTGTACACCCCTGGAGCTGAGTTGTTATATCCTGGAGAGAGACCGAATCTGCACCATGATTCGTCGTATGTGGGGCGATACTTATCTCAATGACAGCGAATCTAGATTCTTGCTTTTAACTCACTGATAAGTTTTCGTCACTGTTTATTTGGCTTCTGTTTGTTTCTACAGATTATATTTTCACAAATTTCAGATTTATATATATCGTTGCTACTACATCATCAGATTCATCAAGATAAGGTATAATCCAAAATTCCCCCACATCCCTAAATAACATTTTCATTATTAGGGTTTTACAAGGAGGTTAACATGCCCATAGAAAAAGGAGGTTAACAGATAAAAACATATGCTAACCTAATATGTGAAAAAGCAAAATTATCCCCCTTATCTAAAGTTTTCTCTTTAATACTCTCCCTCAAGCTGGAGAATAGATATTAATCATGCCCAGCTTGTTACATATATTATGAAAAAGACCTACACCCACAACTTTAGTGAATACATCAGCTAGTTGTTCCTCTGATCTCACATGAGATGTTACAATCTTCTTGGTCATAACCAACTCCCTAATAAAGTAGCAGTCAAGATGTGTTTCGTTCTCATTAAATGCTTGATTTTTGGCAATATAAATGGTTGCCTAATTCTCACACATCATACTCATCGACATACAAATAGGAATACCAATCTCATCTAATAGAGATTTAACCCGCATCATTTCACACGCAGTGTGAGCCCATAGCTCTGTACCTGTCCTCAATTTTTTGCTCCTTCAAGTGACTAGATTACCTCTACAAAAGTACAAACCATTAGGTTGATCTTCTATCTGACTTGTTTCCTGCCAGTCTTCATCAGAGTATACCACAATGTCTAATTTCTTAGAAGGTCTAAACATAATACCTTTTCGAGGTGAGTATTTGGTACACTGCATCCATATGTGGTTGTCTCGAAGCATGCATGAATTGACTAACCATGCCAACAACAAATGTAATATCAGGTCTTGTAAGAGTTAAGCATATAAGCTTCCTTACCAATCCTTGTCTATCTCCCTGGGTCATCCAATAATTTACCTTGCTCGTTATCGAGTTTCACATTAGGATCTGTAGGGACCTCAACAGGTTTAGTCCCTAGTATCCTTGCTTCCTCTATTAAGTATGTCACACACTTCCTCTAAGAGAGACAAATACCACTCTTTGACTCTGTTGCTTCAATGCTTAGAATATATCGCAACAGACCAAAATCTCTAACTCTAAAGTGTCTGTGATTATGACACTTTAGCACACAAATACCCACACTATCATTACTAATAATAATAATGTCGTCCACATACACCACTAGTACTATTATTCCACTGGTTTAACACGTCACAAATACAGAATGATCCGATGATGTCCTCTTCATCCAATACAATGCCACAACTGAACTAAATTTGTTAAACCATGCTTTGGGAGACTGCTTGAGTCAACTCCTCCTAAGCAACATAACCCGGAGGTTACTCCATATATACTTATTCTTGCATATCTCTATGGACAAAGGTATTCTTATCATGAAGTTAAGATAACGACTAGTGTAAAGAAAATACAACTAGAGAATAATTCGGATGGAATTAAGATGAGCAACTAACAAAAATATTTTAAGGTAATCCACTCTAAATATATGACTATACCCTTTGGCCACCGATCTGGTCTTCAACCTCTTAATAGTGCCACAAGTTGGTATTTGATAGTATACACCTAACGACAACCATAAACATGCTTCTCTAGAGGTTAATGACATAAATCCCATGTATGATTGAGATGAAGAGAAGATATCTCTGCATCCATAGCCTTCTTCCACTAGTAAATGAAAGTGCCTGTTGCAAATTCTTAGGAACAGACAAAACATACAATGACAGGGCAAACTAAAAAAAAGAATTAGATAAATTAGAAAAAGAAACAAACTTAGAAAGAGGATAATGAATGGTAGTACACGAACGAGTACCTTTCCACCATGCTATTTGTAGAGTAGGAGAGGGGGAGACTTCAGATAAAGATGGAGATGGGTGAAGAGATTGAGCTATAGCCGGAACGTTTGGAACAGTGTCATGCTGCTGGTGGGATACCTATACCGGAAGAGTAGGCTCCTGCACAGGAATAGGAAGAGAAACATCGGTTATCTACATTCTTACCCCAAGTAAGTCTCTAATCACATTGAGAGAAAAAAGAGTTCCCTAAAAAAAAATGTGACATCAGCACTCACAATTTATTTACGAGAAATAGGATTCCAGCACTTGTATAATTTCTGATTACCGAGAATAACCAACAAAAATGCAATTAGTTGTCCGAGGAGACAATTTATCATCTCGGGACCCAACACATGCACATTGGCCACACACCAAAATACACGATGAGGTAACTCAAAGGCAGGTTTGGACAGAAAAGGGTCCCCCAAGACTCATATCTCGACCGTGGGGTCCACACACGATTAGTCTTCACGGCCTCCTTCTTGTGAGGATCCGCTTCCGGGTGTGGAATATCCAATGCTACCTATGGCAATTTAGGGAACAGATGGGTGTCGAATCTTATGGTGGATCTCGGTTGTAAAAGTTGTCGGTCCCCATCTTTCCTCTCCTCCTGTGCTTATGTTTCATTTTGACTAAGAATGACTTTTTGGAGGACAGTCTGGTGAACTGGAGCGGGGCTGGAGCAGAAGGTCGGTAAGGATGGTAGGTCGAAATTGAGGCAGTCCTCACTTCTCCTCAGGTGTCCTCCCATGTCTCGGATAATGGAAATCCTTAGGTGGGCAACTCAGCGGGAAAAGGCCAAGGCTGGTTAGAGAGGCGATGCAGAGAATTGGAGGATCTAGCTAGTTTTTTGCGTGGCTACGAGGTTCTTTAGCACAATCTTCACTGCCCATTTCTCTGTTTCAGTGTAAAACCGGCCTTGGGTCTCTATCGTGGGTGGTTTTTCTAACTGTCCTTGTTTTCAAAGTTATAAATAGAAATTTTTTTGTACCCTCGGTGCTGTCTTATTTTTGTTGTTTTCCTTTTCGGTCGAAGCACCTAATGTTGAGTATCTGTACTCCAGAGTGGCTAAGCAATGCAAAGGTTAATGAGTGGGATAGGAGTGGGCAGTGTCAAGGTGGTCTTGGAGCGTAGCCAGTTGCTAAAGGCAGGTTGTTGCTGTAAGGCACACGCTTTAGCTGCGCTCGACCCTCCAAAGTGAAGAAAGGTGCTCGAAGTCATAGATATCCTTTCGAGGTCAGGTGGGAGAGAGATCTTTGTTAGAGTTGGTGCCCTAAAACCCAGTATATTTCGCATGTTAATCAATAAAAGTTTCTTTTCATGACAAAATATGGGTACTAAAAGTTAAATATGTGTGATATATTCCTTATCATTGACACTTATTTGTCTTTAGGTAGCAAAGTAGGAAACCCATGCTCATGGATTCACAGATCCTAGGGAGCAAGGAGATATGGGATTCCGGTTCTTCGCAGACCTTAGTAGTTGCTAGTTGGGGTTGAGGTTTGACACCTCCACCAGTATACAACTAGCATCTATCTTACATACATGCACGAGATGTGGAGTGACTTATCTCAATCACTTGGGTAGTGGACCCTAAGCAAGATAGAAAGGGTACGACAATGAGATTGTGTATTGAACAGGATCACATTAGAATAGCTTGTGGACAGGAGACAGTTGAGCTATTCTATCAGACATGATAGCCCAAGGGTTCCCATGGGTTCAACTAATCACATTTTCTTTGTTGTTTTGATGCTAGCAAACCTAAATTGATTAGTTTCTATGGACTAATATGTTGCTTTGTAGTGTTGTGCCTTAGACAAGAACTTTACATGTCATATCGTCATTACACAATACAACACAACACATGGCTTGAGGATCAACACGCAAGAAGGAACTAAGAAAGCTTGCACACAATGAAGACATCATCCATGGAAGGTGTTCAAGTCAAGAGCTCAACTTAAAGATCCCACAAGCATGCCTTGTACAATGCCAACAGGAGCTTGAAGTTGAACAAGTGTTGGTGACTATCTCAAGCATTCAAAGTGAAGAATCCATTCAAGAGAGAGAGAGTCACATGGACCAAGCATTCTCAAGTGTTCACTTACAAGCCAAGAGCACAAAGAAGACCTTTGAAGCCAATATGATCAAGGTGCTAAATAGTTTGACTTTCTAGATTGTATTGCAGATCTCTTTCAAGTGGTTTTGCATTTCAAAGTATTTTTCAATTATCTTTCAAAACGAACCTTGAAACCTATTTATATTTCATGGAAATTCATTTTCAAAGGTCCTAAATATTATAAAAGCAAAAGTCCATAGTCCAAGAACCAAATCCCAAGTGCTAACCGAAGTTTATAATTGGAAAAACATAACATTAGCACTTGAATTATGAGTCCAGCACCTTAAACCTGATTTAACTAGTTCAAAATATTTTCAAATATTTTTGAAAATATTTTTAACATATAGCTCTCATTTTTCGCATGTCCGTAGAGTATAAGAACATCAAAATCCGATAAGAAACGAGGGAGGTATGAATTTTACAAGAACCGGCTGAAAACTGTTTTTTGCTGGAATTCCAGGAGACCAGCGGCGGGCTATCGCCCTACCGCGGTCGACAGGCCCGGTCGACCGACCCCCCACGGGCTACCGTTGCTGGGCGAAAAACTAGTCGTTGAGGCATAACAGCTAGTTGCTTTTTTTACCCGTTTTTGGTCTTCTCTTGTCCAAACTACCCCCAAACATTGCAGAATAATTGTGGACTATAAATACATTGTTTTCTTATGGATTTAACAACTTTTGAACATATTGAAAATCTATTTTTGAGCTTAAACTTTAAAATCCATCTCATTCCTCGAAGAGCTTGAATGTGTCTTTTCACTTGAGGAAGATCTCCACTAGGCTTTCATTGTATTCATTCTTTGGAGAGTTTTTATGAGCTTTACAACTTGTAACCAAGCCGTCAAGAGGCTAATAGAGTGTTCTTCATTTCCTTCAACTATTTGTACGTGTAGACACCCCCATTCTGCTATACTTTAAAAAAGTAAAAGATTTGGTAGTTTGTCAAGTTTTGAGTCTGTATTCCACCTTAGATTAGGCATCCATGCATTTTAGGGTATATTTCATCTCGTTATAGGAGTTTTGAAGTTGATCCGCGATCCTAAAGGTCTCTACGGGGTTCCGTTGGCTTCCGAAAGATGTAAAATCAAGTATTCAAGCAAGTGAAAAAATTTGCTATTTTTGGGATTTTTAAGGTTTCCTTCATTTTCGCCCATTTTTGCACTACAGGGGTATTTTGGTCATTCTCAATGTGTCTTGTCTGACCCCCGAGTTATATTTGAGAAATCTTGAGTGATTTTACAAATTTTGAAAAAGCTGCTATTTTTAGAAACTCATGGGGCTTCCACATTTTCATCATCTTATGGATATTTCAATCATTTCTCATATATCCAAAACCACCTTGAGGGTACGGCTGATGGATTAGGAGTAATTTCATAAGATTTAGGAAACCTGCTAAATTTAGATCTTTCAAGATTTTCTCTTAGTCTTGTACTTCGGGGGTATTTTAGACATTTTCAACATATCATATTTGATCCGTAAGTTGTGTCTAAGAAATCTTGAGTCCCTTCATAAATTTTCAGAAATCTGCTATTTTTGGAATTTCTCAAGGTTTTCCCTAGTCTTGCCAAATTTTAGTACCTCGGGGTAATTTGGTCTTTTCCAGTGTAATTCTTTTGATCCCCGAAATATGCCTGAAAGATTATGAATGATTTCCTGAATTTTGGGGGTTTCGTTTAATTTGAAAATTCTGAGTGTTGAGGGCATTTTGGGTATTTTTAGGGGATACCAAATGATCATGTTTAATATTGGTCACCGAAAGGACCCAATTTTAAAAGTTTCTATTTTTGAAGTTTAACCACAAAGACTTTCCATTTTTAATTTTTCTTTTCAGGGGTGAACAAATCTGAGGGTATTTTGGTCGCATTTAGATGTTTAACAGTCAAATAGGGGCATTTTGGTCCGAAAAGTTATTTTTCAAAAAAGATGGTCCGATCATGTGTGAGGGATGCACCATCAAGGTCAAATGGGTTGGGTCCATATATAGAATGTTGAATTTAGAAAGATTTTATTGAATTTTTACGGAAAAACCCGAAACCCGTGTGAAATGGCCCATTAGGCTAAAGCCCGCAAAGATGGAGCTCATGTGGGTTCACCCATATGGGTCAACCACTATGGTGGGCGCCCCACATGGCTGACCCACATGAGTTGAGCACCCAACCTTGATGATATCACATTGTGACATCATATTTGTTAGCTCCAATATGACATGTCTCTCCAATATTATCCGGATTTCAAACACTTCATCGTAGCAGGCACACAGATTGAGGAAGCTATGGCTCAAGGAGTATTTAACCGAAGTAACTCGAATACTAGATAATTCAGGAAGCCTCCATCAGCTGAAATTAATAACCTTTCCCGCTCCAAGCCTCAGCCTCCAAAACCTCAGAACCCCATGGTGATGGACTATACCCAACCTGCTGCCGCACCTAGACCACAGGCCCAGACAGAATTTACCCCTCTCCTTCTTCCACCATCTGAGATACTCAAGGAGTGTCTAGCCTCAGGTCGCATAACCCTACCCGACATTAGGGCTCCTCCCAATCCTTTCCCAGCAAATTGGCGAGGAGATCAACACTGCGAATACCATAGAAATTCCGGCCATCTCACTGATAATTGCATTGCCCTAAAATTCAGAATCCAGAGGTTGCTCGACAATAGAGGCCTCGTGTTCGAGCCAAGACCCAATGCTAACAATAACCCATTCCTGGTCATGCAAACCCTGCTGCTGCTGTCAATGCTATAACCATAGGAGACCCAAATTTTGATCCTCTCACTCTTATCTGTGCCTTAGAACCTACCTCTGAACGTCTAGGTCAGATCATTTTGAAGAAGAAGAAGATACAGACAGTGAAGATGTTCTAGTAGCTACTATCTGTAGACACCCCATTTTGACCGTGCCCTAAACCTTCCAATTTTGCGAAAAACCCCATCAAATCAAGCAGCTATGATCCCAAACTTCACCCTTAGCTAGGTTAGGGTCCCAGCAAGGTCCCTGCAAAATCTCGTCAAAATCCGAGTTCGTTTGCCTAGCGAACGAGTCGAGCTGAGGCGTAGGGCAAGTTCGCAAAAAGGGGGGTGGATTATCCTGGATGGGACGTGCCCGATGCGAATAAGACAAGATTTGCGGGCACACTTATCAAAATAATCGCGCGCTTTATCCAATTGGAGTGCGGATATCATCCTTCGAATTTTCGATAAATATCAAATTTTCTCATTTTTTTTTAAGAAAAGGAGGAAAATCGGCAGAGAGAGAGAGAGAGAGAGAGAGATAGACTTTCGGTCTTCTTCTCCGGCGATCTTGCCGGAGATCCAATCTTCATTCACCAGCTCCGGTCAAGCTCCGATGAACACAGATCTGAAAAAAAAAGGAGGAGGAGAGTTTTCCCCAAATCTGAGAGAGAGAAACGAGAGAGAAAAATCCGATCCCATCCCTATCTCCGTCTTTGCTTCTTCTCCGGCAACCTCTGCAAGTTCCGGCAATCCAAGACTCCGATCATGCTCCGTTTTCAGCCGTCTTCTCCGACGGATTTTCTGGATAGATCTTCTTCTTTGGCAAGCGTGTTTCCTCTGAATTTCTGTTTCGTTGCTCTATTAAAATCTGAAATTATATCCGAAAGCTTTTAGCTCAGATTTGGACGTCTTTTGCTTGGATCTAGTTATTTTGATCTTTGATTCGAATAGCTTTAGTCGGGAGAGTTCTTTTGAAAAAGACTGTTAAAATTCTTGATATATTGAAGGAGGCAAGCGAAGAGGTAAGATCGTTACATTCTTCTTCAATTTTGCTTTTATATGTATGTAATCTGCAATTATACTTGTCTTCATGGTTATTTTGGGTTCCTAATCTTGTGATTTCCCTAGATTTCCTCTATAATGATCATTTTTACTGGATCCGAAATTTTTTTTTAAGTTGAGATTTAATAACCTGAGAGAAAAGGCTCTGGTATCACACAGAAACAAGGCTTGTACATCTTATTCAAAAAAAAAAATTTAATCTTTTACTAGGACGATTGCTCCTAACTCCTCTAATGTTCCATATGATACCTGTACTCATGATGGAAGCTTTTGGGCTTCACTTTTGTCCCGGACCGAGTGATCTTCCCAGCTTTTGCTTTGATTATAATTTTCTCTGGAACTCCTACTTTAACAATTTCTGAGTCTAGAAGCATTGACTCTAGATAATCTTTATCGGATAATAGAGCATTACCAATATTTTCTTGGTTGACTGTGTCCATTAGGAGTTGAACTCTTGACTCAAAACTGTCAGTAGTTTTGAGCAGGCCTCTTGGCAAAGTCATTGGCGTTGATCTTGCTCCTGCTGAGACAGATCTTTCTTCTTGACTCTTTACAAATTTTCGAACTGGGGCAGAGTTAGGTCCGTCTCCGGAGTTTGAGTGCTTGCTTTGCTGGGAATTTAAAGTAGATTTATCTCTGGTCCTGGAATCTTTCTCAATAGGAGGAGGGAGATCCTCTATTCCTTGTGGTGTGATGACTTCTCCAGGGAGATCCTCTATGTTTGACTCCTTCATTGCTAGGGATTCATCTCCCAGGGCATGGCTTTGTGGGGAGCATACCCTTTGAGATGGGTCTGATTCATTTGGTTCCTGGGGCTGATCTATTTCCATTTGGATAATTGCTTGGTCTTGAAGCTAGACTTACTTTTGTATACCTTCTACAATCAAGGCCGAAATCTCATCTGCAAAGAATTTAGTCTAATTCATCTCATCGTCTTCCTGTATTCCAATTTCATTTTCCTCTCCTACCCTATCAGTCTGAATATTGTTAGTTCCTGTTGGGATCGTTGTGTTGGCAAAAGATTTCATCACCCATGACCTTGTACCCATTCCCACCTTAACTGGATTATCTTTTTCCCCCTGTGAAATGAATGGGTTCTCGGCTCCTAGGAATATCTAGTGAATTTGAGTAGTAGTAGACTCATACCCTATAAGAAGGCAAGTTCATTTTTATTTTTATTTTTACAAGAGAAAAAGAGAAGAAAATAAAGGGAACTCTATTTCCCTGGTTGTTTGTTCTTGTAAACTAGTTGTAGTTCTTTAGTTTCACTTTGGAGGTGATAATAATATTAGTAGGATATATTGAGAGGTAAAGAGAATCAGTCTCTTGATAATGGTGTGGTTATTTTCTTTTGAATCAACAGGTACTCACGTCTGAATCATGTGCATTCGATAACCCTGTTTATTTTCTTCACTGTGATCGCCATTGTATAGCAAGGCCTATGTCAAAGGTCTGAAATAAATTAAAGTAATTGGACGTTTTAGTTGCCAGGTAATGGTTCTGGTAAGGTCTTTGATTATGATTTCCTAATGGCTCCTAGATACTTCCTTTCTTAATTGAAAAAGGGCGATGAAGGCGATAGTCCAAGCCCATTATTCTATACATAACTGCTGCCCTTTGATCTTTTTCACTAGCATATAGCTGCTGTCCATTAATGGTTCATTACTTGCTGCCTCTTATTTTGCATAAACTGCTGCCCATTGGTTGTTTCACTAGCATATAGCTGCTGTCCATTAATGGTTCATTACTTGCTACCCCTTATTTTGCATAAATTGCTGCCCATTGGTTGTTTCACTAGCACATAATTGCTGTCCACTGATTAGTTTACTACTTGCTGCCTTATTTATTTAAATAAATTATTAATAGGAAGAAGGAGATCAGATGACTACTCTGTTCGATATTATCGACATGAGTACTGTCTGATCTCAAGGCGGGATTAGAAATATTATCATGTGTATTTGATATCAGATGATTACTTTGGCATCATCTGATTTCATTGGAGTCCCCGTATTGGGGTTTGTGGTTGGTTTTGAAGTGTTTGATATTGTTTTTTTACTTTATTAGGCTATCCAGCGGCTGGTCTGGACTAATTAATGTTGTTTATCATTTTATAATTGCTATAGATCGTGTATTGTTTTATTGAAAATTTTTCTTTGTTTAGTACTTGATTTATTTTTATAAGAATAGAATGGAATTTGTGATTATCTGGTAGCCTTTCCTTCTCTCTTTGATAGACTAACACAGTCTTATAGATTGTTGTTAATTTTCTTTAGATACTAGAATCCCCTTTTCTTGTAGGGCAATGAAGGCGATAGCCCAAGCCCATCCTTAGGGGACTTGCTCAATCTTGCTAGCATTTTTCTCAGTCTCATTTTCTTGCTAAATCTCCTCTTTGTGCGTCTTTTGGTTTTGGGAGAACACCTTACTCGGCTTGGCATCATACCCCGACCCTTATGGGTATTGGGTTGCACATTTGTTGCACCCTAGGGCTAGGTAGCTGTCCGGCCCGGCTGGGTGTTTTACCTTTGCCAAATATGCACAAGGTCTCTTTTTCCTTGTTAGCATTTTTCTTTATCTTACCTCTGTGTCTAAGAGACTTGCCCAGTCTCATTAGCATCTTCCTCTTTGTGCATCATTTGGTTTTGGGAGAACATCCTACTCGGCTTGGCATCATACCCCTTACCCTATGGGTATTGGGTTGCACATTTGTTGCACCCTAGGGCTAGGTAGCTGTCCGGCCCGGTTGGATGTTTTACCTTTGCTAAATATGCACAAGGTCTCTTCTTCCTTGGTACTTGTGAGTTTTATCTTAGCTTGATAGTCTCACTAGCACCCTTCTTTATCTCTTTTTCTTTTAGGAGACAGGCTTTGTCTCATTAGCACCTCCTTCTTAGAATCCTATTTTCAGAGTCAGTCCTTAGCCTAGGAGTCTGTCCTTAGCTAGAGAGTCTGTTTTTCTTTCGGGAGTCAGTCCTATCATCATAGGGGTTAGGATTTTATCCAACCTCTCATCGTATCATGTTTTTCTATCCGCTCCTGCAAGGTATAGGATGCTGTCCAACCCTTGCAGAGCTGTGTTTCTGTTCTTTTCCCCCGCAAAGCATAGGATGCTGTCCAACCTTTGCGGGATATCAGGAGTTTGTCCTCCCCTTATGATGATAGGATTTGTCCCCCCTGAGTCAAAAATACTTAAAAACAACAAAAACATCTGAAAAACCAAAAATCTCAAAAATCTTGAGTCATTAGGAGTAGTTAGGAAATCTGTTCCGAACTACGTTGGCTTGATCCCTTTCAACAGGGTACGTAGTGCAGCTTGGGATCCATATCCCAAGTCCAGCCAAACTTTTTAAAAATAAGCATTTTAAATCCTTCAAAATTATAAAAATCTTTTCAAAATATTGTTTTCTTCGAAAGGATCTTCCTCTAGAGTTAAGAAGTTGTCCTAGTTAGAGAGTTTTTTTGAGTCGGGAGTTGCTCCCCCGTTCATTTGTTTGTTTGTTGTGTGTTTTATTTGTTTGTGTTAGAGTTAGGAGTGAGTCCTAGCTAGGAGTTTTTACGCCTCCGTCCGGTCAGTTGGCAATCCACATCGCCAATTGATGACTAGGTCTAAGATGCGATAGATCCTACTGTTTTCCTTAGGATATACAGCCTAGCTACACATAGATTATAGGAACCACCTGCATTAGCTTAGGGCTAACCTGCATTTAGTTAAGACATATAGGGTGTCCTAAAATCTACAATCCATTGGAATTTAAATAATCACACAAAAAGCTTTAAGAACTAGTCCGGTCTTTTAGATCGAGTCTAGGATAGAGGTCTAGATGTCTTAGGCATCACAGCTTAGAATAGGTGCGAAGAACTACGTTGCCTTGATTCTCGTGGAGGCGGGGATACGTAGGCTTCTTTGGATGAACATCAGATCATCTAAAGACTCGGGCCTAGGTATAGATTAGAGTTTTAGGGTTGTATGGTATCGAGTCATTTTCTATGTTTTGCAGTGTTTTCTTACTTTATTGCGCAGACCTTATATTTTTTTGGTGTGTCATGCATGTGTTTGTTCACCAGAACTTAGACACCCATTAGGCATGTCACTTATAACCTAGTTATTCTCAGGTGACACTTTTATTTCTTTTATGTGTGTTTATTATTCCTCCGAGACATGCATGATTAGATAGACGTCTTCTCGGAGATTTGTGTTCCCATTTCATATGATTTTCGCCTAAAACTCTTCAAAATTATTAAGTAAATGGCATAAGAGACCAGGTGTTTACACTTGGGCGGATGAGGTGCTCTTTAGACCTTCCGAATTCGTAACCAGGCACGAACCCTATTTTATATCTTTGGTTATCCGTTGCAACAGAGCATAGTATGGGATCCTTGGCCCACTTTCCTTGGATGGCGACTCTTCTTTGTTTAAGGTACGCCTCGAATCTGGGCTAGTCCCCGAATCGAGAGGTATCTCACCTTTGTATCGCCACTCATACTGTGAGAGGCACTTTCTTTCGAGAGTTCCTTGGTAGAGCTCTCCATTCACGTGGATGATCCAGTGAGACTTAGTGTGGGGCCCGTTCCCCGCCTCTCTCTCGGATCGGGGTCCACAGGCTGGCGACTCTGCTGGGGAATTCTTTCGAGATATTGCCTAACTCTGTTAAAATGCCATTTTTATTAATTTTGAAGAATTTTGAACTAAAGTCATTATCAATGGGAATTTAATCGATTAGAATCCAGGGGCACCAATAGGTGTTTAAAACAAGGGATTCACACACTGCACAGAGACATACATCATTTTTTATTTTCATTTTTCTTTTATTGAATTTGTTATTATGGGCTCCACGAGATAGATACAATGCGTGCCAGATGGGATGTCATTACCCTACTAGTACTATTGTATCTATTTCCAAGCTATGCGCCAGAGCTGCAGCCGTAGACACTGGGTGTGCTGGTGTTCTACAGCAGCCGATGAGCGATGAACATACTCTGTATAATGCTGGGTGTGCTGGCATTATACATCAAGGGTATGGTCATAAGCATAGTACCCTGCAGAAATGCCTGGGCCTTACTTTTATTTCATTATATTATGTATATATATTAGCTGCTCCCTTTAGAACCAAAATTAGGGAACCCTTGCTAGGACATTATATATATGTACTCATATAGGACGAACATATGCGACCAGCATATGTGAGCCTAGGATAAAAGTTTGCCTACCCATGTAGTGTCGAAAAGGCAAGTCACACCGTGATTGCCCGCCGCGTTATCTAGTACACTCACATGTCTGTTTTGAGTCAAGACTTCATTGACTCCTCTAGATTAGACTAGGGTTGGTGCCCCTGGTTAGGATATATACATGTATATATATCTATCTATTGATTATTAGATTAGGGTCTTCTTATTCAGTGGATTTTCTTATCTAATTCGATCAATCCTATCGATCCATCGCCAGATTTAGACCCGGTCCATGACCTACTTCTGTCATTTTGTGGCCGTGGTCTTCTTTCTGATCTACTGATCATCTTTGATCATGGATGAAAAATTCAGTATTGCCCATTATATCCTTCTCCTATGATTGATTCTGATCTGATTCCACTTGTTTGATTGCGAGTTTATCTTGCTGACATTCATTCGAGTGTGTGTTCTTGCTGAGAGCCTTACTTTATCTTAACCCAGTTGGCATACTCTTTGTGATTAGCAGCTTTAGACCCTCTCTATATAGTCGTTATGCTGCCGAATTTTCTGCAAATATCTTGAGTTTGGTCATTATCCTGTAAACTTGTTGACAAACTCTATGTGCTGATCTTACCGCATCTCCTTGCATAGATGTTATGCTGCCAGATTTTATCTATGAGAGGATATATTCGTATCATCTTTTGTCTCAACTTGCATATGAGATTTTTCATTTGATTACCCTATATCGAACTTTAGTGTTTGTCAATTCCATGGCGGGAGTCTGATCTTGTTGACTTCACTCATTTTCAGTACCTATTTCTATTCAACCCTCACCTGTTCTACGCGGTTCTTACTAAATGGCTGAATCTGAGGAAACACAAATGGAGATATTGGACATGATGAAGACTCTCGTCCTACGGGTAGCAAATATGAAAGAAGAGTTGACCCGTTTGAAGGCTCAAGAAAAGGAGAAGGCGCCCATGATTTCTGAGAATCTGCCTATTTTAAACTCTCATCTGATTACAAGCCTGAACCAGTCTGAGAAGTCATCAGTGCATAATGTTGACAATGGACCACATATCAAGGAGAAATTTTGTGAACATAAGACCAAGTTAGACAAAGGAAAATCATTACTAGAAGAGCTTGCGATATCGGATTGCGATGGTGAAAATAAGAGGGTTCAGAACAAAAAGAAGTTTGACCTTAATGACTATGTCCTTTTTCCAGATGTTATCCTCCCTCCTGAGTTTGAAGTTCCTAAGTTTGACATGTATGACGGGATGGGATGCCCGAGGAGTCATTTAAGGTCATATATTCCTGTATTAGAAATGAAAGGCCTATCTCCAGAGCAGATAGCCAAGTTGTTTTCACTCTCTTTAACTGGTGAAGCTAAGAAATGGTTCTTCACTTTAAACTTGAGGGATATCACAAGTTTGAAAGATTTAGTGGACAGGTTTCTTGATCGGTTCTCTTATGGAAATGTAGATGAAGTCATCCATCATGAGCAAAGGTCATCCAAGTGGAAACCAGATGGAATGAAATCCTTTATTGCTGAAAAGGAAATGAATTATAGTGGAACCTCCCTTCAACCTTTAAAGAAACCTTTTGTTCAAAGAGAAAAACCAGCCAAGGAGTTGAAAAGAAAATTTTCCAGATTACCTTGTACACAAGCAGCAGCTCTCAAGAAGTTGGTCAGAATGAGAAAGTTAACCTTACCACCGTGTTCAAATCTGTTGAAAAACTCAGAGAAGCAGAATGATGGTAAGTGCTATTGTTTGTACCACCAATGTCTTGGCCATAGTACCAATTATTGTGTCGCACTGAAGCACAAGATCCAAGACTTGATAGATGAAGATTCCCATATTCTACCTGAGCTCAGTACTTATCAGAGACCTCTGAGACAGGATGTGTATGTTTTGAAGTCGGATGAGGATGATGGATTCATTCAACCTCTCGCAAAACCAGTTATTTCTACCTCCCATTTTTCAGGGTCAAGTGAACCGAAGCATGTTCCATATATTCTGAGAATCGAAGATGATGATCCTTTTCAGCTGTCTGCAAAGCCAACTGTTATTGCTCATACCCCGATACCGAGTGGCAAACTAGCTGTGAAAGGAAAAGAGTTAGTGTTTGAGATTCCGGAAAGTTCTGTCATGACTAAGGAGACTTCAGGGAGATCAAAGGGTGGAGATCAATACAAGCCAGGTCATCCGGACTTTGTGGGGTTACCCTTTCCGAGATTCTTACTCCGAGATCGGACTCAGTAGTTGTCATTATCATGGAGGAAGGCGTGCTACTCATGAACATCAGTGCTAGTTCCTTGTCTCAGTTCAAATGTCATGTGTCAAGTGTCATATTTCAAGATTTATTTTCCGTCAAGTGTATACTAGCTCTCATGTTGAGAGTTAGTGCGTCTTGTAGTGTCAATAAAAAGAGTGTCATGTTTGTCAGTCTTGTTCATTCAAGAGTTTGTTGTTTCCGTTCTTTGTCAAGTCCAATGTAGAGCCCATCGAGGCGCGTCAAAAAAAAAAAAGAGAAAAAGAGTGTTACCATTGTATATACAGTTTTCAATTCAATAAAGTTGTTCATTTTATATCTTTGATGTTCTATGATTCACTCTTAGATCTAATGTTTAAAATAACTAAAGACACCCTTTTCGGATGAGAATGCAGACGAAATTCCCCTCGAGATCTGAAACATGATCAAACGAGAGGAAGAGCGTCGAGCATAGCCACTCAAAGAAGAAATCAAAGCTGTTGATAGTGGTATTGAAATCCGAAACTCGGGAAAGATGGATTGGCAAAACTTTATCTTCCGATGAGAGCGAGGAATTGATAAACCTGTTTATAGGGGTTTGAGGTAGTCTTGCTTGATCCTATAAGGATAAACCAGGTGAACGCCTTGTTGTTGTGAAAAGCAAGACTCATTCCGCTTTAGACACTCAGTCGAAAAGTAAGAATTTGAGAGGGATGAACATCAAGCATTAAGTGAAGCTGATGAAGACATTGAGAGATGACTTTCAGAAAAGAAAGCCATAGACTTGATCCCCAAGAAGAGCATTTGTGTTGTACATCTTGGTGGGATTTCAAGTCATCGTATTCAGATAGTAAGGACAGTTTTTATGTCCAAGAGAAAGAGAATATTCAAAAGAAAGAAAAGCATGAGAAAAAGAGACAGAAGGAGAAGGGAATGTGTCCCTAAGACAACATCTTGGAAAAATCAAAGACCCAAGTGATGGAGTCTATGAGATGGATTGAATATCAGAATTGTCTCCGACATTTGGAGATTATCGAGAGCGGTATAATCTTGAGCATAAATTCAAGATATTCGAGAAGCGCACAAGTTTAAGTAGAGCACCGTGGTTGAAGTTTTGCTTGCAAATACCGCCAGACTCTCGAAAAAAAAAATAAAAAAAAAATAAAATAAAATAAAAAAAATTCAAAGTCTTGAACCTTAAACATTCAAAAGCTTGTACATCAAAACACCAGGAGGCCATCCTTGGACGTTTGAGCCTTTATAGCCAAAATTCCAATGTTTAAAAATCCTTTTGTGAGCCTTTTGAGCCAATATTTTAAAACCAAATAATTCTTTCAACCACATTATAAACCAGGGGCATTTTGTGCACCTGAACTACGTCATGACCTGATCCCCAACTCTTCGGGGGTACGTAGGCAACCTGATCAATTCAGGTTCGGTCAAATCCTTAGGGATAAAAGCCAAATCATTCCCTTTCCAAAATTTTGAAGCTAAAAAGCTAAACCATTCTTTGTTAAACCCCAAAGCGAACTACGCGGATCTGATCCTCCATTTTTGGGGTACGTAGGTAGTCTGGCAAGACCAGATTCGGTCCAAATCGTTTGAACTTTTGATATCTAACCCTTTTGAACCCGAGCCTACCTATAAAGTTCTTCTGGTGAGACGAGCAAATGTTTAAGGCATTTGAAAATAAAAACAGAAGGAAATGAAAAGAACGAGAGTCTGAAGACCCACTAGGTTGAAAACCCGAAAGGGCAGCCTAGAATCGTGCGTTTGCTAAGTCGATAACCAAATGAGATGGCTTATGCAAAATGAGGGTAGCGGTCTACTGGATTGAAAAATTGAAGAGGCAATCCAGTCAGAGGCGAAGACTTCCCACAAAAAGTGGGCTGATAAACATGGAAGGAATTCATCGGTTATGAAGAACTTTGACGTTTGAATAGTGTGAGAATTCCAGGCAAAAGCTGAGGCAAATGGTTTGCTAGACCAGAAACCAAGAATGCTATAATCATGAGTTCCCACCAGAGGAAACTCGAAGAGATGAAGAAGCAATCACTACACAAGGCAGGATCTTGGAATCCAAGTAGTATCAGTGAGACTTACTTTGACACCCTTTTTAAACTAGGGGCATTGAAAATGAGCAATCCGAAGGGGGTAATAACCATGACGGAAATACCGATGGAGGAAATTAATGCCTCTTGATATGGTTTTTGAAATTATTCTGAGAGCGGCTAGCCTTACCATTTAAAAATACACATAAGGTCTAAGGGTGAATCAAAAGCGAGTCAAGTCCCTTGAATAATGTATATTTTCTTTGATAGAGTCTTGGAAGTCTGTTCCTCATTCATATTTGTTTTCCTTCAAGGTCCAAGTCATCTGGCACTGGAAGAATGGGTGTATACTTTCTGAATTGATAAAAATGAATAGACCCTGGTTTAAATACCAGAGAAAAGCGAGAAATATCCTGTTCAGAAATGTTGAAGATGTCAAATTTCAAGCAGAAGGTGGTGGAAAGAGCGAACCTCAAATAGTGGTCAATGAAAGGAGAAGTCTTTGAGCTTAGCCATTATCCCATCTTTATTCCAAAGAAAGAACCTATACAAACCCAAATTTTCCTACCTATCCTGGTTTTACTTTCCTTGGGACTCTTGTTATGGAAGTACAATACACTAGGGGCATCTTTTATGACTTGCGTCATAAAAGATATCAAGAAAAAAAGGCAATCAGTGTCAATGTCTTCAGTAAGTTGAGATAAGAGATGTAAGAGTATATCTCGAACCAAACTTCTAAACTCCTTAGACGAGTCCACTCTCCTGAAGAGTCAACTTCCCAAGAAAAATCAATTTCCTCAGTGAAGTCTAGAATTTGCTCCCCAACCTTCTAACCTCAGCATAATGCTTTTTATCTGTTAAAGAAAGGTCAATACGTGGAATTTTCTTCAAGTTTCTTGAGTTTTATCTTCAGCAAAGATCATGCATTTTCAATTATTCTTGGCGAAGAATGACTTATTCACCTTGTGAAATCGATCAAAGTTAGTCATTTCTTCAATCATTTCAATGAATTTTCCTTTCATTTTAAAAGATATTTCTGCCTTTGGCTCCGTGATTTGGAGTTTGGTCCTTTCTTTCACCATTTGAAAGATTTTAAAAGATGTTTTTGCCAATGGCTCCGCGATTTGGAGTTTGGTCTTTTCTTTCACCATTTGAAAGATTTTAAAAGCTGTTTTCGCCAATGGCTCCACGATTTGGAGTTTGGTCATTTCTTTCACCATTTGAAAGATTTTAAAAGCTGTTTTCGCCAATGGCTCCGTGATTTGGAGTTTGGTCCTTTCTTTCACCATTTGAAAGACTTTAAAAGATGTTTTTGCCAATGGCTCCGCGATTTGGAGTTTGGTCTTTTCTTTCACCATTTGAAAGATTTTAAAAGCTATTTTCGCCAATGGCTCCACGATTTGGAGTTTGGTCATTTCTTTCACCATTTGAAAGATTTTAAAAGCTGTTTTCGCCAATGGCTCCGTGATTTGGAGTTTGGTCCTTTCTTTCACCATTTGAAAGATTTTAAAAGATGTTTTTGCCAATGGCTCCGCGATTTGGAGTTTGGTCATTTCTTTCACCATTTGAAAGATTTTAAAAGCTGTTTTCGCCAATGGCTCCGTGATTTGGAGTTTGGTCATTTCTTTCACCATTTGAAAGATTTTAAAAGCTGTTTTTGCCAATGGCTCCGCGATTTGGAGTTTGATAATTTCTTCCACCATTTGAAAGATTTTAAAAGCTGTTTTCGCCAATGGCTCCGCGATTTGGAGTTTGGTCATTTCTTTCACCATTTGAAAGATTTTAAAAAAAAATGTTTTCGAGGTATTCAAGTCCATTTTCACATGGCACTCTAAGTCCGTTTTCACACGGCATTCAAAGTCATTCAAGTCCGTTTTCACACGGCATTCAAGTCCATTTTCACATGGCACTCAAAGTCCGTTTTCACACGGCATTCAAAGTCATTCAAGTCCGTTTTCACACGGCATTCAAGTCCATTTTCACATGGCACTCAAAGTCCGTTTTCACACGGCATTCAAAGTCATTTCAAGTCCATTTTCACATGGCATTCAAGTCCATTTTCACATGGCACTCAAAGTCCGTTTTCACACGGCATTCAAAGTCATTTCAAGTCCATTTTCACATGGCATTCAAGTCCATTTTCACATGGCATTCTAAGTCCGTTTTCACACGGCATTCAAGGTACTTAAGTCCGTTTTCACACGGCATTCAAGGTATTCAAGTCCGTTTTCACACGGCATTCCAGTCACATTCAAGTCCATTTTCACATGGCATTCAAGTCTATTTTCACATGGCACTCAAGTCCGTTTTCACACGGCATTCAAAGACATTCAAGTCCATTTTCACATGGCATTCAAGTCCGTTTTCACACGGCATTCAAGTATTTCAAGTCCGTTTTCACACGGCATTCAAGTATTCCAAGTCCATTTTCACACGGCATTCAAATCATTCGAAGTCCGTTTCTACACGGCATTCAAATCCATTTTTTCTCCAAATTTCAAGATCATTTACAATCAAATCTATCATTTAATGTTTTGCAAGAGAGGCTATCTCGCCCATATATCAATTGTTGAGTTATGAGTTGGAGAGAGGCTATCTCACCAGCATTTGCAGAGTCAGAGTCCGGTGAAAGGCTATTTCACCGTGTTATCTTTGTAAATATCATTTTCAAAAACAAAAATCAAAATTTGATTTGCTTTCTTTTTTCGGGTCGGCCAAAATGTGTTGTCTGTTCAACTTTGACATTCGCGCGACAAGCGCTCTGCCAAAGAGGGGCATCTGTAGACACCCCATTTTGACCGTGCCCTAAACCTTCCAATTTTGCGAAAAACCCCATCAAATCAAGCAGCTATGATCCCAAACTTCACCCTTAGCTAGGTTAGGGTCCCAGCAAGGTCCCTGCAAAATCTCGTCAAAATCCGAGTTCGTTTGCCTAGCGAACGAGTCGAGCTGAGGCGTAGGGCAAGTTCGCAAAAAGGGGGGTGGATTATCCTGGATGGGACGTGCCCGATGCGAATAAGACAAGATTTGCGGGCACACTTATCAAAATAATCGCGCGCTTTATCCAATTGGAGTGCGGATATCATCCTTCGAATTTTCGTTAAATATCAAATTTTCTCATTTTTTTTTAAGAAAAGGAGGAAAATCGGCAGAGAGAGAGAGAGAGAGAGAGATAGACTTTCGGTCTTCTTCTCCGGCGATCTTGCCGGAGATCCAATCTTCATTCACCAGCTCCGGTCAAGCTCCGATGAACACAGATCTGAAAAAAAAAGGAGGAGGAGAGTTTTCCCCAAATCTGAGAGAGAGAAACGAGAGAGAAAAATCCGATCCCATCCCTATCTCCGTCTTTGCTTCTTCTCCGGCAACCTCTGCAAGTTCCGGCAATCCAAGACTCCGATCATGCTCCGTTTTCAGCCGTCTTCTCCGACGGATTTTCTGGATAGATCTTCTTCTTTGGCAAGCGTGTTTCCTCTGAATTTCTGTTTCGTTGCTCTATTAAAATCTGAAATTATATCCGAAAGCTTTTAGCTCAGATTTGGACGTCTTTTGCTTGGATCTAGTTATTTTGATCTTTGATTCGAATAGCTTTAGTCGGGAGAGTTCTTTTGAAAAAGACTGTTAAAATTCTTGATATATTGAAGGAGGCAAGCGAAGAGGTAAGATCGTTACATTCTTCTTCAATTTTGCTTTTATATGTATGTAATCTGCAATTATACTTGTCTTCATGGTTATTTTGGGTTCCTAATCTTGTGATTTCCCTAGATTTCCTCTATAATGATCATTTTTACTGGATCCGAAATTTTTTTTTAAGTTGAGATTTAATAACCTGAGAGAAAAGGCTCTGGTATCACACAGAAACAAGGCTTGTACATCTTATTCAAAAAAAAAAATTTAATCTTTTACTAGGACGATTGCTCCTAACTCCTCTAATGTTCCATATGATACCTGTACTCATGATGGAAGCTTTTGGGCTTCACTTTTGTCCCGGACCGAGTGATCTTCCCAGCTTTTGCTTTGATTATAATTTTCTCTGGAACTCCTACTTTAACAATTTCTGAGTCTAGAAGCATTGACTCTAGATAATCTTTATCGGATAATAGAGCATTACCAATATTTTCTTGGTTGACTGTGTCCATTAGGAGTTGAACTCTTGACTCAAAACTGTCAGTAGTTTTGAGCAGGCCTCTTGGCAAAGTCATTGGCGTTGATCTTGCTCCTGCTGAGACAGATCTTTCTTCTTGACTCTTTACAAATTTTCGAACTGGGGCAGAGTTAGGTCCGTCTCCGGAGTTTGAGTGCTTGCTTTGCTGGGAATTTAAAGTAGATTTATCTCTGGTCCTGGAATCTTTCTCAATAGGAGGAGGGAGATCCTCTATTCCTTGTGGTGTGATGACTTCTCCAGGGAGATCCTCTATGTTTGACTCCTTCATTGCTAGGGATTCATCTCCCAGGGCATGGCTTTGTGGGGAGCATACCCTTTGAGATGGGTCTGATTCATTTGGTTCCTGGGGCTGATCTATTTCCATTTGGATAATTGCTTGGTCTTGAAGCTAGACTTACTTTTGTATACCTTCTACAATCAAGGCCGAAATCTCATCTGCAAAGAATTTAGTCTAATTCATCTCATCGTCTTCCTGTATTCCAATTTCATTTTCCTCTCCTACCCTATCAGTCTGAATATTGTTAGTTCCTGTTGGGATCGTTGTGTTGGCAAAAGATTTCATCACCCATGACCTTGTACCCATTCCCACCTTAACTGGATTATCTTTTTCCCCCTGTGAAATGAATGGGTTCTCGGCTCCTAGGAATATCTAGTGAATTTGAGTAGTAGTAGACTCATACCCTATAAGAAGGCAAGTTCATTTTTATTTTTATTTTTACAAGAGAAAAAGAGAAGAAAATAAAGGGAACTCTATTTCCCTGGTTGTTTGTTCTTGTAAACTAGTTGTAGTTCTTTAGTTTCACTTTGGAGGTGATAATAATATTAGTAGGATATATTGAGAGGTAAAGAGAATCAGTCTCTTGATAATGGTGTGGTTATTTTCTTTTGAATCAACAGGTACTCACGTCTGAATCATGTGCATTCGATAACCCTGTTTATTTTCTTCACTGTGATCGCCATTGTATAGCAAGGCCTATGTCAAAGGTCTGAAATAAATTAAAGTAATTGGACGTTTTAGTTGCCAGGTAATGGTTCTGGTAAGGTCTTTGATTATGATTTCCTAATGGCTCCTAGATACTTCCTTTCTTAATTGAAAAAGGGCGATGAAGGCGATAGTCCAAGCCCATTATTCTATACATAACTGCTGCCCTTTGATCTTTTTCACTAGCATATAGCTGCTGTCCATTAATGGTTCATTACTTGCTGCCTCTTATTTTGCATAAACTGCTGCCCATTGGTTGTTTCACTAGCATATAGCTGCTGTCCATTAATGGTTCATTACTTGCTACCCCTTATTTTGCATAAATTGCTGCCCATTGGTTGTTTCACTAGCACATAATTGCTGTCCACTGATTAGTTTACTACTTGCTGCCTTATTTATTTAAATAAATTATTAATAGGAAGAAGGAGATCAGATGACTACTCTGTTCGATATTATCGACATGAGTACTGTCTGATCTCAAGGCGGGATTAGAAATATTATCATGTGTATTTGATATCAGATGATTACTTTGGCATCATCTGATTTCATTGGAGTCCCCGTATTGGGGTTTGTGGTTGGTTTTGAAGTGTTTGATATTGTTTTTTTACTTTATTAGGCTATCCAGCGGCTGGTCTGGACTAATTAATGTTGTTTATCATTTTATAATTGCTATAGATCGTGTATTGTTTTATTGAAAATTTTTCTTTGTTTAGTACTTGATTTATTTTTATAAGAATAGAATGGAATTTGTGATTATCTGGTAGCCTTTCCTTCTCTCTTTGATAGACTAACACAGTCTTATAGATTGTTGTTAATTTTCTTTAGATACTAGAATCCCCTTTTCTTGTAGGGCAATGAAGGCGATAGCCCAAGCCCATCCTTAGGGGACTTGCTCAATCTTGCTAGCATTTTTCTCAGTCTCATTTTCTTGCTAAATCTCCTCTTTGTGCGTCTTTTGGTTTTGGGAGAACACCTTACTCGGCTTGGCATCATACCCCGACCCTTATGGGTATTGGGTTGCACATTTGTTGCACCCTAGGGCTAGGTAGCTGTCCGGCCCGGCTGGGTGTTTTACCTTTGCCAAATATGCACAAGGTCTCTTTTTCCTTGTTAGCATTTTTCTTTATCTTACCTCTGTGTCTAAGAGACTTGCCCAGTCTCATTAGCATCTTCCTCTTTGTGCATCATTTGGTTTTGGGAGAACATCCTACTCGGCTTGGCATCATACCCCTTACCCTATGGGTATTGGGTTGCACATTTGTTGCACCCTAGGGCTAGGTAGCTGTCCGGCCCGGTTGGATGTTTTACCTTTGCTAAATATGCACAAGGTCTCTTCTTCCTTGGTACTTGTGAGTTTTATCTTAGCTTGATAGTCTCACTAGCACCCTTCTTTATCTCTTTTTCTTTTAGGAGACAGGCTTTGTCTCATTAGCACCTCCTTCTTAGAATCCTATTTTCAGAGTCAGTCCTTAGCCTAGGAGTCTGTCCTTAGCTAGAGAGTCTGTTTTTCTTTCGGGAGTCAGTCCTATCATCATAGGGGTTAGGATTTTATCCAACCTCTCATCGTATCATGTTTTTCTATCCGCTCCTGCAAGGTATAGGATGCTGTCCAACCCTTGCAGAGCTGTGTTTCTGTTCTTTTCCCCCGCAAAGCATAGGATGCTGTCCAACCTTTGCGGGATATCAGGAGTTTGTCCTCCCCTTATGATGATAGGATTTGTCCCCCCTGAGTAAAAAATACTTAAAAACAACAAAAACATCTGAAAAACCAAAAATCTCAAAAATCTTGAGTCATTAGGAGTAGTTAGGAAATCTGTTCCGAACTACGTTGGCTTGATCCCTTTCAACAGGGTACGTAGTGCAGCTTGGGATCCATATCCCAAGTCCAGCCAAACTTTTTAAAAATAAGCATTTTAAATCCTTCAAAATTATAAAAATCTTTTCAAAATATTGTTTTCTTCGAAAGGATCTTCCTCTAGAGTTAAGAAGTTGTCCTAGTTAGAGAGTTTTTTTGAGTCGGGAGTTGCTCCCCCGTTCATTTGTTTGTTTGTTGTGTGTTTTATTTGTTTGTGTTAGAGTTAGGAGTGAGTCCTAGCTAGGAGTTTTTACGCCTCCGTCCGGTCAGTTGGCAATCCACATCGCCAATTGATGACTAGGTCTAAGATGCGATAGATCCTACTGTTTTCCTTAGGATATACAGCCTAGCTACACATAGATTATAGGAACCACCTGCATTAGCTTAGGGCTAACCTGCATTTAGTTAAGACATATAGGGTGTCCTAAAATCTACAATCCATTGGAATTTAAATAATCACACAAAAAGCTTTAAGAACTAGTCCGGTCTTTTAGATCGAGTCTAGGATAGAGGTCTAGATGTCTTAGGCATCACAGCTTAGAATAGGTGCGAAGAACTACGTTGCCTTGATTCTCGTGGAGGCGGGGATACGTAGGCTTCTTTGGATGAACATCAGATCATCTAAAGACTCGGGCCTAGGTATAGATTAGAGTTTTAGGGTTGTATGGTATCGAGTCATTTTCTATGTTTTGCAGTGTTTTCTTACTTTATTGCGCAGACCTTATATTTTTTTGGTGTGTCATGCATGTGTTTGTTCACCAGAACTTAGACACCCATTAGGCATGTCACTTATAACCTAGTTATTCTCAGGTGACACTTTTATTTCTTTTATGTGTGTTTATTATTTCTCCGAGACATGCATGATTAGATAGACGTCTTCTCGGAGATTTGTGTTCCCATTTCATATGATTTTCGCCCAAAACTCTTCAAAATTATTAAGTAAATGGCATAAGAGACCAGGTGTTTACACTTGGGCGGATGAGGTGCTCTTTAGACCTTCCGAATTCGTAACCAGGCACGAACCCTATTTTATATCTCTGGTTATCCGTTGCAACAGAGCATAGTATGGGATCCTTGGCCCACTTTCCTTGGATGGCGACTCTTCTTTGTTTAAGGTACGCCTCGAATCTGGGCTAGTCCCCGAATCGAGAGGTATCTCACCTTTGTATCGCCACTCATACTGTGAGAGGCACTTTCTTTCGAGAGTTCCTTGGTAGAGCTCTCCATTCACGTGGATGATCCAGTGAGACTTAGTGTGGGGCCCGTTCCCCGCCTCTCTCTCGGATCGGGGTCCACACTATCCTGATGTGAACCAGCCTTCGCCGAGCCTCCAAAGCTAGACAGTTGCAGCGGTTAAAGTTTTAGTCATTTACTATTTTTTGTTGAGTTAGTCATCATGGTCAGTACAATTCTTGAGTCCTGTCCTACAGTTCAAGGTCAATGCCTAGTCCAGGCAAGTTATCTTTTGCTTTTCTTTTTATTTAGAGTTGTGAATCCTGAGCATGTTCAGGATAGGTCGTCAGATGTAATAGCTTTTTCTTTAAATAAAATTTCACTCCCAATAGTTCATTTGTGTCTGTTTCTTAAGTATGCTTCTGATCTTAAAGTAAGACTCCCTCCTCAAATGAGGACAAAATTGACGAGACTCCACTTGAGTCATAGCAATTACTTGAACAAGAGGAGCGCCAATCCCAACCTTTCAAAGATGAAATTGAAGTGATAAACATTAGCACTGAAACTTTGATTCAGTGAATGCCGATTGAAAATACATTACCCTCTAAAGAGTGTGAGGAATTGATAAACCTATTTCGAGAATAAAGAGAAGGTCCAGTAAGCGCTATCATTAATGCCAAGAGAAAGACCTAGATAGAAGGTTCAAGAAAGAATGAAGGAAGCGAATGTCACATGTTATACAAGAGGCATGGATTGGAAACAACTTCCATATCTCCAGTCAATGGCCCTGGTCAGTGGTTTCACCAGTAGTAATGTAGAGCCATCGAATTCAATATGAAAAGTGCAAGATCAATCATCTCAGAGCGATCATCAAAATATCAAGAGTCACCGATTCAAGGATGAAAGGATGTCTAAAAACCAGTATGCACTCTTAAAGTCAGAGTACTTATCAATATACAGAAGGAAGAAGAATCATTATCTCTTACCGGAAAATGCCGTCAAACTCTGAAAAAAAAAATAATAATAAGTACCAGAGGGACTATAGTAACCTAGAACGATTCGCAATCTGAACATTGGGGGGCCTCCTTTAGCCGAATAAATCCCAAAATCATAACCTACTGTCAAAAGAATACCGGTTTGCAAACCCTTTGAGCCTGAATGAAATTTTCTTGAAAACCAATCAAACTAGGGGCATCTGCCCCGAACTACGCGAGACCTGATCCCTACACTGGGGTACGTAGGCAGCTCGGTCAAACCAAGTTCGGTAGATTCAAAAAAAGAAAAGAAATTCAATCATTCCAGAAAAAAAAAGAGGGACAAGTTTCAAAAGAAGAGAAGTCAATCATTCCAGAAAGAAAGAAAAAAAGAAAAATCAATTAACCTTGAATCAATTAACCCTGTGATACGTAGGCAAACTGTTCACAGGTTCGGTCAAAATCTTTGTTGAACCTTAAGCCATTCTTTGAAAAGCCCTATCCTACCTATAAAGTCCTTCCGGTGTTCAGAATTAAGATCTAAGTCCTGAAACACAAAAAGTGAAAAAAAAAAAAAAAGAACGGAGTTTGAAGATCTGCTAGACTGAAAACCTAAAAGGGCAGTCTAGGCAAAATTTAAGATCATTCCCCTCCTAAGTTGAAAACCCGAAATGGCGGCTTAGGTAAAAGCTAAGGGGATAGCCTGCTGGATCGAAAACCTAGAAAGGTGGATCAGGCAAAAGTTAAGGCTAACACTGTCTGCCAAGTTACAAATCCCGAAGAGGTGACGTGGTCACGGTAAGAGAATCATTATAAGAAGGCTACAGCCGGTATCAAGACTGAAGATCAACAGAAGTTTAGGAAAATTCAAGTGTCATCCTCAAAACTGGGGGCATTGAAACTAAGCAATCTTAGGAGTCGTAATTAAATCCTTGAGGCATTACTGTTTTAAGAAAAAAGTCCAGTGTTTACCAATTGAGAAACTATTTCTCGAAATGATAGACTTACCAAATAAAATATTAACTAAGTCAGAAGCATCACTCTATTTGTCAGTATAGTTAGTCAATCTTTGTTATTCTAAGTTCACTCCTTCAGAGCTCCTCAATCCTTTGAGTAGTGCCTTTTATCTAAGTTTTCTCTTTAGAAAGAGTCAATCGTCGTCCTTATGTCCAAATGATGCAACTGTCTCCGTGAAGGAGGCTCGGCCTCATCAGCTCCCTGCGATTGTACCTGAAAGAGCTCAAGAATCTAGTCAAACAACTTCATTTCAAAGAAGATCAACTCAGAAGAATTCAGAAGTAGAAACATCAGAAAGCCCAGTTCCAGTAAGAAGATCATACCCCAAGAAGGCACCTTAAGCTTGGAAGAACCTCAGATGCAATGGTGGTTTAGCCAATTTCTCAGAAAGATGAACCATTAAAATTCATAATTTCCTTCCAGTTAGTTAAATACTATCCTGGTCAAGAAATATTTATCTAAATACTTGTGAAGTGGCAAATCCCACTTTTCCATGTTAGTATCCAAGAAAGCCGTTGTTCTAGATTACCAATTTCAAGTATTTAGATCAAGGTTTCAGTTATCAAAATCCCCAGAAGACAAGACCAAGAGTCTCTTTGCGAAAAATCTTATTGAAGCTTCATGAAAGTATTCCTAAACCATTTTCGTTAGTCATGCTTCTTCGTTCCTAAGGTTTGTCGTCTCATCATTCGTCAAAGTCTTAGTTTCCAATATCTTTATCGGGCACAATCTCTATTATCCATGATTTCATTGAGTCCAAAAAATCTAAAATTCATCAAATCCAATCTTACGTCAAATTCAAATTCCTGAAAAATCTCTAAATTCTTCGTTGTTGAATTCATCAATCGAAGCTATCTCGTTTCTTTGAGCCCGTTAGGGAACGGTGTCTCATTTTCCGAGTCCGTTTGGGAATGGTCTCTTATCTTCTTCGAACCCGTTTGGGAACGGTGCCTCATTTTTCGAATCCATTTGGGAATAGTTTCTTATCTTCTTCGAGCCCGTTTGGGAATGATGTCTCATCTTCCGAGTCCATTTGGGAATGGTCTGTTATCTTCTTCGAGCTCGTTTGGGAACGGTGTCTCATTTTCCGAGTCCAGTTGAGAATGGTCTCTTAAAATTCTTCGAGCCCGTTTGTGAACGGTATCACATTTTTCGAATCCATTTGGGAATAGTCTCTTATCTTCGAGCCCGTTTGGGAACGGTGTCTCATTTTTCGAGTCCATTTGGGAATGGTCTCTTATCTTCTACCCGCCCGTTTGTGAACTGTATCACATTTTCCGAGTCCATTTATGAATGGCCTAATATCCTCTTTGAGCCTGTTTGTGAACGGTGTCTCATTTTCTGAGTCCATTTGTGAATGGCCTCATATCCTCCTTGAGCCCGTTTGTGAACGGTGTCTCATTTTTCGTGTCCATTTGTGAATGGCCTCATATCCTCTTTGAGCCCGTTTGTTACCGGTATCTCATTTTCGAAGTCCATTTGTGAATGGTCTCATGTCCTCCTTGGGCCCGTTTGTGAACAATGTCTCATTTTCCGAGTCCATTTGTGAATTGTCTCTTATCCTCTTTGAGCCCGTTTGTGAACGGTGTCTCATTTTTCGAGTCCATTTGTGAATGGTCTCTTATCCTCTTTGAGCCCTTTTGTGAACGGTGTCTCATTTTCGAAGTCCATTTGTGAATGGTCTCATATCCTCCTTGAGCCCGTTTGTGAACGGTGTCTCCTTTTTCGAGTCCATTTGTAAATGGCCCCATATCCTCTTTGAGCCCGTTTGTGAATGGTGTCTCATTTTCCGAGTCCATTTGTGAATGGCCCCATATCCTCTTTGAGCCCGTTTGTGAACGGTGTCTCATTTTCCAAGTCCATTTGTGAATGGTCTCTTCTCCTCCTTGAGCCCGCTTGTGAACGGTGTCTCATTTTCTTCTAAAAACCGTTTGAGAACGATCTTTGTTCCCTCTCTTCAGAATCCAATTCGAAAATGATATCTCATTTTCTCATTGCCCGTTTGTAAACGGCGCGGCATCGGGATTATTTTTCATTCTAAGTTGCGTGACTTTCACTCTTAGATTGAATTCATTTCTCCATTTATTCAGAACTACCAGCTCATGGTAGCGAGAATAAATAATTTTTTATTACATTCCAATTTTAGGACTTTGTTTAGGGTCTTGCATTAGGGAGTATATGTTTGCGTCTAGGTTGATTTTGTCTAGAGTCCTTTGTTGATTAAAGTGGCGCAAAATGGCTCTGTCACTTTTGCTTTGGTATTCGATGACTACATCACCTCTGCCAAAGAGGGGCATCTGTAGACACCCCCATTTTGCTATACTTTAAAAAAGCAAAAGATTTGGTAGTTTGTCAAGTTTAGAGTCCGTATTCCACCTTAGATTAGACATCCATGCATTTTAGCGTAGATTTCATCTCGTTATAGGAGTTTTGAAGTTCATCCGCGATCGTAAAGGTCTCTAGGGGGTTCCGTTGGCCTCCGAAAGATGTAAAATCATGTTTTCAAGTAAGTGAAAAAACCTACTATTTTTGGGATTTTTAAGGTTTCCTTCATTTTCCCCCATTTTTGCACTACAGGGGTATTTTGGTCATTCTCGATGTGTCTGGTTTGACCCCCGAGTTATATTTGAGAAATCTTGAGTGATTTTACAAATTTTGGAAAAGCTGTTATTTTTAGAAACTCATGGGGCTTCCACATTTTCATCATCTTATGAATATTTCAATCATTTCTCATATATCCAAAACCACCTTGAGGGTACGGCTGATGGATTATGAGTAATTTCGTAAGATTTGAAAAACCTGTTAAATTTAGGTCTCTCAAGATTCTCTTTTAGTCTTGCACTTCGGGGGTATTTTAGACACTTTCAACATATCATAATTGGTCCCTACGTTGGGTCTAAGAAATCTTGAGTCCGTTCATAAATTTTCAGAAATCTACCATTTTTGGAATTTTTCAGGGTTTTCCCTAGTCTCGCCAAATTCTAGCACTTCGGGGTAATTTGGTCTTTTCCTATGTAATTCTTTTGATCCCCGAAATATGTCTGAAAGATTATGAATGATTTCCTGAATTTTGAAAAACCTGCTAAATTTAGAATTTCTCAGGGGTTTCGCTTAATTTGGAAATTCTGAGTGCTGAGGGCATTTTGAGTATTTTCAGGGGGTACCAAATGATCCTGTTTAATATTGCTCACCTAAATGACCAAATTTTAAAAGTTTCTATTTTTGAAGTTTGACCACAAAGACTTTTCATTTTTGATTTTTTCCTTTAGGGGTGAACCAATCTGAGGGTATTTTGGTCGCATTTGGATGTCTAACAGTCAAATAGGGGCATTTTGGTCCGAAAAGTTATTTTCCAAAAAAGATGGTCCGATCATGTGTGAGGGATGCACCATAAATGTCAAATGGGTTAGGTCCATATATAAAATGTTGAATTTAGAAAGATTTTATTGAATTTTTACGGAAAAATCTGAAACCCGTGTGAAATGGCCCATTGGGCTAAAGCCCGCAAAGATGGAGCTCATGTGGGTTCACCCATATGGGTCAACCACCATGGTGGGCGCCCCACATGGCTGACCCACATGAGTTGAGCACCCAACCTTGATGATGTCACAATGGTGACATCATATTGGTTAAAAGAAAAATAAAAAGAATAAAAAAAGAAAAGAAGGAAAGAAGGAAAAGATGAATGATTGCTTAAAAATGTTTTATTCCAAAGAAGCAATGTCGAATGAGAGTAGCATGTCTTGATTGACAAGAAATTAAGATTGGAATCAAATCCAATTTGGAAACAAGAAAGAAAGAAAAAAAGAGGGGCAAATTAAAAACAAGCCAAAAATGGGAGCTCTCACATTGGAAACTACTATTTCTCTCTTAACCTTAGCTTTTTTGTAAAAAAATCAAAGCAAACAATCCTAGGAAGGATCCAAAAAAAAATCCAAATTCGTCCTTCTTCTCTCTCTTCCAAAAAAAAAAAAAAAAAAAAAAAAAAAAACTCCTCTCTTGAAGTGTGTTTATCTCTCCCAAGGGTTCTTCACAAAAGGGATTCTTGAATTCCATTTTCTTCTTCAACAAATCACACATCAATGCTCTTTGGGGTGTTCTTTGGGTCTTCTTCATCATATAAAAGGGTGGGACAAAGCTTATATCTCGGATCTACGCACCCTGGAGACAAGGAGCGCGATCAACGGTAAGATATTTATCTTTGTAATATCAAAAGTAGAAAAGCATGCTAGGGTTTTACTATTGATAGATCAAATCAATGAATTTTTTCTTGAAATTTTAGTATTTTATAATATAGATTATAAGTTTTGAAAATCCAAACTTTCACCAAAAAATTAATTTTCCTCCATTTAATAATGATTTTCTTTCGTTTTTTATTCAATATGGATTTAAATCGGATTATTAAAGACAGTGTTTGAAAACGTGGGTTTCTTTAAAAACTGATATTTTTTGGGATTTATATAAAATAAAATACTACTGGAAACTAAATTTCCAATCGTGGTTTCGCCGTTTTAATTTTAATTCTATTTTTAAAAAAATAACCACAAAATGGGTTATTTCTTGATGAACGAAGCCAAAAGTATAACAAACCATGTCCACAATTTGTGAAATCTTGTTTTCAAACCAATTTTTTGATTTCCAGACCACCCAAATATTTTCGGATGTTTTTGAATTTTTTTATTACAGTTTTAAATTATTTTAAATTTCGGCCATTTTTAATAAATATCAAAAGATTTTAAAAATCGATGAAACTCTCCAGAATTAATGTTCAATAATAAATTGAATTTCTCATGAAATTAATTTTTCGAAAAAAGGTTTTTTATTGGTTTTTAATCGCTTCTTCATTTTACGTGTCATAATTCTTTTAATATTAAGTTAATGAAATTTTGAATCTTTTTCCTACAAACCAATAGTTTAGGCTATTAGTAGGTTAGTGAAAAAATTTTAAAAGATTTTACAAAGGCTTAATATGATTTCACAATTTTCTTTTTCAAAAACGAGTTATAATTCCTTGGAAACGAAATCCCCTTTTTATTCAAAAATTAATTTTATGGAAGAGTATTTATTATTAGGTCTTGGAATTTTGACAGTAAATAATAAACGTATTTCATATCTACTGAAATTTGTACATGATTTTAGGATATCATTTAATCTACTTTTTAATTGATTCATTGATTTTATCCGAATTTTATGTGAATTTTAATTGGCATCAAATCTTGATAAACACCTTTGAAATTTTTACAGTAGTCTAATACCATAATTCTATCTTTAGTGTAACAGTTTCACTGGATTTGAGATTCGTATACTATGAGTTAATTTGTTAACTTGCAATCTGATCTAAATTTTAGAAATTCGGAAATTGATAGCAAAACTTATTCCAAATTCATGAAACTCTTCCAGTAGTCTAAACTCATTCATATCTTGTTACAGAAAACATTGCAATGAATTTGGAGTTGGATTGCTTAGGGTTACTGTGTAATCCTGGCAATCTGGTCTTAATGTTAATAAATCACAACTTAATAGCAAATCAACACAAAAGTAAGTGAAAATTTTCAGAAAATCCTAATTTTTCATCATATATTTAACCTTAAAATTGTTTGAAACAGAAACCCTAGAGGTTATAGATTCCCTTTGTAAATTGACTATGCTATGACGGTTTAGCTGCCGAGATCGCATTCATAATCGTATACTAATTGTGATCGTTCCTGCATAATTTGAGCATGTAAATTATAGTATGTTGTTGGCTCCGAGGTTGACTGTCCACGGAAATCCTGAGAATCATGCCAGGCAATAATATACTATAATTTATGTGTTAAATTATACAAGGATTGAGAACACGATGCCCTTCCATGGATGCAACTCAAGGCTGAAATTTGCCAATCATAGAGCCTCTGGTATTCCTTAGATGTTAGGAATAAAAAATCTTTGAAAAATAAAAAATTATTTAGTTAATAAATTAAGATCAATTGATTAATGCTTTTGGAACCGTTGGATTGCGGTCTCCTATCGTAGGAACCTTTAGGGGCCCCTTAAGAACACTTACGTCACGTCATGTCCTAGGTTTTATGGAGTCCTAGAGTTAGGAGTCCAGCCTCATTACTACCGCTTGTTATGGATACCAACCGTACCATAGATCTAGTTACACTAATAACCCAATTTTTCCATAAGACGGGCCTAGTTACCTAGGATATAGGTTAACCTGCATTAGTCAAAAGGACGTCTTGCACTTAGCTAGGACAATGTAGCATCTTAGATGAAGTTCTAGGATAATAAAATCTTCAACTTGAACTAAATAATTTCTCTTAAAACTGTTGACACAGTCAATCGAGTCTAGATCGGTGTCCTAGATGAGTTAGGCATAAGTAGCTTAGTTTAGGTGCACCAAACTACGTCGACTCTGATCCCAATGAGGCTTGTGTACGTAGGCAACTTGGATGCTTGATGGCATACCAATCACGAGTCGGCCCCAGACACAAATGGTGGGGTTTTGTATATTGGATTTTTTTTTTAAATTCTTAATTAAAATATATAGGATTTCCCTCAAATTAGCATTTTAGGAGAATATTCACATAGATTGAATCCAAACAAATTAAGAAAATCAAGATACACATTAGGGAATACATTGAAATTAGATCTTATGATGCATGTCACATAATTCGCACATTAATATAGAGTTAAATGAGCCATTTAAAAGAAATTCAAAAGAGTTAACTTTTGGAATTGAAGCCGATTATCGGGCAGGAATGGTGCATGTGGTGGTAACTCCCCATACCTTCCATTCTCGTAATTAGGTAACAAGTCTAGATTTCTGGTCAATTATGGGTCCTAGATCCCTCATCTAAGTGGTGACTCTGTCACTCTCTTTTGTGTGGGATTCGGATTGCCTTAGTGATCCCAAGTTCACAGAAAAGATGAATTAAATCACACCTTGCTAGGCTCTGCGGCTTACCCCTGCCCTTATGGGTACTGGATTGCACGTTTGTTTGCACCCTATGGCTTGGTTGCTGCCTGCTTGGTTGGGTAATTAAAATCAATAATAAAAAGCACATGCCATTCGCGTGGGTACGAGAGACTAAGAGAGAGCGTGGCAGCTCGCGCCCCACCCCTCTCGCGAGATCGGGTCCCGCAGTTTGGCGACTCTGCTGGGGATAACCTAACTTCATTGAAATTTCAAAAGATAATTCGTTTGAATTTATTTTAACTGGCTCATAAAAACTCTATCTTATATCTTATACTTGTTAGATTAGTTTGTATGTTTTATTTTCTCATCACATTGTACTCAAATTTAATCTAACAAAACCTGAAGGCATCATATATTGCGCAAAATTATTGCACACACTTACATCACTTGCATCTAAACCCTTGCATCTCACATGCACACACGTCCTATTTTAGGAACCCGGAGTGTTATCTAGCATGGTTTACTGGGATTTCATCACCTGGTGCCTCTGTGCTAGAGAAGCATTCCACTCTTAGCCTAGTACCTTTATGGTGCGTAAACGGATATCTTGTTCACGTACTGATACGACGGACACTGGTACAGTATATTGAGCACGGATTCGCACTAAAGGAACTCTTGGCCTTACCCCTAGATTACCCTACTCATGCATATAGTATACGAACACATGTGCATCACGTGTGTGAGCTTAGATTATGATATCTTATCCAATGGTGTCTAAATTAGGCTGTAGTCCATGTTACAATGGCTACGATCGGTTCTTATGAACACTAACAAAGTCTTGAGTCGAGATCCTCTCTCCACTTTGCTAGATTCTGATTATGGTTTGATGCCTTCAGGTAACACTGTTAAAATGTACGAAGATTAAAAAACTTTCCCTTTGGGATTAGGATATAAATCCCACATTTCCTAAGATCTCTTAGGATTAGCCATTCCTGATCTACCCGTTGAAAACAATCCTATGCAATCTCATCTTTTGATCATGTGTCTATCATTCGTCTCTTGGGGGATTCGATTATGTCTTCATTCCCTTTCTCAATTGGCAGGAATTGTGTCTCAATCATTTGATTGTGCAATCTTGATTATCTGATCGTACTTGTACCCTTAGTCTCTTCTTACTCTAAGGGCAACCTTTTTCAAGAATATTTTACTAAGTCCTTCAGAGTTCACTCTCATGATCCTTGAACTAGAGGCATTTCCTTATACGATTTTATCATCATTGTCATGTTTTGGTCCTTTAGGATTCATCTTATTGTCCCAATTACCTGCTTACTCCATAATCTTTTTCAGTCATTGAGAAGAAACACTCCATGAATGTCAAGCTCATATACCTCATGTTCATTGTTTCCTTGACAGGAAGTTAGCACCATAGCTAAGTCTATCACTCATTGGGTTCGGACTTCTTCATGGTTGGAGAGGAAATCTGTCTCTCCACCACCCTCTGTGAGAACTCCGGCGTCCCCTTCTTTCTCCTCACCCATGATAGAAAACCAAGAGAATCCTCCGCTCGCTACTGTTGCTGAAACTCTTGCCTTAGTTTTCTAGCAATTACAAGAGATCAAAGATGAAAATCAGGCCATCAAAGCCTAACTTGCTGAGAAACTCGGGCCATCGCCTTCCAGTTCTAAAGGTAAAGAGCCCGTGCACCATACAACTACTTCTGCAGCACCAGCCCAGCCAATGTTCATCCCTATCCCAGATAAAACTGAAGAAGAGTTTGAGAAAAAGCAGTACAACGAAGATCACAGTAAACTTCCTCAATCGATGGTTGATAGGTCGGTTATGAAAAAATTGTACAGTCTTACCAAGCAGGTTCAAGATATGCAATGTCAAGATCAAGGAAGTTTCAATCCGAGTGACCTTACATTGTTCCCTGAAATCCGTCTCCCGGCAAACTTCCAGATGGCAGACTTCGACAAATACGACGGCATTGGTTGTCCCGCCACTCACTTGCAAATGTTTACCGTCATGTGTCAGCCTCAAGGCCTATCTCCGAGCAAATGGCTCAACTATTACCTGTTTTCCTCACTAAAGTTGCTAGAAGATGGTTCATGGTCTTAGACAAAACCCATTATAAGACATGGAAAGACATAGGGGAACAATTTATCAAACAGTTCAAGTATGATGATGGCACCGAGATCACTAGAAAAGATCTGGAGAGGACCAAACAAGATACGAAGGAGTCTTTCCTAACTTTTGTGAAAACATGGAGAAGGTTAGCGGCGCAGTTGATGAAGCGCCCTTCTGAAGAAGAACAGGTATAGATGATTATGAAGAATATATCCTCTCAGCTCCAATATGACATGTCTCTCCAATATTATCCGGAATTCAAACACTTCATCGTAGCAGGCACACAGATTGAGGAAGCTATGGCTCAAGGAGTATCTAACCGAAGTAACCAGAATTCAGGAAGCCTCCATCAGCTGAAATTAATAACCTTTCCCGCTCCAAGCCTCAGCCTCCAAAACCTCAGACCCCATGGTGATGGACTATACCCAACCTGCAGCCGCACCTAGACCACAGGCCCAGACAGAATTTACCCCCCTCTCTCTTCCACCATCTGAGATACTCAAGGAGTGTCTAGCCTCAGGTCGCATAACCCTACCTGACATTAGGGCTCATCCCAATCCTTTGCCAACAAATTGGCGAGCAGATCAACACTGCGAATACCATAGAAATTCCAGCCATCTCACTAATAATTGCATTGCCCTAAAAGTCAGAATCCAGAGGTTGCTCGACAATAGAGGCCTTGTGTTCGAGCCAAGACCCAATGCTACCAATAACCCATTACCTGGTCATGCAAACCCTGCTGCTGCTGTCAATGCTATAACCATAGGAGACCCAAATTTTGATCATCTCACTCTTATCTGTGTCTTAGAACCTACCTCTGAACGTCTGGGTCAGATCCTTTTGAAGAAGAAGAAGATACAGACAGTGAAGATGTTCTAGTAGCTGCTATCCTGATGTGAACCAGCCTTCGCCGAGCCTCCAAGGCTAGACAGTTGCATCGGTTAAAGTTTTAGTCATTTACTATTTTATGTTGAGTCAGTCATCATGGTCAGTACCATTCTTGAGTCCGGTCTTATAGTTCAAGGTCAATGCCTAGTCCAAGCAAGTTATCTTTTGCTTTTCTTTTTATTTAGAGTTGTGAATCCTGAGCATGTTCAGGATAGGTCGTCATATGTAATAACTTTTTCTTTAAATAAAATTTCAGTCCCAATAGTTCATTTGTGTCTGTTTCTTAAGTATACTTCTGATCTTAAAGTAAGACTCCCTCCTCAAATGAGGACAAAATTGACGAGACTCCACTTGAGTCATAGCAATTACTTGAACAAGAGGAGGAGCGCCAATCCCAACCTTTCAAAAATGAAATTGAAGTGATAAACATTGGCACTGAAACTTTGATTCAGTGAATTCCAATTGAAAATACATTACCTTCTAAAGAGTGTGAGGAATTGATAAATCTATTTCGAAAATAAAGAGATGGTCCAGTAAGGCTATTATTAATGCTAAGAGAAAGACCTAGATAGAAGGTTCAAGAAAGAATGAAGGAAGCGAATGTCACATGCTATACAAGAGGCATGAATTGGAAACAACTTCCATATCTCCAGTCAATGGCCCTGGTCAGTGGTTTCACCAGTAGTAATGTAGAGCCATCGAATTCAATATGAAAAGTGCAAGATCAATTGAAGATTGATTATCGAGATACACATTAGGGAATACATTGAAATTAGATCTTAGGATGCATGTCACATAATTCGCACATTAATATAGAGTTAAATGAGCCATTTAAAAGAAATTCAAAAGAGTTAACTTTTAGAATTGAAGACCGATTATCGAGCAGGAATAGTGCATGTGGTGGTAACTCCCCATACCTTTCATTCTCGTAACCAGGTAATGAGTCTAGATTTCTGGTCAATTATGGGTCCTAGATCCCTCATCTAGGTAGCGACTCTGTCACTCTCTTTTGTGTGGAATTCGGATTGCCTTAGTAATCCCAAGTTCACGGAAAAGATGAATTAAATCACACCTTGCTAGGCTCGGCAGCTTACCCCTACCCTTATGGGTACTGAGTTGCACGTTTGTTTGCACCCTATGGCTTGGTTGCTACCTGCTTGGTTGGGTAATTAAAATTAATAATAAAAAACACACGTAATTCGCGTGGGTACGAGAGACCAAGAGAGAGCGTGGCGGCTCGCGCCCCACTCCTCTCGCGGGATCGGGTCCCGCAATACGAGGGTCTTTGATTCAACCCATTAAGAAAGGTGAATCAAATCATTGTAAGAGGGTCTTTGATTCGGCCCGTCAAGAAATGTGAATCTTGATATTGTAAGAGGGTTTTCTAATCGGCCCGTTAAGAAATGATGGTCGTGATAGTGGAAGCGCCGAGGAGGTCTTGGTGAGTGGACGTAGGTCTTGGTGTTGTATCCAAGGACCGAACCAGTATAAAATCCTTGTGTACATCTCTTGCCTCTCAACTTCCTTTTCTTGCTTGCCCCTACATTGGTGATTGGTATTTTCTTTCCCTTTTGTATTTATTTTGAATCCATAATTAACAAGGATTAGTTGTTGTTATTAATTTGAGGATAATCACATTGCACATCATTAAAATTTGAATGAAATTCAATTCACCCCCCTCTTCGGTTGCCCTATTGGGATTTCAAGATAGGACCCTTTACATGTCCTTTAACCTGGGGGTCATATTGGTCTGTTGACGAGTCTCTCATTTTTTGTCTATCTAATCGTGATTCTCTTGGAGTCACCAGAGGGTAGTACTAGAGTGTTGGATAAACCTTCGAGGTTAATAGTGATGCCCAACATGGAATTCTCCGCCTATTTAATAGGATAACATATACGCTTTTGGTCAGAGAAGTAGGCCTAAAAAAATACCTGGCCAGGTGGATTTGATAAAATGTTTATCAAAAGGTTTTAACAAAATAAGTTTTGAAATGTTTTAGCAAATTCATTTGCGGGCCGACATTGCTTGACTGAAAGGTATACCATGAGTGAGCCCAGGGGGTAGTTAATGTCCACTTCCCGTAGGACTCAACTCGGTAGATGTGGACTTGGAGAAAGGACTTGCACAATTGATGTGATTAGGGGTATGATGATTTGACAGTTATCTTTAGGGTTACGTCTCGATGGAGGCCACTAACTCAATGCAATTGTAGCATTAGCAACGGGGCAATAATCGCAGTGTGGCCCACTTATGGGTTCTGCAGGATCTACCGTTAAATTCCTGCTACGATCCCACTCACAACTCGAATGACCCGTTTACATCTATTTGATAGGGGTCCCGCATTTATTGGTTTGCATACATGAATTACTTTTGTGGCGTTTGATGTAAATGGAAAGATTTATATAGCTCTATTGGTGCATACACACCATGGGATGCAATGGGAATACCAATTTAGTTAAATGTTAACTAAAGGGTATTTTGGTAATTATAGAAAAATATGGACGAAGATTTTATTCCATTGGATGGGAGGAAATATATTTATTTAATTAAAAAATTAAATAAACAATTATAAGTTTAGTTTATAGACTCGTTTTACTAAAACAGTCATAACTTACTCATCTTTTGGCCAAATGATGTTCAATACTCGTTTCGAAGAACTTTGAAATAGTTATAACTTTGTAGTTTATGATTTTTTTCTAATTCGGCCATTTACGTATCCAAAAATGAAATCAAAATTTGACCTACAACATTATAGCGGGAAAGTAGAAAAAGGAGAGAATGTAGGAGATATTTTAGGGATTGTTTTTATCCAATAAAGCAACCCACGTTTTATATTTGAAAAATTGCCCAATTTAGAGTTTTCTAAATGTCCAAGAATTTCTAAAAACATTCCCCACATTGTTTGGTTTCTATTTTGAAAAAAGCAAACTAGCTCGTTTCTAAATCGGAAGCTCCTAATTTTGACTAGTTTCCTTATTTTTTAATAATTCTCTGGAAACTTTGGATTATATCAAAGGCAATTCAAATTGCTATAAATACAAGACAAAGGAATAGAGTTTTCTACAGCTCTTTTATAATCCATGTGTTGGAAATTGAAAGAGACACACAAGAAAATTTGTCCCCTTTGTTCACTCTCTTTATTCATCAACTAGTTTTGAGTTTTTGAACTCAAAGACATTCACCCAACTAATATCCATTGTTCTAAACAATGATTCATATATTATAATCTAATTAAGATCAAATTACAAGGTAAATAAAGAGTTGTTTACTAGATCTCTTGTGCAACAAAAGGAATTCATCGATTCAACTTGCAGTTTCACGTCGATTAGATCGCTAACGGATTTTCGAGGAGTAGATCAAGGGGAGGAGTTCTTCTCTACAACAACTTAAAGGTATTTATATTTGTGTTTATTAAATCATAATAAAAATTAATTAGTCCCTAGAAATCCTGGGTTAGAGCAAAATTTTTGTTCTACACTGTTTACTCTTCCTCTACGTGTAGCGATTTTGCTCGTGGGTTTTCAACTCTTCTAACAAGTGGTATCAGAGCTAACTAGGGAATAAATTAGGAGGCTAACAAACCAAAGATAGATCATGCGGTGATCCGCTGTGAGTACGGACGTTTATCCCTGCTATCCGAGGTTCGTAGTTTTTGTGTCTTTTAATAAACATAGGACTGTTTGTCGGAAAACAACAAAACTGAACTTCATGGTGGATTTTTGGACTGATCTCTTTTCATTGTTGTAAAGTGGACTCGAATACGAATCCAACACATCAAGAATCATCAAAATCCGACGAGCGGTTTAGGACATATGATTTTTTAAAGTTTGGTACAAGTTGCTGGAATTCAGGAAATTAATTCTGAAAATTAATTTGGGGTTTTATTTCTCTACCCCAAAATAATTTGTAAAGCCTATAATCCAAGCATAGACTTTTCGAATAATATCGTGCATGTAGTATGATCAGATCCTTGAGATAGCATTTGAGTAACTATATCCCACTTAAAGTTACTCGAAAGGTCATGCTATCCGGATTGTGTTCCCGGTGAACAATTTTTTTTCACAAATCAAACGATCTTGTTTTCGTGCAAAATTTTGTACACTGATTTATTAGACTATATAAAAGTGTTTTATAATGTTTCTAATTAAAATCAGGATGGTTGGGTGTAAATCAAAATTAAATTAACTTGGTTTTTGTGCTAATTGATCACTGTTGGTGTAAGATGGGAAAAAGGGAGATTGGACCTCACTTCATGCATGAGATGCATGATTTTTCTATGGATGATATGTTCTGATGTTTTAAATTATGATTGGTGATATTAAATTCCATAATGTAATTTAATAATTTCAGCTTGTAAAGTACTCCCTCAAGGTAGTTGGGCGGACGACTGGTTTGCCATGGAGATTGATGATGATGTATAGATTACCTAGGCTAGTGTAGGACCCTAGGGTAGTTTATATTTATTTGTCCAAGACTAATTGAGGATGAGATCATTCTCTTGGAACTCAATCGATGGATCATAGATACTGCGGCATAGAAATGCTCCAGATTGACTGCAGATGGAGGCGGATTCGATCCAACCAAAGAGGGACAAACTTGTTGATGTTGCTGATGATAATATGCTTTATATAATGAGGCAAATCATATTACACTCCTTTGGGAATTCGCTTTGAGGCCAACGAAGTTACCCATATCCCGTTGCACAAAATTGCCCATAATTCACTCTCAATTTGGCAATATGGTGTTGTAGGGATTCCCTTATTCGAATAAGGTTAGTGGGAGACTCCTTATGATCCAAGAAGCCAAATTGGGTTTCATGGATGGTGTGGTTTTTATTTCCATGGTTTGTTTGTTTTTCATGTGATGGATGACATGGTTTGGTTTGCTATGTATGTTTTACTTTTATGCAATGGTTGCCTAATCAAACATACATAATGATGATTGTAACTCCCACATTAAATAACCCTCTTAATAATCTTAAGTTGATAAACGGGGTCAAATAAAAAGGACAAGACCTCGTGGCCTTCCATAACTAATTAACCGTTGGTTAGTCTAGGAAATAGGACGATCACATGCCAAACCAGAAGCCAGTCCTGTTTCTTGACTAATGTAATCGTTAGATTCTTACTAGGCTAAAGAGAATGTGCATGATACGTTGGTCACATGCCAAAGAAGAAGCAATTGTAGATTGCATAACTTTCCCAGGCGGTGAGTATAACTTAACCAAGCAAGGGTATTGGCGCTCAAAGGATATACATACTATAATGCTTGGAGGCCGAACATAAATCGGATCTCATAGGATTAGATAAATCCACTTATTCAAAGTTGTTGAATACGTTTTCGATGCCCATTGGAGAAATTATACATTTCTCTTTATTCACGAGGTTGAGGGGCCCGTGAATAAAACGGGCAATGGGCTGTTCCATCGTAAATCAAAATTTCAAATCCGATGAAGATTTCATGAAATTAACTAAAATGGTAGCTTTGCTAACTATGCCTCTTTCCTTTGCACATAGATACCATGGCTTCATCTAACCCATTAGCAAAGATCCTAGACAAAAATAAGAAAAGTGCTTTCCTAACAGAGGGTAATGTACCCTCGGCACCTAACCCGAAAGGTAAAGAAAAAGGAAGAGCAAAAGGCCTAGGCTCTAAGAAGAACATGCCACTGATAAAGAAGCAGAAGAACTTTAAAAAGAAGAAGTCAACCACGGGCAACGACGATTGCTTCCATTGTGGAAAGACTGGACATTGGAAGCGGAATTGTAGGAGCTATCTAGCTACCAAGCAAGGCAATAAGCCTACCTCAGGCATGTTGCAAGTGTTTGTTGCTGAAACCAATATGATTGGTCCTGTATTTTTCTGGTGTGTTGACACAGGTGCGACCTCACACATCTGTAATACTTTGCAGGGGTTTAGGAAAATCAAAAGGTTGACTGAGGGCGAGCTCACCCCACAGGTTGGAATTGAAGCAACAGTTGCAGTCCAAGCTGTAGGAGATTATATTTTGACGTTCTTAGGTGGTTATCTAATATTAAAGGATTGTCTCTATGTACCTTCAATAAGTAGGAATTTAATTTCAGTTTCAAAATTTTGAAGATGGATATTCTACTAGTTTTAATAAAGTTCTGTTTTTATTAAAAAGGAAAATTCCTTAATTGTGGAAGGTACAATGAGTCATGGCCTATACGTAATTAACGCCTTAGAGAACGTAAGTAATGTTGAGAATATTCCAAGTGTTGATGTTCCAAACCTCAAAAGGGTAAAGGACACGGCATCTTCGACTGGCCTAGAGCGGATCATAAGGTTGGTGAAAGATGGTCCATTGGATTCAATCCAGGTAGAACCCTTTCCAATTTGTGAGCCAGGTCTCCAAGGCCAAATTACTAAAATTCCCTTCAAGGGCAAGAGTGGAAGAAGCGGAAGTGTATTGGAATTGATACATACGGATGTATGTTGTCCTCTTTTTCATCCTGCGAGAGGAGGGTTTGTCTACTTCGTGACTTTCACGGATGACCATTCAAAGGTATTGTTACATGTACTTAATGCGATGTAAGTCCGAGACCTTTGAAAAGTTCAAAGAGTTTAAGAGTGAAGTAGAAAACCAGTTAAACAACAAGATTAAGGCTCTTTGCTCCGACAGGGGAAGAGAGTACCTCTCGGATGAGTTTAAGGACTACTTAAAAGAAAACATAATAGTTTCTCAATGGACTCCACCAGCAACACTAGAGTTAAACGATGTGTTAGAAAGGAGAAATCGAACACTGTTAGACATAGTTCGATCTATGATGAGCTTTGTACAAGCACCTCTGTTTCTATGGGGATTCGCCCTAGAAATGACGCTCTACATCCGTAATCGAGTATCAACTAAATCAATACCAAGGACTCCATGTGAGATATGGATGGGCAGAAAACCCACATTGAATCATATGAGGACATGGGGTTGTCCTGCCCATGCTAAAAAGATAGGTGTTGAAAAGTTGGAGGCACGAACCAATATGTGTCTCTTTATTGGATATCCTAAAGAAACGAAGGGCTATATGTTTTATAACCCTGGCGAGCAAAACTGTTTTGTAAGTTGGAATACCACTTTCTTAGAAGAAGAGTTCATTTAAGATGTGAGGGGAAAGAATAGGACTGCGTTACAAGAGCAACCCGAAAATCTAGAGGAGAGATATGAGGAAGTTGAGCAAGTACCCACTAAACCTATTCCAACACTGCGATGTAGTACTAGGGAGGTTAGACAACCAGATAGACTTGTCTACTTAGGTGAAGTGAACACAGAAGATATAGATCCCCCTAACTATAAAGAGGCGATGTTAGACATCGATGCAGAAAAAGGGGTGGATGCTATGATTCTTTATGTAGTTAGAACCTTCGTTTTGATCAAGAAGTCAAAGAGTTTGGCGTCTGTCAAAACGTGGATGAGGCTTGTGTTTACAAGAAGGTCGGTGGGAGCGCGATAGCAATCTTGGTTCTTTATGTAGATGATATTCAACTCATTGGGAATGGTGTAGGAATGTTGTCAAGTACAAAGTTATGGCTTTCAAGCACGTATGCTATGAAAGATCTGGGAGAAGCTTCATACATTCTAGGACTTAAATTGTTTAGGGACCGTAATAATAGAAAGCTTGGGCTATCACAAGAAACTTACATAGATAAGATATTGGTGAGGTACAACATGACAGATTCTAAGAAGGGATTAGTGATTGTGATATTATAAATAATCGCAAGTGCACGGATAGCGTGTAGATATGGGTCGAACTCAGGGAAGAGCTTATTGTGATTTCTACCCTTATACTATTTGAAAAATAAACTTATGATATATTGTTGCCTGGAATGTACTCAGGATTTTCGTGGACAGCAACCTCGGATCCAACAATATATTTAAATTTATAAGCTAAATAGATATGGGTCGAAAACAATGAAGAAACGGTTACGAATTCAATCCTTATATTTAGGCAAAGTGAACCAATATTCTAATGATTTCTATTAATTTTTTATCTAATCATAATTAGAAAACCAAAATCTAAAAGCCTAAATTAATTGGAAAATTGGTTAGAAAACTACTCTAAATTGAATTGGAAATTAATTGAAAAACTATTTGAAAATTATATAAAAGCCTTAATTCGATTAAAAGATTACTTAGGGTTGAATCCACCATAGGTTTGAATTGGATAATTAATTGTACCAATTTTTGTATTGAATAATATATCTAATAAATCCGGTCAATGGAAAATAAGATAAAAGGATGTCATTGCCCATGAGTAATTTATAAAATAGACTTTCCAATTTATAGTAATTATATAAGAAATTATATTTGTTCATCAACAATTATGCATACGAAAGGATAAAATCTAATGGCATGAATAATTGGGTTGTTACAAATACATGACCCTATACAATATTCAATTAAGTTTATTGATTTCAATTAATAATCTTTCTCCTTCCCCATCGCTTCATTTAAACCCCAAGAAAATGAGGTTTAGTTACTCATAAAGAAGGGGAAAGAAATAAAGAAAACGAGAAAATAGAGTGCCATTAGGAACTTAAAAGGGAAAAGAAACAAAATATACTCTTCTTTAATATTGAAATTATAACAAGAGTACATCAATTTGGAATTGAAATAAAAAGCAAAAATAAGAAGAACTTAGTCTTTTTTTCTCCTCTTAGCAATGGTTGAATCCCTGATCGCCTTCCTTCAAGCCTTGATGTCGCCTTTGATGGTTGAGAGAGAGAAAGAGTGAGAAAGAAAACAAGAGAATGACAGAGAGAGAAAGAGCATAAAAAATTCTTGACCACCACTCCTATCACTTCTTTATATATTTTTTTTTATTTCCTTCTATAGAGCCAAACAAAATCGATCACTCTTCTCTCTTTTGTGGAATAATTTCAAAAAAAATAAAAAATCACAACTTTCCTATAATATTGCATCCAAGAGGGGGAAAAATAATTTCCACAAAAGAAAGTAGAACAATATTACTCCTCTTTTTTTTTTCTAATAAATTCATCCAACCTTTCCCTTTTTTTTTCTTCCTTTAACAACTCTCACATTGATATGTACACCCCCTCTTTTATTTTGGTCGGAATTTCTCTTTTCCTTTTCACATTACCAATGAAATAGGAAAGCTCCCTACTTAATAGGAGATGTGGCTAATAAAAAACAACGAAAAGAGGAAAATGCCGTACACCTTTTCTTTTAGTAACAACCCACGTTTCCTTAATTTTCTAGCATCTTCTAAAAAAATATCATGGGAAAGAGTGTGCTGTGTGGAAACCCTTCTTCCAAGGCTTGCCTTTCTTGAATGAATTTAATTGGAAATTACTCAATATCAAGTTGAACACATTTTCTTTCCTATTGAATACCCAATTTCTAACCTTGTCTCTATGCTAATGGCAACTTTGAGTGCTACGAAGAGATGCATTCCCACTTTGCCCCAAGTGGCTGCACGTGTGGCCTTATCCAAAATTGACCGAATCTCCATCACCTTAAAATTCGAGTTCAATAAGTAACCTAAAAAAACATTACTGGCCCACCCAAATTGTTCCGCAACACATCCTGCATTGTAATTCGAAATTATAATAACAACCCCAAGTTGGAATAATAATGGACCCCACTAAAATGCGAAATTATCGAAATTAGGGTCTCCTACTCATTGAGTCGAACCCATAGAACCAAACCCAATTCGTTGGGCCCACTTCTTCGGCCGAACTCCACTTTTTTTTTTTGGAATATGAGAGATAAAAAGTGTTGATTGGAAATCTTGAGATGATCCAACCGTTCATTTGATAGCTTATTATATATCTACCGAAATAGGAAAGAAGTTGGGCGGCTAAAATTTAGGAAATGAGAGAGAAAATAGGGTCGGTTGGGAGAGAGAGAGGGAGAGACGAATTAGGGAGATGAGAGAGAAACCAAAAATCGTGTAAGGAGAGAGAGAGAGAGTGAAACAAATTAGGGGAGGGGAGCTAAGTCGATGGATTTTTCCCTTTTTTCTCTTGCATGCTTTGTAAAAAGACCAAGTTATCCCCATCTTTTGAATTAATTACAACCATGCCACATATTTTTACAAATGGCTAATCTACCCCTCCTTTGTAATGCACACAAACAATTGATAATTCCCTTCTCCCCTCTTGATCTCCAAGGAACGATCCAAGCCATCCATTTGATGGTCCACTTGCAAATTAATTTGCACCACTAAACCATTCCAATGAGATGATGCAAACCGTTGAATTGATTGATCCCAATGTGAATTTCAGTTTTACCAATTGTTGCACCTCTTGCATCATTTTTGTGGGCTGATCTTAACCATTCAAAGGATGGTCAACAACGTAGAATTATTTGCCCCTCCAAGCCCATTACCATAAGATGATCTTAACCGCACATTTAGTGGGCCTTGGGATAAATTGCTTGTACCACTTGAATAATTTTCAAAGGCCAATCCGAGCCAACCAATTGGTGGGTTATTAGATGATCTTATCCCTCCAAATGATGGAAAATTCTTTAATTTTCAACCTTCTTAGCTCCATTTTTCATGAAAATTCAAGAATAAACCTGAAACACAAAAAACAAGCAAAATACCTTAGTAGTACCGCTCTAAACATAAAATATGCATGTTTTTCCTACTTACAATTCACACATAAATGTACTCATCAATTAGGTCCTTTGAGGTATGGAATCAGGCTATCCAAGAAGATGTCTCCCAAGACACTTGAAGATAAGCGGGTTATGAACAACATTCCCTACGTTTCGACTGTGGGAAGTCTTATGCATGCTATGTTATATACAAGACCAGATATCTGTCACTCTGTAAGTGTGGTTAGCAAATATTAGTTGGGTCCAGTTTTAGAGCATTGGACGTCAATTAAACATATTTTCAATTATCTTAGGAGAACTAAATATTATTGTTTAGTTTACGGTGCAGACGAGTTGGTCGTTTCTGGTTTTACAGACGTAGACTTTCAGTCTGACATTGATGACATGAAATCATCATCGGGTTTTGTGTTCACCATATCGAATGGGGTAGTGTCATGGAGAAGTTGTAAGCAAGACACTACAGTAGATACCACGACTGAGGCTTAGTACATCGCTGTGAGTGAAGCAGCGAAGGAGGCAGTACGACTAGAGAAGTTTTTTGATGACCTTGGGGTCGTGCCCTCTGTCAAGAGACCTATTACGCTGTATTGTGATAATAGCAAAGCGATTGCTCAAGCTAAGGAACCAAGGTTTCATCAGAAGTCCAAGCATGTACTTCGAAAGTATCATGTGATACGGGAAATCATTGACAGAGGGGATGTGGCTATTTCAAAAATTGATTCAGCGGATAACGTGGTGAACCCTTTTAGCAAGCCTCATAGTCAAAAGGTGTTTGACAGGCATGTTGAGGGGATGGGTTTGAAATATATGCATAACTGGCTCTGAGGGCAAGTGGGAGACTGTAGACACCCCTATTTTGCTATACTTTAAAAAGCAAAAGATTTGGTAATTTGTCAAGTTTCGAGTCCATATTCCACCTAGGATTAAGCATCTGTGCATTTTAGGGTAGATTTTACCTCGTTGAAGGAATTCTGAAGTTGATTCGCGATCCTAAAGGTTTCTAGGGTGTTCCAATGGTATCTAAAAGATGAAAATTCAATTTTCCAACCAACTGAAAAAAACCTGTTATTTTTAGAATTTTTGGGGTTTCCCTCATTTTTGCCCATTTTTACACTACATGGGTATTTTGGTCATTCCCGATGTGTCTTGTTTGACCCCCGAGTTATATTTGAGAAATCTTGAGTGATTTTACAAATTTTGAAAAAGCTGCTATTTTTAGAAACTCGTGGGGCTTCCACATTTTCATCATCTTATGGATATTTCAATCATTTCTCATATATCCAAAACCATCTCCAGGGTACGGCTGATGGATTAGGAGTAATTTCGTAAGATTTGAGAAACCTGCTAAATTTAGATCTCTCAAGATTTTCTCTTAGTCTTGTACTTCAGGGGTATTTTAGACATTTCCAACATATCATATTTGGTCCCTAAGTTGTGTCTAAGAAATCTTGAGTCCGTTCATAAATTTTTGGAAATCTGCTATTTTTAGAATTTCTCAGGGTTTTTCCTAGTCTTGCCAAATTCTAGCACCTCGGGGTAATTTGGTCTTTTCCTGTGTAATTATTTTGGTCCCCGAAATATGTCTGAGAGATTATGAATGATTTCCTAAATTTTGGAAAACCTGCTAAATTTAGAATTTCTCAGGAGTTTCGCTTAATTTAGAAATTCTAAGTGTTGATGGCATTTTGGCTATTTTCAGGGATACCAAATGATCCTGTTTAATATTGCTCACCGAAAGGACCCAATTTTAAAAGTTTCTATTTTTGAAGTTTGACCACAAAGACTTTCCATTTAAAATTTTTCTCTTTAGGGGTGAACCAATCTGAAGGTATTTTGGTCGCATTTGAATGTCTAACAGTCAAATAGGGGTATTTTGTTCCGAAAAGTTATTTTCCAAAAAAGATGGTTCGATCATGTGTGAGGGTTGCACCATAAATGTCAAATGGATTGGGTCCATATATAGAATGTTGAATTTAAAAAGATTTTATTGAATTTTTACGGAAAAATCTGAAACCCGTGTGAAATGGCCCATTGGGCTAAAGCCCGCAAAGATGGAGCTCATGTGGGTTCACCCATATGGGTCAACCACCATGGTGGGCGCCCCACATGGCTGACCCACATGAGTTGAGCACCCAACCTTGATGATGTCACAATGGTGACATCATATTTGTTAAAAGAAAAATAAAAATAATAAAAAAAGAAAAGAAGGAAAGAAGGAAAAGATGAATGATTACTTAAAAAGGTTTTCTTCCAAAGAAGCAATGTAGAATGAGAATAGCATGTCTTGATTGATAAGAAATTAAGATTGGAATCAAATCCAATTTCGAAACAAGAAAGAAAGAAAGCAAGAGGGGAAAATTGGAAACAAGCCAAAAATGGGAGCTCTCACATTGGAAACTACTATTTCTCTCATAACCCTAGCTTTTTGTATAAAAATAAAAGCAAACAATCCTAGGAAGGATCCAAAAAAAAAATCCAATTTCGTCCTTTTTCTCTCTCCTCGCAAGAAAAAAAAGGAAAAAAAAAGAAAATGAGAAAGAAACCTCTTCTCTCTTGAAGTGTGTTTATCTCTCTCAATGATTCTTCACAAAAGGGATTCTTGAATTCCCTTTTCTTCTTCAACAAATCACACATCAAGGATCTTTGGGGTGTTCTTTAGGTCTTCTTCATCATATAAAAGGGTGCGACAAAGTATATACCTCGGATCTACGCACCATAGAGACAAGGAGCACGATCAACGGTAGAATCTTTATCTTTGTAATATCAAAAGTAGAAAAGCATGCTAGGGTTTTACTTTTGATAGATCAAATCAATGAATTTTTTCTTAAAATTCCAGTATGTTATAATATAGATTATAAATTTTCAAAATCCAAAATTTCACCAAAAAATTAATTTTTCTCCATTTAATAATGATTTTCTTTCATTTTTTATTCAATATGGATTTAAATCGGATTATCAAAGCAAGTGTTTGAAAATGGGGTTTTTTTTAAAAACTGATATTTTTTGGGATTTATATAAAATAAAATACTACTGGAAACTTAATTTCCAATCGCAGTTTGGCCGTTTTAATTTTCATTCTTTTTTTCAAAAAAATAACCCCGAAAGGGGTTATTTCTTGATGAACGAAGCCAAAAGTATAACAACCCATGTCTACAATTTGTGAAATCTTGTTTATAAACCAATTTTTTGATTTACAGACTACCCAAATATTTTTGGATGTTTTTGAATTTTTTTAATACGGTTTTAAATTATTTTAAATTTTGGCCAATTTTAATAAATATCAAAAGATTTTAAAATTTGATGAAACTCTCCAGAATTAATGCTCAATAATAAATTGAATTTCTCATGAAATTAGTTTTTCGAAAAAAAGTTTTTTTATTTGTTTCTAATCGCTTCTTCGTTTGACGTGTCGTAATTGTTTTTATATTAAATTAATGAAATTTTGAATCTTTTTCCTACAAACCAGTAGTTTAGGCTATTAGGAGGTTAGTGAAAAATTTTCAAAAGATTTTACAAAGGTTTAATATGATTTCACAATTTTCTTTTTAAAAAACGGGTTTTAATTCCTAGGAAACGAAATCCCCTTTTTATTCAAAAATCAATTTGATGGAGGAGTATTAATTATAGGGTCTTGGAATTTTGATAGTAAATCATACAACATATTATATATCTACTGGAATTTGTACATGATTTTAGGATACCATTTAATCTACTTTTTAATTGATTCATTGATTTTATCTGAATTTTGTGTGAATTGTAGTTGGCATTAAATCTTGATAAACACCTTTGAAATTTTTTCAGTAGTCTAATACCATGATTCTATCTTTAATGTAACAGTTTTACTAGATTTGAGATTCGTTTACTATAAGTTGATTTGTTAATTTGTAATCTCACCTAAATTTTGGAAATTCAGAAATTGATAGCAAAACTTATTCCAAATTCATGAAACTCTTCCAGTAGTCCAAACTCATTCATATCTTGTTACAGAAAACGTTCCAATGAATTTGGAGTTGGATTTCTTAGGGTTACTGTGTAATCCTAGCAATCTGGTCTTAATGTTAATAAATCACAACATAATAGCAAATCAACACAAAAGTCAGTGAAAACTTTCAAAAAATCCTAATTTTTTATCATATATTTAACCTTAAAATTTTTTGAAACAGAAACCTTAGAGGTTATAGATTTCCTTTGTAAATTGACTATGCTGTGACGGTTTAACTGCCGAGATCGCATTCATAATCGTATACTAATTGTGATCGTTCCTGCATAATTTAAGCATGTAAACTATAGTATGTTGTTGGCTCCGAGGTCCACTGTCCATGGAAATCCTGAGAATCATGCCAGGCAATAATATACTATAATTTATGTGTTAAATTATACAAGGATTGAGAGCATGATGCCCTTCCATGGATGCAACTCAAGGCTGAAATTTACCAACCATAAAGCCTTTGGTATTCCTTAGATGTTAGGAATCGAAAATCTTTGAAAAATTAAAAATTATTTACTTAATAAATTAAGATCATTTGATCCATGCTTTTGGAACCGTTGGATGACGGTATCTCTTCGTAAAGACCTTTAGAACCAATTAGGAACACTTACCTCGCGTTGGGTCTTAGGTTTTAGGGTGTACTAGAGTTAGAGTTAGGGAGTTCAGCCTCACCACAACTGATTGCTATGGATAGTAACCGTGCCATAGATCTAGTTACACAAGTCACCCAATTTTCTCCTAGGACAAACCTAGTTACCTAGGATGTAGGTTAACCTGCATTAGTCTAAGGGACGTCTTGCACTTAGATAGGACCATATAGCATCTTAGATGCAGTCTTAGGATAATAAAATCTTCAACTTGAATTAAATAATTTCTCTTAAACTGTTAAAAAAGTCAATCCAGTCTAGGTCGGTGTCATAGATGATTTGGGCATAAGTAGCTTAGTTCAGGTGCACCGAACTACGTCGACTCTGATCCTAGTAAGGCTTGGGTACGTAGGCAGCTTGGATGCTTGATGGCAAACCAATCACGAGTCGGCCCCACACACAAATGGTGGGGTTTTGTATATTAGTTTTTTTTTATAAATTCTTAATTAAAATATGTAAGATTTCCCTCGAATTAACATTTTAGGAGAATATTACTTTGATTGAATTCAAACAAATTAAGAAAATCAAGATACTCATTAGGGAATACATTGAAATTAGATCTTAGGATGTATGTCACGTAGTTCGCACATTAATGTAGAGTTAAATGAGCCATTTAAAAGAAATTCAAAAGAGTTAACTTTTAGAGTTGAAGACCAATTATCGGGCAGGAATGGTGCATGTGGTGGTAACTCCCCATACCTTCCATTCTCGTCACCAAGTAACGAGTCTAGATTTCTGGTCAATTATGAGTCCTAGATCCCTCATCTAGGTGGCGACTCTGTCACTCTCTTTTCCGTGGAATTCGGATTGCCTTAGTGATCCCAAGTTCACGAAAAAGATGAATTAAATCACACATCGCTAGGCTCGGCGGCTTACCCATGCCCTTATGGGTACTGGGTTGCATGTTTGTTTGCACCCTATGGCTTGGTTGATGCCTGCTTGGTTGGGTAATTAAAATCAATAATAAAAAGTACACGCCATTCGCGTGGGTACGAGAGACCAAGAGAGACTGTAGCGCCTCATGCGCTCGCGACCCTTTCACGGGATCGGGTCCCACAGTGACTGCTATAGTGGGTGCCCTAAAACCCAGTATATTTCGCACGTTCATCAATAAAAGTTTCTTTTTATGACAAATTATGGGTACTAAAAGTTAAATATGTGTGATATATTCCTTATCATTGACATGTGTTTGTCCTTAGGTAGCAAAGTAGGAAACCCATGCTCATGGATTCACAGATCTTAGAGAGCAAGAAGATATGAGATTCCAGTTCTTTGCAGACCTTAGTAGTTTTTATTTTGGGTTGAGGTTGGACACCTCCTCCAGTATACAACTAGCGTCTATCTTGCCTACATGCATTAGATGTGGAGTGACTTATCTCAATCACTTGGGTAGTGGACCCTAAGTAAAATAGAATGGTGTGGACCCCGATCCAAGAGAGGCGGGAGACGAGCCCCCACGAGAATCTCTCTCTGATCATCCACGTGAATGGAGAGCTCTACCAAGGAACTCTCGAAAGAAGTGCCTCTCACAGCATGAGTGGTGATATAAGGTGAGATACCTCTCGATTCGGGGACTAGCCCGGATTCGAGGCGTACCTTAAACAAAGAAGAGTCGCCATCTAAGGAAGTGGGCCCTGGATCCCATACTACGCTCTGTTGCAACGGATAACCAGAGATATAAAAGAAGGTTCGTGCTTGGTTATGAATTTGGAAGGTCCGAATAGCACTTCATCCGCCCAAGTGCAAGCACCTGGTCTCTTATGCCATTTACTTATTGATTTTGAAGCGTTTTGGCAAAAGTCATGTGAAATGGGAACACATATCTCCGAAAAGACGTCTACCTAATCATGCATGTCTCGGAGATGAATAATAAGCACACAGAAAAGAAATGAAATAAGTGTCACCTAAGAATAGCTAGGTTATGAGTGTCATACCTAATTGGTGTCTAAATTCTGGTGTACAAGCACATGCATGCTACAGCTAAAGGTATAGGGTCTGTACTTGAAAGTAAGAAAACACAGCAAAACACACAACACAATTCAATTCTATACACGACTCGACAAGACGAATCCTAAAACTCTAATGCAATACTTGACTCGGACCAGAATGGCCATCCACCCTAGCTGCTCTACGTATCCCGGCCTCGGGAAGAATCAAAGTCAACGTAGTTCGATGACCTATTCTAAAATACGATGCCTAACCATTTAGAACCGCTATCCTATACTCGATCAACTAGACTTGATTAGTTTTTAAAGCTTTTTGTACGATTACTTAAGTTCATGTGAATTATAATTTTTACGTCTCCCTATATGCCCTAACTAATGCAAGTTGATTAGCCTTAAACTAATGCGGGGCCCTACATCCTATCTGTAACTAGGCTGTGCATCCTAAAGAAAACCATGGGCTGACTATATGCTTCTTAGTCTAGCCATCGGTTCGACTAAATGTCTAACCGACCAGGACTCGAGGCCTCCTAACTCTAGGGACACTCACACGACAAGACACACCAATCAATACAAATAAGATAGACTCCTAACTCTAAGACACCCCAAAACTTAGGACAGACTCCTAACTCTAGGGGAAGATCTTTTTAAAAACGTTTTGAATAATTTTCGTATTCTTGGAGGGTTTGAAATGATTATTTTGAAAGGTTTGGCTGGACCTAGGATAAGAATCTCAAGCTGCACTACGTACCATGTGGAAAGGGATCAAGCCAACGTAGTTCGGAAATTTTTTTCCTAACAACTACCAATGACTCAAGACTTTTGAGGTTTTTGATTTTTCAGATGTTTTTGATGTTTTTTGACTCAAGAGGACAGAATCCTATCATCATAAAGGTAGAACAGACTCCTGATACCCCGCAAAGGTTGGACAGCATCCTATGCTTTGCGGGGGAATGAAAAGAATCACAGCTGTGCAAGGGTTGGACAGCATCTTATACCTTGCATGGAACTGGATAAAATCACATGACTTGATGAGAGGTTAGAGGAAATCCTAACCCCTATGATGATAGGACAGACTCCTGAAAGAAAGATTCTCTGGCTAAGGACAGACTCCTATGCTAATGACCCTAAGAGGGGTGCTAATGAGACATGGCATGTCTCCTAGGGGTAGACTCATTAATGAGATGAAGCATGTCTCTAAATGATACAACTTTCTCTGCATGAGACATAGCCTGTCTCCCTGAGGGTAAGCTTTCTACGAGACAAAGCATGTCTCCTTAAAAGGATGTGACTTTCTATGAGACAAAGCCTGTCTCCTAACAGGGTAAGATGTTTTTGTACTAAACATAGCTTGTCCCCTAACAGGGTAAAACATTTCTACACGAGACATGGCTTGTCTCCCAACAGGGTAGGCTCCAGCTAGCACTATCATCGCCCTTGCAATGAACGGGCTTCTAATGCTCAAGGGTACACATTTAAAAGACTGGGCAAGTCTTTTAAATAAAAGAGGAGAGTGCTACTTAGACTGAGCAAGTCCCCTAATGATGGGCTTGGACTAAGCGCCTTCATCGCCCCTGCGATGACTGGGCTCTTATAATCTCAGGCACCTAAGAGGATAAGGGGTCTTTATCTAAAGAAAAGAAGAAGGAAAAGAACACTACCATGTCTAGGTAGGTTTCTGTAAGCCCAAGGGTTCCCCATGGGTTCATTCAATCAACTTGTTTTGATGATTAACAAACGCAAATTGATTAGTTGTTTATGGACTGATCATTTGCCTTGAGTGTTGTGCTTTAGACAGGTCCTACACAAGTCAAATCATACTAGCACCCACCTTGTTGGCCTATGCTTGAAGATGAACCAAACACAATGGCAAAGGAGCTTGGAACATACTTGGACCAATCACACCTTGGAAGTACCAAGGAGAAGCTCATCATCAACCATCTCAAAGCATTGAACAAACAAAGAAACTTCATGAAGGCCAAAGGTCGAGGATCAAGAACCTAATGCAAAGGACCAAGGAGCTTGTACCACAACTTGAAGATGTCAAGCATGGAAGCTCAACCATAAAAGATCCCAGCTCAAAAGAAGAGTTCAAGAGAGTGATAGAAAGGGTAGAATGTATTCCTATCTCTCTTGCATTTCCTCTTGTCAAGGCACATTGTTTAAACCCCTAAAAATATGTTTTTCAAAGAGACTAACACATCCTTTAAGGACTTAAATGGATAAGTGAATGGCCATGGTGGTGTACCAACATGTTGGGACCCATATGGCATTCAACACAAGAATGAACAAAACAGAGTTCCGAGCAAATTCTCGGAGTTCCGAGAATTCAAACAGAACCTTTAAGTTTAGAATCTGGTGCATTTCTCGGAGCTCCGAGAATGTTCTCGGAGTTCCGAGCTCGGAGCTCCGAGAATAATTCTCGGAACTCTAAAGGATGGGCTTGGGCTAGCGCCTTCATCGCCCCTGCGATGACTGGGCTCTTATAATCTGAGGCACCTAAGAGGATAAGGGGTCTTTATCTAAAGAAAAGAAGAAGTAAAAGAACACTACGATGTCTAGGTAGGTTTCTCTAAAGGATGGGCTTGGGCTAGCGCCTTCATCGCCGATGTAAAGAACTCCCTAAACAATCTTGAAGTCAAACCTAAATGAAATACCTTGTGCTGCCCAAACTGTAATGAAAATCCAATAATCAGAAGTATTACTATGCTTGAAAGAAGTCAAAATGAAATATGACCTGACAACTATATAACTTTTCTTGTTATTTTCTTCTATATACAACCACAGATAACTTGAAATGAAATAAGGACAACTTTCAGATTGTTAAATTTTTGGGTCCTCTTAAATGCTTACATAAGAAACCTCAAAATGAATAAGCATTAAACCCTAGATGATAATAGGAAATCAGATTTTCAATCAAGAAGCTATTACAGAAAATTGATAACAAGACCATAAGCTCATGTGCAAATATAGTATCCGTCAGTATCTGAGGATAGAAACACCAATTCTGTTTCGAATCACCATTCCTACTACTAATTTATGTAACAGTATTATTGTCGTTCTTACTTTTGAACTACCATGAGATTTTCCAGATTTATTTGGTTTTTGCATGAAAACCATCAACTATTCAGCTAAGAAGACAGCACTATGTATAGCAAATTTCATAATATTCTTCAATATAAACAAGAATATTCATCCGTCTAAAAAAAATGCACAGATAAAGGTGGCAAATGTCACTTCTTCACAACTTTGAAAGACAAAAAATAGTAGACTCTGACAATATCTAAGATAGTTTAATATCATTATTAGACAACGATATGAAAATCAAGAGTCATGATAAGACAATGTAAACTTGATCCTCAAATACACTTGACAAGAGTAGGGAGCTAATAAGAACAACAAGATGGATCATGACTAGAGAAGATAGAACTTGACAAGGACAACCATTATACAAATTATAGCTATAATGTATAGCAAAATTATAGGACAATAGATATATGCTTTGAAATCATTACAAATTATAGATACAAAGTGCAGGAAACCATGGACAGCAGCTACACTAATATTGGTATACCAAAAATGAAAGGAAATGAAACCCCTGTGATCAGTTATGAACTCTACAAAGTGCAGGAAATTATGGATAGCAGCTATATCGATATTAGCATACCCAAAATGAAAGGAAATGAAACCCCTGTGATCAGTTATGAGTTCTACAAAGTGCAGGAAATTATGGACAGCAGCTATACCGATATTAGCATACCAAAAATGAAAGGAAATGAAACCCCTGTGATCAGTTATGAGTTCTACAAAGTGTAGGAAATTGTGGACAGCAGCTGTACTGATATTGGCACACCAAAAATGAAAGAAAATGAAACCCATGTGATCAGTTATGAGCTCTACAAAGTGTAGGAAATTGTGGACAGCAGCTGTACTGATATTGGCATACCAAAAATGAAAGGAAATGAAACCCTTGTGATCAGTCATGAGCTCTACAAAGTGCAGGAAATTGTGGATAGCTGCTATGAGAGTTTTTTTTTTTTTTTTAACCAAACCAAAATCACAACTAGAGAATGTATAGACTTGTAATACAACAACTATGCAACTTGTCAAGTGACTACTCGTCACGCACAAACACACGAGTGAGTCAAACCAATTCTAATGAGGTAAGCCATGTTTCTTACAAGTAGAAAGGATCCATTCTCCTATTTGAATAAAATTTTCACAACAAGGTGACAATTAAACTGTCCAAAGAAGGGCAGATTATTCATATAATTCAAGGCATAATGATGAGCCTTCTTAAGCCCCACTTCAAGTCATGCATATAAAAAAAATTTGATTTTCGTTATTATATTTAAAGAGATTTAAGTGAAAATCAATGAAACATGAACCTTTTGTTCTTACAAATATAACACCAAAATTTTCAACCTAACTGTGATAAAAAGACTTACAAATGAGATGATTTTTTTATAAGGAATCTGTTATTGAAATAATGAGAGTAGTCTAAAAAAAAAAAATTCAAAACAAGAAATGAGCTCAACGCACATATCAACACAAGATAATGCTTACTCTTATACCTAACAATCATTAACGTTATTACTCTAACTAATTTTTTTCTCTACACTTGACTTAAATCATTGATTTTTATGAAAGAAACAAATAAAGAAACTTTCCAAAATGTAATAATTTCCACGACATAACTTGTGGATCAAATGTATTAATATCATCTTACTACACTAATAAAATTAGAGACAATACAAGTGACCAGTGAATCTGACACCTACACAATTTACAAACCAAACTCAACCAGCCATACTCACTCACCTTAACAAAAGAACCAGTAAACTATCCTAGCATAAAGACATCAAAATAAATCATGGCTGCTTTAACTGTGGACTGAAATATGCTAATAAAGAACCGAGCCCACATCCTTATTCAACTACATTATATACAGGTCCTATAAAATCCTAAGTATAAAATCAAAATCCACAGGAACAACGGCAACCTTACATTCATTAAGATACCTTAGCAAACTATATTACTATTATTGAGATAAAGTGTCCTAATGATATTGCCACATCTTTACAATACAAGCTTTTACAAGATTATCGCAAACATCCCCGAATCATGTTTCTATCTAAAAAAAAATCACGTTCCTTGATTACCACTAGCAAGTCATGAATTTTGAAGTAAAAAAAAAAATTCAAACTGCTCCAGCTGCTAATAATATAATTATTTACTACCCTAAAATTTAGCAAGCTAACACTTACACCCACACTTGCACAAATCATTCTAGTTATGTTCACAACTTCAAAGCCTGCAGTTTCAACTATTTTGAAAACTGAATGCCCTCTTATTTCAGAATTTCTTGTGAAATGAATATCTTATACCAACAGGTGAATTTGTGTCTACGTACAACTAATGAAAAACATAAAAAATTTGACTAAAGTTTGTCAAAATGCAAATAAAGCCTCTATACACAGCAAGAAATATAAAAAAAAAAAAATAATAAAAATCAATATGATCTTTTAGGTTCGTATCCTCTACACAATTCAAATACAAGGAGAAACAGAGCATTTATCTTTGAAATTTACATGTTACAAAGCCAATCATTAAACATCACATGTATCATAAAAAAAATCACAAACTCATAGGAGCAGTTATACACAAAATAAATAGATCAATATAGGCAAGCATCATAGAGGATAAAACACAAATCCAATTGACATACTTGGAACTTTGTTTCCACAACAATTGTCAAATATCTTTCTAGAATTATGAGCCGATCGGAACATTAGATCTCTTCTGCTCTGCTATTCTCTCTACTCCTGACCTCTATCTTTTCATAATTAAGGCAGATTGGCATATCGATCAAAGATTTACCAGAATCCGGCTGGAGAAGATCGGAAAATGAGAGAGAAATTGATAAGATCTGTAACAAGAATGACCGAATCTAAGTGAAAGATGACCAGATCTAGGGCATGAGATGAGAAGATGAGGGTTTCCCGTAAGGATTAGAGATTCTAAGGCTCAATGGAAGATTTCAACTGCAAGATTATTCTAAAGAAAACGCTTGATCGTAGGTCAGCCGGAGCTTTTGGCAGGAATTGTGGCGGGAGATTGACGGATCAGATCTTAAAAATGTGTAAATTGTGGAAGAAAATGATGATCCTCTTTTTCTACTGTTTAAAGAAATCAGAGCAACAACCTACAGAGCATGATGATCAAGGCAGAGAAAATCATCCGGAAAAGATAACGGATCTTGGCCAGAATTAGACTAGATTAGCCGGAGAAGATGAAGAGCAAAGTAGGGTTTCGCACCGTCTCTTTCTCTGATTTTGGGGAAATAAAACCCTAGATCCCCTTTTAATGAGAGCTTAAGTTGCAATATATAGGCAATCCAGGTCATTGATATTGACATTACCATTGATAAAGAGCGCGGTTTGCGCGAAAAAAAAATGATGAGCGCGCGATTGAATCGCGTCCCATCCGAAATCTGCTCTGCACCAATTAGGATAATTCACTCCCCTTATACGTATTCGCACCACGACACCGTCTCAGTTCGTTCACTAGGCAAACGCACTTGGATCTTGATGAAATTTTGCAGGGACCTAGATGGGACCCTAAGCTAGCCTAGGGTGAAGTTTGGGGCCCTAATGGAGTGATTTGGTAGGTTTTTGCACAAACACGAAAGGGTTAGGGCACGGTCAAAATGGGGTGTCTACGATGCCCCTCTTTGGCAGAGCGCGTTTGTCGCACGAATTTCAAAGCTGAACAGACAACACATTTTGACTGGCCCAAGACGGATTGAAGAAAACAATTTTTGTGAAGGTTGATTTTTTGGAAGGAAGTGATGCCTCAGGGGTCTTGAATGGAAAGGATTTTGATTAGTTGCTTGATGCTCTCAAAGAGACTTTGGTTCTTTCTACGCTCGGGGCGAATGCTCTTAAGAAGAATTTTGGTTTTACGCTCAGGACGAATGCTCTTGAAAAGAATTTGGTTTTACGCTCGGGGCGGATACTCATCAAGAGAAAATGTTTCCTACGCTCGGGACGAATGCTTTCAAATAGAATTTGGGTTCTACGCTTGGAGCGAATGCTTTCAGGAAGAATTTGGGTTATATGCTTGGAGCGAATGCTTTCAAAGAGAATTTGGGTTTTACGCTTGGAGCGAATGCTTTCAGAAAGAATTTGGGTTCTACGCTTGGAGAGAATGCTTTCGGAAAGAATTTGGATATTTCACTCAGGGCGAATGTTTTCTGGGATAATTTCAGTTTCTTCACTCGGGGTGGATGCTCTCTGGGAGGATTTGGTTTCTTCACTCGGGGTGGATGCTCTCAGGAAGAATTTGGTTTCTTGAATGCTTGATTTGATTACAAACTTCGCTTGTGAGAGGAAACTTCACTGAGGATAATGAGGCAGACTCTCAATGAAAGGATGAGAAAGACTCTTAATGGGATGGTGAGACAAACTCTCAAAGGATTGCTGAGACAGACTCTCAAAGGAATTTGACTGAGGAATTGAATTCAAAGACTGCGTTCAAACTCCTCCTAATTCCATTTGTTGAGAATAGCCATCTCAATCATCATTGTTCACTTGATATCTTTTATGACCTGATTGCTCAGGGCATAAAAGATGCCCTTGGTTTGATTTTACTTCCATGACAAATTCATAAGAGAGCAAAATACAGGGAAATGGTTAAAAAAGTTTTCATTTCTTGAATATTTGAGGTTACAAAGATTTCAGGTTTACAACAGACTGTATCTGCCAGACAACTTCCTTTCATTTTTGATGATCTCTACCATTTCGGATAGGCTTGAAAGCCTGCCAGATAGACCTGAGAATCTACCATCTTCTGAACTTCGTTTTGTGCTGCGTATCACCTTTGAAGAGACACAATTTCATCATTTCCCACCTTCGCCTTCTTGTTTTTTTGCTACCCCAACTTTGGGAGGGATATTAAACTACACAGGCTTCCCCACACATGACTCTGAAGCTTAACCTTAACTTGACAGAGAAAAGACTTGGACTACCAACAAATGAGGACTTCGATGGATGAAATTCCAAGGCTGTTCCCGACTACTTACTCTAATGGCAACTTATGAGGAGTGAAAGAATTAGGTTGCTAACAAGTTTTAATCTTTTGAAAATTCAAACCCAATTTTGAAGATTAAGAGATCAAAGATGAAAATTAAGCACACAAGTTAAATCCTAAGTGCAATAAAAGAAAAAGCAAGAGATAAGAGAGATTGCACCCGAGATTTAAAGTGGTTCGGTCCTCCAACGCGAGGCCTACTCCACTCCACCAACCAAACCCGTTGATGGCTTCACTAGTTTGATCTTCTTAACTTCGGCGAAGATCAATGCCGATTACAATTCCGATCGCCTTTAACCTTGATGGCACTCTTCACCACGGAGAGTGGGCTCCACTTCTCCGAACACTCGCCCGAATACAATGTTCTTGATAAGTAAGAAAGAACAAAAAAATCCCTCACAAGGGTTTACAAACTTTGAAGAAGATGTACAAATTGAGCCTATGATCCAAATCCTAATCTTAGAGGATGAGAGGCATAAACAATCTTGATTCACTCTTAGGATTTTCCAATAGGTTTTATGAGTGTTAGGATTCATCATTGGGAAGTTTAGAATACCCATATTTATAGAAAAAACCAAATATGACCGTTTGAGGGCATAGTGGTAATTTCTGTAAAAATCCCCAACGGCTATAATTCTTCCCGTTGTAGTGGTCTCAGAGTTCCGAGAGAATTTTCGGAGGTCCGAGAAATTCCTCGGAGTTCTAAGAATTTCTCTCGGAGTTCCGGGAATGCAAACAGAAGTTGGAAAATTTCTACTGGACAAACTCTCGGAGTTCCGAGAAGCCTATCAGCAGCAGATTTTCAATTCTATTTCTTTATTTGTTTGGGCTTCCAACTCAACACCAAGTTGGGATTGTTATGAGGGTTCCAAAGTGTTGGAACACCACAAGGACAATCACTTAAACATTTTAAGGGTGTGTGAGATTACATTATTTATGCCTCTTAAAATCTAAACTAAGATTGGATCCTTTACATTCTAAAACAACTTTGAGCTTCAATGCGATTCTTCAAGTCTTCATTCGTCTTGGATCTCTGATGTCTTTGGCCTCCGAATGTGGTCCAATGAGAGCTTCTTGGCCTCAATCCAAGCAATCTTGTCTTAACATACTTATGATCTACAACTTAGACAATCAAACACATTAGTGATCTTAAATCACTTGTGTATTGGAATTATCAAAATAAGATGGGAATGCCAAGGTGGGAACCATTGGGCTTACAATCTCCCCATTTTTTATGATGACAAGCACAAGAGATTTTCCAATAAAAGCACACATATATTTCCTTACACTAGATTTTTCTCCCCCTTTGGCATCTATCAAAAAGATGGGGTAAAAGAAAATCAAAGGGATAAAATTTACAATTTTAAAGCTCCCCCTTTTTCAAGGAAAAAGACAAACATAGACTCCCCCTATTTAGAGTTTTTATTCAACACAAGAGGGGATATTTAAACAACCATTCAAAAATATTCAATTTTAAGTTCAAGATCCTAATCTAAGCACATATGAAGAGAATCATATGGGGGCTTTGGGAACCCAAGCTTTCTTGGTTCCACCGCAATCCCTAATTTTAGATGCACATTGGAATTGGTAATGACCATTGATTCCAAAATAATGGCATCTAACATGAGGGTTAGATAGACTAGTCCTATCATAAAATGCATGATTAGGTCTATGACTAGCTTTCTTCAAGATTATGTCAATAATTTTATCACCATTTAAGAATCCATGAAGACATAATCTTAATCGTTAATTTTCATTATGAAGATGGGTTATTTGATTTAGAAAATCATTAGTGTCATCTTCATAAGATTTGGAAAAGCTTGCCACATCTTGAAGTTTAACAATTTGGCAAGTTTTCTCATCCAAACAACCCTTAAGGGTTTCAATCTCAAGTTTAAAATTTTCAATTTTTACTTTAGCTTGAGATATGGAAGAAGAAGATTCATTTTTCAAAACATCAAGTTCATTTTCTAATTTTGACATAGATTTTTTAAAAACTTTATTTTTTGAAATTTGAGAATGCAAGGTTATGCACAGTTCATCATAAGAAATGTCTCCATTATCACTACTTGATGAATTACAAGAGGGGTTAGAATTTACCTCATCTTCATGAGAGAGTGCCATGAGGCAAAGATCATCCTTATTTGCTTCCCCTTCACTTGAGCTTTGTCCTGAAGTGCTAGAAGCATCCCAAGCGGCTACAAGAACCTTGTTCTTCTTCCAATCCTTCTTCTTTTCCTTGTACTTTGAGGAAGATGACTTGAGAAGTGGACACTCCGGTCTTTTGTGTCCTGTCTTCTTGCAATTGTAACACCTTATTCCTCCTTGTACTTCACTTTCTTCTTTCTTCATCTTTTTATCCTTTTATGCTTCTTTCTCCATAAGCTTTTAAATTCTCTTAACGCTTCTTCCTCATCGCTATCCGCATCACTTGAGGATGATGTGTCCGTCTTGGAGGCCTTTAGAGCTAGAGATCGACTTTCTTTTTCTTTTCTATCTTTCTGATTCTTCTCTTCTTAACGGCTAGTGAGGAGCATCTCATGAGTGATAAGAGATCCTACAAGCTCCTCCATAGTTAGCATCATGAGATCCTTTGATTCTTGTATGTCAGTTACCTTTGGATCCCAATGTGGAGGAAGTGACCTAAGCAACTTACTCACAAGCTCATCAGTAGGATAAGATTTACCAAGATTTGCTAATTCATTTGAAATTTTAGAAAACCGGGTATACATTTCAAAAATATTTTCATTTTGACCCATTCTAAACATTTCATATTTGCTCTTTAACAAGTTTATTTTGGAATCTTTGACTTGTGATGTTCCCTCATGGGTAACGGCAAGAGTATCCCAAATAACCTTGGCGGAATAAAAAAAGAGCGACTATTAAACTCCTTCGTAGATAAGGCGCAAAACAAAGAGTTTATGGCTTTGTAATTTAAATTTGCATGCCTTTTCTCTACATCATTCCATTCTTCAAATGGCTTGGAACGCAAAATGTATCCATTTTTAACAATATGTCAAAGCTCCACATCTATCGAAAGAAGTTAGATGCGCATCCTTGTCTTCCAATGTCCATAGTTGGACCCATCAAAGAAATGAGGTTTAGTTGTGGAATGGCCTTCCGGAAATCCGATTCCATTTTTGTTTGCCATTTCACAGTTAGAAAGATGCCAAAGATCGTATGATCTTTCCCTTTAAATTAAAAAAAAAAAAAATTTACCAAAGATTTCAAGAAAAGAAAATCTTTTAAGAGCCAAAGCTCTAATACAAAGTGAAATTCCAAGGGTGGTCCCGAGTACTTACTCTAATGGCAACTTATGAGGAGTGAAAGAATTAGGTTGCTAACAAGTTTTAATCTTTTGAAAACTCAAACCCAATTTTGAAGATTAAGAGATCAAAGATGAAAATTAAGCACACAAGTTAAATCCGAAGTGCAATAAAAGAAAAGGCAAGAGATAAGAGAGATTGCACCCGAGATTTAAAGTGGTTCGGTCCTCCAACGCGAGGCCTACTCCACTCCACCAACCAAACCCGTTGATGGCTTCACTAGTTTGATCTTCTTAACTTCGGCGAAGATCAATGCCGATTTCAATTCCGATCGCCTTTAACCTTGGTAGCAATCTTCACCACAAAGAGTGGGCTCCGCTTCTCCGAACACTCGCCCGAATACAATGTTCTTGATAAGAAAGAAAGAACAAAAAAATCCCTCACAAGGGTTTACAAACTTTGAAGAAGATGTACAAATTGAGCCTATGATCCAAATCCTAATCTTAGAGGATGAGAGGCATAAACAAGCTTGATTCACTCTTAGGATTTTCCAATAGGTTTTATGAGTGTTAGGATTCATCATTGGGAAGTTTAGAATACCCATATTTATAGAAAAAACCACATATGACCGTTTGAGGGCATAGTGGTAATTTCTACAAAAATCCCCAATGGCTATAATTCTTCCCGTTGTAATGGTCTCGGAGTTCCGAGAGAATTCTCGGAGTTCCGAGAATTTCTCTCGGAGTTCCGGGAATGCAAACAGAAGTTGGAAAATTTCTACTGGACCAAATCTCGGAGCTCCGAGGAATCTCTCGGAGTTCCGAGCTCGGAGCTCCGAGGATTCTCTCGGAGTTCCGAGAAGCCTATCAGTAGCAGATTTTCAATTCTGTTTCTTTATTTGTTTGGGCTTCCAACTCAACACCAAGTTAGGATTGTTATGAGGGTTCCAAAGTGTTGGAACACCACAAGGACAATCACTTGAACATTTTAGGGGTGTGTGAGATTACAGTATTTATGCCTCTTAAAATCTAAACTAAGATTGGATCGTATACATTCTAAAACAACTTTGATCTTCAATACGATTCTTCAAGTCTTCATTCGTCTTGGATCTCCGATGTCTTTGGCCTCCGAATGTGGTCCAATGAGAGCTTCTTGGCCTCAATCCAAGCAATCTTGTCTTAGCATACTTATGATCTACAACTTAGACAATCAAACACATTAGTGATCTTAAATCACTTGTGTATTGGAATCATCAAAATAAGATGGGAATGCCAAGGTGGGAACCATTGGGCTTACAATGGACACAATAACTTAGACTCGAAGAGAGACTGAATCTGCTTCTTAGTCTGATAAGCATTTTAAAATGGTACAGTCTACCACTCTTAGAATCTTTTGAAAATTGTATTTAAAGGTGTTTCATTTCTCTTTTCGATATTTCCGTCATGGTTATTATTCCCTTGGATTGCTTAGTCTTAACCCCCTAGATTAGAGAGTGTCAGAAGAATCTCTACTAACGCTTACTCAGACTTTGGAGTATTGCCACTGAAGAAATGAAAGTTTTGCTGGCTTTCAGAGGTTTTGTCCTTTTTGAAGTCACTGTCACGACCAAATCGCCTTTTCAAGTTTTCTATTCAGTGGACCGCACGCCTTAATTTTTGCCTGGACTACCTGCCCTTGCAGGTTTTCCATCCAGCAGGCTCAGCACCCTAATTTTTGCCTAAACTGTCCTTTCGGGTTTTCAGCTTAGCGGGTGAATGACCCTAACTTTTGCCTAGACCGCCCTTGCGGGATTTCAATCTAGCGGGTCTAAGACTCCATCATTTTTTTCTTTTTCTTTCTGTTTCTCTACAAACCTGGGCCTAAGTACACCAGAAGGACTTTTAGGTAAGCTTGGGTTCAAACAGGTTAACCTTTGGTAAGTTTTCATGTATTTGACCGAATCTAGCCCTCCAGATCGCCTACGTTTCTCCAAAGAAAATGGGAATCAGGTCCGCATAGTTCGCCCTTTTGGGGTTTCAAAGATTGTTTGTTTTATTCTTTCTTTTCTTTTTTAAGGATTTGAAAGATTTGAAGGATTTGATCGAACCTGAATTGATCAGGCTACCTACATACCCTGTAGAGAGGAATCAGGTCATGACGTAGTTCAGGTTCAATATCTTTTATGACGCAAGTCATAAAAGATGCCCTTGGTTTGAGTTTATCAAAGAAAGAATATTTTTTTTAAGGCTCAAAGGGTTTGCAAACATTTTTTACTTTGAGGTTGTTGGCTTTTAAGCTCTGATCGACCAAAGACGGCCTCCTAGTGTATCTAAGCATAATATTTCTTTAGTTGGTCCAGGTTTGTAGGTTCTGTTAATTTTTCTCCATTTTCATTGAGGAGTCTGACGGCTTTTCCAGGCAGGACTTCATCAACAATGTAAGGACCAAACCAGTTTGGCCTGAACTTCCCTCTGGGATCAAATACCGGTGCCCTGCAGGACTTCAAGACTAGATCTCCTGGCTTCAAATCTCTGACCTTGACTTTCTTGTTGAAGGCCCTTTCGATTCTTCTCTGATACCCTTGGATGTGATATAAGGCTCTTAGCCTCTTTTCATCGATCATCTGTAATTCCTGATGTCTGGCTCTTGCCCATTCGAACTCTGGCAGATTTGCTTCCATCATAACTCTTAGGGATGGGATTCTCAGCTCAACAGGGAAGACTACTTCCATTCCATACACTAAAGAGTATGGAGTTACACATGGAGGATCTGATCGATGTCCTATAAGCCCATAAAGCAAAAGGAAGTTTGTTCAACCAGTCCTTATAAGTCTCGATCATCTTACTGATTATGACCTTGATGTTCTTATTTGCCGCTTCTACAACCCCGTTTGTCTGTGGTTTGTAAGGAGATGACTTGTGATGCTTGACTTTGAACTCTTCACACAGGTGTACTACCTCTTTCTTGAAATGAGATCCATTGTCTGAAATCAATTCATGAGGTACTCCGTATCTGCAAATGATATTAGCACGGATGAACTTCGCAACGGTATTTGAAGTTATGGAAGCATATGAAGCAGCTTCTATCCACTTCGTAAAATAGTCAATGGCTACTAGAATGTACTCATGTCCACTTGACGACTTTGGATAAACTTTGCTAATGATATCAATCCCCCATACTGAGAATGGCCATGGTGAAGTCAACGAGTGTAACTCCGATGGAGGCACATGAATAAGATTTGCATAGACTTGGCACTTGTGACATTTCTTAACGAATGCGAAGCAGTTTGCTTCCATTGTGGGCCAATAGAATCCAAGTCTTAGGATTTTCCTTGATAGCATCTTACCATTCATGTGAGGGCCATAAACACCTTCATGTGTTTGTTCTATGAGCTCTGCAGCCTGATCTTCATCAACACACAGAAGCTGTATCCCGTCAAACGACCTTCTGTACAACTCTTCACCACAGATAATGAAGTTAGCAGCGAACCTCTAAAGAGTTTTTCTTTCTTTACTGGAAGCCTCGGGCGGATGCCCCTTGCCTGAAATGATATTTCGAATGTCTGTTTACCACGGCTTTCCGTCTGGACATCTTGCTGATATCTCAAAGGCATTCACATGTGCTAGAGCCTATTGTAACCTCACAGCTAAAGGTTGAACCTCCATTGTCGTGAAAATGTCTAACATTGACGCCAGGGTGGCCAAAGCATCGACAAAGTGATTCCTTGTCCTCGACAGATGAGCGAAAGTGACACTCCTGAATTTCTTAACCAGGGATTCGAGATATGTGTGATATGAGATCAACCTTGCCTCTTTTGTTTTTCAATCCCCATTTATTTGACAAATAAAAAGATCAAGATTGAATCCCCGAACACATCTATGTCTTGAATTCGCAAAGCCAAAGCTGCCTCAAGTACTGCGATGCATGCTTCATATTCTGCCATATTATTGGTGCATTCAAACTGCAACTTGATGAAAATAGGGATATACTCTTTCTTCGGAGATACCAACACTGCCTCTATTCCTTGACCATGATTATTGACAGCTCCGTCAAAGTACATTAACCACTTGGTACTCAAAATCTCTTCTTCAACGTCCATGATCTCTTCATCAGGAGAGTCTGCCTTCAGAAAAGCATTCTCCTCAACAGGAGCATCAGCCAACTGCTCAGCGATGACCCGTCCCTTAATTGATTTCTGAGTGACATAAGTGATGTCAAACTCAGACAACAATAACAACCATCTAGCTGTTTTTCCGGTAAGAGCGAATTTCTCGAACAAATACTTCAACGGATCCATCCGTGAGAGCAAAAGTACCTTGTTCGACAGCAGATAATGTCTAAGCCTTTGAGTCGCCCAAACTAATGCTAGACAAGTCTTCTCTAAGATGGTGTACTTGATTTCATATTCTAGCATTTTCTTGCTGATGTAGTAGATGGGTTTTTCCTTCTTGGACCCTGCATCTTGCTGAGCAAGCATACAACCCATTGTTGTATCTGTGATGGACAAATAAATCAGCAATGGTTGACCAGGAATAACTAGTGATAAGACAGGAGGCAAAGATAAGCACTGCTTGACCTTTTCAAATGCTTCCTGACATTCTTCATTCCACTTCTTGGAAGAATTCTTCTTCAATAACTTGAAGATGGGTTCACATGTCATGGTTAGATGAGATATGAAGCACCTCAAGTATTGCATTTTGCCAAGGAATCCACGAATCTGCTTTTTCTTCTTTGGTGGCTGCATTTCTTGGATAGCCTTGATCTTTTGAGGATCCACCTCGATTCCTCTCTCGCTGACCATGAATCCAAGTAACTTTCCTGATGTGACCCCAAGTACACATTTACTGGGGTTCAAGCAAAGTTGATACTTTCGAATTCGCTCGAAGAAATTTCATAAGGAAATTGTGTGCTCTGACCGAGTCTTTCCCTTGACAATCATATCATCTACATAGACCTCGACCTCCTTATGAATCATTTCATGGAGAAGAGTAGTCGCAGCCCTCTGATAGGCGGCACCAGCATTCTTGAGCCAAATGGCATCACTCTGTAGCAATATGTCCCCCACTGAGTAATAAATGTTGTCTTCATCATATCCTCAGGCGCCATTTTGATTTGGTTATACCCTGAGAATCCATCCATAAAGGATAAGAGTGCATGTCCAGCTGTATTGTCAGGAGATCAATGTTCGGAAGTGGAAAGTCATCTTTCGGACTTGCCTTGTTCAAATCTGTGAAATCGACACACATCCTGACCTTTTCATCCTTCTTGGGTACCGGTACAATATTTGCAAGCCATTCAAGATATTCAACTACTTCGATGAATTTTACTTCCAGTAGTTTCTTAACTTCATCATGAACTTTCAACTCCCATTCTGTTTTAAGTTTCCGGAGTTTTTGCTTCTTCGGTTTGATGTCAGGGATTAGAGGTAATTTGTGTTGTACAATGTCCTCACTCAATCCTGGCATGTCATCGTAAGACCAAGCAAAAACCTCCTTAAACTTTTTAGCAAGGTGATTAATTCTTCGCGCTCCTCGGGAGATAAAATTTTGCCAATTCGTATTTTCCGAATCAAGGATTCATCACCTATATTTACGGTTTTAATTTTCTCTTCGAGTGGTTTCGCTCGGCGACTCTCCTGTTGTTGAATCATATGTTTGATTTCAAGAGGAGTTTCGTCTGCTTCCTCGTTAGAGGGCGAGTCTTGATTATCATTATTAATTACTTGATCAGGTTTAGAAGCAGAATCAGTAGAAGATCCAAATCAATTGAAACTTTTACAGAAGCAAGAAATATGCAATATAAGACTACTGTAAAAATTTTGAGAATTTTAATTATGATCTGATGTCAGTAAAAAATCTCACAAAATCTGACAATTTTCAAAGAAAGCATCAAATAATATACCAAACAGAATCCAAAAATTCTTAAAACTTCATGGAAAAATATATCAGTGCCATATTATTTTTCTTCCTCAAAAAGATATTTTCGAGGAGTTTTCTATTTTTAAAACATGATTTTTGAGAAAATCACGACTCCGGAAAATGTCCTTTAATCTTGTTCTGATGTGATGAACACAAGAAAAATTTAAAATTCCACAAAATAAATTATCCCGAGATAGCTATTTTTTCAAATTTTGTAATTTCTCAGCCATTATTTTAAATAAAATTCCACTCTTCACTCAAAATTTTGAAATCCTTTGATTCAATGTCCGATCCGATCCGATGGTTATTTTAGTCTATTTAAATAGATCAGTGTATTAAATTTCGGGATGAATCGGAATTGAAACACTCATGTAAATCATGATTTTGAGCACATACATATAATATGGAATTAAATTCAATTAAATGCTAAAAACCATGCAAAAATATATAAAAATACCAAATAATCCTGGAAAAATCTGAGAATTGTGCACCTACCTGTAATTGAAATCCTCGCCAAATCCAAGAGCCGAAAAATCCGAAAATCCCACGGACGTGCTTTCCGATCCGATTTTTTTTCTCTTTTTCTTTCTTTTTCTTTAAAACCACTGTGAAGAGGGAGAGAGAGATAGGGAGGGAGTAAGAGTGAGTAAGAGTGATTGAGAGCAAGAGAGATAGATAGGGAGCGAGTAAGAGTGAGTAAGAGTGATTGAGAGCAAGAGAGATAGATAGGGAGTTAAACACAGTTAGATAGATAGATAGAGGGAGAGACAGACATAGAGAGATAGAAAGGTAGAGGGAGACAAACACAGATAGATAGATAGAGAAATAAAGAGAGACAAACACAGATAGAGAATGAGAGAGACTAAGAGGGGATGGGAGATCGAGAAAGCAGAGAGGGATAACAAGTGAGCGTGAGAGAGCGAGAGAAAAAAACACAACACTCTGTTCTCTGTTTTTTTTTTTTTGAAATTAAATAAAAAAAAGAAAACCGATACTCTACCTTTCTGTTGAAATAGAGAGTGTGGAGAGTGGTGAGGAATTGATCGAAAGAGTGATGAACACAGCGATGGAGAGGGAAAACGTGAGGAACAGAGAGGTAGAGAGAGAGAGAGGGCGACGGCTGGTGAGGGAGAGGATGTAAGCACGATACTCTGTTTTTTTTTATATTTTTTCTTTTTTCTTTGTAATAACAGAGCTTTAATTTGGGAAGGTGTAGAGGGATGGGAGGTTGAGGAGAAAAACCGAGAGTGAGAGATTGAGGAGGAAAAACAGAGGGTGAGAGATTGAGGAGGAAAAACAGAGGGTGAGAGATTGAGGAAGAAAAACAGAGAGTGAGAGATTGAGGAGGAAAACCGAGAGTTGTGGGAGGTGGAAAAACCTTAGAAACAGATGGTTGTTCGGCAGAATGAGAGGCCGAGAGTCATGAGAAGAGGAGATCAAAAACCGAAGTTCCGAAGGGGAGAGGGGCAACACTCCAGTCTTCAAGGCCACGGATTTATTTTTCTTTTATCACCAATCCCTCCTTTTTTCGTAGCAACTTTCTTTCTTCTTTCCTTTTTTAAAAATAGCCACAAGCCATATCTATTCATTACCAGCTTTCAACATTTTTTTAAAGGATAAACAATCTCTCTCTTTCTAATATAGCTGCCCATGCTTCCACTTTGAAAGATACAAATGCATCTTTACACGTTGGAAAGAATTTTGGCCATCCTTCTACTATTTTTTCTTCCTAAATGGTAATTCCCTACGTGAACAAACCTTCTAAATGGATTTATGTGCCCATAATTATTTAAAATTCAAGCCTTTTATTAGGGGTGGACCCACTATGTTTGCTGCACTGCATTTATCCTTCAACACAAATCTCAAATGGGTCCCACTTGATGAACGATTTTAAAGAGTGTGGAGTCGGTGGGATTGAGATTTTGGGTGTGAGAAACGGATGGTTGAAATCGTTCTATATTGGCTTTTGATCACTATGGACACCCCTCGGCAAAAAGAGAACTAATGCACTCTATATTGGAAGACCCCTTCTTTCAATCTTGGCCGAACTCCACTTTTAAAAAAATTGTGCATCTTGACATAATCCAAACCGTTCACTTTATTGGGCCACTATATAACTTGGTTACGCCCCTCAAACTGTTTCCGAAGGATGATCTTAGTTGCCCCCTTGATGGCCATCTTTATGCATTAGATCGAAGTAGGCTCAACACTCATCTTTCATTAAAACAATGTGCGGACTCCCTGTTTGATCCAAATCTTAAACAAATGTTCAATGCGGGCCCACCGAATGGGTCCAAATTCTCCCCTGGTTTGGATTCTTCTGAATAACCCTTCTCAACACTTAGCGAAAAGAAAAATGCAGAACATTGCGGAAATGATCGGAAAGATTGAGAAAACATAAGAGGCGGACACGGGAATGGGAAACACTGAAAAACGGATAGCGAAACACTAACTTCTTTGTTGATTAAAGCGGAGCAAAATGGGGGTGTCTACACCCCTGCATACTCGTGATAAAATAGGTGGTGGACGATGGTTAGGCAAAACAAATGGGAGACTGCCTCTCTGTAAGCAGGGAGCCTTTCTTTTTGTCAGCCGAATCTTATCTAATGAAGATACCTGGTATTAGGTTAGGAGCTTCTTGTTTATAAGTTCATATTTTAGAGTAAATGAGACTTTGTAATCGGCCATAAACGACTTCTCTTTTGTAATTGTTTCCTTATCAATGAAAAATGAAGATTTCCATATTGTGTGTATGATTTGCCCCCCAGTGGTTATCGATCATATAGTTTATAAATGTATAGGCTTTGATGCTTTTTGCTAGTAATATTCCTGCCACATTTCATCTTTACAATTTTAATTTTTGTCGAGCGTAGGGGTGTCATTTCACGACTTAATGGCGTCGGGGTAATCATTTTTTGCATAAAAGGAAACCAAATATTTCAATTTCTGGAGTCAACCCGGAAGCGCCACCTGTAATATTTCCCATTTTTTAATGCGGTTGTACGTTTCCAGCGTGCAGACACAAGGAAACTCTAAAACAAACCCTAAATGCCGTCTCTTTGTTCTTCATATCTTTTCTTTGTGAGAAACCAGGAGTGTCCATCTTTTTTCAGCAAGCTTTTTGGAGAATTTCTAAGAGCTTTTACAAAGATTCCTGGTGATGAGACAAATACCATGCCTCTATCTAGGATGCTTCATTATCGTGAAAGTTCGATCGGGAAGGAAATCAAAATTTACTACCTGATGGAAGCTCGAGAGTCGGTGTGCACTTTAAAAGAATCCTCTTTAAAAAAGATCAGGGAAGATTACCGGATTCCGAAGGACTACAAAATTCGGATTCCTTCAAGGAATGAATATGTATGTAGAAGTTTGATTCCTGGTGAAGTAGCTTTCTATCTGGAAGCCTTCAAAGCTGGGGTTCAGTTTCCCTTATCAAGTTATTTAATAGAAATGTTGACCGAGTTAGGAGTAGCCCCAACCCAGCTTTACCCTAATAGCTGGAGGAACATGTAGCTTTTGTAACCCAAACTAGGGAAAAAAACCTTCTGCCTCATCCAGCAGTATTTAGAGCATGCTTCATGCCAGACCTCCACAAGAAGGGTAACTGTTGGTGGAATTTAGGTGAACGAAAGAAAGCCAATATTGCAATTGGAGATCCTAGTTCTATTAAAGGTGGAAAAATGAGTTTGTAATCGTCACACCTCCGGAGGGGACTAGATGGACTTTCCCATGTTCTTGGGAACCGGCACTGGAGGAACTTATAGGATTTGTTCCTAGGCTTACTACTAAGGAGGATTTAGAATCTCCCCAGAAATTCCAATAGGGCAACCAAGAGGGGGTGAATTGATTGTTTTATAAAATTTGACCTTTTAAAAACTTTTGCTATGTAGATTTCTAGTGTTGTTTTTAATAGCTTAAATAATGGAAGATTTGATTAGCAATACTTAACACTCATTAAGCATTCTACACTACTTTTAAGTTTGTTAACTTAATCAATGTAATTTGATTGTACAAATAAGCACTAGTTAGTTGATTGGACAAATCCAAGAGATATCTTCAATAAATACAAATCTAAGGTACTCACATCAATCAAGTATGAGATAATCCCAATAGAAATAAAACACAAGTAAAAGAGTAGGGATAGAGAGAGTGCACCAAGAAGGAGAAGAAGATTGCACACAAGATTTTTATAGTGGTTCGGTCTTAAACCCAATACTTACTCCACTCTTCCCAAGTTGATCTCTTGAGGAATCCACTAATAATCTTCTTCGCCACACCGGCCGATTACAACGAGCACCACTGCTCCAAGGGACTTAAATACAACGCCCCTTTTGCCAAATACAATCCGAGCACAAACGCTCTAAGAAACTTAAATACGGTGTTCCTTTCGCCAAAATACAATGAACAAGATGAAGAAAATGTAGTAGAACACTTGGCCTCTTTGTAAGCTTGATACAATGTAAAGCTCACAAAATTCTCTCAAAAAATGATTGCAAGTAAAGCTTAATCCACTCTCGAAAGGGTTTAATCAAGATCAAGGCACAAATGAGATGGAGAGATATGTTCAAGGCAAAAAAGGTTTGCAAGTGTTTGTATAGGCCTTAGATATGTTGGAAAACCTTTCTCTTGAGTTAAAATGCAAGTTTAAACTCATATATATAGTTAAAATGCAAAACTAGCCGTTACAGGGGCATTGCTGTAATTCTGGGCAACTTTCCAACGGATCTATTTCCAGGGCATTTTTGGTATTTTTCAGTTTTTGTTCCCGGTTTTGTAAAATTCATATCTCACTCGTTTCTTGTTGAATTTTGACGTTCTTATACTCTATGGACATGAGAAAAATGAGAGCTATATGTTAAAAATATTCTAAAAAATATTAGAAAATAGTTTGGATCTGTTATGATAGGATTTACGTGCTGGATCCATTTTTCAAGTACTAATTTCATGTCTTTCCATTTTTAAAACTTAACTTAGCACTTGGGCTTTGGGCCCACTTGATTTTGGGTCACTTTTGAAAATATTTTGGGGTGTTTTTAAGTGTGCTTGACAAAAACAAGTCCTAAGAGAGAGGGATATACATTCTACCATTCAAAGCACTGTCTTAAATGACTTTTCTCATAGTCTTCATTTGATCTTCGCTTTAAGTGCAAGGCTTACTTTGGTATCTTCAAACTTGAGTTTCTTGCTTTGACATCTTCCAAGGATGATGCCGCCAATGTGTTCAAGCTCTTTTCCCTTTGTCCATGTTGATCCTCAACTTTGGCCTTCATTGATCTTCCTTTGATTCTTCAAATGCTTGGTATGGTTTAGATAGAGCTCCTCCTTGGTTGTACCTCCAAGGAATGATGAATCCAAGTATGTTTCAGCTCCTTTGACTTTTGTTTGGTTCATCCTCAAGCATAGGCCATGTGTTGTGATGTGCTAGCATGAATCAACCTATAAATACCTGTCTATAGCACAACACTCAAGACAACACATTAGTCCATAAAAGAACTAATCAATTTATGTTTGTTAATCATCAAAACATGGTGAATAGTTGAACCCATGGGAACCCTTGGGCTAACATCCCTGAATGACAGAAGACGATCCCATAGATGTTAATGAGTTTAAACTAGAGGAAAACCTTAGGAAGTATAAACTATTTGTGTTTGAAGAAGAATCAGACAGGAAGAAATCAAGACAGACGAAGGAAAAGACTCTTGATCACAGCAATAGTCTTTATGATCCCGATTGATTATATTGCCTAAAAACCTTTTTCGTCCATAAATTGTTGTTTGATTCATTATTGTTGTTCGCAGCAATGGCTTCAAGGAGGAGAGCCGGGGTTGTTTCAGTTGACGATTTGATGGAGCAAGCATTAGAGATGTCTGCGAAAGGGGAATCCGGGTAGTCATCAATCCCTTCCCGTTCTATCAGGAAAAAGAGAGTGCCTAGCCCGATCAAGGAGCCTTCTACCAAGACGTCGAGAGTTTCCGGAAAGGTGGAAGTTTAAAGATTCCTGGAACTTCCCAAACCATCAATCAGGATAGATTTGATGGATGCGAAATGACTAAAAAGGTTATGGATCATTCACACCTTGAAGGAATTCAGGAGAGGATGAAGGGTACTGCTTATCACTTAGATTGAGAGATCGGTCAAGAAGATAATGGTCTACAGAATCCTAGAGTAGGGGTTGAAATGGGCTTTGCCATTGCACTTCGCAGAGAAAAAACAGAATTGGAAGCACTCTGCTAGCCTCTACCAATATTTGCATTGTGTAAGTGCCCATTTTTTAATCTCTACAAATTGAAAGAATATTTTGACTTTTCAAGTGCTGGATTCTAGGCTCAAAGTGTTGCAGGAAGGGTGGTGAGTCAAATGTTTGAATCTGGAGGAGAAGTAGCTCTACTGAAAGAGAGCAACCAAACTTTGAAGACTTCACTAGCCGAATATGCGGATGCAACTAATGTCCACAAGATTGAGATACTTTTGAATCAGTACTTAAGGATGAGAGGGTGGCTAGGGAGGCCATAGAATCAGAGCTAGCTATCCTTACAGTTTCAGTTCAGGAGAAAGTTGAAGCGGCCGAAGAAAGGGCAGTGGATCAATATCTTGAATCTAAAGATTATAGACTATCAGTTGCCTTGAGCTGCGTCCCTTTTATCCTTCGCGGGTTCAAAGATTGTAAAGAGCAAGTTCTGAGTATCGACTCCAAGTTCGATGTTTCCCCGCTCTTCTACAAATCGGAAAAGAAAACAATCGATCAAAAGGATGGATCTGCTACTGAGGTTATTCAAGAAGGAGATGTTTTGGAGGAGGAGAAAAAGAAAGAGATCGATGATGATGCCACTGATGAGAACAAATCAATCGGAAATGTCATCGAGGATGATCATGAAGGAGATCAATAGGTGGTTTTTCTTTCCTTTTCCTTTGATTGATATTTTGAACAATTGGTCTGTAATTATACTTGAATCCCTACAAAGGGGTAACTCTGGTTTAATAGTTTTATAATTAGTAGGTATGGTATGGTCGATTTTGGTAGGAATTGATCTTTTGGGCTTATACTTCTACTTTGATTCTTTTTGGAATAGGAAATTTGTTTGGTTTGGCTCTGTTATTTTCTTCCTGCCATAAGAATATTAGTTCTTTTAAAGGCAATGGTTGGTGAATGTCCGAACCTTATGTATAAGGAGAATACGATATGAAGTTCTCTTGGAAAAGTTGTGCTCGATTCCTTTTTCCTTGGTCGCTTTTTGGAGAAGGAATACCTCTACCAAGCCTCATAAGGTGCGGTGTCTAAGTACTCCTTTTGTGTTTTCTAACATGTCAGAAGCCTATCCTCACGAGTGATCAGCTTGGAGTTGGCATGCCCGCCTATCTTGAAAAGGACAGGGCCTGAATTGGGGAATGTATTACATTCCCTATTGCCATCTACAATTAGTTTAAAAGCTCAACTGAGTGGTTGTGCCATTTTCAGTTGGTGAGGCACGTCATGGAGATAACTTAGAAGATTCTTTGGAGAGACATGAAACATTCTCTTTATTGAAACTTCCTGTAAGAGATACAAACACAGAGCACAAACGAAAATTAGTTGTTTATAAAGTGAAACAAAGAAAAGCAACATCTTACTGATAGTACTTCTTTAAGTTTCCGATGTTCCAACTTCGGGGAATTGGCGTGCCATCAAGGCGTTCCAATTGGTAGGCGTTCGGTCTTAAGATTCTGGCCACCTAGTATGCTCCTTCCCAAGTGGGGGTGAGTTTTCCAGAATTTCGGGGATCAGAGACTTCTGCTCGTCGAAGGATAAGATCCCCTACTCGAAACACCCTCTCTGTCATCCGGGAATTGTAGTATATAGCAACCCGTTGCTGATAAGTTGTGTTCCTGATAAGTTACGTTCTTGATTCTGGCCTTTTCTCTCCTTTCTTCTACAAGGTCAAGATTGTTCCTCAAGATCTCCGGGTTCACCCATTCATCATAGGCTTCTATTCGTGGCGAGGGGATCCCAATTTCTACCGGAATGATGGCTTAAACTCCAAATGTGAGGCTAAATGAAGACTCCCCAGTAGCTGTTTGAGTAGTGGTTCAATATTCCCAAAGTACATTCTAGACTTCTTCTGCCCAAGAGGTTCCTGCATCACTCAACCGCTTCTTGAAGATCTGAAGAAGTGTTCTGTTAGTCACTTCCACCTGTCTGTTAGCTTGCGGGTGACCCACCGAAGAAAATCTCTGCTCGATTCCTAACCTTTCACAGAAGCTTTCAAAATACTCACTGGAGAATTGTGCTCCATTGTTAGTTACTAGGATCCGAGGGATTCTAAACCTACACACAATGTCATGATAAACAAACTTTTACGTAGCGTTGGAGTCGGCTTTGACCACCGCTTTTGCTTCCACCCATTTAGTAAAGTAGTCGATTGCTACATATAATATCGTGAAGCCTCCTTTGGATCGAGGGAATGGTCCTAGTAGATCCATCCCCCACATCACAAATGGCACGAGGCTTGAGACGGGTGTGTATGGGGCAGAAGGTTGGCGGGGTACTTTAGCAAATCTTTGACAACTCTTGACAAACTCCTTTGAATCTTTAAGAAGGGTCGGCCAAAACTAGATGTACCTGAGAATCTTTGGGGCTAAAACGATGCCCTCTGAATGATCACCACAAATTCCTTCATGCACCTCTCTTAGGGAATATTTCGTTTGGGGAGGCGTAAGGCATTTCAAGTATGGCCATGAATAATATGGTGAAATCCCAATAGGGCAACCCAAGAGCGGGGGTGAATTGGTTAATTAAAATTTTATGAACAATCAGGCAACCACATGGGACAACTTACCTTGCATGAACAATCAATGTGAAGCTCATCTCAATAGACTCAAGCAAAGTAAGCACACAATAGAAGATCTATGAAGACCAAGACCAAAGAGGAGCGTAATCATACTTAGACTTGTTGTACATCCTCTCTCTTTGGATTTCTAAGTCAAGGCAAGCTTTTTTAAAGAAAATATTTTCAAAAAGATTAAGACTCCCCGTATTAAGAACTTAAATGGTTAAGTGAATGTTTGTGTGGTGGACCAACATGTTGGGATCCTCATAACATTCCAAATTATAATGAGAATAGAGTTCCAAAAGCCCAAAAAAATAAATCAACAACAAAAATAGGAAAAGACTGCTGTTTTAAGCTTCTCGGAACTCCGAGAAATCTCTTAGAGCTCCGAGAAACTTTTCAGGAAGTTTTTTAAAAGTTCTGTTTGATTTCTCGGAACTCCGAGAAACAATCCAGAAAGCCTTCTGGTAGTTTTCTCGGAACTCCGAGAACGTCGCGACAGCAAAAAAAATAGTCGTTTTATTTCAAACGGCTAGTTGCTTTTTGGGGTCTTTTTGATACATCCACCCCCAAACGGTCATATCATTTTAAGGGCTTATAAATATACATTCAAGAGGATCATCTACCTCTCTTGAATGATTGAAAAACAACCTTAAACATTCAAAGCATTTGAAAACCCTTTTGGCTTAAGCTTTTGTTTTATTCTCTACCAAACTTGCCTTGCACTTGCAAATCATTAGACTTTGGATTTAGGGCTTTTATTTGCAATTCTTTTGTGGAGAATATTCAACGAACAATCATTGTGCATCAAGCCTTCAAGAGAGGCCAAGCAATCTTCTTTCCATTCATTGTAATGGTGGCTAGGGCATCATATTCTTAATACTCTAGGGAGTAGCGCTTAGAACTCGGCGAAGAAGGAGAGTCAGTGTAAAGGTGGCAAGGGCATCCGTATTTAATACCCTTGAGAGTGTAATCGCCTCGGAGTCGGGCATCGTGGAGGTCTCAAATTGTGGATATCCTTGAGGACGATCTCAAGAAGAGTGGAGTAGGGCTTTGCCCGAACCATTATACATCGGTGTGTTTGTTCTCTTATTCTCGCACTCTTATTTTTGTTTTTGGTATAGTATTTCCTTTTACTTTGATATTATTTGAACTAACCAAAAGAAAAACTATGCAAGAGAAGAAAAAATGAATTAGGTTAAAACTTTGATTTTAAAATGGGATAATTTTTTCATAAAAGCAATTCACCCCCCTCTTCGTTCCATAGACCTTAATTTCATTTGGTACCAAAGGCTCGCCTCTATTTTTTTTTTAAAAACCTTAACCAGTCTAGAGAAAAGATCCTAAAATGGCAAACTACCCTCAACACCAAGAAGGTTACTTAAACACTAGGCCACCTTATTTTGATGGAGCAAATTATGAATTTTGGAAAACCAAAATGAAAATCTTTTTAACCCAAGATTATCAAATTTGGAGAGCCGTTCATAATGGATATACCTTGCCCACTAGAAATCTAAATGAATGGACCGAGGCCGAACAACAAGCCTCAAACTATAATGCCAAAGCCATGAATTCTTTAATTTGTGCTTTGTCACTCGGAGAATTCAATAGGGTTTCAAACTTGAATTCGGCTAAAGAAATTTGGAACACCTTAGAAGTCACCCATGAAGGAACTAATCAAGTTAAGGAATATAAAATGAATCATCTATTTACGCAATATGAACTCTTTCAAATGACACCCGATGAAACTATTGCCGATAGGTATACTAGATTCACTAACTTAGTAAATGGACTAAGGGGACTTGGGAAACAATTTTCAAATAGAGATTTAGTGACCAAAATCCTTAGATCCCTACCTCTATCATGGGAATCCAAAACCTCCGCAATCGCCGAAGCCAAGGATATGAACACATTAAATGTAGATGAACTAATAGGGTCCTTGATAACCCATGAGATGATTTTCAAAACAAAAGCACCCGAAATTGAAAATAAAATGGAAAAAAGGAAAAGGTGTTGCTTTTACTTGTAACATAGGTGATGATGAAGAAATGAAAGGAGACGTGGAAGATGAGGTAGCCTTCCTAACAAGAAGAATCAAGTTCTTGTAAAGGACCAATCCTCCATTCAAGAAGAAAGAAGAACTCGGTGACGGATCATCTCAACCCCGATGCTACGAATGCAAGAAGCTTGAACACATTCGTCTGGATTGTCCACTCAACAATGAGCCTACTCCAGATGGACAATGAAAGTGAATGTGACAATGAAAGTGAATGTGAGCCGGATGATGGAGAAGATTGCATGATTGCACGGAATGTGTGCTTCATGGCTTCAACAAATGACAATCAATAGGTAAGCATTATAAATGATGTCATTATTTTAAAAGAAGTTCTTGATTCCTTGCAAAGTGGACATGATGAACTTGAAATTGAACTTGATAAAATGCATCTCTTGAAAACTCTCTTTCTAGCTTGACAAAAGAATTTGGTTGGTTAAAGAAAGATCATGACTTTTTAGAAGATGAAAATGAAAGATTTAAAATTGAAATTCATGATTTAAATGCTACCATCAAGATTTTAAATGAAAATCGACAAGAGCTATCCATTGAAAACAACAAACTATAGTATGAAAATAGTAAACTATCTCATGAATATGATGATTTAAAGAAACTATTTGAAAGATTTGAGAATGGTTCACTAAAATTGGATAGACTTGTTAATATTCAAAGATGGTCACATGATAAGAGTGGGCTTAAACATAAATGGGATACTACAATGTCAAACTATAAGAACAAAGTTGTGAAAGCTTCTTCCACTAAAAGTTATTTTTATTGTGGTCTAGAAGGACATTATAAGTTTGCTTGCATGTATGTTAAACAAGACAAAATCAAATTAAATGCAAAAGTAAAAACATATGGACATAGCAAGATTAGGAAGATTTGGGTACCTAAGGGATCTCTCTTGCCTATTCATATGTAGGTATGCCTTGGAAGCCACAATAAGAAGAACACATGGTACCTTGATAGTGGATGCTCTAGACACATGACCGAAGACCTCACTCAATTTGCATCCCTCTCACTCAAGGATGGTGGAGAAGTTACCATTGAAGATGATAAGAAAGCAAAGGTTAAAGGAGAAGGCACCATAGGTAACTCTACCTCTCATATTCATGATGTACTTTATGTTGATGGCTTATCTCATAATCTTATTAGCATTAGTCAATTGTGTGACAACGGGTTTGAAGTAGTCTTCAACCCCGACAAATGCATTGTTAAGAATAAGATAGATGAAAAAGTGCAATTCATAGGTTTTACAGACAATAACATTTACACAATTGGGCTAGATGATCTTAGACTCCAAAATGTAACCTGTCCTAATGCCATTAGTGAAGGTTCTTGGTTATGGCATATGAGGTTGGGTCATGCCGGAATGGAACTCCTTTCAACCGTCTCTTCAAAAGACATAGTTAGAGTTTTGCCTAAGCTTAAGTACATTAAAGATCACATTTGTAGATCTTGTCAATTTGGCAAATAATTGAAGAGCTCATTTGCCCCTAAAAATATTGAAATCCAAGTAGAGACTTGGTTTGGCAACCTAGAGGGGGGGTGAATAGGATGTTTATAAAACTTTTACCTTTTGAAAACTTTTACTAATTTCACCCTAGTTTTATCCCTTAGTTAATTAAGTTGAATTAGTTAAGCTTAACCAATTTTCACAAATGTATATAAGCTTAAAAACCGTTGTTTAAACAACCAACTTAATTAGGAGATTTAGTGGGCTAATTAGCAATGTAAAGATATTCACGTTGGATGGCAATGCTAACTCACTCAATTCTAAATAATAAGACAAGCACAAATAAGAGAGTGATAGAGGGAGTGAGAAATCGAGAAATACCAACGCAAGCGACATAAGGATTTATAGTGGTTCGGCCAACTGCCTACTCCACTCTACTCAAGGTCGCACTTGAGGATTTCCACTATTGAGACCTCCACGACGCCCGGCTCTAAGGCTTTTACACTCCAAGGGAATTAAATGAGGATGCCCTTCCCCCTTTACTATGACCCTCCTTCTCCGCCGAGTTCTAAGCGCTTCACCCAAGGGAATTAAAAACAACCGATGCCCTTGCCACCGATCGAATAAAGAAGAAGAAGAAGTACTAGCCTCTTACTAGGCTTGATTACAAGTTGTAGGTCCAAGGATGCTCTCAAAGATAAACAAGTTTAAACCTAACCAATCTCAAGTGGATTTTCCCGAAGTCAAGGCACAATGAAGGATTGGTGAGAGATTAACCCAAAAATGATTCACAAATGGATTTCTAGGGTTTATTAGAGTTGGACAATGTTCCTCATGTGTTTTGGACCCTTGAATGGGTATATATAAAGTCCCAACTCCATCTGAACGTTTGGGGGGTAAAACAGTCAAAACTGGGTCAAAAATTCAACTAGCCGTTGCACTACAACGGCTATATTTTTTTGAAGAAAAACATTTCTCGGAGTTCCGAGAATTCAAACAGAGCTTTTAATTTTAGAACCTGGACCATTTCTCGGAGCTCCGAGAATGTTCTCGGAGTTCCGAGCTCGGAGCTCCGAGAATAATTCTCGGAGTTCCGAGACTGGATTTCCAGCAAACACTGTTTCATTTGAAAAATTCATATCTCCCTCATTTCTCGTTGGATTTCGATGTTCTTATACTCTACGGATATGAGAAACATGAGAGCTATCTGTTCAAAATAGTTTCAAAAATATTTGAAAATGTTTTAAATAAGTTTTGATAGGATTTAGTTGCTGGTCCAGGTTGTTGCTTCGGAACTCTATTTTGTTCATTCTTGTGTTGAATGCCATATGGGTCCCAACATGTTGGTACACCACCATGGTGTAAGCCCAATGGTTTCCACCTTGGCATTCCCATCTTATTTTGATGATTCCAATACACAAGTGATTTATGATCACTAATGTGTTTGATTGTCTGAGTTGTAGATCACATTGGTGCTAAGACAACATTGCTTGGATTGAGACCAAGAAGCACTCATTGGACCACTTCATGAAGGCCAAAGACATCAAAATCCAAGACAAATGAAGACTTGAAGAATCCATTGAAGATCAAGTTATATTATATTGTATTAAGATCCAATCTTAGTTTTAGACTTGAAAGGCATAATTAAGTAAATAAACACACACCCTAAAAATATAAGTGATTGTATTTGTGGAGTTCCAACACCTTGGAACCCTCATAGCAATCCCATCTTGGTGTTAAGTTGGAAGCCCAAAAATAGAAATGAAAATCTGCTCAGACATAGGCTTCTCGGAACTCCGAGAGTTTTTCTCGGAACTCCGAGAGTTTTTCTCGGAACTCCGAGAGTTTTTCTCGAAACTCCGAGAATTATTCTCGGAACTTCGAGAAATGGTCCAGTGACATTTTTTCATCTTCTGTTTGAATTCTCGGAACTACGAGAATTCTCAGAACTTCGAGAAATATTCTCGGAACTCCGAGAACACTACAACGGTCGGAAAAATGGCCGTTGGGAATTTTGCTGGAATTACCACAATGCCATTGAACGGTCATATTTTGGTTTTCCTATATATATGGGCATTCCAAACATTACAATCATCAATCCTAACACTCTGAAAACCTACTTGAACATCCTTAGAGTGAATCAAACTTGTTTATGCCTCTCATCATCTAAGATTAGGATTCGGATCTATAGGCTATATTTGTACATCTTCTGCAAAGTTGTAAACCCTTGTGAGGGATTTTTGTTCTTTCTTTCTTATTCAAGAAATTCTATTCGGGCGAGTGTTCGGAGAAGTGTAGCCCACTCTCCGTGGTGAGGATTGCCACCAAGGTTAAAGGTGATCGGAATTTGTAATCGGCATCGATCTTCGCCGAAGGTAAGAAGATCACTTAGTGAAGCCATCAACGGGGCTTTGTTGGTGGAGTGGAGTAGGCCTCGCGTTTTGAGGACCGAACCACTTTAAATCTCGGGTGCACTCTCTCTTGAACTCTAGCTCTTTACTTTGCATTGCACCTCTAGATTTAACTTGTGTGCTTGAATTTCATTTTGATCTCTTAATTTCCAATTTAGGTTTGAGTTTTCAAAAGATTAAAACTTGTTAGAAACCTAATTAATTCTCACTCCTCATAGTTGCCGTACTCGGGACCACCCTTGGAATTTCACTTGGTATCAGAGCAAAGGCTCTGAAAAGATTTTCTTTTCTATAAATCTTTGGAAAATTTTTCTTTAAAAATTTCAACAAGGGAAAGATCATAAGATCTTTGGCAACTTTCTAATTGTGAAATGGCGGATAGAAATGGAACCGGACTTCCGGAGGGCCATTCCACAACTAGACCTCCCTTCTTTAATGGGTCCAACTATGGACATTGGAAGACAAGGATGCGCATCTATCTTCTTTCGATAGATGTGGAACTTTGGCATATTGTTGAAAATGGATACATTTTGCCTTCCACACCATTTGAAGAATGGAATAAGGTAGAAAAAAGGCATGCAAATTTAAATTACAAAGCTATAAATTATTTGTTTTGCGCCTTATCTACGGAGGAGTTTAATCGAGTTGCTCTTTTTTATTCCGCCAAGATTATTTGGGATACACTTGCCGTTACCCATGAGGGAACTTCTCAAGTTAAGGATTCCAAAATAAACTTGTTAAAGAGCAAATATGAAATGTTTAGAATGGATCAAAACGAAAGCATTTCCGAAATGTATACCCGTTTTTCTAAAATTTCTAATGAATTAGCAAATCTTGGTAAATCTTATCCTACTGATGAGCTTGTGAGTAAGTTGCTTAGGTCTCTTCCTCCATATTGGGATCCAAAGGTAACCGCCATACAAGAATCAAAGAATCTCAAGACGCTAACCATGGAGGAGCTTGTAGGATCTCTCATCACCCATGAGATGCTCCTCACTAGCCGACAAGAGGAGAAGAAGCCGAAAGAGAAAGAGAAAGAGAGTCGATCTCTAGCTCTAAAAGCCTTCAAAGCAAACTCATCATCCTCTAGCGAGGCGGATAGCGATGAAGAAGAAGCTTTGAGAAAATTTAAAAGCTTATGGAGAAAGAAGCATAAAAAGGAGAAAACGAAGAAGAAAGAAGAAAGTGAAGTAGAAGGAGGAATAAGGTGCTACAATTGCAAGAAGACCGGACACAAAAGACCGGATTGTCCTCTTCTCAAGACATTTTCCTCTAAATACAAGGGAAAGAAGGAATGGAAGAAACATAAAGCTCTTGCCGCCGGATGGGATGCTACTAGCACCTCGGGAAAGAGTTCAAGCGAAGGGGAAGAAAAGAAAGACGATCTTTGCTTCATGGCACTCACCCATGAAGACGAGGTAAACTCTAACCCTTCATGTTATTAATCTAGTAGTGATAGTGAAAAAATATCATATGATGAATTGTGCTCAACCTTGCACTCTCAAATTTCTAAAAATAAAGTTCAAAAGAAATCCATTTCAAAATTAGAAAATGAACTTAATTTTCTTAAAAATGAATTTTCTTCCAAATCTCAAGCACAACTTGAAAATTTTAAACTTGAGATTGAAACCCTTAAGGGTTGTTTGGATGAGAAAACTTGCCAAATTGCAAAACTTCAAAATATGGCAAGCTCTTCCAAATCTTATGAAGATGAATTTAATGATTCTTTAAATCAAATAACACATCTTCATAATGAAAATGAAAGATTAAGATTATGTCTCCATGGTTTCCTAAATGGTGATAAAATTATTGACATAATCTTGAGGAAGACTAGTCAAAGACCTAAACATGCATATGATAGGACTAGCGTATCTAACCCTCATGTTAGATGCCATTATTGTGGAATAAATGGTCATTACCAATTCCAATGTGCATCTAAGATTAGGGATAGTGTTGGACCCAAGAAATCTTGGGTTCCCAAAGCCCTCATATGATCATCTTCATATGTGCTTAGATTAGGGGTTTTTTGCTTAAAATTGAATATCTTTTCCAAAGTTAATTAAATATCCCCTCTTATGTTGAATAAAAATTATAAATAGGGGGAGTTCTAGGTTTGTCTTTTTCCTTGAAAAAGGGGGAGCTTTAAATTGAATATTTCATCCCTTTGTTTCTCTTTTACCCCAATCTTTTTGATTGATGCCAAAGGGGGAATTCTTGAGTAAGGAAAATATATGTGCTTTTTATTGGAAAATCTCTTGTGCTTGTCATCATCAAAAAGGGGGAGATTGTAAGCCCAATGGTTTCCACCTTGGCATTCCCATCTTATTTTGATGATTCCAATACACAAGTGATTTATGATCACTAATGTGTTTGATTGTCTGAGTTGTAGATCACATTGGTACTAAGACAACATTGCTTGGATTGAGGCCAAGAAGCACTCATTGGACCACTTCATGAAGGCCAAAGACATCAAAATCCAAGACAAATGAAGACTTGAAGAATCCATTGAAGATCAAGTTATATTAGATTGTATTAAGATCCAATCTTAGTTTTAGACTTGAAAGGCATAATTAAGTAAATAAACACACACCCTAAAAATATAAGTGATTGTATTTGTGGAGATCCAACACCTTGGAACCCTCATAGCAATCCAATCTTGGTGTTAAGTTGGAAGCCCAAAAACAGAAATGAAAATCTGCTCAGACATAGGCTTCTCGGAACTCCGAGAGTTTTTCTCGGAACTCCGAGAGTTTTTCTCGGAACTCCGAGAATTCTCGGAACTCCGAGAATTATTCTCGGAACTCCGAGAAATGGTCCAGTGACATTTTTTCATCTTCTGTTTAAATTCCCGGAACTCCGAGATTTTTTCTCGGAACTCCGAGAACACTACAACGGTCGGAAAAATGGCCGTTGGGAATTTTGCTGGAATTACCACAATGCCATTGAACGGTCATATTTTGGTTTTCCTATATATAAGGGCATTCCAAACATTACAATTATCAATCCTAACACTCTAAAAACCTACTTGAACATCCTTAGAGTGAATCAAACTTGTTTATGCCTCTCATCATCTAAGATTAGGATTCGGATCTATAGGCTATATTTGTACATCTTCTGCAAAGTTGTAAACCCCTGTGAGGGATTTTTGTTCTTTCTTTCTTATTCAAGAAATTCTATTCGGGCGAGTGTTCGGAGAAGCGTAGCCCACTCTCCGTGGTGAGGATTGCCACCAAGGTTAAAGGTGATCGGAATTTGTAATCGGCACCGATCTTCGCCGAAGTTAAGAAGATCACTTAGTGAAGCCATCAACGGGTCATTGTTGGTGAAGTGGAGTAGGCCTCGCGTTTTGAGGACCGAACCACTTTAAATCTCGGGTGCACTCTCTCTTGAACTCTAGCTCTTTACTTTGCATTGCACCTCTAGATTTAACTTGTGTGCTTGAATTTCATTTTGATCTCTTAATTTCCAATTTAGGTTTGAGTTTTCAAAAGATTAAAACTTGTTAGAAACCTAATTAATTCTCACTCCTCATAGTTGCCGTACTCGGGACCACCCTTGGAATTTCACATGGCCATTCACTTATCCATTTAGGTTCTTAAAGGGTGTGTTAGTCTATTCGAAAAACATATTTTTAGGAGTTTAAACAATGTGCCATGACAAGAAAACATGCAAGAGAGATAGGAATACATTCTACCCTTTCTATCACTCTCTTGAACTCTTCTTTTGAGCTGGGATCTTCTATGGTTGAGCTTTCATGCTTGACATCTTCAAGTTGTGGTACAAGCTCCTTGGTCCTTTGCATTAGGTTCTTGATCCTCTAGCTTTGGCCTTCATGAACTTCTCTGTATGTTCAATGCTTGTTGAGCTTCTCCTTGGTGGATCCTCCAAGGTGTGATTTGTCCAAGAATGCTCTAGCTCCTTTGTCAATTGGTTGGTTCATCTTCAAGCATAGGCCAACAAGGTGTGTGCTAGTATGATTTGACTTGTGTAGGACCTGTCTAAAGCACAACACTCAAGGCAGATGATTAGTCCATAAACGACTAATCAATTTGCGTTTGTTAATCATCAAAACAAGGTGATTGAATGAACCCATGGGGAACCCTTGGGCTTACAATCTCCCCCTTTTTGATGATGACAAACCAAATTAATTAGATAGGTGGGAGGAACCTCTTATGAGGATTAGATAGACAATTTAATCATTACTACTTCCCCTCAACATATGCATGAGTTATATTTAACAAGTTATAATACAAGAATGCATATGATAATGGATATAATCAATTATACAAATACTCCCTCTTTTGGCATTAGCAAAAATGAAGGATTAAGCGTTTAAGCACAATTACATAAAGCAGAAAAGATATTCAATGAAAATATGATGCTCCCCCTAACAACTTATCGTAAGTTACCAATTAAAATCAAATTATAATCCAAAGTATATTGGCATGATAAGAGCATATCAACATAGGAAACGAATCGACTAAGATAAATCAAGCCTATGTTAGAAAAACAAAGAGACATTCTAATTTTAGTACACATTCTTAGGGTATATTTTAGTATATATATAAATCCAATATAATTCTACCCTATGACCCGTAATATAATAATAGATTAGCAAGTTAAAGCTTATATTTTACTTATCATGAAAGAAAACAAGCAAGTTTAAAGTTTAGCATGATAAGCCCCCTTTTTTTTTTAAATAATAATTTAATGATATGCAATTTTTAGCATAATTAGTGGAAAAATGCTTGAATGGATAGTGTAAGCATCTTACAATGATCCATATAAACATAAAGATAGCAATAATTAGCTCTCCCCTTAGTATTTGTCATTGGCCTTAGATAAACCTAAAATTTAAAGCATGACATGACATAATAGGCCAAAGATATGACAATGGAATACTTGGCCACCAAAACTTATTCTTGGAATAGATGATATCATATTAGACCATCCAAGATAAGTCAAAAAGCCTAGAATAATATGTCACTAAGACCTAGGCTATGGGCTTCTTGTCTTAAACTCTAAAACACAAATAAAAGCACAAGACAAGCTCGAACACCCTATATGGAGCAATCATGCTCCAAATGAGTGAACTTATCATATGTGAGGTGATAACCACATTAGGAATCATATGATAAGTAACTAAGGACAATTTTACCTTTAAGCTCCCCCTTTGAAAATGAATCATGCAATGCATGAATCCAAAGGGATGTCCTTGCATAGACTCCAAAGGTTTTTGGATATATTTTCCAAAAGATGACATGTTAGACTCAACCCTTGGGCTATAATGACACTTACTCTCCAAGTGTTGGTTTATCATGATAAAATGATACCCATAGTTTAGCTCATCATGATAAACATGCATAGCACAAAAGATTTTCAATCTTTGGCTCATGCTCCCCCTAAATGTGATATCATATTTTCAAATTCACGCTTTACTTCCCGAAGTATGTAACATACATAACTAGCTAGGGAGATCACATATAAATGTATACCTATTCATGTTTGAGATGTTGGCACAAGGCCAATTTGTTAGATATTTTAATTAAGGTGAATGTACCATCTCCCTCTTAGAATCTAAGAAGGCTAAGGGCACCAATTGAGTGACTTTTAAGATTAAGGTTTAACATCTCATACATGTAGATATTATCAAACAAGGGGTGATAACTATAGAATATATATATATATATCAATTTGAGTTCAATTTTATAGGACTAAGACATAGTAAGAATGGTCAATAAAAAACAATGTCTTAGAGAGACATCCATGATTCATGAAGCTGAGAGTCTACTTTATGAGAAAGATATGATCATCAAGGTTTCTATGGATAATCTACCATGTTTGGACCCAAAGGGCATGACACATAATGTGCATGGTCCAAACATTACATCTACATCCACAACCACATGTAAAATGACAAGGCATTAGGCACAAGGTGCATAAGTCCTATTGAAAAACCAAAAATGTGTGGGAGACACATGTTCCCATCACAATCTAATGTATACAACCACCTTAGTGAATTTTAATTTTACTCATGATTCTACATTCCTATGATATTTTCATTTCAAGTCATACATTGAATCTAGATTCATGTTTCAACTTTCCTACATATTATATCATTTTGTGTTTCTAGGGAAAGATCCAAGGAAAATAGAGTTTAAAGAATAATATTTTGGCATATTCACAACTTTCACTCAAAAACTATTTGATTGCCAAAAAATTTCAATTTAAGTTCAAGTCTTTAAATCTATGGGTTTCTTTTCTTTTGGTTTTTCTAAAATGATGTGATCAATTAACCTAACTCATAGTAACTATCAAAACAGGTTCAAATTTTAAAGATGTACTTGAAGCTTTAATTTGAACACATGGGCAAGAGATGTTGTTGTATATTCTATAAGGATCAATTTATGGTTTTCGCATTGATTGCTCTATTGTGGTTGTCATGTGGATGAATGATATATTCTAAGTGCGATAAGATTTAAGTCATAGTGTGTGCACTTAGCAAAAATACATATAGATACATACAAGTCAAATAATATAAGTATATTGTATCTATAGGTTGGTTCGTCACAAATGATATGATCATGAAGCACATATCAACTAGATATCAAAAATAAAATATTTAGGGAACCTTTTCCAATACATATAACATTTTAGTACAAGATATCAAAGCCTTGGAAAAACTAAGTTTTAAGCATAAAGACTTTGAATTATAACAAAATAATTTCTCATTAAAGCACAAACATGGATACATGTGAATCAAACAAGAATAGCATATAGTATCCAAAGAACATTTTAAAATGATCTAACATTTAAGCACATCCCCTAATCTACTAATCATATGATGTGATTTAAGTAAGTGATTTTGGAACCCAAACCATGTTGGTTCGAAGCAAGTTTGTTCTAGTTGATGTATCTTTTCTAACGCAAACAAAGTTACTATTTGTTACAAATCTAAACATGCATTTAGATTTGTAATGTCCAAATCTACCACAAAAATCATAAGACATATATGAGTAGGTAGATGGACGGGATGGACATGATGATCTACAAGAATGGTCATGATGGCAATTATGTTTTACACTTTCTTGTAGTTTGTAATTTTCCAACTTAAGTTTCTCATTCTTGATTTTCAAATAATTGATTTCCATTTTGAAGTTATTTGTTTCAAGAGATGAGGAATTCTTGATTTTATCTTCTTCTTCTTTAAGGAGTTCATTTTCTTCTCTTAGTGATGTAATGGTTTCACTTAGTTCGATAAAATTATTTTTAAACATTTCATTTTCTTCACTAAGATGTGCATGGTCTATTTCTAGTGACCTAAACTCCTTGTGAATACTAGCTAAATTATTTTTCAAGTTTGAATTCTTAGCTAGTTGATCCTCACGTTTCTTATTCAAATCTTGAAAAGCACAATGTAGTTCTTCAAATGTGAAATCAATATTTTTCAAAGCATTTTCATTAGATTTCTCAATTATTCCACTTAAGCATAGGATTTCACTTTGACAAGATTTTTCAAGTTTGTTTAAAATCTCTTTAGCATTAGTACATGAGGATACCTTCTCATAAATGTGTGGTGGTAATGCACAACATGTTGCAATTAGGGCTATTGTATTTAGTAAAGATAATTTTTTATTATATTCATTTAATCCTTTAGATTTAGCATTTCAAATAAATATATTTTCAATTATCTTTACCATATCTTTATCTAGACCTTTTAAGTATGTCTTCATATGGATCAACCATGATCCATAATCCGAACCATCTAAAATAGGTAATCTAGATCCCATCTTTTAAGTTGCCAAAAAATTTGATCTTTTAACTATTAACCGGTTAGGGTCTTAATCAAGAGCCGAAGCTCTGATACCAATTGAAATCCAAGTAGAGACTTGGTTTGGCAACCTAGAGGGGGGTGAATAGGATGTTTATAAAACTTTTACCTTTTGAAAACTTTTAATAATTTCACCCTAGTTTTATCCCTTGGTTAATTAAGTTGAATTAGTTAAGCTTAACCAATTTCCACAAATGTATATAAGCTTAAAAACCGTTGTTTAAACAACCAACTTAATTAGGAGATTTAGTGGGCTAATTAGCAATGTAAAGATATTCACGTTGGATGGCAATACTAACTCACTCAATTCTAAATAATAAGACAAGCACAAATAAGAGAGTGATAGAGGGAGTGAGAAATCGAGAAATACCAACGCAAGTGATAAAAGGATTTATAGTGGTTCGGCCAACAGCCTACTCCACTCTACTCAAGGTCGCACTTGAGGATTTCCACTATTGAGACCTCCACGACGCCCGGCTCCAAGGCTTTTACACTCCAAGGGAATTAAATGAGGATGCCCTTCCACCTTTATAATGACTCTCCTTCTCCGGCGAGTTCTAAGCGCTTCACCCAAGGGAATTAAAAACAATGGATGCCCTTGCCACCGATCGAATAAAGAAGAAGAAGAAGTACTAGCCTCTTACTAGACTTGATTACAAGTTGTAGGTCCAAGGATGCTCTCAAAGATAAACAAGTTTAAACCTAACCAATCTCAAGTGGATTTTCCCGAAGTCAAGGCACAATGAAGGATTGGTGAGAGATTAACCCAAAAATGATTCACAAATGGATTTCTAGAGTTTATTAGAGTTGGACAATGTTCCTCATGTGTTTTGGACCCTTGAATGGGTATATATAAAGTCCCAACTCCATATGGCTATATTTTTTTGAAGAAAAACATTTCTCGGAGTTCCGAGAAATTTCTCGGAGTTCTGAGAATTCAAACAGAGCTTTTAATTTTAGAACCTGGACCATTTCTCGGAGTTCCGAGACTGGATTTCCAGCAAACATTGTTTCATTTGAAAAATTCATATCTCCCTCATTTCTCGTCGGATTTCGATGTTCTTATACTCTACGGATATGAGAAACATGAGAGCTATCTGTTAAAAATATTTTCAAAAATATTCGAAAATGTTTTAAATAAGTTTTGATAGGATTTAGTTGCTGGTCCAGGTTGTTGCTTCGGAACTCTGTTTTGTTCATTCTTGTGTTGAATGCCATATGGGTCCCAACATGTTGGTACACCACCATGGCCATTCACTTATCCATTTAGGTCCTTAGAGGGTGTGTTAGTCTATTTGAAAAATATATTTTTAGGAGTTTAAACAATGTGCCTTGACAAGAAAACATGCAAGAGAGATAGGAATACATTCAACCCTTTTTATCACTCTCTTGAACTCTTCTTTTGAGCTGGGATCTTCTATGGTTGAGCTTCCATGCTTGACATCTTCAAGTTGTGGTACAAGCTCCTTGGTCCTTTGCATTAGGTTCTTGATCCTCTAGCTTTGGCCTTCATGAACTTCTCTGTATGTTCAATGCTTGTTGAGCTTCTCCTTGGTGGATCCTCCAAGGTGTGATTTGTCCAAGAATGCTCTAGCTCCTTTGTCCATTGGTTGGTTCATCTTCAAGCATAGGCCAACAAGGTGTGTGCTAGTATGATTTGACTTGTGTAGGACCTGTCTAAAGCACAACACTCAAGGCAGATGATTAGTCCATAAACGACTAATCAATTTGCGTTTGTTAATCATCAAAACAAGGTGATTGAATGAACCCATGGGGAACCCTTGGGCTTACAAATATGATCTCAACCACTTACCCCTTGCAACTACTTCATATGGATCTTTTTGGACCAATGAAGACAAGTAGCTTAGGTGGAAAGAGGTATGTGTTTGTTGTTGTGGATGACTACTCACGATTTACATGGGTGATATTTTTAGCACATAAAGATGAAACCTATGAAAATTTCTCTAAATTGTGTAATCAAGTCTAAAATGAAAAGGGTATTGCCATATCTTACATTAGAAGTGACTATGGAACAGAATTTGAAATAATACATTTTAACACTTATTGTAATGATCATGGCATAAAACACAACTTCTCGGCACCTATGACACCTCAACAAAACGGGGTTGTAGAAAGAAAGAACCGAACCCTCCAAGAAATGGCTAGAACCATGTTGCATGAGAATAATCTCCCTAGATACTTTTGGGCGGAGGTGGTTAGCACCGCTTGCTATATTATAAATAGGGTGTATATGAGGCCACTTTCTAAGAAAACACCTTATGAGCTTTGAAAAAACTTGAAACCAAATATAAGCTACTTTAGGATGTTTGGGTGTAGATGCTACATCTTGATAATCAAAGATAACTTGCATAAATTTAATAAGAAGTCGGATGATGGCATATTCTTAGGGTATTCTACACATAGCAAAGCATATAGAGTGTTTAATAGAAGAACCCTAATTGTAGAAGAATCCATGCATGTCACATTTGATGAAAGAGAGCCAACACCTCATGAAATGCCACATGATGAGGATGAACACATTGAACACCTCATACCTAAGCCAAATGCTCCTCCCCATGCATCTACAAGTAATACATTACCTAGTGAGGAAGTTGAAAGTATAGAGGACAACTCATTACCTAGGGATAGAAAAATATTGGTAGATCATCTTGAATCCCAAATCTTAGGTGATGTCACATCGCCGGTGAGAACTAGATCATACTATAGAAGTGTGAGTAATAATTTGGCATTCCTATCCGAATTAGAGCCTAAGTCCATCAAGAAAGCCGAAAATGATGAATATTGGTTGGTGGCTATGCAAGAAGAATTGAGTCAATCCGAAAGAAACGAGGTGTGGAGGCTAGTACCTAGACCTACTGATCATCCAGTTATTGGCACAAGATGGGTGTATAAAAACAAAATGGATGAGAATGGAATAATCACTAGAAATAAAGCTAGGCTTGTAGCCCAATAGTACAATCAGGAGGAAGGGATAGACTATGATTAGACATTTGCTCATGTTGCCCGTATGGAAGCTATTAGGATACTTTTGGCATATGCATCTCATAAATGATTTAAATTATATCTAATGGATGTCAAAAGTGCCTTCCTAAATGGCTATATCCAAGATGAAGTGTATGTTGAGCAACCTCCAGGTTTTAAAAACTACAAACATCCAAATCATGTCTTCAAGCTTAATAAAGCTTTATATGGATTGAAGCAAGCTCCTAGAGCTTGGTATGAGAGGCTTTGTACCTTCCTAGTAGAGAAAGGTTTTGAGTTGGAAAAAGTGGATAAAATATTATTTATCAAAAGAGAAAATCAAGATATCCTCCTTGTCCAGATTTATGTAGATGACACCATCTGTGGCTCGACTAATCAAAGGATGCGTGATGAGTTTGCAACTCTAATGAAAAATGAATTTGAAATGAGCATGATGGGTGAGTTAACCTACTTCTTAGGACTCAAAATTAAACAATACCAAAATGGGATATTTATAAATCAAGAAAAATATACAAAGGAGTTACTGAAGAAGTATGGTACGGATAGCAGCAAGACATCAAGAATTCCAACGAGTACAGCTGCTAAGTTAGAAAATGATGAATTTGGCAAATCAGTGGACCATAAAATGTATAGGGGTATGATAGGTAGTCTACTCTACTTGACAGCTAGTAGACCAGACATTATATTTACTGTCTGTCTCTGTGCTCGGTTTCAATCAGATCCAAAGGAGTCTCATCTATCTGCAGTCAAGAAGATCTTCAAGTACTTAAGAGGAGCCCAAAGTCTGGGATTATGGTATGAAAGATCTAGTGACTTCACTCTCACTGGATATTCAGATGCAAACTTTGCCGGATGTAGACTGGATAGGAAAAGCATTAGTGGGACTTGTCAATTCTTGGGCAAATCACTTGTCTCATGGTTTAGTAAGAAACAAAATTCAGTAGCTCTATCCACAACAGAAGCAGAATATGTGGTAGCTGGAGCTTGCTGTGCACAAGTACTATGGATGAAAAGCACATTGATGGATCATGGAGTTAAATCGGAAAATATTCCCATCCAATGTGACAACCCTATTGCTATAAACTTGACAAAGAATCCCACACAACACTCTAGGACCAAACATATTATCAGGCACTACTTCATTAGAGATCACTCACAAAAAGGGGACATTTGTCTAAAGTATATCAATACCGAGGAACAATTGGCTGACATCTTTACAAAACCCCTTAGTGATGATAGAATATGTTATATTCAAAGTGCCTTAAACATTTGGAGTGCAGATCAGGTCTAAGAAATTGCTAGATAAATACTTTATGCCTTTCACATGCTTATCTATATAGTATATATGTGTCACCCTTGTTTGGTAGTGTCTGCATGAATGAGATGTCAAATCTTAATCTTAAAAGTCACTCAATTGGTACTCTTAGCCTTCTTAGTTCTCTAAGATGGAGAGGTACCTTCACCTTAATTAAAATACCTAACAATTTGCCATTGTGCCAGCATCTCGATCATGAACAGGTATATGTGCATTACTTGGCTATATATTTTATACCATAAGCATTGATTTAGGAGGAATATCTAACTCAATCACCATTTACTCTTGCTTATCATGTTAGTTTCACACTCATACCCTATCTCATTCTATGTTAAAAAAAAAGGATTTTTGAGGCTAAATTCACTACCATTTGCTATACATCTTCGTTTGCCTCATTCAACAGCTTAAAGGGGAGTTTTATAGAATCAACATGAATCACTTCTCGGATATATCCTTGTTCATGTATGCGCTTAAAACTTGATTAATTTGCCTTTTTGTCGATGCCGAAAGGGGGAGAATTTTAGAAATTGATTTTTTATTTATGTTCCATATGCACTATATGCTTTTACTTGTTATCTTTTATCGTTGTGCAAATGTTGAGGGGGAGTTCATGCTTTCACTTGCCTATTATGTCACTCCACACACACCTCATAATCAATTTTGTTTGTCATCATCAAAAAGGGGGAGATTGTAAGCCCAAGGGTCTACTCTCCTATCTTGTTTTGATGATTCTAAACTAAATTGATTATGTTTTTTAGTACTAATCAAATTTTCCTTAAAGTGTTGTGATAAGATAGGTTGATCATAGAAGGAACCATCACATCACTTGGTCATGCTTGAAGATGTACTACACATGGGTCAAAGGAGCTAGAGACCACATTGGACAACTTACCTTGCAAGAACAATCAATATGAAGCTCATCTCAACACACTCAAGCAAAGTAAGCACACAATAGAAGATATATGAAGACCAAGACCAAAGAGGAGCGTAATCATACTTAGACTTGTTGTACATCCCCTCTCTTTGGATTTCTAAGTCAAGGCAAGCTTTTTTAAAGAAAATGTTCTAAAAAAGATTAACACTCCCCGTATTAACTTAAATGGTTAAGTGAATGTTTGTGTGGTGGACCAACATGTTGGGACCCTCATAACATTCCAAATTATAATAAGAATAGAGTTCCAAAAGCCCAAAAATAAATCAACAACAAAAATAGGAAAAGACTGTTGTTTTAGGCTTCTCGAAACTCCAAGAATTTTCTCGGAGCTCGGAACTCCGAGAAATCTCCCGGAGCTCTGAGAAACTTTCCAAGAAGTTTTTTAAAAGTTTTGTTTGATTTCTCGGAACTCCTAGAAAATGTCTCGGAACTCCGAGAAACAATCCAGAAAGCCTTTTGGTAGTTTTCTCAGAACTCCGAGAATTTCTCGAAGCTCCGAGAACGTCACGACAACAAAAAATAGCCGTTTTATTTCAAATGGCTAGTTGCTTTTTGGGGTCTTTTTGATACATCCACCTCCAAACGGTCATATCATTTTAAGGGCTTATAAATACAAGAGGATCATCTACCTCTCTTGAATGATTGAAAACAACCTTAAGCATTCAAAGCATTTGAAAACCCTTTTGGCTTAAGCTTTTGTTTTCTTCTCTACCAAACTTGCCTTGCACTTGCAAATAATTAGAATTTGGATTTAGGGCTTTTATTTGCAATCCTTTTGTGGAGAATATTCAAGGAACAATCATTGTGCATCAAGCCTTCAAGAGAGGCCAAGCAATCTTCTTTCCATTTATTGTAAAGGTGGCTAGGGCATCCTATTCTTAATACCCTAGGGAGTAGCGCTTAGAACTGGGCGAAGAAGGAGAGTCGTTGTAAAGGTGCCAAGGGCATTCTTATTTAATACCCTTGAGAGTGTAATCGCCTCAGAATCGGGCATCGTGGAGGTCTCAAATAGTGGATATCCATGAGGATGATCTGAAGAAGAGTGGAGTATGGCTTTGCCCGAACCACTATACATCGGTGTGTTTCTTCTCTTATTCTCGCACTCTTATTTTTGTTTTTGGTTTAGTATTTCCTTTTACTTTGATATTATTTGAACTAACGAAAAAAAAAAACTAAGCAACAGAAGAAAAAATGAATTAGGCTAAAACTTTGATTTTAAAATGGGATAAATTTTTTATAAAACCAATTCACCCCCCTCTTGGTTCCGTAGACCTTAATTTCAGTAAGATAATAGAATTAGGATTTAGGTATTACCAAAACACCAAATGCATGCAGAGGAGAAGAAGCACACCACAAGGAACACAAGATTTATAGTGGTTTGGTCTTTCAACAAGACCTACTCCACTCTTCCAAGTTTGTCTCTTGGGTACTCCACTAATGGTGAGATTCTATACGCCAAATCTCCAAGCCGTACAAACACTTCTCCGCCTCCAAGGGAACAAACCCTCTTTGCACAATGCCTCCGAGGGGACACACCCTCTTAGCTCCGGATTCACCTTTCTTAACAAGCCGAATCGTAGACCCTCGATTACAATGAAGAACAAATAAAGAAAAACTCTCTTAACCTCTTGATAGGCTTGATACAAAGATAATAGCTCACCACTGTCCAAAAGAATAAGCAAATGAAAGGCCTATGGAGATCCTCTTGTTGAATGTGAAATGCACAAATCAAAGCATAAAAGAGGATTAAACTAAAAACCTTGGATTTGAAAGTGTAGGCTCAAATAGATTTGAAATGATCTTACAAAAGGTTGTTTAGTTGGTCATGGATAGGGTATATATAGCCCAAGAAGAAATATGACCGTTTGGGGCATTTTCGTAAAAAACTGGGTAGAAAAAGTCAAGCTGCGCAAGCCCCAACGGCTAGTTTTCCAGACGGGATCGGTCGACAGGGGTATCGCGATCGCCCGCCCTTTTGGGTGCTCACTTTTTATTCTCAAAATTCGAACCACCATGGTCGACCGGTGGTCTCGCGGTCGCCCGTCGTGAGCAATCTGGACATTTGATTTTTGGTCTACGACCCTATCCGCCGTCGCCCAGCCCTATGGCAGTCGACCGGCCCAACCATGCTGGATGGCTCAGAAATTTTCAGGAGCCCATCCGCTGTCGACCTCAGTGCCTCGATCGACCGGACCTCTATGTTTCAGTAGGTGCTGGATTTCCAGCACAATTACCGGTGCTGAGATTAATTTGATTTTTTTAAGTAAATTACAGTCATTTGGTAACAATTAAATTAATCAGGGCTGTCCCCAATCCTGATCAAGCATTGGATCACTCGACTAGAGAAAATTCCTACGAAAACCCACGGATCAGTACCAACAAATGAGAGCCGTCAAAATTATTCAATTCTATGATCAACAACAGATTTTAAACTTATCAATTGATGGTTTGAAGGCTCGGATCAACGATCCAAAGTTGATCAAGTTGGTTGGTCAAATCGGATCACCAATTTGATCAACGGTTAGAAAAACAATCGGCTGTTAAAAACCGACGGCTCTCGTTGGACGAAAAAATTATTTTTAGAATTTATATGGCAACATTGGGCTTAAAAGAAAGAGGAAAAATCAGGGATTCATAATTGGTAAATATCACAGAAAACTAGCGACAAAATCTCACAAAAGTCCCCAATTTTAAGTTTTCCATCCCTTTCTTCATTTGCTCTCTTTCTCTCTCACCCTCACTTTCTCTCTACTCCCTTTTGTAAACCACAGGTTTTATCCTCCATCGGAAAACATGTGGTTGCATTTTTCCAATCCCCCATTTCTTCCCTAGGCCACCCTTAGCTTATTTCCTAAATCTCCAAAAATTGCAGTAACTTAAAAAGATATATGTGTTGCATCTTTAAGATCGTTTCTAAGAATAAAAAGATTAATTAAATCCTAGCAAAAGGCGTTTTTTTAAGCAAGAAGTGGCTGGAAAAGTTTGTTTCCAAAAGTTGAAAATCCCATTGCAACTTTAAGAGTTATTATTTTAGAAAAGGCATCTTCATTAAAGCAATGTTTTCATGTTAAGGGTTTTCATGTTAAGAGATCTTTTTGGATATATGGCAACCATCTTGACCATTGAAAACATTTCCAAGTATGACAAAATGATCTCAACCATACGCATATATCTTTCGGTTTTAGGAACTTTGGGCCCTCATCACCTATAAATACCCTACACTCCCTTCCATGCAAGAGAACCCAATAGCTCTTAGCTTCCCTCTCAAAAAAACAAAAAGTCATCCCCCTTTCCTTTCCCCTAGCCGCATGGCCATTAAGGCCCAACCCCCACCTCATAGCCATGCCCCATTCACCAAATACCACAAGCATATCCATACCCCATAGCTTAGCAAGCCCATATCCCATAGCCCAGACTAAATATCACTCCCCAACAGCCCCGCTCTCACTCCCTTTAACACCTAACAATACTTATCTTTCAATTCCAAAATCCAACAGCATTACGAAGTTCATCCGAGGATTTTGAGCGAAGAAGGCCTACATCTCAAGCCCATCCATCATCGTCAAAAATTCAGGTAAGTCTCATCATCACTCTTAAATCATGAGACAGAGCGGCGAATTTAGTTTTGCGACTCCTCTTTGATAACTAGCAGTTTGGGTTTCTATCACAATATTTCCAAAATCCTAAGGAACGGGTTAGACTCATGATTTCTGTCCGGATTAGACCCATGATTTCTGTCCTAAGGACCCAACTGCGAGTTGTTGAAGAAGTTTATCTCTCATTCGGATTACATAAATTTAACTCGCTCCTGAATTGGTATTGGTTCGCCTCCTGCATTCCATTGTAAGGATCCGAAGCGTAGATTGTGTACAATAGTGGATTTCAACCAATGAAATAAGCACTAACATGTCATTAAGAATATGTGGTTATGGTGATTAATGTCTACACATCTGATGGGGTGTGAAAACACCAGCCTCTCACAGGCCGCCACCTGTCCCAGAGTAGGTGAGCTGCAGCCTCTCACAGGCCGCCACCTGTCCCAGAGTAGGTGAGCTGCAGCCTCTCACAGGCCGCCACCTGTCCAGAACACCTCACCAGATTTTCCTATAAATACAGGATCAAAGCTCAGACCAATGGGTAATGAAAAATCCCTTCTCTCCCTAAAAACTCTTAGACATCTCCCCTTCACTCCTGCTCATACTGACTTGAGTGTCGAAGGGCCTGTCCGGAGTAAAACCCGGTCTGGTCTTCTGACCTCGCTTGCCTTGTGCAGGACTCAGCCCTCATAGCAGGACTCGTTCTCGACCACCTCACTTCTCGTTCACTCCGGTCTCTCAGGACTTGGCTCCCCTAGTCATCCAGCTCAGCTCTCACGTCACTGCTGTACCTGTTACCGAATTTTTGCAGACTTTGTTTCACAAAACTCGGGTACTCACTGGAAACCCAGTTCTTAAACTTGGGTACTCACTGGAAACCCAGTTCACAAAACTCGGGTACTCACTGGAAACCCAGTTCTTAAACTTGGGTACTCACTGGAAACCCAGTTCTTAAACTTGGGTACTCACTGGAAACCCAGTTCACAAAACTTGGGTACTTACTGGAAACCCAGTTCACAAAACTTGGGTACTTACTGGAAATCCAGTTCTTAAACTTGGGTACTTGTTGTTCCTGAACTTGGGTACTTATTAGAAGACCAGCTCGTCACAATTCGACTATCAACAGCCTCAGTCCCAGGTTATCAAAATAAAAAAGACAAGTCGAGCAAATCACTCAGTTGAGAAATATCAGAGACAGACAAATGTGATTTCATTGATCAGAATATGTGGGGCCTCGAGGGCCATTACAAAATTCACTTTAAAGAGGCTGGTAAGAGCTGTAGGGTCTCAAGAACCATTACAAAATGAGGTCAAAATAAAAAATAAAAATAAAATAATACTAAGCATCTGGAAGAGAGGTGATGTCAGCAGGAGCATCAGTAGGAGCATCTGGCTCCTCATCAGTAATCTTCGGCCTGGCAGGGAGAGTCATGTTCTGCATTAATAAGTTTGGATTGCAGGCCTGGAGCTCCTGGAGGCAGTCGTAGTATCCAAGACTATAAGCCTCGCTCGACAAGCTGAAAAGTTCAGCCTCCTTCGCCTCTGTGGCCTCCTTCACTGCCGTCTCCTGCCTCTCTTTGGCTCTTCCTCTTTGAGCCTCCATGGCTTCAGCAGCCTTGACCAGTTTCTTCTTCTCTGCGGCCAGATCCTCCATCAACAACCTCTTCTCCTCCTCTACTCGCCCGATGCTCGTTTGAAGCTCCTGCACCTCAGCGGCCAACTTTCCGTTCACTTCTTCAGATGCAGTAATGGCTTGGGAGAACTTCTTACTCTTCTCCTTGAGGTCATTGTAGTAGAGCAAGATCTGAAGAAAGAAACAGGCATCAGTATGGTAAAAGGAAGAAATGGGCAGAAAGTTAGCAAACGGATCACCTCTTCCTTACCTGGTAAGCTGAGGATAACACAGCCTCCTCTCCTGTAGCTGGCGGCTCGTGAAGGACCTGTTGCTTGTCCTTCCGCAGCAAACACTTGCTCATGATCTCTGCTGCTACTCGGCTCTCGCCTAGGGCAGTGTCATCCTTCAGAACGGCCCAATTGGGTCGAAAGACGTGCTCACTAAGCCCCGTAGTAGGACGAGCCCCAGAACCGCTTCCGGTAGAAGCACCACCGGACTTAGAAGAGCCACCGCCCTGAGCAAAGGGGCCTATTAGCTTCACCGTAGTCTTGGCCCTCTGGGATGGGGGTGGAGGAGTGCCCTGTGATGGGGCCGGACTCGCCAGTACAGTCGCCTTTCTCTTCTGGCGCTCCTGTTGTGCCTGTGCAGCACCCTCCTGTGCCCGTGGCTGGGCTCCCTGTCTTATCTTCTCGACAGTCGATTGTTTCTTCATTTCTGCCAGACAAGCAAGCAGTTAGAAGCAAGCATATAAAAGTAAACATATTCTAAAGACAAGTCTAGCTACATACGTTCTGGAGTCGCGGCACTCACGCCCAGTCCAACTAGCACCTCCTCTCCTGAGAACTCTGCACAGCGGATAAGGCCTGATTGCTCAATCTCCTTCCGCATCAAGACGAAAGTCTCTCTGTCCTCACTCTCGAGGAGCGGCTTTCGACTTAATTTGGAAGTGTCCGGAGTGTCCCACACTAGAGGGACAGGCCAGGGCTCACTGACCTCCTTATCCTCGACGTAGAAGAACCTATTCTTCCATGAATGTATTGACGAGGGAATGCCGGTAATGATTTTGAGTTCAGGGCGCTGACTGATGTAGATCCAGCCCCCTTCCTTATGCCTCTTCAGATGTGCACAAGCACGGAATAGCGACAAGCTCACGCTCCTCTCTAACCGGCCGTGGACAAGATACAAGAACCCAGTCAGTAGTCTCCATGAGTTCGGAGCTACTTGAGCTGGGGCCAGTCCGTAGTATCTAAGCACCGCTGCGAAGAATGGGTGCAAAGGAAATCGGAGTCCCGCCCTCATCGACTCCTCATAAATACAGAGATCTCAACTCTCGTTATAGGCTCTGTCTCCCTCTATAGCTGCCTTCAGTTCAAATCTTGGAGGCACACAGTACTTATTCCTAATGTCGCCTAGCATGGACCTGGTGAGGTAGTTCTCTTCGACTAGAGCTCGCAGGTTGTATTTTGGGTTGGCATCCATCCGCGCTCTAGCGACTACCTCCACCGCCTGACCAGGAGGGAATGTTGTAGACGCCTCAGCAACGTCACTTTCAACACTCCCTTCTGCTCGGGAAAGACTACCAGTGGGGAGTGGAGTGGCGTTCAAGTCTAAAAACACCTCCTCCTTGTCCCCTTCGTCGTCACTATCTACAAGATCTACTCTAGCGGACGTCCTAGCCATTACAGGCTCCTGCGGCGGCCTAAATTCTGAACTACTGCTAGTGGAGGACTCCGTACCAGACTCGGAACTCGAATTACTATCAGACATGTAGTAAAGAGAAGGGCTGAGAGGAATACCGGTGAGTGGAGCTCGTCAAGTCCTTGCGTAACTCGAACTGCGAACTGCGAACTGAGAACTGAGAACTGAGAACTGAGAAGTCCAAGCTCCCAGAGCAAGAAAAAGAAGAAAAGATGAAAAGTAAAAAGTAAAAAATGAAAGGGGGTAAACCTCCTTTTATAGCTTTTCAGAGGCGGTGGGGCATTAAATACGACGCACGCATCTCGAGGACACTCGAATGTTGCCACGTGTCCCATATTTATGACGGATACATTCTCCCACTCAAAAATACAATCAAGCACGTGCGTGTTCCTACGTGCATGAAAATTCACATCTCCGCTCCGTACTACATGCTCCGCACTCCATGTTCCGTACTCCGTACTCCGTACTGGATCTTTAAATCCGAACTGGATATAACGCGTTTCAACAAAACGACAAAAACCAGTCCGGTCCGAACCGGACTGGCCGCAAGACGACAAAAATCAGTCCGGCAAAATCCGAACTGGATATAACGCGTTTCAACAAAACGACAAAAACCAGTCCGGTCCGAACCGGACTGGACGCAAGACGACAAAAATCAGTCCGGCAAAATCCGAACTGGATATAACGCGTTTCAACAAAACGACAAAAACCAGTCCGGTCCGAACCGGACTGGCCGCAAGACGACAAAAATCAGTCCGGCAAAATTCGAACTGGATATAACGCGTTTCAACAAAACGACAAAAACCAGTCCGGTCCAAACCGGACTGGCCGCAAGACGACAAAAATCAGTCCGGCAAAATCCGAACTGGATATAACGCGTTTCAACAAAACGACAAAAACCAGTCCGGTCCGAACCGGACTGGCCGCAAGACGACAAAAATCAGTCCGGCAAAATCCGAACTGGATATAACGCGTTTCAACAAAACGACAAAAACCAGTCCGGTCCGAACCGGAATGGCCGCAAGACGACAAAAATCAGTCCGGTCCGAACCGGACTCAACTTCCAGCCGGACTCCGGACTGGATCTCCAGATTCCACTTCCAGCCGGACTCCGGACTGGATCTCCGGACTCAACTTCCAGCCGGACTCCGGACTGGATCTCCGGACTCCACTTCCAGCCGGACTCCGGACTGGATCTCCGGACTGGATCTTCCAGCCGGACTCCGGACTGGATCTCCGGACTCCACTTCCAGCCGGACTCCGGACTGGATCTCCGGACTGGATCTCCAGACTCCACTTCCAGCCGGACTCCGGACTCCACTTCCAGCCGGACTCCGGACTGGATCTCCAGACTCCACTTCCAGCCGGACTCCTGGCTGGATCTCCGGACTCCACTTCCAGCCGGACTCCGGACTGGATCTCCGGACTCAACTTCCAGCCGGACTCCGGACTGGATCTCTGAACTTAGTTTTCTGGTTCATTCCCAGACAATGCCTACCCGTTAAGAGAATCGATTGATCACACTTTCCCAAGTCTCTCAATGACTTGGGAAACTGGGGGCAACTGATGGGGTGTGAAAACACCAGCCTCTCACAGGCCGCCACCTGTCCCAGAGTAGGTGAGCTGCAGCCTCTCACAGGCCGCCACCTGTCTTGGACACCTGTCCAGGACACCTCACCAGATTTTCCTATAAATACAGGATCAAAGCTCAGACCAATGGGTAATGAAAAATCCCTTCTCTCCCTAAAAACTCTTAGACATCTCCCCTTCACTCCTGCTCATACTGACTTGAGTGTCGAAGGGCCTGTCCGGAGTAAAACCCGGTCTGGTCTTCTGACCTCGCTTGCCTTGTGCAGGACTCAGCCCTCATAGCAGGACTCGTTCTCGACCACCTCACTTCTCGTTCACTCCGGTCTCTCAGGGCTCGGCTCCCCTAGTCATCCAGCTCAGCTCTCACGTCACTGCTGTACCTGTTACCGATTTTAGGTCTAACAACATCTATGTTTTGATGACTGCAAAAGTTTTGTCATTCTCCCCCTTGTGTGTAATTTGTCAATAATTACTTCATTACAATATCCAAAGGAGAGCACTATATAACCAAGTCAGAAGGCATAAAGAAACCCAATAAACCATTGAGGCCCACCCAGCCTAGCCGCAGCCCGAACCCCAAACTTGCAACCCGACCCCAACCTGAGTTAACCCGGTAGTTTGCCCGGACCCAACCTTGTCTAACTCGGACCAACCCGGTCCAAACCAAAACTGCCCCACCCTCGTCCAACCCAGACCCAACCCAACCCGAATCGCACTCAACCCAATCCAATTCAACTTGAGCCACATCCAACCTAACATGTTTCAATCTGAGCCATACCCAACCCATCCAACCCAACCACTTGTCCAAACCAAATCAGCACCCTCCATTCACCCCTAACCCAACCACCGACCACCATATTTCATCCACTCCAACAACCCATAATAACTCACCAAATCGACATCCTATGGCCCATCAAATTACATCCTATAGCTTGTATTATATGGCCCATCAAATTACATCCTATAGCTTGTATCCCATGGCCCATCAAATTACATTCCATAGCTTGTATCCCATGGCCCATCATATCCATTAAAGCTACATCCCATAGCCTACACACCATAAATCTACATCTATTAACATACTAGATCATTCGGTCACTCTCCCCTACCTATATATCCCACGGCATATCATATCCAATAGCCCACATTCATTAGCCTATAAACCATACCCTATATCCCCACACACATGCTCCCATCCTCCATCCCCATGTCCCATGAGGCCATCAGACCCCACCATCATAGCTCTCTGCCGAAATTCATATACCCTATGATACTCCAGTGTTCATACAAACCCATCTCCCATTCATCACATGCACGCATTCCTTGCTCCAATTCTACTATCAATTCACATAGGCCATCTTCCATCAACCCAACCTCATAGGCCAATTCTAATACCCATTCCCCAACAGCCCACGTACTCATTATGTCATACATCTCATCCTACACCTTACATCCTTTTCTCTCCTCCTACTTCCCCTAATCCATGTCACAACCTATGCATACATACTCATCATATCCCCTTCCATATACAACCCAGCAGTGCCATAGCCCATGTTCTTCATACCAAAACTACATGGCCGAAGCCCAGACCGCACCCAAGTTGCACCCCTTAACCAAACCTAAGGTTGCACCCTAATCCAACCCATACCGTAACCCAGCCATAGTTGCACCCCAACCGTCAAACCCAGACACACTCCTAACAACCCACACATAGCCTTAGTCGCGCCCCAACCCGAGCCCAACCCAAACCGTAACCCGAGTCTAATTCGGACCCAAACCGCAATTCGAGTCCAACTCGGGTCTGAACCACAACCCGCAGCCCCGATCCAACCAACTGGGACCCCAACCCAACCCAACTGAGTCAACCCTACTCAACCTCCCTAGTCGAGTTGACCCAACCCTTTAGCCGAGTAGACTCAACCTCTTTAACCAATTGGACTCTCCCCCTAATCGACTCAACCCAAGCCCCCGGCCAACTTGGCCTTGACCCCAAACCCCATGGCTCAATCGACCATGACCCTAAACCCCATGGCTCAATGGACCTTGACCAAAAACTCCGCGGCCTACTAAGCCTTGAGCACCACCTCACTCGCCCAACCGAACACAACCCAACACCCTACTTCCATCCATTAATATTCATATCCCCATCACATACACCATACATTACCTAGACCCCCCATCCATATCCCATAAGACCCCTTTCCAATGAAACCCAACCAAACCCACTATCCATATGCCATCACCTTCACAGCCCATCATAGCCATTATCCCATTCATCCATGACACCATGTGAACTGACCACCCTGTAGCTATTACCACATCTTAATAAATTTCCACCTCATCCCATGCCCATTCTACTGCCATAGCCCATCCCATCACACCTCACCTTATTAAAACCACACCCCATCAGTATACTATTCCCCACAGATAATTCCCATCATGCATACCCTTATTACCATACATCCATGATGGCGTCTGAATCCGGGTCTGCGATCGCGCGGTCGGTAGAGGGCCTCCGCGGAGTCTGCAATCACAAACAAAGGGGGTCAGAGGGTTTGGGGTGGGTCCCGGACGACCACTTCGACACCCAAGTCAGATCCTTCGACCAATCAATATAAAGAACAGCGTGAGGGGGAAGGGAGTTCCGATCAGGGTTACCAGGGGCAGCACGCGGGCTCTTTTCTGGGTGTGTGAGTGAGTGAGTCGGAGGGGACTAGCAGGGAGAGTAGGATTGGGTTCCTAGCCTCCTCTGTTGTTGCCTCGCCTCTTTTTCCGGTGTCCGGAGTGGAGAATGGGTAAAGTCCTCTTTTCAGCGAAAGGCCTCTACCTGTTCTTCCTTTTCCTCCCTTTTAAAGGGAGGCATGCGGCCCCTTTCATCATTATGGAGAGAAAACCTTCTTTCGCAGGATTGGGCTGTCCTCCTGCTTTGCCGGCGCGCACGGCTTTGGCGGTTATTTCCTTCCATAATTTGTGATGATGAGGCTTGGGCGGCGAGAGGGTGACACGTGTCATGATTGTGTGGTCTTTGCCGTTTTCCAACGTCTTTCTTCATGATGATTGGGCTCTGGTCGTGCATGGATGACAGGTGGCGATACCTGGGAGCGTAGCTGTATTTGTGTCCCATCATAACTCCCCCTTACTCCTTTGGTCCACTGAATGGGCCAAGGGAGTAACGTTTGGTTTGAGCGAAGTCATGATGAGGATATTAACGAGGGCTCCGGGGTACGAGGAGACGTGCTGTTTTATCTGGCGGCTCTCCTCGGGAAGCGGCAGTGTCGTTAGGGAGGTTCCGTTGTCTCGAGGCACCAGGATTTCTTTCCCGAGTTTTTAAAAGAAGGGAATTATCATGGTGCCCTTTTTTTTGTGGCGCTGCGCCGTTCTTCTTCTCTCCTTCTCAGTAGGGGTTCTTTTCGTATCTTCTTTAGCAACATGTCTGGTTCTTCTTCACGAGTTAGGGGCAAGGCCCGTTTCCTCCACGAGTCGTCGAGTGACCCTGACTTGTCCTCCGATCCGGGGGAGGATCTCGTGGGTCGTCGGAAGAAGGCTAGGAGGGGCCCAGGTCCTTCCTCGGGCTCCCCCCCCTTCGCCTTTCCTCATTGCCTAGGGAGGACAGATTGTCTCGGTCTCGCGTCGCCAGGGAGTGGTCGTTTTTCTCTCGAGTCTATCATCAGGGAACAGATCTGCGCGGCCGTGTTTCGAAGATGGGCAAGGAGATCGAGGACTTGAAGCGGGAGAACGAGGTTTTACAGAAAAAGGTTCACCTTCTCAATGAGCAGCTGTTGGAATATGAGGTGGACCCCTGCTGGAGACCTCTTGGGAGGAGGAGGGGAACCCTTCGGGAGAGGAGTCGTGCTCCGATTAAGCTTTGTGTTTCCTTGTTTCTCTGCGTGCCTATCCCTTTCTTTGTCGGGGATTTCTGAGGCCTGCGTGCCCTGTGCTGTGATTTCTTGTTTCCCTTTCTTTTTTGTAAGCCTGTGGGCCAGGAGGATGTGAATGGATGATCTTTATGAATTGGTGCCGTGCCCTTTTATGCTGTTTTTTTTCTTTTTTTTTTGCATTTGTTTGATAGGGATTATCTTTGTTGTAAGGAATTGAGACGTTCTGACGAAGCTTGCGAGGGGTTCCGAGCCTTTCTCTGGCGCTTTTAATCTCGTTTGCTCATTGTGCTTGCGTACCGTGGCCTTCGCATCCGGGCTCCGGGCCTCGTCCTTTTCTCCTTTTTTTTGTGTAGGTCTGCGCTCCGGGCCCCGAACCTGTATGGGGTCGGGATAGCGGTGCTTGTCGACTTCGTATGGTCTTGTCGTTTCCCCTCGCCTTTCCTTATGGAGTTTAAGCTTTATATAGGTGTGGGGGGCGACACGCGGCGTGTTCTGGGAATACCGCCGCCTTTATATCTCTTCATGATACTACTTTTAGTTGATTGATTGGCCTCGGGGAGCGGGCTTGCTCTCTTTTTTCGAGCACGAGATCGATGGTGTTCCGGAGGAGCTCGGAATTTCCCTGTTCGTCATAATTCGCGGTGCGGAAGCTGGGGAGGCCAATTTCCAACGGAATGACCGCTTCGGCCCCGAAGGTTAAACTAAAAAGGGATTCTCCAGTCGCGGTCCGCGGCGTCGTTCGATAGGCCCAGAGGACGCTCAGTAGCGCTTCTACCCAGTCTTTCCCAGCTTCTCCTAATCGCTTCTTGAGGCTCTGAAGCAAGATCCTGTTAGTTACCTCTACCTGCCCATTGGCCTGCGGGTGTGCTACGGAGGCGAAACGGTGTTCGATGCTTAGGTTATCGCAGAATTTGCCAAATTCGGCGCTTGCGAACTGGGGACCGTTGTCCATTACAAGTATCTTTGGAATGCCAAAGTGACAAACCACGTCGTGGTAGAAGAACTTCTCTGTTGCTTTCGAATTGGGTTTTGCCACGGCTTTGACCTCGACCCATTTGGTGAAGTAGTCGATGATGACGTACAACATGGTATGCCCCTCGGGGGCTTTCGGGAAGGGTCCGAGTATATCCATGCCCCACATGGCGAAAGGCAGGGGTCCTGCTATCGCGGTGTATGGTGTGGCCGGTTGGTGGGGGGTGTCTGCGTACCTTTGGCATGGGCTGCAGTTTTTGACGAACTCCTTGGCGTCCCTGAGGATCATAGGCCAGAAGTAGCCGTGCCTTACGATTTTCTGAGCCAGGGTCCTTCCGCCCCCGTGGTCTCCGCAGATCCCTTCATGTACTTCTCGCAGGGCGTAATCTGATTCGGAGGGCACCATGCATCGGAGGTACGGCCATGTGTATGACTGTTTGTAGAGCCTGGGTCCGTGGACCACGTACTGGGCGGCTCGTGCAGTTAGGCACCGGGCTTCCAGCTTATCTGCAGGTAGTATACCGTCCTTTAGGTATCGTATGATGGGGTCCATCCAGTTTGGTCCAGGTGAGATTTCCAAGACTTGCACCTCGTCGATGCTGGGGTGGGGCAGTATTTCTGTGAGCACGGTACCGAAGTCATGGGTCTCTTCGGCGGCCATCCTCGATAATGCATCTGCTCGGTTGTTCATGTCCCGTGGTACTTGGAGGATCTCTACCTCTCCCATTCCCTGTAGCTTTTCTTTTATCTTCTGGAGGTATCTCTTCATTCTGGGGCCCTTGGCTTCGTATACGCCGTTCACTTGGTTGCCGACGAGCTAGGAGTCGCTATGGATTTTTAACTTTCCTGCGCCGAGCTCCGCGGCTAGACTTAATCCTGCCAGCAAGGCTTCGTATTCAGCCTCATTGTTGGAGGCTTTGAAATCTAACCTGAGGGCGTATTCCAGTGTGAATCCTTCTGGGCCGTGAAGGACCACCCCCGCCCCGCGCCCATTTTGGCCTGCTGAGCCGTCAACGTGCAGGGTCCACTGAACCTCGTTGCTTTGTTCCGCCACGTTTTTGCTAGCCGTCTGTTTGGTGGGGCCGTCGCCGTTTTCCGTTGTCGCTGGTTCCTCGGCCAGGGCCGTGGATTCCACTATAAAGTCAGCGAGAGCCTGGGATTTAATGGCTGGTCTCGGGCGGACTTGTATGTCGAACTCTCCCAACTCGACGGCCCAACTGACCATCCTACCCGAGGTGTTCGGTTTCTGGAGAATTTTCCTCAGGGGTTGGTCGGTGAGAAGCACAATGGGGTGGGCCTGGAAGTAGGGGCGGAGCTTTCGAGCGGCGCTGACGACTGCGAGGGCAAATTTCTCTATGTTTAGGTACCGGATTTCTGCACCGTGGAGAGTCTTGCTCACGTAGTACACCGGGTGTTCCTTTTTGTCGCTTTGTTTGGCCAACACCACACTCACTGCCGTGGGGCTGACGGCCAGGTATAAAAATAGCTCTTTCCCCGGCTCGGGTTTGGCGAGTACGGGCGGTGTCTGAAGGTATTGCTTCAAGGAGTTGAAGGCCTCTTGGCAGGCCGGGGTCCATTCGAACTCCCGTATGTTTTTTAATTGTTTGAAGAAGGGTTGGCATTTTTCTGCCGGACGGGTTTAAGGGCTGGGTTCACATTTAACTTGTGAACGGCCAGTTCCTTGGGTATCCCGGGCATGTCCTTAGCGGACCATGCGAACATGTCTTCGTTTGTTCTGAGGAAGTCGATCATTTGGTCTCGCAGGGGGCCTTTTAGCAGGGAGCTGATCCGGACTTGTCTCTCCGGCTGATCTTTGGCTAGGGGGATGGAGTCTAGCTCCTCGGCGGGTTCTCCTCTGATTGTGCAGGCCCGCTCTCGGGGATCTTCACTACCGATCATGAAATTTTCGGCCGGGGCGTTGGTTCCTCTCAGGCTTGCGGCGTAGCACCGGCGTGCTATCATTTGCTGTCCCCGGACCTCCCCTACCCCGGTCGGAGTGGGGAATTTCATCTTGAGGTGGGGGGTGGAGACTACTGCTCCCAAATCTCTTAGAGCAGGGCGTCCAATGATGGCGCTGTAAGTGAATGGTATGTCTACGACCAGGAAGGTGGTCAGGATGGTTTTTTGGAGGGGGTATGTCCCGAAGGTTACTGGTAAGTCGATCTTGCCGTCGGCCGGTACGGACGCACCGGAGAACCCGTAGATAGAGTATTCCGCGGGTCCTAGCCTTTCTTTGCCCAGTTTCATTTCTTCGAAAGTCTCGAGGTGTAGCACGTTGGCGGAGCTTCCTATGTCCACCAGGATTTTTCCTATATCGAAGTTGGCGACGACCAGTGCGTCATTGTGCGGGACTTGTAGCCCGTCGAGGTCTTCGTTGGAAAAAGTGATGGTCTGGTTTTGTAGGGGTGGATCCGTTCGGGCCTTTTTGGAAGGCATATCCATGGAGAATATTCGTTCCGCGTATGCCCGCCGGCCGGCGGTTGTCAGCCCTCCCGCTGCTGGCCCGCCCGTCATGATATTGATTTTCCCGATAATGGTGGGCGGCTGTTCGCGGGCCTGCGGTTGCTCGAGGGGCTCCTCTTTCCGGGGGAGCTGGTGGCGGTGCGCGTCGCGTTTGCTTCGGGATCGGCGTCTGCTTCTTGAACGATGCCTGCTAGGGGATCGATGTCGGCTCGTGGATCGGCGACGGTTGTTGGACCGACGTCCATTGGGTGACCGATGCCTACCTCTGGGCTCGTCGGAGGGATGCTGGACCTCGCGCGAGCTTTTGTCAGGACTCCTGAGATATTGATTTAGGTGCCCTTCTTCGGCCAACTTTTCCAGTTGGAGGCGGAGGTGGAAACAATGGTCAGTTTCGTGGCCGTGGTCCCTATGGAATTCGCAGAATTTTCGAGCGGACCTCTTCTTTGGGTCTGTGGCCATTCTCTTGGGGGGGTCAGGAGACCCTGATCCCTGATGGCCAGTAGAACGTGGGAGAGGGGGAACTTTAGCGGGGCGGTTCCCAGTCTCTCGAAGACGGGGACGGGATTTCTGCCCGCTTGCCTCTCGTCGGCACGTGGCCTTATGGCCCTTCGGCCATCGTTTTTCCTTTCATCGGGGCCGGGCTGATTATGTTCTCAAGCGCAGGCTTCTTCTGCTCGTACGAACTTATCAGCCTTGGATTCAAGTTCCTGTAGGTCCCGTGGTGGCTTGAGGGTGAGGTCCAGCTTGAGATTCGGATCGGTGGTGGCATGCTTTAGTGTGGCGACCGCTATTTGGACGTCCATGTTAGAAAGTTGGGCTAATTCGGCGTTGAATTTCAACATGAAGTCTCTCAGGGTCTTGTTTCTTCCTTGCCGGAGGGCTAAGAGGGCATCTGCTGGATCATGGCGGAGGCGGTTGTTGGCGAACCTTGTGCTGAACTTCCTCCCAAATTCGTGGAAGGATGCGATGGAGTCAGGCTCCAATCTCATGTACCAGTCGTTGGCGGTTTTTCTTAGTAGGGACGCGAAGGCTCTGCACATGAATCCGTCCGACGCGCCTCGAAGCGTCATTACCCTTTTGAAGGTTTGGAGGAACTCGAGGGGGTCTGTACTTCCATCGTACAGACCGAAGCGGGAGAGGTCTATGCCTGCTTCTGCTGGGGTTTTTAAGACCTCCGAGGTGAATGGGGATGCCGTCTCCCTTTCCCACTCATCGAGGATGCTGTGGGCGTAGGGTTTTTTCATTTCTAGTCTTACCTCCCGGATTTGTCTTTGTAGGTTAGCTATTGGGTCCACGCCGGGCGTTTGTGCTGAGGTTGCCACTTCTTCCGCCCGAGCCAGGGGCGGTTCCTGGAGGCGGGTAGCTTGGACAGGGGGAGCGCAGCTGTTTGTAGCCTGCCTCCCGTTGTCTCGTTGGTATCCCCTTGTTGCGGGGGGCAGAGGGCTATTTGCTGACAGGGACGGCGTCCGGCGAGTCGGTGCTCGCTTCCGCCGGGGACGGCATTCCCCTGGTTGTTCCTCGTTGCCTTCGTCATAGGCCTCTGTCTGGTCCTGCGTTATCGGGGGCCTCTCCGAGGCCGGAGGAGGCAATCGTTGGAGTAGTTCTCGGCGAAGCTCGTTGAACATCTCCATGGTGGGGACCATCCGCAGCGTGCTAGAGGAGGGTTGGTGTCGGCCCGAGGGTGGTGAGTTGGGTTCTCAGGAGGTTGAGGTGCTGGTTTGTGCGCGTTGAGCCTGGCTTCGGGTCATTACCCCTATTCTTGCTCTTCGGTGTGGTTTCTCATCGCCATAAGGCATTCAGTACTCGACGAGTCCCACGGATGGCGCCAATATGATGGCATCTGAATCCGGGTCTGCGATCGCGCGGTCGGTAGAGGGCCTCCGCGGAGTCTGCAATCACAAACAAAGGGGGTCAGGGGGTCCGGGGTGGGTCCCGGACGACCACTTCGACACCCAAGTCAGATCCTTCGACCAATCAATATAAAGAACAGCTTGAGGGGGAAGGGAGTTTCGATCAGGGTTACCAGGGGCAGCACGCGGGCTCTTTTCTGGGTGTGTGAGTGAGTGAGTCGGAGGGGACTAGTAGGGAGAGTAGGATTGGGTTCCTAGCCTCCTCTGTTGTTGCCTCGCCTCTTTTTCCGGTGGCCGGAGTGGAGAATGGGTAAAGTCCTCTTTTCAGCGAAAGGCCTCCACCTGTTCTTCCTTTTCCTCCCTTTTAAAGGGAGGCGCGCGACCCCTTTCATCATTATGGAGAGAAAACCTTCTTTCGCAGGATTGGGCTGTCCTCCTGCTTTGCCGACGCGCATGGCTTTGGCGGTTATTTCCTTCCATAATTTGTGATGATGAGGCTTGGGCGGCGAGAGGGTGACACGTGTCATGATTGTGTGGTCTTTGCCGTTTTCCAACGTCTTTCTTCATGATGATTGGGCTCTGGTCGTGCATGGATGACAGGTGGCGATACCTGGGAGCGTAGCTGTATTTGTGCCCCATCAATCTATACTCGCCTCCATCATGCATAACAAGAACCATATACCTACCCACGGAACACAACAACTCCCACCTCCCATCCTAACCAAAACGACCTCTCTTGTCCCCTGTTTTAACCAGCCAAAACAACTCTCTTGACCACTGTTTTATCAGCCAAAACAACTCTATTGTCCCCTGTTTTACTCACCAGAGTCATGCTTCCTATATCCCCAACTTGAGTTACATCCCATGACTCACCCAAGTCATGCACCTAAACCCCAACCGAGTTATATTCCGTGACTCCCTTGCGTTATGCACTTAAACCTAACCCGAGTTGTACCCTTTAGTACCCAACCTGAGTTTTGCCCTTGTTCCAAACCAAGTTCCAACCTTAGACCCAACCAAGTTACATTACCCAATCCTTAACCGAGTTGCACTCTTATCTTTAACCAAGTTGCATTCCATCGGCCAAATATCATGAACCCATCTTTTGGACTCCCAAATTCAGTTCCTTGATGATTCCGTTATGATTCAGTCCTTTGAAGTTGATTCCCAATTCAAACATCTCATTCTCAAATTCGAGCTTCCAATACAAATTTCAAGAGTCAACTCTCGATTTTCAATCTTAAACCTTCAATCCCAAACTCAAATCTCCCAACGGAACTACGTGTGGCTTGATCCCAACCACGGGGTACGTAGGCAACTTGGCACTCTCAAGTTCAGTCACACCTTTCTCCATCCTTCTCCTTTCCTACACCTTTCTCCATCCTTCTCCTTACCCACACCTTTCTCCATCATTTTTCTTTCCCACATCTTTCTTCATCTTTTCCATTCCCTTATTCACCCTCTCATTTCCCTTAAACCTTTACGCATGTTAGATGTTTCTTTTGGCCTAATTGCATGATTAATGGTATGTTTAGATCTCTTTAATTGTTCTTATCATAGAAATCACATGCTAGTCGTTCTGCTTTGCTTGTCTTGTTACTTTGAATGTTAGTTATGTTGCATGTTTAGTTGTGTTTGTTTAAATTTGAAATTTAAAAGAATTTGAAAACCCTAAGAATCTAAAGAACTCAAGCTATTTAAGTTAGGAAAAGTTAAATTCAAAATCTTAACCTCCAAAATCTTAAGTTCTAGGTTCTAGGATTGGAAAACTTAGAAGTGGCACTCTAGGTTCCCTAATAAAACTTTTAGATCCAAATTCTCACTCAAATACTAAAAATGCAACTTAGGTCCATTGCATTAGATCTAGGTTCATATAGCATAGGTCACTTCACCTCAAATCAATCAATCTAATCCAACTCAAACCAAATCTCATCAATCTCATAAAATATAAAAAACACTCACATATGCACATAGGCATGTAGTTGCATGTAGGATGCACTCCTGGCCCGCATGAGTCTAAACTGTGAACGGCCAAATCATTAGTAATACTTAGGTCTCTCAATAAAAATAAGCATTTAACCCCTTTAGTTAAAACTTAAACAATTAAAGCTTTTAAAAGTAAAGACCGACATTTGTCGGGCAAGAAGGGTGCCTAATACCTTCCCTTCTTGTAACCAGGTAACTTACCCAACTTGTGAATCGTAGACCAAGTATATAGGGTTAATCATGAGTCCTAGATCTCTAATCTAGGTGGCGACTCTGGTCATGACTTCTCTCGTAAAGTAGGATTTTCATCCCAAATTTAAGAGAAAAGCATTCATATTCAAAATCAATGAACAAAGGCGTTATCGTAACACACACCCTCGTGGGTCATCTCCGGACGGGATCCATAGATTTGCAACTCTGATGGGGACTGATTACCTAACTTTATAACTTTTAAAAGCTTTAGTCATTTAGGTTATAACTAAAGGGGATAAATGTGAAACAAAAGATGGTTGTCAGACAAAGGATATTGAAATGGACTGAATATAGTCTGATACTAACACATGGTCACATGGATAAGAAAATAAACTGCGAATACACATCCATGGCAAAGAAAATGTCATGTATATATGTATATATATATATATATATATATATATATATATTATATATAGATGGATAAGACTGTATGAGGCACCACATACAAGACAAAAGATGGAAGAGACAGTCCCTCTTCTCATCCTTTCAAAAATCAGAGTTACATGGATGGGTGTGAGAGTCTAGTGCTTCTCATCACCGCTACATCAGCTAGAACCATATCAACTCTGAATCTAAACTCTACACAGACAACTAAAGAAACATAAAGCCCCTCTGGGCAACATCCCAAAATATCCACAATCATGCCACACACGGCATATCCATCCATATCAGCATGAAAATAAAAATAAAGCCCCTCCTAGGCACATATATCCATCCATAAAGCTCATACTGGGCAAGTCATACATCATTCAACCAAAAAGAAACATGAACAACTATAATAAAAAGCCCATCCTGGGCAGAAGAAGACTAACAAGAACTGGATGACCTAGCAGCAATATAGTATATCATCTCTGGTATAGCATCTACAGCATATCTGCTACCAAAAAGATGCTGGTACATCCATTACTGAGGAGGAGGCTGGTCATGAGGTGGAGTCCTGGAGTAGTATCTGATGCCTCGACTTCCTGAGATGGCCTGTAATAGCTCGGCATGCTCCTCTGCTCAGGCCCTCCTATTGGCAGCAAGCAACTCCATCAGCTGAGAGTGGTCAGTGGCTCTCTGACTCTCGGCCATCACACAGCTAGTAGTGAGGTTGTCGAGACCTGTCCTCAAGAACCCCATATCTCTAACAAGCTTCGCATATGATACCTGATGTCTGGTAGTAGGGATCTCGCGCTGCTCAGCCTGTGCCTGCTCCTCTACCTCTCTGACTGCCTCATCGATCTCATCCACGAGTACAACACTAGAACCACCTCCACTGCTGCCTGCTCTAGGAGTACCTTTGATTCCCATCTAAATTATGGTAGTGTGATTTAGTACAGGATCAGGCTTCCTGGCGAATGCATCCGTCAGGTTCACTTTATGAAGCCTTAAAAGTTTAGAGATGAGCATCCCATATGGCAATCCCCCTTGTCCCCTTTTTACTACCTCATCCATGTATCCTAGAATGATATATCCTAGGTTCAACTTAATCTTCTTCATAATACAATGAATCATGACTGCTTCAAAAGGCTTAACGGCATCAAAGTTTCCTGCTCATGGGGTAAAATTGTAGGCCACAACTTTATGAATGACCCTGGCTGTATCATTCATCTTATTGGCATTGATGTTTAGTTTCTCTCTTACAGGTGCGACAGTTCCTAAAGTCTCATACACTTCTTCTCTTGTGAAGTGTCTTTCTATCTCATCTTTTCCCCAAAAGTAAATCCTCCTACCTTCATTTGGGATTTCAATCCAACTGCAAAAGTTTGGCAAATTTTGCCCAAATTCTCTTGAACATATGCTTTCATCACTACTCCCCCATGTGCAACAACTAGATTCGCATAAAAGTATCTAACTAACTCAGGATAAACCATAGAACTATACTCAAGAAAGATTATCCAACCCTGTGCGGCGAATAGCGAAGCTAGGTCGTAGGCTTGAAAATCTCGAAACACAACTTTTCTTCCAGAGATAACGACTCGATCCATAAGAGTCTTGTATCGATCTTTCGCTTGTTTGTTGAAGAAGTGCTCGGTGGGGAATACTTCTTCTTGCTCAGTCCTAGCCCTTTTTCCTTTTTGTGCGATTGTCTTCCTTGAAGATGTCATTCTAGGGTTAGGGTTGTTGAAGAGGAAAATGAGAAGGAAGTAAGGGTTTTGGATTCTAACGAGAAAGGAGTGAAAAGAGAAGAGAGAATGATTGAAATCTAAGAGCTAAGGAGAGAAAATGTGGAGAGATTGAGAAGAGTGAAAGGAATGGAAGAGAAACAATGATTTTTTGAAAGAGAAAAAGAAAGAAAATGAGAGGAAACAAGAGATGGAGTGAGATTGATGGATTAATCTTACCTAACCACCCTAATCTTGAAAGATCTTGATGAAAAATAGCAAAGACGATGAAAGGAGCAAAAACCCTAAGAAAAAACGAGCGGCGGATGATAAAAAAATGAGTCATGGAAGGTCTTTAAAAAGCAGTTTTCGACACCCGTCGTCGACCAGGGTAGCGCGGTCGCCCGCCGCAACTTTTCTGTCCATTTTAATTTTTGGTCTCGCGACCATCCGCGGTCGCCCGCCACTGGGTCAGTCGACCTCCGCATGCGACCTGACCTCTCTTTTTTGTGTGTATTTAACCTACCGTGGTCGTCCGCTGAGTCTCGATCGACCGCCGCTTCCCTCTTTTCAATTTATTCATCTTTTTCAAAGGAATTTGAGGTCTATTCATTTTTCTCCTATTTTTTCATTTTTCATGGGTGTATAATGAACTTGTAAATTTGTTCCATGGGCCGTGTGAGGATATCAAAAATTTGTTTCCACTTTTCTTCCATTTGTCTTAAGTGGTTGAAGTGACATACATTTCTCTTAGTTCTATATATGGATGTTCTCTTATAGATTTTGCTAGGTGAAGTGTGTAAAACATGTTTGACTTATATCTTGCAAAGAATTGACATGTCGAGTTCTCTACTTGTGGATGCTAAGTGCGTAGTGGTGTGATTTTGCACTTAGAGGGATTGTTCAAAAGAATGTTCAATATAGCACAAAAGAAATAGTCTAGAACAAGTGTAATTTTGGTTTCTTCAAAGACTATAGCTAGTATATGATGTGATCATTAAGCTTCATGAATATAGATATATTCTATTGAAAATACATAGTCATAAGAATCTACATTTAAGGATAAAAAGATATGCCAATGAAGTTCATGTAATCTAGAAACAAGGATTAATGCAATGAGATGTAGTATCTAGAAGGAATGCATGTGAGATTACAATTAAGCACAACCCCTAAGACAAACATATTCAAAGAATAGCTTAAATGGGGAACTTTGGAACCCATATTATTTTAGGTTAGGTCTATTCAAGTTTATTTTTAGGGGAGTGTATCTTTTCTTATCCAAACAAACTTATTTGATTTCACAAATCTAAGTCTACATCTAGATTTGTGATGTCCTAATCTACCACCATATGTACACGGGTAAGAATTTGTAGATGGCAAGCAAATTGAGCTACAAGAGTGTGAGTGGGAACATACATGTTTATCTTTTTCTTCTTGTAGTCTTTTGTTTCTCAATAGGAGTTCTTCATTTACTTGATTTTCAAGATGATCTATTTTTTGAGATGAATTAGCTCTTACTTGTTCGTCATCTTTACCTATTAATTCTTATTTTTCCAATAGCTCAACATTCATAGTTTCTAAGCTTTTGTTTTCTTTTTCAAAGGTGTTGCACTTTTGAATGAAGTCATCATTTTTGTTTATCAATATTTTACTAAGTTTACTTAATTTTTCATTTCTTTTCAAGCTTTCATTAAATTCCATTTTCAAGTTTTCAATTTGATTTTCCAAATCTGAAATTGAATCTTTGAAAACATCTTCATTTGTAAATTTTTTTTGAGAAGTCTCATTTTGTTCAAAGATAACAGAGAGACAAAGACTATTCGCATAAATGTTTTCAAGAGTAGTCCAAATATCTTTCGCATTTGTGCACGAGGAAATTTCCTCAAAAGCATTTAGAAATACTCTACAGTATAATATGATCATGGCTTTTGAGTTTAAGGAAAATAATTTTGTGTCAAGTTTATTACAATTCCTTGGTAGAGAATACCCCTTTTTAAGAATATCCAAGATGTCATAATCTAAAGATTTGAGATACACTAACATTTGCACTTTCAAAGCTCTATAATTCGTTTCATCAAAGAATAAAGGAATAAGAGCAGATCAGCCTTCCTCAAAATCTATTAGAGTTGCCATAGATCTTTTCTCTTGTAGATTTTTGAATTAAAAAACCTTTTTAAGAGCCTATGCTCTAATACCAAATGAAATCCCAATAGGGCAACCCAAGAGGGGGGTGAATTGGTTAATTAAAAAAAAATTCTTAGTTAAAAAGGGTGTGTAAGATTAATCCTAGATTATTCTAAGCCTTGTTCAAATATGCTTATAAGATAAAGAAGAGAAATTACCAATTTGAGCAACTTATATCTAACCGTAGTTAATTAAGTAAGATAATAGAATTAGGGTTTAGATATTACCAAAACACCAAATGCACAGAGAGGAGAAGAAGCACACCACAAGGAACACAAGATTTATAGTGGTTCGGTCTATCAACAAGACCTACTACTCCACTCTTCCAAGTTTGTCTTCTTGGGTACTCCACTAACAGTGATATTCTGCACGATGAATCTCCAAGCCGTACAAACACTTCTCTTCCTCCGAGGGAACAAACCCTCTTTGCACAACGCATCTGAGGGGACACACTCTCTTAGCTCCGGATTCACCTTTCTTAACGGGCCGAATCATAGACCCTCGATTACAATGAAGAACAAATAATGAAAAACTCTCTTAGCCTCTTAATAGGCTTGATACAAAGATAATATCTCACCACTCTAAAAAAGAATAAGCAAATGAAAGCCCTATGGAGATCCTCTTGTTGAATGTGGAATGCACAAATCAAAGCATAGAAGAAGATTAAACTAAAAACCTTGGATTAGAAAGTGTAGGATCAAATAGATTTGAAATGATCTTACAAAAGGTTGTTTAATTGGTCACGGATAGGGTATATATAGCCTAAGAAGAATATTTGGGGGCATTTTCGTAAAAAACTGGGTAGAAAAATTCAAGCCGCACAAGCCCCTACGGCTAGTTTTCTAGACGGGGTCGGTCGACCGGGGTGTCGCGGTCGCCCGCCCTTTTGGGCGCTCATTTTTCTTTTTTCAAAATTCTAACCGCCGGGGTCGACTGGTGGTCTCACAGTCGCCTGCCGTGAGCAATCTGGACATTTAATTTTTGGTCTAGAACCCTATCCGCGGTCGCCCAGTCCTATGGCGGTCGACCGGCCAAACCATGCTGAATGGCTCCAGAATTTCCAAGAGCCCATCCGCGGTCGACTTCAGTGCCTCGGTCGACCGGACCTCTATGTTTCGGTAGGTGCTGGATTTCCAGCACACTTACCGCCGTTGCCCGGGATACCCTGGTCGACCGGCGCTGTTTTTAAATCTTGTTTTACACATTGAAACTCTAGGGCTTTGGGCCATGGTCTTTGGGCTTTTGTCCAAGGTTTTCAAACATGTTTTGGGGTATGTGGATGGTTTTCATAGATGTCAAATTTGTTTATGAAAACCATTTTGAAAACCTTTTAAAAGTGCAAATACATTTAAACATGAGGACTCCAATACAATCTAAACATATAAAACTTTGAGTCTTCTTGGATTGTCTTGTCTCCTTAGCTCTTTTTTGGAGATCTTCAACTTGTGAGAGAACTCTTCACTTACTTTGGGTCTTGTGACTTCCTCCATTCTTTGAACATCTTCAATGGTCCATGAGGTGGTCACCAATGGTAGTTAATCTCCAAGCTTCTTCTGGTACTTGCTAGGCATGCTGTGGGATCTTTGACTAGAGCTCTTGACTTGAACATCTTCCAACGACAATGTGTCCAATGTATGTACAAGCTCTTTGGTTCATTGTACTAGTGGATCCGCAAGCCATGTGTTGTGTTGTGTTGCGCTAGATGTATATGCTAACTTGGTTTGATATTTGACTTTCATATTTAAAGCACACTACTACAAAACAACACATCAGTCCATAAAGACTAATCAATTTAGGTTTGCTAGCATCAAAATAAGAAGGTAAAGATGAATGGTTGAACCCATGGGAACCCTTGGGCTAACAGATGGTTTGTATAAGTTTTTACCATTCTGAAGTACCTAAGGGATGCCACGATCATCTGGAATCGTGTCATCCCTTAGGTACTTCAGAATGGGATCCATCTAGCTTGGCTCAAACTCAAATTCAAAAACTTCCTCCCGATCTATTCTTGGGTGTTTCATAATTTCAATGTAGACAGTCCCAACATCAGTAACATCTGATGCGGCCATCTTAAAAAGAGCATCGGCCCTGGCATTCATAGTTCTGGGGATTTGTACTACATCTCCTATTCGGAACTGTTTTAACTTTTCTCTTACTTTCTCCAAATACTTTAACATTCTGAGCTCTTTAGCTTCATACAGTCCATTTACTTGTCCAACTATCAACTGAGAACCACTATGGACCCTCAAGCAATCAGCATTCATTTCAATTTCCAAATCGAGTCCTGATAAGAGAGCTTCAGATTCGGCCTCATTGTTGGAAACCTTAAACTCTAGTTTGATTGTGTATTCCACAAGGATGTTAGGACCGACGAATACTAATCCGGCACCACATCCTCCTGCGTTAGCGGTGCCATCCACTTATAACATCCATGGATTGCTGGGAGGAGTCGCTAAAGGGTTTTCCGCAGCTTTCTCTCCACCTTCCTGCCCCCCGAGTCTTAAGTCGGCGCCGACCATTCCATAATAAAGTCTTCAAGACTTGGGACTTGATGGATGGTCTCGGACGAACCTGGATGCCGAACTCTCCCAGTTCAATAGCCCAAGTGATGAGTCAGCCTGAAGTGTCTTGCTTTTGGAGAATTTTTTGGAGAGGCTGATCCATAAGGAGTACTATGGTGTGCGCCTGAAAATAGGGCCTGAGTTTCTGAGCTGCAATTACGAGGGCGTAAACAAATTTCTCTATGCTTTGGTATCTTGTTTCGGCATCATGCATTACTTTACTTACGTAGTATATCGGTCACTCGCATTTTTCTTTCCTGCCGACCAATACTACACTGACTACTGCCGGAGTGACTACTAGGTACAAATACAGTTCTTCTCCAGGAGATGGTTTCGTCAACAACGGTGGGACTGGAGATACAACTTTAACTGGTCATATGAGGCTTGGCATTCATCTGTCCATGAGAAATTTTGTACGTTCCCAAGGGTTTTAAAGAACTGGAGGCACTTTTCGGCTGATTTAGACATGAAGCAGCTTAAAGCGGCTATCCTTCTAGTTAGGCGTTGTACCTCAATGAAATTTTTTGGAGGGGCCATGTCTAATATAGCTTTGATTTTTTCAGGATTAGCCTCAATTCCTCTATGGCTTACCATAAATCCTAAGAACTTCCCAGATGTGACTCCAAATGCGCACTTTGATGGATTCAACTTCATCTGATGCTTCCGAAGAACCGAAAAAGTTTCTTCAAGGTCAGAAATATGGCTCTCTGCCATCATGCTCTTTACCAGCATGTCGTCTAGATATACTTCAATGTTGCGTCCAATTTGATTTTTAAACAACCTGTTCACCAACCACTGATAGGTTGCTCCAACATTCTTCAAGCCAAATGGCATGACTCTGTAACAGAACAATCCTTACTCTATAATGAAAGAGATTTTTGGAATGTCTGGTGCATACATCTGTATCTGATTGTAGCCTGAAAATGCATCCATGAAGCTTAACAACTGGTGACCAGAGGTGGCATCTATCACATATCTATTTTCGGAAGTGGAAAGTGATCTTTCAGACAAGCTTGATTTAGATCCGTGTAATCAATACATATTCTCCATTTTCCAATTGCCTTTTTTACCTTGACTACGTTGGCAAGCCACTTCGGATAATGGATTTCTTTGATGAAATTAGCTTTCAGAAGTTTATCTACTTCTTCCTTTATATGAGTCTATCTTTCTGGAGCGAAATTCCTTTTCTTTTGTTTAACCAGTTTGAATGAGGTATCTACATTTAGGTTGTGGAAAATTACCTCGGGAGAAATTCCCGGTATGTCCGATGCTGACCATGCAAAAACATTCGTATTTGCTTTAAGTAAATTAATCAAATATGTCCTGATCTTACCTGTGAGTAAAGAACCAATCTGAATAGTTTTTTCTTCGTCGTCTGCAAATAATTGTATTTTACTCAACTCTTTGGCAGATTCTCCTTTTAATGCTCTCGGTTTGTCCTTAGAGTCAGTCAAGTCAATATGAAAAGCTTCCTTAGGTCTGTTAGTACCTTTTAAACTGCTGTAATAACAGGATCGGGCTTGACACTGATTTCCGCATATAACTCTGATTCCATAATGAGTTGGAAATATCATTTTCAGGTGAGGCGTAGAAACTACTGCCTGAAGCTCGTTCAATGCAGAGCACCCAATTATTACGTTGTAAGTGGAAGTTACTTGTACTACTAAGAAAGTTTGCATGAGTGTCCTTTGACATTTATAGGTATCGAAGCTCATCGGGAGATCAATCTGCCCATCGATTTCCACAGAATCGTCAAAAAATCTGTAGACATCCCATTCAACCGAGGTTAAGCGATCTACGCCAATTCCCATTTGATCAAACGCCTTGCAATGTAGAATGTTGACGGAGCTCCATGTGTTTTTCAGAATCTTGCTGACATTGAAGTTAGTGACGACCAAGCGGATCACTACAGCATCATCGTGTGGTATCGTCACTCCCTTGTAATCTGCTTCGATGAAGGTGATCACTTGGTCAATGTGTTAGAGTAGGTGCCCTAAAACCCAGTGTATTTCGCATGTTAATTAATAAAAGTTTCTTTTTATGACAATTAATGGGCACAAAAGGTTAAATATGTGTGATATAATACTTGTTATTGACATGTGTTTATCCTTAGGTAGCAAACTAGGAAACCCATGCTCATGGATTCACAGATCCTAGGGAGCAAGGAGATATGGGATTCCAGTTCTTTGCAGACCTTAATAGTTCCTAGATAGGGTTGAGGTTGGACACCTCCTCCTGTATACAACTAGCATCTATCTTGTCTATATGCACGAGATGTGGAGTGACTTATCTCAATCACTTGGCTAGTGGACATTATCGCGTACTGAACAGGATCACATTAGAATGGCCTGTGGACAGGAGACAGTTGAGCTATTCTACCAGACAGGACCCTTTACATATCCTTTGACTTGAGGGGTCATATTGGTCTGTTGGTGAGTCTCTCATATTTGGTCTATCTAACCGTGTGTGGGACCCGATCCCGCGAGAGGGGCAGGGCGACGCACCGCCACGATCTCTCTTGGTCTCTCGTACCCATGTGAATGGCGTGTACTTTTTATTATCGATTTTAATTACCCAACCAAGCAGGCAGCAACCAAGCCATAGGGTGCAAACAAACATGCAACCCAGTACCCATAAGGGCAGGGGTAAGCTGCCGAGCCTAGCAAGGTGTGATTTAATTCATCTTTTCCGTGAACTTGCGATCCCTAAGGCAATCCGAATTCCACGCGAAAGAGAGTGACAGAGTTGCCACCTAGATGAGGGATCTAGGACCCATAATTGACTAGAAATCTAGACTCGGTACCTGGTGACGAGAATGGAAGGTATGGGGAGTTACCACCACATGCACCATTCCTGCCCGATAATCGGTCTTCAATTCCAAAAATTAACTCTTTTGAATTTCTTTTAAATGGCTCATTTAACTCTATATTAATGTGCGAACTACATGACATGCATCATAAGATCTAATTTCAATGTATTTTCTAATGTGTATCTTGGTTTTCTTAATTTGTTTGAATTGAATCTAAGTGAATATTCTCGGAAAATACTAATTTGAGGGAAATCCTACATATTTGAATTAAAAATTTATAAAAAAAACTAATATACAAAACCCCACCTTTTGTGTGTGGGGCCAACTCGTGATTGGTACACCATCAAGCATCCAAGCTCCTACGTATCCAAGCCTCACTGGGATCAGAGTTGGCGTAGTTCGATGCACCTGAACTAAGCTAATTATGCCTAACTCATCTAAGACACCGATCTAGACTGGATTGACTGTTTTAACAATTTAAGAGAAATTATTTAGTTCAAGTTGAGTAGATTTTATTATCCTAGGACTCCATCTAAGATGCTATATGGTCCTATCTAAGTGCAAGACATCCCTTAGACTAATGCAGGTGAACCTACATCCTAGGTAACTACGCTCGTCCTATGGGAAAAAGGGGTAATTAGTGTAACTAGATCTATGACTCAATTGCTAATAATAGCAATCAGTTGTGATGAGGCTGAACTCCCTAACTCTAGGACACCCTAAAACCTAGGACACAATGCGAGGTAAGTGTTCCTAATTGGTTCTAAAGGTTCTTACGAAGAGATACCGTTATCCAACGGTTCCAAAACCATTGATCAAATGATCTTAATTTATTAAGTAAATAATTTTTAATTTTTCAAAGATTTTCGATTCCTAACATCTAAGGAATACCAAAGGCTCTATAGTTGGCAAATTTCAGCCTTTAGTTGCATCCACAGAAGGGCATCGTGCTCTCAATCCTTGTATAATTTAACACATAAATTTTAGTATATTATTGCCTGGCATGATTCTCAGGATTTCCGTGGACAGTGGACCTCGGAGCTAACAACATACTATAATTTACATGCTCCAATTATGCAGGAACGATCACAATTAGTATACGATTATGAATGCGACCTCGGTAGTTAAACCGTCACAGCATAGTCAATTTACAAAGGGAATCTATAACCTATAGGGTTTCTGTTTCAAACAATTTTAAGGCTAAATATATGATGAAAAATTAGGATTTTCTGAAAGTTTTCACTGACTTTTGTGTTGATTTGCTATTAAGTTGTGATTTATTAACATTAAGACCAGATTGCTAGGATTACACAGTAACCCTAAGCAATCGAACTCCAAATTCACTGCAACATTTTTGGTAACACGATATCAATGAGTTTAGACTACTGGAAGAGTTTCATGAATTTGAAATAAGGTTTGCTATCCATTTCCAAATTTCCAAAATTTAGGTAAGATTGCAAATTAACAAATCAACTCATAGCATTCGAATCTCAAATCAAGTAAAACAGTTACAGTAGTCTAATAAAATCAAGGTATTAGACTACTGTAAAAATTTCAAAGGTGCTTATCAAGATTTGATGCCAATTAAAATTCACACAAAATTCGGATAAAATCAAGGAATTAATTAAAAAGTACATTAAATGGTATCCTAAAATCATGTACAAATTTCAGTAGATATAAAATAGGTTATATGATTTCCTGTCAAAATTACAAGACGTAATAATTAATGCTCCTCCATAAAATTGATTGTTGAATAAAAAGGGGATTTCGTTTCCTAGGAATTAAAACCCGTTTTTTTAAAAGAAAATTATGAAATCATATTAAACCTTTGTAAAATGTTTTGAAAATTTTTCACTAATCTTCTAATGGCCTAAACTACTAGTTTGTAGAAAAAAGATTCGAAATTTCATTAATTTAATATAAAAAGAATTACGACACATAAAATGAAGAAGCGATTAGAAAACAAATAAAAAAACCTTTTTTCAAAAAAAACATTTCATGCGAAAGTCAATTTATTATTGAACATTAATTCTGGAGAATTTCATCAATTTTTAAAACATTTTGATATTTATTAAAAATGGGCAAAATTTAAAATAATTTAAAACCAGATTAAAATAATTCAAAAAAAATATAAAAATTTTTGGATGGTCTAGAAATCAAAACATTAGTTTGGAAACAAGATTTCACAAATTGTAGACATGGTTTGATATACTTTTGGCTTCGTTCATCAAGAAATAACCCCTTTCGGGGTTATTGTTTGAAAAATAGAATGAAAATTAAAACGGCCAAACCGCGATTGGAAATTAAATTTTCAGGAGTATTTTATTTTATAGAAATCCCAAAAAATATCAGTTTTTAAAGAAACCCACGTTTTCAAACACTTGCTTTGATAATCCGATTTAAATCCATATTGAATAAAAAATGAAAGAAAATCATTATTAAATGGAGAAAAATTAATTTTTTGGTAAAATTTTGGATTTTGAAAACTTATAATCTATATTATAACATACTATCATTGATTGATCTATCAAAAGTAAAACCCTAACATGCTTTTCTACTTTTGATATTTCAAAGACAAAGATCCTACCGTTGATCGCGCTCCTTGTCTTTAGGGTGCGTAGATCCGAGGTATACGTTTTGTTGTACACTTTGTTTTTTTATGAGTAAGCTGGGGTTAGGCAAGATCCCCACCAGATATCATTAACAGAAAAGATGATTACAAACTACTGGGGCTCAAAAGCCAACAAACTGGGAATATGCACCCACACATAACAAATATAACAAGAAGACATAGTAGAGGAATCAATCCCCCAACAGAGACCGAGTCTAATCAAGAGAATCATGCCCATAGGAAGAGTTACAACCGAGTGTATATGGCTCCCATAGAGTCCAAAGCCATGAGGTCAAGAAGGAGGGGAGAGCAGATTCAGAATTCAAGTCATCTCCTTTAATACCATAATCTGGCTTGGATAAGAAATCTGCGACCGAGTTAGCTACACGCCAAATGTGACTGACGCACCATAAATTTGTTTCAGCCAAACCTTTATAGATCTTGGCAAGGGATGGAATCCCTTTCCAAGGGCATTTAAATTTTTTGAGAACAATAATTACAGCAATGAGCGAGTCTGATTCCACCCAAATGTTGGTCAAGTGGTCCCTTCTTGCAAGCAGGAGACCATGGAGGATTGCTTGTAATTCAAGCAGGTGGATGCTTCCAGTGTGAACCTTGAGAGAGAACATCTTGATGTTTTTACCTTCATGATTCCTTATAACCCCTCCCACCCCTGCATTTTCTGCAAAAAGGGAGGCGTCAGTATTAATTTTGACAGATCCAATGGGGGCCCTTTTCCAGGTACAATATTTCTGAACTTTATGAGCCTTGAAGCAAGGAAGCTTGAAAATTCTGGCACAATCGACATTCCGAGAATCCATGGGGTCATCTCTCTTGAGGGCAATAAGTTTGATTTTGACTTCATGGATGATATTTTGAAGGACTTGATGCTTGTGGATACTCTGCTTGCCATGAGTTCTGTTGTTTCTCTTATACCAGTATTATAGATTGTAGCCTGAAACAGAAGCTTTACTGCAGTGCTAAGCTGCCCTTTGTCTCGAAACTAATCTCTAATCCAGTATACATCTTCAGCAATACCTTTACTTCTTCTTCTAATATTGAGTTTTCTCTAAATGGTTTCCCAAATCCATTTGGAGTATGAGCACTGGAAAAACAAGTGATTTATGCTTTCAGACCCATGACAGGGGGCAAAAAGGAGAAGCCTGGATCCCAAATTTAATTAGCCTATCAGCAGTGAGGAGCCTTCCCCACATTGCCAGTCAACAAGTGAAGGCATGTCTGGGAATAGCACCAGAGAACTACACAACTGAGCTCCAGGGAGGCTTTGGTTTATTTAGCCTAACCGAGTGCCATGCACTTTTGATCAAGAATTCACCATTTTCATTCGGTTTCCAAATAGGGAGGTTTTCTCCTCCCAGATTTAGGATCCCTCTGTCAATGATGTCTTTTACAGATTTCATATGGGGAAGATGGAGAATCGGGTCCCATTCTCCTTCATGAAGGAGATCCATGACAGTTGCATTACTGATAATACATGCAGGAAGGGATCTATCAGAGGACAGGTTTGAGATGATACCATCAGGGTGCCACGGCTGCTTCCAAAAATCAATTTTTGAACCATTCCCGATGGAGTAGCAAACTAGTTTTTCCACCAGATGCCTAGATTGGAGGATCCCTCGAAATCCCCAAGATGGACTTTTTGGCATTTTCATAAACCAGATATTCTGGTTTCTGATATATTTTTTGTGAATCCAGTCAGACCATAGAGATTTTTTCCCCGCTACAAGATTTCAGAAAATTTTCATTTGCCCAGCCACATTTAGATCATTTATTTTCCGAATACCAATCCCTCCTTCAAACTTCGGGTAGCAGACATGATCGCAGGATATTGGATGCATTTTGTTTTGGAGATCAGTTCCAGACCAAAGGAAATTTCTAAATATTCTTTCAATTTCGTCAATGGAGATCTAGGGGAGTCGAAATGCTGCTGTCCAGTACAGTTGAAATGCATTGAGCACAGATGTGATCAGCTCTAGGTGTCCTGCTCTGGAGAGGGAACGGTTACACCATAGAGAGATCCTTTTTTCTTATTTTAGAAACAAGAGGCTGGCAATCCCTAGCAGACAATCTTGAGGGAGTGAGAGGAAGCCCTAGATATTTGACAGGCAGGTGACCTTCAGGAATTCCTAATTCAGCACAAACCTGGTTTTTTAAATTGGATTCAACCCCAGTGAAGAAAATTTCACTTCTAAGGAAATTTACAGAGAGACCAGAACATTCAGAAAATTTGTAAAGACAGGTATTGATCCCCCTAGCAGTATCAAGATTCACTTTTGAGAAGAGCATTACATCGTCTGCAAACAACAGATGATTTATACAAAGATCTCCTCTGACAAAGGGGGAAGAGATAAGTTTTGAGCAATGAGCTTCATTTAGAATCAAGGAGAACATCTCCATAACTATGCAGAACAGCAGGGGGGATAGGGGGTCTCCTTGCCGGATCCCATTTGAGGATGGTATCCTTTTGGAGAGCCATTCATCAGGATAGAGAAGGTAGGTCTGGAGATACATTGGAAAATCCAATTGCACCAGATCTTATTGAATCCAATTTTCAGCATGAACTTGATTAGAGAAGAGTGACAGACATTATCAAAAGCTTTTTTCAGATCCAACTTTAGGCACATTGCAGGTCTAGAAGAAGATCGATGGAACTTGTGAATTATATCATTTGATAGGAGGATATTTTCTTGGATAGATCTTCCTTTCACAAAAGCAGACTGATTTGGGCTCACAATCTCACCAAGGAAAGGATGAAGTCTCAAAGCAAGGATTTTGGCGATGATTTTATAAAGAAAATTGCACAGAGAGATGGGGCGGTATTGATTAGGAGTGCTAGCATCCAAAGATTTAGGAATGAGGCTAATGAAGGTATTATTCACCGATTTTAGGAGCTTACCTTTGTTGAAGAAGTCGATGACAACATCACTAACCTCCTTTCCAATGAGATACCAGAAGGCCTTGTAGAAGTCTCCATTAAAACCATCAGGACCAGGACTTTTGCTCCCATCACAGCACCTAATGACCTCATCAATTTCATCTCTCTGGACAGGTCTAGTAATCCATTGTGCTGTTATAGGGGGAAGCTTTCTTAAGGGATCTGGAACAGAGTCCTGAGAAGGACTAGGACCCGGGGAGTTTAGGAAGCCAGCAAAGTAGTTTATAAAAATGTCTTCAACATCTTTTGGATGAGTAGTTATCTCTCCTTCTTCATTTATGGTGCCATGAATACTGGATCTGTTACTAGCAGAGTTAATTGCTGTATGAAAAAAATGGGAATTAGAATCACCCAATGTCAGCCAATTAATTCTAGATCTCTGCCTTAACATGCTTTCTTCTTGTCTAGCAACCCTGAGATAGTTTTCTTTAATTTGATTCATCTGATCTCGAAGAAGAATATTTCCAGGGTCAGCATGGACGTTTGCTTGGCTATCCTCCAACTCTTTTCTGATGCGAGGAAGATTTATATCAATTCTTCCGAAGGTCCCTTTGTTCCAGCTCTTAATAGCAAGCTTTACCAGTTTAAGCTTCTGGGTAATTCGTTACATGAGAGTGCCTCTGACTTTGGAATTCCAAGTTCTTTCAACAATTTCAAACAGAGAGAGGTCTTCTAACCACATTGAATAGAAACGAAAAGGTTTAGGAGAGGGTTTTTCAAAATCAAGGAGGTGAATAATAATGGGGGAGTGATCGGCGATCAAAGGGCTATTGAAATTTGCATAGGAGGATGGGAAATGCTCGAGCCAATCATCATTTACAATGGCTCGATCCAGACGCCTCAGCTTGTAATCTCCAGATTTTGAGCTGTTGGACCAAGAAAAAGTTTGGCCTAAGGATTTGAGATCGGTAAGAGAGCAGTTAATGATGCAGTTGTTAAACTCTTCTAAGTCTGTTCGGACAGGATCCGCTCCACCAAAATTTTCATTGAGATATCTGATAACATTAAAATCCCCAAGGGAAATCCAGGGGATCCCATTGTTATCCATGGCTTCTAAGGTTTCCCAAAGTCTCCTTCGTTCTCTACCATGATTGTGAGCATAGATAGCAGTGATGTGGATGTGCTTTTGATATTGGGGATCCACAATTGCCCATGGATGTGCTGATCAGAGACATGTGTCTGGTTAAAAGAAACTTCAGCAGGGTTCCAACAGACCCAGATTCTCCCGTTGGGAGCATGATTATAATTGGTAACCACATTCCAACTCGGAAACATTTCCTGGGTGTAAAGGAGAAGGAACTCTTGAGTGGCTCTGGTTTCAGTGATGCACAGAAGGTAATGATTTTCGGACTGAATCATATTTTTAATAGCATTTCTCTTTGAAAAGGTCCCTAGGCCTCTAATGTTCCACACTCCAAATTTAATCATCATTAAATTTAGTGGGTATGATATTCTGGGCCGAGATTTCAGCAAGGCATTTGGCTTTAGGATTTGGAGGATATTCAACATTTAGGGGTGAAATGGGCTCAGAGTGGAGATCTCTTATCCAATTAGAGCTGGATTCGATGTCAGTTTCGGAAGGGTGGATTTCTAGGCTATGGGGTGGGGGGCTGAGGGTGAAGGAAGAGAAGACTGGAATAGGACTAGTCTCCTATCAGAGGGAAAGGTAATGGGGAGACCATCTGGTGGGTCAATTTTTTCTGATGGAGGGACATTTTTAGATGGGTTTTCTGTCAGGCTTTCTTCATCTAGAATGTCGAATTTGTTTTTCAAGGGGACCTGGTGTGGTACCCTGATCCCGCGAGAGGGGCGGGGCGCGAGCCGCCACGCGCTCTCTCTTGGTCTCTCGTACCCACGCGATTGGCGTGTGCATTTTAATGTTGATTTGAATTAATCTTTCCTGTGAACTTCGGATCACTAAGGCAATCCGAATTCCACACGAAAGAGACTGACAGAGTCGCCACCTAGATGTGGGATCTAGGACCCGTAATTAACCAGAAATCTAGACTCGCTACCTGGTTACGAGAATGGAAGGTATGGGGAGTTATCCGCCACATGCATCATTCCTGCCCGATAATCGGTCTTCGATTCCAAAAGCTAATTCTTTTAAATTTATTTTAAATGGCTCATTCAACTCTATGTTAATGTGCGAACTAAGTGACATGCATCCTATGATCTAATTTTAATGTGAATCCTAGATGTGTATCTTGATTTATTAATTTGTCTGGATTCATTCTAAGTGAAAGTTCTCCTAGAATTCTAATTTCATGGAAAATCCTAAGTGATTTGATTAAGCATTTACAAGAAAATTAATATACAAAACACCACAATTTGTTTGTGGTGCCGACTCGCGGGTGGTATGCCATCAGACATCCAAGCTGCCTACGTACCCAAGCCTTACTGGGATCAGAGTCGACGTAGTTCGGTTGGCGAGGTTGCTTGGATTTTGGAAGACAGAATTGGTATTTGTATCTGGAATCGGGTTTGCATTTGAGCATTGGACTTGAGATTCAGAAACATTGATCTAGCAATGGGATTTTGGAATTGGGAATTTGCATCAAAGAATTGAGCATATAGGAATCATCAAGGGTTTGAATTTTCGGAATTCAAAGTGGGCGGGCTTATGAGATTCGGCCAAATGGATTCAGACATGCGACTCGGATTGTATTGGGATATTACTTGGTTGGATTGGGTTAATGGTTAGGGTCAAGTGAGTCGGGTCTAAGTTAGGAGCAAACCCGAGACTAGCCATGGTCTAACTAGGAGGAAGCAGGGTACAAACCAGGGTGCGGACCAGGGTGCACCAGGGTGCGAACCAGCAGGGAACCAGGGTGCGAACCAGCAGGGAACCAGGGTGCGAACCAATATCGAACCAGGGTGCGAACCAGTAGGGAACCAGGGTGCAACCAGCAGGGAAGCAGGGTGCGAACCAGTAGGGAACCAGGGTGCGAACCAGCAGGGAACCAGGGTGCGAACCAGCAGGGGAACCAGGGTGCAACCAGCAGGGAACCTGGGTGCAACCAGCAGCGAACCTGGGTGCGAACCAGCAGGGAACCAGGGTGCGAACCAGCAGGGGAACCAGGGTGCAACCAGGAGGGAACCTGGGTGCAACCAGCAGCGAACCTGGGTGCAACCAGGGTCTAACCAGAGTGCGAACCAGCAGGGAACCAGGGTGCGAACCAATATCGAACCAGGGTGCGAACCAGTAGGGAACCAGGGTGCAACCAGCAGGGAACCAGGGTGCAACCAGTAGGGAACCAGGGTGCAACCAGCAGGGAACCAGGGTGCAACCAGTAGGGAACCAGGGTGCAACCAGCAGGGGAACCAGGGTGCGAATCAGTAGGGAACCAGGGTGCAACCAGCATCGAACCTGGGTGCAACCAGCAGCGAACCTGGGTGCAACCAGGGTCTAACCAGAGGCTAACCAGGGGGAAAACGAACCCTACATGCTTCCTAACATGGTTTTTCTTTTAAAGTAAAAGATATGCATGAAAACAGACCCTACATAGAATTGAAATAAATGCCTACCTCTTTGGAAACCCACTTTGTGTTTGATTTTTCTTTGATGTTAATTCCTTGAAGATGATTCCTTGCTTGATAATGACTGCTTTTGATATATATCACCCAACGTATAAAATCACCCGATCCGGCAAGGATGGCCGAACCCTTGAAGAGATGAGGGAGAGGGATGAATTTTCTAAGAGAGGGGTTCTTTTTTCTTCTTCTCTTCTTCCTTCTCCTCTTGGATGGTGGGATGAGAGGGTATTTATAGGAGAATGGGATAGGAGGTTAGGTGAGGTTAGGTGGTTTTGGATGGTTAGGATGAGAGGATGAGGTTAGGTAAGGTTAGGTGGGGTTAGGTAAGGTTAGGTGAGGTTAGGTGAGGTTAGGTGAGGTTTGGATGGTTAGGATGAGAGGAGAGGTTAGGTGAGGTTAGGTGAGGTTTGGATGGTTAGGATGAGAGGAGAGGTTAGGTGGTTTTGGATGGTTAGACCCAGGTCAAGATCTGCCATTGATCTAACGATTTACGGAAATCTGGTCTCGGAATGGAATCAGGGTCCGGGCTATGAAGTGACCCTAGCTTATTTTGTCCCGATTGATGATCCGTAAAGTCAGATCAAGATATTAATGACCTAAAACATATAAATCAATGATAGAGGGGGTTCTCACATGGATTTAACACACTAATTTATTTGTTGATTAAAACAAAACAAAATGGGGTGTCTACAGATGCCCCTCTTTGGTAGAGATGACGTAGTCATCGAATACCAAAGTCAAAATGACAGAACCATTTTGCGTAGCTTTAATCGACAAAGAACCCCCTAAACACAATGCAACCTAATATAATGTAAGACCTTAGATGAAATTCTATAATTGGAATGCAATAAAACAAACCCGCTGCGGTGCCGCTGGCAACGAGAGAAATGGGATACCATTTTCAAATGGATTTTCGGAGGGAAAGGAATATCGCTTTTGAACAGCTTCAGAGGAAATGAGACGTCATTTTCAAATGGTCTCAGAGAGAATAATGGATGACTTTTGAAAGATTCTTAATGAAAACGCAGCATCATTTTTGAATGGGCTTGGGCAAGATGAAATACCGTATTTATACGAATTCAAAGGAAATGAGACATCATAGTTGTATGATGTTCAAAGGGTATAAGAGACTATAGTTGTATGGACTCGAAGAGAATGAAATACCATATTTGTACGGATTCCAAGGAAATGAGACATCATAGTTGTATGATGTTCAAAGGGGATAAGAGATCAAAGTTGTATGGACTCGAAGAGAATGAAATACCGTATTTGTACGGATTCCAAGGAAATGAGACATCATAGTTGTATGATGTTCAAAGAGGATAAGAGACCATAGTTGTATGGACTTGAAGAGAATGAAATACCGTATTTGTACGGATTCCAAGGAAATGAGACATCATAGTTGTATGATGTTCAAAGGAGATAAGAGACCATAGTTGTATGGACTCGAAGAGAATGAAATACCGTATTTGTACGGATTCCAAGGAAATGAGACATCATAGTTGTATGATGTTCAAAGAGGATAAGAGTCCATAGTTGTATGGACTTGAAGAGAATGAAATACCGTATTTGTACGGATTCCAAGGAAATGAGACATCATAGTTGTATGATGTTCAAAGGAGATAAGAGACCATAGTTGTATGGACTCGAAGAGAATGAAATACCGTATTTGTACGGATTCCAAGGAAATGAGACATCATAGTTGTATGATGTTCAAAGGGTATAAGAGACCATAGTTGTATGGACTCGAAGAGAATGAAATACCGTATTTGTACGGATTCCAAGGAAATGAGATATCATAGTTGTATGATGTTCAAAGGGGATAAGAGACCATAGTTGTATGAACTCGAAGAGAATGAAATACCGTATTTGTACGGATTCCAAGGAAATGAGACATCATAGATGTATGATGTTCAAAGAGGATAAGAGACCATAGTTGTATGGACTCGAAGAAAAGAGGCACCGTTCTCAAACGGGCTCGAAGAATTTAGAGATTTTTCGTAGGATTGAATTTTTTTTTTTTTTTTTTTTTTTGAATCGGGGATTGGATTTGATGAATTTTTTTTATTTATTATTTTTTTTTTTCAATTTTATTTTTGTGAAATGAAACATCATAGTTGTATGATGTTCAAAGGGGATAAGAGACCATAGTTGTATGGACTCGAAGAGAATGAAATACCATATTTGTACGGATTCCAAGGAAATGAGACATCATAGTTGTATGATGTTCAAAGGGGATAAGAGACCATAGTTGTATGGACTCGAAGAGAATGAAATACCATATTTGTACGGATTCCAAGGAAATGAGACATCATAGTTGTATGATGTTCAAAGGGTATAAGAGACCATAGTTGTATGGACTCGAAGAGAATGAAATACCGTATTTGTACGGATTCCAAGGAAATGAGACATCATAGTTGTATGATGTTCAAAGGGGATAAGAGACCATAGTTGTATGGACTCGAAGAGAATGAAATACCGTATTTGTACGGATTCCAAGGAAATGAGACATCATAGATGTATGATGTTCAAAGAGGATAAGAGGCCATAGTTGTATGGACTCGAAGAAAAGAGGCACCGTTCTCAAACGGGCTCGAAGAATTTAGAGATTTTTCGTAGGATTGAATTTTTTTTTTTTTTTTTTTATTTAATTAAGGATTTGGATTTGATAATTTTTTTTATTTTTTTTGGAAAATGAGGTACCGTCCGCAAATGGGCTCAAGGAGAAGATGAGACCATTCACAAATGGCCTCGAGAAAAGAGGCACCGTTCACAAACGGGCTCAAAGAGGACATGAGACCATTCACAAATGGACTCAGAGAATGAGAAACCTGTTCACAAACGGGTTCAAGGAGAAGACGAGACCATTCACAAATGGACTCGAGAAATGATGCACCTTTCACAAAAGGGCTCAAAGAGGACATGAGATTTTTCATGAACTTGAATTTGACGTAAGATTGGATTTGTTTGAATCGGGGATTGGATTTGATGAATTTTTTTTATTTTTGAGAAATGAGGTACCGTCCGCAAACGGGCTCAAGGAAAAGACGAGACCATTCACAAATGGCCTCAAGAAAAGAGGCATCGTTCACAAACGGGCTCAAAGAATTTAGAGGTTTTCATGAATTTGAATTCGACGTAGAATTGGATTTTTTTTTTAATTAAGGATTTGGATTTGATAAATTTTTTTTTATTTTTGGAAAATGAGGTACCGTCCGCAAACGGGCTCAAGGAGAAGATGAGACCATTCACAAATGGCCTCGAGAAAAGAGGCACCGTTCACAAACGGGCTCAAAGAGGACATGAGACCATTCACAAATGGACTCAGAGAATGAGAAACCTGTTCACAAACGGGTTCAGGGAGAAGACGAGACCATTCACAAATGGACTCGAGAAATGAGGCACCTTTCACAAAAGGGCTCAAAGAGGACATGAGATTTTTCATGAACTTGAATTTGACGTAAGATTGGATTTGTTTGAATCAGGGATTGGATTTGATGAATTTTTATTTTTGGGAAATGAGGTACCGTCAGCAAATGGGCTCAAGGAGAAGACGAGACCATTCACAAATGGCCTCGAGAAAAGAGGCACCGTTCACAAACGGGTTCAAGAAGAAGACGAGACCATTCACAAATGGACTCGAGAAATGAGGCGGCCCCGTTCACAAACGGGCTCGAAGAATTTAGAGATTTTTTATGAACTTGAATTTGACATAGGATTGGATTTTTTTTTGAATTAAGGATTTTTTTTTTTTTGAACTCAATGAAATCGGGGACATTATAGATCGTGCCCAGTAAAGATATTGGAAACCAAGACTTTGACGAATGATGAGACGACCAACCTTATGAACGAAGAACCATTAGTAACAAGAATGGATTAGGAACACTTTTATGAAACTTCAACAAGATTTTTCTCAATGAGACTGTTGGTCTTGTCTTCTGGGGATTTTGATAACTGAAACCTTGAACAAGATACTTGAAATTGGTAATTTAGAACAACGGCTCTCTAACATGGAAAAGCGGGATCTGCTTCTTGACAGGTGTTTAGATAAACATTTCTTGACCAGGATAACTAACCGGAAGGGAATTATGAATTTGAATGGTTCATCTTTCTGAGAAATTGGCTCAACCACCATTGCATCTGAGGTTCTTCCAAGCTTAAGGTGCCTTCCTGGGGTATGATCTTTTTACGGAAGCTGGGCTTTCTGATGTTTCTACTTCTGAATTTTTCTGAGCTGATCTTCTTTGAAATGAAGTTGTTTGACTAAATTCTCGAGCTCTTTCAGGTATAATTGCAGGGAGCTGCCTAGGCCTGGCCTCCTTCACCAAGACAGTTACATCATTTGGACATAGGAACGACAATTGACTCTTTCTAAAGAGAAAACTTAGATGAAAGGCACTAATCAAAGGATTGAGCAGCCCTGAAGGAGTGAACTTAAAATAATAAAGATTGACTGACTATACTGACAAACATAGTGATGCTTCTGACTTAGTTAATGTTTTGTTTGGTAAGTCTATCCTTTCAAGGAATAGTTTTTCAATTGGTAAACACCGGACTTCTTCCTCGAAACAGTAATGCCTCAAGAATTTAATTACGACCCCTAAGATTGCTTAGCTTCAATGCCCCCAGTTTTGAGGATATCACTTGAATTTGCTTGAACTTCAGTTGATCTTCAGTCTTGATACCGGCTGTTGCCTTCTTATACTGATTCTCTTACCGTGACCAAGTCACCTCTTCAGGGTTTTTAACTTGGCGGACCGCGCTAGCCTTAACTTTTGCCTGAACCACCTTTCTAGGTTTTCGATCCAGCAGGCTATCCCCTTAGCTTTTGCCTAAGCCGCCCTTTCGGGTTTTCAACTTAGCAAGGGAATGATCTTAAATTTTGCCTAGACCGCCCTTTCAGGTTTTCAGTCTAGCAGATCTTCAAACTCCGTTATTTTTCTTATTCATCATCATTTCATTTTTTTATTGTATCTCAGGACCTAGCTCATTAGTTCTGAACACCAGAAGGACTTTTATAGGTAGGATAGGGCTTTTCAAAGAATGGCTTAAGGCTCAACAAAGATTTCGACCGAACCTGTGAACAGGTCGCCTACATATCCCAAGGTAGGAATCAGGTCGTGTGTAGTTCAGGGCGAATGCCCCTAGTTTGAAGATAAATTGTTTGATTTTTTTTTTTTCCTTTTTTCTTTTCTTTCTGGAACAATTAACTTCTCTTCTTTTGGAACTTGTCCCTCTCTTTTTTTTTTTTGAAAGGATTGAATTTCTTTTCCTTTTTGAATCGACCGAACTCGGTTCAACCGAGTTGCCTACGTACCCCAGTATAGGGATCAGGTCTCGCGTAGTTCGGGGAAATGCCCCAAGTTTGATGGGTTTTCAAGAAAATTTGATTTAGGCTCGAAGGGTTTGCAAATCGGTATTCTTTTGACATTGGGTTTTGATTTTGGGATTTAATCGGCCAAAGGAGGCCTTTCGATGTTCAGATTGGGAATCGATCTAGGTTACTAGAGTCCCTCTGGTACTGATTATTTTTTTTTCTCTTTTGTTTTTTTTTTTTTTTCGCGGAGTTTGACGGCATTTCCAGGTAAGAGATAATGGATCTTCTTCTTTCAAGATTCTAATACGTGCTTTTGACTTTCATAGAGCGAAACTTGTTCTTTGACATCCTCCATCTATGGATTCGTACTCTCGATATCTGATGATCACTTTTCATTGTTTGCTTTTGAACTTTTCATCTTGAATTTGTTGGCTTTATGAATTTGAGAACCAAGGTCATTGATTGGAAATATGAAAGTTGTTTCCACTCTATGCCCCTTGTATAGCATATATCTTCTCACTTTCTTCATTTTCTTTGAGCTTTCCATCTATGTCTTGCCCCTGGTATCGGTTGTAGCTTTTCTAGACAATCTTCTTATTCTTGAAATAATTTTATCAATTCTTCACACTCTTTAGAGGGTAATGTATTTTCAATCGGCATTCACTGAATCAAAGTTTCAGTGCCAGTGTTTATCATTTCAATTTCATCTTTGAAAGGTTGGGATTGGCGCTCCTCCTCTCGTTCAAGTAATTGCTGTGACTCAAGTGGAGTTTCGTCAATTTTGTCCTCATTTGAGGAGGGAGTCTTATTTTAAGATCAGAAGCACACTTAAGAACAGACACAAGTGAACTTTTTGGAACTGACTGAAATTTTATTTAAAGAAAAGCTATTACATCAGACGACCTATCCTGAACATGCTCACGATTCACAACTCTAAATAAGAAAGAGAAACAGAAGATAACTTGCCTGGACTAGGCATTGACCTTTAACTGTAAGACCGGACTCAACAATTATACTGACCATGATGACTGACTCAACATAAAATAGTAAGTGACTAAAACTTTAACCGCTGCAACTGTTTGGCGTTGAAGGCTCGGCGAAGGCTGGTTCGTTCTGAACATCATCATGGCTGATACTTTCAATTTTGGACAATGATGACTGATTCGCATAGGGAAATGCCCCTAGCTCAATGATTCTGAGAGTGAACTCTGAAGGACTTAGCAAAATAATCTTGAAAAAGGTAGCCCCTAGAGGAGGAACAGACCAGGGGTACAAGCAAGATTGGATTATCTGGACCAGGCATGATCAGATCATGAGAACGCATAATCGAAAGATTGTGAGATTCTGCATCTGCCAGTTAGGGGATGGCATGAAGATACGATCGAATCGTATGACAGAAGAACGAAAGACGCACGATCAAAAGATTAGATGAGATAGCATAAGATTGCTTTCAACGGATAGATCATGAATGACTAATCCTATGAGATCTTTGAAAATTATGGGATTTATATCCTAACCCAAAGGGAAATTTTTATTTTTTTTTTTTTTTTTTTCACATTTTATCAGTGTTACCTGAAGGCATCAACCCTAATCCTAATCTATCGGAGTGGAGAGAGAATCTCGACTCATGACTTTGTTCGTGTATCTAAGGACCGATCGTGACCATTGGAAGATGGACCACGGCCTAATCTAGACACCAATGGGTAGGATATCCTAAACTAGGCTCACACACATGATGCACATGTGTTCGTATACTACATGCATGTGTGGGTTAATCTAGGGGTAAGGCCAAGAGTTCCCTTAGCGCGAATCCCTGTTCGATATACTGTACCAGTGTCCGGCGTATCAGTACGTGAACAAGAGATCCGTTTACGTACCATAAAGGTACTAGGCTAAGGGTGGAATGCT